>NW_026294595.1:113132076-114470826 GCF_007827085.1 Peromyscus californicus insignis
CTGCAACAAATATAAGGAAATTAAAATCATAGTCACATCCCCGGGCGGTCACCATCTGCTAATTGCTTTTCCCTTCCATTTGGCTTTTTGTGTTTCCCTACAGAAACAAAGTTGGCTTTTCAATGTTTTTGTTTGTCTGTGGAAATGGTCTCACTACATAGCCCAGGCCTGTGGAACTCATTGTGTATTTCAACCATCCTCCTGCCTCAGCTTCCTGAGTACTGAGATTAGAGGCATGCACCATCATACCAGGCTTAAGTACTTTTAAAGAGAACCTTTTAATTAGCATTATATCTCAAATGTCTCCTCTGCCATTAAATCATTTGAAAATAAGATTTTTATGATGGATATGCCCATTTGCTTGAGTTTTTTATTTTTTTTTAAAATACTAAACTATTTTCACCATTGAGAATATGCTGTTAGATTCTCAGGTTGCAAAGCCTAGATTGCCCTTGCTAGGTGGCCTTAATTAGTGTTTAAATCTGCTTTCTTGGGATAAGGATAACTGTATTGTAGAGCTGCGGGGAGATGGAATGAACCAAATAGAAGGCGGCCAGCAGGGTGGCAGAGGTCGTGGGCTCAGCAGTCCTAGGAAACAGGCACAGCAGAGGAGGTCCATGCCCTGTGTGAGAAAGTCTTAGTGGCTGTGATTGCTTGGGCTAGATTTACACCCAGGAAACAGGCGCACTCTTCAGTGGTTGCCGAGGCTCGTTAGCTTGTTCCTTCTTTACCCACTCTGTGGTCAGGTGTTCCAGCACTCCAGTGTTTAATCCTCCCTGGTTTTTTTGTAAAGATTTATTAAGTTGTAATATTGAAAATAGTAACTTACTGCTGTGGGAGTTGTTCATGCGAGTACCATTTCTACTTTACTTTTTTTTTTTTTTTTTTTTTTTTTTTTGGTTTTTCGAGACAGGGTTTCTCTGTGTAGCTTTGCGCCTTTCCTGGGACTCACTTGGTAGCCCAGGCTGGCCTCGAACTCACAGAGATCCGCCTGGCTCTGCCTCCCGAGTGCTGGGATTAAAGGCGTGCGCCACCACCGGTTTCTACTTTACTTTTAAATGGTAATTTTCTTAAAAGTGAGTCAAATACATGTTTTTAAAAAATACTGTGAGACTTTCATAGAAATAGTTTTTAAATTGTTTTTTGTTTTGGTTTTGGATTTTTGAAGTCAAGGTGGTATGTATTAAAAACTGCATATGTATTTTCAGAATGAGGTTTAAGAGGAGAGGTGCTCAAGATGGAAAGTTCTATTGGAAGTGTAAATGTGAACTCCTCACAGAAGCGTCAGTCACATTACTCATTAGTAATTTATGCTACAGTGTTTTCCCGACAACAAAATGCTTCCATTTTTTTAAAGTATATTTAACCCATTTTACTCTATATTATAATGTACTGCACATTATTATCACAATTTTATATTTCCATGTTTTTAAGGCCAGTTGTCTCTCTTGTCCTTTATGGTTGATTTTTCCTTATAAATAGTTGTGTTTGACAGGCCCAGCGGTGATGTACATAAAACAAAAATGTTGAAGATTTGAATGTTAGCCCTTCTTTATCTACACACCAATCCCAAAGCTTAATGCCACAGTCTTAGATTTAGAAGACATAGAAAAGTGATAGATCAAGTCACATGATTTAAGAAATGGTTTTATTTACCTGTCCTTTCAGATAAAGATGTTAGATTTAAGTTAATCTGTACAAAGTTTTAAATGTCAGTGGCCTCTTACCCCAGTCCCCTTGTTTGTTTCCCACGTGGTAACTGATGAAAATGAGGACATGACTGCTCCTAGGTGTCCTTGAGAAAGTTTATTGTAGATGTGAGGGAGAGCACAGCCGGGACATCAGGAAGGGTCCACACTGAACTGGGCCATGGGAGGAGTGGGAGGGGAGAGTGAGAGAGGAAAAGAACAGAGAAGACCAGGAAAGCACATGGAGACCAAGAGTGCCAAGAAACAGTGTGGCTAAAATGGCTGAGGCTATATAGGGATCAGAGGCTAGGGGGAGTTGCCACAGTACTGAGTGAGACTTGTCCCAGATCTCTTTGAGACCTAGCATTAACCAGTGGGGGCTGTTGTTGTTCTCCTGTGGATTTCACTGACTACTTGTCAGGGTTTCCTTTTGGACTGGCAAAAATGGTCTTTCAATGTCCTCCACTGAGGAAGGGTCCGGAATTCATGGAGGAATTTGACTGGGTCTCATCATACTCTTTCTGTAGTTACTTGAACTTATGTGTTTGGTTTACTTGTCCCTGGGTTCTGGAACTGTCAGTGTCATACAGTAAGAAGGTGGAGAGGGCATCTAGGCAGTTCAGGGTTTCTTAATCAGTCTTCAACTCTTTGTCAGAGTGAATCACAGCTCTTCTTGATGTTTCTCATTGCTGGTCCCTCTCAGGTTGGCTAAGATGGTTGGTTGTCCTGTCTCCATCTGCCTTCCACTGTGTTGATTTCATTTTGGTCTGTGCTGCAGCCATTTTAAGTCTGTGGGTCTCTGTGCCATGTAGAAAGGTCTCTCTACTGTTATTTTAGTGGAATACATGGAAAGTTTGTGATTGGATATTAAAGACTGTGAACATGAATCTTTAGAATCACTGCTGCATTTGGCAAGCACTACTCTCTTGTAGGGTGGTCAGTGTTCCTGTTGGGAGAGAGGAAATGTTCTTCAGACCTCCTGTCTGGCTCAGCAGCACTCACTTCCTTCAGCAAGGCCCTAACTTTGTCTGCTGGGGTTCTTCCTATGGATTTATGTTTTTGTTGCTTTTGTACTTTGTTTATCAGATTGACTTGCCAAGCTGAGGGATGGTGGTTTTGTGTATTTATTTTATGACTGCCTCTTACTCTAAGAGCATTGCAACTTACTGTCTTTGGTTTCCTACTTAATAAGCATTTGCAGATAATGATACTTATATTTACTTCCTTGTAGTAATTACATTTTAAATTTTGGCTTTATGGCAAGTTGCACTAGAGTTAGCTTTTGCAATCATGTAAAATGCTTCTGGAACATTATCAATAAGAGTGTTACTGTAAGAACTTGTGTTTTATTTTGATAGACAAAAGAGGAGTACAGATTGTCTTTTGGTTTGTCATGGTCCCATGTCAGGACAAGAGAAATTTATCCTTTCATTTACATATAAGACTAAGAATTTTTAATATTTTAGAGGATGATATTTGAATGTTAGGAAATGGCCATTGGCATCTGTCCCTTATCACTGGTCTTAAAGTAGCAAACTGATTTGAGTATCAGTTACCAGTTGAATCAAGCCCGACTTTGGATAATTCTTTAGAAGGTTAAATTCACCATAAGACTGAAATATAACATTTTCAATCACAATCATGTTTTCTTTGATATGGGATATGAGTCAGTCACTGGGGGTTATTTGGAAGAAAACATTCCTGGTTAGTAAATTCTCGCCTTATCTATTGACAGCTTTTGAAACAATTGGCTATCTCTTCTTGAATCAGTTCTGCAGTTGATTTATGTAGTTACTCCACATCTTCATTTCCTCTTACACCATTGGTCTTTTGGTTTTTCTCATTCAGATTTTTAATGTATGCTAATTTTTTACTAACCTACTACTTTGGAATGGGCCAAGGCTCGCTTCCTACCAGCCTCAATGCAAATACTCATAATGCTTTAATACATTACAGTGCACCTCTATGCAATTTCCAAATGTATGTTGTTACCTGCTCAGACAGCTCCAAGTACTTTTTTGACTTAATTGCCTTAAATAAGGCAGTCTTAACAAGTCCAATATTAGAAAAGCTTTCTCTATAAACCTGTTCTATCCACATCTCATTTCCTTTCCAGGTCTATTCATTCTAAAACCATTGATGTTATCTTGAGTTTTCTTTCCTGCCCTATTCTGGGGTATCCACTACTACTGTCTTCAGGATTCTGTTCAGAGTTCTGCCGTTAACCAAAACCAGAATGGAGCTCCTTTTCTCCCCTCTCCTATCAGCATTTTTTCTCTCTCCTATCAAATCTTTTTTTTAAATTTTATTTTATTTAATTAACGTTTTTTCATTTATTTTACATAGCCACCACAGTTTCTCCTCCCTCTTCTCCTGTCTCCCCCACACACTCCCATCTACCCCTCTCCCCATCCATTTCCCCCTCTGTCTCCACTCAGAAAGGGGCAGGCCTCCCATGCACTTGAACAAAGCATGACACATCAAGTTGAGGCAGGATCAAGCTCCTCCCCCTGCATCAAGGCTGGGTGAGGTAATCCAGCATGGGGAACAGGTTCCCAGAGCCAGCTAAGTGCCAGAGACAGGTCCTGATCTCACTGCTAGGAGCCTTACAAACAGCCCAGGCTACACAGCTGTCACACACATGCAGAGGGCTCTTGCTGGTACTATTGCAATGGCTTTCCAAGGTCAGGTCCCCTTTTGTTAACTTGTCTTTATGAACATAACTACCAGAAGGATTTCTTCTGTCCTCTCTGCCCCTCATCTCCTCTACTTCTCCTCTTTGGTGAAGGTTGTATATGGGGCTTTGCACATGCTAGGAAACCGTTCCACCTCCGATCACAACCTGAACCCCAAAATGATCTTTTACAAATTTGAATCAGCCTAGGCGTAAAAATCTCCAGAGGCCTCTGTGTCACGCAGGCCAGATTCTCTATGATTGACGTTGCTTTCACAACCCGGTTCCCACTGACCCTGACCCCTTCTCCCGTTTCTCCTCTCACACTGTCCACTCCAGCTGTTCAGCCTTCTCTGCTAACCCTTGAACACAGTAGGTACATTCCTTTCCCTCTGCTTATACTACTCTGCGCACCCTTGTCCAGAGGTTCCCAGAGACGAGGGCCTTGCTGTCCGCCTTACTTCAGTCACCCTGGTTGTCATTTTAGTTTGTTGGATTGTACCTCAGTTTGGGTTCTCCAAATCGAAGACTGTCATAAAAACTCGCCCTCTTTCCTTTTTATATGACAAGACAGTGTCCTCTGACCTTCACATTCATACTGTGAAACACACACACACACACACACACACACACACACACACACACACACACTAAATTAAATGTCATATAGATTTTAAATCATGACGTGGTGCTCTCTACACATACATGAACCCAGTAGCTGTTATATAAATCCAAAGTTAAAGATTTTTTTTCTATTCTTTATTTTTTTCCTCAAGATGTATTTAATTCCTTATAGGTATGAAGGCTTAATTTTTCTATGGATTTTATGGGTAGGAGTAATCTGCATATTCAGATAGATAGCAAAAATATTTTAGCCACGATTTTTATGTACAGAAACAGCATGCTAGAGCAACATTGTTTTGATGAATTTGCCTTGTCTTTGAAACTCCGACCAGATCTACATTTTGTTATTAGGAAAACTTAACATGGTTACAACTCATTTCATATTGAGTTCTCAGTAGTCAGTACTATTGGCCAAAACGGACAGGAGAGATCTCTCTGATGATGACTCACGTTTCCTGTAGGTTCAGCCGTTAATGGGTCATCCAGTTGGAAAATAGTCCTTGTTGTTCCAGGTCTATATTCTGTTAAGGGTCTCCTGCAGGTAATTGCTGCCCTTGTGGACAGTTGTATTTTTGTATTTTTTTGTACGGGGGGTGGGGGTGGGGGTGGGGGTGGGGTGGAACAGTCTCCTGCTTGCTGTGCAAGCACTCTGCTACTGTACTGAGCACTCTCTTCAGCTTTGTGCACATTGTTGGCATTACTGTTTTTTTATATACTTACTTATTTTATTATTTTGTCTGTTTGTTTTGAATTGCCACCTCATTTCTCTGTATCTGCTGTTTTTGGTTTTTATAAGTAATGTTCTTGTTCATTAGCGAGGGACTACTTTGGCCCTTGGCTGCTATTATATTTTAAATCTCTGCATAGAGAAGGGCTTCTGATGCCAACCACTACCTATTTTTCAAGTTTGTTAGTGGAAAATATAAGCAGTTTAAAGTCAAGATACATTAAATGTGACTTGGGATGATCTACATGCCCAGTAGAAATCCATTAAGTTCTTAATTGGGAATACAGTGGACAACTCTCCCCAGAGCTTACTGTCAACATTAGAAATGCTGACAAGGTTCCCAGAAGCACCTTTAAAGAAGGAGGGTTCTCTGCTGGCAGCTGGCCGCATCTCATACAGGGTCCTTCCCAGTTTCCTGCCCTGTCTCTGTAGACTGGGAATTGTGCACAGTGCCTCCTCTTTCACTCACCCTCTCTGGTAGCTTAGGGCTGTAAGACTCCTTTGTGCCTGAAGCTGGAGAGTGTGTTGGAAAGTGGACTGTTCTGAACGTGGCCAGCAATGGAAAGAGTGTAGTCAAGGCACCCTAACAGTTCCTCCAGATGACATCCACAGATAATTAATAAATGTTTATAGCTCCTTTACTTGAATAGAAGTTCCAGTTAATTTACTACTTACCATTCAATAAGTGTTTCTGTGGAATCCATTCTTATATCCCTGAAGTTTTTATCTCTTTTCTTTTATGGTGTCATGAAAATCCCCCTGCAGCTTGCATCAGCCCTGAGCTCCCATTAGCAAGTGGCTCAGGCTGGCTCTACCTGACTATGTGAAAGGGTCATTTTTTTTTTAATTGCCATGTAGAGTTCCAAAAAGTGTTGATGAACTTTTTGTACCTCTGTCATACTAAGTTATTAGATTTTCTTGTACTTTGGATGAATCTTTTATCAGTGTATGGTTTTGTTGATAGATATCCCTTTTTTAACCTGTACTTGTGGTTAGAAAACTGATTCACTGACTCATGTAAATCTTTTAGATGTTGGCACTTTTTATTATATACTTTCAAGAAATCATATAATACTACAGCTGCTTTCACTGTAATAGTGTTAAGTGCTGGGAAGTTTTCAGACTCTTGGTGCCATAATCATGGTTTCCAAAATTCTGATTTTTGCCCAGAGGCTTGAATTTTACCATCAACAATAAATATTGTCAGTTTTTTTTTTCTTGCAGTGCCAGGCTTACTTCTTTTGAGAAATTATCTCCCAGAGTCTTGCTTGATAAGCACACCTTACTTACTCCCAAGTGACACTGGCTAGCAAATGATGCAGGTTTGACTTACCCAAGTTTCACAAATGCTTCACTCAAGGTCACCATTCTGGTTCGGTTTCATCAGCAATGCCTTGTGCAGGCTTTAAAAAGGTGTATACTCAAGCGTTGGATTTATTAAGTGGAGTGGTTTTTTTTTTTACCATGGCTTCTCTCGTGTTTCCCCATGAAATGTTACTTTGATGATAGCTAAGGAATGTAGAGTTGTGCTGATCTTCATTCACGCAGGCTGTTCACCAATTGCCCAAATACCCCATTATTGGTATGGCTCAGGAGAATGAGGAAGGTAAAGTGATTTACTATGTCCTTCTTCAGTATATCTTCCCTTTTTCATTTTAGGGTCCACTGGGGTGACTTTCCACAGGCTTTGCATGATAGTGAAAAGAATCAGGCTGTAGACCAGTCCTCTCCTTTGGAGTTCTCTGTCTTTTCTGTCTGTGACAGATAGTTCTCCTGTGGAGACTTTCAGTTCTGCATCACTACTGCCAGATGTTGCTCTGGGACTCTGTTGCTGGTGGCCACTTCCGACACTTTCCTAAGTAGTGCAGCCCACAAGTCTTTAAGATACTTGGTACTTTTAATAAAACAGGTGCATTCAGAATATATTTACCTTCTACCACCTCCCAGAAATATATTTTTATAGCCAGGAGAACTCTCTGTGGGAAAGTTGAAATAGCATTACATTTCTTTTTTTTGCCGTACTAAAGTTTCTGTTACCCCAGTATTGTGAGGGAATGTGTAGACTGGAGCTGAGCTGCACGCTCGCCTGCCTTCTCTTCCTTTCAAACCCCCTACTGCTTGACACCAGTGCTTAGAGCAAGACCCAGATGGAAGCACTGTCCTTTTCGGCTTGTGTTAGGAGGTCGTCTGAGATGAGATACTGTGAGGGTGCTTGTTTGCTGCGGAGGTCTGAGTTTTTGGACTGCCCTGTTCACACAGCCCATTTTATTGCTTTGTTTGAAGATTTGTTTGAAGATTGGGTGTGTCTAATGTAGTGGAAATTCATTCATTCAATGTTAAATACAGATGAAACACATTTCAGAGCCACAAAAAGTCTTTTTAATTATCATTTTTTGGGATTATTCATATGATTGCTTTCCTCCTTTCATGTGAATCACAGAATTTATCATCCTTTCCAGTTCATTAAATCACTAAAATTCTCTACTGGTGCTATAAATAAATATACTCGACCATGAATTGGGCTTGACTGAAAGCAGCTTGTGCCAGTAAGGGTTCTTGCCCCTGGTTAACTCACATTTCTCTGTGAATGTCTACAGTGCATTAATTGTTGGGCTTCCAATGAACCAGAGCCTTACTTTAAGCGCGTGTTGGGGCTTGCGTTAGGTTGAGCTTTATTATTTTCAGTTGCATTAGCTACAAGCTGAATGTGGTATTATAAGCTGCATTTGTGCTTGGACATGTTTGGGAGAGCCTCGGGATACATTTAATAGCTCTCTATTCTTTACCACTGTGCCTAGCTTAAGCTTGCAACACAGACAGTTGGAAACACTTAGACCGAAGTCTGAGGCCATTTTACCACAAGATCAGTTGCTCTGCACCAATTTAATATAGAGTGCTAATTGACTTGGACATGTTAGGCATGAACTTTGCTCTTATGTAACCAGAGAATGCCAGGTGTGTAGGTGTGGCCTCTTAGCTCTAGATAGAGATGTGAGCTGCAGCCCTAGAGAATGAATTCTCTAATCTCAGGAGGGGAAATACCAAGGAGACCTGGACTTGAGGTGTCCTCTGGACCACAAGGTGAAGGATGGGGTAAGTCTCTGATCCGTTCATAGAAAAATAGGGCTGTGAGGATGACAGGATGCAGCAGTCATTTGTACTGTGAAGAAGGAAAAGAACAAGTCAAAGGAGTTATAATGAGTGAGTCAGAGTTGTGTCATAGAGATCCAGAGCACACTGCAAGTCGTGCGGCCTTTTCCTGATTGCGAGAAGCAGGATATGGTTTCCTTTGCCTGGCTAGATGCTTGCTGTGTTCTCCTGGTGTGCAGGAGAGTCCTTTCTCACTGTGTCTTTTTATGAAGACCGTCTCAGTGCAGCTGAGATTTGGCCACCTGCCATTTAATAAACATCTCGTTTTGTCTCCATTGTTGATGTTATTTTAAATTTTACCAGAGGATATTAGTGTAAGCAAATAGCGAATCCTTAGTAGTTCCATGACGTGCCTACAGCTGCCTGAGCAAAGAGAGCTAGCTGACTTAGATAGAAATTTTGTTGTCTTTAGAGCCTAAGCTTGGCTTTGGTCTGACTCCAGTTGTCACTACACTGACATGAATCTCCTATGAGACCATGCAGCTGTAAACTACGGTAAAATGTTTCTCCGTGTGTTATTAAGAAAAATTAAGAGTTGCTGTCTTTGAAGATGTACGTTAACTTCAGTGGCAGTTAAGGGCCACAGTACATGCTTCTGCCTGAGGGTTTTGTGATGTTGATTGGGGAAACCCAGACTTAAGAACAGGTTCTTGACCTTTTAAAGTAAGACATATTTTAAGAGCAATTAGATTATGTTATCTTTAGCTCTGTGTAGCTTGAGTTTTCCTGCCTGGCCCACAGTCAGGACAAATCTCTCTCACCCGCCAGTCCCACAGCCGTCAGACCCAACCAAGTAAACACAGAGACTTATATTGCTTACAAACTGTATGGCTGTGGCAGGCTTCTTGCTAACTGTTCTTATAGCTTAAATTAATCCATTTCCATTAATCTATACCTTGCCACATGGCTCGTGGCTTACCGGCATCTTCACATGCTGTTTCTCATCATGGTGGTTGTATTGTACTTTTGTATATAGTTTTTCTTTTGTTAGTTATAATCTTTTTCTTTTTTTTCCTTTTTATTAAAATAGAAAAGGGGAAATGTGGTGGTATTTTACTTGTACTGAAATGTGATTTTAATTGTATGTTAATAAATAAAGTTGTCTGGGGGTCAGAGCTATTAGAGCCATAGCAAGTGCGTGGCGGCGGTGGCGCACGCCTTTAAGGACCTGGAGGGCGGTACATTCAGGCAGTGACGAGGCAGTCACATGTTTGGGTTTACAACCAATGAGAAGGCAGAACAGGAAGACTTTAAAGACAGACACACAGGAAGTAGGTCCTTTTTTCGGAGAGCTCTCTTGGCTGGAGAGGATCCCTGAATCAGGAAGAGTGAGGCTCTTAGCTCTGACCTCTTGGCTTTCTTCTCTGAATTGGCTCTGTGTTTCTTATTTAATAAGACCGTTGGTTACATCTACAGCTCTGTGTAGTACAAGCACTGATTCACTTAAATAGTATCCTTATCACAAAAAACAAAACTTATTGAGTATATTATTAGAATTGAACTTTTGTTTCAAATACCTTATTTTCTTGTTCTAATGTATGAAATCGAGTTAAGTATAGAAGAAACTCCTCAGCAGTTTACAACAGCTAGTGAGTTGGGAGCCGCGAAGGGATGCTTTACCAGTGCCACCTTATTTCCTGTGGCAAATGCAGGGTCTCTGAATGTTTCTTGGTGTTGATGTCATTAAGGTTACATAAACATTTACAGTACACTGTCCCTTCATAACATATCTTTAACAATACACCTAAGGAATTGCACACTTTAAAGCTAATTAAAAAACCGTCAGGGCAGGGGAGATGCCTTAGCAGTTAAGTGAGGTCATTGCTTTTGCAGCTCCCTGCAACCACATGGCAACTTAGAACTAGCTGTGACTTCAGTTCCAGAAGATCCAGTGCCACCTTCCGCAGTCTGTGGGTACTTGCATGCGTGTGGTACACATAAACTCATACAGGGGCGTGTGCCGTGCACACACACACACACACACACACACACACACACACAGAGAGAGAGAGAGAGAGAGAGAGAGAGAGAGAGAGAGAGGGGAAATCTTAAAAGTAATTAAAACTGAGAGAGAGAGAGAGAGAGAGAGAGAGAGAGAGAGAGAGAGGGAAATCTTAAAAGTAATTAAAACTATCGTAAGCCACTTTTAATTTGAACTTAGAAGAGATTTTACTTTGAGCTTTTGCTGGAAGTTGGTTACTACAGTATCCCCATCATAGGCTTCTTTTGGTAATGCATACATACATCTTCTTTATTTCATTTGAACGTGTGTATTTCAGCGAAGGTATGGTAGAACCATGCGCAGGGGTGTAAGCCTCAGATCCTACTACACAGAAGACTGAGGCAAGAGGATTGCTCTGAATTTGAGGCCAACCAGAACCGTAGAGCAAGACGCTGTTCATTTAAAAACAAAAACAAAAACACCCTCCCCCTCCAAAAAAAAAAACCAAAACCACTACCAGGAAAGAAACAGCCAAGGCTGTGAGGGTGCTTTTCCATCTCTGTTACTGTTGTTTTCTAGTCGTGTTTCCTGGACTTCCCCGAGTAACTGACATCTCCGTTTTGTAGCATTATCATTTACCAGAAATGATATTTTATTCTGACCATATATATTATAACAATGAAGGGAGAAACATCATTAAGTACTAGTTAATTGACACTATGTGGATGTGTGTGTAGTGGTGATCCAATCACAGAATTTTAACCAGTCCTTCCTATGTGGTTTGCTAAAAAATAAAATTTAAAAGGTCTTCCTGGCATTGCTTCAAATACTGTAAAGTTTAAGATAATTTTTATTGATCAGGTGTTTTTGAGTGACGGGAGAGGGTAAATTGAAGGGTTAGAATGCCCCTTATTTCTGTGCTTGAAGTGAGTAGGGGAACAGCACACATTCGGGTAACTTTGTTTTTAGGATTCTCCTGTTTTAGGAGTTTTTCATTAAGAGTGAAATTTGTCTATGATAGATTTGGAATTCCACTATTAGTCAAGACTAGCCCAAAATAAATATCCAGTGGTTCAGGAATCATCTGCATTCCTTGTTACCATTCCATATGCTCAGTGGAGCAGGGTGACTTTCCCAATGCAGTCAGATGTTCTTTGTTTAGGTTGTGAGTGACGTGGGCTTCAGTCACGATCAGATCTGGTTGTGATGTTCTTGGTGATTCTCCTCCTAATACAGGGTGGAGATTAAGTCAGCCAAAGTAAACAACCATCTTTGCGATATACTTGCTTTTTTTTTTCTTTCTTTTTTTAATTGACCAAAACACATTATTTTCCTTCTCTGTCATCTAAAGCAAACAGGTGACCCGGAAAAGGCCACAGCAAAGGTTGTGTGGAGTTTTTCCGTTGTTACCATTCCCAGTAGAGTTAGAGTTTCCTATTGGATCAGAGATTTTCAAAGAGATCTCAGGCCCTGGAATTTCTTTGGATAAATTGTTTTCAAGTACGTGGTAAGAGTCATATGGGGGAGGGGTATATGGTCATTATACTGTTTCTCACTTTTAAATTAACTTGTTAATACAGAGTCTATTTATCTGAATATATACAGCATCTTTTAAGGACTCATTTCACCCCCAGTTTTTACTTTATACAGTTGTTAATCTTCAATTGATAAATATCTCTAACAGTTACTACCCAGTGAGTCATTGGTTTCTACTAATTTCTTACATGCAGGGATGCTTTACCATTCCTGGCAATGGAAGTTCTCATTTCAGGATTCCATCTACGTTTTCCGCTATATCAGCGGTTGTCATAGTAGCAATCTCAATTGAGAGTTGTGATTATATACTTTATTAAATGCCTGCATGATGAAAGCGCAGTTATTCTAAGCAGGTCAGCCAGAATTCTTAAGCCATCATCCTGTCTGTTTAAGGGCATAGTTAAGCAACCTAGAGAAAAGATTACTTTCTTTCTGTTGAGTTGTATAAATGTTATGTTATTTCACTGACTTCAGGGTACCATGAGTTATAAGATATGTTATTATTTGATCGAGTACAAGAAAAAAGGCCTAGTGGTTATAATCATTAGATGCTATCTTATAATCATTAGAATCTAGATTAAAGTATATATATGTTTGTGGAAAAACTTAATAAAACATTGCACATATATTTACACATAATTTTATTGTAATAAATAAGCAAAAAGGAAACTATAGTAAGTAAATAATTTCTGCCATATATAAACTTTTTACTTACGTGCATATCAATCTATCTATATCTATCTATCTATCTATCTATCTATCTATCTATCTATCTATCTATCTCTCTATCTATCTATCCACATGTCTTTATAGGTTCCTGTAGATGCCAGAAATGGGTATCAGATCCCCTGGAACCACTCTAAAGTATGTGCTGGGAATCAAAATCTAGTCCTCTTCAAGAGTACTGCATGCTCTTAGCTGCTAAGCAATTTCTCAATAAGTTGATTTTTTTTTTTTAAATTCTAGAAATCTAGAGAGGAAATTATCTATATAAGGTCATTTAGAGTATGTAAAGCTTGGTGATAGATTACCTTTCTATCAAAATATCTTAACCTTTACAAAATAATGATTGATGATATTCCTTTAAATAGCTATCTATAGAGTTATATAATGCATCTTAAATACTAGTTTTCAAGATTATTTCACTTCATGTATGACTAAGTAATTTCAGATTTAAATGAGTTGTTTAGTATTATAAAGAAGGGGTGGACTGTGATACAGTATGTTTCAGGGCTTTAATTATCGGTTATGTTAAATGCTGTATAGGATTTTTAAACGAATTGTTTGTTTTCTGAGAATTGATGCATTCTAACTTGGATGCTTCCCCTTCAGATTCCAAGGTTAACTGGAGTTCTTTCTGGTAAATGAGGTGACTTAGTAAACTGACCATATGTCTGTCTCACTCTATAATTCTAGACAACTAAGGCATGCTTTGTGCAAAGGCACCCTTGGTGCTGGTGTTCAAAGTGGCTCATTGAGGGAGTCCAGTTTGAGTTGGTTAGTGTGGGCATTGTCAGGTGGCTAATGGCTTCTTGCAGCTTCAGGCTTTGTTGTAGATACAGTAGGGCACTAGCCACCACTTGCCTCCTGAATGTTTGAAGTCCAGCAGACATGTTGCCTGCAGTGTTGGCTCCAGGTACAGATTTGGCAATAACAGTGCAGGATTCTGACATTGCTGTGGCTCTGTTTAAGCTGCATGGTTCAGAGACTTGAAGAATCAGCAAGCTGCAAAGTAACTTGGGACTTGTGTGGTCCACAGATGGGGGCAGAGCATGCCTGGAGAGGTGCAGTATCAGCAGCCATGCTGCTGGAAGATGGTGCAAGGATGGGAAGGCAGAGTGCCATTGCCTTTGTGTTTTGGTTGAGTTCATCATAAATGATGTTTTCTGCTTGAGTCCAATTGCTACTCATAGTGCGAGCTTACCTTTGTAGACCATTTTCAACATTTATCAAAGTGCTCTCACAAACATATAATTTTGACTTCACAGTAAACGTGAGAGGGTTGAGCTGTATGTAATTATTCTGTTTGGCAGATGAGGAAAATGAGGCTCTCAGATGCTAAAAAACCAACCTTGAAGTCACTTGTTACTAGCTCTTGCCTTTTTCACTATACATGCTGTGCTGTTCGCCTCTTCATTTATCTCCAAATTTAGAAAGCATGTAGCGTGTTTTCCAGCAGCTGCTGCTGTCTTTAGGAGTCCCAGCATTTTGTCACCTATCTCTCTACCTCCTAGGTCACAAGCATAACATTTGCTTGATGCTGAAAGGAAAAATAAGCAAAACCTAAACAGCATTGTATCACAACTCACAGGTTGAACTGTTTTCCTGTTATGTTCTGTGACTTGGGGTTAGAAGTGACTCTTTCAGTCTACCTTGCTGCCATGGTTTTTTAGGTGTCTTGTAGTAAGCCATATACAAGTCTAGACAAGGAGACTAGAGATAGAACAAGCTAAACAAGAGTTGCCAGCATTGTTGTTGCAGCCACAGAACTCCATGTTAACCAGGAATAGCTGGTTTTCTGACTTCAGATTTACTTGGAGAGCCTCCTGGATTGCAGCAACCTCTCAATGGCTGTTCCTTCCCACCAGAGCACTTTCTAGATCCTGTCCTCTGAGCATTCTTTCCTGAAATGCCTCAGCAGGGGTTTGGACCATGTATGTTCATGGCTGTTGTCTTTGTGAACTTTGCACATATATTTTTCTTTTATAGTAGATTAGAAATATAAATAGAGGATTATGGGTGGTGTGAGTGTTGTGAATGATACACTAGACTGAGTGGGATGAATAGAACTGGCAAGCAGACCTGCCTCCCAGTTCATGTGTCACCCTGCTGTTTTACTGTGGACTTTTCTTCATAAACCCCTCACGCTTCCGACAAGTAGCCTCGCAACGAGGCTACTGGTTTTCAGACTTCCAGGATTTCCTTCCTCACACTGCCTATATACGTTGTGATGCAACTTTCTGAAAATTATAAAATCAATAAAAGCCCACTGTTGCTAGCCAGCTTTGGGACCGTGGCTCCTGCTCCTCCCTGTTGCATGCCCAGCACCTAGCACCCCACAGGCTCTGCACAGTGTATTTGGGGAATGCTGTCTTTAAAGGTTGAAGGCCTTCTTGGCCCAGTTACCTCATTCAAAAACCTCTGAAGTTGAGGAAGTCTAGGAGCAAGTGAGAAAATGCTAGTTGGGAGGAGGTTTTAGGTGATCTTCCCAAACAGTAGGTGCTATGTCTAGATTGGAGAGTGAGTAGATGAAATTCTGTTTATATTTAAATAAAGGGGGGGGGGTACTGTATTTAATGTAGTAAAGTAGAAACAAAAACAGAGAATAAATACATTAATTACTTAAATTAATACCAGGTTTGTTTATTTTCCATAATATTTACTCTACCAGTTTTCAACCTGTGTAGCAAGACCCTTTTGGGGGGTCAAATGACCCTTTCACAGAGGTCACTCACCTAAGACCATCAGAAAACACAGATGTATACATTACAATTCCTAACAGTAGCAAAATTACTATTATAAAGTGGCAACAAAAAAATGTTATGATTGGGGGTCACCACAACATGAGGAACTGTATTAAAGAGTAGCAGCATTAGGAAGGTTGAGAATCACTGCTTTACTGTGTTCTGGATAATGTATTACTCAGAGAGACAGATGAAAGCTATTGTTACTCTTTCCAGAAACATCATTGCACACTGCCAGTTGTGCATACAATTTGAGTGATTTCATGTGCACTCTGTAAGTAAGGGGGGGTCTTACCTTTTCATCTGATAGTCCCTAGTCGAAGTACTTGATGGAAAAGAACCTTGGATGTTAAACTTTTGGTGCCTTACAAAATAATCAGTTGTTTCTTAAGCTAGTCATCAGTACAATTGACTGTATCAAGAGCAACATCAAAATAAATAGAAAACATCAGCTTGAGCTTTATGTTTATACTCTTCGGATATGTGTGCTCTGTTCAAAGTCAGACTATAACATGTAATTTTAACTGGATTAAGCGTCAGTTGGAGAAATGCCCTTCCAAACAACCTCACTGTTGCGCTGAGAAAACTGAGTCCCTTAGAGACTGACTTGATTTCAAAGCCCCACCCACCCACCACTTAGTTGAGTGACTTAACCGAAAGGGAACTGATACTTGGTTATTGATGTTGACAATGTACTCATCTAGCTTTTTTAGATTGTGGAATTGATTGGTTAAGGTTTGACTGGTTCATCTGCTTGGTATTTTTGAATCCTTGCTGTTGACTTCTGAGAATCTGGACTAGAGCTGCTTTCCCAGAGAACCACACATCTTAGGCATTTTGATTTGCCTGGCTGCTCACCTGGATCCTAGAATCACACCATTAATCAGAACAGAATTTCAGAACAAGATATAAGAGGTTAAGTACTTGATCCAAACTAAATTAAATTATCTTGAGTTGTTTGCTCATTCAATTGAATTGAAGGGAACATGTGCTGGTGGATGTTGAACCTGGATCTTTGGAGAAGGAAGTTTTTCTCAAACTTCAATGCCATACACCCTGTGGGAAAGTCCTTGTTAAAATTCTGGTTTGGTCCAGTTGAGATTCTGCATTCCCTAAAGGCTCCTGGCGCCTGCTGCTGGCCCAGGGACTTCAGGTTTAGCAGCACGGTTTGGCCTGCCTTGTCACTAGAGCAGGAAAGGCAGCTGTGTGTGCCTTTCCCATTGTCTGCCTTTTAACAGCCACTTGAGTGGCCTCTGTGCCTGAGTGACAGAATGGCCTTATGCAGCAAGTGCTGTCCTAGCGAGTCTACACTCAGTCCTCCTTCACTTAGCTTGAAAATTTCAAGCTTTTCTACAAAGCTTGATTTTCCAAATACCTGGGATCTTTAATTTCAAAAAGAGTATTTTCTAAAACGTTACATACTGTCCTTTCTCAAACTGCGATTGCATGCACTTTTCCTCTTCTTGAGGTCAAAGCCGTGGTTTTGGAGGCTTTCTTTGGGATGGATGTTGAGCTAGCTGTATGTACAATGAATAATGACCACAAAGCCTCCCATGTTGTTCTTTTGTTTCGCCTCTTTTCTCTTTTTCAGTTGACAACTAATAAGGATTGTCTCAAAGCGGCTGGTTTCTCTTTCCATTTTAATTGATTAGTTC
This sequence comes from Peromyscus californicus insignis, assembly GCF_007827085.1. Lineage (NCBI taxonomy): Eukaryota > Metazoa > Chordata > Mammalia > Rodentia > Cricetidae > Peromyscus > Peromyscus californicus. The sequence goes on from NW_026294595.1 coordinate 113,149,537, forward strand.
TGACCTGAGAAGCCAAATACTGGGTTGTTAGAAGTATGTTTGGGCTTTATGCTCAGAAGGACCTGCCCTTCAGAAGGGCTTTCTAGGCAGACGTGAGTGAGAAGTTAGTAGCTGCAGTAGAGAAACCCTCTTGTTTCAACCTACTCCTGATAGGCAGCTCATGCAGGAGCTACTTGTTTGCCTAGTGCCTTTTCCTTAGTGTCCTGTGAGTGTGTGAGTGTGTCTGTGAGTGCGTGTGTATGTATATTGTGTGGTGAGTATATATGGTATGAGATACTTGTGTGTCTGTGGTGTGGTGTATGTGTGGTGGTTATGGGTATTGGTATGTGTATTCTTTTATGTTTTGTGGTATGTGTGTTGCAAATGTGTATAATGTGTGGGATGTTTTGTGTGTCTGTTGTATGATGTGTATGGTGGATATGGGTGTTTGTGTGTGTTGTGATGAGTGAGTATGATATATGGAGTGTTTGTGTGGTGGTGGTGGTGTGTGTGTGTGTGTGTGTGTGTGTGTGTGTGTAGTGGGTGTAGGTGTTTTTGTGTCTATGTATAGTGGGTGTGAGTGTTTGTGTGTGGTATATGTTTGTGTGGTGATATGTGTGTGGTGTATATTATGTGTATGTTTATGTGTGTGTGTTTAACTGTGTAGGCCAGAGTTTGACACAGCATGTCTCCTATCGCTCTCTGCCTTATTTTTTGAGAGAGTTTGTTCATTTAACTGTAGCTCACCAATTGGCTAGGCTAGCTGGCTGGTGAGGCCTCACTTAACCCCCTCACCCCACTGCTAGAGCTAGTGATACAGGTGCATGCTATTGTGCATAGCTTTGCCTGCCCCCCCCCCCCCCTGCCTATGTGTGTGTGTGTGTGTGTGTACTACAGATCCAAACTCAGGTGTCCATACATGGCAGGTACTTTTCTCCCCAGCCCTTCTAGATACTTTTCAACAGGTTGTTATATCTAACATTATGCTTAAAGTACAGCTGAAATAAGGTACTGACACATGGTGTTTTAGCCCTGATAATATAATAGTTGTGATAAATTAGCATCTCTCAGGCTCCACCTAGAATGGGGATAAGTAACCTTGTCTGTCTCTTACACACTGTGCCTGCAGTGGATTTGCAAATGAGTTTTAATAATAATGACAACGCCAAGGATGGTCTTTGGACTGACTTAGTGATGAGGATGCTAGGGATTGAAAGACCCATTCCTGGTGTGTAATACTATCAGTTACGGTAGCAACTAGTTCTCCTTTGCTGAGCCCTCACATTGCCCAGGAGTCACTGTGCACGCAGGACTATGGCCCTGAAGCATACTTTATGGAGGGGCAGCAAATAGCCGCTGTGCTTTGAGCAAATGAGAGTAATCCTGCAGATAGGAGTGAGAGTCACTCTACTCACTAGTCCCTCTTTACAAATAAGCAAGCGTGTTTAGCAGCTCCAGTAGATGCTGTTTACTAGAAGCTGCTGGGGGAGCCGTCTTCCCGTCTGAAGCAGAGAGCCCTTTTGCCGTTTAACTAGGTAATAGCAGACTTTGATCATTTTAAATGGCCCTATTACTGGTACTGTGTTAGAGCTTGTGGATTATTTTATTTAAAATTTGTATGACAAGATTAAGTTTAGTAGTAAGAGTTGAGTGGATTTTGAGATCTGAACAGGGCCCCCTCTGACATACTTTTAGTGAATTACAGTGTCTAACTGATTACCAGATACGTCTCGTTTGAATGCTATTTTCGTATCTAGAATTTGTCCTATGCTTCAGCTCAGCTAAGTGTGTTGGTATAAGCTCGTTGTAATTAACAGTGTTTTGTGACCTGGGACTCCTGTCCAAGATCATGGCAGAACTAGAAAACATTGGAAAGTAAGCTAAATGCATGGCCTTAGTAAAACATTCAGAAAGACTGGAAAAAGACCTCCCCATGCCTGCAAAACTATACTTAAATGTGTTTGCTTTGGTTTTAGTACATTGATTCCCGTTGGCTTTAGACACCAGAGGATCCTGTTCAAAATAGTTGCAAGTAAATGCTGCTAGGAGGAAGATTTTTGCCAGAAAGAGAGATTAGACATATGTGTTCCCATTCTTTGTTAATGGGTTTTGCTTGTTTGGGCTGAAATGAAAATACTCCCATACTAAAGAAAAATAAATCCCTCCCTTCCTGTTTGCCAATGTATTTCATTTGCTGTTTGTCTTACTTAAATATACAGTAGGAAAGAGAATGTGACTGCTGTTCCTTTAATATCAGAGCTGTGCATGCTACAATAGGTGTCACTGTTTGGCTTGGTCCAATCCTGATTGGTGGCTTCAGCTATTGGCTCGGAGCGCTGGCTGTCTGACTCCGTCTGCAGGGCTGTAATACCTACTCTCCTCTCTCCGATCCATTCACCACACAACTTCGCCGGCCGAACAGACTCGCTGGGCTCGGCAAGTCTTGCTAACCTAATTCAGAAAGCAAGCGCTACAGCACTCTGCCTGCCTCCTTTGCTCAGCATAGCTTTTTCAGGTGATCCAGAAAACGGCTGTTTTTATGAGCAAATAAGAAAAACAGGAATCATGATGGGAATGTATTTAACAGATCCGGTCCTGGATAAAACTTAAAGCCAGTTCCTCTTCAACATAGTGAAAAGGTCACCTTGCCTGGCTGAGAAAAGCAGCAAAATACCAGCGTGTCGGTTTCTGTTAACATCCTAGCCCTGGCTAGCCTCTCTGCCTAGATGTTCGAGCAAATTTGGGATATCTAGCTCTAAAGAGAGAGACATCCTGTACTCATGGTAGATGATAAAGAAAAGAACATGAAATGTCTCACCTTCTTCTTGATGCTTCCAGAGACAGTAAAGAACAGGTCCAAGAAAGGTTCAAAGAAAGCAAACAGCAGCAGCAGCGGCGGCGGCGGCGGTGGCGGTGGCGGCAGTGGCAGCGGTGGCGGCAGTAAGTTGCCCCCAGTTTGTTATGAAATAATTACCTTGAAGACTAAAAAGAAGAAAAAGATGGCTGCTGATATATTCCCCCGAAAGAAACCAGCCAGCTCCAGCAGCACCACTGTCCAGCAGCACCACCAGCACAATCTCTGTAACAACAACCTCATCCCGGCCCCCAACTGGCAGGGTCTTTATCCCACCATCAGAGAAAGGTAAGTGCCCCTGGCCAGGATTTACTTTTGAAGTTTGTCAGTCAGTGCTGAAGTTTCTTTTTGCATGACCTTTAATGCATTTGAACGTGAATCTCTGTTTCCTCTTTTCCCAGAAGCTTTACTGGTAATGGAAAGCCACCTTGTATCTTTTCCAAAACAGTCCAGCTGTTTTCCTCTTAGATAAAAAATACTTTTGCAAGCTGTAACGTTTAAGTGGCAGGGTTGTGTCTGTGGAGCCCAGAAGAGAAACCCTTCATTTGTCCTAAGCCATGTGAAAGTTTGGCTAACTTTGAAAACTTTACTATTTCCCGTGTGTCTGCAGTGATTTTAGACAGTTGTGTAGTTGGACCCTTTATTTGCTCTTTCGCTGTGAAGTCACTGAACTGTTGTTGCTTAGCTTGAATAGCTTCTTTTAAGTTTTGCATGTTAGGGAAGGGGGTGGTAAGAATACAGGCTGCTGTGAATTAATGAATTGCCTCTGTTTGTAGAAATGCGGTGATGTTCAATAATGACTTGATGGCAGATGTCCATTTTGTGGTTGGGCCACCAGGTGGGACTCAGCGGTTGCCAGGACACAAAGTAAGCAACAGCTGCATTACCGGTTTAGTCTTGAGATTTATATAGAGGGACCCTCTCAACCCGGAGCTTGGTGTGGGCAGCTTGCTGATGGCAGGCAGTGCATGTTTTACCGGATTACAGAGAAAGCAGACCCTTTCCAAGGGCTTTGGCCACGCTTAATTTTGTCTTTGTTTCCTTCTACACGCTTGTATATACCACACAGAAACATGCCCTCTTCACTCCCCAGTGATAGGAAGGAAGCATTGTAACAGGTTTGGAAAGTCCACTGTTTACTGTTCTTATAGAAATCAGATAAATAAGCTTTGGTTTACTTATATCACAGTGGGGGGTGTACATTAATGTTAAAGCTTAGTGATATTGATAGAGATCTTGTCCTATGTGACAATCTTACGCTCCCCTGTCAGGGTACACTGTACCCTGGCTGTTTCAAAGAAGCAGGTTAGGTACTTTACATCCCCCTACCCCTGATTTGCTAGTTGTTTTTTGGGATCGACTTGCTGAAAATGCTTTCAGTTTAGTGCGTGAAATGAGATTTCCCTTTCTCCACAGTACGTCTTAGCTGTTGGGAGCTCAGTGTTCCATGCAATGTTTTATGGAGAACTTGCTGAGGACAAAGATGAAATCCGAATACCAGACGTCGAACCTGCTGCTTTCCTCGCCATGCTGAAGTAAGCATTGTTCGTGTGTTTGGAAAGAGTTCGCTTGTGCTGTATTTGTGCTCTGCTGGCTTCCAAGTCTGTGTCAGAGGAAAGATTCTAAAGAGAGAGGGTGCTGCCTGCCTTGTAAATGGTTTTGGAGGAAATTACTCTTTATCTTTCCTTGGAAGTCGTATGGAATGTTGCAGGCATTCAGAGTCCTGTCAGCCTAGAGCCTAGGGGCAAATAGCTTATGTAGTGAGCTGCTTTTTAGCGACCTTTCAGAAGAAAAATAGCTTCCTTGTATAGGTGTTATTTAATAGGCATGTTCTCCTGAAAGCAGTGTGTGTTAAGAAGGCTTCAGAGAAATGCCCCTTCACTTCACAGTTGTAGAAGTTATGTACCTTGTTTAGTTAGCAACATTGGGAAGACCCGTGTCTTCTGAGTTGTCTCGTGCCACCAGAAGTGGAACTTATCTGATTTTTGCCCACATATATTTCACCCACAAAATTGGACATGCTTATGGTGATGAGGAGATTTTTGAATGGTAGTTTCCTATGTCTTCAGTTAGTAATATAGAAGTGTAAATGGATTAGAGAGGCTAGTTACATAGTTAATGTAAAAAGTTTCATATCTTATAGGTCCTTTGCAGACTCTGTTGCCTGTTAATCAGGTACCAATGTCTGATGCTATGGATAGTCTACCACATGATTAAGCCCAGTTACTGTAAGCTGTATTTAGAAGGTTTTTCTTAAACTGTATTTTCAACACTAACCTAGGGGCTCAAGGTTATCTGCTGGTCCAGGGATTTAAATTCACTGAAATAAATTAAACAATACTTTTTGAAGAAAAACTGCACAGTGACAATATTCTCACAAATTGTTAAAACAATTATTATTTACTGCTTACTGAAAAATAAGTTATAGTCAGTTCTAAAGTTTGTAAGTATTTAATTCCTTGTTCCTGTTATAGCTTTGAAATCTGATTGAACTAGAACTTTCCCAGTGGGAAGCAGGGGGATTAAAGGCAAGTGAGCATGTGAAGTACCATAACATTAACTGCTTCATCACTTTTGAACCTGCGGAATCCATTAGTACAATCATCCAAAAACCTTTCACCTGCTCGAATCCTTGCCCTTCATCACTGCATGTGAAGCCAGCTCTATGTATGTGACAGTGCCATCTGTTGTCGACTGGAATGCCACCCTAGTTAACATTTTGGCCTCACTGAAGTCAAGGAAGAGTGTTGTATCCTAGACACGTGCACAGTCAGGAACATGAGCAAGAATGGCAGAAAGTTACATCCTTCCCAAGTCATTTGAGTTATCATTTGCCAGGTGTCTTCCCTTATAGTTGTATCGCCTAGAGCATACTAGTACTGTTTTTTAAAATGACCCATGGAATCAGGTGGAGTGTTAAGAATAGACTGCGGTGAGGTTCATTTGCCTTGCTGCTGTGCTGTAGTTGAGGCAGGGACTGAGGTTTCCTCCTTCTGCATCCTGGGTGAGTAGCTGTCCATTGAGAAAAGGAGTGTTAGCTCCCAGGAGTTCCAGGGTGAGACTACAAATCCAGCCCATGTTCTGGATGCTTCCCTAGTCCTAGCCTCTGGGCAAAGCGCAACTGTACTACAGCTGTGTTGTCGAGTGGTCTTGCCAGTGTAACCGGCTTAGCCTATTAGAGAAGAGTTTCCTGGAAGCAGAAGGCCCTTCTGTGTGTGACTGTGGAAACTTTGGCTTGCATGTGTGTTTACATCTTTTTCTTGCAAAAGCTATTCTTGATTTCTTAACTTAGGTATGCTTTACAAACAAGGAATAAAATAACTATAAAAAAATCAGATAAAGTACTCTATGCTTTAGCTGGAAAGGTTGAAAGGATAAATTTTTTCAGTGTTGTTCACTAGTAGAGTTCTCATTGGCTATTCTTTTGTCCTGTAATATAAGATAGCAGGCGGTTTCCACCTTTATAGACTGTTTGGAGAAATTGCCACCATCCTGTAAACACCATGAAGTATTTCATCTCTTAAGATAGGTACAGCTCACAGAAGCTCAGAATCAATGTGCTTTTAAGCTCTTTGCTTTGTCTTTTAATAGATGCATGTGAAAATAATGTGCTCTTCAGTTCTGAAAGTAGGAGGAATATGTGGGGGACACATACAAGTTTAGAAATTGTGAAGTTAACTGAAAAGGTAGTGTTGAAGTTTGAATTTGATGATTTACTGAACTTGGAACCACTTCAGAAATATTTAATATCAGGTTTTATTTTACATTTAAAAGAAGTCCAAAATCATTAAAATGTAATTTTTGACCTTAATGTCAAAAGACATTTGAATGTGCAGAAACTAAACACTGCATAAAGCAGTGTGCTGTACTTTCACTGTACTTCAGCTGGGCTGAAGAGGGAGCTCGGCGGTTAGGAGTGCTGCTCTTGCAGGGGACCAGAGTTTAGGTTCTAGACCCTGTCAGATAGCTCACCACTGCCTGTGACTCCAGTTTCAGGGGATCTAGTGCCCTCTTCTGGTCTCCAGAAGTATTCAGGTGCACAAATACACACCTGTACACACACATGAATATATCATAAATACTGTTTTAAACTGTGGGATTGGGGATATCAGTGCTTTAACTTAATAGAGTATAATAGAATTTTGCTGTGTTTTCATAATCTTATCTCTGATATACAGTCATCTTTTAGATAGTTGCAGTATGTCCTGTTTTGCTGAAAATGTATAGGATAGAAGATGAATGATAACACAGTTAATCCCTTTAATTATATAAGCTTACTGCTGAGCTGAAATATTAGCACCTCATGAATATATTTCAGATGTTTTTCTAACATGTTTGTAGTAACTGTCACATGAAATTATATTCTTGGACAGGCTTGAAGGCAGTGGCTTCCTTCCTTGCTTCACATGCTCATTTGGTGGAAATCCGCTTACATGTTGGATGCTTTCTTTCAGATACATCTATTGTGATGAAATTGACTTGGCTGCGGACACAGTGCTGGCCACGCTGTATGCTGCCAAAAAGTACATAGTTCCTCACCTTGCCAGAGCCTGTGTCAATTTCCTGGAGACCAGCCTGAGCGCCAAGAACGCCTGTGTGCTCCTGTCTCAGAGCTGCCTGTTTGAGGAGCCAGACCTCACACAGCGTTGCTGGGAGGTGATTGATGCTCAAGCCGAGTTAGCACTCAAGTCGGAGGGGTTCTGCGACATCGACTTCCAGACGCTCGAAAGTATCCTACGCAGGGAAACGCTGAATGCCAAAGAAATAGTGGTTTTTGAGGCAGCCCTGAACTGGGCTGAAGTCGAATGCCAGCGGCAGGATCTGGCCTTGAGCATTGAAAATAAGCGCAAGGTCCTAGGAAAGGCCCTGTACTTGATCCGCATCCCCACCATGGCCCTGGATGACTTTGCAAATGGTGCTGCGCAGTCTGGGGTATTAACTCTCAACGAGACTAATGACATCTTCCTCTGGTACACTGCGTCCAAAAAACCAGAACTGCAGTTTGTGAGTAAAGCCCGAAAGGGCCTAGTCCCCCAGCGCTGTCACCGATTCCAGTCATGTGCCTATCGGAGCAACCAGTGGCGCTATCGGGGTCGCTGTGACAGCATCCAGTTTGCAGTTGATAAGAGAGTGTTCATCGCAGGCTTTGGGCTGTATGGCTCCAGCTGTGGCTCTGCAGAGTACAGTGCCAAGATTGAACTCAAACGGCAGGGCGTTGTCCTGGGCCAGAACTTGAGCAAGTACTTTTCCGACGGATCCAGCAATACCTTCCCTGTGTGGTTTGAATATCCGGTGCAGATTGAGCCAGACACCTTCTATACAGCCAGTGTGGTGCTGGATGGCAATGAACTCAGCTACTTTGGGCAAGAAGGCATGACCGAAGTTCAGTGTGGCAAGGTGACTGTCCAATTTCAGTGCTCCTCGGATAGCACCAATGGCACTGGGGTACAGGGAGGGCAGATCCCAGAACTCATATTCTATGCTTGAACCTTCCTTTGCTTACGCATCATGAGGCACCCACATGGGCCATCCTTGCCTGACGCTTAGCTCGTCTCCAGATATGTGGTCAGCACAGGTAATTTGTAATGAATGAAGCAGTAGGCAGTTTCTAATGTCTTTGAACCTTTTAATTATGTACAGGCTAAAATGCAACATTCCGCTTTTAACTATATGCTTAGAAGAGCCAAGTTCTTACTCAGGCTTTGTGGTTTTAGAGTTGCGTCTGTATGCCTAGGGAGATCACGTGCTTTTCCAAGTGCCCACCAACCTCCCACTTTTGTACCTCTGAAGATGATTTTGAATTGACTTGAATTTCCTTTGATGAATGGAAGTATGTATCCTAAAGTAATATCAAGTTATTTTTAAACGGAACCCCTCCTTTCCTCTCAAAATAAATAAAAACAAAAAACAGGTGAACCTCAGTGTACAATTTTGAAAGAATATTTGCTTTGTAAAAAGTAAATTTAGAAAGTAAACAGTAGGCCAGTCGTCATGTTTGACTCTCTTCTTTTACATTTGTTGCTTCTGGGCCTTGCTTTTATATTCTTTGTATCTTAAGTTCATATCTGTGTTTCCTACTAAACAATTCATACTGTGGTGTAAGGAATCAGATGTTTGTTTATGCCACGACTTCTGCTACAAAGCAGACTTATGTTCTTTCAGTTTAGAAGACAAGATACCAGAGTGCAGATACTTCTTTCAGAATTGGTGAAGTTAGAAAATTTTATTGTCAATAGAAAAAAAGTTGCAAACCTGCTAATTTATACTACAACAGGTAAAAGGGAAGTCTGAAAATGCCCTATACAATGAATCGTTCAATTTATCAGTGAGAAGCATACACAATTTGGAAAAGCCACTCTTGCTGGTAGTTTTGGACACCCCCCCAACTCTCTCTCTCTGTCTCTCTGTCTCTCACTCTCTCTTTCTTTCTGTCTCTGCCTCTCTCTCTCTTTCTCTCTGCTTGTTCTTAAGTCTTACTGCATAGGACTTGAGTTCCCCCCCACTCCCCTGTTAGCAGAGGACCAAACAGTGGAGGTATGGAGTAATGGTAGCACTACTTGTCAGTGTGATAACGTACTTTTTATGCTTTTTTTTTTTTAATTGAAACATTCTTTATCTGATCTTTGACCATAGACGATCTTATTTGTTGATTATGAACAAGTTTCTGGACTGCTAGAACCTGGCCTCTGGCCATCTTAAAGTGCCAATATATGCCTGCAGGGTTTTTGAAAAATGGTTCGGAGTGACACTGGGTTATACCGAGTATTCACCTCATCAGCATCACATGCAGCTCTCATTTGTCCATGGTAGCATAAGCAAAGAGGGAAAAGCTCACAGACAACTTCTCCTTCCATGATGGCTCGTGTTGGCTTAGTGCCTGTGACCCTGGTAGTGTCCAGTGTGGTCACTTGAAACTGAAATATCCATGTGTTTCTGGGCAGCTTTTCTGCCCAGTGTGATCCTGAGATGGCTCCCCGCCACCCAGAGTGTGGTCCCTGGCCGCCTCCTTCTCCTGCTCTGTAAGCCAAAGTTGGCTTCCCTGGAGCAGGGGCTAGTCCTGGGGTGTGTGTGTCTGTGTGCGCAATATGCGCATGAGAGAGTGCTTGCCAACTCAGGAACTGCCTCCTCCCTGCCTGGCTACTGGTGGGTGTGTCAGAAAGACCTCCCACCCCCCTGCTGGTGCCAGCAAGGCCCACTGAGTGACTGCTTCCACACTCACTGTGCTTCTGGGCCACTTCTTCCCCTACAGATATGGGCTTGTGGCCTTTGACCAGCATCCCTGGTGGAGGAGAGCACTGGATTATGGGAAATGTTTTAATCATTTTGCCATTACTTACATCTGTTAACATAAGTGACCAAAAACTCTTATTGGTGACTAGAACAACTTTAAAAATAATCTCTCAATTGCTTCTTAATAAAGAAGATGACAGGTTGCAGTTTTGGCAAAACATACATAAAATAAAGGTACATTGTCAATTAAAATTACTTCTACAAAGGCTTTTGTTTTAAAATTATGGTTAAACATTTCAGTAACTCATAGCTACCATACAAATTGGTAAGCTTGACTAGAAGGCACTTACTTTTAAGCCAGAGGAGAAGGAATTTTGTTTAGCACTGATTGAGTCCTGTCAGATAGTCGAGGTGGGTGTGATAGCCTTAAAGGGGCAGCATCCACCCCCTACTCATTCTTACTGTGACTTAGCTGCCCTCTATGTGGCTAGGCAAGTGCAGTTCACTGAGGATGGGATAACATAACTATATTAATTATTACTATATTTCAAAAAAAGATACACCCACTTTCTGATTGGCCTATGCCAAGAACTGTGGGTAAGATTGGAAAGCTGTACCTAAAATAAGAAATTTTATGTTCTGAACCTATTCTCTCTGCATTTTCAGCAAAACAAAAGATAATGTGCTTGCTTTGGTTTACTTTGGTAGTTTTGAACTTTGTAGCTTATAAGAATAGAAACCATTGTTCTGACAGGGCTGACAGCTCTAGTGTATAAACACAACTTTATTAAGCAGAAAACGCTGTAGATGCTTTTCCCAGCATACCTGGCAATCTTCATCATTGTTCATACTGGGGATAAGGGTAACTAGGCTAGCAGTTCTAATGCAACATTCTTAATCTTATCGTAAGATAGTATTTAAGTAAATGGTCTCATTTCTACATAATTATTGCACTGAACTGTTTTTTTTTAAGGTGTTTAAATAAGCTCAGCTAATTCAGTACACTGTAGGCAACTATGCATCAGTGTGCTTGACTTTAGCAGCTTACAGCATTATTTATGAAGGAAAATATATAAATATGAAGTACCTCATGTTGAATGTTATTGTACTGTATTTTTAATGTAACAGTGCAGATCTTGTTAGACACATGAATGTGTAATCATGTTAAATGCAAATAAAATAAACCTGGTTCATAGATTTGCTTTCTTAGCATTTTTGTTGCTCCCTTGAAATAGTAACAAGTTAATTCTGTCACTTTTGGTGCCACTGCTTTTTAGAATGATGATTTCACAGGGGCATTTATTTGTGAAGTATTCAGTATCTTTGATTCCTAAAGAAGGTGAAATTTGAGGTAAAAGCCTAAGAGAACAATGAATATGTTAATCATTTGCATTGTTCAAAGCCTGACTGTTCACTTAATGAGAGTGAGTGAATGGATGCATTTATATTCCTGTTAAGGAATTTGTGGTTGGCTGGCATTCCAAGCTATAGTTGCCATAGTTGCTTAAATGTCTGGATCTCCCTGTACTAAGTGGATGTTGTACTGAACAGCATCTGGCTTCTAATGGGACCTGTATTGCTGTTTCCCAAGGTCTTAATTGGACCCAGAAATAAAATAAACTGCCAATGTAACAACTACACTAAAATTCTTACTTGGCAGAATTTTAGTGTAGTTGTTATATAATCAGTTCATTTCCCATTCTGTTCCCAGTGTTACTACTTCTTGGTCTTTTGGATAGCAATCAGGTGTATCTCTCAGTGTCACGTACATATTGCACATGACATACTCATGTACTCATTTATAATTAGGTATACATAGTTATGCATACATACATACATGATTTTTCTCTGCATCTCTCCAATACTTCTCTACTAGACTTCATTGTGGATGCTTTATATGTCTTTAACCACTTCACCTATCCAAGTTCAGACTCTACTGTTTACTTGCTCAAAGGATTTTTAGAATTACTCCTAAGCTTGAGAACTGGAATCTCCTACCTCTGTCCTCATCAGCTTAACCACAGTTACAACCTGAATTGCGAAGATCTTTAATCCACCGAAGTCTCAGTTTGTGTATCTTCTTGGCTTCTATTTAAAGTTGATCCGCATGTTTGTTTTCATTATCCCAAGACAGTTGGGAATGATCCAACTCCATTGTTGGGACCAAAGATTAACATGTCACTGAAATTATACCTTTCTGGTTGACTGGCTTGCCTGGGAAGACTGGACCAAAACTTGAGAGAAAACTGGAAAGTAGAAACTAACTGGGATAAAATGTAGGGGGCCCAAAGAAGTAAGTGAGCTGAAAGTATATGTTGTGTCTTGGAGAAGCTTCAGTAGAATTTCCAGGTGATACATTCCAACATTTTGTCCACAGTAAGTGCCTTCCTCTTACTAACCAGTTGTTTTTCTTGTTCTAAACTTTACCCCTCTACTTTATAGAGCATATATTCCAATAAAACCACTTCTGGAGAATTTTCTTTCAAAATAGAGTTTATGCATTTATATCCATAACATTGGTGGGTGGAAAGTTTCCCAGTTGAGAATTTGACATGCTCAGGTGAAATGAAATGTTTATAAAAATGGATAGATGCCACTGAGGATGTCACAATGATGAGCATTCAACTCTGGCTGCCATTGTCTGCCTTCTGAGGAACATTTGGCCACAGTTTGTTCATGTCAACCTTTTCTCCTCGGTTGTCTTCTCTAACCCTTTCTAGGGCAGTAGAGATGGTTTCCATTCTGCAGGCTCTGTCCTTGTGGTTACTGTTTAGTTGCCAGTCTACTGAAATGTCCAGTGGAAAGCCTGTTTGCTAGCAGATACTATTTTATACTCTTCATGTCTATAAAGCCCCTAACCTCAAGATAAGTCCAACAGCTGTGCCACATCTGTATTTTAGGTCCACCTGTAGGACAACTACTCATTACACACCTCTTTAAGCTGCTGGTGACAAGCAGAGTAGTTGTATGTTAAAGGTTTCTGTGAGGCAGTCTTTCTTTACTAAGGCCATAGCAGTATAAAAAAATTGCTCAAATAAGGACATACTTTGGTTTTTATTACTTTGGGAGCAGTTTTATATTTAATACACTGTTTCTCTTATGCCCATTATTTCATTTGTTATTATAGAAGAAAAAAGCTAACGAAATAAGTCATATGAGTGATCTTGTTAATTTTAACATGACATTTTGTGTGAAACTAGAATCATCTGAGCTGTTTTGGTATGTGGCAATCTTCACTAGGGCTGTACAGTTTACATTTTCTTCGCTATCAGAAGAATGGTAATAACTATTTAAAAGAACATGAGTAATATTTCAAAGCTTGAAGTAGAGAGTACCACCTTCTGTTATACTGTAGAATGCATGAAAATGTCCTTTTGAGATGTTCTGTGCATCTTAGGGAATTCTTATTTTAGTGCTTCCCAAACTAAACTTTAAATTACTTCAGCATCTCTTATTATATTGTTGAAACTGCATGAATCCTTAACTAATTCAAAATTGAAAGTTGTCATCCATCTTTACTCTTAAAGAAAAATTTCATTTCTTTTTTAAGAAATTTTTTACTCATTTTACATACCAATCACAGATCCCCCTCTCTTCCCTCATCTGTCCGCCCCCAACCCACCCCCCATTATCTCCTCTAAAAAAGGTAAGGCCTCGCATGGGGAGTCAGCAGAGCCTGGTACATTCAGTGGAGGCAGGACCAAGCCCCTCCTGCAGCATGTAGATAGTAGTGGACTGGAGATCAATGTCTTTCTGGATCCAACATGACCCAGAAGGTTTGTTTAATGAGTCATTCAGAGGATTAACCCACTGCTCATTCATTCATTGATCTTTTATTGGTGCTTTGCTTCATCATAAGCATTCAGCGGTGCAGGGAGGCAGGCAAGGAAGGTGTATGCTCTAGTCATGGGAGAATGTGGTCAAGGTCAAGGATGCTCTAATGTTAGGTACAGAAGAATCATAGGTGACTCAGCCCTATTCCCCAGAAGTTCTGAGGTAGGTCTTAAATGGAGCCTGAGTGACAGGCTTCCTCGTGATGTCAGTCCTGCTGTTTGCAGATCACACCAATTACCACTGACCCAGAAAGAGTAGAGGAGGGGCTTTGTGAGAGATAGGAGAGGAAGACTGGAGCTTCTGGCAGATCATTAGCAACATGTAGATCAGCTTCAAGATGGAAGAGGAAATGATTGCAGGCATAAATGGGCAAATCATAGTATGGAGCCCCGAAGAAGATCCCAGAACAAATACATTGAGGCATCCCAATGTGGCCACAGTAAAGGGTCCATGTAGAATGAAGCCACATCCTGTGTGCTGGTTTTGGAATAAGACACTGACTTAGCAGGAGCAGGAAGCAAGCATTCCATGTATCAGCCATTTATCCAGCTTTTAGACAAAATAAGGCAGAAATTTCAAAACAGACAAGACAAATTTGTATTTTAGGCACTGAACTCTGGGCAGGATAGACTGGATCAGGCTGGAGGCCAGGAGAACGTTGAATTGGGAGAATAATGTACATGAAGTCTAAAGCAGCTAGGAGATGGTTAAGAGGATGCAGATTTTAGAAGTGTGGAGAAGAAATCCCCAGGGTATGGTTGAGTTTTGGAATATCCCATTATAAAAGGACTTACCAAAAATGGTAAAACCTCTTGCCTTACTGTTTATTCCTGAGTTTTGCCTGAATTAAGTAGTTGTGTTACAGAAACCCTTCAAAATTCTCCCCTTAAATTCTTTAAAAAATAAGCTAAAATAAAATGTAGACATGGTGTAGTGGCTATCAGTTTGGAGCTGCACTGTCATCTACTTTTAAACCTTGGCTCAATCTACATGTGACCTGAAGCAATTTGCTCTACCTCTGAACCTCCCATCTCTCAGGAAAGTGGTGAAAATGCCTTCCTAGAAGAGTTAGGTGATGACAATTAATATTCCAAAGCACCTGTGACGGTGCTTGGTGAACAGAAAATGCACCTATAAGTGCTCAGTGAAACCAGAGATGGAGAGTCACAAAGTAAACCATAAACGTTCCTCACCTATGCATGTGCACCTTCAATTTACACGTTCTTTTTGCAAGTTGTCAATGTAGACAGTTGGAAAAGGTCCTGGTGCTGTTCTTTTAAATCCTCACACTCACTAGCCATCTAGATTGTAAAGCTACAAAGGCCTGTATTGTTGAGGAATTCTCATACTTTAATTAGATTTCTAATAAGAGCTTTAATTTTATCATGATAATGAGATACAGAAATGATTTATTATGGTGTGGATGTTTCTGGCAAATCAGATGCCTACTCTGCTAGGGTTTTTCATGACTGTAAAAGCTGTAGGAGGGTGCAATGCAGGATTCTTCAGACATTTTTCCAACAGAAGTCTATTTTGAAGGTTTTAAGAAATTCTGTTTTATTAATTTCAATGTTAAAGTAACCTTATTGTACGGTGGTCTTATTTGATTTAGGATTGAATGCCTGCAATTACTTTGTGATTAAAACTAGTTGTAGCATTGAAATTGTTCCTGTTGTTGGCAGTACGTTTGACCTTTGCTGTGAGTGATGTGAATCGGACGGGGAATTTTTTTTTTTTGGTTTTTCAAGACAGGGTTTCTCTGTGTAGCTTTGCGCCTTTCCTGGATCTCGCTCTGTAGACCAGGCTGGCCTCGAACTCACAGAGACCCGCCTGCCTCTGCCTCCCGATTGCTGGGATTAAAGGCGTGCACCACCACTGCCCAACAGGACGGGGAATGTTTGAATGGTGGGTTCCAGTTATTTAAGTAAGCACTGGTGTTTGAGTAGTACTGGTGCTTCTGGCCTGGCCCCACAGTTGTTGGCAGTCACCTCTGCCTTGCCTGGGAGTGCCTCCATCCTTCTACATCTCACCTGGCCCTCCAGCCAGGGTCAGGACCTTTTTCCCAGGGCCACTAACATCTGGAAGTGAATTCCCCTCCCCCTGTTGTTCCTTGAGGATTAGATTTTCTGCTCTCTTGTAGAAGAACCCTCTGAGGAATTCATTCTCCAGAGATTGACATTTAGGCAGTGGAAAGAGGGAATCTGATTTAGAGGGATCTGAGAGGCGTGGTCAGAATTCCAAAGCTCCTGACAAGTTGAGAGCCCCCAATGTGGCCTAAGGCAGCTCTGCTTTATTTGTCATCCTCCTACAGTCCACCACCCCAGATCATTCTCATGGCTCAAGAAAATGACCCACGACAGCAGGAAACATGCCTCATCTCTCAAGACTTGGGCTCACAACTTATACATCATCACTTCTACCGCATTCCATTGGTCAAAGCTGGTTACAAGGCCATTGAGATGCATGTAGGGAATTAAGTGCCCTACTCCTTACTGAGGAATGCTGTGTCAGAGTCACAAGACCAGGGTTGTGGATTAAGAACAAGCTGACTTGTTGGGCCGTGGGATAGTCAGTGGGACTCAGGATTTGACCTAGGTCTTAAAGAAACCTATCAATGGATTCTGTGGTCCTTCTGATCACATAACACATAGAACTACACACAGACATTATTTGCACTAAAATTTTTAGTAGTCATGAAGAACTGATAGGGAAAAGGGAAAGTTTCCACCACACTCATGGAATCAGTTCCCCAAACACCAGTGTGGCATGTTTTCCTCTCCAAGTGGCTAGTTGGCTCTGCTAAGAAGAGACTCTTCTCAGTCCTTACCCTCCAGGTGAAGTTTTCCATCACAGTCAGATCCCTGTTTCACCTGAAGTCAATGCACACCTTAGAGGTATTATTTTTTTTCTAGTCACAACTTCACTTTCAACTGTGGCCCTGTTGATCTCACTGTTCAGTCTTACTCAAGAAGCCAGACCCTAGCAAAGCAAGGCATTGTGAAGACAAATAGGAGTTCTCTTGTGTTTCTCTGTCCATCTTTATTTATAGCATTGTTCCCTGAAGACTGCAGGTGTTCCCTGGTCTTCATCCAGGTGCAGGATGATGGGGACACTCTGAGTTCTGACTCAGAGTCAGAAGGAAAGGTGTGGTACTTCAGTCTAACAGCCCACCCAGTCATTGCTGTGAGAGGGAATGGATAAAGGCTTGGCGTGGGGAGGGAGAAGTTAGGGACTCTAGTTGCCAAGAAACCTTCAATAGCTACTTACCTGGGGCTTCTTGTACTCATTACTTGATTTCCTCAGGATGCCCTGCCTAACCCACAGTGTCTGACATAGAAAGCTCAGTGGGTGGGTCATATTCAACACCAAAATAGAACCATGATGGAGAGTTAAAATTTGTTCCCATTTAATTAGTGCTGTTCCTCTTTGTCAGAAGTCCATGGCTGTAGGTGTTATTTAGGTTGGTAATGGCATTTGGTATGAAGGAGAACCACATAGCCAGTAAAGTTATTCACTGGTGACAGGGAACCTGGGGCTGCAGCTGAACACCTTCCAGGTTGAACCTCTTCCTAGTTGTGGAATGTTAAAGCCCCCATCTCCTTTTTCCCTCCTTGTTCTCTACACAGGAAGAAAATGTTCCCTCATAAAGACAATGCCCCAAGAAAGTCTAGTCAAGCAGAGGGAGCTATATCTATTCTCATAGATTTTATTTATTTATTTGTTTGTTTATTTATTTATTTGTTTGTTTGTTTGTTTATTTATTTTAAGGCAGGGTCTCACTATGTAACTCTGGCTGTCCTGGAACTCACTATGTAGACCAGCCTGCCTCTGCCTTCTGAGTGCTGGGATTGAAGGTGTGCACCCATACACCAGGCTCTAATGGGTATTCTAACATTCCAACATACAAATGAATTAGAAAACTAGTTAAGTGTGATTTGTTTGTTGAGCCATTTGTAGTGGGCTTTCTCGCCATTCCTTGACGTTTCATTTTGGAGGCAGGGTGCATAAAAACAGTACACGTGAACCAAGCTCTTCCGCAGAGCTCCAAAGAAATGCCCACTTTTCCAGGTGAACAATGACTAGTTCCATATATTCACATCATCCAAATAAGCAAAGTTCTTTGGCCTCTGATGCAGCAAAGTTCCAAAAATGAGAAGGCTTGTCTCCAGGATACTAACACAAAGTGTAAATCAGAAAAAGTGGGGAAGTAGCAGGAAAGTGGAAGCGGGAAAGAGATCAGATGGCAGGGCACACAGTTTCCTCCAAGGTGAGAGGCCTTCGGAAGCTTGAAAGAAAAGACTTGGCTTGCTTTTGGGGCAGGGAGGGTATGGCATAGAGCCCTGCTTTGAAGGTTAGCAGAAGTGGCGCTATTAGGTCTTCTTGCCCTGGCACCTAAACCCTGTACAGATTTTTTTTTTGTGTGTGTGTGGGTTTGCCAAGCCTTTTGCTTAGAGTGCTCTGAATGACCTGTTCAGGACTTGATTGGTGGTTTTCATCTTCTGGGCTTCCAAAGGGAAGTCTAAAGTGCTAGTCAGGCAAGAAATCAGGCCATTTCTGACAGGTTCCAACAGAACACTGTCCCGAAGACATGCTGAGGCTGAAAAGGTACGTGAGCTTCACCAGGTATGATGTTCACCGGGAAGAGCCAGGTCTTGCTCCTGACAGCCTCAAATGAACCCCAAGGCCAAAAGATACTTGAAATAGCTTACTGCTTGTACACACTCTACCCCAGGCTGAATGAAGTCAGCCTCACATAAGAGGTCCTTTTGTGTCCCCACATCTTCTATCATAACTTTTCTTCTTGCCTCAATGATTTTTGTCTCAAGCCACCTCTGACGTCCAGCTCTAATTCTTGAACGTGGCCAGCCAATGCCACATCCTGCTTGACCCTCACCTCACTCATCAGTAGATTCAAGATGAGGGAAACGTCTTCCTGTAGAAAAGCATTAGTATCTCTCTCAAAACCAAGTGACCGCTTCAAGAGGTAGAAGAATATGGAAGGGTCAGGTTGGTGGTAAAGTTTATGGTGTCCCCGTGGTACAGTGCTAGAAATTAGGGTGTAGGGTTGTGAATGTCACCTACCAAATTGCTTCTTAGAGCTTAAATAGAATGAGTTAGTTTCTGGGTTTTGTCATATGGCTTCTGTTTACACGAGGGACAGTAGTGTCCCAGTCTCCTGCCTCAGTGCCCTGGTTAGGCAGACATATCACTGTGTGTGGCCAGAACACAGTCCCTCATGGGTCATTATTCGAGGTTGTCTTGTCAACATCATGCCTGATTGTGAACAGCTCTCAGAATCATTTGGAAAGCCATTTGACCATTTCCTGATGCCCTGTCATTTGTGCTACCCCCCGAAAGTGTATGTTAAATTGATGTCACCATTCCCATTTCTTCCCCAAGCACTTTCTTTTCTGGTTAACAATGAAAACATTTGTACAGTCATCGGTGGACCATAGTAACCGACATGAATCATGAAACCAATAACTGGGATGAATGCTTTTATTATCTAGAGTTGTCCATCAAGAGAGCACATTTCCATCCTTCAGGATGAGAGAACCATGCATCTCCTTCAGGTAACAACACAAAGGACATGGATACACAAATAAAAAGTAAGAGATGCACTCCCTGGTTTCTTCCAGTGTAGAGAAAGATGCTTCTCAAGCCCAAATGAAAGCAAAGATTTATAGGCTAAACTTCCCGAAGAAGATATGGACTTCATTGTAAAATGTATCATTGTGTGTTTGGAAATTTCCATTCTAAAAATTACTTAAAACAGATAGGTATAGGACTTCAGAGCTAATAAATAAGATGCAGTTCCTGGGCAGAAGTAACCTAACTGTTACATTTAATTTGTGATTCTAATAGGACCCGCTCTAAACACTTAAGCTGAAGACACAATTGCAAAGTGAACCTGGTTTGTTTTGGACTCTTGTATGGACAAAGGGGCCTCTGTAGTCAACTCTACTGTGGCATTGTGTGACATAGACTAGATTTTCATGAGCCTGAATTTTAAAGCTTAAATAATATATCCTCCTAAATGTATGGATTGATCCTTATGTTCATCTGCTTAAATGAGGGTTCCCAGTTCATAAAGTTCCTAATTAAATAGAGACACATTCTAAATTCTTGATATTTGTTAATCATATTTAGGAGAAGCCTGGAAGTTTAGATCATGACTTCATTAGGGCATTCACACAGTTCCCCTGATGGCAACATAATCTAATTTTAGCAAATTTTAATTGCAAGTACAGCAAGGGTTTAGGAGCAATGGAGATGAGTCTCAGATAGTCTGGTTTTTGAGTGCAGTGCTCTGTGCCTTTCAGCACAGACTCTATTTAGCCATACCTCACAGTTACAGTGCTCAAGACAGTCATATGAATGCCTGTCTATAAACTATACATGTAAATATTATGAGTTCTAAATTAAGCTTACAAACTAATCAGGTATGTTCTGCTGTCTTAGTCATGTTAATAAAACTGCTGAGCAAAATATGCCTTATAATTCTGTTTTGATTATTCTTTGTAACAGCCTAGAAGCCAGGTTTCAAATTCTTGGCCCCACAGAGCTCTATACCTGGGAATGCGGTTAATGGATACTGGGCCCATGTACTGAGCTCACAACCTTTCTTTTTCCACCCCTGTTTTTACCTAAAATAACAAGGTGTCTCTACTTATGCATGGTTTCCACTACCCATACATTCAAATTGATTCACTGTAGCCCAATACTCAAGAATTGTCTTTGATATCTATGTGAGAGTATCCTGGTGCCATGATCTGTGCATAGGAGGAAGGGAACTTGGTGCCATTGGGACCAAGAAAGCTGCGTCCACATACTACATGATACAGAGGTTGAAACGTGTGTTCTAGGTGATCATGTTCCCTAATTAAGGGGCTCGGGGGCACCATGCGGAAAATATTACCTTCTCCTTTACTACCCTAAATCAGTGGTTCTCAACCTTCCTAATGTTGTGCCCCATTAATACAGTTCCTTGTGTTGTGATGATTCTTAACCATAGAATTATTTCATTGCTACTTTGTAACTAATTTTGCTAGTGTTATGATTCGTAACATAAACATTTAATATGTGATCGCCAAAGGGGTTACAACCCACAAGTTGAGAACCACTGCTCTAAATGATGGATAGTTCAGCAAACTTGTGATTGAGCTCTGTAACCTTATTCTCTTACTTTATGCCTAATAATTTTTCATGGTTGTATAGCCCTTGTGTGTTTCTCATTCAGTAAATACACATCTTTCTTGGTTCCAAGGTATGATGGATAATTTCATGTATCAACTTGACGAGATTAAGGGATACCCAGATACCTGGTAAAACATTGTTTCTAGGTATGTCTGTGAGAGTATTTCTAGAAGATCTTATCATTGAAATGATAAATTGAATGATTAAAAACAAAACAAAAACAAATAAAAAAGCAACCCTCTACCCATCTGCCCTCACTAATGTGGCTCATTTAATATACTGAAAGCTCTAAAAGGAAAAGGGAGAGGAGAAAGGCAAAATCTATTTCTCTTCTTGAGCTAAGATGCCCAAATTCTTCTACTATTGAATATTGAAGCCATGGTCATCCCTACCCCCACTATCCTCATGTCTTCACATTGTGCACATGTGGTATTTATACCAAAGCCCCATGTTCTCAGCCTTAAGACCTGGACTGAATTATACCAATGGATTTCTTGGTCTTCAGCTTGCACATGGGTCATTCTAAGACTTTTTGACCACTAATGTCACATAGTTCAATTTCAATATTAAACCCTTCTGTTCTATTTATCTGAAAAACAGTGTCTAATGAACGGAGATATAGTAGTGGACAAGACAGACAAAAATCTGTTTTTCACAGAACTTACTTTCTAGTAAGAGAGAGAGTGATGAATGAGGTGTGACAGTTTTAAACATGATCCTGAATTATTTGCTACTCTGTCAATATGAAGCAGGATCAATGCCTACTCCTTTGAACTTTGCTGGTTTATAGTATCCAACAGAAGTGATGGTGATGCACTATGACTTTAAAGACTGTATCAAAGGTCATGATCACTCTTGACCTCAGAAACTCCTGGAGCTATTAGTGATAATGGGGTAGACAGCTACCATGAGACCCTTGTGTATCCTAGTGGTCACATGTTGTATTCTGGTCAGCATACCCAGCTCAATCCATCCTTTAGTATAGTAAGAAGACATAGAATGGGAGCACAGATTGAAAGTGGATCCTCTAGGCCCAGATGTCTCTGCCCAACCCATTCAAGTTACTTCCTAGCTGTATTATCAGATATGAGGAAACAGAGATCATCACATATCTTCATCCAATACTAATTCACAGAATTGTGAGCAGAATGAAGACATTGCCATTCATGACACAAAGTTTTTTTTTTTGACACATTGAATAATAACCCATACTTTTATGCTGAGCACAGCTTGGTAATTCAAGTTTGTATGTTCAGATGCCTCTTGCTACTTCATTTGAGTGTTCAAATGGTCATCTCAAAAGCTATTTTCATTTTTAAGTGTCCAAAGGGTCAACTCAAAATCTACTTTCTTTTTTTTGTTTGTTTGTTTTTGTTTTTGTTTGTTTTTCAAGACAGGGTTTCTCTGTGTAGCTTTGTGCCTTTCCTGGAACTCACTTTGTAGACCAGGCTGGCCTCGAACTCACAGAGATCTGCCTACCTCTGTCTCCCGAGTGCTGGGATTGAAGGCATGCGCCACCACCGCCTGGCTCTCAAAATCTATTTTCAAGGGAATTGTTGATTAATTCTACTCCTGACCAAACAAAAGAAACCACCACCAATAACAAGAGAATGTACCTGCTTCTGTGTAGACTCTAAATAAAGGTCATGACTTCTGATCTAGCTGCAAGACTCTTGTTTTTTTCATCAATTCCCATATCTAATCTATTAGTAAATCTTTCTGTTTTAATATTCAAAATAGATCTCCAATCTGTGCATTTTTCCACCTCTCCTCTTGCTGCACTGTAGCCCTCCCTGCGTTATCTCTTAGCTGAAACAACTCTCCTGGTATCCAGACATGCTTTTCATGAAGCACCCAAGAAATGTACTCCAGGATCATCATTAGGTCAGGAAAATGCAGTGCAGTGAATGGGTGTACATGCAATTGCTTCATACCTCCCCAGTTCCTGAGTAGTAGCAAATGTTATGCATAGAACTAGAAAAACTAAAAGGGCAAACCTGTGATCAAATACAAAATATGTATTTCCAGGAAAAGGAAATGGAGTCAAGTGTACACAAATACACACACACAGAAGCAAGGGCACATACACATGTACAAACATACATGCATACACATATGCACACACATACACAAATGCACATGCATATTCAAATGCACATATGTGGATTCATGTGCACACACATACACACACACACCATTTTAGTGTGTGTTTCCTCTATGCTTAATATCATGTTGCCATTTTGGTACTGTAATGACTTACAGGAAACTGTGGTCTGCTGTTGTGACAGCAAAATAAGCAATATATAGCAGGTAGCTCTATATGTGACAATGGAAGTGACACTATTGGCATTGCCTTGTGGATGGAGAGAAGGGGAACTAAGCCCATCACCTGGAGACTTAAGTTACCACTCTGTCCTGCCCAGTTATGTATAATCCTGGAAATGCTGGAGTGCATAAGAGAGTGAAATTTGGCTGAGTTTGGGATCTGTCAGCAGTGCTGCTGTTTGGGAGTCACCCATGTTTCTGTGAGGAGCCCGAGAGGCTCCTTCATTTGCCAGGCTGAACTCAATGAAATTCTTTGGTCTTTCAGCTCTTTCTCTAGTTGAGGTGATGCCACAGCCTTACATGGCTGCAAGGGTCCTGGAACCCTGACTAGGAGCAGTGAGAAACTAAAGAAATAACAGATGTTAAGAAGCCACAGAAACATGGACAAGGAAAAGCTGGGATCAGGTGGACTGGGCTCTCTGATGGAGTAGACACAAAACCCCAAAACTTCAGTGTGTGTGTTACATACAGTTGATCAGGGAGGTGGGGTTATTGCAAAAATTTGAGGAAGGGGGCAGGTATACAGCTGGATCAAGGAGGGAGGTCTAGCTAATCTCAGTGGGAGCAGTTTTTCTCTGTAGGGGAGCAGTCTCTCTCTGTAGGGGAGCAGTCTCTCTCTGTAGGGGAGCAGTCTTTAGGCCTTAAATATCTGCCAGGTTGAGCAGCCTTGAGGAAACAACAATGGACATTTTCAGCACACACTATCAACATTCACACTCAGGCTGGAGGAAGGTTTTGGCATGGCCAGCTCCTGTCAACACTACACACACACTCAGGACTTCACACATTCAAGGATTCCTTTTCTTCTCATAGGGTGAATAGATGCATTTTTGTTTTTATGTCTTCCTAGGAAAGTAAATCAACAACAGCATACAAACACACACGTACACAGACACACACATGCACACACAGAGACACACACATAGACATGTACATAGACACACAGATACACACACACACACACACACACAGACACACACCCACACAGACACACATGTACACAGACACACACATACACACACAAAGATACACACATAGACACATACATAGACACACAGATACACACAGACAGACAGACAAAGGTACACACATACATAGACACACACACACACACACACACACACACACACACACACACACACACGTGAGGAAATATTCCTTTCATTTGGCTAGATAGATGGCATTAGAGCTTAGAGAAGAAATTAGGCAGTGACAGAATGAGCCCTTTGGCCATTTGAGTCCTGTTGGGGTGGAGTGCAGCTACCAATGGAGCAGTATCAGCGGAAAGAAGAGCCCATGGAAGGGCTATCCAGAAATAGCCATGTGAACCTGTGAGGCAAGAGAGGCACTGTTGCAGACCAAGAAGTTACCAAGAACTTAACATTGAGACAGAGGCTTCTGACAAAGCTAGTGGGTGTCAGAGAGATGGAAGAAAGGGAAGGTCTGAATCCTGTTATTTGCTTATAGTAGCCACTGGGTCTAGAACTTCAGAACAAGGTGTCAAAGTGGCAGTCCTTGAGAAATCAAACCTAGTAAGGTCTGGCACATATTCAGGTAATATTGGAGACTGACATAGGAGGAAACACAAAGTTCTCATGTTTTACTTGCAGATCAAATCTACAAGGTATTCTAGCAGCCCCCTCTCCCAGATGGCCTGCAGGGGATGATCCCCGTGCCTTTAGATTCATACTGCTATGTGATTTCCTGCACAGTGAATGTTCTAAATTGGGAAATTAATAGGCTATCATGTGATAATTATGCGTTACTTTAACAATTGTCAAACAAGATACCATAACTTGTGCTTTGCATTTTTGGGGTTTTTCACACTTATGGAAAACCAGCAGCCATCCTCACAAAAGGACTAAGGTAATTTTCCTACGAAAAGATGTAAATAGTGTGTGGAATTGAGACCTCTGCCAACAGCCAAAAAATGCATGAGGGTGTTGACCAGGCAAGGCATCCAGGAATTGGGAGAGAAGTCGGATTCTCAAAGACACAGTGTAAAACTTTGAAATGCTAATATTTTGGCGAACAGTTTTTAAACTGCTTATTACTGCTCAGTTAAAATTAAACCAAAGCAGCAGGTCAGGTTCCTAAACTAGCCTCAGAACTTAAGAGTAAACCAACTACAGGAAATCAAACTAGCTGTGCCATCTTAACTCAAAGCTGAATAAAACTGAAAGAAATTCATGGTGATAAATATATTGCAGACATTCACTTTGAGTTTGTGGCCACATAGAACTCGTAATTGATTGCAAAGTTTAGGCCAACGGTGATAGAATGCATTCGACTATTTCTTCCATGGTTGGTTGGAAGAGTGAAGCACAGTTTTCTTGCCCAAGGCTCAGGTCATCCAGGGAAGTATACAGTCTTTATGTCCACTTCAATAAAAGGTTCTGGCCATGAAGACTTGTTGCAACCAGCTCTATTTTCTTTTCCTGGTCTAAACTGCCTTACGCTCTGTATGGTACTCTAACTTCTTACTGTATTTTCCTTTCATTAAAGCTTGCTTAACCTGTCTTCTAGTCTATCTCTGATTCTTTATCTGAAAAGGTGCTCTGGGGGCAAGCATCCATATAACCTTAGGGTATCTCACTAAATGACCAAGGTGACTTTCTAGTTATCAGGTCACAACATTTGGTACTAGCATTTGGGGGAGTCATCTTAGAAACAGATCATTCTACCCTAGTCAGACCTTCAGCTGACACCCTGACTACATCTTAATGAGAGACCCCAAAAGAACCTCCCTGCTAAGCCTGATCCAGATTTGTGACCTATCATATAAATTGTATGGGTTAATAAATGTTAGTTTTTAAGCCCCTGCACATTAAGGCAATCTGCTGTGAAGTTGGGGACAACCAATACCGACTTTTGTACCCAAAATAAACTCAGACAGAATATGTCCTCTCCCACATTCTATGGATTCTATATTTTTATTAGTTTAAATCCCACTAGGTTGAGATGACTGAGTTCTTCATGGGACTGTAACAGGCTAGCCTATGCACATAAATATGGTGACAGGAATCTAAGACAGTAAGAGAAGACATGTGCACACTTTTTAAGACTCTCCTTGTATCAAATGTATTGCTCTTCCATTGTCCAAAAGAAAAGACCAAATACAGTCACCTGGTAAAGGTAAGGTAAAAATAGATATGCAAGGGCATAGTGCAGGCAGTTGTGACACTGGGGCCATTGGTGGTGCACTTCATAGAGAAATGTTGAGAAGGGCAAAACATTTGCTTGATTTCCCCCATTGTTTAATCCAATATTCCTTATTCTCTTATTTTTAATTTTTAAACTCTATTTATTTTTATGTGTATTTGTGTTTTGTCTGCATGGATGTCTATGCACCTCATGTATGAATTGCTTGTAGAGGTTGGAAGAGGGCTTTGGGGCCCCTGAAACTAGAGTTACAGATAGTTGTGAGCCACCATGTGGGTTCTGGGAACTGAACCCAGGTCCTCTGGAAAAGAAGCCAATGCTCTTAACTGCTGAACCATATCTCCATCCTCAGTTTTCCTTAATTTTTAATGAATATGTCTGTGAATGTACATATAATCTTTAAAGTTAAGCCCATATAATTTTTAAAGTTAAGTCCTTTATAGTACGTCAGGTCAATATTCATATCAAAATCCCTTGGCATTGTTTTCTTCCCAAGCTCTCCATAAGTTTTGAAAATCTGACTGATGACAAATATGATTTTTTAAATTCCATTAAATTGTTCTAGAACATAATCAATTTCTCGAACACACACATTCCTTCCTGCTCTGCTTCTAAGAGCAGCACCGAGAAACAAAAAGAAAAAAATTTGCTACTAGAAAGCTATGATTATTTCTCCCTGTACTAGAAGGGTGACACTGTTTCTTTTCAGCCACAGTCAATATCTGTTATTTGAAGTGGAGTATCCAGTAGTGATTTTATACTGAGGGGTGCTTTTACAACACATTATACCTGTTGGGATAGAATGAATCCAATGTGTATTCTTGCTTTTTCTATTTCTATTTAATTGTGTTAAAATTAATTTAATCCTTGTTTAGTGTATTTAAAGAAAAAAGTAGTAGAACATAAATTTTAGGAAATAGACTGAAGCAACACTTGACAGTGTTTCCAAATAAAGTTGGCTAGAGGTTTCTTTGCATTGCTAGGCATTGCAGGAGGATTTTCTGGTACAGAACCTTCCAGAGAAAAGTGCTGTGGGTATTACTGGCCTGTATGCTGTTGAATACTCGTAGGATATATGGCAGCTTTCTTCTTTGAAGTCTTTATGAGCTCAAAAGCCATGGGATTTGGTATGTTTTCATGTGTATTATAGAAACTGTCAGTATTTAAAAAATGATAACAGTAGTAATATTAGACAAGAATTTTCAGTAATTGAGCCTTCAGAGCAGCCAGTAATTGGCAGTTTTGAAGCAAGCATCTCATCTGAGATGTTTGTGATGCCCTGTTTTGGGTTAGGGTCCCTCAGTCCGGTGGAGCTCTTCAGGCACATTCATCCCATCCCATCCTCATACACTTGGGAACTCTGGGGAAGCAATGATGGAGAACAGATTGTATGCCTTCAAAGATTGCATAACCTCCTCTCTTCACATTTCTGCCATACCCTGCCTAGTGTTCCTTGCTGTTCTTTAAGGTTTCCATTTCTGCTTCCATGTACACCTCCAAGGAGACATTAAATGGATCAGGTCCACTGTCATAATAGTTTCAGGAGAGCCTGTGATTTAACATACACTCAATAGTATCAAAGAAAATCTATGAGTCAGTTACCTGTTGCCGTGTAACGAACTACCACAGTCCTCAGATGTTTAAAAACCAGTGGTTCTTAACCTTCCTAATGCTGCAGCCCTTTAATACAGTTCCTCATGTTGTGATGACTCCAATCATAAAATTATTTCATTGCTACTTCATAACTGTAATTTTGCTACTATTATGAATAAAAATGTAAATATCTGATATACAGAATATCTGATATGTGACCCTCAAAGGGGTCATGACCTACAGGCTGAGAACCACTGTTTTAAAACAGTAAGAGTTTGTTAACTCATAGGTCCATATTGATTGTGCAGCTCTTCTCAGCTGCCCTTGCCTGTGGATCTGTGGCCAGCTGTCCAGGAAGGACTCTTGTATTTGAGGCTCGGATATCTGTAGGTTGGTCTGGGTTGGGCCCAGCTGATGTGACTATCTCTGTACCATGCCTTCTCTCATTCCCCATCAGGATAGCTAGGGTTTGTCCTCATGTATAAGGCAGAACTTCAAGCCAGTGACTATGAAGTTCTCTTGAATTTGAGGCTCAGAACAAGCATTTTATCATTTCTACTATACTCTGTTGGCTAATGTAAGCCATAATACTAGACAACTTCCAGAGGTAGGGAAAGATGCTGCATTTTACACTGAGAGAAAACAGAAGCTCAGATTTAATAGGTTATGATTTCATAGAGGGGTTGGGAATTGGAGCCATTTTGTAAGTAATCTACCAGAGTCAAGATAAATGTCAAGATGAAGATTGATTTTCTTTGTCTCACTACTTGATACGAAGAAAGTAGATGGAACCCCTCGGAGATGCTGGCAGCTTCCTTACTGCTACGAGGGAAGCCAACCCAAGGACTAAGCCAACCCAAGGACCAAGCCAACCCACAGTGAGAAATAGGACAAGAATCACAAGAGGAAAGTAATACAGCTCTCCTGGTAATGTGGACCTCTGAGTGTTGGCCAGCAACCGGCATTCCCCCTTGGATCTTATAGATACACCAGTAAATTCTAACATTATCCAATCCTGTGTGACTGGCGTTTTTTCTTTGGAACACAGAGACCCAAATGGCCCTGTAATTCAATGAAGGAATACTTTACTTCTCTTTAAAGTAGTGTATCCTCACACAAGAAAACCAAAATCTTCTGGTTAAGTAAAGAGAGTGTGGAGAATTGCAGAAGGCAGTGACCAGTGAGAAAGTCAGTCTTAGGACTAAAGAGCAGGAGATCTTACTACAAAGAAGCTCATGTCTGCAACTCTAATCCTGTATTTATGAAATATTTAACAGTCTGGAAGGGTCACTTAAATTTTCAGATATAATTTACTGTCTCTTCTGGGAGAAATTACATGTTTCAGTAGACAGTTACTCAGGATCTTTTTAATTTATGGCTTCTGAAATGTTCCCTCAGTTTATTTTCTCCATCTTCCCACCAGTCTGGATTTTTGTTGAATATATATTTACATCCACACCATGAGTATGATTTCCATGAACTTACACAACCCTTTAAGATTCTAAAACACTTTTTTAATAAGAATTAAACTCACACACACACATACACACACACACACACACACACACACACACACACACACACACACACACCAGCATAATTTTAGCAGTTAAACTTCTCATTTGTTTTGAGATAGTCCTGGGTAACCTGGAACTTGCTGTGCAGACTAAGTTGACTTCAAACACAGAGATCTGTCTGTATCTACCTCTTGAGTGCTAGAATTAACAGTGTGTGCCACTACATCCAGCCCTGATAGTCAAATATTAAATGCTGTAGATTCACAAAGAAGAATGAAACACATCTTTGCAAAGTGTCCATGGCTTTCATAAGCCACTCTTTACTAATTTTAACAATAAATAAATGTACCA
This sequence comes from Peromyscus californicus insignis, assembly GCF_007827085.1. Taxonomy (NCBI): domain Eukaryota; kingdom Metazoa; phylum Chordata; class Mammalia; order Rodentia; family Cricetidae; genus Peromyscus; species Peromyscus californicus. Next base: position 113,179,579 of record NW_026294595.1, read on the forward strand.
AGTTTCAAAATCCAACAATAACATAAATAGTAATAATAATACCATGTGGTTTAGCTCTAAAGACAAGAGAATCATTCTCACTCTACTGTAATGAAAAGTCAGACATGGATGGAAATATAATGATAGAATATGGAAAGTCATACATAATTTCAGATCAGCCCTAAGTGTCAGGAAGAAAACTTGAGTTAGAAAAAGCATACACAAGTTTTAATCAAGTTTGAATTAGGTCTAGTCTAGAGAAAGTTGTGAATATTTTGCATATAAAGGCTAAGATCAGTAGATGTCCATGAATTTCCTTCTCAGCTTAATGATGTAAAAAGTTTGGCTTAAGCAGAGCAGCCATGTATGTTCCTGTATTGCACATTGGTGTTGTATATACATTGCACAATATCAAAAGCACTGGTCGTGTAGACTGCAATGTAAATGAATCTCCCTGCACTTGTGTAGGCACAATATACAACCTGTGCATGTGTGGTAGCTGGGCATTAAAATTCTAGTGTTATTTGTTGAATAATGTTACAAATGCTGTCTAATTTCCTAAGCTCTGTGTATCTTACTCTTCAGTCTTTTGTTCTAAGCTTGTGATAATTTGGATGAGAAATGTCCTCCATATGCTCAAATATTTGAACACTTGGTTCCCTGTTGGTTGGGCTGTTTGGGTAGGTTTTGTGGCCTTGCTGGAGGATGTACATCATTGAGGGAGGCGTTGAGAGTTCATAGCTGCCCCCATTTCCAGTTCTTTTATCTCTGCTTTGTGTTTGTGGTTGGAGATGTGATCTCTCAGCTTCCTGCTCCAGCTGCTGGCTGCCATACCTCCCCCTCCCAATATGGATTCTGTCTGGAAATCTAAGCCAAATAAACTCTTTCTTCATAATAATAGTTTTTGGTCATTTTTTAATCATAGCAACAGAAAAGTAACTAATACAAAGTGTTTCCTACTAAGAAAAGAAGTGGGGATAGAGTCATGTAGTGACAGTTAGTTCCCTGCTCTTTTTTCATCGAGCCTCTCCTAGGAGAATGACTAGGGCTAGAAAAGAAAGGTAGCATTCACCTCATGTCAGCCAATCGCTTGTTTCTCAGGAGCTGTCTTCAACCAAACATGATACTTCTTCCTGAGAAATGCTTCTTCATCGTAATAACAGCTTTTCTACTGTCCAGGAAGGGGCTCTATGGACACCTGTCACTGTAATGAAGTCTCCACTTATGCCTTCCTCACACTGTCAACTCCTAGGGAGTGTCTGTGTTGTCCTCCAATAAATACAATGATAAATACTCTAACTTATTATTTACCTTCTGCCACACTGTACTAAAGGCCTTACTATATTCATTGTCTTTTCAAGGTAGGTATAAACTTTCCTGGCTTCCACATTGTAAAGACATTGAACCTGAAAACATTAAATGGGTTAGGTCAGAACTGGCCCAGAACCTAAGCCACATTGTCTTCCACAAAACAAACAAACAAACAAACAAACAAGCAAACAAGCAAAAATTCTCTCAGTCATATCACAGGCAATTTCGGCAGAGCCAGCTCTGGACTAGGATACTAGGATATGTAAGCGTTGGAGCAGACTCTTAGTGTCTTACTCCATAATCATATTCTTTAACTGTGAGGTCCACATTGACTAAAGGAGATTGGGGACTGTGTTACAGAGAAAGGGCAGAGAAGGAGCCCAGTGGTGATGTAACTCTGTCTCTTGTTGGCTGTCTCAAATTGGTCAACAACCCCCTAGCCAGCCCATTATTTAATAAAATCACAACTCTGTAAGACAAATGAGTGGCAATGTAACTAGATTACACTGAATGTTCATATTGACTATGCTTGGCCACATGATCTACACTGGCCAAAAAGACAGTAGCAAACGGCACATACATTTGTTTTTGGTGTGTGTGTGTGTGTGTGTGTGTGTGTGTGTGTGTGACTAAACAACATACCTGATCCATAGAAATATCTGAAAGGAGTAAAGCTTTATTCTGTCTCCCAGATTTAGAGATATTATTTAATGTGCTTTGGTGGGAAAGACATGGTGGCAGTCATGGAAAGAGACTTGTGGCAGAGTCTATCCTATTATGCAATACCGGGACACAGAGAATGTGACAAGAACCAAAGACTAGGCTATGCACTTCAGAGACACATCACTGCTGACTGACTTCTCCCAGATGGGACCCACCTCCTAAAGTTTCCATAGTTTCTGACAGTAGTGCCAACTTGGGGACCAATTCTTTGAAATATGAGTTAATGTAGGGTATTTCAAATCCAAACTTTAAGAAGACACAGGCAGAAACTTGAAATGAACTTGTCAACTTCTACTTATGCTCTGTAATGCCTATTATGAAAATAAACCCAGGCCACCTTGTTGGAGGGATCCAAAAGACATGAAATTAAGAGACAAGTCATCCAAGTCTTTCTGGTTGTCAGATTAACATCTGGAAGCATGAGCGAGTCCTGTCCTGATCAACTGACTTGACTCCAGACACAGAATAGTTCATTCAACTCATAGACTCATAGAAAACAGTAAGCAGCAATTTGAAGCCATGAAGCTTCTACATTTGTTATATAACAACAGATAACCTGTACTGTGACCATGGGTCGTTTCTGGATGACAGCCAGTGAAGCATCCATTGCCAAGTGGCTCTTGGATTCATGCTGATGGCAGCACAGATGTTTTGTGAGAACAAGCTGTAGCATCTGGCACCATATGACCTTCAGATTGACTAAGGCCACCCACAGAGTTCATGCCATTACTGGGCCTGCTCATTGCTAAGGCTGTGTGCTTTGGTTTTAATGTGTCCCTTTCAAAATTCCTGTGTTCAAACATAATGGCCAATGTGATAGTATTAAAAAGGGGACCATTAAAAACTTATTAGGTCATGAGGGCTCCTCCCTCATTAGTGGGATTTTGGTCCTCATTAAAGATGTGTTACTTAGCCTTTGGCCCTCTTGTCCTTCTGCCATGAGAACACATGTCATTGCTCCTCTCTGGGTACCTTTTCAAAGCTCCAGGCAGTCTTCTGGATTTTCCAGGGTCTTGATCCTAGATTTCACAGCCTCCAGATTCACTTAGAAAAGCTATGCCATTAGAGTAATAGAGCTTCACATTGCCTGTTGGGACGCTTGCCTTTGGAACTTGGAGTCAACAGGCATGAAGGTAGGAGGCATGAGGCCACCATGCTGGTAGGAAGCCCAAGACATGTAGAGGTATTCCAGTCAGCACTCAATGCATGTCACAGGTGACAGCAAACATTACCAGCAAGTGCCTTCAGGTAGCTGCAGCCCCCGACAGTCAAGCCCGGCAGGCAGCCTAGAACTGAAGTCCTGTATGATACTCTCGGGACAGTATTCCACTAGTGTGTCTTGTCCAAATACTTCATCTATGGAATCTATAACAAAGGGTTTTTTTTTAATATCATTATGGAGTGGTTTGTTGTGATGAAGTAGCAATGGAAATACTGTTTATTTTCTGTTATTTAATACTGTCAAATTGCGTTGTCTACTGATTGATTGATTGATTGATTGATTGATTTTCTCAAATCCTATTCTCCCTGTTAAAGATTAGGCTAGCTCCGCCCCTGCAGGTACTTACCCATATTGACCAATATAGGATTGCTCTTTGTTGAAAGGATAAGAGAATGGATGTTTACTTTATAGAACTAAAATAGAAGTTTCTAGAAGAGTGTTTTTCTTTTCATCCTTGGGCCCTGGGCAACAAAACTGGGGACTGTTTGTGTGAAATAGACTGATTTTCACAATATGTGTGTGAGCTTTTCTGTCAAACATTCAATTGTTCATTCAATAAACATGCACAGAACATCTGTCCCACATCACAAGTCAGCCTCTGTAGGTCTCACTAGGAGCCCTGTCTGGGTGGTGCACTGATAACTAAAATATGGAGCATCATAGGTACAATGTAGCCACAGAAGTGAGCCCCTTAAAGACAGAGACAGTGACAATGTCTACATAATCTGGATTTTTTTTCTGGGTTCTTTTCAGAGCCCCAGATGAAACAGGTGCACCATAAATACATATTGGCTTGTAAGCAAGTAAACACTTTTTTTTCAGTCAGACAGAAAGCAAAGGAGTATATGAGAAGGGTGGGTAACTATGTAAAAAGGGGGACTCCTATTAAATATCTAAGAGGCACGGGGTCCCAGTCTGCTTACTGTGTAATCATAAAGAGCCATCACAGAGCCCAGTATAAAGTGTCCAGGAACCTAGCACAAACACATTACTGTTTTTTGAAAGCAGGCCCATTAAAATGACATGAAAAAATAATGGCATCTCCCTCAGGTTTCTGCTTTAAGGTGGATCCATGCAATCTCAGCATTTTATCCTGGAAACTCCCCTGAGAAGGTACACTGGGGAAGCAATTTGTATCTCTTTTAACTAAGACAGGAAGCCTTGAAGTGTGTGGGTCATCCACTTCCCTCAGTCTCCCATCCAATTGCTGAGAAACGTGTCAGATCTGAAGATTTTGTGGGCTGTTAACTGCATGTGATTTTTCCCCTGGCATTTACATCTGAGGCAAATGAAAAGCCTTGGGTTTTACAGCCAAGTTAGGATGCTGAGAACGTTCTTATATAGAGTGTGCCTGAAATTAATTAAGATAGTAGAAAGTTTATGTATATGACCAAGAAAACAGGATACATTACATTATTGTTTATTAAATAAATGAGAACGACTAAAAGATTGATGTATGCTTTCTAAGGTGTTACGCATTTTAAGCACATTCTCTCCCTGCCCCCATTCTCTGGAGGTGGGGTTAGGTAGCTCTGTCAGTGCTACTTGGTAGAAGGAGGAAATGAGTTTTAAAATTGCGACAAATAGAATAGAAAAGCAGGTATATGCAAGTTCCTGATTCACTGAGTCCTTATTTTTAATGCTTTAACCAATACTTTGGAGGCTTGTATGGACCTTTCTGAGCCCCCAAACATCATGTGACGTCAAAGAAGTCAAAGATGAGACTGGTAGGATGGTTCAGTGGGTGGAAGCATTTGCTAAGTAAGCCTAGTGACCTAAGTTAGATCTCCAGAATCCCTGTAAGTTAGATGGAAGGACAAAATTGACCCCATAAAGGGGCTCACTCACTTATACATGCATGTCATGCCATGCACAATGCCCCCATCTGTCATATACCATACACACACACAAATGATGATGATGGTTTGTTTAATGCAGAAGAAGATGAGGATGAGGCTCATCAGACCACAGACAGAAATGGATGATTCTGTGCAGAGAATGGGCTGGGCAAAGCATGAATGTGATATTGAAATAGCCATCTTTATCAACATGTAAAGATTTCTCTCTTGTGTTATGTGTTCTTCACTAGTTTGAGAGTTCTTGTGTATTTAAATAACCTCTCCTGTAGGAAGCAGTATAATGTGCTGAAAGTCAAAGACATTTAAGTTAAAAGTCCTGTCTCATATATATCATGAGCTTCAGGTTTCTCATTTGTCATTACAGGTTATATCATCTATATTGTAAAATTGACGTGATGGTTAACTGATATGCTGTATGTGAAGTAACTTATATATGGCCTGCCACACAGTAAGGCAAATAAACCTTACTTGTCTGTCCTTATATTTAAGCCACCAGGTAAAATCCTTGAAGGCAGAAATCTGGCACAGTGCCTTATAGATGAGAGCTTCATAAATATTTATCAAATGCATGGATGGATGAATAACCATAGGGTGAAAACATATTAATCACTATAAAGCTACCAGTAAAACCAAATATATTTCAGCAACTTTTTCAAAGGATACTATTGGTTTACCACCTAGGATTCACATTTGGGTCTTCCCACGAGCAGATGGTTTTCCATCACATGTCAATTTCTGGAATCAGGCTCTGTCCTTCCAACATCCCTAGGATGCTGGTGTCTTTGTAGATCAATAGCAGCAGCAATTGTTTCTTCACCTCAGACCCACAATAGCCACCCAACCTTCCACTAACTTTCAACTAGAGAAACTTGATCATGGTCACACCTGGAAATCAGCTAGCATCTCTCTCTCAATACTGGTGGTCATCAGAAAGGCTGTATGGGAGCTGCCTGCTCTAGAGGTAGCTCAGGTGGAGGCTCATTCTGCTCCATGTGGTAGCTCATCCTCCAGGAAACTAGCTAGCTCAGCGTTGTTCGGATGGTGACTGGACAATGAGGAAGGGGATAGGAAGCATGTTTGGCCTTTAAGGCTTATGTCTAGAATAATTAGAACATCACTTTTGCAATGTTCTATTAATGGAAACAAGTCAGAAGCTGGACTCAGAGTCAAGGAACAGTGAAAGAAATTGTGCCTTTCTCTGCAAAGCATATTGCAAAGCAGGAGAGAGTGGAGATGTGCTTTTGCAGTCAATGTATCACATAGTGGGTACCACAAGCTACCTGAAGACCTAGTAACCCAGAAACATAAGGCAGGAAAAGGAGACTGCATAGTGCTCATCCAATAACATGCTTATCACTTCTCAAGTCTTCTAAGATCAAGTGTAATCTTTCTCAATCAGTGTATGGGTGTTTGTCAGGTGCAATGTGCCTATGTCGAGTTGGAAAGAAGACAAAGAAGGTTTTGTCATCTTGGCTTTGAACAGCTTGCAGCCAAATGCACCAGCAATGCCAAGGAAGGCAAAGCCGGGAGGGAATTAGCATGAGTCAGATGGGGAAAGCTGTGAGATGAAAAGAGACTGAAAGGGAACAGTGGCAAAGGCCAGCCTGAGCCTACACACAGGGCCCTCTAGAGGCATTTACTTCTGTCTTGGACTTTCTGAAGGCAGGAGCACTGGGATTTGGGGCCCCTTTACCATTAGTAGCTGGCTGCATGGATAACAGCTTGGACCCCTGTTCCTGCAGGTGAAATGGGTGGTCTCAGGATAGGCTTGGAGGCTGTAGGTACATCTTTTAGTAACACAGATCAGAGGAACTGAGGATGGACGTGGAGAATCAGACTGTAAAGACCTGGATGAGGCATTAGCTTGCCATTTGGAACTCTCATTTAGTAGAATGCTTGTGTTCTGTGCAGGCACTGTTTCTGATGCTTCCCTTATTTCCAGTCATCAAATCCTTATTGGCATTGAAAGTTGTCATGCAATAAATGCAAACTCCAAGGCACAGCCGCAGGAAAGTTAAGTTTTCAGACCAAGTAGTGAAGGTAGCTGGGCTGGGATCTGAGAACTGTAGTTCCCTTTCTACTGTTTCATGGATTGTCCCCTGCCTGCTTTCTGTTTGCCTGATGCTCCTTCCAAGGACTGTAAGTTTTTATGGCACAGTAAGTATTCTAGGTCCCCTGTTTCAGGAAATCAGAATGAGGCTGGGGAAGAAAAGGGAATATTTCATCAGCTAAGAGAAAATTTCAATCGATGTGCTTAATTAGGTCAGATACCCATTTTCCTCTGAGTCTTTTCTAGTTCTTTGAAGTCAAAGGACACATTGGAGTGGGAGAGGGGAAAACAGTGGAAAGAGAATTGCAAAGAAGCAGCCTACATACTTAAAAAAAATTCTATTGGTCCTTGTAGAGGGTTGAATTCAAATAAAGTTAGCTATCAACCTTATCGACATAAAAATGCTTAAAATAAAATATAGGCCAAACCCTGAAGGAGGGGAACCTTCAGCATGAAGAAGACTTTCCCAACTCGTTAAAAACCACACTTCCGCTCTCTCCCTGCAGCACTGATAGAGTTTACAGCCAGTCCAAACACTCCTCAGTGACTTACTTATTTTAGGTAAAATAGAAGATTCAATATAGATTTGAAAGTTTCCAAGGAGAAAGCATCATGAAGTAGTGACACTGCAGGTCTGAGCTGCAGTCTCTGAGGCTGGTTCTCCCAGTGGCTCTAGGACAAGGTCTTTGTTTGCTTCTAGGATCGCCCTTGTACCTGTGCTATTCTGTGCAGTTGTTAGTGGTACGTGTGATAGGTGTGAACTTGAATCATCATTACTATGACTAAAGTTCATAGTTTTCCTGTGTGTGTGTGTGTGTGTGTGTGTGTGTGTGTGTGCATGTGTATTTATGTATGTGTATATATGTTTGATGTTTGTGTATGTGTTTATATGAGTGTGCCTATGTGTGTATGATGGTGGGTGGATGCCAGAGGTCAGATTTAGGCGTTTTCTTCAATTTCTCTTCAGCTTAGTTTTTGAAACCGAGTCTTCCACTGAACCTTGAGCTCCCTGGTTCAGCTAGGCTGCTTGGCTAGTACACTCCAGATTTCGGCCTGCTTCTGCCTTCCCAGTACAGGGGTTACAGGCATGCACCCATGCAACAAACATTTTTTACATAATTGCTGGGATCCAAACTCAGGACCTTGCTGAACAAGCAGTTTACTCACTAAGCCATTTTCCCAGCACCGAGAACGCGACTCCGACTTGACTTCATTTCAATAATTAAGTTTACGCAGCTAGTGGCTACCCAGTAGAAACTCAGGAGGTTTTTAACCTTCTGTGAATGTGGTTCTTTCAAATAGTCCTGAAAATCAGAGACCTATGTTCCCTCCCTTGTTCAAATTGATGAAGGAACCTAGTATGTCAGTGAAATTTGGCTCCATAACAAACCACCCCATGACACGGACTTGAAATAACAGTGATTTACTTAGCCCATAATACTGTGGCTAACAAATTTAGGATGGGTGTAGCTGGACAGCTTTGCCTCTCTGTGCTAAATTTGGGCATTTGTGGGCAGATCCTGGTCAGTTGAGAGTGGCTAGCATAGGGTGACCTCAGCAACACGGTTGATCCTCCCAGCATGTGGAACCTACCTCTGAAAGACTAGCCCAACCTAGGATGACTGAGCAGGTTCCAACAAAGGTATCTTTCCCATGCAGGCCTCTGAGGCCAGCTCTGAGGGTAGTCGGTGGTACTTCTGCTATATGCTGTTGGTCAAAGCAAGTTAAAAAAGGCTGTTTAAGAGGACAGTGCTGGAAAATGCAGTCCAGCTTCTGATGGAACACACAGTGGAGTTCACTGCAGAACGTGGATAAAGGGAGGCACACACAGATGTGGACGTTTTTTAACCTCCATAATTCTGAATGTCAAAAGATTAAGAAATAGGCCTGAGGAAAATGAGCAAACTTTTAAGACAATCCGACACCCTTCTTGGGATCCCGGCTCTTGGTTTATTCCTTGGATTCTCTGTATAAGATAGGCTTTCCTAGGTCTCAGTGTCCTTGTCTACAGAAAGACAAAGAGATGATTCAACTTCCTCCACTTCGACCAGCTCCCAACTGGTGTTTAGTGTTGAACTTCTTGGCTATCCTCAAGTAGGAAATCAGCAAAGGAGCAGAAATGGTTGGCCAGACCTCTGTGCGCCTTGTCAAGTACCTGAAAGCTGCCTCTTTGGCAAAGGGCTCTTGAAATACCAGAAGAAATTACTCAAAAAAAAAAAATTTTTTTTTTATACAGTAGTGCTCAGCTTTTTGGAAGAAGGTTCATAAAAGATTGGATTTGGAAAGGATGGAGTTCCTCTTGTAGGCTTTTCTAATTTATAATCTAACCACTTCCTTTTCCTTTCATAACGATGATGTCCACAAGTGGAGGAATCTAAATATCCTCCCAGTCTCGGGAGCTTGACAGTATTTTTACATTGATCTTCCGTCCGCTAAATCAAGCCTTGCAGATCTGTGAGCAGCACTGCCAATAAAATTCCTCTGCTAGAAAAAGGCCGCTGTTTCTGTTTCCCGTTTCACAGGCCATGAATCTCTGGGATGGCATTCTTGCTGATGGAAACGCCTCTGAGCAGCCAGCTCACGACTGTCAGTTCGAATTTGTGTATTTTGCCAAATTGCTAGCTCACAAGTCTTCACTTGCGAAATAAACAGAAAATGAGTATGAGGAAAAAAGATTCGGGGGGAACAAGGCTGTGGGTAAGACTTGTGAAGAGATGATAAAGACAAGAAGAGGAAGGAGGAAGAGACTGGAGGGAAGGAGAGGGGCAGAAGATGGTGAAAGGCCAGGAGGGAGCAAAGAAAAGGGAAGGAGAAGAGAAGGGATACAGATGGGAGGAGGGGGTGAGAGAGGGAGCAAGGAGCAAAAGCAAGTGGTGGGGAGAAGAGAGAGTGAGTGATGGGGAAAAGAAGATCAGTGGAAGTCCCACTCAGTACCACAGCCAGTCTTTGCAAACTGTTGCCACCACTCTTTCCTCCCGCAAGCTTTCCTGAGGTGGTGGATTCTTAGAGGAGCCCAGTTGCTCTTCGTGACTGAACTGAATGGAAGTCAAATGGAAGAATTCTTGAGTTTGTTCTGGCCTCCTTGGCTGTATAACTGCTAACCAGTGGCTTCACATCTCTGTATGTTTGTCTTTTCCCATGCGAAGCCATGTGAGGTTGTTGTTTGTTCTTAAGGCAAACCTTTTGGGGTTTGGAAGTTCTTCTTTGTATGATTTTGTTGTTTTGTGTTGGTGTTGTTTATGTTTCTTGTTTTGTTTTTGTTTTTGAGATAGGGCCTTGCTACAGCACCCAGGCTGGCCTGGAACTCATGAAACTCTTGCCTCCTAAGAGCTGGGATTATTAGTGTGTGTTTCCATGCTCAGCTTTGCATGAGATTTTATTCTTTTTTTTTTTTTGGTTTTTCGAGACAGGGTTTCTCTGTGTAGCTTTGCGCCTTTCCTGGAACTCGCTTTGGAGACCAGGCTGGCCTCGAACTCACAGAGATCAGCCTGGCTCTGCCTCCCGAGTGCTGGGATTAAAGGCGTGCGCCACCACTGCCCGGCGAGATTTTATTCTTAAAAAAAAAAAAAAGACAAAACAGTATGCATTTATCACAGATTATCAAATCTGCTCTTGGAAACATCTGGGATAGACAATCTTCCTTAGCTTAGAATGACTGAAATCAGACTTGAAGATGAATGCCTTCGAGCAAATGGTCTATTAGAAATAAGTGCTCAGAAGGAGTGGGAAAGACAGAATGCTTGAGGGCTTAAGGTTGAGCAAAAGGCCAATTTGAGAAAATCCCTAGCTTCAGCCTGACCTATTATTGTGTCTGGGACATTAATTATCCACCAAAAATTATCCCCACCAAAGTAAGAGACCTAGGTTTTCATAATCTTGTCTAGAGGTAAGCCACTTCTAACTCTAAATACTGGAAAGGTCCAGGATTGACCATAGGGGTCACCAAAGCAGCAAAATCCATTAAATTGGGGGTAACAGAGGGATGTTAAAGGGTCTGGGGTGCAGACAGTGCCTATCACAATTTAACAGGGAACTTTTAAACTTAGGGTCTAGGTAGGTAACTGGTCAACAGAAAGAGAAGTCACTCTATGCTGGTTAGACATTAGCCGGTCACACGCTGGCTAGCACCTGTACATCACAACAGACACATAGTGGAAGCCCACGGTTAGAAATGGTTGCTGTCACTGTCTGCTGGATGCTCTGCTCATAGCAGTAGTTATGTCATACAACAGAAAGGAGGTTATATGAACCTTGGGTCTAATTTTAGCCTAAAAATATCTCCAGGTGGAGTGTCAGTGTGTGTTTATCACTGGGCTAAGGAATGGCTTCCTTCAGTTTTTATTTTATTTTCCCTTGTCCTGGCAATGATCTTCATGGGAGTCCAGATCATTCTGCTTGGAAAGAAACAATAAGAATAATGCCTTTTCAGTTATAACTGAATTAATATTGGACATTCAACCCTTCTTTCAAATCATAATCAGTATTTTAAGCTGCTTCTAGGCTTTAATCTTCAGCCCTATGTCCTTGAGGTCTCTGCCTCAATGGGATTTGTTCTTGGAAGATAACTCAGCTGCTTTCTAAAGAAGGAAGTAAATATCATAAAATAGGAAAAGGTGAAATTACATTTAAATAAGCAAAAGCTGAGAAGGAATAAAAGAAGAAAGAATGATTAAATTAATTGAGCTGTACTTTGAAGGTTTGGCTTTCTGGGAAGTTTCTTATGTAACTCAGACAACAGTAGGGCAAATACACACACACACACACACACACACACACTATATATATATATATGTATATATATATGTATGTATGTATAATATAGCTGATGACTTAAATTGAAGTTATTTTTAAGTTTCTGGGAGCCCACATACCAAGACTTAGTTCAATGTGATGTTTCTGGATATTTTATAGATTGCCTGTTAAGGATGCATCCTATGCTGACTTGAGTTAGGTACTTTACCCCCCACTTCACATTGTTCCTTCCCAGAATCACCATATTTGCATATAATTTAATATGAAAAGTGTGGTGAGCCTCCAGGCAGATGGAGGTCTTTGACTAATTATCTGTGAATAGTGACAACTTGGGGATATGCTTCTGAACAGATTTAGTGCTGACGAAGCTCTGCAACTACAGGGACACAGTGTCACTCTCTAGAGGGCTGGGATGGGAGGAGGCCACAGGCTGGAGAGTCTGATGCCTTGGCTTTAGAACAGGAGCAAAGATGATGAGCAGGACCCTCAGAGCATCTCAGGGACCAGGCCTGTGTGCATTACTCCCAAAGGCCTTCCTGTATTGTATCTGTACCTTTGCCTTTCCTCTTCCTTACCCTGAGGACTAGAGACCTTTCTGTCCATTAGCCACAGCTGCATTCCAGATCCTCATGGCTCAGACTTTGCATATCTACTCCTTTTTGCTTCTGGGACAGTCTTATCTTGGTATGGATAAGAATCACCTGAAGGGCTTGATAACCCAGATACCTGGGTCACACTCCCTGTGACTCAGATCCTGTAACCTGACCAGCTCCCCGGTGATGAGGATGTCCATAAGGTAAGGGCCTCCCTTGTTGTAATCCTACACTAAGAAAATGACACAGGACTCAGGACTCCAAACCTGCTTCCTGTAATCTAGTTCTAGCCTGCCCAACAGTTTCCTTCCTTGCCCACAAGTATCTAGGTGTTTGTCTTCTTTGGTAAAATAAAAATACCTGTCACAGCTGTGACACCAGTTGTGTAGTAGTTAGCAACAGCACCCATATTTAAAGAGGACCTGGACTTAGTCTGCCAATTTCTCCCACACCACCTGTACTCTATTAAGTCACACCCATTGTTTCCTCAAGGTGTCTGCTGTCTCCTAACTTAAGTTAGTGTGGTTTAATTAACATTAGTTTTGTAGAGATTATGTCTTAATTCAGACATGTGATACTGACAGTAGAAAATGTAAGGCTTGGTGGCAGCCTTTGTAGAGAATGGTAGAGTGTCTCCAGACCCCACAGAATGACAGCTGCTAAGTCTCCATGAGGAATTTAACTTAGTTTCTCAAAAAGGTGATATGATTATGTGCAAATAGGTGACGAAAGATTGTGGGTATCCTTTGGAGAATAGAGAGGCCTCATAAAACCAGGAACTTTTAGTGTAACAACTTGGAGCAGTCAATGGAGGTGTTAAAAGAGTGGCTGGAGAGATAGCTCAGTGGTTAGGAGCATCTGGTGCTCTTGCAGGATCCCAGGTTCAGATCAAACACACCCGCCTGATGGCTCAAAATTATCCCTAACTCCAGGTCTAGTGGATCCGTCTATTCTGAGCTCCACAGGCACTAACCTGGTGTACATACATCCAGGCAAAGCATGAAAACACATACAGTAGGAAAAACTGCATCAGAAAAATGTTTAAGAAGATGGTAAAAAAAAAAATGCAAAAAAAAAAAAAATTCACTGGAGTTGTGCTTAGGAAAACTCCACTTTCTTTTCCTCTTGTCCCTTCTTTCTTTCCCTAAGACACATGTGTCCTTGAATGTAATTCAAATTCTAGCCATTGTATTTCTGTGATTCTGTGGTCAATTTCCTGAACTGTGGAGGGCTTTGGCTTTTGGGTGTATAAATCGTATCTTCTTCATAGGCTTATATGAGTTGGTTCATCCACTGAGATATGTTAACATCCTTGAATAGCGTGATATCCAGTGAGTGCTTGGCCAGTGTTGGTCATTGTCATTATTACCCTATTCCTGTCATAGTGAGTATAAGGATTGACCAGGGGATGGCTTCTCTCACTTGTCCTTACCTGAATGGTCAACCCAATCTAATCTAAGCTCAACTACTTTTCTCACCAGCCACTGACTACCATGCTGCCTTTTCTTTTGTTCATTTCTTCAACAGCTGTTTATTCACCGTGTATCTGATCATTTGTAAAATAGGGATTACATATATATATATATATATATATATATATATATATATATTAGCATATATTATATAATAGAGTTGTAAAAATTAAATGAGATGATTACATTAAATGTAGTGCTAGTGTTTGAGAAATGCTTAATGATATTTGGTTAACCCACATGAAACTCCAACTTTGGCAAATAATAATAAATGTCCAAATGTTACTGTTTTCAGTGTCCACATTTTCCTGACACAGTGTCTTTCTGTGTTACCCAGATTGGTCTTGAATATGCCATTTTTTTTACCAGGCCCTCCTTAGTGTGAGACCACAAGTGTGTACCACATACCTGGCTTTTAATTACCTTTTAATGTTATTGCTGTTTTATTCTTGTCAACAATGTAGGTATATCAGTTAGTTCCTATTGTGAAACATAAAGCCCCCAGCATCATAGAGAGAAAACAATGAACTTGAATTTATGGACCAGCTACCTGGTTCCCTTGTTGGATCCAGACCTTGAGTCTATAATCATCTGGTAAACTGACAAGAGGCTTGCTGCCCTTGGGTGGCCTCTATGGCTTGTCTTAAAGTGTGTCTTCCACCTTGCAGCATAAGAACTGGGCTTGTTTTTGAGGTCATGACAAAATTCCAAGAAGAATGTAAGCCTCTCAGGCTCACACCCAATACTGCCATTGCATCAATTCCACTGAATCCAACTGGCCAAAGTAACTCACACAGAGAACCCCAAATCCAAGAGCTAAGAAAACACTCCAGTCTTGATATAGAGGGCTGGAATGTCACTTTGCCAAGAATAAAGATATAGTGAATAGAGGAGAAATTAAGCTTTTTCTCTTGTCATTCAAGCTAAAGCAGGAAGTATAGACTTAATTTTGTATTCCCTAGTCCCACTATTTACATTACTTTAATTTTGAAAATATTTCTCTTATTTGCAGTGATGTGGCTAAGCGTATGCTGGGGATGACTTACAAAGCAGGCGCTCTACCACTGAACTGCACCCTGGTCCTTGAAGGTGATTTTTGACAAAGAATAAAAAGCTACCTGCCCTTTTGAGATGAGGTAATTCTTATCTTCCCATCTTTTGGCTCCTCTGAGATTTTAGGAGCACACTGGCTGGGATTTGCAAGGGCAGATTCAGAACCTTGAATATCTCCAGGTTTCTACCTTAAAATAATCAAAGTACAATCACCTTGGCAAGAAAACAAAGGAACTCTGAGCCATCTTGTATTAACATTTTGCATAGGTGCCACTGGTATTCTTTTCACCCCTAACCTCTAAATCATCAGCAAAGACTAGAAAAGAGACACCATTGAAAAAAACAAGTCCATTGTTGGTTGTGCTGTCTGATATCATTGTGGGGTCCT
Source organism: Peromyscus californicus insignis (assembly GCF_007827085.1). Lineage (NCBI taxonomy): Eukaryota > Metazoa > Chordata > Mammalia > Rodentia > Cricetidae > Peromyscus > Peromyscus californicus. The sequence continues at coordinate 113,194,981 of NW_026294595.1, forward strand.
GTCTGGTTGTTAAGACCTATAGTTACAAAGGACTTTATGGAGCTCATGTAACCGAAGCTAAAGTTGCTGTGTCACTCTGTACATGCACTAACGTGTTTTCTCCTGATGAATGGATAATACTAGCCCTCATTACAGGCTTGGAAAAAAATAGAGGCATAGTGAAGTCAGAAACTTGCTCAAAGTCCTACAACTACACACTGTCTGGATTGAACTTGCTTAACCGTTATGCGGTCTTAGAAGAAAGTAAATCATTACCCTAATTAAATTTTAGAAGACTTCACTAATGCCAGTGAACTTGTGGATGGTACAGACGGCACTTCAGCATAAATCTAAATACTGATTTTAGCTTTTTAGAATGAACTAAGAATGAAAAGTGCCATGGAGTAGGGGCTCCTAGTTACATCACTAATCTTGTTACATCTTGGGTCTCAGATCATGGGCCCCAGATGCGATCAAATCTGAGCCCTTCAACATTTCAGTGTGATAGTATCTATGTGGCCTTTCAGTTCAGTTTCACCATCTTAAACCAAACAAACAGAAGGTACACACCAGTAACAACTGCCAGGGATCTCACAAGTCATTGTGAGGATGAAGTAACATAGTTCAAGTTCACATCTGACTCACTGTGGGTCACTAGCAAAGATTCGTCCCTTTCTTTCCTCATCTTAGGAGTCACCCACTAGTGCTTCCCAGGGATCTCACAGAATGAAAGGGCTCAAAAGGATTGCAATACCAGGAAAAGAGGTGATGTGGCCAGTTGGTACTAAGAGCACCACCTTGAGAGATTATTAATGATGCGGATCTATGGCTGTCCCTGTGATCTGCTTCGTCCCGTCATCTTGGGGTGGAGCTGAAAAATCTGATCTGTCCAGCGATTCTCATGTTCCCTGACCTTTGCAATGACCCTTTCCGTGGTCTAGGATCCTCAATGAATCTCCCCTTTTAATTCTGGTGTTCTGATTTATCCACCCTTTCCCCGTTATTGCTCCCAGTCGCTGAATACCTCCTCAGCTTTAACATGCAAGTACATTTTTTGCCTGCATTTTCTACTTTTTCTGCCAGTGGGGTTGGCATCATTCTCAGCCACGCTGAGCACAAAAGGAAACTGAGAGGGGGAAGAAACCTGCAGACCTGGATTCCAACGTGAGTGTCTTTTGAGGTCTAGCCACTGAGTGCTCTGTTAAACTAGTCATTCTCGAGCCTCCATCATCATGACAGGAAGGAATCGAGGGGGAGATGTTTGCCTCTTCAATCCATTCAGCTGGTAGTGTGATCCAATAGAGAAATTAATCTGATGATTTTAGAAAACTCACAGAAGGCTTCAATGGTCATTGGCTGATAACCTAAGTCCTCTCACAACTGGAATACGCCAGGAGGTCCTGGGATGAGGAAACAGGCTGGTGACTGGGTAGGAGGAAGTACTGCCTTGTCTGCAATTGAGAAACACAGCTGTAGGTAATTATTTGTTCCTAGCTATAAATAAAAAGATCCTTAAGAACAACAAGAGAGAAAATACAGTTTTGGGAAGGGAGGGGAGCCTCACAGGGAGTGTTCCATCAACTGCTTTGGATAATAAAGTCAGGGGTAGGATTGGTCTTAACCACCCCTTCCTGTAGCAAGAAGGCCTTTTCAGCAGCTGGAGTCTGTAACAGGGGACAGATTGCGGTCCGCTAAGCCTCAAAAGGGCTGATTATGTATACTTTCTTGCTCTATGGTTCTGACACAGAACCAGCTGCACATGTCCAAATACTTTATTGTGTGGAGGAAAAGAAAAAGACCCTGGGTTCCACCCTGGGGTGTTTATTTCCCCCTTTCCTTTGCCTCAATCACAGGACTGCCTGTCTGTAAACTTGGCTCCAGGCTTGAGCATTGAGGTAGATATCCCCTGGACCCAATTGAAACTGCTTCCAGCACCAGAATTCTAGATACTAGAACACTGGATCTCCAATGGCACAGCATTCTTAGATTTGTAAAATGGCAAATGACCTCAGGAATAGAAAAACAGCATACCTCCCTCTCATTTGAATCCCTGTGGTCAAATAGTCACTTTTTAAGGCTTAGATTTTGGTGGGTTTGGAGAGAAGAAATATGGAAGTGCTAGATATTTGCTGTTCAAGGTGTGTCTCTGACCATCAGCGTTGTACCTCCTGGATTCTCTGAATGACTGCATCTGAACCTGAATACTAGAACATTCCCAGGTGACCTGTGTGTGTATTAAAGTTTGAGAAGCACTAATCTACTAGATGTCTGAGTCTGAACTGGAGCTGCAGAGCCACCATGTCAAAGAAGGGAAAAGGGAGAAACAGATAGGTCAGTCTGGTAGACAGAGCACAGACATTCTGGATGCAGGGAAAGACCCCTAAAGTGCGTGACGAGCAGAATGTACTGCAAGAGCAAGGCTGTTTTCTGAACGCAGGTCAGTTTATAAACCAAGTCACATTTCTTTGAAGCTTCTTGGGATGAGAACTCCAGACCCACATTGGACAATAACAAAACAAGAATGGCCTTGCCTGGCTGTCATCTGCTAGGCAATCTTCCATAGTCAGATGCCAGGTAACAGAAAATTTCCACTGTGACACTTTCCCAAATTCTCAGCATCGTGGCATCTTCTCAGATTATATTTAGGTGTGCAGCCTTCACCAACATGATGCTTTTCTTTTCTTTTTCTTTAAATTACTTTATTATCTTATGTGCATACATGTTTTACATATGTCAGTGTACCACGTTCATGCAGTGCTTATGAGACCAGAAGAAGGTGTCAGATCCTCTGGGACTAGACTTACAGATGGTTGTGAGTCAACATGTGGGTGCTGGGAATTGAACCCAGGTCCTCTGGTTGAGTAGCTAGCCCCCTTGACCACTGAGCCATCTTTCCAGCCCCATAATACTTTTCTTATCTCTATCCTGAAATGTTCATAAAAGACAGCTCTCATCTGCTGGAATCCATAGCAGATCCTTTGGAAGGGGAGGTGACAGTACAATTCAAATCACACTCCAAATAACTTGAGATTCCAGGGTAGGGTATATTATCTTCCATGGATTGGAACACTCATGATGGCTTAAGGATGTTCAGCAGAAAGTGAAATTCAAATCCTATTATAATGCATGGAGCCTGGTCTGGTTCCTATGGAATCATTGCTGATCTCCATCATGCTATACATATAGGGTCAAAATCTCTTCCCCACCTTTGATAATGGTTCTCGTGTATTTCATAAGCTTAACATTTTTGAAGATTATTCTCTTATACCCATACAGTGTGTGAAAACTGTGACCCTGACATGGGGTGAGTTATAGTTGGGAGAAATTAAAAGAGCTAATTGAGCTTTATACTAAACATGATAGATATGAACTGTTTACTGAAATGAAATGACGGAATTGAAATAAGGCAGTTATCTTGTATGGAATCTCAACAGGTCTAGATTTTTAGGGAGAGGCTGCCTCTCTTGTTTACATGTAAGGTTCATATTGCACAAGATTTAATTGAGGATGCCGACACATGGACTTCTTCCCAGCCATGATGTTGCACCCACAACAAACACCAGGACTGTAATGTGTGCCATGAACTTTGGGAGCTCATGAAGGAGTCTTTGTCCAGAAGCTTGAGCCTCTCTTTTTTAATGCACCACTGAGTGTTCCCCAGGAATGAAATTCACGCCCCCTACTTCACATCCCTTTCCTTTCTCCCATTTCTGGCTGCTGATCTAGAGTTAGGTAGATCTTGTTCTCACATGACTTCCCTGGGAGAAGGCAACCAAAATACATGATTGCAGTTAATATGCCTAAACATGTGAGACTAAATGGGATGCTAAGGTGGAGGAGCATAAGTAGAACTTTTAAATTTCTTATTGTTCATGACAGTCAGGGGCAGTGAAGTCTGTTTATTTGTTTTGTTTTTTTGAGACAAAGTCTCTCTATTGGCTGTCCTGGAACTCAGAAATCTGCCTGCCTTTGCCGCCCGAGTGCTGGGATTAAAGGCATGCAGCACTACAGGACAACAGTGAGGTCTGGAAAGAAAGACTCACAGGAGCAAGACCCCGAGGAAGGAATGAACTTAGTGTGTTTATTTTACTTAACAACAAACTTTGGTAGTACTTATCAGGTGCCAGGAGTTGATGTGGACACTTGGCAAATAATGCCTCACTGAATCCTAGTAAAAGTCATGGGAGGTTTACATTATTGGTTTTTGTTCACACTATAGCTTTCAAATGAGAAAGGTGAAGCACAGAACATATAAGTAGCTTGGCCAAGTCATACAAGAGGTGGGGCTAGGATTCCAACACAAGTCTTCCCAGAAGACTATGTTCATAGCCATTTTGCTAATGATTAGCAAACACTGCCTTATGGGTTGCCAGGAATCTTTGCAAAAAACTAAAACCCTCATTCCTGACTTCCTTCCTCAAGCATGGAGATTATAATTGTTTTGAGTCAATGGTGGGCACTGTAACTTTTAATTTCTAGAAATTATTCTTTGACAGTTTCGTATGTTTATATGATGTATTTTGATTACAACTCCCCCTCGGTTCCCATCGCATATCCCTGCCCACTTCCTTTAATTCTCTTCTTGCAACAAGCCTTCCTCCTACTTTTTTTTTAAAACTTTTTTTAAGATTTATTTATTTATTATGTATATAGTATTCTGCCTGCATGTTTTGCCTGCAGGCCAGAAGAGGGCATCAGATCTCATTATAGATGGCTGTGAGCCACCATGTGGTTGCTGGGAATTGAACTCAGGACCTTTGGAAGAACAGCCATTGCTCTTAACCTCTGAGCCATGTCTCCAGCCCTACTTTTTAAAAAAAAAAAAATGACTAAATTGAATCAATTAGGGTCTGGCATTGTATTTTAAAGGTCCTTGGTGATTAGAATGTTTGATATATTTGCTGATCAAGGCATCGCATGGCAGTAGAGCATTTGAGGGTCTGAAGAAACACCAGCGTGGAGAGGGAGACATTCTTTCTCTCTTTCTCCACTTGGTTGACTTCTGTGTTTATGTATTTGCTAAAATCAGAAACATTTACGTGAAGACAAGATGAGTTGTGATGAACTGGAAGTATTCTGTTACAACAAAGATATAATTTCTATCTGTGGAGTGTTGTTAGACCCACACTGTGTATGTAGTACTCACCCATGTCTGATAAACTGTCATCTTGCTGACTTTGGGAGAAAACTTTCAAAGGACACATTGGCAGCCCTGCTGGTATAGGGCAGAGATTAGTAGAGGTAGTCTCTGACCTCAGCAGCCTTAGCTCATTGCCTTTGAATGGGCCCACTTTATGTGTTCTGCAGAAGCGGGTGCTAATTCAAAGCAGGCTTTGTTCATCACTACCCCACAGATTGGTCAGCTGGTTCTAGTGCTGTGTGCTCTGTTCCCCAGGAAACTGGGTGGAACCAGGTAGTGGTCTATTTCAGGTCCTGAACGTTGTACTGGGCTCTGGTGCTCACAGAAATCACAAGCACATGGACAGCTAGGAAGGTTACTACAATGCTAGGTAGGAACAAGCTTTAGGTCTGTGATGTTACATTTTGGTCCAGCTACATCCTTTATCTCTCCTCAAGGTTGAAAACAAGGACAGTTTTCCTGGCACTAAGATTCTCCTTGGTAGAACTCAGTAGATGGAGGTGACAAGCCTATACCTCTGATTCAAGATTGCACTGGTCTATAGGGAAGTTGGTTTCATCATCTGTAACAGGTTGTCTGTCCAGCAAGTCCCATATATAAATGAATGAAATGAGACCAAGGAAATGTTAGCTCCTTGTTGAATAAATATGAGGAGAGAGAAGTGGAGAAAATTTCCCAATGCTACATTGGGTGAGTTGTTGAACTGGAATTGCAAATGAGGGTGTCTTCACCAGGTGTGGCTGATTAAACTCCACACCCCTATTCATGTGGAGGGAAGCCTTCTAAGGACTCCTAAATGGGCAGTGAAGTGATGAAAAGAGGTGATTAAGGCACAGATGCCACGGGTAGGCTCCACACTACTTACAATCAATGGTACAACATAACATTTTATGTGATTATAATGTTTCACGAGAGTAGCAAAGGCTCTGCTGTAAAACGCCCCATCAGAGTCCCAGCTGGTTAACCAGGGATTATGAATCAGAGTTGCAGGTTGGGAAGCCAGTGCCATCCACAGTCTCCATTAATGTTGTATACAATTAGCAGTCACAGGGACTGGCTCAGAGCTGACTCCCAGCATGAGGAGTTACGAGGCTTTCTGCAGAGCAGTAAAGTCAGTAGATGTATGTCAAAGACATCTGATTGAATTCTAGCTCTAATATTCTCAAAATGATGATCACAGATTTTCTTTCCAAGCTTCCAGTGGTTTGATTTCCTGAAAAATAATTTTCTAAGGTAACATTTCAGATATTGATGACAATTTGATAACCATTAGATAAATAAATAAATGAATAAAATAGGTAAATGATAAATAATGGCTCTCTATAAGACCCAGCCTCTTGGTTGTGGAAACCACAGACAATGGGACAATCTTCATTCTTGTTAGGAGTTATTAGACTCTGGAGAAAACACACCAAACACTATGTACACAAACACACATGTATACATTAACTGAATGTCAATGTAGTCTTTGGACATAGTCTATTTTCTTAATCAGGAAATAGAAGAATTCTATTAATAAGTAGCCTGCTCTATTTCCTTGAAGTAGAAGGAATGATCTCCCTGAGTTATGATGTGGCAGTAATAATCAAGCCAGGCACAGATGATACAGGAGAATGTCCTCTCTCCTTCCCCACTGGGGCAGTTCTAGGTCTGTTTCAGAAAAGGAGTGTGTCAGGCCACTGAGCAGATGGTGGAACCCAGAGATCAAATCCTGCTTACCTCACCCAGCACAGGGGAGTGGAAAGGAAGGAAGGGAGGAAAAGGTAGGGATATGAATCTGAACTGACGGTTAGGAGAGTGACAGAAGAGATGGGAGACATAAGTATCTAGAGAAACAATGCATTAGAAAAGAAGATTATAAAGAAGACAGAGTTTTAGGTTGTATTTACAATAAAAATAGACAAATAGAATCCCCTTTTGAGAAATTTCAAGAAAAATATAATTTACATTCTGGTTAGGTTTTAGTGGATGGGCCACTATCTATGTGGAGATAATACCACAGGGTAAGGTATTTTTGAGCAGATATCACAGAAGGATTCATCTCCCACAGCTTGGAGTGTCCCATGATTTCCATGCCTTTCTCTCCTCCATGCTCAACCTTGTTTAGAGATGTCAATTGTGGCATCCAGAGCATGCCCCAGGAAGTTTGGACTTTGTCATTCTCAGTGAATGGATATTAAAGTCTGGCAACAAGTAGTGATGTGCTGGCAAGGTACCCTTATTGATGGCAGATTAGCATAAATGATCACAAAGTGGAGAACACTAGGGTATATTTGAAGTCATTGTTGAGGGAAAGGGGCATAACTTGATTCCAGATTTCTATCTGGACTGATCAGGTGTAACCTCAGAGTTGGTCTTCACCTGGAACTCTAGGCCATCATTAGCAGTTTGTTAGAAATGGCTCTGAAGTTGAAACTTTAAAAACAAAACAGAGGAAAAACCATTTAGAGTTTGGAAAATAGGAAGTCAAATTATTTTCACAGTTACCAATGTTAAAATAATACAATGATGGTCTTGTATGGAGAGAAGAAGTGAAGATAACTCATAATCATAATTCATTTGTCCATCCTTTCTTGAAGATCCATCTCTTCAAATAATTTCAGCTGCATTAGACTTTTGAGAACATCATGAAATAGCTGGTGCTTCACAGAAGCCACTGTTGGGTGAATGGAGTGAGAAGGTGCCATCTTTCTATGTATTGCTGATAGGGGTTCTAGTGTATAGTTACCAGCTTACTTTAGTATGTGCTGAGGTATCTTGATTCAGTTCAGTGGGAGTGGGGCTCTGACTGGAGCAGAGGTGCCTTGTGCTTTGGGCATTGTTGTAGGCATGGAAAACCTCAGAGACGATGCTGTGGCCTTAACTGAAGGTTTTTGAACACCCTGTGCTCTGTTTCTTTTCTGCTTAGAGTAGCTACATGAGGTCCTATTATCTAGAAAAGTAAGAATAAGGATCCCAATCATGTGGTTTCAAAAACAAAGCAAACTGAAACAGTTCCTTCATCCTTCCCTGCACCTGCAGGTTTCTGTATGACAAGTTACCCCATAGCTTAGGGACTTACCATAACATTATAATGACTACCTCCTGCAGTTTCTGTGGATGAGCAACATTCAGTAGTGGTTTAGCTCAGAAGTTCAGGTAAAATGTGGGAAGGAAGCATTTATCTGAAGGATTCACTGGGGCTTAAGGACACACTTCCAACCTGGCTGTTAAGTTCGTCTCCACATAGACCTCTCTATGTCTATCCTGATGACATGTGATTGTCTTTTTCCAAAGCAAACAAAAAAGCCATAGTATAGAGGGAAGCAGGAAACAGTTTTCCTTTTTATGACAAAGCATGAGTAGCCACATACCATCAAATGCATCATATTTTAATCATTGGAACTGAATCACTATGTTCAGTTCGTGTGTAAGAAGAGAGGAATAGACAACATCTTTTAAAATAGTACAGTGTCCATGGATTTGTGGACAATTTTTCAGCCATCAACCTTTTCATGTAGTTTACCTTCCCATAGTGAGTTAACCTACCCTACACCATTGTGGGGGTTTGAATAGGTATGGCCCCATAGACTCATGTTTGAATGTTTGGCACATAGGGAGTGGCACTATTAGGAGCTATGGCCTTGTTGGAGTAGGTGTGGCCTTGTTGGAGGAAGTGTGTCACTGTGGAGGTGGGTTTTGAGGTCTCATATATGCTCAAGCCACACCCAGTATGACAGTTCAGTTTCTGTTGCCCGCAGATGCAGATGTAGAACTCCTTCTGCAGTACCATGTCTGCCTGCATGCCACCATGCTTCTCACCATGATGATAATGGACTAACCTTTTGAAACTATAAGTCAGCCCCAATTAGTTTTCCTTTGTAAGAGTTGCCATGGTCATGGTGTCTCTTCATAGCAAAGATACCCTATCTAAGATACCCATGAATGTAGGTTCAGTTATCTGGTGTGTTCTAGTCAAAAAGAAAATATGGTGCAATGAAGGTTTGAAATGTGGCCTATGCCTTTATTTGTCCCCTTAAATCTCTGATATCACATTATGAATAAATCCAGGTAGGCTATTGAATAATGATAGCTATATCATATGCGATCTAGAATACTAGTTACTTAGAAACACATGTGAAATTATCCACAAACTTAGCAACATAAAATTAAAAGGCAAGGAAGCAAAGAAACAAACCAACAAAAAAACCCCAAACCTAACCAACCAACAAAACACAACACAAATGTGTTTACTATCTTTCACAGTTTGTTTGAGGAATTCAACAACAGCTTAGCTGACTGGTTCTAACTCAAGGTTGTAGCTCAGAGGTTTACTGTTACTGGAGGATCTACTTCTAGCCTAAATCATTTGGTTTTCTGCCACATTGTCCCTAGATGTTGGAATTCAATCCTTGCTATACCCATCTCTCTACAGGGCTGAGAGCAAGGCAGAAGCTGCAGTGTCTTTTGTTCCTAAGTGTTTGATTGGCTGCTTACTGAATTATCCTGACATTATCCCAGCCCCCAACACTAATAGGCATTCCCCTGGGAACATGTAGGACATTTCAGCCAGGGAAGCAAATAGGCTAACTGCACATCTTCACCTCTCCTTCCTTCCCTTCAAATCCAATTCTTTAGTTCCATCCCCAGCTCTGTAACAAACCATCTGTTGTGGTCCCCTTTTCCTTGCCCCTAGTCGATCACAAAGATTTTCTCCTCCAACCTTCCTCCCCACCAGTCCTGTGATCCCAGTCCCCAACTCCAGAAGGCATTCCCGTGAAATTCACCAGCCAAGCCTGCCAGAGATGCAAGTAGGCCAGCAAAGCAGATAGGCTAGCTTCAGATCTTCACCCTCCCTTCTCTCCTCCAAATCCAATCCCAGGTTTTATCCTCAGCTGTGTGATAGTCTACCTGTTATGGCCTCTCCTCACTCTCTGCCCCATTCCTGGAAGACTAAGCAGATCTTGGTGGAAAATCCTGCTTTTCTCCCTCTGGTGGACCCCATTTCCACCCTCATCCCATCTGCATTCCAAAGTGTCAGCTCTCAATACTGAGAAACACATATGACCCAGAACCCCCAAGGGTCACACCTAGCAGCAACCTAGAAGAATTCCCTACCAGTCAATACACAGCTACCACACCCTCCTAAGAACCAGAGAAGGCAACAAAAACCAAGGAACAATGCAGTCACCTGATAAAGATAAGACTAGATAGCAGCACGTAGAATCATAATCATCCCAAACCCAGCTGCCTAGATGCAGATGAAAAAAATAATAACAGCCAGGATAATATGTCTCCATGAGAGCCCAGTAACCCTACTACACAGTAGGACCTGAGAATTGCAACATAACTGAAATACAAGAAAAAAGATATTCAAATAGCCTTTATTAGTATGATATAGGTCCTTAGAGATGAAATTAATAATTCTCTTAAAGAACTGTATGAAAACACTATCAGTGGAAGGAAATGAATGAAACAGTTCAAGACTTGAGAGTGGAAATAGAATCAATAAAGAAAATCCAAACTGAGGGAAATCTGAGAAATTAAAGTTTTAGGAACTCAAAGAGTATTAGGCATTGAAGACAAAAATAGAAGAAATAGATACCTCAAAGTTTATGTATCTAACATATGTATGGTCTATATAACTATATATATATATATATATATATATATATATATATATATATATAGAGAGAGAGAGAGAGAGAGAGAGAGTTTCCTGAATATTTTGTACCATATATATATGTGTGTGTACATATATGTACCATATATATGTGTACATATATATGTGTGTATATATATATAGATGACAGTATGAAAAGACAAATCTAACAATAATAGGAACAGAAAGTAGAAGAAACATAGGTCAAAGGCACAGAAAATATTTTCAACAAAATCACAGAAGAAAATTTCCCTAACTTAAAGAAAGAGATGCCTATCAAGATACAAGAAGCATATAGATCACTAAGTAGAGTAGACCAAAAAGAAATTCCCCTTGGGACATAATAATCAAAGCACTAAATGTATAGAACAAAGTAAGAATATAAAAGCTGCAAGGGATAAAGACTAAATAACATATAAAGGCAGGACTATTAGAATGACACCTCATGTCCCAATGGAGACCCTAAAGCCAAAAGGGCCTGAACAGATGTTCTATGATCTTTAAGAGACTGAAGATGCCAGCCCAGGATACTATAGCCAGCAAAACTTTCAACCAGAATAGATGGAGAAAATAATACAACCCATAATAAAAGGCACTCCATTATAAAATCAAATTTAAGGAATACATGTCTACATATTCATCCCTCAGAAGGTGCTACAAGGAAAACACCAATCTAAAGAGTTTAGCCATGCCCAGGAAAACACAAGTAATAAATAACCCCATATCAGTAAACTAAAAGAGAGGAAACATGCACACACATACACACCACCACCACCACCAATAGCAACAACAGCAACAATAAAATAACAGAGTCAACAAATACTTATATCTCCCTACATCAGTAGTCTCAATTCCTCCAATAAAGAGACTCAGACTAATAGAATGGATGGGAAAACAGGATGTGTCCTTCTGCTGCATCTAGGAAACATACCTTAATATCAAGGATAGACATCACCTCAGGGTAATAGGATGGAAAAAAATAGTCCAAGTAAATGGACCTAAGAAGCAAACTGGTATAGCCAAAAGAGACTTCAAACCAAGAATTAGTCAAAAGAGATAGGGAAGTACACTACATATTCATCAAAGGAAAAATCCACCAAGAGAACATTGCAATTCTTATTCACCAAACACAAGGACATCAAAATTCATAGAAGAAATACTGCTATAGCTTAAATCACATATTGACCCTTACATACTAATAGTGGGAGACATCAATACCCTACTCTCACCTATAGACAGGTCAGCCAGACAAAACCTAAACAGAGGAATTCTGGAGCTAACTGGCATTATGAACCAAATGAACCTAAGAAATATTTACAGAACATTTCACCCAATCACAAAAGAATATACTATCTTACTCATCAACTCATGTAATTTTCTCCAATACTGAGCACATACTAGGTAGGACACAAAACAAATCTCAACAGATACAAGAAAATTGAAGTAACTCTCTGTATCCTATCAGACCACCATGGAAGAAAGCTAGCTATCTAGAACAACAGAAACAACAGAAAGCTTACAAAGGCATGTAAACTGAACAACTCAATACTGATTGAAAAATGTGTCAAGACTTACATTATGAAAGCAATAAAAGACTTTCTAGGATTGAATGAAAATGAATACACAACATACCCAAACTCATGGGACACAATGAAGGCAATTCAAAAAGGCAAGTTCATACCACTGAGTGCCTATATAAAAATATTAGAGAGATCTCATACTAGTAACTTAACAGCACTTCTGAAATCACCAGAGCAAAAAGAGAACCACACTCAAAAGGAATAGATGGCAAGAATAATCAAACTTTGGACTGAAATCTATAAAAAAGAAACAAAAATTTAACAAAAACCAAAAACCAACAATACAAAGAATCAATGAAACAAAGGAGTTGGTTATCTAAGAAAATCAATAAGATAGGCAAACTTTTAGACAGATTAAACAAAAAAAGAGAGAGAATATCCAAATTAATAAAATTAGAGATGAAACAAGAGAAATAACAATATACATTGAGGAAATCTAGAGAATCATAAGGATATACTTTAAAAACCTGTACTTCCCCCAAATTGGAAAATATAAAAGAAATATAATTTTCTGAATCCATGCCACTTGCAAAGTCAATTCAAAATTAGGTAAGAGATTTAAACAGCATTATGACCCCCAGTGAAATAGAAGTCTATGAATCAAAAAAAAAAAAAAAAGGTCCAGGGCTGGATGGTTTTATCACACAATTTTAGCACAGACTTTCAAGAAAAGTTAATGCCAGTACTCCTCAAATTATTCCACAAAATATAAAAAGAAGAAACATTTTCAAATTCATTTTACAAGGTCATAGTTGCTCTGATATCCAAGTCACACACACCCCTAAAAAAACTAAGAAAATTATAGGCCAATTTTCCTTATGAATATAGATGTAAAACTTCTCAATAATATACTTGCAAACCAAATCCAAGAATATATCAAAAAAAATCATCCACCATGATCAAATTGGTTTCATACGAGAGATATAGGGATGGTTCAACATATTCAAATTGATAAATGTAACCAACCATATAAATATATTGAAAGATGGAAGGTCATCATATGAGATGCATAAAAAGCCTCTGACAAAATCCAATAGTATTTCATGATAAAAAGTCATGGAGTGATTAGGGATACAAGGAATGTATGTTAATGTAATAAAGTCAGTTTAGAGCAGACCCATGGCTAACACCAACTTAAATGGAGAGAAACTCAAAGCAATTCCACTAAAATCAAGAACAAGATAAGGTCGTCCACTATCTCCACACTTATTCATTATAGAACTTGAAGTCTTAGCTAGAGCAATAAGACAAAGGAGGTCATGGGGGATACAAATAGAATAGGAAGGAGTCAGAGTATCTTTATTTGAACATGATATGATAGTATACATAAGTGACCCTAAACATTCCACCAGGAAACTCCTACAGCTGATAAACATTTTCAGCAAGGTAGCTGGATACAAAATTAACTCACAAAAATCAGTAGCTGGCCCTCCTATATACAAATGACAAACAGATTGAGAAAGAAATCAAGGAAACAATACTTTTCACAATAGTCTCAAATAACATGAAAAAATTTATGAAATATCTTGAGGTTACTCTAACCAAGCAAATGAAAGATTTGTATAATTAAAAACTTTAAGAGATTGAAGAAAGAAATTGAAGAACATATCAAAAGATAGAAAAATCCCTGTCTTTGGGTTTCTGTTGCTATGCAGATACACCATGACCACAACAACTCTTATAAAGTAAAATATTTAATTAGGGTGGCTTACAGTTTAGAGGTTTAGTCCATTAACATCATGGTGGGACTTGACGGCATGCAGGCAGATCTGTTGCTAGAGAAGGAGCTGAAAGTTTTACATTTTCTTTAGAAGGCAATGGGAAGTGAACTGAGACACTGGGCATGGCTTGAGCATACATGAGACCTTAAATCCTACCTCCACAGTGGCACACTTCCTCCAACAAGGCCATACCTACTATATCAAAGCCATACCTTCTAGTAGTGCCACTCCCTATGAGGTTATGGGGGCAGTTATACTCAAAGTACCACTCCCCCCACCATGTGCTTGGATTGGTAGGATTTTTGACAAGGCACAACCTACAGAATGAGAAAAATTTTTTTTTACCAATTACAATTCTGATAGAAAGCTAATAATAGCCAAAATATATAAAAAACTAAAAAAAAAAACAACCTAGGTGTCAAAACCCCCCCATATAACCCAATAAAATGGGGTACAGATCTAAACAGAGAATTATTAAAAGGGGAAACACAAATGACTGAAGACAAAGATATGTTCAGCATACTGGTGAGGATGTACTGTAAGGGAAATATTCATTCATTTCTGGAGGGAGTACAAATTTGTACAGCCACTATGGAAATCACTGTGGTAGTTCCTCAGGAAGATGAGAATTTGTCTACCTCACAATCCAGTTATACCACTCTAGAGCTTATACCCAAACAACTCCTTGTCCTACCACAGAGACACTTTTACTTAACCATGTTCATTGCTGTTCTTTTCCTAACAACCAGAAATTAGAAACATCCTAGATGCCCCTTAAACAAAGAATGGATAAAACAAATATGGTACATCCACACAATAGATTATTACTGTGCCATTAAAAAAAATGAAATAATGAAATTCACAGGTAAATGGACAGAACTAGGAAAAAAATCTTCCTGAGTAAGGTAACCCAGACCTAGAAAGACAAATATGGTATACATCCACTTATAGCTTGTATGTAGATATTAGCTGTTAAGTCAATGATAACCAAGGTGCAATCTGTAGCACTACAGAGGTTAGATATAGAGGAAGGGACTAGGGGGAACAGATAGATCTCCCAAGTTAAGGGAAACAGAATAAATAGTTATGAATTGATAGAGGGGTGTTGGGACAGGAAGATCACATGGGGAGGGGTGTTGTGGAATATTAGTTTAAGATGTGTTATATTCATTTATACTGTGGAATATTTGATTAATGATGCAAAAATGTGTTGCATTCTTTTATGTTGCCTTTGTTTAACTCTGTAAAGTTGTGTTACTTTGCCTGTCTAAAATACCTGTTTGGTCTAATAAAGAGCTGAATGGCCAATAGCTAACAAGGAGGGAGAGCTAGCCAGGACTGGCAGGCAGAGAAAATAAATAGGAGGGGAAATCTAGGCTCAGAAGAAGAGAGGAGTGAGGAACATAAAAAAGAGAAAGAGAAGAGAATGCCAGGGGCTAGCCACTGAGCCACATAGCCAACCACAGAGTAAGAAGGAAAACAAGATATACAGAATAAAGAGAGAGAAAAAGCCCATAGGCAAAATGTAGAGAAAGAGAAATGGGATAATTTAAGTTAAATTAGAAAAACTGGCTAGAAACAAACAAAGCTAAGGCCAGGCATTTATAAGTAAGACTAAGTCTCCATGTATTTATTTGGGAGCTGGGTGGTGAGCCACCAAAGAGAAAAGAGGAAAAACAAAAACCACACTACATTTTCACATTCCAACATGGGTCTTGAATTTACATAGAGCCGGAGAAAGCTAAAAACAAAACCAACCAACCAACCAAACAAACAAACAAACAAAAACCAGACACGACTACTTCAAGAAGTTCTGCTATACAGTACAGCAGAGCACTTAAACAGCCTTTTCACATTGAGTACAAACAAAAAAATAAGTAAAAATGCCTGCCACAGTGCAGAACACTGGCATTTCAGATCTGGGGTGTTGAATGTAGTTCTTGTTCACCTACATCCAACTGGGCCTGAGAACTTTAGGCTTGGCTTTCATGGACCTAAGAAGCAGGCAGAATCAGCCACCACAGCTGCAGTGGAGGACCTAGCTACACAGCTTAGCAGTTTAAAGGCTTATGTGGTCAAGAAAGACTAGACCAAAACAAACAAACAAACAAACAAACAAACAAAAAAACAAAACCAAACAAACATCTAAACAGTTTCCAGTGTGTTTAAAAATGTGCATAGGCTTAAGAAAGAAAGAAGAAGGATATAGATAGTCATAGAAAGAAAGAAATAGTTTAAAAAATAATATAGTCTTTAAAGAGAGAGTAAAAGTAATATAAAAGAAAAAAGCCATGTAATGATGATATACAGGAACTCTGGATCCTATATAGTATTGTGTGGATTTTGATAAGCAAATGGCAGCTGCTAAGAGACATGTGATTTCGAACAGGACTGCTAAATTGAACCAGTCTAGATATTTTAGGACTGTCTTAACTTTAAAAAAGGAATCAAAATTGTATTTGTCAAATAAAAGTAAAAAATGCTTTGGGGAAGATGTTTTGCTTTTGTTTTCACAGGAAATGAGAGGCTATGGATTCCCTCAGGGTTGATATGGATCAGGTTTGATCAGAGGAGACCTCCTGAATCTTGACAGGTGATATATCTCAACAAAGTTTATAGTTGGTCTTCCCAGGACTACGACTTAGCCATTATCTCAATTTAGTCAGGCACCCCTAAAGATGCCTTCACCCACAGAGTACAGGAAGCAGACTGGAGAACATGACACCAACATTCCTAAGAGGTGGGATGAGTAGTTGTTGGTTATTTGTGGGTTATGGATGTTTGTCATCATTTAGGGGAATGTAGGACTATCAAATAAAAAGACAACTATTCATTACAGATATTTTGCTTTGGCATGGATTTTGGTAAATTGATAAAAGTCTAAAGTTATTTTTGTTATACTAAATGCATGTTTCTAGTCTTGTTTGGGGTATTGTGCTTATGCAGCTCATTTAAAAATGCAATGTATAATTAAGAGTTGAGATTAGTAGTTAATCTATAATAATCAAACTTGTCATGTTATATATGTTTTCAATGTTAAACAGGTATATTTTAGACAGGTGATTTTCAAACTTTTCAAAGACCTACAGAATAAGACATTTAAGATGTTTAATAACCTAAGGTTTTTCATGACAGTGAGACTTGTCTGCTCATGGCAGCACCAATTTATTTCATGAAGGAATGATGGGCATTGAAGAAATTCCATATGAAGTTTGCATTCAGTGTGGCAAGGCTAGCCATTTGGGCAGGAAACTGCTCTTGCCTTGACTGCTGACAGTATGCTGTATAGACTGGACAAGCGTGACACAGGAAAAAGACTTGTTGAACTTTGTCAAGACAAGGCAGGACAGTCCTTCAAGATTTCTGTTTCACAGAAGAGTTTGGCAGATATTCTGCAGGACACAGAGGAAAGTGACTGATGAACATTTCCAATAAAAGACAGGAAAGTTCTTCAAATTTCTTACTTCACTGAAAAGTCTGCCATATATTCTAGGCCTGTAGGCTGAAGATGGGTGCTACAACATTTCAGAGGAACTTTGGGTGACTGTCCAGTATTATGTAACTCTGTTGTTACATAATATTATGTCCTTCTGGAGTCTACTGAGGTCTTTGATAGAGTTAAAGACTAAACAGAATTATAGTTTTCCTTAGTTATGAAAGTAACTTAGGTATAAAACTTTGGAATCACTAAGGTAAGATAGATAATGGAGTAGTTTTCTCTGAATTTTCTAAATGCAAATGGACTGAATATTGTAAATGTAACTGTTTTGTTGTATATAGTTTTACTATGTTAAAGTTAAAACCTTTTATTTTTATTTTGACAAAAAGGGGGAAAACATTTAAATGTAGTTTTTTTTTCCTCTTTGCTCTTTGGTGGCTCACCACCCAGCTCCCAAATAAATACATGGAGACTTAGTCTTACTTATAAATGCCCGGCCTTAGCTTTGTTTGTTTCTAGCCAGCTTTTCTAATTTAACTTAAATTATCCTGTTGCTAGAGTTTTTCTGCCTGGCCCACAGTCAGGGCAAATCTCTCTCACCCGCCAGTCCCAAGCCGCTCAAACCCGATCAAGTAAACACAGAGACTTATATTGGTTACAAACTGTATGGCCGTGGCAGGCTTCTTGCTAACTGTTCTTACAGCTTAAATTAATCCATTTCTATTAATCTATACCTTGCCACGTGGCTTGTGGCTTACCGGTACTTTACATCTTCCTTATCCTGATGGCGGCTGGCAGTGTCTCTCCCACCAGCTTCCTGTTCTCTCAATTTTCCTCTCTATTAGTCCCGCCTATACTTCCTGCCTGGCCACTGCCAATCAGTGATTTATTCATTGACCAATCAGCAACACATTTGACATACAGACCATCCCACAGCACTTCTCCTTTTCTTTTCTTAAAAAGGAAGGTTTTAACCTTTACACATCTCCAAAGTCAGCTTGGTATATTTGGGAATTTGGGCGTAGCTTCTCTTACTACTTCCTGCTGGAGGGGGGCGCTGTATCTTATGGGGACACAAAGAATACTTTAGGATTATGGAATAGTCCATGAGGGTGTATCATCTGAGCCAGTTGCCTTGAAACGGTTCTGGATGTTGGATCATCTGGGCCATGGTGTCATTGGAGACCTTTCAGGGGGTCTTGGCTGATCAAACCTGATGTATCTTAATCTGGAATAAATCCATAGCCTCTGGCTTTCTGTGGGAACAAAAGCAGAATCTCCTTTCCAAAGCAACATATCCTTATATCCAAATTTTGAAGTCAAGGTACCTTTAAAATATACATTTTGGCATAACTCAACAGCTTTTGTAATCAAATGTTTTTCTTCAGTTACGAATATCAAAGAGAAGATAATCCAGATTCTCTGTGTGGTAGCCATCTTTACGTGGCTTATTTTTTTATATTAGCTTGAGCCTATTGCTTTAAACTGCAGCCTTCTAAGCCTGAAACGGCGCTGGCGCTGCTGGCTCTGCCCACTTCAGCTTCCCAACATGGCGGTGATACGTTTTCTGCCAGCTCTGGGAGCCATCAACTCTCAGAAATAGTGGGTCTATGTTTCTATCAAAGCAGCGTGTAGCCCAGAAACCTCTTTTCTTTTTGTACTAGCAAAGGTTAAATCCACCACACAGCTTAATGTGCCACTTGCAGAGGCCTCATTCCCGCCATACTGCAGGTCGAGCGCACACGCTAGGAACCCGCCAGTAGCTCAAACCGGCAGCTGCCGCTCATTTGAGAGAGACAATTAGGAAGCTGTTTTTAGCTCCATTTTAGAATCTTTTTTCTCAGGTTTTAGGTGGAAACTCTTGCCACCACGTTGGACACCATTTGTTGCTAGAGTTTTTCTGCCTGGCCCACAGTCAGGGCAAATCTCTCTCACCCGCCAGTCCCAAGCCGCTCAAACCCGATCAAGTAAACACAGAGACTTATATTGGTTACAAACTGTATGGCCGTGGCAGGCTTCTTGCTAACTGTTCTTACAGCTTAAATTAATCCATTTCTATTAATCTATACCTTGCCACGTGGCTTGTGGCTTACCGGTACTTTACATCTTCCTTATCCTGATGGCGGCTGGCAGTGTCTCTCCCACCAGCTTCCTGTTCTCTCAATTTTCCTCTCTATTAGTCCCGCCTATACTTCCTGCCTGGCCACTGCCAATCAGTGATTTATTCATTGACCAATCAGCAACACATTTGACATACAGACCATCCCACAGCATTATCCCATTTCTCTTTCTCTACATTTTGCCTATGGGCTTTTTCTCTCTCTTTGTTCTATATATCTTGTTTTTCTTCTTACTCTGTGGCTGGCTATGTGGCTCAGTGGCTGGCCTCTGGCATTCTCTTCTCTTTCTCTTTTTTATGTTCCTCACTCCTCTCTTCTTCTGAGCCTAGATTTCCCCTCCTATTTATTTTCTCTGCCTGCCAGCCCTGGCTAGCTCTCCTTCCTTGTTAGCTATTGGCCATTCAGCTCTTTATTAGACCAAACAGGTATTTTAGACAGGCAAAGTAACACAGCTTTACAGAGTTAAACAAAGACAGCACATCTTTGCATCATTAATCAAATATTCCACAGTATAAATGAATATAACATATCTTAAACTAATATTCCATAACAGAGCTGGAAGAAAGAGGGTATCAAGAGAGGGAATAACGGTCAGGCCAAAAAGGGCCGCGGCCATGTGCAGCCGATCCGCAGCACAAACTGCGCCCGTCGAGGCCGCCGCTGTCATGGACATCTCTGAAGCTAGTGTCTTTGACGCCTATGTGCTTCCCAAGCTCTATGTCAAGCTGCATTACTGCGTGAGCTGTGCTATTCATAGCAAGGTAGTCAGGAATCGATCCCGTGAAGCCCGCAAGGACCGGACACCCCCACCACAATTTAGACCTGCTGGTGCTACGCCACGACCTCCACCAAAGCCCATGTAAAGAGATGGCTTCATAAAGACAGAAGAAGAAACACCTTGGAAAAATAAAATGGGACTTAACTTTTGAATGTGTCTATGCCAGGTGTGAATTGTGTGTTATTTCATTTTCTGTGTGTGCTTCTGGAGACCGTAAGGCAGAACAAACCTGGTGGTGTTTTAGGTTCTGAGGTAGTCTCTGCAGGCTAGCCAGCTGGTGAGCTCCAGGATCCTGTTTATGCGTGAACCAAGCTCAACCTTTTTACGTGGGTTCTGGAGGATAAACTGAGTCAGCCAAGATTATCATATTGCTATTGTAGGGAGGCTACTCACTAGCTTCCAGCCCTGCAGACTATAATTTGGTCATAGAATGCCAAATTTTGTGCCAGTTTTTGTTTTGAGACATGATCAGATCTTTTGCTGGCTTTGAACTTAGGTTCCTCTGCTTCTGATTAATAAAGATGTATGTCAACCATAAAAAAAAAAAAATTAAGGGCCATTTGAGGGATGGTATGAAAACTGGGCGGTGGTGGCATACTCCTTTAATCCCACACTCGGGAGGCAGAGGTAGGTAGATCTCGTGACTTCAAGGCCAGCCTGGGCTACCAAGTGAGTTCCAGGAAAGGCACAAAGCTACACAGAGAAACCCTGTCTTGAAAAACCAAAAAAAAAAAAAAAAAAAAAAAAGAAAGAAAGAAAACCTAATAGAGTAGAAGCTTCCTTGTAGTTGAATGTTTTTTCTGTGTCCCACCTGGTCCATAGCCTCTCAGACCCAAGTAAACACACAGAGGCTTATATTAATTAAAACTACTTGGCCATTAGCTCAGGCTAGCTATTTACTAGCTCTTACACTTAAACTCAGCCTGTTTCTGTTCATCTATATTCTCCACATGTTCTGTGGCTTTACCTGTGTGCCACTACATGCTGCTCCCTGGACAACAGGCTGGTGTCTCCCCACTCAGCTTTCCTTTTCCCAGCATTCTCCTTGTCTGCTTATCCCAGCTATACTTCCTGCCTGGCTACTGGCCAGTCAGCATTGTACTAAACCAGTGTACAAAAGCATTATCCCACAGCACTTCCTAAAATATTAGGTACATGAAGGGGATCTAAATGAATTTGCAGAATAATGGGGGAGATGGTGCCCCAACTTGCTATCTCTTGTTGCCAAATGAAGCTTCAAGTACTGGGGTGGGTTACATATAATTGAGTTGTTAGCCAAAGGGGTCCCATTGGAATCCACAAGCAACCCAGTATGTTGAAAAGATAATAGGTTGCTCTCTACAAACTGATAGCAAGACCCCATTGTCACAGACAACACAACACAATTCACTGAAGATGGGGAAGTAAAACGGTACCTTCATAGAGCCTTCACCCCTACATTCTATTGTCTTTAGTATATGAAGGTATTCTGTGTGCTACCAAAGGAAAAATGTAAACACCACCCCAGCCACAAAACCTTTGATCTACAATGGTGTCTTGCCTGCAAGATGTATTATTGCAATGGTGGCATAAAGCTTATGTAAGAAACCAACCAATCAGGATCTGATTTGACTTAAGGCCCACTCCACAAGATGAAACCCATATACAACACTACTTGGGTGACCAAAAACCTGAGACTAGATAGCTCAGATACAAATATGACTGTTCTACTAAAAGAGCATAGCAATAAAATGACTCCTACTGACATTCTACTGTACTCATAAATCAGTGCCTTGTTCAGCCATCATCAAAAAACCTTCCTCCTGAAGCAGATAGGAACAAATATGGAGACTTAGAACCAGACAATATGCAGAGAGTGAGAGACCTTGGAACACTCAATCCTAAATTGGTTACCTCCATCAAATTTCTCCTCTCAGGGCTCAGGGACCCCTGAGAAAAGGAGGTGAAAAAAGTGTAAGAGCTTGAGGGGATGGAGTTCACCAAGGAAACTAGGTCCTCTAAATCAACATGATTAATAGGCATATGAACATGTACAGGGCCTGCATGGGTCTGTACCTGATGGCATCCTAGACCTGAAAGGAGAAGTAGAACATGCCCCTCTCCCTAACCCAGGAGCTATTTCCAATAGCTAACCACTTGCAAATGAAAGTTCATTTTCTCCAAGGGAGTATCACTGCGGAAACAAACTACTCTTCCGATTAGACCCCCATGGCTGGTATCTCTTGGATTCCTAATGTCAGGTTAAGACTTTTTTTTAAACTTATTTTTTTATTTTTATTATATACATATATCCTTTTACCCTACAAGGTTTGCAGGTTATTACAGCTTCCAGTTTCCAGGTTAGTGCTTTTATGGGATTCCTGAATGTGCAAATGAGTGAGACTCTGCATCTTTATCTGTTTCTTGTGCCTTTTCTTTGGCTTTTTTCCTTTCTGTTTGTTTTCTCCTATTCCAATATGTTAGTTTTTGTTTTAATATATTATACTAGATACTTTAATTATTATCGCTTAGAAGCCTGTTTGTTTTCTAATGAGAGAGAGAGAAAGAAGAAGGACTGGATGAGAGGGGAGGTCAGGAGGAACTGGGAGGAGTAGAGGAAGAAGAAGCAATAATCAGAATATATTATGTGAAAAAAATCTGTTTTCAGTAAAATAGATTTTAAAGAAAGAAATATCCCCCGAATTACACAGGCAAACTGTAGTTTGGGTTTGATGGACTACTTGAGGGCATGAATACTTGGAGCTAAAAAATCCAAAATGCACCAGGAACAAATCCTGATCCCACTGCCAGGGGGCCTTTTAAGCTGGTCAAGCTAAACAACTGTCTTGCCTATGCAGAGGGCCTAGTCCAGCCCCATGGAGGCTCTACAGCCATTGGTCCACAGTTCATGAGTTTCCACTAGTTTGGTTTGGTTGTCTCTGTACCTTTCCCCATTATGATCTTGATGCCTCTTTCTCATACAATCCCTCTTTCATTTCTTTCACTGGACTCCTGTAGCTCAGCCTGGTGCTTGGCTGTGGATCTCTGCATCTGCTTCCATCAGTTACTGGATGAAGGCTCTGTGACGATAGTTAGGGTATTCACCAATCTGATTACTGGAATAGGCCAGTTCAGGCACCTTCTCCACTATTGCTAGTAGTGTAAGGTGGGGTCATCCTTGTGGATTCCTGGGAACTTCACTAGCACCCTGTTTCTCCCTATTACCATGATGTTTCCCTCTATGATGGTATCTCTTTCCTTGCTCTCCCACTCTGTCACTGTTCCAATGCCTATGGTGGGATACCTTGCACAGCCTTGGTGCAGGGGAGGGGCTTGGACCTGCCTCAACTGGGTGTATCAGGCTCTGCTCACTCCCCATGGGAGGCCTTGCTTTGGAGGAGGTAGGAATGGGGGGTGGGTTGGAGGGAAGGGCTGGGAGGTGGGAGGAGGGGGGAGGGGGAGAGGGGGATCTGTGGTTGGTATGTAACATGAATAGAAAATTCCTTAATAATAATAAAAAAATCCAAAGTGCCCCAGTTATTCCCAGTTAGTCTGACTTACTATCATCCATTAGTTTACCTAATACCAGGTAAGGGAATAAGCCCCAGAGACCAACAGTTGCCCAAGTTACCCCAGTTGGCTCTAGAGGTGTAAGCTCAAACGAGCATTTGTTGTTGTTTGTCTGGCAGGATTTTTTCTGAGTCACAATAATGTGCTGATACAGCATGTTAAAGTGAAACCAGAAGAAATTTAGAGGGTTATGCATTAAAATTGTCCCAAGAATTCTTAACTTCAGTTTCTCAATCAGCTAATACTAACATTGATATAGACGTAGAATGCCTTTGGGGACTTGGATTGCAATAATCTATACTTATTTAAGTACGTGAACCATGGAGATTGATATTATTCAAGAATACTGGCACAAGTATGCTGCAAATACAAGGATGACTCCATTGCCATGGGTTTCACTGCTAAACAGTATGCTATGAGGTTATTTCTTGCTGTTGCCTGTAGTTGGAGTTAGTGGTTTTCCTTGTTGTCTCGTAGTCCATTCTACAAGTGAACACACTGTAATTTATTCTATCCTTGATGACCATTTGGTTGCTTTAAAATAAATGGCTTACAATTAGGGATTATTATGAGTAGACTATGCTTCTTTTAATGGCTTTTGGAGTTTTAAAGGAAGACAGTAGAAATATAAAGGAATAAAAAAATGCCCATTCATCTTGGTCCAACTTGCTATTTTCATCACTTGCCAAAAACCAAAATCCGTTTCAGAGCTTTTCGCTAATAGAAAATTAGGCACCAGGTTCGTATTTGCTGTTATGAGAAAGAAGAAAAAACACAGAGAAAAATTTGAAATTTGCGAGGCAGGTTAATAATAAAATACTCACACTGTTCTTTAGATCTTGGGATTCCTATTCAAGTCTACCTTCTCTTTCTTCCTTTTCCTTTTTCTGCCTTCCTTCCAATCATTTATAGATAGATGTGAATTTCTACAGTTAAACAGGGCTCAGATGGGGATATTTTTCATGAAAGTGAAGATAAAGTCAAGTGATTTTCAATTTTCTCCAAATGGCTTCTTTTCTGGGAAATAGTTTCAGACTTTCATAAATATGGACACATTTGTTTGTTCTTATTACAGCCTGCTCCATAAGTCTCCCTAAGCCATAATGAAGGCCACCGAGACTGCCAGAAGCCACATCTTCCCTATCCTTAAGATTCTGTGGCCTTCCCAGTAGAGGCAACATAACATTTCATCTGCCAATGGTGATGGGAAAGTTTCAATTTGGGCTGGCCAGGTACACAAAATGATCTACAAATGGCAGGTTGTGGGCTGTCATTTTATAGACTATAGGCTACTGAAATCATTTTTTGTACAAGGACTAGTAGAGGACAATCTCCCTATGTCCTGCAGGCCATAGGTATTTTCAGGGAAAAAACAAACAAACAAACAAAACACCTGAAAGCTAACTGCTTCAAATTATTTTCTTGGATAAGCAACCAGTCAATCTAGTTTTGAAAGGACATGTCTACTCTTAGTAGAGATAAGAAGTCAGTTCCTCAGTGACTACTCCTCAGTGCCTTCCAAAGGCCCATTCTCAGTCCCTTAATGTCACAGGCAGGTAGATTCCACCTACTGCTTCCAAGAGGGTCCTAGCTGATTAAGTCAACTGAAGCTTTAGCCTCTGAGATCAGGTCATCATTGTCTACACACAATAAATCAGATTAGCACAGCTCATTCCTGGTACTTCAGTTTGAATTATTAGGAGCATAGACTATCTCAAGTTTGTAGAATTTGAGAATATAGAGTTTGAGATTACAGGCAACTATCTTCCTTATAAGACCATACCCTATAGTAAATGGAAACTATGTTCGTTATGTTTAAGGGCTGTAGTTTCTCCATTCTTCTGAGTTGTGCTGGGAGAAAATGAGCTGCTCTCTCTTGCTTGTATCCATTTGTGTAAATGGGAACCCATTTTCTACAACTGTTCCAAACTGTGAAGGCCAGAGAAGGTGACTGTGCCTCCATTTAGGATGACTTGCAAAAGAAATCAGTAATTAGCCCTGAGTTGGGGGTTTGTGTTTTTCCCCCTCAAGGCAAGTTGGACTCTGAGAAACACACAGAGCTTGGTGTTTTAGTCTCATTCTCTTTGAGGCAGAAAACTCACTCAATAGGAGTCGTTTGCATTTCTATTTGAGCAGCCTGGAGACAAATATAGGGAAATGAATAGCTTTTTAATTTAATTGGCTTCCCAGTGTGAATCCAAAAATAGAAGGCATAATCCATCTTGGAATTACTGTAGGACTCACTGGAGTCCAAATCACAGCATAGGCATCCCACCTCCCTCAGAGTCCAAACGTCTTCCTCCCCAGTGCCAGACCCCCTACTGGAACTTGGGCAATTTAGTTCCAAATGGACATTGGAAAACAGTCATTCATTCATTATTCGTTGTGATTGGCCTGTCTTCTTAAACCATTAACTGCATAACATTTATAAGAAGGAAATAGTATTTGTGTATTTGTGTGTAGTATGTTTCAAAATCAAAATATAAGCACTGAAGATAAGTAACTAATGCTGCTTGTTTTTTGTTTTGTTTTGCTTTTAATTTTATGTATATGAGTATTTTGCCTGCATGTATGTCTATGTTCCCTGTGTAGGACTGGTGCTAGTTAGTGGAGGCCAGAAGAGGGCATAATGTTCCCTGGAACTGGAGTTACAGCTGTTGTAAATTGCCTTGTGGGTGTTGGGAATTGAACCCGGTTCCTGTGGAAGAACAGCCAGTGCTCCTAACTGCTGAGCCACCTCTCATGGTGGATTTTTAAAGTGAAAATGGAAGAGGGTGTTATAGTGTAGCTAGACAGCCAAGCTGTCAGAACGTTCTTACATTTGTATCTCCTGCCTATGAAGGCTAAGATTCTGTTGGGAAGCCTTTGGATGAGAAGTGAAGAAAAGAGGGATAGGGAGAGAGACAGACAGACAGACAGACAGAGAGACAGGTAGAGACAGAGAGAGAGAGAGAGAGAGAGAGAGAGAGAGAGAGAGAGAGAGAGAGAGAGAGAGAGAGAGAAAGAATATGCTGTCTTCACTCTTGGCCAGTGTTGAGATTCCTTGTACAAAGAACAGCCTCTTCTATTGGCCCTGGAACAAGACTATAGTGGAAAGACCCCTGTAGATTTGCCTGGTGTTGCTGGGATTAGAGATGGACAGTCACCCAAGGAAGGCAGATGTTTCCCCCAGAGGACTTTCCCTTGTTTGCTGACAGAAAGAGCCATGCCATCCGTTTCTCTGTAATTTCTTTTTTTCCCTCTCTCAAATAAAGACAAATCCTGACATTGAATATATTCCTCTCTAAGCTCTGGTGGAATTCCAATGCTGAGGAGGAAAAAAACAGCATACTAAAAAAAAAAAGCCCTTGTGTTTAAAATAAGAGAATACAGTGCATAAGTTTGGCTGAGCTGGAAAGTTCCAGAGAAGAGAACAGCTAGCACTTTCCTCACAGCTGGAAACTTCTTGTTTGGTTTTACTTGTGTTTTTCCAGCTATGCAGGCCATCTCAGACCTACCTGCCGTGTGTGTGTGTGTGTGTGTGTGTGTGTGTGTGTGTGTGTGTGTGTGTGTGTGTGTTAGTTCTTTTTATGAGAGGATTGTCTTTGAAGTAGATTCTCTCTATTTTTATTAATTTCCTGAGATCATGAGCCTAGACAAAATTATTTAGAAGGCTATAGCAAGTTTGGGCTGATAATTCACTTTCCCTACCTCATTTAAGTTCCTTGCTAGTCTTTCCTCTAGCTCTGATCCTCCCCAGTTAATCTCTGCCTGTGTGCATCAACTCGGTTCTCAGAACAAGCCATTTGTCCTGACCGAGCCTCATAGAAGAGTCCCTAGCATTCTAGTCGAAGATTTCTGAAGATTGGCATTACATCCCGCTTTTTTTTTCTTTTTATTTTATGCCTGATGCCCATGGAGGCCAGAAAAGGGCATTGGATACACTGAAATTGGAGTTACTGATGGTTGTGCGCCACCATCTGAGTGCTGGGAATCAAATCTGGGCCTTCTGCAAGAGCAACAAGTCTCTATGCTACTGAACTGAAGGATCTCTCCAGCCCTTTTCTGTATCATCTTTAGTATGTCCCTTCAAGTCATTTTATTTTCTATTTGTTTTGGTTTTTGCTTGTTAGTTTGTTTTAACTTTACTTAGTTTGTTTTTGTTTTTTTGCTTTAGCCCGGATTTATCTCAACTTTGCTCTGTAGCCTAGGCTGGCCTTGAACTCCTCATCCTCCTGCCTTCGCCTCCCAAGTAGTTTCAGCTCTTCATATATTTTGGGTATCAATTCACATATATCATTTTAAAATATTTTCTCCTAATCTATGGATTATAACATCTTAGCTTATTGTTGTTGTTTTGTTTGTTTTTGTTCTTTTTATAGGGTTTGTTGGTGTTACTTTTTTGTTTTTTTTTTTCTTTTTTTTTGCTTTGATTTTATAGAAGCCTTTCATTTTGGGATCATATCCAATACTTCTAGTCCATTGTCATGGAGCTGTCCCTGATGTTTTCTTCTAGCAGTTTTATAGTTTTAGGATTAAAGGCAGACACATGTGCACTTCTCTATCAGACTATTTTAAAAATGATGTCAAAGAATTAAAACATTTCACTAGGAAGATCATACCAGAGGAAGGGAAAGGCTGAAGCTCAGGTGCCAGCCAGAAGAGGAACTTGTCTCTCAGGAAAAAAATTCACATAGCTCTGACAACTTATGGGACTTCCTTGAAGGACAGACATGAGCCAAGACAATAAAGGTCAGTGATGTGCAGGACTACACACTGACCAAGACTGTTTAATTATACATAGCACTTGTCTTGTGTTTAAATGCAAATCCCATGTCAGTACCTGGAAATGTACTTATGGGCTACTGGAGCCCTTTGTTTCTCTTCTTAATGTGGCTTCACTGACTAAGTCTTATGGTGATATTTTAATTGTACTGAAATGTGATTTTATTTGCATGTTAATAAATAAAGTTGCCTGGGGTCAGAGCTAATAGCAAGCCATAGCAGAAACTGGGTGGTGGTGGTACACGCCTTTAATCCCAGCTCTTGGGAGGCAGAGCTAGGCAGATCTCTGTGTATTCAAGGATACAGCCAGCATGGAGACACACGCCTTTAATCTCAATACCAACCATAGAAGACCTGGAGGTCTGTACAGACAGGCAGTGATGAGGAGGTCATGTGGTTGGGCTTACAACCAATGAGAAGGCAGAAGAGAAAATCTATAAAAAAGACAAACAGACAGGAAGTAGCTCTCTTGCTGAAGAGGACAGCAGCAGCAGTGAAGGGTAAGGCTCTTAGCTCTGACCTCTTGTGTAGCTAAAGTTTTCCTACCTGGCCCACAGTCAGGACAAATCTCTCTCACCCGCCAGTCCCACAGCAGCTCAGACCCAACCAAGTAAACACAGAGACTTATATTGGTTACAAACTGTATGGCCGTGGCAGGCTTCTTGCTAACTGTTCTTACAGCTTAAATTAATCCATTTCTATAAATCTATACCTTGCCACATGGCTCGTGGCTTACCAGCATCTTCACATGCTGTTTGTCACCATGGTGGCTGGCAGTGTCTCTCTGACTCAGCCTTCCACTTCCCAGCTTTATTTTCTTCCTTGTCCCGCCTACACTTCCTGCCTAGCCAATGGCCAATCAATGTTTTATTTATTGACTAATTAGCAACATATTTGCCATACAGAACATCCCACAGCACTTCCCCCCCCCTTTTTTTTTCAAAAAGGAAGGTTTTAACCTTAACAAAGTAAAATTACATATAATTTGGGAATTTGGGCGTAGCTTCTCTTACTACTTCCTGCTGGAGGGGGGCGCTGTAGCTTATGGGGATACAAAGAAAATTTTTGGATTATGGAATAGTCCATGAGGGTGTATCATCTGAGCCAGTTGCCTTCAAACCATTCTGGATGTTGGATCATCTGGGCCATGGTGTCATCGGAGACCTTTCGGGGGTTTTGGCTGGTCAAACCTGGTGTATCTTAATCTGGAACAAATCCATAGCCTCTGGCTTTCTGTGGGAACAAAAGAGACTCTTTTCCAAAGCAACATATCCTTATATCCAAATTTTGAAGTCAAGGTATCTTTAAAATATATATATTGGTTTAACTCAACAGCTTTTACAATCAAATGTTTTTCTGCAGTTAAAAATCCCAAAGACAACACAATCCAGATTCTCTGTGTAATATTCATCTTTACGTGGCTTATTTTTTTATATTAATTTTACTGTCTCTTTAAAGACTTTATTTTTAAAACTATGTATTTGTTTCTATAACTCTATATATCACCTTTTTTGTCTCTTTCAAGCCTACATATATTTTACACACATTTAAACTATTACATCTGAATCTGTCTTATTGTGAATCTGTTGCTTTAAACTGCAGCAGCTGTGGCTGCTGGCTCCGCCCACCTCAGCTTCCCAACATGGCTATGTTTACCACCAGCTCTGGGAGCTATCGTGGGTCTATGCTTTTAACCAAGCAGCGTGTAGCCCAGAAACCTCTTTTTTTGTTTTGTACTAGCAAAGTCTAAATCCACCGTGCAGCTTAATGTGCCACTTGCAGAGGCCTCATTCCCGCCATACTGCAGGTCGAACGGGCACGCTAGAAACCCGTCAGTAGCTCAAACGGCAGCTGCCGCTCATTTGAGAGAGACAATTAGGAAGCTGTTTTTAGCTCCGTTTTAGAATCTTTTTTCTCAGTTTTTAGGTGGAAACTCTTGCCACCACGTTGGACGCCATTTATAGCTTCAGGCTTTCATCTCTGCATTGGCTCTGTGTTTCTTATTTAACAAGACCATTCTTCTACAAAGTCTCCTTTCTTTACTCTTCACTATTGCTTATTTCTTTGTATTGGATGTTGGGTAGGAAGCTAAATTGTGCTTGTTGGAATTGCTAGAGTCCAGGCTTTGAACCTAAAGCCTACATTAATACAAGCTCATGGGCTCTTGTGGAATCTAAAGATGGTGGGCCTTTGATTAGGGATATAGTTCATTGGTGAGCACTTGTCTGCAAAATCCTGGACTTATAGAAATTGACAATAAAGCATTCATTACCAGAGACCAGAGGCTCAGAAACAGATTGGACAAGGAAAGGGGAGAGATTGGGCAATAAATTTATAGTATCAGTTAGTGGGGCAAACTCCATCTCTCTATGGTGTAGCACTGGTGACTATAGCTGGTAATAATAATTTATAATATATTTCAAAATCACCAAAAGAAAAGATTTTCAGTGTTCTCTCTACAACAAAATGATACATACTTGAGGTCATGGGTACACTAAATAGCCTGACTTGGTCATTCTACCACACTTACATTTAAAGAAACATCAAGCCTCACCTGTAAGAATTATGACTATCATCTATCAATTAAAAACAAGCGTAGGCAGCACTCGGGAGGCAGAGCCAGGCGGATCTCTGTGAGTTTGAGGCCAGCCTGGGCTACCAAGTGAGTTCCAGGAGAGGCGCAAAGCTACACAGAGAAACCCTGTCTCGAAAAACCAAAAAAAAAAAAAAAAAAACAAAAAACAAAAAACAAGCTTAGGAAGAGAAGTTCTGCTCCTTAGAAGACAGGACTGACTCTGTGCCTATCTGTCTGTGGACCCTCCTTGCCTTGGACTTCAGCTTTCTCATCTGTAGCAAGAAGATCTTTCATGATGAGGTGACTGCAGTTGTAGTTTTAGCTAAATTACTGTTTCTTTAGGAAAGGAATAAATTTCTACTTAACATGAGTGATAACTGGAAACTTTTTGTACAAAAGATTTCAATCAATTTCTCTCTCTCTCCTTCTCTCTCTCTCTCTCTCTCTCTCTCTCTCTCTCTCTCTCTCTTTTTCGTGTGTGTGTGTGTGTGTGTGTGTGTGTGTGTGTGTGTGTGCACATTTGCTCATGCCCGAGCATATGTGTCCACTAGCTTTTTATCTCTCACCTTTGGGATTGCTTCTGCCTTCCTTTAGGGGCTGTTAATAATTAATAGTAGCGCCAGCATTTGTAAGCCAGTAGTAATATGTTTTGATTTTATCATTTCTTTTCATGAATTATGGATAGCATTAAAATGTGATTTTTTTTTTTAAGTCCAAGAAGGAAAGAGAAGTTGATGAGAGGTCAGAGAAGATGAGAGTGCAAGCGACCTTGCTCTGCCATCATCTGCCAGGTTTAATAAACAGCGTTCAGCTTGAAAGAATTTAAGACTGCTGTCCTGTTCCTCACCACATCTTCCTTCGTGGGTGGGAAGAGGCAGCTGCAGCTGGAATACAGATTTATAAGTAGAGCCTTGAAACCCTCCATCTGTGAGAGCATGTATCACCACACAAAGCAGGTCTTTTCTAGATGTCACTCAAAAGAGTAAACCCCCAAATCACTCCTGAATTGATACACTCGGGTTCTGAACAGACCTAGACTCATAAAAATGAATTTTCATGCTGACATTGTCACTGGCTATGGCTTCAAATAAGACAGGGAAATGATAGTCTCCTGATCTCTAAAATGCTGAAACAATACCAGATTCTTCTAACAAATACAACTGTCCTAAGAGTAAAATTAAATTGGGACTATTAAGAAACAAAATCGAAACACCTATCTTTTTAAAGAAGCCATCAAGAGAAGGAACACGCAAGCCACAAACAGGGACAGAACACTTGCCTAATATATTTCATGTTGGACTTCTTGCTTGAATATAGAAAGAGTACATAGAGCTGAATGGAAGAAAAAATGTGTTGAATTTAAAGATACTCACATAGACACTTCATAGAAAGTATTCATGAATGGCCAATAGCTACAGAAAAGGATACTCAATGTTATCTGTCATGAGGGAAATGCAAAGTGAACCCACACTGAGGGACTACTGTATATTGATGTGGAGTAATTGTGCCAGCTTATGAGAATGTGAAAAGGAATATTTTATAAATGTTTGGCAGGGTTTTTTTATGGTAAATATAGACTTACCGTATGACCCATACTTTCATTCTGAGGTACTTAGCCAAGATAAATGAAACGTTATCCTCATAAATATATATACATGAATATTCCAAACAACTTTACTCATAACCACTGCAATTTTCTTATACTGGTAAATAAATGAATAGTGAACACTACTCCGCCATAAAAAAGGAGTACACACTAGTAATCATTAATTCATATATTTTATACAGTTTGTTTTTAGGCATTTCAGGTGATAGAGAAAATTTAATCCTTGTTACTCTCCAAGGGTTGGAAGCAGAAGTTTCAAATACACACAGTTTATTGCACATGAATAATTGTCACAGTACATTCTCATCCTAGAGTATGAATGATAAACTGGACACAGGGCTTTATAAAACTCTCCTAGTTTCAGGGATGAAAGATAACTGAAGGAGACTAGCTAGACGATACAGACCCGTATGTAACTAATCCACTTTGCTCCATTTTAGTCTGTCACAGTTTACTACAGCTCTCCCACCTATACCATTTCAGAGTGCGCTGGCTCTGCATCACTTTGCAGGGCTCTGTCCACAGCAGGTAGGAAGTGCTTGAGATTCAATTCCTCTCAGAGCATCCTCTAAACAATGACTGATGGAGTTAATTATTAAAAAGTAGGAAGTAACTGAGGAGTTATCTATCTGTCCTCATACTCACTAGCAAAATCAACTAGGAGTACACACAGTGATTACTCAGTGACATGCCCTCTTTTCACTGCCTTTCATAGCTATGACTCATATTCCCTACTCCCTACTCCATGTCATAATTAATATTTCCTAAGATCATCATAGCCCCTTACCCTGTAAGCCACTTATAGTTGAATATTTGTCGTATAGTGTGACTGGGAAAGTTCTAACTATAATAGTAACTGATAGTACATTTACAATAATTTGGCTGCCTAGTAGTCATATACTTTTTTCTGATAAAGAAGAGACCAGGTGTCACATGCCCAGTGTATTACCATGACCCTACCTATTTCTATCTGTGATATCAGATGCGTGACTGATTCGAGCTATGATGGAAAAGTGGCTACCAATTCTGGCTTAGAACTGCATTTCCAGAAATATGAAAAATAAATGAGAATTGGTATGAGATCTGGCTGAGACTTGGCATTGCAATTCTGTATCTCTACAGAGGAGATGTGGAAATGATAGTTGAGCATTCCTAATTTGGAAATATGAAATACCAAATGCTCCAAAATGCAGATCAGAAAATTCCACATCTAATCTCATGGGACAGGTCACCATCAAATCATAAGCATACTAAAAATATTATATAAAAGTATCTTCAAACTATATGACTACTGTGCGAAATATGACATCTTATTTTTTTTTAATCTTGGGTTCCATCCTCATGTTGTCTCATTATGCATATTCAAATATTCCAAAATCTAAAATTTTTCTGGTTCCAAGGAATTCACATAAGGGATTTTTAACTTGCACTTTGCAGCCATTAAAAAAATAGTATTAAAGGTTGAAGGGATTATAGGAGCAAAGGGGGTCAAGATCATGATGGGAAAAACCACAGAGACAGCTGACCTGAGCTAGTGGGAGCTCACAGACTCTGGACTGATAGCTGGGGAGCCTGCATGGGACCAAACTAGGCCCTCTGAATGTGGGTGACAGTTGTGTGGCTTGAACTGTTTGCAGGGCCCCTGGCAATGGGACCAGGACCTATCCCAGGTACATGAACTGACTTTTTAGAGTCCATTCCCTATGGTGGGATGCTTTACTCAACCTTGATGCAGGGAGGAGGAGCTTGGTCTTGCCCCAAATTGATATGCCAGCCTGTGTTGACTACCCAAGGGAGGCCTTACCTACTATGAGGAATGAATTGGCGGTGGGATGCCAGGAGATGGGGAGGAAGGGAGAAGGGAAGGGAGGAGGAACAGTGGTTGGTATGTAAAATGAAAAAAAATTTTAAATAAAAAATAAAATAAAAAAATGTTAAAGTAATTTTGATAGAAGAAAATGTTTTCATCTGATTGTTAGGCACAAAAAGCACATTATAAGACAAGAAATATAACATCTTACTTATTTGGGTTTTGTAGTAGATAAGTTTCCCATGTACCAAATGCCTTTCCCCAAATGCATCACCCCACACTTACCCAGCTTTCCACACAGCACAGAACCAATTGAGAACTACACTCCAGCTTCAGGCCTATTCAGATCCCATTTAACAGAACTGATCAATCCTAACAGGGACTTTGCAGCTTCCTGTAATTACTCACAAAGTACTTTCTTCTGGAGAAAGAACTCTTCCATCTTTCCTTTCTGTCCAGTTCTTCCACTGCCTCATAAAGGGAGGCTTGCTGAGTTACTCATGAGCCTGACATAACTTTTGTCTCAACAGATCTAGGTTTTGAATTTTGGTTACCCTATTCCATCAATACAGTAGCTGTAGTCAAACAAAGATTGTCTACAAATCTTCCTGAATGCCTTCTATGATCCTTCTGTCTGTGTAGGATCAAACATATATTTTTGTGTTATTATCCCATGAGGAAGGACGACCTTAAGGAAATAATTTGAACAAGAGGGAAAAGTTCCCCTTCCAAAAGTACCTCCTTTTCACACTAACAATGTTTCTGGCTGGAGTAGATGGGAGTCAAGCAATAGAGATGTAAATCACAGAGGTGGATGATCCATCTTGGATGAGAGTATTTGAAAAGTGTCAGATTTGTGGCAAGAGTTGGAAGATAAATGAAAATAAATAATGCAGAGTTTACTCAGGGATGAAAGCATGCAAAAAACAGAATCAGAAACATGCTGAGCCATTAAGGTAAACTTGTCAATCAACAGTCTAAAGTCCCTAGATTAAATTATTTTCTTAAACTTAATAGCTAACAAGTAACATAGGAAAACAACTGAGTATTTAGCTTTAAGCAGGACTTCAGATATTTCCTATTTATTAATTGAAGGGAGAAGCAGGCTTTCATTGCTTCCCACTTCTTATTTAAAGGAAACCAAAGTAAGCAGATTTACATTAAAGTCACTCATGGACCTTGGGAAGATCATTTTAGAGGAGTTATTCTCAAAACAGGCAAGAGACTATATTTAACTGAAGAAAGCTTGAAAATGATTGCAAGTCTGAGGTGGGACACTGGGAACAAATTTTTAAATGTAGCCATTGCTCCGAGTCTTTCTTTGTCCTGCCAGCCAGCTCCCAAATAATGACATAGAGACTTATTATTAATTATGAAAGCTTGACCTTAGCTTAGGCTTGTCCCACTAGCTCTTATAACTTAAATTAACCTGCTTTTATTAATCTGTTTTACCATGTGGCCTTTACCATCCCCATGCTGTGCCTGACACATTCTACTTTTCCATGGCATCTCTCTTGTGTTTAGATTCATCTCCTACTTCCTCTCTCTCTGCCCAGAAGTCCTACCTATACCTCCTGCCTAGCTGTTGGCCATTCAGCTCTTTATTAAACCAGTCACAGCAATGTATCTTCACACAGTGTACATATATTCCATAACACTCCACATATATACCCCAATTACACTGGATGTTGGAGTTTGGATTTGACCCATTAGTCTTGGTCTCAAGTGTCTTCACCTGAAGAGCCTCATTGGCCTTGCTGTATACCATTAAATGTTTAAGTGGAGTTGATATTGTCATAGGAATTTGACAGTTACATGGAGTTGGCTTTGGGAATCAGTAAAGTGTCTTTTAGCTTCTCTAACAAGAGTAAAAGCAGGGCTGTAAGGTCAGGCATGGTTCTGCTGGGAGGTGGGCAGTACATAGGACCTTGCTTTGTATTATACTAGTGTACAGCTGTCATACATTTCAACATTTTGAATAAAAGCTCCTTTCTTTCTCTTCTCTATAGTATAAACTCAAATCACACTATTTTCTTTTCCTTTCCAACAATAAATGACTGTAGACATCATTTGGTAAGACTGACAGATTTTCCTTATCGTTTGTTTGATTAAAGACCCAGAAACTTTCAGGCATCCTGCTGATGGCTTCTTCCCACGTTTGAATGAAAAGCAAAACAAAAGACTGTAAGTGCCAAAGAGTAGGCAGGTGTATTTATATTGGTTCTATCTATAGCTGCTGTTTACTCTGCTCTTAGAGGATGGTCTTCTTCATGCTGTGAGCTTCAAGATTTCAGAACTTTTAGACAATATTTTCTCATAATGCTCTTTTTCTGCCTCAAGTCTTCCCAACTTTGCCTTCTTGAAACCTGAAACAGTCATGTTTCTAAGTCTGTACTGGCCTTGAATTAGGTGTCCTGGGTGGGAACAAGCTAGAGACCTGCTCACTCCTGTAGACTTCGTGGTTACTACTGAAGAAGAAAGCCATGCTCAAAAACAACCTCATTCTTCTGAGTATGGCAGTTGATGTTGTGATATGGGCTGAGTCTAGCTGACCTTCCTAGGTTTCACATGTGTTTGTTGACAGTTGATGATCAGCTGGGGAATGGCTTACCTCACTGGGCCCCTGCTGGGATAACTGCTCTCCCAGCACATTTCTCACAAGCTTCCAGTTGAAGCATCACAGGAAAAGAACAGGTAACTGGCTTTTCAGGCTCTTGCTTGCTTCAGTTGCTTTTCTCTCATTGGCCAAAACAAGCACAGCCAAGTCCAGGATCTTAGGAGGTCATTACCAAAGCCATGGGAACAGTGGGAAACTGGGACTATTAATGTGATAAGTGTATTATAAATATTAGAGTGAAAAGTGATGGTTTATGTGAGGGTGATAGAGGCACCATTATAGTCCTTGTCATTGATGAAAAATGTGATAGCATTCTAAAAACAAAGAATGGACACACACTCAGACTGTATTAGTGAGGGCAGCTAAAATGAGTGACTGTGTGCGCTGGGAGGAGGTGACATTTTTCATTCTTTTGGAGACCTTTGAAATCTCTTCTCTTAGATCTCATGGGAAGTGTAAGATGATAATCTTAAAGACACTGCCAACTGGGAAAGCTTTCTGCAAATAAACACTGCTCTCATTTTCGACATTTCGATTCTGACATAAGAGATGCCTGTATTCTGAGGCTGGAATTCATCTTTGGAAAGTTGATCATTTTTTTTCCCCTTTGACAGAAGCCAAGAAAAAGTATTTGTTTTCAAGATAGGAGTTACATTCTTTCTCCTTCCCCCTATGCACATGGGTTTTTCTTTTTTATAAATTAAGAATTGTAATTTTTCCATAAACCCATGTTCAAATGAAAATAACAAATCATATCATGAAGCAATGCTGGCTTCTTTCACATTCATTTTGCATACAATTACTGCAAGTAACTTACTATTAAAATATTAACAGGGACACTCATGGAGACAAGGACTCTCATTCTCTCATCTGTAGAGCCTGTGACCCTCGGGAGTGACCTTCTCCAACGTTGACAATGTGTGGAATATGTCTGCCCCTCATTCTCTTACCCTATCCAAGGAAACTCCTCAGGTACAGGATAATGTCGGGATGTCTCTGGGAACAACCTGGCCACTGATAGGTGTTTGTATTTTTACCTCAAAATTCTCTTTAAACCATAAGGAAGACATTTTTAAAAATTCTCATGATTGACACCCTTAGACCCTGACAGGAATCTAACAAAATGCTGGGTTTTCTCTCTGTTACTGGACAGTTTGAATTCTCCTTTTTTCTCAAACTCTGTTCTTCAAATTAAAACTTTTGCATGAAAATTTATACATGTTTCCAGTTTTTATTTCTATAACACTGGACCAAAGCCTCTCACATCTCATATTAATATAGAAAACATCTTTCCTTTAATTTTTTTTTTTTAAAAACAGGGTTTCACTATGTAATCCTGATTAGCCTCAGATTCACAGAGATCCACCTGCCTTTGCCTCCCCAGTGCTGGGATTAAAGGCGTGTGCCACCACCACACCTGGCAAGCATCTGAAAAATAAAAATGATGAAGGTAGAAGTAGTGAGGCTCCATGTAACTTTTTTAAGGAAAATAGTTTAAAATATAAAGATCAAAAAGCACATTTTCTACGGAATGTTTCCAGATTTTTAACGAACACAGTGCCGTGGAAGAAGTCTCAGTCCAGTCTTTTAGCTATTCATTATGTGCCTAATAAAACAACAGAATACTTAGAATGGCACAGCTAAGAAAGCTAAAGCCACCAAATGTCAGAGCTAAGTACAGCTAAACTTACTGAAGGAAGCAGCGCTGTGTTCCTTGATGCTTACCATGGGTGTATCCCTTGGCTGGATACCACCAGTGTGATCTGAGGGTCAGCCTTGACTCTCTCATACCTACTATATCCAAGCCTTCATTTTAGCAAAGCCTGGTATACTGGGATACACATTCATTTGTGAGAAGTACTGACATAATTATATTATGAATTAGCTAGTGTGTCTAAATTTAATAGAAACATTGATGTGACTGCTCTTATTTGTAGAATACTTGCAATAGCCATGGGTCTATAATCATCTCTGAATTTAAATGTTGATATCTACCAGTTGGGGACATATAACTTTCAGGTATAGTGATTAAAAATTGGGGAGCAAGAGCATCCCTATGATAGGGTTCTTTGAAACAGAGATTGTAAGTATTCGGTCTTCTTATTTTGTCAGAGAAGTGCTTGGATCTTAATATCTTAGCTAGTACAAGTTATAAACAGTAAGAAAGCTATGAACTCTCAAAACAATCTTCTACCCTCATGTACTTACACACATCCAACTATCTGCCCTCTATGAAGACATTCAAGTGCACTGTGGTACCTACTGTGCATTCTCTATGTTGTAGGATATACTGCTTACACACTGCTCCCTCCTATGAATGATGACCACCCTTTCACTGGAAAGACTCTCAATAACTGGTACTCAATTTTCCTTAAGATTTTTTTCCCCAAAATTGTGTTCCTCTCTCTGGCAGCAGTGTCACCTTGCCTGGGAACCTGCTGTAAATGCAGGACCTCCAGCCTGCCTAGAAGCCTGCTCTACACAAGGGCTTCTCAACCCAAGAGGCTGTCCTGGTTAGTTTTCTGTCAACTTGGCACAAACTAGAGTTTTCTGAGAAGAGGAACCTCGTTTCAGAAAATGCCTCTATCAGATGGCTTGTAGGCAAGTCTGTGGGGACATTTTCTTGATTAGTGCTTGAGGTGGGAGATCCCAGACCACTGTGTGTGTGTGTGTGTGTGTGTGTGTGTGTGTGTAACTGATTGGGCCAGGAGATGCAAGCCAGTAAACAGCACTCTTTTGCTTCAGTTCCTGTGTCCATAGTCCTACCTTGAGTTCCTGCCTTGACTTCCCTTTATGATCTAGTGTAATTAGAATGTGTAAGCCAAATAACCCTTTTCCTCCTCAAGTTGCTTGTGGTCACAGTGTTTTATCACAGCAATAGAAAGCCCCCAAAGACAGCTGCACAACTGACAGAAGATGTTAATGGCAAGTGTCACTAAGCAATTCAGTTGGTCTTTGGTTGTGGCTTCAGGACTCTGTACTTAAAGTTCTAGAGAAACTGTGATTGGAGGTGCAAAATGAGACAGAGGGAATCAAAAGGTTTATAAGTATTTGTCATTTGAAGTTGTCATCTGA
This sequence comes from Peromyscus californicus insignis, assembly GCF_007827085.1. NCBI lineage: Eukaryota > Metazoa > Chordata > Mammalia > Rodentia > Cricetidae > Peromyscus > Peromyscus californicus. Next base: position 113,235,375 of record NW_026294595.1, read on the forward strand.
ATGTGACAGAAATCATTTTAGAAGTGGTGGAAGAGCCAAGTGGACTCAGTGTGGTTATAGCAGGCCGGCTTTAGAAAGTGTGAAGCCTGAAACTCCGTGATGTCACAGGTGCTTCTGTGATAAAAGCCAAACATCTCCTGTCCTCCCTGACACTCTGGTAGATATTACAGGTGGTTGCTTGTATTCTGAAAGAGGTTACAGGTATTCTGAAAAGCAAGTAGTAAAAGCTAGTGACTTCAACCAGGCAAGGCACCATAGGAGTGGGGCAATGATTGGTACAGGTAGGTGCCCAGAGAAAATTCCTGAGACCTTGTTAAATTCAAAGTTCAGATAAATAGTGGGAACCCTGTGTTTTTGGTCGTTTTATTTGCTTATTTTGCAACCTTGGAGTGAGCTCTAAAGTGCTTTATGAGGCTCAGGAGCTGAGGACATCATGAGAATGTTAGTTCTGAGTTGGCACAGCTCTTGGAAAGGGTGTTCCTAGACTGCAGAAAGACGCCTGTGTACAGTGGGGCTGACTCGAAGCTTCTCTTTATGAATGTCTTCTAGTTTTCCTGGGTCTTCCACCTTTCTCCCCTGCGAGTCTTTGCCTTTCCTTTGCTTCTGAAGTGAACTTGACTTTGTGTTTGTGCTTTGCTCTGTGTCCTCCAGTTCCAGGAAAAAGCTCTTGCTTTTAAAGTAAGTTCCCATTCCCTGGTGTTTATGAAAAGGCTCTTATTTATTCACCATCTTCTAGTACACCACAGCACTGAGGATACGTCCATAAATTTACATCTCTAAAATGCTCTTATTCTTCTTTATAACATGATAGATGGTTTCCTGGGGCAAGAAATGGAGTGAGCCCAGGGTGTGGTGAGAAAATATGGGGGTGGAGATGAAAAACAACAGCAAAATGAAAACAAGAATTTTATGTGAGACCAGCCCCCACCAACTCTCTCTCCCTTTGCCTGCTACAAAGAGCCCTTTGCAGATGGTGGTGAACAGGCAGGGAGCTCCCTCAAAACCACCAAGTCTGTTTATGCATGTTATTTTCCTTTGAATAGTGCCTGAATGCCTTCTGAAGCAATTTTCAAGTTCTGCCTCAATCCATGCCCGAACTTGGGTGGTCATGGAGGTATAGAAAGAGCCAAAGGCAGGCCCAGAATGTTCTTTTCTTGATTGTGTGATGAACAAGAAAGGAAAAGAGAGGAATTGGACAGCCCCAGGATCTCTAGGTTCACCCTTAGGACAGGGCATCAGTAATTGCCAAGAATTTGTTGGAGTCTCAGTTCTCATCCCAGATGAGTAAATGGGCATCCCTGAGAAGGAGAATCTAACAAGCCAGCTAGGTGAAACCTGTGCACGCACAAGTCTGAGAACCTGTGGAACATTTTCCCTTCCCTCCTTCAATTAGGACACCTTTTGTCTTCTTCCCAGTGCTTCTGTCTGGGAGGCAAGGACATGTGAGTGTAAAAGCTGGTTGTCAACCCGACATGGGAAGTGTAAGGAATTGACAGTCCTCTCTGCCTTGAAATCTTTTACTTACATTGGATAATAAAGTTGAGAATGGCACTGGTGATAAAAACTGAAGTGCCACCCCACCCCCTTAAACCATGCTGTATTGAATAGTCTCCACTTCTGACTGCCTGACTGGATCGTTGTGATTGTGGACAGTTGGATTGATGCAGACCCAGAGCCATGTTATCTTGGGCTGTCTAGTTCCCTTAGTAACCCACTTCTGTATCCAACATAATGTTTTCTCAACTATCAGGTAAAACCTTGGGAATATTAACTGGCCATTAGCTTCTACCAACCAAATGGCTAAGACTGCCATCAGCCAGCGTGAAAAATCTCTATAGAGTTTTCCCTCCTTTCCTGAAAGATGCTTACCAGATGTTCCCACAAATGCCTTAATTAATGACTTTCTTTTGTTTTGTGACTATAAAAGTTCGTGTAACCATTTCTATGTTGGGCACATGTTACTTGAGCAACCAGAATCCATATTCTCCATCCCCGATGAATGGGATAAAAGCCATAAAGGACAAAGAAGCGTTTAGATAACATGGCACTAAAATGGATATCCAGAATGAATTGACTAAGATGACAGCTACACATATGGGGGAATGATGAGTAAATAATGTGAGGATTATGTAATTTGCTATAGAACTATTTCTGGCATGATGCCACTTTTGTATGATTTTTGTATAAATGTCCTCAAGACCAGGGAATCACACTTTCACACAGGGTATATACAGTGTCATGCCTGCATGAGGATTCACATATTTTTTCTAATTTCCTAGCCATTTGCAGCTCTCTGTCCCTGGCCCCAGAGCTCAGACATGTCACACGGGTCACTCGCTCATTTTTGGCTAAGAAGAAAGTCTTTTATATTTCCTCTGAGCTGAGAACTATGATTTGAGTTGATGGTAAAGGCAAAAGGAACAATGGCACATCAATATAACTAAGACCGGTAAGTCATGGCCACATGGTAACTTATAGATTAATAGATATTCTTAAGTTATAGGAGATAGCTAGTGAGAAGCCTGAGCCATAGGCCATATAATTTACAATTAATATTAAGCCTCTGAGGGATTACTTTATAAGCAGCTGGAGGAACACAGACTGTGGGGCCGAGTGGGACCTGAGGAAACTTCTAGCTACACACACATAACATACAGGGTTATGATCCTTACCCATGACTCCTCCTGATATTAAAGGCCAATTATTAACCTAGTGGTTCTGGTTGGAACCCAGAACTGCACAGAGAGCTTTAACAACTGCAAGTGCTTGGCTTCCAGTCCTGTGCCCTTAGAGATCCTCATATGTTAGAGCCTGGAGTAGTCTATGCATCAAGACTATTAAAAAGAACCCTGGATTCTAAGGTGGAGCCAGAGCCAAGAGCTCCTGTCTTATCTAGTCCATTACTGCCATCCTTACACCTTTAACCTAGTGGATCTTAGCCTTGGAAGCAAATTAGAATCACCTACTTCCTCTTCAAATCATGACAATGCTCAGATTCTGGGGTAGCTTTTGGTTACTGTGGCAAAATAACCGAAGCAATAAACTTGAGAAGAGGAAAGTTTGAAAAGTCTGATTCAGGGACAGTTTTGGATGTTTTTGCTTGTGAGTGGTTACACTCACTAGCTGTGGTGAGGCCATACACCATGGAGTGATTATGGAGAGGTATTGGGCTACTCAATTCACAGTGTTCAGGAAATGAGAAATGAGAGGAAGACATGGGGATCCTGCAGTGACCTAATATAGTCTACTAGGCTCTACCTCTTAAAGGTCCAACAACTCCTAATGGCACTAAACCTTCAATATATGGATCTGTGGAGAACATTCCAGGCCCAAACTTTAACATGCTCCATCTCCTGAGATTTGGACTGAATTATCTGGAGTAGCCCAAGCATCCTGTTGTTCTGATTGTAGTCGGTGTGGGTGTCTTCACCCCAACTCTAACTGCTGAGAGCTGAGGGGGTAGAAAAGCTGTGTTTTACATAGGCAGAGACTCTGACATTGTCACAACTGGGAAAATGCTAATTCAAGAATGGGGTAGGAATTCATTATGAAAAGTCTCAGCCTATTTAATTCAAAAGGTTGAAAATTTAAGTAAGCACCATGTGTGTGCATCCCTGTGTGTGTGCTGTGTAACAACTCAAAATGAGAGGCCTTGTTCCTCCTGCTGCAAAGTATTATCCTTTTCCTCCCTTTTTGTCAGAACATTTGCCTTATAAAACTTGTAAATGTGTGTATGTGTTTTAATCTCTCTCCTTGAAAAATATCTTGTAGAAACCAAATAAGCCCATTCCTTCCTTTGTACTGTCTTTCTCATAGACCATTTCTTTGAACATTTGAACTGACTGACCACGAAATTCTCCCTGATGGCTAGCTTCTGCAGTGTTTTTTTTGTTTTGTTTTGTTTTGTTTTGTTTGTTTGTTTTGCTTTTGGAAATTACTATTGCAGTCTACAGGGGAAGAAAAGACATCAGTGCTCTTATCCAGCACTGGACCATTCATGCTGCAATCTCAACCTGTTAGGCAAGATGTAACCACTGCTACAATAGTGGCACACCTGTTTATGGGATGACCAACTGCTCTGTTGATTGGATTTGAGGTCTGCTCCAAGGCAGAAAATTCATGTCTAGTAGTGCAAACTAACTAACTAACTAACTAACTAACTAACTAACTAAATAAATAAATAAATAAATAAATAAATAAATAAATAAATAAATAAAAACATAGCTAAAGTTATAGGCCCCAGGGAAGAACTCACTGATGTTGTTTTTCTAAATGCCATATTGTCAAACTGTCTTTTTTATATTTATGTGCATATCCACACATTTGTGCGGCTCCCAACCTTGGTCAGAAAAGCTTCTTATTTTAGTATTTAGTGGTTAATGCCGAAGACATGTTCCTGTTCAAAGTGTTGAGAATAAACAGCTGTGAGTGCTCATCCATAGATGGTTCATCCACATGGACCCTCTAGCCGCAAGGCTTAGGAAGCATTGCAGAAGAGGGAGCGGAAAGATTGTAAAAGCCAGAGAGTCAGTAGATGTGAAATGAAATGCTGTCCCCTGGACATGACATGGCTGTTAAACATGTGAACCAGTAACAAGAGCAGATCTCTACACAAGACCTAAGCAGGATAAAGCCAGTTAAGCATTTAAACGTTGATTGTGGAGGGATTTCCAAGGCTTCCCCTCCACCAGGAGAGGATCTCTTGGCAGTCGGTGGCTGCTGAAAGAGGAAGAAGCACTTTTCTTTAGGGATATGGCCACTGGTAGGCTCTCCATGCCCCAGAGGACATCTTCACATTTCTGCACACATGGGCAGCACTAATTGAACTCAGAGGATTAAAATAAATGAACAAATTAATTAATTAAGAAGTAGGACAGGAAGTTAGGAGGGAGATAATAAAGGATTTTTTGGGGGGGAATTGGGAGTGGAGGGAGGGACCAATATGTTCAACATACTATGGAAATTTCAAAGGAAAAATCAGGTTAAGAGTTCATATTTATCCCATCTAGATAATGGATACTAGATGACATGGATAGTAATCCCAATTCCCAAGTATGGTACAAGGAACTAACTATGCAGACCCAGTGGTGCAGTCCCATCACCTAACCGGAGAACTAGTTATTCTTTATTTAGAAAACTTGTGGAAGACTTTGTACAAGTGTGATTTCTGTCTTTGCAGTCCCTGATTGTGATGCCTTTGATGCAAGGAACATTCTAGTGTACCTGTTTTCTCCTAACTAGAAACTCTTAGCTAAAGGTTCTGGGTCTTTCTCCACTTTCATCCTGGTAGCATTCCTAGGAGAATGTTAGTGGGGGAGAGAGAGGTTGAGAGAGAGAGAGAGAGACGGAGTGGGGGGAGGGAGAGAATAAACATATGCTTGCTTGTCCAGCATAATGATACTTTTGCTCTACTACCTATATGAAGATATTATATCCAATAATGTATCACACACAGATATTCAATGTACACATCTGAGTATTTGTGTATAACCTTGTGAAGAGAATAAAGGACTGAGCTTAAGATTCATTATAAAGAATGGAATTCTGTCATTTGAAACAACATGGATAAATAGGGGAACGTTATGAAATAAACTAGACACAGAAAGACAATATGGTACATCACTACTCACATGTGGAAGCTAAAAGTCTAATCATATTGAAGAGGGAAATGGAATGATGGTCCCTAGAGGTTAAGAATATCAAGGAATAGGGCCAATAGGGAAAGTGGGGTTCCAAAGTTCAATTAGAAAGGAAGAATTAATTCTAGCAAGGTAGGGCAACTTTATTCTACAACATTTCATTATATGTTCAGAATAAGCTGAAAAGAAGTTTTGAAACATTGCTCTTTTTCTGGTACTGGCCATCATACTCAGAATGTGCTCTTCTGTTGAGCTCCATTCTCTCTGTTTTGTATTTTGCTAAGTTGCTCTGGCTGGTCTCAAAAATTTTGATCCTCTTACCTCAGCTTCTGCTGTAGTTATGATTATAGGCAATGTGTGACCATGGCCAGCTGGAGCTTGTAAATTATTAACACACTTAAAGCATGGTTGTTTGAGAGGTTACAAATGTTTACTTTGAGAACATTCTATATTCTACAATGTATCATTTTATCATACTGTACACATGAATATGTATAAATATTATGTCTATTTAAAATAAATACACAAAAAGAGAATAAATAGTTTCTGCCATCTCTACTGTATATTTTCGCCCTGGTTCCATAACTTTTAGATCTGCTCTCCATTTTAGTTTTCCTTACAAGTTTTATTTGAGAAGTGTTGCTGGTTTGGATTTTTGTTGTTTGTTTTTAAAGAGATTTGAGTATCAGTGAACTTAGTTCTCCAGGGCCCTTTTTATCTAAGACAGCCTGGCAACATTGGCTCATCACATGAACCTGACCCTCTCGTGGTGTCTCTTATCTCAGAGTTTCATTTCTGCACTAAATGAGCTGAGAAAAGTGCTGGATCACTACCTGTAAGGTCAGAAAATGTCCAGGGCTGGTGGTAGATCTCTAGGGCAGAGGCAGTCACAAATTGGAGATGAAGTGGAGGAGTAAGGAGGCAGTGATCCAGTGGAGAAGTAGAGAATTACTTCTTTAAAACATCTCAGTGTCCCCAGGTGCCTGGGACACACTGACCTGGTCTCAATTATGCTAACTTCTGCAGTCCCAAGGAAACTGATTAGAACTCCAGTTGAGCTGATGTGAACAGATGGGGCTGAAATGACCTTTTACCAAAGACAGATGGGAACCAGGCACAGTGACCTCTGCACCTTCTTCTAGTGGCCCGGGAGAGGTGCGGGGTGATTGGTAGAGCCAATGGCAATTCTCTTTCTTTTTACATTGACCATTGCTACAATAACTTCAAGAGTTCATTTGGGATCTGTGTACATGAATAGCAGACCTCCTAGATTCCTGCTCCACCCTCCACCCACCACCTCAACAAAAAGCTCCTTTGTGCTGGCTGAACCTTGGCATGGTGAATGCAGCCTTTATGTGAGCCCCACTTCAGAGTGTGCTGCAAGCTTCCTTAAGTGCAATGGTTTTGACGTCAACTTCTAAAACCGCAAAGTAAAAGAGCTAGAAAGAATTTCTGAAATGGCCTGACCTGACTTCATTCCTTCACTATTCCATTTGTGTGTGTGTGTGTGTGTGTGTGTGTGTGTGTGTGTGTGTGTGTGTGTGTGAAGAAAGAAAACAACCAGAAAGTTCAAGGGACTTGTCCAAGAAGTTGGTTGACTATTGAACCATTCTGCTGCGTCTGAACCTAGAAACATTTGCCTATAATCTCTGTCTATTATTTTTCAACTTCATTCTGCTAAAATTCCCACGGGAAAACTAATGGGCCTATAATCCTATTAAATGTTAAGTCATTTTCTCCTGCTTACATGTCAGGGGAAGTTTGAGAACTTGTCTTCAGTCCCTCCTTTCATCTTCCCAAACCCTGGTTCCAGGGAGAGGCTTAATATAGAATGTGTTCTAGTTCAGCTGATGGGTTTCCAGCTTGAAAGGGTTCTGCCTCATTACTAATGATGTAAATTTAAGGCTGTTGATTCAGATGCATTTGGTAGCTGGAAGCATGCATTAATTTTGTTTGGGTCCAGGGTTACTGGATTTTAGGAGCATACAGTGTGGACTTGAATCCTAAGACTATCAGGTGTACCTTTGGTCTCTAGACGAAAATACAAGATACTTTGCAACTTAGTAGCTCTCTTTGGGACAGGAAGATTGTTTCTTTTTACTCTCTACCTAGGTACTGACTTCTCGACCTGGCTAGCTCTTCTTTTCATAATTTGACTCCCATTTTGATCCCAGTGAAGTATTTCCTCCTCTGAGAAGACTTCTAAGACCTGTCAGTAATGTCAGCTGCTAGCTCCTCTTTTGCCTTCTGGGCAGGCCTTGTTACAGTGCATGCATCAGTACCCAGTAACTGTAACAAGTGGTACCCTGATTATCTCCCCATGAACAAGTGAAACAGGACATTCTTAGATATAGTATTGTAAGTGGGAGACATCAGAGGATCATAGCTATCCACTTGGTCTTTGATCCCATCCCAGGGAATTCTTGAAGAGGCAGAACGAGGACTCAAAGCAGATCATGTTGTCTCGGGAACAGAGAAAGTAATGCCTGCAATGGGACATGAGGGAATCTTTTGTTATGATTCTAACTGTGTCTTGATATAAATCATCACTGTATTGTGTTTGTCGATATTCATATATGACCAAGAGGGTAAATTTTAGTTTATGTAATCAAAGTTTTTGAAAATCTGATTAAACAGAAATAAACAAAGACACAAAGATATCAACGCCTCAAAAATAAACAAGTAAGTAAGTAGATAGATAAATAGAAAATCTCAAACCAACCAAAATAGAAGATATTATCTAATAGCCAAGACAAAATAAATGTAGCCAACCTGGTTCCAAGAGCCCATGTATTATGGTTTATAGAAATTAAAGAAAATTATTTTCAAATAATTTCTAAGTTCTTTTGAATGTTAATGTGGAAATCCATCAAAAACAAACATGATTCTTTCAGTGTTCAAGAGTTTTATAGCACAGTAGCACAGTTGGGTAACTAAATTATACACTAATTCGTTATCAATTTTAAAAGTATTAGAAGGATTTAAAGAAATAAGCATTGAATAGGGATAGAAATGCTAATTGGTTGTTACAGATTGTATGCATGTGCTGGAATATTGTTTTCCATACATATAAAATAAATTTCAAAAGTTAAAATTAGATTTAGAAGAGATTTACTCACAGGATCCAACTCTATCATCAGCTACAAAGGATGACCCAAGGTCCAATTTCACTCATGCAAATGAGCATAGCTGAGTGACCTCATAATCATAGGAGTTTGGGACTGGTAAATGGGTCATGCTGCTGTGATTCTCCAGGTACTCTGTTCTCTTTAATGGAAAAGCCTCCTAGACGGTAGGGGTGATTTATTATCATGACTCTAAAGAACAGAGAGCTGTTCAAAACTACAGACCCAGCAGATGTAAAGACAGGGTAAAGATCACAGAGACTGTAACAGTGCTAGTCCCATAGTCAGGGACCAGAGGGCAAATGCGACTCAGTAAGAATGTGGAACACAGAAGATGACAAGTTGGTGAATATTATGTTTCTGACTAGTCAGGATGGACTCAAAAGCTGTACTAGACCACATCTGATAAAATTAATGACAAGAGCTTAGAAAAATAAGCATATTCTTATGGGCTTTCTTCCCTAGCTCAGGGCAACCACTTCCTGGGGCACTAGCTAAAGTGGTGTTATTAAGTAATGAGACTGGCCTTTAAAAAAAATAACAGAAATGTACTCTTTAGAGAATCCTGCAGATCTGACTATACTTTAATAAGCCAGCTAAACCATGGAACCATACTTAGTTACTATCCTAATTCTAAGACTTAAAGCCACCCTGATTGAATGCTATTTGCATGCTATGCATTTACTAGACTTGAATTTGTCCAATAGGGTAGCTACTGGCCACATAAAGTAATATAAATTTAAGTCTATGGTATTAAAGCCAAGTATAATCCAAAGTTTAATAACTAGGCTGCATTAGCCTCAAGGGCTCAATAGCCAGATGATGTACCCCCAGGTATTGACAGCATACATTGGTAGTATGCTACAGATAAGACAGGGTGTTTTCTAGCCTTGTAGAAAGACCTGTTGGAGAACATTGAATTATAGATGGCTTCTTTAAAACCCAATATTAAAGTCTATCTAAATGTCAACTGAATGGAAGCACTGAATTCCAAAATGTGAAATCCACCCCATGTGCCTCACTTTCCAGGTATTTTTCTTGGCTTTCAGTAGGAGTCTGTCCTCCTTGAGTGGTGGGGACCTTCCTCTCGTGGTGTCTGGCTGTGAACCATTTCTGGTTCAATGACAACTTTGTTTTTTCCTGCCCTATAATCTGTACTTCTTCACTTTAGGAGCTTCTGAGGGGCTCCTGGAAGACTTCTCTGAGTAGTACATCTGAAAATCTAGAAAAACTCTGAATGAATCTTTTCACCTAAGTTCCCACTCAACAGTTAGCCAGTTAGGTAGCATGGCTGAGAAGCCTGCCTGTTGTGAAATCCTTTGCAATGTTATCATCAGCCTCTAGTTGTCTAGTCTTCATCTGTCTCCTCTGCAGGCTTTTACACAGCTGTGTCTGGGCCTGTATTTGCCCTGGACCCATAATTAAAGATATGCTGGTTGATTATTTTATGGAAGAGAAAGCTTTTCTTTAGTACTGTGCTGGCAATATATAACAACTGGCTCTCTAGGGGAAGAAAAGGCTTTGATTTTTAGTGTTAACTGAATATCATAGCATAAATACACGAAGACTGATTTCAAATTTCCAGTATGACATCTTAGAAGTTGTCATATGGGACAACTTATGGGAAGTTTTCCCAACACATGGGCCCACAAAGTATCTTAAAATAACCTCAAGACTGTGGAAGGTAGCAAAATATAAAATAATTAGAGTGATGAAATCTATGTCTTTGTTACCTTTGCATATATATGCAAGTGGTGGCTTGTGTTTAATAACTGACTGATAGGATTTCTAGAGACTGAGCAATTAACTCTCTTTGAGCTGGTGTGAGCAGATTCTAGTACACCATTTTTCACAGAAGAAATACAATTAGTTTACATAAGAGTGGTCTATTTCTGACTGCAGCCTTGTTGTATGTATTGGAACCATTGGGGGCATACTCTTGAAGATTCATACGATATAGGTCTGCTGTCTGTGATTACTACAGAGCTAATTCAATGAAAGAGATCTGCTATCAGATATTATTAAACATATTCAGAGATTTAGGCAACCAAAATGGAGGAATATCTGCTTCCATAAAAGTTTGCCTGGCTTGCACAAGCTTTGTGGAAATGAGTCAGTATGTTACTGTTTGGGAATGTTGGTGAGGAGGGTCACTATGGGTTCCTCCACAGCTCCATGATCTTCTGTTACCACTACTGCTTAAGAAACAAGAGATTTGAACTAGGGCATTTCCTGTGTTGCTTTTGGAAGCCCATTTGTAAAACCTGGACTCCTTTGCATTATACAGTACTGTACTTGAAAACTTCCATCTGTGCTTACATGTTGCCTAAGAAGGTTTATTTTGTTTTGTTTTATTCCTGTGATGAGAAACTCCTGAAAACTGGGAATAAGTATCTGTTCATTGGAGTGTTTTTTTTTTTAATGCCTAGCATAGTGTCTAAGTTAGGGGACAAGGGTTTGATCAATGTGCAATGAATATTGGCTGCAGGATGAGAAGGATGAGCCATTCAGGGCAGGGAAAGGCAACTTAGTCTGTGTTGTTGACTTGTTATTGCAAAATCTCAGGTGAGATTAAAATTTATCACTACCAAAAAGAGACCTCCAAATGTTTTCCCTCTGTTTGAGTGTCCTTTCACCCGCTATGGAATAGGACAGAAAGACAGATAATAGATAGTAGAACATTGGAAGCTGAGATTTCAGGAGATAATGTTTTTCTAGATCTTTTATTTCCTACCTGCATCATCCTGAGAAGACAATACTTCCTAGCCTGTTTCTACATCTGTGATGATATTTGGTAGTGATCATTTCCACTTCACCAAACTGTCAGAAGTAAATATAGAATGCATTTCCAGGACCTCAGTGCTGGGTAAATGAAAGGGCCTTCAACATCACCCAAGTCACTTACTTCAAGTATACTGTGTGGCTACTGAGGCAGCCAAGCAGAGGTAGGGTTAATGGAATTATTTCACTCCTGTGTCCAGCCAAGGTGTATTCATAGAAGCTGGGAAAAGAGGTTTGTAACTTCCCCCCATGGCCTTGGAGGAATTCCAAAATCAGTGAGTGAGTGAAATATTTAGCCATGTTATTATGAAATAATGTAAGCTAGGAGTTTTGTCCATAGAATAGGATTTAAAAGATATACTGACCAAAATAAATCTTTTAACTAGGAGCTTTGAACAGCCAGAAATCTTCCAGAACTCTCTGTCCTATAACTTTGCTTGAGTGCTCTTGGCTTATAAAAATAAAGTTCAGGTCTATCCCCAATGTAAGTAGACAGGTGAAAGTAAATGATGGAGTGGAATGGCGAAGCTTTAAAACCTACCACTTGAAATCTTTGCCAGCCAAAATGTATAGGCAAGCTCTGGCTGCTCAAGGTTATTTGGAGTTCTGTTGTTTGGGGATAAGGCCACACTGTTCCTATCAGACAGAGGCTCTTCATCACAACCTGGCTTCAAACACTCCAATACCTTCATCTGTTGGGACAGAAGGATCCTTCTGCTGAGGTCTCCACTTGTTTCTGTGGTGTCTGTGGATTTGGGCTTTTTGGACAATGGACTGAGTCTTCTTTCAGGTGTTTGTACTTTGCTCATTCCCTCTCCAAGCCTTTCCAGCCAGGAGGTATATTTTTTGCTTTTATGAAATGTACATTATATATTCTATAGATGACATCATAGGAGATAAGACATTCAAGGGGGGTACAGCTTTAAGAGAGATGAATTAAGCTTTTCCCACTCCTCCTTGTCTGCCAGTGTGTGCTGCTGAGCTCTCAGAATCAGATGAGCACAGCTGAAATTGCACACAAGGCTGGCAGTTACTTCACTGAACAGGTTGGCTAGAGCAGAGCAGGTAGGAGCTCCATTTGTAAAGTCTGCCAATTCCTGGTCGCTCATATTGCTTTTGTTTTTGAGGGTGATTCTCAAGTATATTCCATTATAATGAATGCACCCTAGGAATAATGGTACTTCAGCAGCTGTCTCTTACTAGGGCTCATTATCTCAATGACTAGGAAGACTTCAGGCTTAGAGAAGGAACTATAAAATAAATGGTTAATCTGTTAATTGCTGTCATTGTCTGAGGGAACCTATCTGCTTCCTACAGGAGATTACTTCTGTTTCAGGGTGCAGCCTCACTCTTGTGGATTGTTGCTTTCATGTGGGTGGGGATGTCTGTCCTCCAAGGTTTGGCTCTTCTGGAATTCAAGGTTATTACATATGTATGACACTAGCTTATTCCTGTGCTGTCACCCTTTACCAGGGATGAGATATGATGGGTGGGCAGAGTCAAGCAGGAGTCTGAGCCAAAGTAAAGGAGATGCAAAATGAAGGCAGAGATGCCTAGCTTTCACCCTGTTTTCAATTACCAAGGATGTGCATATGCATAACTGTAGCTGAAAGTTTTCCTGTGTCCTGCCTGGGCCGCGAGCCGGACAAATCTCACACAGGCTAATATTATTTTTAAACTATGGCCATGTTAAGTTTTTTAGATATACATAAATATAATTCAATTAGGTAGGTAATCTTCAAACACTTCAAAGACCTTTGAAATATGGCATTTAAAATTTTTTAAAAACTTAGACTTTATAGACAATGAGACACATTTGTTCCTGGCAACACCAATTTACTTCAAATGGGTTAATATAAGATATAAGAACTAGATAAGAATAAGCTTGCCATGGCCATAGTTTAAAAATAATATTAGCCTGTGTGTGTTTATTTGGTCCAAATGGCTATGGGACTGTCAAGTGAGAGAGATTTGTCCTGAGCGCGGCTCAGGCGGGACACAGGAAAACTTTCAGCTACAAGTAACTAACTATTCCTTTGTAAAAGCAATTTCTAAGTGCCTGATTCAAAATAATGTCTGTCTTCTCCTGGTGTGTGCTGGAAATTTTTACAAAAGAGCAATTTTGTGAGGGATATCTTAGTGATAACCATATGATGCTCTTCATTCTTCTCCTCAGTCCAGACCATGCCACTCATGACTCAGAATCATGTACAATCTCAAGCCCCTCCTAAGTTTATTAGTAGAATCAGCACCTGGATGAGTAGGGATCCAAGATATAATGAAAAAATGAAGTCAACAGTGAGTCTTCAGGAAAGGACAAGTTATCAAATATCTGAAAATTCCATTGGCTTTTTTGCTATTAAGATAATAAGAGAAGAGATTTATTTTTTTCCATTTCTGTGGAAATAGTCCATTTGCTTTTCTTTGAAACTGAGTAAAGAAAATTGCACTTTTGAAAAATCCATAGTGTTAGGCAGCTAGTTGGATATTAGCAGGTTTGGCAATCACTTCGGATGGACCTCTCCTTCATAATCAGCAGGTTGTCAAACCAACATTGAGACTGCTGGACTCTGATTGCTGCTCTAAAGAGTAGGATCAGGGTAATATTATGCTATGTGGAGATATGACATCACAAATAGCCTAGAAAGTCATTGATAGATAACTATCTAAACCTTATTGATGGCCTAGCCAAAGGCTTTTTGGTAAAAACTAAGGACATACTACCACACCCCCCCCCATCTGAATGAGCCTGCCAATACCTGGACAGAACAATACCCTTTGAAAAAGGTGTACTAGAGACCTTAGAAGTAGTATAAATGTAGATTGTCATAATGTCTCTGGCCATTTTCTGCCTCATTCTTTGAGAGTGCCCTACTTTGCTCTGTAATAAACAACTTGTTTTCTACACTGAGCTATGTCTCATCTGAATTCTTTTAACAGAAGTCATAAGGATTAGAGAGCTGAGTGGAATTCAGAGCAGATCCTGGTGACAATAGGCTAGTGATATTAGACATGGGTAATTTAAAATTACTGTGGCAGATGTCAGAACACTTGAACCCTACTTCTGTCCTCATGACTCACTAACTATAGGGTGTTGGGTAAGCAACCTTGCTTGATCCTCAGTGGCCTCCACTGTAAAGTGAGATTTGAGTCCCTTTCTCCATTTCAATATATATATGTATATGTATATATATTATGCAAATATATACATATTATATATAATTATATTATATATTTAGTATATATATATATTAAGAAAATGTGCACAAGAGTCATTGTAACAATACCATTTAGTTAAGAAATGTCACCAGAAAGTTGGTACCTGAGATGATGCAGCCATGTATATTATTATATCTCTACCCTTCTTGCTTTCAGTAGAAACAAAATAGTAAGAATTATACAGGGATGTTGAGGATACACATGTTTCTTAGCTGTCCAGCAGAGCTAGCAGGAAGAGCGGTGTTGAAGAGCCCAGAGCCCAGGGACCATGACAGAGATGTTGGGTTTCTTTTGAAGATGCAGAATGTTGTTTCTAGGGTTAGTTGTTGCTTAAGAAGTTCACCCAACAGAGGCTTGGAAAAGGGATACACTTACATGCTGTGGGATATTTGAACACTTTGTGAAAATGTATTGCTGTTATTGGTGTAATAAAAAGCTGAATGGTCAATAGCTAGGCAGGACTTCTGTGCAGAGAAAGGAAGTAGGAAAAGATAATAGAGGCACAGGGAGATGCCAATGAGACCTGGAGGGAGTTGGACACATGGAATGAAAGAAAGGTAAAAAGCCAGGAGGCAAAACATAGATTAAAATAAATGGGTTCATTTAAGTTATAAGAGCTAGAGAGACAAGCCTAAGCTAAGGCTAAGCTTTCATAATTAATAAAAAGTCTTCATGTCCTTATTTGTGAACTGGTGGCCCAAAGAATAATTTGTCTATATCTACATATCACGATAAGCACATCTTGTCTGGGAAACAGCTAAGCATTTGTACCTGGAAAAACTAGTACTTGACTTGCTTTTAATAGTCAAGTTAGAAAAAAAGTGACTAGTGTTCACTAATACTATACCTGTCAAAGATATTATGTGCTAGTAACAGCAAAATATATTGATAATATTGTGGCATATGCATTTTGATTGTTACCTGTAGCTCTTGGCTCATAACTCCTACCTGAAGGCAGAAGAGTGAAAACTTCAATTTTTCCTTTTCTCAGTTCTGTGGCTACTCAGAAAAAAATTCTGGCATAGCTTGATCACAAGACCTTATTGTAGAAAGGGTCCTGGAAGAAGGAGTGCTGTACATAGAGAAAAAGAAGAATCCGGAGTGAGAAGTCATGTACCTCACTCAACCTAGTAGCATTAGGTCATGACTCTGTAAGAAGTTTTCATAAAATTTTAAAATAACAGAATTGAGAGAGTTCTAGATAACTGAATACATGGAAGCTCCATAGGGTGTCATGCCTACAGGGGACAGTTATGCCCCCCGCAGCTTCCCTTGTTCCTGGCCCTCGATTATCTTTATTTTTTATTTATTTCATTTTTTTAGTAACTGGTATTTATTATCAAAGTCGTATTCAATGTCAACAAGATGCCACAACTACAAAAAGTTGCATAAATTGCAGTCTCAGTGCAAACAGTGGAATGGAACCCCAATCGTTAAGAAATTAATTTTAACTACCCCAAAAAGCAACTGAATATTTTAAACATTTTTATACATCCAGCCAACAATTTAACAAAGTGGTTAACAAGAAAAAAAAAAATACAAATTCAGAGGTCTGGTGTTAACGTTATAAAAAGATGTTATAAACTGCTTGAATATTTCTATTGATTCCAACATCAATCTCTGTACCACTCAGCTTCATGCCATTTATCATCTGGTAGGCTCTCTCAGCCACCTCGGGAGACTCAGACTTAACCACACTGCACCCCTTGGACTTTTCGTCCTCTATCTTGATGTTGGAGTACAGCACTGCCCACATTCGTTGAATTGCCCTTTAGCAATTTTCATGTAAAATCAAATGGGAGATTTCTCACAAGTATCTGGCAGGACTTCCTGGCCACTGCAGGTGCATGACCTCCATGCACCTAGAGTAGCCAGTAAGTCTACCCCACAAAGGAACCTGCAAAGCTTCCTCCAAAGTTGCTCTGCTCCATCTCAATGGCTCGGCCAAAGCTAGCACCTCCTGGCACCATGCATGGCCAGGCCCATTAGCTCAATGCCAACACCCAATGCCAGGCCCATGGTAGGGCCCATATGCTTCAAACTGTTGACACCTATTTGCTCCAGGCCCATGCGCTCAAGACTGTTGACTCCCATGCTCTCAGAACCCATACGCTCCAGGTTGTTGGTGCCTATGTACTCCAGGCCAGGTGCCATAGGATCCACCACTGGGCCTATGTGCTCTAGGCCAACCCATACTTGTGGGCACCATGTGATCCATATTCAGGCCCATACGCTTAATTGCAGGGCCCATACACTCAAAGGTTTGGCCTACATGGTCAGTGAGCTCGGCCATGAGCTCCAGGAAAGCCCATGCCGGCACCCATGTGCTCCACACCAGAGCCAATGTGCTCCATGGTCTGGCCCATGGGCTCAGTACTAGAGGCCATGTGGTCAAGACCTAGTGGGTCCATGTGTTCAGTGCCTGAACCCATGCGCCCAACTGACCCCAGGCGGTCCAAGACCAGGCTCATATGCTCAATATCACCTGATCCATGCCATGGCCTAGGCCTGTGCCCAATCGTTCCATGCCAGCACTGCCAATGCAAACAATGCCCAAGGTCCATCCTCTTGATCCCAGGGACACTGCCTCTCAGCTACACGTCCTCCCTGCTTTGCAATGAATGATCTCTCCTCTCTTCGGTGCATTACTTAGAATTTCATTTGTTCTGTGTGTATTCATCCCAGATCCAAACTGCCCCATGTTTTCAATGCCACCACCCAAGAGTCCTTCCATGCCTCCAATTTTATTTATTCCAAATCCTATGCCTTCCATTCCCATTCCTGAAGACCCTAGGTTTCACATTCCAATGCCTTTGTTCAAGTGATTGGCATCAATATGCTTCCCTCCAGGTCCTAGCATCATTCCAGTAGTACCAAGTCCATAGGGAAGTTACTATGGGCATTCAGGAGGTAAAAATTCTCCCTTTGTTAAGGCATTCTCATTCGTTTTGACATGCCTTGGTTTATCAAACAGCAGCTGGCCGTTAAATATTGATGTAGTTTACACAGCTTCAGTGGATTATTCAAAAGTCATAGTGCCTATTCCACAACGTTGCCCATCTTTATATTCCAGAATGTCTGCTTGGACCACCCCACCAACCATACCAAATGCTTCCTTCAGTTTCTTCAAGCCAGTTTTATAATCCAGATTTGTTACAAGTGTTCTGCTTCCAAGTCTTCCAGCCTCAAATGCATGGATAATCTCATTTAGGATGTTAGGATTATTAGGATACTAGTGGGATATTAATCTAGTGGGATATTAATCATTCCTGGGCCACCTGGTCCCATATCCACCCCACCAGTTGTAGCTATTACCTTTTGCATTGCTCTGCTTGCGTGTTCACCAACAGGATTGTCTTTGATTTTCAGTGGTCGTCCACTCAGACTATGCTTGTTTAGAACTTCAGCAGCTCTTTTCATACTCTCTTCCATCTTGAATTCAACAACCGCACATCCCCCTTGACTTTCCTTCAGTGTCCATTAAGAGCTCCATGTATGTTATCTCACCAAGTTTTCCTTTAACCAGGTCTTTAAGGTACTGCCACTTCACACCAAAAGGTATGTTGGTAATGGAGGCTCTGTATCTTTTAGTTGGATTGGCATATGACTCAAAGCGATTACCTCCTCTTTATGTTTTTCTCCTTCCTAGTCTCATTCTAGGTAGGTCTTGGAGCAGGAGCCTTTGGGCCTGGCACTCTGTTGCTACTCAGCAAGCAGAGCACATTGCTCTCTTCCTCTATTTTGGGCTCTGTTGCTGCCACTTTGGCCTCTGCTTTGACCCCTGCCAAATTTGCTCTGGGCTTTCTGTGAGGGAGCAGGCTGTGTGAAGCTGCACCTGTGTGCTCATGTGACCCCCGCACCTCATTTCTTTATTTTCTTGTAATATCCTTTATAATAAGATAATAACAACCCCAAAGAAGATTATGAGAATCTTATCTGTACCTTACTAGAATCACAGGTGAAGTAACCTAGGGCTTATGATTGGGAGTCTGAAGTGGGTGTGGCTCATGTCCCAAACAGAACAGCTAACTGTGGGGCCTGATGTTGCAAAGAGATGGTTTCAGAACTGAGCTGTATTAGAGGACAGTGGATACCCCTGAAGAACTCATTACCGAATTTATGGTGGCAGGAAAGCTCAAGACTTTATAGGTTCTCAAAAGTAATCTGTGCTGTGAATGTACAATAGTATAAACTGAGTTTGAGTTTGTATTTTCTATTCATGATCTATGCTCAGATTGCAAACTCTCAGCCAATAGTGTGAAATGTGACTTAAAAATGAAACTTCACGAGGACAATATTTAGGGACACAATCTAACTAATAATTGATTCATAACATGGATCTCTAAATAAGGCAATGTACAAAGTACGGATATGCAAGAGTAAAATAGCCCTAGACTTGTATGCTTATAATTACAAAGGAAAAGAACATGATGCAACAGAGAGCAAATAAAATAATTTGTGTAATTACATCAATTATTCAAATAAACATCAATTATTTAGATAAATATCAATCATCTAAATTCTGTCAGAATAGAAATATTATAGATTCCTGTAACATTACATTACTGTGAAAATCAAAAAATAAATTTTCTCATGCATTGCCATACATAAAATACAATGAAGATAAAACAGGGATAATCAAAACTATAATTAAAATGTACCAAGAAATCAAGTTAAAATGAAATTAAGGTGAAAATATTCAGGTCAAATAAATGAGTGAGGAACAAAACCTTAAACAAGGAAAAGGAAAATAGATGATGGTCAAGGCTTTGTTCAATAAGGGGAACACAACAGTTGTGTAAATTTATGCATTAAAAATCTCATCTGTGAGACACAAACCAAACTAAGCAAACAGACTATAAATACAAGGAGGCTGACAAAGCTCAATGGTAATTAGCTGGTGATAAACAGCTGTATGAATTCCAAATGTCAAATAAGTCAAAAACTGGGAGCAATATGCAGTAATGGAGAGCATCATCAAGAAACCCAATTTAGTACAAAATGATAAGATGAAGCTCCTGGAGTGAATGTATTTCTTTTACTTTGCAAACTGTTGAGAGGAAATGCACACTCTCCTTATTTTGCTGGAATATCTATGAATATTGATTACATATTTAGTCACAGAAGAAATCTTAATAAGTATATCCCAAATAGAGATCTTACCTGCTATATGCTCTGATTATATATAATTAAACAAGAAATGAGGAATACAAGGGCCAGAAGGAACATTACATGGAATTGAACTTTCTCCTCTAACCCTGGAGCAATAGAGTAATTAAGTTTAAGCTACACAGTATATTAAGTATTTAGAAAACAATGAAGAAATGAACATTTGGTATACCGGCCTATGAATTGGTTAAAGCTATATTATACAAAAATGTCATTATTTCTCTTATTTTTTTTTTTTTAAAAAAACTATGAGGGCTGGGAAGCAGCTCAGTGATAGAATGCTTTCCTGGAATACATGAGGCCCTAGCACTGCAATCAGCAAATAAATAAATATGAATAAATGAGTAAACAAAAGTGAGTGAACTCCATTTTCAAATTGAGAAATTTGGAGAAAAAATGATGTGAACAAAAAGAAAAATAAAAAATGGAAAAAAATATAATTATAACTTTATTTTTAATGATTTATTTTATTGTTTTTTAAATTATGTGCATAAGTGTGTATCTGTGTGTGAGTATGTGCAGGTGGTCTGTGCACGGGGCCCATAGAGGCATCCTCACACTCTGGTTCTTGTAATCTTTGTACACCTTCTTCTACAATGATACTGAGACTTGTGCCATTTGGGATGAGCATTCTGCAGTCTCATATTCTCTCTACCTTGACTAATTGTGGGTCTCTGTGTTAATTATCATCTACTGCAAAAAGAAACTTCTTTGATGAGAGTTGAGAGATATACTAATCTATGAGTATAGCAATAGGTCATTAGGAACAGGTTTAATACTATAACCATCTAGCAGAATAATATCAATAGTTTTTCCCCTATGATCTATGGCTTATTTAGATAGGTACGGTTTTAACATGTGGAGAAGATCCAATCCTTAAATCCAATCAGAAAGTGATTGGTTACTCATATGACATTAGTACCACCATTACTCCAGTGGGTTTGTCTTAATAGGCTGGTCATTATTGTAGCTCGCAGGGTTCACAGGTAGGTGAGATTGGTGATTTCATTTCTCCTCTGTTAGAGTGTAAAGGACTTTCCATCACTGAAAGCTATCCATAGGGATGAAGCTTCCAAGTCAGTACCAGCTTCATTTCTTCATGTTCTGTGACTAAAGTTTGTGGTATATTAATCAATAGGATCATACTGTCAGTTTTCAGAGGATGACCAAAAGCATTGACACTAGTCTGTTGTTTGGAGGAGAGGTATATGGAATTTCACTGGCCAACAAACCCTCAAGAGGTAACCTATTCTTGGCACTGGGCTTTCTATTTGCTAGCCTGTGCTGTCTAGTACGAGCATTGTTGTCCAATTATAGGGCAACTCAATTTAAATTCCTTTTATACATGTGTAAGCACATATTTTAGGAAGCTTCTACAGTAGAAAGTTTCCATATAACTTTTGTGTAATGTCTTTAGTGTTAGCTATCCCTCCCTGTATTTCTTCTACTCTGTCTTCCCGTTGTCCACCCCATTAACTCTCCTGTTCACTATTCCTCTTCAACCCTTTATATCACTGTGTTCTATATTCTATCTCTCCACCCTTGAAAACACCCTCCATGACCCCTAGTTAATTTCCTGAACTTTATGGGTATTCCAAATGGAACACACATACCTGAAGATTTTAAGCCAATGTCCACAAATGAGGAAAAAAAAAAAAACACTCAGTGTTTGTCTTTCTGGATCTGACTTTCTCACTCAGAATAATTGTTGCCAGTTTTACCCATCTAGCTGAGGATTTCATAATTTTGTTACTATTCTATTGTATAAATGTACCACATTTTTATTATCTGTTCATCAGTTGACAGACATCAAGGCTGTTTCCATTTCCTGACTATTGTGACCAGAGCAGCAATGAACATGGATGATTAGGTAAGATCATGGAAACTGGGGACGCATGGGATTACATAAATATGTAAAACCAATAATCTTTATTTATAAGAGAAATAGCAAATTAGAATGGGAATAAATTATTATTAGTGACAAAAATAAGAGAATGAGTAAAAAAATGGAATAGTTCAGAAAAGACAAAAAAAATCCCTCAAATATTATTCAAGGGTATAAAATAAGATTTAAGTTAGTTAAAAGAAAAACATCATATTCCTGGAAGGGAAGACTAATATTTTAAAAGTACCAATTTACCCCAATGTAATATATAGATGTACTACAAATTTAATATTAATTAGACCTGGCCAAAATTCCAATTATATTGAAGTACTAAGTGATTTTAAAAGCCAACAAAGTTTTGAAAACGAATAATGACTAGGAATAGGACATGAAACTTTCTTTCCTATCACTTTCTGCCTATTCCTTCCTAAGGGAAGGCTTCTTCATGAATCTAGTTATCCCTAGCTAGGCTGGAAGTCGAGAAGCCTCAGTGATCCTCTTGTATCCAACCTCTGCACAACTTGGATTACATGTATGCATAGAACGCTTGGCTTGTTACATGGGTGCTGCATCTGAACTTTGGTCCTCATGTTCTATATAGCATGTGTTCTTAACTGCTGAGCTATTTCTTCAGCACATAACAGCATTTATTAAAATTTTGTTTTTTTAAAAAGACCTACAGCACTGGTTTCCTATTACTGTTGCAAGAAATTCCTGCATGATCTGGTGGCTAGAGGTAATAGCAATGCATTTCCTCAGGCTCTGGAAGCCAGCAGTCAAAAGTGCAGGTGTGCCTAGGGGCACCTGTGGTCTCTCTCTCCTTGTCTCTTCTAGCCTCTGGCACCAGTCTTCAGGGCTGGAGGCTGCATCGCTGCAGTTTCTGCCTACAGAGTCATGCTGGCTATCTCCCTCTGTGTCTTAATTGAACTCTATCTAATCTCATAAGGACACAGGTGATGGTACAGATACCACACCAGTAATCCTGGGTCATTTCCTCCTGTCCACTTTCTTAACTGAAGCACATTTGCAAAGGCTCTTTGACCAATTGAGATCAATTATGTAGGGTCCAACATTAATGCTTATGTATCTCTAGTGAGGAGGCCCTTTTTAGCCTACTATAATCATTATGATCAGAATATTTTGCTTGAATGGCAGACAAATAGATCAGTGGAGTAAAGAGCCCTGAAATAGACACAAACACAAATGGGAACTAGATTTAAGGAATGTTTGGATTTCAATTCATTACCAAAAGATACTTTATTTGATAATTATTTGTAGAAGAAAATAGAGATCCCTGTAGCTTTACCAAATGAAAGTAAGTCCAAGGTGTATCAACTTGCAAATGTAGAAGAAAAATAAATATACATTCTGAGACAATAGTAATAGCCAATAGAAGAAAACAAATGTGTTTATATTAACCTATAAATATAGGAGACTAACATTCCACAAATATCTCTTAAAACCTCAAGAGTCTAATGTTCAGTAGCAATTATTATCTTTTCTTTTTTGAATTTAATATACTTTTATTAATTTATTGAAAATTTCATACAATGTATTTTGATAATATTCCCTCCACTTCTCCCAACTCTTCCCAGATCCACCACCCACAACCCTTTTCAACTTCATGTCCTCTTTTTCTTTTTAAATAACGCACGGAGTTCAATTTGTGCTGTCCATTTACTCCTGGGTGGGTGCTGTCCAAGGGAGTGTGGTTGACTTACCAAGGGCTACATCCTTACAGAAAATTGACTCTCATGTTTCCCGAAACCCTTATCATCACCTGTTGATAGCTCCTCAGCTAGGGTTGGGGCTTGTAAGCCTCTCCAGGAACTTTACCTTTCTCTTTACAGATCTTTCTGTTTTGTGTTACAGTGAACATTATTGTACAATAAAAAGTAAAGTGAGTAATGTTTGAAGGGGGAAATTTTACTTGTATTTTAGAGTTCCATAAATATAGGTTGGAGTCCTGGCTATCACATTATTGAATATTTATGAAGCTTACCTTCTCATCTATGAATAGGAAGCAACATTTTCTTCTGTAGGCTGAGGTATTATATGTCTTCAATTGTTTTGTAGTGTAGAGTTCTAAGTACAGCATGCTGTGGAGGGTGGGGGGGCATGAGTGAGGTCACAGGTCTTGTGGTTGACCTGTGAAAGGAGAGTAATCCATCTCTATTGTTTGGATGTGGATTGTTCACCAAGGCTTTGTGTATTGGAAACTTGTTTCTCGGTATGGTGTATTAAATGGCGATTGCCTTTAACAGGTGGGCCTTATTGAGAAGTTATTGGGTTATTAGGTCATTGGAGTTAATGTCTATAAAAGAGATTATTGTGATTCCTGTGAGACCCTTTTTAGTTCCTGAGAGTGAATAATTTATATAAAGAGGAAGGCTTTCTCTTCTCACTCCCTGTCTTGCTGTCTTGCTGCATGGTCTCCTCCCTTTCCTATACAGCATCTCCCACTGTGATGCCATCTTCTAAGGAGTGCTCACTGAAGTCTGTGCTCACCCATATCCTTGAGGGAGATGAATGCAAAATACCAAATATGCAAAGTAAGCTAAATGCAGTTATTCCTGCACATTATCCAGCTTCATGTATTTGGTTATAGAAATGGTAAATAGACCAAAATACACTTACAAATAAAAACCTGAGAATGTATATAGTATGTATCCACATTGGAGAATAGAAACACAGAGTTAGAGATGGGCTTGAAGTCCCACTTCTACCCCCACATACAGATTACTGAGATCATTGTATCAGTTATACCTACTTCCAGTTGGCATGATGATAAGAGCATATAGCCTTTTAAAATGAATGCTTCTAAGTTTATTGTCTAGCCATCAATGCCTTGTGAGGTTTTATACATATCCTCTCTTTTCATTTTAAATTCTTAGGTTCTGGACTTATTTTGCTGAAAATAAGATATATTTTCTGAATTCTACTAGTAAGGGATTATGGAAATTACTTAAAGGGCTTAGGTTAAGAGGGCTTTGAATTACAGAAAGCATAATTTCTCAAACCAGTATCCATCATTTAGGACATATTCAAATTCCAAGAGATTATCACAGCCCTTACTTTGACAATTCCCATCACTGACTTGAATAGTAAATTAGTTTTACTGTTAGAGGCCAGAATTAAAGAGGAAGGGATTTTCTAGTTTCAGAAAGAAACCAAGGCCAAGAAAGAAGATTGTATTGTCCTTTTGGTGTCACACAGATCACCAATGCCGAATGGTGACAGCACTTATGCTTTTAACTCCTGATTCAAATTTGTTCCCATGTTCATGCTCCCACTGCTTGGTAGAAAGACTTTGAGAAGAGAGACTACTCTTGACTGTCTCAAATGGTCTTTTGTCCCAGTCACACACCAACTGAATGGCTATTTTTCTTCTTTGAAGGTGAATCAAGAACACTGAACTTGCATTATCTACTTCAACACATAACTTTAGTTTGTCCAGAGAGGTATAATGAAGCCAAGAGTCACTAAAGAATTCTTAGAGAACCTTCTGAAGACACTACTAGATTAAATGGCTAATTCTACCTAATATGCTGGCTTGAAGGGTTTGGGGGTAGGAAAAGAATGCCCTCAAAAAGATTTTCTATTTAAAATTTACTTTAAGTCTACTGGGGAACAACCAACTTATTGTTGGACACATCATACACCTACCTGTCCTAAAGGAAGGTTAACACTATAAGGATTTATTCTTCACATATTGTGGTAGTTTGAAAGAAATTGACCCCCAAAGGAATTGGCACTATTGGGAGGTGTGGCTTTATTGGAGTAGGGATGGCCTTGTTGGAGGAAGTGTATCACGGTGGAGGTTGGCTTTGAGGTCTCATATATGCTCAAGCTTCACTCATTGCGACATGGAGACAACTTCCTGTTGCCTGGAAGATGTAGGACTCTCAGCTACTTCTCCAGCACCAAGTCTGCCTGCATGCTGCTATGTCCCACCATGATGATAATAGACTGAACCTCTGAATTGTAAGGGAACCACCCCAACTAAATGTTTTCCTTTATAAGTGTTGCTGTGGTCATGTTGTCTCTTCACAGCACTAGAAACCCTAACTGAGACACATGTCATTGTTAAAAAATTATGAACTTTATAAGCATACTATCAAGCAACCAGACAATTTCTATCAACAAAACCTCTCCATTAAAATGTCAATCTTGTCTGGTGGTTCTTACCCTTTGGAGATCACATATCAGATATCCTGCATATAAGATATTTTCATTATGATTCATAACAGTAGCAAAATTACAGTTACAAAGTAGCAACAGAAATAAGTTTATGGTTGGGGGTCACCACAACATGAGGAACTGTACTAGAGGGTTGCAGCATTAGAAGCAGAAGAACCACTGATCTAGACTCTTCCATTTTATAGCAGTTTTTACTTCCCACAGTTCAGCAGGCAAGCCCTCATCTCTGCTAACTATTTATTTATATATTTAGAGATAGATTCTCAGTACATTATTTTTCCTCAAACACAGAATTTTCAATCAAGATCAGGGCTTGGATCTAAGCAAACTTACGTTATAGGAACCTAAGCTTGAGTCTAGGTTTGAGGTGCAGATAAATTACATGTGTTCAGATGGCAGAAGCATGGAGCAGAGAGTGAAGTGTTGACAGGGAAGGCAAAGAAGCTAACTTTAGTGTGTGCTGATAGCAAGATACACTGTAGACCTCCACGACTTGCTACCACTGGAAAGCACTAGGAGGCAGAGGAGAACACGCCTAAGAGAGGACAGTCTGAGTAATCATCCACCAATTCTTTCTCCTCATTGGCTGGAATATGCTTCCGAAGGTATGAACTTTCACTGCTTCAGGCCTGCTTGTCAAGAGCAGAGAGAAAGCCCCAAGGGAACAAGTTGGCTGCTGCTTGCAGAAGGTCACCATTACTGGGGCACCAACACCATCTGCCGAATCAACCTTGTGGGAAATGAGCTCACATCTTAATTTCAACAACTTTATTTCATAAATATTTTAGGCCTTCTGCTGTGACCTCACAAACATAATTAAGGTATACGTTCTTAAGCAGAGTGAAAAAGTAAATTCCTTTATTGATTGGATTTTAATTCTGAGGAGAAATACTAGTTTTCATTATGATTCTAGTTTTTATTTTATTCTATTTTTTTAAAGATTTAATACATTTATTAGTCTTTGAGAAAAAGTAGGGAACAATACGAGGTTAAAAACAATCTTTAATATACCACCTTCAAAAAATTAAAATACTGGCAATATAATGAATATATATATATATAATATATATATATATATATTATATCATATAACACAGGAGCCAATATCCTGTTCTACCAATTTCACACAATAATTATTTAGTTGTTCAAATTTTTGTATGCTGGTAAATATTCATCTGGCATGAATCCTTATGTCTCAAATTGATGTTGTTTTAGAGATTTCTAAAATGAATTCTATACCATTAATGAGAAAAGACATGTTAATAATCCTATCTGAAACATTGCTGCATGTATAGATTATTTTTTATATACCATTTAGTGAGCAAGGTGTTTAGTCTGGATAAAATATTTCCAAACTCTGAAACCTGGGGCCTATGCAGGATCGCTTGGCTCGGCCTGGGAGGAGGGGACTGGACCTACCTGGACTGAGTCTACCAGGTTGATCTCAGTCTGCGGGGGGGAGGCTTTGCCCTGGAGGAGGTGGGAATGGGGGGTGGGCTGGGGGGAAAGTGAGGGGGGCAGGAGGGGGGAGAACAAGGGAATCCATGGCTGATATGTAGAACTGAATTGTATTGCAAAATAAAAATAAATTAAAAAAAATATTTCCAAACTCATATCAATTGTAGAACTTTCTAAAGTGATATTGATTAAAATTTTGTATATTCCTCACATTTTCAGAGACATTATATTTGCATAATCATTACAGAATCCATGCCTGAGACAAATCTTATAAATGTGAAAAATATAAAAAGTTCTTTGTCCAGTCTTTCCATTTTCATGATCATCACAGAATCCATAGTAGAAAGAAGCATTAGAAATGTCAAGAATGTGGAAAACCCTTTACAAAATTCTCAACACTTCAAGTTCATTAATAAACACATACTAGAAAAAAAAACTTTGTAAGTGTAAAGAATGTGGAAAACACTTCTTGTGAGCTCTCATACTAGAAAACATCAGAAAATTGGTGCAAGAAAGAAACTTTAAGAAATCCTCTGATAATAAATAATAATTTATTTTTGTTATTACTTGAAAATATCGAGATTGGCTGGATCCCGAGTCAGTAATTAAAGAAAGACCCATGAAGTTCCCTCCAGTTCTGACACTTCAGCCTGCATTATCTTGTTGGTAGGAAATGAGACTCCTACCCACATTTGCTTCTCAAACAGACAAGTAATTAGAGCTGGCAAAGAAATAAAAATGAAAATATTCAGTAAGTTTGCATTGAGAGTAAAAAAGAAAATACCATAGTTATACAGACCCTAAGAATCTATGCCATGAAACAGACATAGGCCCTTTCTCCAGTGCTCCATGGAATGTCCACCATTTTTGTTCTTCTATTATGCCTTGAGTGAGAACTTTTGCTGTCACTGCTTGTTTTTTTTAAGACAGTTCCATTTTTATTTATTTTTAAAGTTAACTTTTTTTGAGAGTTTCATGTGTTTACTTACCCTTCCCCAACTCCTCCAATATCCCTCTATTTCCTCTAAAATTATTGACCTGTTATTATTTCTCTCTCTCTCTCTCTCTCTCTCTCTCTCTCTCTCTCTCTCTCTCTCTCTCTCTCTCTAGCCTTGTGAGATTTCCTCCATCTCCATCTGCACTGGCTAGTGCAGTTCTTACTTAGGCAACCATATTGTCAATATCTCCTGGGTTCAGCTTCCATGTCATAAATAGAAGACACTGTCTTGCAACAGGTGTCCATGTCCTCTGGCTCTTATAATCTCCCCTCCACATAATGTTCCATGAGCCATAGGTTTATGGAGGTGTTGTAGGTGTATCAATTGGGTCTGGGAATCATATGGTTAGTAGTTCTCTACATTTTGACAGGTGTGTCCTTTTGTAATTGTCTCCATCTGCTACAAAGGAAGCTTCTTAGTTGAAGGGAGAGCTTATTTATCTGTGGATATAAGGATAAATATTTAGAATGAAGTCAGAAGTTATACAGGTTTATAAAAGTGGCTTAGTAGTAGGCTCTCTTCTAGGGTCCATGACCTCACTAGCCATGGGTGGTTGACTAGGTTTATAGGAATAAACATTAATTCCTTCCTCTTGAGCAGACCTTAAGTCCAATTAAACAGCTTCTGTTTACCTCATGATATAAGTGCTACTACTGTACCCTGCATCTTGCCAAGCAGATGTGGATAGTGTTTACAGCTGGGGTATGATTGTGGGTTGCCTTTCTCCTTTGTCAGCTTACATAGCAACTTCAGATACTATGAGAGCTAGTCCTCAGTGAAGGAGGCTTCCAGAACAGTGGGAGCATTGCCTGCATGTGCTCAACAAGAGGAAAATCATGCCTAACACTGGAAACCTAACCAACTAACCAGAGCTAGTGAAGTCATGGATCTTGGAGGAGAACCTATAACTGTCACTTTACTAAACTAGCATAATCCCTAACTCCGTTCTAAATATTTGCCCTTGTACCCACAGGTAAGTGTAATTCTTACACCTCATCAAGAAAAGTTCTGTTTGCAACAGATGGAAACCATTACAAAAGACCATAATGCAGAGTAGTAGACAGTCCCAGTGAACATCTACAATACAACTCCCATATCCAAGTCTCGGGGATCATTGTGGAAGAGGAAGCAGGAAGATTGTAAGAGACAGAGGAGAAAGGACTTTGCTATGAGATTGTGTCTCTTTGTAACATCAAAAGCTACATCCATAAAGTCTCACCAATATTACTGACTAAACATGAGCTGAACAAGGAAAACAGTAACAGACATGTTAGCCTGGAAGGCATAAAGCTCAAGAGGTCTCAAGCATACACAAAGAACTACAGGCAACTAAGGAATGTTGAGAATGGAAGAATCAGTCTTCCTCAGGGGAGAACACTCCAATTGGCTATCCACTTCCAAATGCTCAGCTCTGAAAACATACATAAATGAACATTAGATAGACTGAGTAAGTTGTACTTAATGTATTTAGGACACATTTAGGTGGAATGATATAACTATATTATAATCTCAACTAAAATAAATAATTTAAAAAATCACGATGACTTTCTAAGTCTGGACTTGCTCTTACATTATTAAAGCTGTCACCATGTGTGTTTTGTGGCTACCTGAGGCCTATCTCTTTGCCACAAGGTTTCAGATCCTAGTTTCTGTTGAAGGTATGGAAGCAGCCATGTTTTTTTATGGGTAATTACAAAATCACCTTGCTACATTTGATTTAATGGAGAAATTTCATTCAAGGTTTAGAACTCATCCCAGGAAGCCAGTTATGCTGGTAATATTTAATGATTTATTGACTCAGTTCTTCCTGATTTTTGAGTTGAAGTTGGTGGATGTGAGAATATTTTCATGTTTCAAATGGATTGAAGGCAATGGTGATATGTCGTAGATGCTCTAACTTCGCCATGAAACCCTATCCTTGTATTTTCCACTAGTGTGTGTGTGTGTGTGTGTGGATCAGAAGGAATTCTGGGTTCTCTAGTGGGTCTTTAGTGGAGAATCTACAGGAGACAGTGGTGGTGTAACTGAAAGTGACAGGGTCCCTTGGAATGACTGAGTGATTGACTTCTTATATAACTTCACAAAGTGAACTTTTCATTATTGCCTGAGTATAGAGTCAGTTAGAATGTGAAATTTATTCTTCAGATAAGCCAATAGTACACTGTTTTTTTAAAGTTCTTCCTATAATTGAGATATACTTGCCTAGAGTCAAATTTCTTAGAATTGCATTCGTGGATGTGTAAGTATATATATTTACACAACAGACACCTTTCCCAAGACAAAGAACACTTTCTTTCATCCTAGAAACTCCCTTCTCAGTGTTTCTAGCGAACTCCTCCCACATTCAGCCAGTTATTTTATGCGTTTTGTTACCGTCGAACAATTTTCCTTATTCTTACATGTCATGTAAGTAGAATTATATAATATACACTTTTTTGCTGAACTTTTCCCACCAATATTATGTTTCATTCTTTGAAATTCAGCTGTGTGTAGTTGTGCACTTCAAGTTTATTTCTTCATATTGCTGAATAGTATTCTGTTGTGTAAATATAGCACACTGTATTTCTCAATCCTCCTGTTGATGGATATTTGGTTTGTTTCCAATTCTTAGGCTATGTGAATAGAGTTGCTCTAAATATACATCTATAGCTTTTTTTGTGCTCATATATTTTCATTTCTTTTGTATAAACCCTAGTGGTATGGAAAGTCTATGTGTAAATTTACATTATTTTTATGGCTTGAGTGGCTTAGGGATAAATGTTAAAAGATTAAATATAACAGCACTCATAGACTATTCTTAAAATTAAGAATTTTTGCATATATATGTGTATGTACAGGGAGGAGGAAGATTTTGATTACATGCAACATTTTGCTTAGTAATGAAAATGTACATTGTTTGCTTTATTGGCATGTGGAGGTGTGTTAAAAGTACCATTTCAAGTGTATATTCTTCATCCTGAAATGTCATTCAAATTCATCTGTTCTCTTGAGCACAAGCCAGTAGCGTCAATGAACACTTGCTGAGCTATCCTAATTGCATGTGCTGTTTCTTATGTGGGAAGCATTCACTCTAGGACCAATGATGATGACTGTTGATGGCCACTCACAGATTATGTGTGTGAAAACAATTTAAAGATCTCTAAATGACCAAAGACAATACAGACAAGAAAACATTGGAGGAAGAACTAAGAAGAAAGTCAGAGCTGCAGAATAGATAGTGATGATAAGATTTGATGAACTATATTAATTAATTAGTCTGTTAGTTACCTTTCTATCATTATAACAAGTACCTGTGATACCCATGTTTTAAACAGAAAAGATATATTTTGGCTAACAGTTTTGGAGGTTTCAGTGCATTAGCCCAACTGCTTTGGGCCTATGGTGAAGCACTGCATATCAGCGGGTGGACAGCAGAACACAAATATCACCTCATAGCCTGGAAGGAAGAAGGAGAGGAAGACGGAGGGTCTGGGATCATACTATCTCCTTCAAGACCACGCTCCACATGACTCAAAACCTTCTAGTAGGCGCTACTTCTTAAAGGTTCTGCCACTTCCCAGTAATGCTACATTGGAACTAAGCCTTTAATATACAGGCTTTGGGTGTCATCTAAGATGCAGTCTATGGCAGGCTTCTTCCTTGTTTTCCTTACAGTGATTAGTAAAGTGCTAAATAAACAAGGGTCACAGTAGAACAAGGAGGGGGATCTACTGAAAAAGACATTTCATTCTGGGGGTTCTGCATAGAAGGACACCAGACAGAAATTACTTCAAAAGACCTTAGGAATTCATGATTAATAGGCTTATGGTGATAGGTTCTTTTTAACTTCCAGAGGTTCAGGTTGGGAGCTGTGGTGCACAACTTGTATTCATTACTAGGAACTTGCCAACTTCTTCCCAGAATTGGCCCATTTAACTCTCTCTCTCTCTCTCTCTCTCTCTCTCTCTCTCTCTCTCTCTCTCTCTCTCTCTCTGGTTTCTTTTCACTGCTGTATTATTGTGTGACCTCAGAAGTTCATATTTTGGGAGTTTGGCAAGTTCCCTTGAACGATTTTTTTTTTTTTTGATGAGTGCAATACTAGAAATTTTTGCTGTTAACAAGCAAAGATGTTAAAAAAATAGCTTCTTAATAAAATGTTGGAATTTCAATGTAGGCTCTCTATCAGCCTATGGATCTCCTACATGAAGATTGCCTAATTTCATGATATGGGCATTTTGTTGTTGGGTACTAGCTCCTGTTGACAATTCTCTGTGTTTAAAAGCCTAGAGTGATCTTTGTTGGCCCACTGTCATCAAATGTTTGAATGGACATCTATTTCCTCCTCATCCTCTCTCTTGATTTGTATCAGGTATGAAACACCACCACACTGACATCTCAGCCTCACCAGGAAGATTTGTTAAGATTAATTTATACCTTAAATTGTTTGGAAGCCAGAGGGATGTCACTCTCCACTTGTGGGAATGCCAGATTTTAGACTTACTGAACATAGATTACACAAGAACCAGCTCCCCATGTTCCAAGAAAGTATTAGTACCAAGACTTCCTCTCTTCTTTTTGTGGAAATTATCATTTGTAAAATTCAATGTTGGATTCCAAGTTTTGGCAACACTCTTTTTTTATGTTTGTTTTGTTTTATTTATTAAGGCAGAAATCCAATTCCATGTATTGGATTTTTTTTTATCTCTGTACATCTCCCCTCACCTGTTGAGAATGGAAGCAGCAGGCATTTCATTTGCTCACAGTATAATCTCAGGTCCCTTTGAGTAAGAGCTTTTAGCAGCTCTGTGCTCTAATTGTTGATTTACTACCTGCTTCTAGTTGGAGTGCCCTGCCTGCCTCTGCTTAAATTCAAGCTCTCAGCGTTAGCTGAAGTATTCAAGACACTCATGGGAGTGCCAAGGGTCCAGGAAAGGTGGGGGGCAGTGCTTATTGATCAGGCTCCCACTTTTCCTGATACATGTTCTCCCTTGTGCTATTCATGTTGTTGTTTTTGGGAGTTAGAGTAAGGAAATAAAGGCAGTGATAATAAAATCAAGGAAAACCTTCGAGGAGAGGCAGAGAGGGGGAGAGGAAGGGAGGAAGGCAAGCATAGAGGTCAGAAGAGCCCGGGACAAAATGAATTCCCCTGTTCTCTCAAGCCTTCCCTCCTACTTCTCCGTAACTACTATGAATTTAGTGGCTTTCTTAATTCGATGACGTTTCCATGTATCATGGAGAGTTCTTTCTGCTGAGATACTTATTTGTTTCAAGTTGAGCTAGATGAAACCTTAATCATAGCTTTAGTAACCAGCATGCACTAAAACACCTTGATCTTGCTGGGAGTCTGCCCTGGGGAGGGACACAAACCCCTGACAACTCTCATCCCACCCTTGAGACGTGGTTAGTCTGGAAGTTGCAGGCACATGACATCTGTCTAGAGTAGTGTCACCCTTAAGTCTCTGGGACATGAATTGGGATCCAACACTTTTCCTAAGTTACTAACTCATTCAGTGTATTGCCTGCACAATACAAAGAGATCACATTTACAAAAATTCTGGTAAAAGCAAAGCAGCAGAAAAAGTGAGCAGATTTACAAACATGATTTCATTGTAAGTTTCCCAAGGGAGCTAGAAATCCATCCCCACTGCTATACAATGGGGTTCTCTAAAGACACACTAATGATGAATGTCACAGTACTGGGTGGGAGACGTTTGTGAATATCACGGCTCCCAGTGACCTGTTTTAAGGACATAAAATGTTATGATGAATAAAAACATCTTCCAAGGCAGTTGAAAGAAATGGCCAATGGCATTTACAAACACGCCCACCCACACCCATATACCCCTTGACATCAGTAAGTTAACAGCTGTATAATTTCACAGTGAGAAGATGCAGATGGCCAAGCAAGAACCTAGGATTCCAAGGGACTCCACTGAGCTCCTTGTAGAATCTGCTTATTTACAAGGCACTGGAAAATTTAAGGTCAGGAAAATATCTACTCGCAGCCAAACCTGAAGACCTCTTGTCCCTGGGATGATGTATGAAGAAAACGTAATCTAGAACTCACCAGTTTACACAGAGAGGCTTCATATATCTGTGTTGTTGTTTCCTCTTTTGCAATTATAATCAGGAAGTGTGTAAGTGGTGCATTTTCTGGCTATAACTATTAAGTCTGGATAGTGAACTTGGGTTGTAGTTTTTATAACCAGAAATGCTACCATATCCTAAGTCTTACATACTATTCTCTAGGAATGAATATGAGTGGAACTCTTCAGAGATGTGGGGTGTCAGCAAGTGAGAGGTCTACCTTAAAATTGTTCTTAAAGTAAATTGTTTGAAGAAATTGCCAGAAATCTTCCAGTGGAGAACTTTGAAGTTGTGATGGCTATGTGGCTTTAATTCAGGGAGATATAAAAGAAAGGGCCAATAGCATAACTGGATTAAGTATCTTTCTTTGAGAAAGGGCTATTTTCAGACATTTTGAACCCAAGTCATCTGGATGGACAGCAAAGGAAGTGAAATCCCTTAAATAAAATTTTAAATTAATTTTGAGATAATAATGTAACAACATTTTTCCTTTCCCATTCCTCCCTTCAGACACCACCATATACCCCTCCCCAATCTCCTCCAAGTTCATGGCCTCCTTTTTTACTAATTGTTATTCCATGTGTGCGTACACACACACACACACATGCACACACACACACACACACACACACACACACACACACACACGTATTTCTAAATTAAACCCATGGCCTCCTTTTTTACTAATTGTTATTCCATGTGTGCGTACACACACACACACACACACACACACACACACACACACACACACACACACACACGTATTCCTAAATTAAACCCATTCAGTCCAGATGATGTTACTTGTATATGTGTTTTCAGAGATGACTGTTTTTTTCTAAGAAGGGAATGAATCCACTCTGGAAATTTCACCCATCCTTACAGTGCTTCACCTTACCATGGCACCTTGGTGAAAAAGGACAAGTAAAGTGGAGAAGGCCTGAGAACTAGATAGGTTTGGAAGATCAGACTGTCATAGGAATGTGAAGAAGTTGGAATATTCAGCATTGGAAGAATCACAGCATTGAACTACTGTCAGGTAGACCAGAGATTCTGAAAGGAGCAGTCAAAGGTATGGGCTAGAGGAGTATTTCTCAACTTTCCTAATACTGTGAACCTTTAATACACCTCATGCTATGGTGACCACCAACAACCATAAGATTATTTTCATTGCTACTTCATGACTGTAATTTTGCTACTGCTATGAATTGTAATGTAAATACCTGATATGCAGGATATCTGATATGTAACCCCATGTGAAAGGGTCACTGGACCCTGAAAGGGGTCACACCCCACAGATTGAGAACCACTGGGCTAGAGGCAGATCCTGAATTCCTCAACTGAATATCAATTCAGATAGTATGCTGGATAGTTTTATGCCAATTCACACAAGCTAGAGTTATCTGAGAGGAGGGAACCTCAATTAAGAAAATGCCTCCATAAGATCAGGCTGTAGGCAAGCCTGTGTGGCATTTTCTTAATTAATGATCAATGGGGGAGGGTCTAGCCCATTCTGGGTTGTACCATCCCTGGTCTGGTGGTCCTGGACTCTATAAGAAAGCAGGCTGAGCAAGTCATGTAGACCAAGTCAGTAAGCAGCACCCTTTCATGGCCTCTGCATCAGTTCCTGCCTCCAGGTTCCTGCCTGGTTTGAATTCCTCTTCTGACTTCCTTTGATTATGAATAGTAATATGGAAATGTAAGCCAAATAAACCCTTTTCACTCCATTACCTTGGTCACAACATTTCATCACAGCAATAGAAATCCCAAATAAGACAGTGAATAGCATTCCCATTTTGCCTCTTGATACTTGCACTAAGATTAGTTAAGAGGTCAGCCGATAGCTCATTCTCTAATATGTTTTAAGTGGATGAGTAAGGCTTGAGCATCTTTCTCTTGGACCTTTGTGAGAGAAAACTGAGATTCAAAGAGCTAGATGTATTAGTATACCTGTAATCCCAGCACTTGGGAGGCAAAGGCAAAAGAATAAAACATTCAGGGCCATCTCAAGCTACATAGTTCCAAGTGAAGAAAACAAAGGGGAGGAGGAGAAGAAGGTAGAGAAACAGGAAAAGGAGGAGAGACAGCAGGAGGAGGAGGAAGAGAAGATTCTCAAAACAGAGAAGGAACTTCCTTAAAATCCAGTCTGTTTGCCATAAAATGCTCCACACAGAATGTGAACTGAGATCGATCCCAGGCTCCCAGAATGTGAGTTGCATATGTCTAGGAGATAAAGCCTTCCAGTTCATTGTGCTAGGACTGGCTGTGTTACAAGCTGAAGATATTCTCCTATATATCTATACCCATGTAGATGCCTGACACTGTGGTGACTGAAAAAATATTTATGGATCTAGTTCTTAAGCATGTACCTTTTTCATTACTCTTACTCATCTGCAGATGCGGGCTAGCCCAGGTTTTTTCCTAGCTCCTCTGCCCCGTGTTGCCCATAAACAGAAATAATTATAAATTATACCACAGGTTAGTCAATAGGAAGCCTTCTGAACCCTGGCTTTAATTCATCATGGGTGATAGTTCATTTCACAATGCCCCACAAGACAGGGATAACTTATTTTAATTGGCCATCATTTGTAGTCCACAGCATGGTCTACTTTAGAAATGACACTGCCACTTTATTGTAACTGTATTTCTCTGACTCATGGCTTTCTAACCGAGGGGAATAGATCAATTTTTCATAAATCATAAAAAGTACATAGAAAAATAAAATAGATTTCTGTCCCTAGCTCTTTCTAGCTCTCTTATACAATGCCAACAAATAAAAGACTGTCCAGTTTGGTGACTATCCAGCTGTATTTGGAATTCTCCCAAGGAAAATGGCTGAAGAGGTGACAGCAGAGAGAAAAAGGTCACAGTTTGGGCTTGGAAAAAGGAACAACATGAACCATTCTCCAAGTTTCTTTGACTCTTTGTTAGTGTGGCTGACAGTCTAGACTCCTGTATCTATAGTGAATGTGATGGCTTCGTCCTAATGTGTCTTTGTTCTTCATTAGAAACACTCATGGGCTAGTCCTAAGATTTTGACATATCTGTGTGATGTCATTAGGATTACTATAACTTTCAAAGGCCAAGGAAGTAGCAAAGCTATGCCTAAGGTATGAACAAAAGAGGCAAGATCTGGCCTCCCATGTAAGGGTTCTCTAACCGAATTTCCTGTGTAAACAGAAACTAGTTAGCAGGAACTTAGTCGTACCCCTCCACCAACCCTCCCCCTCTCTTTCATCCATTTCTTTCTCTCTCTCCCCCTCTCTTAACAAGGGATCTTTTGGGAGGAATTGGGAAATGGAAGGAAGACAAACTCTGTTGTCAAAAAATTGCCTTTGTAACAAAGATAAGCTGGCAAGAGGAGATTGGTCGAAACAGAAGCAGAGGTCTCCATCAACCATGTTAATTTCACCAATTACTGGTGTTCCCATGGTGAATGGAGCCTGTCTTCCTGTGTATCCCATACTGCCCTTGCTTTCCTTGTAGCCAGTCATGGTCTCTGTTCAAATCACTGCAATCCCTACTTAGCAACTCATATGCTGTCCCCATGAAGACTGGTGAATTGAAAGATAACTTTAAAAACATTAGCTTATATTAATTATATAAAAGAATGGATGATGTTGAAGGCGGACACTTTTGAATGACACTAATACATTTGAATCATAAGCTTCCAGATCATAGAAGTAGACCCATGAGGAGTTAGGAACACATGTTTCCTGTTAGGCATTACACTTTTCAAGAAACAGAAAATGGAAAATTAAAGGATATGTAGGTATGCTTATGTGTACAAATGCTTTGAATCCTATCCAGAACTTAAACTACTATTTAAACAAAAAGTGTTTCAACAATGACCAAGAATTAAACCTACATATGTCTCTCAAGAGTGCACATTGTGTGTGTGTGTGTGTGTGTGTGTGTGTGTGTGTGTGTGTGTGTATCTGTGTATCTATGTATCCAAAATAGTTTCTCACTATACAAACAGAAACATTTTTTTAAGTCAGATGTTCAAATGTGGAATGTGATTCCTCATGAAAGAAGTTAAAAAGGAAGATTTCTTAGCTTTCTCTTTCCAAAAGTTAGTAAGGCCATGAGACAGTTAAACTGTTCTGCATCTTCAAAAATACTCATTAACAATAACAATGTGGGGTTTTTTGTCTGTTAAACTTTGTAAGGTAAACTTGCAAGTATTGAACCATTGGAGCCCTTAGTGTCACTTTTTCTTTTTAATTTTTTAAACATTTCCAGCATTTCCAATCAATTGAACACTCCAACTTCTTAGAAAATGCAAGATTCTCACTATCTCAGTTCCAGTTACCCACACAACTGTTAGGAAAATAGTGGAAGCTATCATTTAAATGCAAGGATATGGTTAAGCTGTTAGTTTGGGGTGGCTTTTCAGGCATTTGTGTAAAACATCATCACTTTTATATGTTATGGTCTATGTATGGGCACATGATTACACAGATGTACAGGGTGGTGGTTTGTATAGTAAAGGGCCCCATAGACTCATGTGTTTGATTGATTGGCCCATAGGGAGTGGCACTATTAGAAGGTGTGGCCTTGTTGCAGGAGGTGTGGTCTTGTTGGAGGAAGTGTGTCACTGTGGGGGTAGGCTTTGAGGTCTCATATGCTCAAGCTATGGCCAGTGACACAGTCTTCTGTCACCTGTGGATTGAGATGTGGAACTCTCAACTTCTCCAGCACCATGTCTGCCTGCTTGCCACCATGTGCCTCCATGATGGGCTAAACCTCTAAACTGTAAGTCAGCCCCAATTATGTTTTCCTTTAGAAGAGCTGCTATGGTCATGGTGTCTCTTCACAGCAATATTAACCCTAACTAAGACATGCAGTTTACCTGTCATTGGCAAATACTCGAGTCATCATAAAACTGATGTATTTTGACTTAAAATGTTTAAGTTGTCAAACCTTCCTTCAGAATTATAGACTTGGAAATATTTTAACTGATCCACTCAGTCTCTATTTTTTCTCCTCTCAATAACTGGTACAGTTTAGTAATGAATTAGCAGGTTCCTGGAAATATACATTATATATAGTTTCTGATTTCTGGCTTGTTTGGGGAGCTTTGTCTGTTTATTTTGTTATTTTGTTTGTTCTGTTTTTTTCTCTTCTTGTTAGTTAGATTGTTTGTTTGGGGGCAAGGCCTGACTATGTAGTCAGACTAGCCTTGAACACAGAATCCTCCTGCCTCTGCGTTCCAAGTGCTGGACTGATAGCAATGTGCCCCCATGCCTAGCTTACACTTGAATTCTGAGTAAGTGTTGTTTGGCTGTTTTCTGGCATCCCCTGTTCAAGAACAGCAATTCTAGAATGTTACTTTAGTATTCTGAATGTATTTGTTTTGTTAGACATCCCCATTAAAGCACCCAGGGCTACACTGTGTAAGTAATGTGAGTTTGGGTCAGTTTTACTATGTATAACTTCTAGTGCTACAATTTCATTTTCAAATGTGCTGTAAGCATCCCATGAAAAAAGTGGGTTGCCAAAACATAGATAGAAAGAAAAGGTGTAATTCCCCAGCCAGGAGTTTTAGGAGACGTCTCTGAGCAGAGATGAAGATGTCTGAAAAGCTTACTGCCTCTAATTTGCACAGCATTTTCTCCCAACCCCCATCTGTAGGTGTAAACTCCATCTTTAAGGGAGTTTGACATTTAGCTTTAGAAGGAAAACACTTTGGGGGCTCTTCTTAACAACCACAGCAAGTTTTCGTAGGTGATTTAGCAAATGTCAAAACTTTTCTTCTAACGATAGGCGTGATTTATACAGCCAAGCTGGTATTTGCATCATCCAGATGACTCAGAACTCAGGTGGCTTTCCCAGCATGATAGCCCCCATTACTACTCACCTTCAAATTTCCTCTGCCCCAGGAGGATGACCTGTAACTGCTCCTCTTCCTCTTAGCATCTCCTCAATACTTGATCTCTAACCTGCTCCAGTCTCTTCCTCCCAGTCACGATGCCAGTGGTTATGCACAGTAGCACTCTTGTCCTTCCTCATTTCTTCTTCCCCTGAAAACAAAGCTCACTTATTTTCATAATTACATACATTGTTGTCTTTCAATGATAAAAGCAAAGTAAGCTAATTAAGCTCCTACCAGTAAAATAGCACATTTATTATATGTCCTTCACATGCACGACCAAGCCTTGGGGGTGGCAAAGAGAGCTGGCTCAGCCAGCTTGCCTGGAGTATGCAACTCAGTGGTAAAATCAAGAAAGACCCTTCCTCAAAACAAGGTAAGGAGAGAACCAACTCCCCAAATAGTTTTCCTTTGGCTAACAATTCCCACCATAGTGTGGTGCCTCCCCCCATCCAAATAAATAAATACAGACGTAATCCAGCTGTATATAATTCTTATTTAACCACTTAGTATCAGCTTCCGCTTTTTCAATAACAACTCCCAGACTTATTGATGGCCCTTTCTTTTGCTCAGTGCTGGTCATTTGGCCTTTGTCAAATGCCTCACGGGGTAAAAATGTGTCATGTATCCAGCCTAGCCAATTAGAGCCCAGTACTCCCCTGGCCTCGCTGATAAAAATGAGGATGTTAACTTCGTGATGACCAGTCAGAGCTGAGGTTGATGGTGAATAAAGACCTTATTTTTTCTCATTGGGAATGAGGAAAACACAACCTGAATGTTATACCCATATGTACGGTTGCCCTGCTTAACACTGAAACCACTTCTTACAAAACTAAAGGCAATAATAGATGGAGAAGTAGGCAGCTCTCAGACTGTGGAATCATCAGAACAGACACAGTCTGCCTTTGAATTTTCTTTCCTTTTTCCTTACACCAATTTCAGTTTTCTTTCATTTGTAATGGTGTGTGGTACACTCCTCTCTTCCGAGAACAAGTGTGGTGAGATAAAGCCACCTGGTTGTGTTTGATAGATGGGCTGATGTCGTGCTTCTCACTCCATTGGTCCAGTTTATCCCTTTTCCTCAGGATTCTGTCCTTGGATGACTTCCAGGTCTGCTCTCTACCTCTTGGTTCCATTTAGCAGTTAACGTTTAGAACAGCACCTCTGCAGGCCAGTGCTTCCTAAGCTCCTTCCTCCTACCAAGCCATCAGTTATACATTCTAGACCTTTTTCAACTGCCAAAACCTTCAAACTTTAAGTCTAAGAACACTCACTTTTGGAATAGTAAACTGAATTCCTCACCTTCTTCACTGTCACCTCTAATCTCTCACAAGCTCTAGCTATTAATGCACAATGAGGTTACACTGTCTTCTTCAAGGAATATAACCTAGAGTCATTCTAGGTCCCTTTCTCTGTAAACTTGAAAGCAATAAATTTATTGTATTTTACTTTCTCAGTATCATAGAGATATTCTCTATGCAACAACTCCCAATTTTATAATTTATTAAGATTTTTAAAAGATCTTTTTAACTGCTTTGCTTTATGAAATTTTTTTTACTATGAAAGTATTTTGTGTGTATGTGTGTGTGCATGTTTCTCTGTGTGTATACTTACACATTCATGCATGTATGTGCATGTGTGTGCTGTGGCTATGGCTTACATGTGGCTCTCCTTTAAAAAGTCTCATGTGGGAACTTATTTCCCAAAGACATATATGAAAGATATAAAGAGAGTAGAAACTGGATCCCACTGTGGCCTTTATAGTTAAGGCCACTGGAAAGTGATTGAGTTTAAATAAAGTCACTAGAGTTGAGTACCCATTATTGTATCTTGATGGCTTTATAGGAGAATGAAGAGGCTCATACGGGCATGCATTTGTACTCTCTGTTCATTGCCATGTGCAATGGTTGATCTTGGTTGGCAACTTGACTAAATATGTTATCAACTAAAACCCACACAAGTAGACATGTTTGAGAGAGACTTCCTTGTGTGGGCCATTTGTCATGGGAGAACCACTCTAAATCTGTGACATGCTTTCTGATGGCATACCACAAAACAACATGGTAGAAGGAAAAGAAAGTTTTTGCATTTTGCCTGCTTGCTCTTACTCTTGCTGGCAAGTTCATCTACTTTGTTGCTGAGGCACTCCTTTGCTGGTATTAGAACCTACATCTTCAGGATTCCAATGCAGACTGAAGACCAGCAGCTCTCTAGGAATTATCCAGAACCTTAATACCAGAGTGGTGCTATTGAGACATCCAGTGTCATGGACTGAACAACTACCAGATTCTTCACCTTCCCATTGGAAGACAGTCATTATTTGACTACCCAGACCACAGCCTGGAAACTACTCTAATAAATTCCCTTTTGATGCTATGTACCACACTGGAACTCTACCATGAAGAAGGTCATCATCAAGTGTATCCCCTAAACCTTGCACCTCTGTAACTATAAGCCTAAATAAACATCTTTTCTTTATTAAAGTATCTTCCTAGAGTATTTCCTTATACTAGCAAAAACCATGAAAATATATCCATATGCATTTATGTTTTCAAGGATACTTTTATTGCATTGCAACATGTCTTAAGTTCCTTTTTGTCTAAATGAGATTATATCTAAATTACTAACAGCACTTTTCCTGATCTGGCCCTTGAATTTCTTTTCTATTATCATCTTTTATATATCACCAACTTTATCAGGCTAATTACACTTACTAAAAATACTGTGCTCCAAACTAGAAGGATAACTGATATTGTACACTTAGAGGAGCACAGAGACCAAGCATCAGTCCTCCTGGATAAGCGAAAGAGTAAAAAATAAACAACAGTCATGTATAGTCAGCATTCAAAGGCAGAAAGATTGACTACTTGTTCTAACATGGATAGAAGCAGAATCCTCTGGGCCACAATGTCATCCAAGGAGGATCACAGCAGAGAACAACAGTGTGTGAATAATGGCCGGTACATACCAGAAGCTCATGACATCTAATTACCTTCAGGAAGCCAAGCTACCCTGGCAGAAATAAGCTTACATGCATAAGACTGGGACAATTCTCTCTGTTCAATGACAAAGATCCCTTCAGCTGAGCCACGTGAACCTTGGAATCAAAATGTAAAGTGCAGAACAGTCAGACCTGAACAAAACCTCACAAGTCACTCTCCAGGTTAATGATACATAGCTGAAAATCAGTCCTGACCCAGGGGTGATTACTCACTTATCATTGGGTCCATGGTATTGAGGTCCTTAGCCTGTAAGTAAGATGGACATTCCAGCAGGATACAAGGGTCCTTTTGTCACACTCACATTGTCTGTTTTAATCTCTCTTCCTCTACTTGGTGAAGAGCCACTCACCTCTTGAAGTCTAGAGTAGTTGTCCCACCTTTGTAAAAATACCTCTATCTTTTCACTGTTTTGTCCTTCGCTTTATTTTTCACACCTCCATTTCTAGAACACACTAGGAAGGGCTTTCTCCTGACTGTATTTGCTCTACTTGTCTTGACGTCTCAAGGATATAGGTCTGTCTGGCACATAGTAGGTACTCACAAAATTTTTTAAGTGACTGAATAAGAAAAGGTAATGGGTCCAGAGAGTGAAATGTACACAGATTGTTTGTGAGATCCTATTGGGGATTTGATGGAAAATATGTTGTTGAAACAGATTAGGGACATAACTTTTATGTGAGTAATGAAATGTTATTCTAAATATACAGTACATAGAATCTGGTTGAGAAAAATGTGAAATATTTAAACAAATGCACTAATGAATTACTATTAAGAGAATATGGTAGAAATATATTTCTTGGTAAAAATATATTTCTTGGTAAAAACTGTGTAGTTTAAATGTTAAAGTGTTGACATTTGACAATATCACATTGTATTGATTCTGGGAATGAGCTCAGTCTGTTAGTG
Source organism: Peromyscus californicus insignis (assembly GCF_007827085.1). Classification (NCBI taxonomy): domain Eukaryota; kingdom Metazoa; phylum Chordata; class Mammalia; order Rodentia; family Cricetidae; genus Peromyscus; species Peromyscus californicus. Next base: position 113,279,695 of record NW_026294595.1, read on the forward strand.
AAGATTTAGCTACTACAATAAACCCTCAAATCCAGTGTCTTTCCACAATAGAGATTTGATTCCTGCTCAAGCAATGGGAATAGTTTTTGCTTGACTGTTCTACTCTGTTGCAGCTCAGAGACACAAGTGACTTTTACTTCCTAAGTATTCAGTGTCAGACCTTCAAGGTGGCTTTGCCACTTTCAGTTTGCCGCAGGAGTTGGCAAGGCATCATTAAAGTTGAGGGTGGGACTGACGAGGATTACTGCCCAAATTCAGCTATGTGGCCACACTAAGTGCACAGGAGTAAAAAAACATCATTAGAAGACATAAAATATTTCAATGATTACAGTCCCTTGTGCACTGTGAAAAAGCAAGGAAGAAGTAAGAAAGAAATGAAAGAAAAAGTAGGAAAGGGAAGGGGAAAAAGGAGTCATAGAGAAAAGGAAAATCATATGGATGTTTATATGAAGGAAATAAAACATCAGTAGAATATAATGTCCCCAGCCCTATTTTGCCTATCATAAGAAGTCTACCTTAAAAAGATGTCTGGAAAATTTTTCAAAAGCCTGTGCATTATTCTTCAACTCAGTAAATGGTTGCTCTGTACTTATTAAAGTTGACAGGATGATTTAAACATGGTGATTCTATTATGACTGCCACCACCACCACCACCACCATAATCATCATCATCACATCATCATCATCATCATCAGCAGCAGCAGCAGCAGCAGCAGCAGCATTATAATCACTGTCATCACCATATCTTCATTGCAAGTCTAACATGATGTATATGTCACTGCATCAGGTAACAGAGTTTCAAGGAGGCATAAAGGCCTTGAGGATCTTATAACCAAGTTTGGAAGTCAGAGTAACTACATTTAGAAGGTAAATCACAATGCAAGTCTGCGTGTGCTTAGTGCTAAATGAGCAATGGTGATAGCATAGAGAAATGGGCCTCCACAAGATAGATGTAATGGACTTCAAAGTGTGGATATTTCCTTCACTGAGAATCATAGGCTATAATAGCCACGAAGGCCTTTAAGGGATTATAGGTCTCCTCTTTATAAATGTGGCAGCTGCTTTATAAAGATGACCTCTTCCCCGATTATGTGGGACTCTCTCCTTGAGCCTGGGCTGCCCCTACGACTTACCTTTCACTCAGAAAATATGATAGAAGTGGGATTGTGATAGATCAGATGCAAACCCTGAAGACCTGATGGATTCTGTTCAGGCCTCGTAGAATTTGTACTCTAGAGAAGGTCAGCCATGGGATAAGAGGATGGCTATGCTGTGAAGTAGCTTATGTCAGACACATGGAGTGTCTGTGGGGAAGGGAGATGCCTTGACAGCTGTTAGTCATTACAGTTCAAACACTGGGCATGGGAATACAGTAGCCATCTCGGATGCCTAGCCAAGTCACTTATTTCTGTGACTCCATCTTCTGCCACCATCTGCCTACAAGCACAGCAGTGAAAACATCCTCTCTGATTCCAGCCAGCCGAAGGGAGCCATGGTTGCATTGAAGCTGCTGAATTTTGGAGTGGTGTTAGAGAGTATATGGTAACTAAAACAATGAGAAACAGAGGACACAGGCTACAAGTTCTCCCTGATGACAGATACTAGGAGTCACATGCTTTCACTACTGACCCTGTGCCCTTAAAGCCAGGCCTTCTTGAACTTTAATGGATCTTAGAATCATGTGGTAGGGAAATTTCTGGGCTCCACTCCTCTAGTTATTCTGCTTAAGCCCTTCTGAAGCAGGATCTCTGTGTTTGAACTTCTGACAGGCTCCCAAGTGATGGTGAGGCTGTCAGTGTATTGACCACACTTTGAATGGTTTGCCAAGGCCCTGGCCTGAGAACATCTCAGTGCAGGTTAGGCGAACAGCATCCACTCATTCACCACTGTGCTTCTTCCCAGTTTCCTGTTTGCTGCATCCCTAGGTAAGTAATTGAAAAGCTCAAAGTATAGACCTTGTTCAGAACGTGCCCATTTGTAGCTGAGCCTGGGTTTTGCTTTTTTAGCTGTAGGCTGCAGAAGCCCATGTGGTCTGAAATCTAGACACCCTTATCTAGCTCTGTTTTCTCCAGGCTTGACAGTGCTGGTTTTATAACCTGGTTACCAGAAGCAATTAGGGGCATCATCCAGATTTTCAGATCCATTTCCCATGGAGACACACGTTAGGAATCTCCCACAGTGAATTTAATTAGCAGAAAATGTGGCTAAGCCAGTGACTTGCTGTGCAGATAAGAGCCATGACTGCCCAGTGAGAGCAGCTCCCCTTTCTTTAAAAATGGCAAGTTCCCTAAAAAGGGGTAATGCATCTCAGCCGGACATCAGGTGGTACTCTCTGTGCAGCCTAGTTCTGAGTAGCCAAGCAGCTCACATATTTCGCTTCTATTCAATTGAAAGAACTTACCTCAGCAGAGACACTAGCAAGAAAGGATGAGGTTTGCGAATGACAATTTCAGGCATCTCCCTAGTGTCCCTTGGTCTGTGTTGTCCACTGCAGATGGTTTGGGTGAGATACAGCAATCATATTTACTTTTGGAATTGCTATTGTAGGTTATCTTATGAGTATTTATATCTCACTTTCCTGGCAAGTGTGCTACGGATTTGCTTTAGGTCATCTCTATATTAAAAAGCTATGTTTATAGTCTTCTTTCATTGTGTGAGAGTTTGAATGTGACCTTGTTAGGCTTTAATGAAAGTCACAGGTAAACATTTGTGAAGCATCAGTGAGTGAATAGACCCCTCCTATGCAGAATATTCATACCATCTATTACAATGCCCATTAGATAGGATGTGAGAAATTGATAGACTATGTTCCTTGTATTATAATTCTATATGAGGATTAATGGATGCATCAAGTGCCATATGGTATAATTTGACATTGACTAAAGCTATCGATAAATGGAGAGTTTTAAGTATCCCCCAGAGTTTCTGATTTGAGATAATTGATTGATGAAAAAGAATTTAGTCAGGACTTTTGCACTAATGGGGCCCAATGGGTTATGGTGGGTGGCCACAGCCTTGGAAATTGGAAATTGGAAATGTGACTTCTAAGGAAAAGATTTAGTTACAAAGGAGGAAATGCTGGGTGGGTTTGTGAACACTTTTTATTTCTGATTACAGTACCACTTCATACAGTCACAAGCAGCAAAATTGAAGAAATTTACCCTTTATAAATTCATCATTTCCAAAGTAGAATAGTTTTATTAAATACATTCTCAATCCTACCCTTAAAATCAAACACACATGTTTTTATTTTCATATATTCAAATCCTGCTAATTTTTATTGGGCACCTGCATTTCTTTTTCTTTTTCTGCCCTATTCATCAGTGTTGATCTTTTATTTCCTCTCCCTTATTCAGGAAATTGGTATTTTTACCTGTATTTTTCACGGGTTAAAAGGTGATTATATGGATAAAAGCTTGCTAAGCTATGGGCTTTCAGACCTGTCAGTAGCTTGGGTACTGAAAGATCTCAGAAGTGCATTTAAGCCCGATGGCCAGGCGAAGTGGTTCTCTGAAAAGGGTAGGAGCAAAGGCGGGCATCTGTGGATCTCACCTAAATGTCTCCATGGGATGGTAAGTGAAAAATAGTTTTGATCCGAGACTAACAAGTGGCTCTGTAACGGAGCTGAAGGTTTCGGTCATGTACTGTTTCATTTACGCTGACTTCCCAGTCTGTGCCCGTGAGAGTTTTTAAAAGAGATGAACTTTCGTAGCTGCTGATCACAGTAAGGCTGCTAGCAGCTGAGCAGAAAGTCAAGCTGCTTGAAGATGCTCCTGAGCGACGCTGTGTCCACCCAAGACAGGGCTGGTGGAGGTGTGGTCGGTAAACACGCTGCTCTCTGACCCTGAGGGTTATTTGTTTTGCTCAACATCTCAAGATGTTTTTTTCCTGCATTAACATTTTCTATAGTATTCTAGTTTTGCCTGTGTTTGAAAGGCTTTAAATATAGCTTGGAGGGCCTTGGAAGGAAAGGCATTACCACTTTCAGGTTGGTGCATGAAATTCACTGTGTCAGTCCCTGTGAAACCACAGAAGGCTTAACTTCTACATCTTTTGGTACAAGGGTGAAACTTAATTTGTATCTGGAGCCTTCTCAGGAAGGAGGGTCTCACCTTCAGTAGCCACGCCCCCCCCCGAAAAAAAAAAACCCAACCTCCTAAAATGCCCAGAAAATCTAATTTAAAAAAACCAAGCATGCTAATTTTCTCACATTTAGCATATTTGATTGACATGGATGGTCTGGTTATTTTAATCAAGGAAAAAAACTATATTTGAGGTTTTAGTTTGTTACTACTGGGAAATTTGATTTATCTGTTTTGAGCAGCCATCTGGAGTAAGTTTATTCATATTACGTGTCAGGCATATATTTATGCTATAAGATCAAAATCCCTAAATTGCATCCTTTTGAAATTTTAGACATTATATAATGACAATTCCCAACACCACAATGAAGTGATTACATGGTTTTCAAAAAATGAAACATTGCACAACAAAAAGATGACTATGTATAATGAACAAGTTCATTTATTCCAATATAAATGTGTGGAGAATCATGCAATGCATACACAATGAGCTGAGATGCATCTTCTGTCATTAGAAATGCAATTATGGTATATTGAAATTTCTAAGGTCTAGGGAAAGTAAATAGATATGTTTTTATTGAGTCCAAACCCGATACAATTGATTTGTTAAAGATGTTCCTTAACTATGTCATAAGCAAATCAAATAACTCATAATTGATAAGAATTTTATAAAAATATTGATAATATTTGTGTTCATGTATATTTTTTCAGTGAGAGTTGTGTTAGCCCTGGTCAGCTCTATGTATTATACAAAGTCCCCTAGGTAGCTTTGAGCCTTAAAACTGTCAACCATCTGTCTTTTTGAGAGCATCATTGTTCCCCATATGTCTCACAGTCTCCCTACCAAATCCAGTCACAGAAAAAGATCAGAGGCACTCAGCCAAACTAAAGGATGATGTAATGGTGATGGAATACTAACTCTGTCTGCATGTGGCACACAAAATCCCTCTTTCTGTTTCAACTTGACCAACATGAGTTGGCCTTCTAAAACTGAAACTTAACTATTTGGTCTAAGTAAATTACTTACCCTTTCTGTGTGTTCTTTTATAAAACAGAGTATTCCTAGCATCCTCCTACGGTATGCTGAGGATTTAATGAGGTACTTTCTGCATCGTTCTTGATAGAGTGTGATGCTCATGTTAGGCCAATAATGTTAATTTCTTTTTTTCTCTGCTATAATATTAGTCCTTTATTTTGTTAACTGCAATCCAGTCTTCTTGGCCAAGGCAATTAACTTCTCTGTTGTATCAAGATGTTTCAGCTACAGGCGATGAAGCCCACCTGTGGGAATGTGTACTACATCATGTAACAACAAATCTAGAAATAGGTGTCTCCAAAGATGTGACAGTGGCTCAATGATATCATCAAGGATCCTTCCTTCCTTCCCTGCACTGTTATCTTACTCCAGTCTCTTTATGATTACAGGCTCGCTGTTACAATTCCAGGCATCACATGTAACCATGGCAACATTGTGCTGAAAAAAGAACAATGATTCTCCCTTGAATATCTTTTCATCAAGACAAAGTTTTCTCTACCTCTTACTAGTCTCTAGCAGATTTGTGATCAGGCTCCACTGGCCAAAATTAGAAAACATCCCTATATCCTTGTTTTAAGACTTTTGAAAAGTAATTATGTCTTCTTATCTTTTTGTTTACATTTTTTTTTTCTTTAATGGAGGACTGGTGAGGTGGCTCAGAAGATAAAAGCACTTGCTAAGCCAACCTGATAACATGAGTTTGCTCCCTGGAACCCATAAGAAGGTAGAAGGAGAGAATTGACTCCACCAAGTTACACAGAGATGGGGGGAGGGAGTGGAGGGAAAGAGACAGAAATCTAAATGAAGAAAATACCTTTCTAAATATTTTTCCAAATTACCAGTAGATGGGTTTCATCTCACTCAAGTTCATTGCAGGAACATGTTGGAGTTTATAAAAGAAGTTGAGGTTTTTCTTAACGTCAGCTAAGAGCAGGAAACAGCTCTCTGAGAATTCTGAATGGGGGTATAATGACTGATAAAGAGTCGCAGTGAAAACTGAGTGATAATATGTTTCTGTCATCCTGAACCAATAGGAAGTTCTTCAAGATTTAAAGCATAGAGTTAGCTGATACTAAAGGCCAACCCTCAATGCTTGTATGCATTCACTTATTCTACAAAGATTTGTTAGAGATATATTGTGAGCAGGCACTGGTTAGGTGCTGGAAACTGATGAGGACCAGACAGTCTCTGACTTCAAGAATTTTCTGATCAACTGCCAAAAGCAGTTATGCATAAACAACTATGAACTCAACTTATTGTTCTATTTCAGCCACCTGTTGTGTGATATAAAGTGCTGAGACTGAGATATGCAGCTGTGTGTGGATGCAGTGAGGTCACCTGGATGTTTCAATGCTGATGGTGTGCAAGTTGCAGTGAGTGAAGAAGAGAGTATAAGACTATTCCCAGATGCAGAGTAGTAAGAAATCCCTTCAATGTGTACTCCACTCTATGCTTCCTGTATATTGTCTCCATTGTTTACAACAGATGGGGAAAAGGGGGAATTCAAGATCACTTTCTTGTCTTACAGATGAATTACATGAAGGATTACATGGGCATTTACATTTCCTTTCCAAAGTCATAGTAGATGGAAAATTTGGCATGGGAATCATGATATAGTTGGTGTGGAGTCCCTGCCCTTATAGCTAGACAGCCTGCCTTCCCAGTGCCTCAAGGAACCGTACAGCTATGAGAGCTAGGGTCTGCAGTAACAGATTGCATACAAGAGGACATTCTTCATTAGAGGCTGCCATGGTGGAAGCAGTAATACTACATTTCCAATTATTTACTTATTGACCTCTAGGCTGTGATTCACAGAGCTAAGTCTAAGCAGGGCTGGAGAAAGGAAGATTCTTGTACATTGTTCATGAAGAGTCTGAGAAACCATGCAAGTGGATTCCCTTTGTGGATATCTGATTTTAGTTCAAGTCAATCCCAAATCCCATCTAAGCTTTACCATGTCAAAACCTTGATTTGCCTCTCCTGATAGTCCATTGAAAACTTCTGTTTTTAAAAGCAAAATGTACCTTTAGTTTTCATATTTACCCAATGCAACACATATATTCAATATGCACTTTTGAATTTTGTCTTCATAACTTCAAACATTAATGAATACATCAAGCTCCTGAGTTCCTGGAAAAAAACTTAGATTTTTGGCTTAGTGTTTCTAGGACAAAGCCTGAGATTGAAACTTTAACATACCCTCGGGTGATGCTGTGCTGCTGGTCAATGGTTCACATCTTGAGTAGTGAGAGGTACTTAGAAAGAAGATTGCCATTCTGGCCAAGGGTATTGATCACCTCAGTCCAGTACAATTGGATAATATTCCCACACTCTGGTAGGATACCTCTTTTCTGGAAAGTGTAGGTAAAAGTTGACTACACTAAAAGTGTCTTTTTTTTTTGCCTTCACTATTTCTTCATGTCATAAAGCCACAGCAGGATGGTCTGGGGCCCCAGAGGCAGTACTTAGTATCCCAATCTGCACAGGTTTTCTCAGAAACGGAATGAACTGAGGTTTTGCTGCATGACTGATGGGGTCTGCTCAGAAGCTGCTGGAGGCATGGGCACCACGGAATGTTACGGTGTCTATCCTGAAACACCATCAACCTTCAGTATAACTCAACAAGCAGGGACTGCATGGATCTTTAGAGACATCATATCTCAAACTTAACATTCATGGCCTGGGAGTGGTCTGAAGTGGCGTGGTTTGTTTCAACAAATCCAAAATGCAGTTTCTATTTAGTAGATATGGGTGGAAATCCTAAAACTTTGCATCTAACCAGCTCCCAAGTGGTGTGCTAGTTTTGGTTGTTCCTTCTGTAGAACTCTTTAAAGTCAGTGAGGGAAACCCTTGAGCTTCCCATCATCTTCACTGACTATTTCAAAGTAGACTCAGATATGGTTCACCTCTGGGGAATGTACAACAGAAGACCCATTTAGGATGGAGGATAATTCCTTCCCCCTTTCAATGCCACCGACATCAAATGGAGAAGAGAGCTGAAGGAGACACTGTAGGATATTGGGGTGTAATTATTGGGATGCAGATGTAAGTGATAGGATGGGGTTCTTGAATAGCTGTGGTTATTTAAAGGAGGCTGGTGGGTGAGGACACCTTATTTCCAGACTGCAAGAGTGCTTCCCCAACCCATGCTGGAGAATGCTTAGTTACATACACTGAGCTTTCTGGCCTCATAGGATGTATACCTTTCCTGGGCATGTGATGAGGCAGCAGTTTTTCTCATTGCTAGAAAGGCTCCTGATGCTACTGTCCTGTGGCCACATTGGCATTGAGACAAGCAGGGCCCCTTGGCCTTCCCTGTGACTAGCTTATGCCTGCTCAAAAGTTCCATCTTTAAGAAAATCCTCTATTTTGGTTCAAAATGTTACCTCTCTGATGCAAATATTGGAGTGATTTGGACTTTGAGGACTTGCTAAGTTGAAGGCCATATTCCCTTTCTTTAGGGTTCCTTTCTCTCTGTAGTTCCCAGCATGGCAATCAGATTCATTCCAGATGTATGCCCTGTGAGGAAGGGTTCCAGTAAGAATTTCATTCTGACCTCCTGCCTTCCCCTTGAGGATTTGGGGACTACCTCTGTTCATACTATCTTTGACCATTGACCATGTGCCCCAGGATCCTCTGCACATCTGTAATCCTAGATGTGACTTCTTTTTTTTAAATTTTTTTATATTTTTTTAAATATTTTTATGTGGTGGTATTGTGTTCCCCAAAATATTGTGTACCCTAATAAACTTATCTGGGGTCAGAGAACAGAAAAGCCACTAGATACTTAGGATAGGCAGTGGTAGCACATGCCTATAATCCTAGCATTCCAGAGGCAGAAATCCATCTGTTCAAGGATACAGCCAAGCATGGTGACACACGCCTTTAATCCCAGAAAGCAAGCCTTTAATCCCAGGGAGTGATGGTAGAAAGCAGAAAGGTATATAAGGTGTGAAGACCAGAAACTAGAAGCATTTGGCTGGTTAAGCACTTGGCTGGTTAAGCTTTCAGGCTTCTAGCAGCAGTTCAGCTGAGAGCCATTCGGATATGAGGACACAGAGGCTTCCAGTCTGAGGAAACAAGATCAGCTGAGAAGTTGGCCAGGTGAGGTTAGCTGTGGCTTGTTCTGTCTCTCTGATTTTTCAGTGTTCACCCCAATAACTGGCCTCAGGTTTGATTTTATTAATAAGACCATCTAAGATTTCTGCTACATTTTTATTTTATAATTAACTTAATTTCACATATCAGCCACAGATTCCCCCATCCTCCCTCCTCCCAACTAGCCCTCCCCCCCAATCCACCCCCCATTCCCACCTCCTTCAAGGCAAGGTCTCCCCTGGGGAGTCAGTCCAGCCTGGTAGACTCAGCCAAGGGCAGGTCCAGTCCCCTCCTCCCTACACCAAGGTTGAGCAAAGTGACCCAGCATAGGCCCCAGGCTCCAAAAAGCCAGCCCATGCACCAAGGATAGGTCCCGGCTCCACTGCCTGTGTGCCTCCCAAACAGTTCAAGCAAATCAACTGTCTTACTTATCCAGAGGGCCGGGTTCAGTTCCATGGGGGCTCCATAGATGGCTCAGCCATTAAAGGCTAGGCTCACAACCAAAAATAGATGTGACTTCTAGTTGTGATGTCTTCTGTCTTCCGTCTTCAGTGGTGGTGATGAAGGGTGATTGTTGTTGGAGTTGAGAAATCTTCAACATCTTTCTAGAGCAGGAGAGATAGGTCAGTGGTTAAGAGCATTTGCTGCTCTTGCATAAGACTCAAATTTGGTTCCCAGCACCACATGGTGACCTCACAATGACTCATACCTGGAGTTCCAGAGGATCCTACACCCGCTTCTGGCTTCCAGCAGCACCAGGAACTCACATACACACATGCACATGCATACATGCAGGTACCCACACATACATACGAAATAAAAATAAATAAAAAACAAAACCGCAACAACAAAACATTCCTGTGTGCCATAGGCAGGGGCCTTGACCAAGGCTGAAGTAGGAGCTCCTGATTGTTCCTGTCAATACAGGCCTGATTGTTTTAAGCAAGCATCCTAGTGATGCTCAGAGTTCCAAATACAAAGTTGTGTGTTTGTTTCCCTTGATGACAGATCTCCTGGGCTTCTCCTCATTAACCTAAGCCCAGGAAGGCTCATTTCCATCCCTGTGGTTCAGAAAATGTCCTGGAAGTCATATTCTTCTCTCTCTCAAATCCTCCAGATTCTCCAGCATTTGGTTAGCAAAACAAACAAAAACAAAATTACTCCACTGTCTCTGTCGAGCCCTCCAAACTTTCCAAAACAATAACAAAGTGAAATGAAAAACATTTCTGGCTTTGTAGATGAAATTCTGGAGTTTACCTCTGTTGGAAATGGGCCTCGTGGGTTACTTTGGAATTTGCATCCGAGTGTCCAGGTCTCCACACTTCCCTTGTTTAGGTGCACACACACCCCTCCCCAGTAGTGGGTACTTCCTCTTCAGTGGGAAAGAAGTAGGTGGGAGGAGATAATGCAAATCCCCAGGAGGGAAAAGACATTGTCAGAACAATCTTATATGAGATCCCACTGCTCTCCAGGCCCAGGGGTCTAGGACAGGCAGACTCAGAACCGCATACTGCCAACCCCCTCCCTCTCTTCTCTCTCCTCTATTCTGTTTCTCTAGCAGGAGGGGCAACTGTGTGAGAAACCTACAATTAAGTAGAAGACATTTTACTCTACTTCTGAATTCAAAGGAATGGCGTCCCCAAAAAACCTGTAGTTCTTCCCTTCTCAATAGGATCTAAAAGTTCTTTTCTTTTTTCTTTCCTTTTAGTGTTTTAAAGCCTGAACTAAAGCAAAAAGTAAAAGGTTTACATTTTCAAACTATTTCTCTTAGACATGGCTTTAGATGTAGAAGTTGTGAGATTTCTCTTGGGATGCTAATGAAGTCTTTTTATGTCTAAAGCTAGTGTAGAGGTGTAGGGACAGTGTGCATGCATTGGAAATGCCTCTGGAATTTAGCATAAAGATATGTTTCAAAGACAATGGTATAGTGAGAAAGGAAAATCTGTCTGCTTCAGCCTGCTGACTACCATTCCCAATGCACACGCAGTCTGTCTGTATTGAAAATGTTTCCACTAGGCAGGCAGGAAGGAGTGCAGTGAATTTGAGAAGAAAACTGTAAAAGTGCCTGTGGCTGGCCACAGCACAGTAGGGCTCTGGGGGAGAACTCCCGAAAGCAACAGCAGCAATAGATCTGAACTTACTCTAAAGAGGATATTGCACTGGGGTGCCTTCTAGGTGTCCAATTAATGTAGGCACTAGAAACTGGCTTTCTGGAGAGTTTCAATGTGAAGATTACTTACCTCGGTCCATCTATTCTACATTTCCCATCTAGGATGCTTTTTATTCTCTTTTGTTTCTTAACTTGATTTTTGTTTCTTCTGTTGGCATTATTTTTAATGAGAAGTCAAACTTCTAGCCAACAAGTTTCTTGTATGCTTTTAACAGATCCATTCATTTTTATTAGCTTATATTAATTGTACAGAGAAATGAGTTACAACATGACATTTCCATGTGTGCATATAATATACTTTGATCATTTTTGACCCATCTATAGCCTTTTCTTATAACCCACATCCTGTTTCTGCTTTCATATGTCTATGGTTCCCTTTACTTTCATGCCCTCCGTACTCCACAGGTGAGAAAACATTTTCTACTTGGCTTGGTGAGACTTTGCTTAACATTATGATCTCTAATTCCATCTATTTTCCTGCCATATATGTAAATTTGTTCTTACTTATGGATGAATAGAACTACATTATATGTGTGTGTGTGTGTGTGTGTGTGTGTGTGAGTGTGTGTGTGTGTGTGTGTGTGTGTGTGTGTGTGTGTGTGCGCGCGCATGCATGCACTGTGTTTTCTTCATCTACTCTTCTGTTGATGAGTACCTCGGCTGGTTGCATACATTGGCTATTATGAATAGTCTGCAATAAACAAGGGTGGGCAGTTATCTTGACTATGTGTTAGCTAATTCCTTTAAGGTATACACCCGGGCATGGGATAGCTGGGTAACACAGTATTTCTATTTTTTCTTTATTTGTTTATCTCTCTCTCTCTCTCTCTCTCTCTCTCTCTCTCTCTCTCTCTCTCTCTCTCTCTCTGTGTGTGTGTGTGTGTGTGTACCTACACTTGTATGTTATGCAGACATACAGAGTTCAGAGGACAACTTTCCAGAGTATGTTTTCTCCTTCCACATGTGTTCCAGGGATCTAAGTCAGGTTCTTAGGCTTGGTAGCGAAGTACCTTTACATGCTGAGCTATCTCACAGGCCCCAGAAACTTCTTCAGGAATCTCCATGGTAATGTCTATAATAGCTTGACTGATTTACATTCCTAGAGTGTAAGAGTTCCCTTCTCCCACACACACCAGCATCTTTTAGCATAGTTTCTATACAGATTCAAATATAACAATATGGCCAGAAGCCCTGGGATACTCCTACCCAGGTCCTAATTGTTTGTTATGATGTTGATCATGGAGGTTCTTGTTTAAACTAGTATATCATTTTATCTAGTTGTGCATTGTATTTCAACAAAAGATAAAACTTTCAAAGTATAGCAGAAAGAATGTACACATCACTAAAATCTCATTCATTTTGTTAATACATAAGACTGTTTTATAATTAATTTCAGGGGAATACATCATGGAATCAGGCAAGGTATGTGGATACATAGACTATTTGAGATAAAAAGAACCCAAGTACATTATAACCTACTACCGTTGCTTTAGTAAGAAAAGTTGGAGAGCTGAGAGTTCAGTGATTTAATCAAGGTGGCCTGGTTGAGACACTGGAAATGACATTGAGAACAGGCCATCTTTTCTAGTCCTTTTTTTATGCAGTATCATGAAGGACATCTACTATATAGTAACAAGAGCTAATATTCGTTAGCCGCTAAATATGGTCATCACTATGGTCTTGTAAAAGAAACTTATAGTAAACAACTATAAGTTCCTCTTATTAGGTGTTCTTATACAGTTATGAATATACTGTTTTTCCTTGGGTTTGAGAGCCAACATTCTCTATATGACAATGGGAATCTCACCAAGCCCTAGTACAGCAGCAAGACAGTGGACACAGAAGCCGTGAAAAAGAATATGTTCAGTAAACAAAGACCTCTCAGCCTGGAAACTGAACGTACAGGTTTCTGTGTGGAGTGGAAATAAACTGAGAGTGGTGTCCTCTTGACAACATGTTCCTAACCCCCATCAGTTGAGAGAAACAAATAGAGTTTCCCGGTTGGTAGCCAGTGCTTTGCACAAAAGCCAGACACTTCTCTACAGAATTATGAGCCTAGTTCAGCGTTCTGTGGAAATAGGCACTTTCCATTTCTTTCTGTGATCATTTTGATGATGGGGTTTACACTAAATGCTGTCATTACTGAGCTATAATGTGTGGAAGTAATTTTCTTTCAGCGTTGGGGACCAGAGAGAACTTGTTTTGTGCCTGTTATTAGTCTACATTCGAGAGAAATTCATTTGCTGGAGGAAAGTTATTAAAACAACCTAATACAATATTTGTGTGAGAAATAATAAAATTGATAAATTATAGGTGAGCAAGGCCAGAGTTCTTCTGTATTTCCTTCTGGGACCCACTGCAGATTTCCAGTATTTATTATGTTGCGGCTTCTTAGATGGGTGATTTGTCTGTTTGGTATAGGATTAAAGACACATGCTCTTGGCATAGAAGCCAAAATACAGCTGAAAGATTTACCACTGCTAGATTATTATCATCTGTCATGCCACCATATATGCACATGCGTGTGTGTGTGTGTGTGTGTGTGTGTGTGTGTGTGTGTGTGTGTGTGTTCTCAAAGTGAGTAAAATTTTATTTTGTAGAGGACAGTCTCAATTTTGATTCGTTGTCAAGAGGTCCTTTCTGGGGCTGCTGACTCTAACGTGTATCTTCACCCAGCATTTATCACTCTGTGGAAGACAGACAAAGTGTACAAGCAATTTAATCTTTTCTTGATTTTATGATGAAATGCACTATTTTTTTTTTCAAATTCCATTGGAAATCTTTTGTTGTATTGTTTGATTTGGGGCCTGTGAAGGAATTCTCCATTATGCCAATACATTTTCCCTTTAGGATAGATACTTTCTTTTAAAAATAATACTTTTTATCAATTATTGGACAATTCTGTACCATGTATTTTGATCATCCTCAAGCCCAGCTCCTTCTATATGTACCCTTTCATTCTTTACTTGACAGCCTAAACAACTTTGAGTTGTTTTTTTTTTTTTCCACTTTCTCAATGAGTCCAGTTTATTTTGTCCAACTAATCTTGGGTGTGGAGCCTACTCTGGAGCCTGGTAGACCCATCATTAAAGAAATCCGGTCTCCCTCTCCCAGCTGCTATTGAAAAGCAAAAGCTCCACAGCTAGTGGAGGATTTCAGGCTGCCCGCCCCCTCATGCTGGGATGTTGTCTGGCTTGAATTTGTGCAAGTCTTGTGCATGCTGCATGCTGCCACAATTGTTGTGAATTCATATGTAAAACTGCCCTATTATTAATGATTTCAACAGCTTCCCAGCCCACTGCTTCCCAAACTTCAGAGCACAGAGAATCACCTGAAAACTATTGAGATACATTGTGGGCTTCATCTCAGATTCTAAGTCAGTAGCTCAGGTGGAGTCCAAGAAAGTGCATTTCTTTCTCATAGTCTTTCAGATGGGGCTGCTGGTCTGTGACTGTACTCAGAATAGTGTCACTGTGGAAATCAGGTGCTTGCATTTAGTTATATAACACTAAGTCCTAGGTCTTTCTTAACCTTCTGCTGGAATCTTACTGGCCGGTTCCTAGGGATCTCAAGTGTAGGATGACCCTTGCTATTATCCCCAGTCATTTCTCTCTCATGTCTAATATCTATGTCTCTTTTGTTCTGGGTATTCAAGCTTGAGAACTGAGGGTCCACTTGCCCATCTGTCTTATCTTTAGCTTTTGTTCATTGAGTATCAGATCCATCCCTAATCATCTTTGCAATGAGCTTCTGCCTCCCCACTTTGCCACATACTTCTGTAGTTCTGGAGGCCTGTTCCCACACCTGCCTTGTTTGTGCTGTCTGTCTTAGAAACCCCTATTCCTAAAATGTCTGTGATCTAAAGACACTGTAGACCACAAATGTCTTTTAAGTATACATTTAACTTGTACCATCTGTGTCCCTTTTCGGTTGTGACACAGCTAAACTCTCTCATAGGTCACAGAAGGATAGAAAGCTGGGTTACATTATGTTAATGCCTCTGGCCACTCAGATTTCTAGAAGAAATTTAAAATAATTGAGTTTGTAGATAGGAAATTCTTAAGGCAATGTGAGGTGAGAATAAATTTCTTTTGTCTTAGCTCCATTCTTCTGATTCTGTGACTCATTTTAGCCAACCTTACCTTAATAAAAATAAAACCACATCCCACTTGCTAATATTAGTCTTATATTTTACCCCCTGCCCACAGTATTGGTTAAAAAATAAGCTATTCTTAATGGTACAGAGATGACCTTTACATTGGTTGAATAAACTGTGTTAATTATAGGCTTTTAAATTTAATAGGGAAAGAGAAAAGGAAGAGATTACAATATTGGAATAAAACCATGATATTAACTACCAATTTCTATTGCTGTTTGCTTTCTGTATTGACAAACTTAACTTGCCAAGGGCTAAAAATTGATTTGTCCTGCCTCATTTCCGTTACAGTTAAAGTCATTATGTGGAACAAAAGCAGCTTTTACCAAAGAGGAAAAATGTATCTATCTTCACAATTAACTAGGAAGCTGGCATTTAAGCATTTCAGACTACTGTGTCCTTACTGTAGAGAATATAATTGTTAAAGATGTGATACTATGAAATGGCAAGTCCCAAACACTTAGTTAACCTTTTCTGTGCTCTGACAGCGAGGTTAGATTCTATATCCTTTGCACTAGGAAACCTAAATATAACTCTTGACCTTTCCTTCTAGCTCATTAGTCAATACACATCTTTTGCATGTGGTATTATGGAGTATAGCTTATAAGAAAGACATAGTTTCTTACTCTTAAAGATCTACTATTTAAGTGGGGCAAACAGACACATGGATGAAACAAAAGGTAAAGATGAGTATCATGCATGAAGACAGTATAAAGGACTTCCCTGCTCCTGCACACAAAGGCAGGGAAACATTTCCTGGGTGATGTTAAGTCAAGAAGGAAGTGAAAAAGATGAATGTGTGTTGGAGGAAGAAGGGAGGTCTCCTGGTGGAAAGGAGCGCTCCATTTTGAACTTGAGTGCTTTGCAGAAAGTTCATGATGGACCTGCCTAAGATGCAGGTTACCTGGGATGTGTGATATCAGAAGGGTTAGAGGCAGAGGAATCTTTATATGATACCTGGGTTTTGAGAAGGTGAACTTTGTAATACAGAGCTAAAGAGAGGAAGAACTGGGTCTTCCTTGGAGCCAGGGAGAAAGAAGGGTTTAAGGCAGAGTGCTGTTGAAGCAGCATGTGATAGATGGTCACTGACTTTTCAGAAAGATTTTGCTAGGCTGTGTGCCCTAAAAACTGAACCTCGGATGGGAGTCTAGAGCAAGGGATTGACCAAGCTAGGACTGGAGGGGAAAAGGAGAATAAGAGGCAGAGTGGGGCAAGGAAAGAGGTCAGGGGGTAAAGTTTCTACAAAGATGGAGCCTGCTCCAGGGGGTACTCTAGAATTTGAATCAAACGAGAAACTTGTCCTGGATTGAGAAAAATGGGTCAGGCTTTTGTGTCCAGTAGACATTTGTCAGCTATAACTTGCCTCCAGGTGGAGCATGAGGTGTAACCTCCCAGGTGTTTCATGGCAGATGGCTTCTGCCTGCTGGAGGCAGTTCTCCAGAAGAGGACAAGTGTGAGATGATGACAGCCAATACTCCCAGCGGTTTTGAGAGGAGAATACACTTGTCCAGTGGTTGGGGCACTGCAGGATCTGCTCCATCGATCTTATGCTTCAATAAAAAATTATTTTGTGTCTTCTTCCTCCTCATTAGATCACACGATCTCCCAGACCAACTATGACTCATACTTAATGAGAAAGTAAAAACAGTGTAATATTCTTAATCTCTGTTCTCTGCCTCCTCCTCAAAAGAGCTACTACTACTAATACTCTCATAATCGTTTATGCCAAATCTCTAATCTAAATGTTAAGCCAAAACGTGGATCTGTTCAAGCTAGCATCCAGAGCAAAGGCAGCAGAGACCTTGGAGGCTAAACTCTCTCATCTACCTCATAAACTATGGTCCTGCATGTTTACATCAGGGGCAGAAATTACTGCCATATTGCCTGGAAAGACCATTTGAAAGGTGTTTTACATGTTGGAAGACAGGTTCTTATTCTTCTCGTGATATGTGTGCAAAAACAAACATATCTTAGAATTATCTAGATGTAAGTTAGCAAATATCCCACGTGGAATTTTAGTATTCTGAGGAGTCAGAACAGGACTTGTAGGTTAGGAAATTTGTAATCTTGACTGGTCTTCAGAATTACCTGGGAAACAAACAAAATAAAGTGATACCCAGACACATAAGGCTAGGGAGGATGCAGAACAGAAATCAGAATATTTTAAACCACCAGAAACTTGGCATTGTGCTGTATATCTGTAATTCCAGCACTTAGGAGTCCTAGACAGAATGATCATGACTTCAAGACCAGCCTGGGCTACAGAGCTAGACCCTAAAATCTCAGGAGACAATAATATATAGCTGGTATGCTCTGTATCAATTAACTTTTATGCAAAAAAAAAGAAAACATAGAAAGATCCTGAAATGTAATGGATCAAAGCACTAGCACTTATTATTATTCCCTGTGTATCTTCAGGCTGGCTGGCTGGTATATGGTCTAAGCTTATTTGCTCATGTACTTAAAATCAGTGACTATGTCATTCAGGCTTGCTAAGCTTGGCAGTGTTCTCCCAGCAAGCTGTTCAGTGATCTAAGGTGAGACAATGGGCTCTCCTCCATATGGTGGCTCATCCCTAGGTTAGCTGAACGTCTTCACGTGATAGCGTAGAAGTAATCTGGGAGTCAGAGCAGCAACTCACACTGTCTCTATTTCTAAGCTAAAAGAAATGGCAGGTCTTCACTTTTGTCTTAGTCTGTTCACATCAAGTCAAAGGATTAGCATTGGGACAGAGAAGAAAGAGACGCTGGAGTTAGGAAGCCGAGAGAATCAATTGGGGGAGGACAGTCAGTAAGGCTTATAGTTCAATTTAACATTTTGGCTAAACTTTTGACTTTATGGTCATCAATGTGCTGAATTTAAAACCTGAATGTTTTATTCACAAAGTAACTGACAGCTTCCTCCTCCTATACATACTCCTTCATGATCAGCATATTTGAAGTAGACTTATAGCCATGATGTAGACAAAAACACATACAATATGCAAATATCTGTAATTTTGAAGCCAAATGTATTTAAATATGCTTGTACTCTGCTTTTAGTTCACAGATAATGCATCCACTGACAGATAAGCAAAGAGAAATACACACCTGAAACTCATTTTTGATGTGTTACTTATGGAGTATTCGTGTGACCTGTAAGCCACTGGAGTATGTTCTGAGAAAATGATTATAGACACCTAATCCCTCACATTTGACAACCTGTATCATAAGAGCTTCACCATATTTCAATCCTGCAGAGGTGTTAAGCTGCAAAGGAGGGAGGTACATGAAGGAGAAAGTCCCCAGCATGTCTTCAGACTGTGTGTTAGGAAGTTGGAAGGGTCCATAGCTGCACAATGCCCCTTATTCACCTTCCAGTTATTTTTCAGAGTGAAGATTAAAGGACTTGTTGTGTCTTTATGGGTGTCATCACAAACGGTAATATACACTGCCTGACTATTTAGCTTTCCTATTTGCCTTCTTTGGCATAAATTGTTGCTTGGCAGGAGTCATCAATCCTAGTCTCTCAAACATGCCTATGTTACCATCTCCTTTCCTCTTGTCTGTGTCAAAGTTTACCATATGCTCAAGAAACTGATCAGAATGTCTGGGATCCTATACTTCACCTATGCTGAGCAACAACTATAACTCACTATCAGACTCACACTCTTCTGTCTGAAAAAAGAGATGCCTGGCTCTTCTTAGTTATAAAACTTTGCCTCTTTTTATTTTGATCTTCAAGTCTAGTGGGTGAGCTATCTCAACCAACTGTGCATAGACTGGTTGGCTGTGCTGGTCCCTAACAAGATGCAAAGTGGCTCTCCTGCTTTACTACTCTATCCACATTGAACTGCCAGCCCAGAGAGATGCACAGTGGCATCTGCAGAGCAGACAAAGAACAGGCAACTAGTAATTAATTAATATACCCGGATTTTAAAAATAAGAAACAAAAATTGAACATTTTACATGTGTTTAGAATCCAACATTTCTCCATTTAGCTAGCTTAAATGAATCGCTTTTTATGAAGACACTTTCTAAATATTTGAAAATTAAGAGAAGGCCTAGTCCATCAAAATCTTATAGTCCTGCATGGGTAGACCATCATTATTGAGTGATTTTTGTAGGTCAGGTACAGACATTTGTAATGTTGGAGTAAACAATATTAAACTCTAGGATATAAGCTCTATGATTTTTGGTCCACACAGAGCCTTGTATAAATCATGTACTTTTTCTTGGGTTCTGTGTTCACATCCGTAAAGAGAGAAAACAACACAAAGAATCATTTTAGTCCTGTCATCAGGTTCTTTAAGAAAAGCTTGGCATCTCTCTGATAGAATGAGATGGTTTTGAAATCTCGGCAAACAAATTCAACACTTAAAAGCAAATCATTATTCTCTTACTTGCTCAGCGTGCCTTTCAGGACCAGGACTATTTTCCTTCATTCCAATGTAGTCAAGAAGCTAATTCTCGTTGTAAACACGTTTGTCATGCACCAGAAATGTTCTCAGCAAATTTCCATGCTCTCTACGGTCCTAAGATTGTTAAAACAGTGAGAACAGAGGTGCTTATATCTTCCTAACTTGGCTTGATCAAAAGGATGTTTGTCAAATCCTATTGTAAATATACTCATCCGAAGGCTCCCTTTAGTTCTACCAGGGGACATAATAGAACATTTGGAAATTTATTGCTGGTAGGAGTGGCCTCAACTTGAACAACGTAAGGGTGCAAGGCCTGTTCTGGCAAGATTTATCCCTTAATCCCAAATTCCTAGAGGAGTTCCTAGGGAAAGTGGATGTTATCCTCAGTGTTTTAGAGACTCTCACAAGTAGATAAGAGAGCAAAGATCTGTTTGCTTCTGACTTACTTTCCCCACCACTCTCACTGATCTTTTCTGTGCCCGTGTTTGCAGACCACCCAGCCTCATGGAATTACAAAGTGAACACTTTCACAAGCTCAGCTCCAAGCAGGAGTGCCCCTCACACTGGTATGCTAACCTGTTCGAGACTTTAGCTATGATGGATTGTTTTAAGGTTTGTCTTCCTGAGGCTCTCAGCATTGAAAAATGCTTTGTTTCTGGCACTGCACTTGCCTGTCCTCCTACACGGTGAAGCAAATGTCTCCATGACAGATGGGCCATGCTGCAGTCCCTAGAAGTCAACAAACTGGAGGCTTATTACACCACAGGGGAAATACTGTCGAGAGACCTCCATGGAAGTCAGCCCTTCTCAAAAGCCAAATAGTCAATATGAGGTCTAACAGACAACTACCTGTGCATGGAGGTGGGTATGCTCCTTACGGCCTGGAGCAGTGTTTGGCAACATTCCACTAGATCCTTAGAGCTACTAATTACCATAGAGGAGCATATTAAAATTTTGTGCTGAGACATGGGTGGGTGAGATCAGTTTGGCATCTGGGACTGCCATTACAAGGTAAGAGGTAGGCTCCCTCTATTGGAAACAAAATTTTGCCTGAAGGTATTTAAGATGTTGCCCCTGGGCCCTGATCTCTCAGTGGCACTCAGGTCTGGGGAGTGATGGAATTTAATTGTGATCCAGTAACTTTCCTGTAAGAGAGAAAGCATAGTACCCCCCAGGACCTGTCCCCTTTCTGGTCTAACTCCTTCTACCAAACCTCTTTTTTTCATTTGTTTTCATTATATATCTGTATGGTCACTCCAAAACTGAATGGCTGGAAACAGTGATAAACATTTATTTTACTCAACTCTCCATCTCGACTCGGGGGTTTCTTTCCTGCACATAACATTAGGTGAGGAGGATCAAGTAAAGGTCAATGATACACTTCTAAGTTGGCTCATTCCTGTGGCAGCTGGCCATCAAATGAAGCTCAGGTCCTGCCCCTCTTCACTTAATCTTCCATATGACTTGGACTTGCCTCCTCACAGAATCTTCCAAAGATCAGCATCCCATGAAGAAAATATGTGCAGGAGCTGTCCTGCCTTTTATGACCTAGCCTGAAAGTCACAGGGTCACATCTGTTATTTTACCATTTTTCTCCAAGTCCATGTAGTTATAAAGAGCTTTCCAGGTTCAGGATGAAAACACTGTAATTCACAGAGGATTAGGATAGGTGTGGGTGACAAGGCTCTTCAAGGTTACATGGGGAAAGAAATATTGAGGTGACTACTTGTGGAATATGAAATGTGTGATCATCCCCTCATTGCACCAGGCATGTTCTCCACTGGAGCTTGATTTTGTTGTTGCCATAGTGTTCTTCTCTTAGAGATCCATGCAGCCCCCTCTGTCACCTCCTTTACATCTCCCACAAAACATTTTATTGTCTGAAAATATTTTACTAGACATGATGTGAACATTTAAAATATTTTGCAGCTCTCCTAATTTTTTAAAACTTCTCAGTACATAGATTATGCATGTTTGACATATCCTGGCATTTGTTGTTCCTTCCATTAAGTTGTAAATTAGCTTCCACATAGGTAAGGACTTTGTTTATTTTATTTATTATTCTTTCCTCAGTGCTAGAAGATTATCTGACACAAACTAGGACTCAGGGAATATTTGTTTAAGTAAATGAATGAACATCTTCCCTAAGAAATGGCACTGACTCTGGACCCACATTCACTTTGTTTCTTATGTGTTAAACAGTGATAAACATGTCTATATAATACAATTTTTAAATAATGATTATTAAAAGTGATGGTCTAGAATAACTTGATTTGGGGGAAATCAACAATGAACCAACAGTATTCCATTTCTAATCACTCATATTTCTTCTCCTTCCTCATCTACAAATATTCAGAGCTGACCAGAGCTGACATCCAGTGCTCCTGTCATAGTTCTTCTAATCAGATCCAGGAGTTGTATAAAAAGAAAGAGGAAAATCAATCATAGGTCATACCTAAGATACAAGATGTCACTTTGGCAATAAACCTCTAGGTGTTTGCTTGCTATTCCTTCCATTGCCTGTCATCTGAGACAACTGACCTACAAGTCAATCAGAAGGCGGTCTTTTCCCAATAGGGATCAATGTTCAGAGCTCACCTAACAGGGGGCTTAGAAAATGGAAAGAAAACAGAAAAAAAACTATTATTACCTCAACTATTATGGTATAGTTGGTTGGATAATTTTGCTATCCTGTGGGAATGACCTTTTTCATTTCAGCATCATTCTTGAAACAGACAGTCACTGCTCTTGCTTGTTAGCACATTCCGCAGAGGTGTCTGGAAGAAAGTAGTGACATTTCAAAATGGATTAATCAAGGATGTTTTAAATTGGATGTGTTCTTGAATTTTATTTAAATGTTACTTGCTATAGAGTACAAGTTGGTATCAGGCTGCCATGCCCTGGAACCCATTATCACACATAGAGTTCCTGAAGTTCACAAGGATGATCTTAAGGGACATTTCTCTGTATGTAGTGAATAATAAATTTATTTCCAGCTAAATAAGAGAGAAATAAGATCCATATGCCATAGCACTTTTAACCTGGTGGACCCTATGATAATAGTAGCCTAGATACATCATCTGAGTCAATTCAGCACACACAGTCGCATCATCTATCCCTGCTCACACAAAGACACTGAATCTAGAGATATCTAGCAGTGAGGGTGGAGGTGGCCTTGCTTTCTGTGTTTAGGGGTGTATGGGAAAAATGGGATCCCAGAGTCCTGCAGAGATTCTGCCTCCTTAAGCATGGGTTACAAGAATGAAAGGACTTCACATGCTTTGATTGCTTCTGAGACTGAGCAAGAATAATATAGACTATTAATGTAATTTATGGACAGGAGCACTTTGAATTTAAATGAAGCAACCAATGGCCCCTTGATTGGCATTTATATCTCCTTTTATAGAGAACACATAGAGTAGTGTTATAATTCTTGACAGTTTTGATTGTAAAATATATGGGACTTTAAGCTCCCTGGAAGAAAGAATAGATGATTAATGTTAATAATTAATGACTAAATATACAACAGATATGAATAACATGCTTTATATTTATACAGCTATTGTCTTACCTTGTTGAAAAACACTATATGCTTTATTGTTAGAACTGCAATAATAAGACACTATGTTGTCTAAGCCACATAAAAGAAGACATTCAACCTAATCCCTAAATCCTATTAATTTCTTTATTCACATTACAGAACAAAAACTGCAAACATTTGACATTACTATTCAAACTAATGTTTTCAAAGCAGTGTTACTGATTAAAGACATAGATAAAAATTCAAATAACTTGGTTAAAACGCTTAGGTACAAAGCCATTGGGAGTGTCAAGAAAGAATATGGAGATCTAAAATAAATAGAAATAAATATAAATAAGAAACCAGGCGAATAAAAGTCACTTATATCAAAGATGTGAGCATGGTTCTTTTTTTGTGTGTATACACAGGATGCTGAGCGAAGCACCTCTCGACTGTCAGCAGAAATACAGTTCTAATAAGAGTGTGTATTGTTATGGGGGAAACTATTTCAAGGGAAAATGTACATATCTTAGATTATCTCTAGCACTTAGAAAATTGCAAAATGTTTTATCACCTCCATTTCTTGCCCCTTCCTTTCCTGTAACCATAATCAGGGCCTGGAACAAGGTAGAAGGAGACAACAAAAATGGATAGGCATTGTATTGAACTGAATTTAAGCTTTGCCTTTACATCAAACTAGAACAGATCAATAAGTACAGTACATGCCATATCTAGCAGGTTTTCATTCAAAAGCTATTTGAAATACTTTAAAGAAAAAGCATAATAGGTAAATGGTTTAAAATTAATGAAATTGGGGTGAATATTTTTGTGGAATGAAGAAAATGTAACCCCCACAGCCATCAGTTTGTTCATTGTACTAAGAAAAATCCTTTCACCTGTTAGAGATGGGATTCAATTTGAATTGATTTTATTTTAAAAACATAGAAAAGAGAAAATATGAAGAGCTACATAGTTTATATTGTTTTAACCACTCTTTTCAGGAAAATACACCTGTTCCATTTCCTTAGTTTTGGGAGAAGCTTTTCGTTTGATTCTGTACTTATGTTGTTCACTTTGTTTTCTTTCTTCTCTGGGCTTTTAAAACAAGTTTCTGACGACAGAGCAAGAGACAGCTTCTCCCAGTCTATTCCTTCAAGGTTTGTGGTGACTCTTGCAGTAGAAGCCTCTGTCTGATGTTGCATACCTTATCTTTTGTGGGTGCAACTATTAGCCTTTGCTTTATAAATAAACTATTCCTAATCCTAGCACTCAGGAGGCAGAGGCAGAGGGACCTCTGTGAGTTTAAGGCCAGCTCCAGAACAGCCAGGGCTACAAAGAGACCTTGCCTCAAAACAAATAAACAAACAAACAAACAAATGAATGAATGAATAAATAGAGCAAAGCTACCTCGAAACTTAACAGCTTAAACCAACAGTGAGTTACTGACTCAGAATTGTGTGAGTTGACAATTAGCGCTGATAAACCAAGACATTTGGAGCTATTCTTGCTTAATGCCCCCTCCCCCTGCTGCTTCAGGCCCCTGGCAGCTGTGCTCTGGCTGGCTGGACTGGGATGACCTCACACACAGGTTTGGCAGGCCAAAGACCTCAGTGCCTTGGCTATTGTGTACTTGTTCTCTCCAGAAGGCTGGCCTGAACTCCTTTAACTGACTGTCTTGGACCTCCAAATGTGCCATAAAAAGCAAGCTTCAGCATGCAAGCTCCTTGTGAGTCTCACCTTGAATGTCATTTGTTCATGTCCCACTGGCTAAAACAAGGCACATGTCCAAGCTGAGAGTCAAGGGATGGAGAAAAGGACCTTCGTCCTGTAGGCAGGACTTGCGAAGGATTTGTGACTTCTCTCTCTTTTCCTCTTACCACAAGTTCAACTTTGCTGTTGGCAGGGGAAGGGAGGAACTGCCTTTTCCTTACCTACAGGGTAGTTTAAGGAACAGAGCTGCAGCTGCAGCTTTTTACAAAACATCCTTTGTCCTGTAGGGAGGCCGACTGTGGGGACTATGTGATGATGCTCTTCGAGAAAGAGAGAGTCATCTCTTCGGCTGATATGACAGAAATGAGAAACCACTTGCTCTGGGAGATGTAGAGAGACTAGGAGAGGCAGAAACAAGGCAACTTGCAACTGTGTTGTAAAAGTGTGTGCGTGCCTGAGGAAGATGCATGAGGTGAACTCACCTGTGCTTCCGTGTTACCCAACTTTCAATTTCTGTGTGCAAAGGAGAAATATTGAATAATTATGAATAGACTTTCATAACTCTATTGTGATATAAAATAGTTCAGGTGGTTTTTATTCCTTAATTTTCCTAACCATCAGAAGGCATTTTTACCTCATGCAAAGCACCCATGGTGCCTTCTATTGTTTCTGACACACCCTCCTATGACAGCCACCACATATGTCCTTATACCACAATCTTCTCAGCTACCATGTCATATCATTTCCCTACTTCTGTTCCCTGCAGGGAGCTCAGCTTCTGAGGCCACTGATACTGGAAGAGGCTCTTTGAAGATACTGGGGTACTTAGGTGCTGGTGTAGGCTTTGTCTCTGAGCAGTAAAGAAAGTGCAAGTTCCAGTGTTGTTGGATCTGTAGATGCTGCCAGCAGTCTCATAGACTTATAAGGGTGTCTATAATAACCACCTCTTTGAGTATTTATATTTGTTTTCTTGACAAAATTACTTGTTTTCTTTTCCTCTCACTCAAATAGTTTTGACAGACCTAGATTTGGATCCTTCATATAAATTTTGTATCAGTTACCCATGGTCACAAAATACTCTGTAGCAAATTACACCCCCCCACCCCCCCACCCCCCCCACCTCCCCCACCCCCCCCCCACCCCCCCACCCCATCTCCTAAATCTGTCTTCCAGCTGGTGCTCATAGCTCACATACACCTGTGGTAAGCTGGCTCATCATTTTGGCTATTGTAGCTAGAGTTTTCCTGCCTGGCCCACAGTCAGGACAAATCTCTCTCACCTGCCACTCCCACAGCCGCTCAGACCCGACCAAGTAAACACAGAGACATATTGATTACAAACTGTATGGCCATGGCAGGCTCTTGCTAACTGTTCTTACAGCTTAAATTAATCCATTTCTATAAATCTATACCTTGCCACGTGGCTCGTGGCTTGCCGGCATCTTCACATGCTGTTTGTCATCGTGGCGGCTGGCAGTGTCTCTCTGACTCAGCCTTCCACTTCCTAGCTTTATTCTCCTCCTTGTCCATCCTATACTTCCTGCCTGGCCACTGGCCAATCAGTGATTTATTTATTGACCAATCAGCAACACACTTGACCTACAGACCATCCCACAGCACTTCCCCTTTTCTTTTTCTTTTTCTTTTTTTTTTTTCAAAAAGGAAGGTTTTAACCTTAACAAAGTAAAATTACATATGATTTGGGAATTTGGGTGTAGCTTCTCTTACTACTTCCTGCTGGAGGGGGAGCGCTGTATCTTATGGGGATGGGGACACAAAGAAAATTTTAGGATTATAGAATAGTCCATGAGGGTGTATCGTCTGAGCCAGTTGCTTTCAAACCATTCTGGATGTTGGATCATCTGGGCCATGGTGTCATCGGAGACCTTTCAGGGGGTCTTGGCTGGTCAAACCTGATGTATCTTAATCTGGAACAAATCCATAGCCTCTTGCTTTCTGTGGAAACAAAAGCAGAGCTTCCTTTCCAAGGCAACACATCCTTACATCCAAATTTTGAAGTCAAGGTATCTTTAAAATATACATATTGGTTTAACTCAACATCTTTTACAATCAAATGTTTTTCTGCAGTTAAAAATCCCAAAGACAACACAATCCAGATTTTCTGTGTAGTATTCATCTTTACGTGGCTTATTTTTTATATTAATTTTACTGTCTCTTTAAAGACTTTATTTTTTAAAACTATGTATTTGTTTATATAACTGTATATATATCACCTTTTTTTTTGTCTCTTTCAAGCCTACGTATATTTTACACACATTGTAAACTATTACATCTGAATCTGTCTTATTGTGAATCTATTGCTTTAAACTGCAGCAGCTGTGGCTGCTGGTTCTGCCCACCTCAGCTTCCCAACATGGCGGTGGTATGTTTTCCACCAGCTCTGGGAGCTATCGTGGGTCTCTATGCTTTTATCCAAGCAGCGTGTAGCCCAGAAACCTCTTTTTTTGTTTTGTACTAGCAAAGGCTAAATCCACCACGCAGCTCAATGTGCCACTTGCAGAGGCCTCATTCCCGCCATACGTCAGGTTGAGCGCACAGGCTAGGAACCCACCAGTAGCTCAAACCAGCAGCTGCTGCTCATTTGAGAGAGACAATTAGGAACTGTTTTTAGCTCCATTTTAGAATCTTTTTTCTCAGTTTTTAGGTGGAAACTCTTGCCACCATGTTGGATGCCATTTGTAGATGTAACCAACCTTCTTATTAAATAAGAAACACAGAACCAATGCAAAGAAGAAAGCCAAGAGGTCAGAGCTAAGAGCTAAAACCTTACCCTTCCTCCTGTGGTGGTCCTACCATCTGAACCAGAGCTACTTTCTGTGTTAAAGTCCTTATATAGAATTTCTGTTCTGCCTTCTCATTGGTTGTAAACCCAACCACATGACTGCCTCCTCATGGCCTGTCTGTATAGACCTCCAGGTTTTCCATGATTGGTACTGAGATTAAAGGCATGTGTATCCAATAATGGCTGTATCCCTGAACACACAGAGACTTACCTAGCTTTGCCTACCAAGTGCTGGGATTACAAGCGTACACCATCACTGCCCTGCTTTCCTATGGCTTGCTAATAGCTCTGACCCCGGGTAACTTTATTTATTAACATACAAATAACATTTTAATACAAATAAAATATCACCATAGGCTATATTTTCTGACATATCTAAGTGACATAGCTCCATGTCTCACATTTGATAAAGAAAGTGGCCTAGATTTGAGAGAGAGAGAGAGAGAGAGAGAGAGAGAGAGAGAGACCTTTTGTTGCTGTTTTATTACTAATTTACTAATTTCTCATTTTTATTAATTATGTTTATTCATTTATTTTACATGCAAACTGCAGTTTCCCCTCCCTCCTCTCCCCAAAACTCCCATCTATACCCTCTCCAATCCACTCCTCCTCTGTTTCTATTCTGAAAGGGGCAGGCCTCTCATGGATATCAACAAAACATGGTATATCAAGTTAAAGTAGAACTAAGTTCCTCCCCTTATATTAAGGCTGAACAAGGCAACCCAGTATGAGGAATAGGTTCGCAAAAGCCAGCCAAAGCATTAGGGTGAGCCCCTGCTCTCATTGCGCAAGGAGTCCTACAAATAGACCAAGCTACGCAACTGTCATATATATGTAGAAGGCCTAGATTGGTCCCATGCAAGCTCCCTGGGTGTCAGTCCAGACTATGTGTGCTCCTATGAGCCCAAGTTAGTTGTTTCTGTGGGTTTGCTTGTGATATCCTTGATCCCCCTGATTCATGCAATCCTTCCTCTCTCTCTTCAGCAGAATTTCCCGAGCCTGGCCCAATGCTTGATTGTGGGTCTCTGCATCTGTTTCCATCAGTTTACTGGATGAAGGCTCTCTGATGACAGCTGGGGTAGTCACCAATCCCTCAGCACATCCCATAGGGAGGACAGACTAGGTCAAAGGTTGTGTGGCTGGGCATTTTTTTGTTTTGATTTTTTTTAAAAAAGATTTCTTTATTTATAGGAGTGTTCTGTCTGTATGTACAGTTGAATGCCAGTAGAGGGCACTAAATTCCATTATAGATAGTTGTGAACCACCATGTGGTTGCTGGGAATTGAACTCAGGACCTCTGGAAGAGCAATCAGTGCTCTTAACTGTTAAACTGTCTCTCCGGCTCCCTACAATGACACTTCTATTTAAATAAATTCACCAGGGAAGCTCAGATTCAAAGGGCAAGGAAGTACTCTTTATCTCTTCATGAAGAAAACTGAAAAGTCACATCACAAAGTACATAGATGCCAGTAAGGACAGCTGATTGGTGATATCTATACAACCAGTCTAACTATCACACACTGAACACCTCTGAATCCTGGGGCAAGTACAAGTTTGCAGGACAGACCATTCCAAACAGACATTAGAGAGATTAATTTGGTGATCTTTCTAAAAAGGTAGAAGATAAATTGACTTGCGTGGGGATATTGGAGGATGGTGTAGCCAAGGAAGTGGCTTTTGTTTTAATGCATGTGATAAATCAGGAGGGCCCAAGACAGGGATAGCAAATAGGCTGCAGGCTCTGTGATCGATTTGTAGTAAATGTCTACGGTGAGGTGTTGGAGAGAGTTATGTGACCACTTTTCTGGGTGAGCTGAGCCCATGGCCTAGATAGATTGGCCATGTCCATTGTGGTCACTGAAGGGAGAACCTATGGCATAGTGAATGTATATGCCATAATCTCTGTTCCATCAAGAGCAGTAGCCATGAGGACAAAGGGTCTTCTAGAAGTCATTAAGACGTAGAATTAGAAAACACTGGTCAAAGGAAGATATGAATGTCAGAAAATCTGGAACTTTGGATTTGGGTTTTTGGTAAATTATGTTATTTCTTAGATCGTCTATTTAAGGAATGGGCTTGAGAATTTTATAGATCTTTGTCATTTTTTAAGAAAGCATATGTATTGTTCTTTTTTGTTACATATATAACAAGACATATCAATGCATAGAAGCTATAATAATGGGCGCTGGGGTAACCAAACATTTGTTACATTAAACTAGCTATCTTTGACTCATGAGGCACATGTACCAAGACCTCCAGTGAATGGCAAAAGCCACAGATAGTTTGAATACTATGTGTGCTGTGCTTTTCCAACACACATTCATAGCTAGGGCTGAAGTTTAAGTCACCACAGGTACAGTAGGTAATGCTTTCTTTTTCATGATTTTGTGGGTAGAATACTTTAACATAATTCTTAGCAACAATTTTTTTATTCATTAAGTTGAGAATTTTGACCTTTGACTTCAAAATCTATACATCTCCTCTAGCATATCCATATTGGCAGTACCACTGTTGTCCTTTGGGGCCACTAGTAAGCAAAATAAAGATTACCTCAACATGAAGCACTATAATACTGATAGTCTTCAGTCTGAGAGCCTACATGACTAGCCAGTGCCTAAGAGGCAGGCAGTATATGCATTCACGCTATACTAGACAAACAGGCAGTATCATCATGAGGAATGGTGTGAGATTTCACCATGCCATTTGGAATGCCATGTACATAAAACTTCAGAATCCCTTGTTTCTGGAATTTTCCATTTAATATCTGCACACTGTGGTTGATAGCAGATCAACTAGTCCATGTGAACAAGGAGCAATTGCGATATTCTGAATATTTCTGTGAGGGTGTTTGGATGAGATTAGCATTGAAATGGGACTCTGGAGTAAATGAGATGATATTCTTCAAGGTGCGTGCCTCTCATCCAATCAGGTCTGAATAGAACAAAAAGATCAATTAAATAAGGAGGAATCACACTTTTCTTTTGCTTTTGTCTGCCTGCTTTCTTTTTTTATTAAGATTTTTTTTATTCATTTTACATACCAAAGATCCCCCTCTTCCCTCCTCCTGCCCCTCCAGCTTCCCCCTCCCAACCCACCCTCCATCCCCTCCTACAAGTAGGTAAGGCTTCCCATGGGGAAGTACATTTAGCAGAGGCAGGTCCAAGCCCCTTCCCCTGCCTCAAGGCTGTGCAAGGTGTCCCATCATAGAAGTGGGCTCCAAAAGGCCTGTTCATGCACTAGAGATGGATTCTGATCCTACTGCCAGGGGACCCCTTAAGCAAATCATGCTACACAACTGTCTCACTAAGTAGAGAGACTAGTCCAGTCCCATGCAGGTTCCACAGCTGTTGATCTAAATTTCATGAGTTCCCACTAGTTTGATTTGGTTGTCTCTGTAGGTTTCCCCTATCATGATCTTGATGCCCCTTGCTCATAGAATCCCTATTCTCTCTCTTTGACTGGACTCCTGGAGCTCGGCCTAATTTTTGGCTGTGGATCTCTGCATCTGCTTCCATCAGTTACTAGATGAAGGCTCCATGATGATAGTTAGGGTATTCACTGATCTGATTATTGGGGTAAGTCAGTTTAGGCACCCTCTCCACTATTGCTAGTAGTCTAAGCTGGGGTCATCCTTGGGGATTCCTGAAAACTTCCCTCGCACCCAGTTTCTCCCTATTCCCATGATGTCTCCCTCTATCATGGTATCTCTTTCATTGCTCTCCCACTCCATCTCTGTTCCAGCTTGACCATCACATTCCCTTATGTTCTCATCCTCCATATCATACCCTTCATTGCCCCTCCTCACCCCCCAGTTTACTCATGAAGATCTCATCTATTTCCCCTTTCCAGGGCAATCCATTTGTTCCTCTTTGGATCTCCTTGTTAGCTACTACTCAGCAGTAAAAAACAATGACATCTTGAAATTTGCAGGCAGATGGATGGAACTAGAAAATATCATCCCAAGTGAGGTAACCCAGACTCAGAAGGACAAAAAATGGTATGTACTCACTCATAAGTGGATACTAGATGTAAAACAAAGGATAACCAGACTACAACCTACAGCTCTAGAGAAGCTAGCCAATAGCCTTTTAAATTAATGATAGTTTTAATCTGCCTTCAATTTCAGATTGAAACCTTAGCTCTTCCTGGGTTTCCAGTCTGTAAGCTATAACTTTGCTCTGAAGTTTCCTGGTTCTTAGAACTATACACTCTTAACTGATGAGGCAGGAGATTCAAATCTAGTCAGATAAAAGCAGGAGGGCCGAGAGTGTTCTAGATAGAGGCCAAAAATTGAACAGGGTGTGCTGGTTCTGCGTTGCTTGTCATCTCCCACTCTTGCCTGGAATCTGTAAGTAAGGACATGATTGACACTAAGATGAGGCATCTGGATACCTCATGGTTGGGCCGACTAAACTGCTTCACTCATCCCCATCCCCACATTTCACACTGGTTCTGTCATAAATCCCTCCATACTCATAGCTCAATGGCACCTACTTCTTCAGATCTGTTCTTGCTTCGTAGGAGCTCTACCCCTCCTCTCTAGCTCTCAAGCTCCCACCTATAAATCTATAATCAACTTTCCCTTAAAACTCACCTTCTGTGGCCTGCAGTTTTGTCCTTCAAGTTCTCAGGACAGATACCCAAAAGCCACTGGCTCAAGGTGGCTTTGGTAGCCTGTGAGTTTTCTGGGCCGTAGCTCCCTGACTCCAGCTAAGCCTACCTGAAGGGAGAGGAAAGGTTTCTATTGAATTCAAAACTGCCTCCAAATTCCCCTTATCACAATCTTTTTTCTTCCTGAGGCTTTCCCACTCATATTGGAGCTGCTGGCTTTCTGGATGTCCACCCTTGCCAGTTGATCCTGCAGCTCCTAGTGCTTCTTATTCGCATGAACTAACATGATATTTTTCTATTTCCATGGGTTCTGTACTCTGGGGGAATATTAATGTAGAAATTTCAACAAGCATCCTGCTTCAAATAAGACATGTGGACAGGATGGAATGGGATACTTTGGGATATTTCAGATCTTTTCTGGAGCCTTTCACATCACAATCTCCTTGCATGGAAGGCTATTCCAAGCTTCTTTATAGCAGGTGTCACTGGGATATAGCATTCCAAGAGGACAAGCATTTCTGAGACCTCTGCTTCTGTCATATTTGATTATATCTCATTGTCTCAAGCAAATCTCACAGCAAGGACAGTGTCAGTGTGAAAGGAGACCACACAAGAGCATGAATACCTGGACTGTAGTGCACTCAGAACACTAAAAGCACCACTAGTGGGTGTTGCATAAATTCCACCTGGGCAAGTTGACTAAGATGTGTTATGTGCAGTCAACATAGGAGAGCCAGATGACATGTTTCTAAAGCTAGGAAAATATCTTTAAGCTAAGTAGATACATTTAGAAGTTATGATTATAGAGCAGGTACTAATACATAAATATTCAACAGTCCTTGCAGCATAGACAATAACTAGTTGGTGCCGTGGGATGTCTTTCTGTATGTTGTTAATATGTGTTGCTCTGATTGGTTGATAAATAAAGCTGTTTGGCCAATGGTGAGGCAGAATAAAGTTAGACGGGACATTCGAACTGAAGAGACAGGAGAAGAAAGGAGAGTGAGAGGGGAGGCCAGCCTGCTGCCCAAGGAGCAATAGGATGCCAGCAGACTGGTAATGCCACAGCCACGTGGCAACATATAGATTAATAGAAATGGGTTGAGTTAAGTTATAAGAGGTAGCTAGCAAGACGCCTGTGTTTACTTGGGACGGGGTGGGAGAAATTTGTCCTGACCGTGGGGCCAGGTAGAAACTTCTGGCTCTAAGTTAGAACACATTTTTGCCTTTAGCCTCATAGCAGTCTCAGAGATCTGTAATGGTAGAGGTTTTTCAGGGGTCTCAGAAAAGGAAGTAGGACATGGGCCCTAGTGTGAAGACAATGGGTAGTAGCTGGTGCCCAGCTGGTGGGAAATCCTGCAGTCTGTTTGTTCAGACAAATGTATAAAAAGCTTCTGTAAGTTGTTCATTTCCTTTGTTGACAAGTCACATCAAGAAGAGGACCACAAAGATATTTTGTGACTTATTGAGACATGATAGTGAGCCTTAGTATCAACCAGGAAAGTAATAACAGATGCCACAAGTAATGAGTAATATTCTTACTAGGGTAGAGAATTAGGCTAACCCATAGATTAAATCAGTGTGAAAGGAGCCTATAAAAAACATACTTTGATATACTTCAACCTAATTAACAATGGTATGAGAAGAAATCTAAAATGCACACCAACAAGTAACTGTGGAGGGGGTGGGGAACATAAGAAACCCTCAAAAGGAAATGAAAGAAATGACTGGGTGGAGGCCAAAGGAAAACTCCCCTTGAGAGGAAGGGAGTGGAAAGGCTGTGCTTGCTTTAGAGGACAAGGGGGAGGAAGAGAGACAAAAGGCCTCCTGTGCCTTTTGTGTTTGTCAAGGAGGGGGGCATTGGAGACTGGGTGAACTCAGTGTTTGAGAAAAGGTCAAGGGAGTTGCATTTGAGATAAGCCCCCTGGGGTGTTGTTACCCAGGGGAGACCTAAAGATATCTTCCAGTTTCACTTGCTTGAAGGTACTTGTTTTTAGTTTAAAGATGACTAATTTTGGAGCAGTGCATTATTAGTGTCCCACATTTTGCTATAGGTAGTACTTCTAGCATGTGAGGTTGGCCATCATGATTACTGAGTTAGTTTTCAAGGACTTGGTGGCCAACTTTGTCAGGCATTGACTCTTCTTCATGTGTGCCTGTGCACACTTCTGATGGAGCGTCAACAGGGTGAAAGGCTCAGCATCTCTGCCTGGGGTTGTGTCTGTCTCCTTTATTACCTCCACTCTGAGTCAGGCTATTTCTGTTCAACTCTGCATGTAGACGTGTTCCTTACTTAGGGACTATTTGTTCAGACTGGCCTACAAAATCCTTATTTAAGTTGTTTTTCCCCTTTGTAGACTAAGGGAGCCAAGGAGAGGATGACTACACTATGTGTGCTGTTTACCAGGATGTAACGACCTTATGATTATGTGTTTGTACCATCTAGCGGTTTCACAATGTCCCTTTATATATCACTAGAGCAGTAAGTACAATCTCTGGTCATGAGTCCTCTCCTAAACTAAATGTCCCTTTTTCCCCTTTGCCTAAGGAGAAAAGGTGCCTGAATATTGTGCTGGGAGATCTCTTTCTGAAACCTGGTTCATCATCTCCATTTACCAAGGAAATGTTGCATCCCCTTTCAAGTTGCCAGTGAACAGATGTGTGTTTGTTAATAGTGTGAGAGCTTGACAATGCTAAGTTTAGAATTATATTTGAGGATTTGCCTGGCAGTAATGGAAGGGAAGCAGGTAACTGATTGAGAATAAGGGTAGACCACATTATATTTTTATTTTCTTAAGATGAGAAAGGCTTGCCCATACTTTATGACCAACAGAAGAGACTTCTGTTTGCCAACATGCCACCTGTTAGCAAACTGAAATCTCTTAAATACTAGTGGTAGTCCAACTATAGTGGCTGCTGTCAACCTTCACCAGGCTGAGGGTTCCCAACCAGAGCAACATATTAGACTCTCTGAAGGAACCTACAAAATATTAATGGTTGAACCTTACCCTAGACACTCTGATGTAATTGTTCTGGGATCCCATTACGAGTGAACTATGTGTCAAAAAAAAAAGGTACGTGAAAATCTTAACTCCAAGTTCCTCCAACTGTGACCTAAACTGGAAATAACATCTTAGTGATTGTAAGCTAAAATGAGATCATCAAGGCAAATCCTAATCTGCTGTAATTGGTACTCTTAGGAAAAGGAGAAATTTGATTCCATGACCAGATAAATCTAGAGAAAGGGATGTATGGAGAAACTGCCACATGCTGGCTAAAGATTAGATCAACTCTATACTGCCACAATCTGGAGAATATATGGGGTTACTAGCTGCTGGGCAATAGAATGGGCAAGAAAGAATCCTTCCCCTAGATGTCTTAGAGGAAACACGATCAACACATTGATTCATGTTGAATGTGTGCAACAAAATTTTCTGTCTTTTTCCTTTGCATGTGTGCATATGTGATGGGTGTGCATTTGAGTATACATGTTTGTGTGTGTGGAGTGTGCATACATGCATATATGTACATGCCTGTGTATAGGGCTAAAGTTGATACTGGGTGTTTTTTTTTTTTTCAATTGTCCTCCACCTTATAAATTGAGGCAGGGTCTCTCACTTGAACTCAGAGCTCACTGATTTTGCTGATTTTGATCCTATGTCTGCCTTTTCAGCCGTGGGATTCCAGGTGGGCTGCCTCTGCCCAGCATTCACGTGGGTGATAGGGACCTCATGGTTGCTTTGCAAGTGCTTTGCCCAGTGAGCCAGCATTCCAGCCTAGTTTCTATTTTTCAAAGTCACTCAGTTTGTGGCACTTTGAAATAGCAGCCCCAGGCAATTAATAGAGATGGGCTTGGACATTGATAGCGTGAAAAGTGTACTGAGGTGATTCTGATATGTAACAAGCATTGATTTTAATTATGATATCTACTATTGAGGGCACCAGGTATACTGCTGGTGCAATCTAAATAGGAAATAATGTCCAAATTATGTTATGTGGACACAATCCTCACAAAGATCATTTTTAAAACTTAGTAACACACTGAGAGATTTAAATACTTACTTATATGTTTCTCCCTAAGTCAGAGCATTACATTAGAGAAGAGGCATTTGCTGTTTGGTTCTTCTGCAATTTCTTGCCGGGATGCTCATTTTCAGAATAATTTCTCATCATGAGTGATGAGATTCTGTAATTCCCATCATGGGTGCTTTCAAAGTCTCCTCATGCTGTAGCCTGTTTTTGGTGCTTAAAGGCAAAGTCTTATACCTATCCCTGTTGGACTTTATCTTGACCGTTTATAATGTAACACTTCTCTAATTTATCAAAGTTACTTAGAATTCTCAGCCTGTAGCCCAACATTCTAATTCTTAGGCTCTCAAGGACAGTCCTCAGGACAATTGAATTAAGAATTATATGAACTCCAGGAGGAATCAATTTGGAGAAGATCAGATAATGGAAGGTTTATTATATTATATACCACATTAAAGTGTAAAGATGCATAAAAGATATATGGTCATGCATGAATTATACAGACAGTTCCTTAAAATGAGGCTGGGAGATCAGCCTTTGCCTGGACAGAGTATGAAATGTAGAATTTTGTTACCGTCACTTAACATGTGGTTCCAAGAACAGCAGTATCCTCTGCATCTGGCAGCATCCTCTGCATCTGGTAGCATCCTCTGTACCAAGTAGCTGGTCAGAATGCCCCCCTCCCAATTCATGGGCTTGAGTATCTCAGAACCATATTTAGAGACAAGGAATTTCAAGATGCAACTACAAATGAGGTCTTTAGGGCATCCTTTGGTCATTATGATTGGTTTTTATCTTAGAAGAAATTCAGATATAGACACACACAGACCAAAGACCACATGAAGACAGAGGGAGATGAAAGAGGCCATGAAAAGCTAAGAGAGAGGCCTCGGAGGAATAAGCCTTGCTGATGCCTTATCTCACTTAATCTCTATGACTGAGAGAAATTAAATTCTGTGCCTTCGTTTGACCAGTTACATCCAGTTTGTTACAGCCCAACGAAGTCTAAAGTACCTACTGAAGTTAGATGGTATTTTAACATCACCTATAGGTAATTCCTGGATATAAGAAATACTAGTCTAGGACATTTACTTTAAAATTTTGGGGAGAACATAAGAGTTACCTTTAGAACATGCTAAGCTACAGATTGTTGAGATTCATTACCAGAGGTCCTGATTCATCAGGCTTGCATTTCTACTAAGCTTTTGGTGCTTCTGCTGGCCTGCCCACAACATCTTAGTGTCCCAGTGAGACCAGCAGCAGCCTTACAGGGATAGTAATAGGAAATCAATGAAGAGATTCGGCCTATTCCTCCTCCATTATTAGAGCATGGGCACAGGGACAGCATGCCGATTCTCAGGCTTAAACTGGAGAAGTGGTGTCAGCAGCTCAAATGAATCCAGACAGTGGGGCCGCAAGTATCTTGAAATATTCTCTGCTAGTTATTTCATTGTATTCTCAAGAGCATGTTCTCATTGGGCTTGGTAGCACAGGCTGCAGAGCTGTGAGGTGGAAGCAAGAGGATCAGAAGTTCGAGGTCATTCTCATCCACATAGTGAGTTCCAGGCCAGTGTGGGCTATTTGAGACCTTGTATCAAAAATCAAACTAAGCCAAACCAAAACAAAAATAACACCCTGCAAAACTAAGAAGGTAGGGAGTGGGCATTGTAGCTCAGCATTGCAGTACTTGACTAGCATGCACAGGACCAAGACTCAATTCTTAGCACTAGAGAAGATTGGGGAGGAAGAAGAAGGAAAGGAAAAGGATGGAAGAGGAGAAGGAGCAGAAATTGCAACTGCTATTGGGAGATGGAATTGCAGCATGGTTCCTAAAATAGTGACTTTCAAACTGGTAAGTGCTGCGGAATCGCCTCATTATTAGCCTGACTATAGATTTTTACTTACTTGGTCTAAGGGAGGGACCCAGAACTTGCATTTCTTAACAAATTCTCAGAGGATGCTTGTGCTGTTAATTCAAAGACCATATTTTGGCAATCAGTGAGTTAAGAAATTGGAAACTATTGTGGTGCAGCTCAGGCTTCTAGATTTCCTAGTATGGTACATACTCTTGCTTAGCCAAATATCAGCTAGGCATGCTCTTGCTCTCTTGCCTGTTTCTCCTAGAGAAATTGCAAAAAGCTGAGTGCTCGCTTTCTTCAGCTGCTCTGCAGCTAGGAGCCAGCATGTGACACTCCAACACAGTTCCAGTCAGGGAAACAAAGCAGAAGTCCAAAGGGCTGAGATTGGCTCTGAGAAGACCATTTCTGTATTTAACAGCAGTGCAAGAACTTCTTCCCTGCCTCTGAGTGTGGATGATATCTAGACCTAAAGCAGCCTTCTTGGGATCATAGACATGGCACAGAATAAAGATGGCAGAGGCTGGCCAGGAACAGCAAACCAATGCTGAGAGCCTTTACTTCCAGATGCTGCATTTTGCAGGACACAAACCTTTCTGGTCTGAACCACAGTCTGCTGGATTTCCTGTTACTTACAGCTAAAACAGTTCCTAAAGGGGCTGGTGAGAAAGGGAGAGAGAGGCAGAGGAGGAGGAGGAAGGGGTGAGGGAGACACACATACACATCACACACACACACACACACACACACACACACACACACACACACACACACACACACACACTGAGGGAAGGAGGAAGGGAGGAAGGGAAGATTCATTCTTTTAAGTTAAAATACAAAAATAAAATAAACCCCCAACTACATAATAATCACAGCAACAGCTGTAAACTTCCATTTTCTGTGACCACAGTGATAAACAGGGTGTTTCAACCTGCACAAACAAGCAGAACAAACGAATTAATTAAATATAGATCTCGAAAACATCTTGATTCTCATTTTGATGACAATAAAAGGAAGCAAGGCAGAGATGTACAGACATTCTAGATCAACATTTGTTAACTGCCAGTGCAGACTGTACGTGCTACATTCTTCCCTAATGAGCTATAGTTTAGGAAAATAAAGCTGTTCATTTGTTGAAATGCTTCTGCTTAACTTGCATTAGTAATCATTAATCAACTTAGCTCACTTAATGTTTCCTAAGAGTTTGACCTTGACGTTGTCTTTCTGGCTTTCACCAGGCTCCCACATTTGGTCAACACATCTTATAGAACTCCTTTAATCAACTTGGAAATCACTCTCACCTGCTGTTTCCCCATATATGTCTACATAAGCAGACATATTCATGAGCAATGAGAAGAATAAACAAAGGTAGAGTTACAAACAGACTCAGAAAAAAACAAAAACCAAAAAACAAGGGCAGGTGTATCTTAAAACACCCCTCGCAGATGGGCTCACGCTGTGAGACTGCTTTGCTCAAACTTCAGTACAGCCTGAATTTTTATGACTACAAAATAATTAGACTCTGAGTCAGCTTTTAATCTTATGTTAATGAGACCCCCTACAGTCTTGGCGCATACCTTCAAATTACAGATTGATCTATAATTAATAAGGCTCATAATGCCAGTACCTGAGACAAAAGCAATTTGGGGGCAGTGGGGAAGAGGGCACTGAAAAGTTTAGTGACAGAATTTGCAACTGCATGCTTTCCACATTCTATGCTGGATTGCATCTTGGTGACAGTAGCAAGTTTCTCTGAGCAGTAAGATAGCTGACGCAAGCTTGTTGCAGGGGGAAAAAAAAAGAAACTGTCATCCAAGGTCTTAGGAGGGACCATGGAGGCTGCATCTAGTTTCTGTTCTTACCCAAAACTTTCCTGCCCACAGCAAATTTGTCTAATGCCTGCACAGATTTCTACCTTAGCTTGAGAAATTTGTTTGCAACTGCCTTTAACTTCTGGGGGGTAGAGGGCCATCAGGCCAAAGAGCCATTATTTTTTGCAGCCCTGTGATTTCTCTACTTGATTGTTTTACGGGCTCCAAACTCCCAGTGACTGGAGGAGAGGAACCCTTGCTGGTTAATTAAAATCTAATTTTCTATTCTATCATAATTGCAGCAGCAGAAGGAGAAAAAAAATAAGACTTATTATCCTAAAAATGAAAATGATCTCTGGACTGCTTAGGCTTATTATGAGTGCTGTGTTACAATTTGTCTGAAATTTAATC
This sequence comes from Peromyscus californicus insignis, assembly GCF_007827085.1. Lineage (NCBI taxonomy): Eukaryota > Metazoa > Chordata > Mammalia > Rodentia > Cricetidae > Peromyscus > Peromyscus californicus. Next base: position 113,320,386 of record NW_026294595.1, read on the forward strand.
AGTAGAATAAACATGGCCATGAGCTCTGTGAAATCATTTGTTTTAAAGGCGATAAGTGAAGGGCTGCACCATTTTGTTCAGTGTTTTCTAGACAGCTTGTTTAGTCTTCTTGATAAAGGCAAGGAAAAGAAGACAGAGCTGGGACCATTTGCGTGCGGTGGACTTATTGTGTGTGACGCTGTGAACATGATTCCCAAGTCAGTGCAGGACATCACAGTAGATGCTCTGTTTAAGAGAAGATCTGGAATCATTTCTCCAAATCTAGGAAGAAAATTAACTTCAGTTTACTCTGCATTTTTAGAATCCAGGCAGTAGTGGAGAACTGGAGTGGCTGAAATCAGAAATAAAGTAGAGGTGGGATGGTGCATCTGCTGCTTGGGTTCTGAGCTTGTGGGCTGGGGTGTGAAGGGCACTACTGGCAAGGTGGCGACCCAGCACTTTGGGATTAGAGATGGCCATCCCACTGTAATTACTTGGTTCACTGAATCTAATAGGAAGCAAGAGCTGATCTTTGCTTTTAACTTTTCCCTGAGTCATCATGTAATCGCAGAGGTTTATAACTCTAGTTGTATCTGTGGGAAGATGGGATATGGTTAGTAGTGGAAATGTGGTGATTTTTTTTTTCCTGTGGAGCTGAGAATTGAACCCAGGGCCTTGTGCTTGCTAGGCAAGCACTCTACCACTGAGCTACATCCTCAACTCCAATGTGATGAATTTTAAATTTTCATTTTGTGTGTGAATGTACTACTTAAACAAGTAAAGTACAACATGGTACTGAATATGAAAGTTTTCTGTAGATATCTATATTTACAGAAAGTATTTTCTGTGTATACCTATATGTCTATCAAGGCTAAGGCCTTGAGTTTGATCTCCAGCACAGTGAAAAAAATTTTCTTGTATATAAATATTATATGTATAAATTATATATATAACATTACTATATGTACATGCATATTTATATCTCTATATAAGTATGCATACATGTGTATAAGAATACTTTCATGTATAAAATGAGTTTTACTATGTGGTTTTATGAATGCTATTAGATAGGACACATAACAAAATATCTAATGTAGAGAGATCACATTTTTTCACTGGATAACGGTTTCGTATAATTTTATTTTTAAATATCCTTTGAATATAAAACCATAGCTTTTATGATGCTCAGTAAGTCATTAATAACAAGGAAAGACTTCATGCCCATTTTGCATATATCCAGGATAATTCTTTTCTTGTTCTGATGAGTGAGGGTTCCTGGTTTCCCTGCTCTCAATTCTCTGACTTCATCTCAGAGTAGAACAAAGTCTTCAGGATGCAACAGTTTGGACCATGTTTGGGCTGGTCATTCTTCTGTCTTTCCTCTGCCATCTGAAATGATTCCAAGAATCTCTGAAATCTATGACATGTCCCTGCTCCTTGTATTAATTGATGCTCATAGGATTCAAATGTATGCATGTCCTAATTCTTTCCCTCTTTCATGGAAGGTGAACAACAAAGTTGTAACCCTAGTTAGGGACAAGTCCTAGACCAGTGTTCTCATGTACATGAGAACAAGGAGAATGGTCAAATCCCAAGTTTCTAGGTCCCAGTCTCCAAGATTCTAGTGTAGTGAGATAACCTGAGGCATAAAGAGATGCATTTTTGATGAGCCCCTAAGCCAGTGGTTCTCAACCTGTTGGTCACAATCCCCTTTCAGAGGGATTGCCTAAGATCATCGGAAAACACAGATTTTACACTAGAATTCATAAAAGTAGCAAAATTACAGTTATGAAGCAGAAATAAAAATAGTTTTATGGTTGGGTGGTCACCATAACATGAGGGACTCTATTAAAGGATCACAGAATTAAGAAGGTTGAGAACCACTGTGGTAGGCAGTTATGGTGCTTTTGTTCTACAGGCCATACTTTGGACCTGAGGTCTAATTGTCCTTAAAATGCAAATGTCAAACTGGCAGGATCAGTACTCTAGACTTACAACTGAGGCGTTCCTAACACACAAGTCACATTCAGGCAATAGAGAAATCTCAGTATAGTCAAGTGCACACGGAAAGTGGAAGAGCCCATGGTGGACACCAATGTGTCAGGTGACTGTGTCTGAAAGACACTAAAGGGTACTGTGACTGAACGGAGGAGCTTTTCACCTTCCCACAACATTTGAGTATAACTCAATGTTCCAAGTCTGCGAATCTGCACTGGGAAGAACCGTACATTTCTCAGGGATTCAGAAATGAGCTGCTAAGACTGAGGTGTGAAATCAGATCACTTGGGTGTTGATTTACAGTGAAAAGCAAAGCAGGTAGAGAGAGGTGTACAGCAGCAACGCTGGTCTCCCAGGGAAGGCAGGCAATGGGAAAATCCAATCAGCTTTGCAGGTAACTGGCTGGGCAGGAGTGGGCTCACTGGGAATTAGGGACAGGGTCAGTGTCCCTAAGGATCCAGCAGGGAGGGCTTCTGCCTATAGGGAAATCCAAGGGGTCTCCTTCCCTGAGCTCTATGGGAATGGGAATGGGGAATGATTGCAGTCTGCCTTAGTCACTTGTTTCCACAACTGAAGGAGCCACTTTCCGTCAAGATGTTGTATGGAGAGGAGGAAGTTTCCATCAGGTCACCCATTATGCCTTATTTTAAGAGTGATTTTCTATTTTCTGATCTGATTCTGTTAATTTCAAAGCTTGGCTCTTAGTGGACAATTCAATTTATTGCATCCACAAGGACTGCCTAATAATTATTTGCATGATTCAGATACCCTCACTCACATTAATAGGATTATATTCAATTTCAGAAGAAAACCCAAAGCCATGAGGTTATCCAGAGTGAATTATTTCCCCTGAGCTGATATGTTGAGTGATACATACCTAATTCTGGCCCCTGTGAATTACTTAGGGACAGTTTCTGCATAGGTAAACAGATTACTATTTAGTCTATTATGGTTGCATTGTTATAGGAAGAGGAATATTCTCCACCAGTGACAACAGAGGCAAGAACTTCGGGTTATAGCTGCAAGCCAATGAATGTCAAGGGATGGAAGCTGAGAAGAAGGAAGGACTCTGCTCAGTTGCAGGGGGAGCTTAGTCCACATGGCACATTGATTTTGGACTTCTTGCTTCCAGAACCATGAGATTAGAAATTTCCGGAAGTCAAAGCTACTCAGATTATGGTACTTAATAACAACAGCCCTCCCAAATTAATACAGAGTAATTTTTTTATATGTCAATATTATTGAATTTACTCTTAGAGATGGAAACTGGTGGGTCTCTCCCAGATCCCTGAGTTGTATCTATGTCAGCATATACTTGGAAGAACTGAAAGTCAGTTACACCAGAATGTTCCAGCTAATAATGGATGGGACATGGAGGAAAGTGTACCAATTTGGGTCCTGAGGTATGGCTACACTCATGTGTACCCTATACCATTTCCTAGAGGTTCCAAATGGATGTGCACTCTGGCTGTCCACATTTTAGTTGGGCAACCTGCTTATAAATCCCCCAAGTAGTAGCTTTGTCTACTTTCTGGTTTTACCTCTCTGTTGTCTATCCAGTGATGCTTCCTATGACCATCGCAAACAAAACCATTTTGCCAGGACTTGAAGAACCCGGGACCCCAGCCTCATGTCTAAGACTGGCCCTTCTAAGACTATGCTCTTTCCATGTTAGCTTTTAGGGGATCATGGCTTTCCCCCCAAATACTGAGCATATAACTGGCAAAATACTTCTCAGCAGTAAAGTACATTATTCCTTGCTCTTGTGGATTCTTAGAAGATGGGTGAATCTGGTGATTCTGGGAGTTATGAAGAGAAGCTGTATTTATGATGTCTAGTATAGTTGTGTTTTTTTTCTCTCTACTCTTTGGAGGGCCTGCCACCGCCAGCCAGCTCCCAAATCATCACACGGAGACTTATTCTTACTTATGAATGCCCAGCCTTAGCTTGACTTGTTTCCAGCCAGCTTTTCTTAACTTAAATTATCCTGTCTACCTTTTGCCTCTGTGCTTTTATCTTTCTCTATTCTATATAACTTTCTTTACTTCTTACTCCATAGCTGGCTGTGTGGCTGGGTCAGCCCCTCAACTACTCTTCTCCCTCTCCTTTTCTAGTTCCTTGCTCTTCTCTCCTATATTTATTCTCTCTGCCTGGCAGCCCTTCCTATCCTTTCTCCTGCCTTGCTATTGGCCATTCAGTTCTTTATTAGACCAATCAGGTATTTTAGACAGGCAAAGTAACACAGCTTCACAGTGTTAAACAAATGCAACATAAAAGAATGCAACACATCCATGCATCATTTAACAAATATTCCACAGCATAAAAGAATGTAATACACCTTCAGCTAATATTCTACAACAGTCAAGTGTTTGTGAGGCCCAGGTTCAGTGCTTTATGCACACTAAATATTTAATCTGCATGTATTTGCATTAGAATTATTCTTGCACAACTAGGCCTTGGACATACAGCAAAAATCTTTAAGGTAAAGTAACACTTCCCACTCACTTAAAAAGACTGAAAAAAAAAAAAAAACACCTCAATTACCTGACACTCTTCAAGGATGTGAGGAGGAGCAGGAAGGTGTCTTTCTGTTTCCTTTGTGGTGCCCTGTGCTTCATAAACATTCAGTGATTGTGTAAATGAGTTGAATAATTGTCTTATGGAGCCCCATCTTGATAAACTTTGATGGAAGGCTTTTTACTATGAAATGCACATAATAAAATATATCATTTTAACTATTTTAAGTATGCAATTAAATAGCAATAAATATGTACCCAAATATTTTAAAACCATCATTGCTTTTTTTTTATAATTATTGTCATTAATTCAGAAATTCTGTAACCATAAAGCACCAGCAATCTACTTTCCAGTTTTCCATTCCCCTGGCCTCTAGTCTAATTTCTGTACCTGTGAGTTTTTACTGTGCTTGGTACTGTAGTTATTGTTAAATATCTCCCAAAGATACTTGTGTCAAAGGCGTGGGCCCAAGGCTCCCCAATATTGAGAGGAGGTGGAACATTTAAGAAGAGGTCTTTGAGTCATTGGGTCCATAATTAGAAGAAGACTGTGGGACCTTGACCTCATTCTAGACCACCATTTTCCTGCCCTGTGGCTCTTGATGAGCTGTGCAGCCTTGCTTTCTGAAACTGACCTACCATGGTATGTTGCCTACCATATAGCCCTGGAAGTGAGGCCAATCAATCATGGCCATAAATTGCCAAAACTGGTAGCCAAGGAGTCTTTTTTATTGGTAAGTTGGTAATCTCAGATATATTACAATAGTGATGTAATAACTAACTAATGAACTTGGTGTCTGAAGTATGTGGGATCATGCAATCTTTGTCCTTTTATATCAGACTTACTTAATTTGTAGCATGTTATTGTAATCCCTTAATGCCATGTATACATGTCATGTATCAGGTTTTTTTATTCTTTTATAATGCAATAATTACACACACACACACACACACACACACACACACACACACACACACACACACATTTTTCTTATCACTTCATCCACCAGTGGATACTTATGTTGCTTTCACCACTTGGCTACCATGAATAGGTATGCTGCAACACTGATATGCCATATTTGAGTCTCACTTTCAATTATTTTGGGTGTACATGCAGGAGTGTAATTTTTGTACCACATAGTAGTTTTATGTTTAATCTTTTAGTGAATCACCAAACTATCTTTCATGGTGGGTACAATTTTACATTGGAAATAAGATTAAGAATTAATAAATCTGTTGGGTTGGAAGGATGACTCAGTGGCTTCTTGCAGAGGAATTTAGCTTCACCCCCAGCACTCACATTAGGAGGATCATCTCCTCCTGTAACTACAGTTCTAGTGAATCTGGTCCCTTTGGCATCCATAAGCACCATTAGAGTAGTGTGAGGAGAATTTGGAGTGCTTTTGAGAAATCTCCAAGAAAACAAGACAATAGTCTTGTGACCTCAGTTTCTTCAAAACATGGAGTCATTCTTGGAACATGTTTTTGTACTCCTCCTAGGTATGGTGGATAGGAGTGAGTTTACTTCAGATTACTCATTATTGCTTGCTGTTGTTATTCAATTAAATATTTAAACTATCCTTTAAATGCCTCCATGGAAAAACATGTTTTTTGCCACTTGCGGCTTGTCCTTGTAATACATATAGCTTGAACCATCAGAGTATAAATTGTCTGATGCTCTGAATAAAGTTGACTATTGCATTAAGCTTTAGTCTGCCTCATTTATTGGCTTCATTCTTCCAGGTCCTATCTCCTCTAAAGTAATGACAAAACACCTTCATTCATGTACATACACACATACACATACAGACACATACATGCATACACACACAAACACACACAAACACATGCATATAGTTTAAAAATAAAATCTAAAAAAATTTAAAAAGAGATATGCTAACTTAGACATAACAAAACACATTCCTCCCTCTTCAGCCTGTGGTGATGCCTACCTTCTTGTTTCCTAGATGGTCATCACATCCCTGTGTGAATATATTTTTAAGGCTTTGTGACAAATCTACCACTTCAGCTTTCATACATGAATAACTAACTGCTTGTCATTTTTATTTTTTATTTTTATTTTTTGAAAACTGCTAAAGCTGTAGCTGGGAATGGGAGAACACACCTGCCATGAAATGATTGAGGCAGGAGGATCATGAGTTCCAGGTCAGTCTGGACTATATAGCTAGTTCCAAGGAATCCTGGGCTATATGGTAAAAACCTGTGCCAAGAAACAATATCTAAAACATAAACAGAATATTCGCTGATGCTTTTATCCTACAAGCAAAGTGAGAAACAGTATAGTTATTTTTGTAGCTTTTGGGATCATCATAAAGGATGGAACTTTAGGTCAACATTATGCCTTTAAAGGCTTTTTAACAATGTCTCTTAAAATCTAGCTGATCAAAGGCCCAGGGCACAGAGTAGGTACTGCCCAGGCTGCTACTTTTAGACACCACCTACTCCTGCCGTGCTATGGAGTGCCAACCTTCTTCAATGTGGACTGTTCCTCAGCTATCCAAGACCCAGAAACATCATTCTAAAGTAGCATGGTTTCTTTCTTGGGCCCCTGTGTGCCTCTTTTTTATATCTACCCTTTATGAAGCTGTTTACATCCTGGTGCCCAAGGACTGGCTGAAGAATATCATTGAAAATATAGAATTGTAGGTGTTATTTGAACTTCCAGGCCAATATGTCCAAACATGATCTTTCCAAAAATTTTTGTTTATAGGAAGCACAGAGCAAGGGCAGGAAAAGAGAATAAGGCTAAGACGTGGATCTGGGTCTGAGATAGAGTATACATTTGTCAGGTTCCCTAGAGGATCAGAGCCAAAAGGATATATATATATATATAAACAGAATTTATTAAATCAGTCTACATTAAAATAGTAACAACCATTGTCTCCGGTTCCTTGATGCCTCAACAGCAGAGTGGTCGCACACTGGCTATCTCACAGAACAACCTAGTAGTTGCTCAGTCCACTGGGCTTCCTGCCTCAGCAGTGCCTGTTGCAAGCCTAGCAGGAAGGTCTTTGTGCCTACAGATTTCCAGAGAAATCAGGGATGTTTGGCATATAGGATTCCTTTTCCAATGAGAAAGAGGAAAAACCTGTTCTTCCATCCAGAAAGCTGAGAATTGGAAGTGACTATCAGCCTGGTGATCTGTGTTATCTGTTGGGCCAGGCCTCATCAAGCTCTTGCAACCAAGACCATAGGTAGCTAGTAATCTAAATGACCCTTACAGCCAGAGGCTCTTTCAAGCTCCCACAACCGGGAGCAGAGGTGGCTAATAGCCCAAATGACCTCTACACTATGTGACTGAGACCAGGCCAGATCCTTCCTCAGGCCCTTAAGCTAGTACAGGTAGTCTATCTCTAGAACCCATCTTCTTCAAGGAAATGACATGTACCCTGAGTTGAGTTTCACTGTAATTATGCTTCCTTGTGCAATGGGGATTGTATTACACCAGGAAATTTTTTCCAAACTATACTGCGCTTAAATACACTCAGAATAAACTGCCTGTTATTGGACTCTTGGAAGTCTGATTAAGGTTGACAACGTCAATCTGCACTGGGTTTTCATTCGTATCTCTTTGAATGGTTTACTTCCCAGTATGACACCCACAGGGACCCCTTCACTCCCAATCTGGCAAGGAAAACCTAGAAGGCTCCTGGAGAGCCACTGAATGTAGTCCACAATGGAAGCCTCAGAATGCTGGAGTAAGTAGCCACAATAGGGAATCAAATCAGCAACAAAAGCAAAGACAGGTCCAGCAAGAGTAAAAGTCAAGGATCCTTGAAAAGGAGAATGGTTTTTCCTTTGGACATGTCCTTTTTCATCTTAGCTGCTATCTGTGGTGCCCCACATTCAAAGTGGCTCTTACCACATTGGCTAAGGCCATCAAGACAATTCATTAGGTGACTATAACTTGTGGGAAGTGACATCATATCACAATCACCTACTACCATGTTCGACCCATGGCGCACCAAAAGGAGTCTGAACCTTTGAAACTGATACTGAACCTCTCAGTCATTGTGATGTGATGTTTTCTCAGACATGAGTGAAGGACTCTAGCTGGCCTGAGCATGGCAAACACAGGTCTGAGTGGACAAACAGTGCCAGCCAGCAGGTTTTACCCTTTCCCCTTCCTTCTCCTTTGCTAAACCTTTAGATCATATTCCTAAAGGTAGCCACCAAGGCCTATTTGGTCACTTTCTTTTCCTTTTTTTTTTCTTTCTTTTTTTTTTTTTGGTTTTTTCAAGACAGAGTTTCTCTGTGTAACAGCCCCTGGCTGTCCTGGAACTCACTCTGTAGACCAGATTGGCCTGGAACTTACAGACATCTGCCTACTTCTGCCTCCCGAGTGGTTGGGATTAAAGGCATACACCACCACAGCCCAACTTGACTACCCTTCTTAACACCTGACTCATTCCTGAGATTAATCATCAGGGTCTAACTATCAAAACATCAAGGTCTAGCAAACAAAATTCATTATTTTGACTAGCCAAATTAAAATACCCAATCAGAAAGTTACCAATGCGTTTCTAGCTCATTCAAACACAGACTTCCCTCTTAAAATTAAAACTTGCAAAGCTATTTGCTGCTATTTCTACTCGATTCAGATTCAACCATCTGTCTCCCTTGCCTTGTTTAATAAAGGATCTATTTGTGTTTGGTTTGTGCTTGGAAATTGGTGTTTGGGTGTGGTCTGTGCCTAATCAGTGGTCCAAGGGGAGCACTCACAGTATGGAGGTCCCCCTCAATGAGGCCATAGCACATCTTATCAGTTGTAGACTATTCAGACTTTATGCTTCTGTGATAGAGTCTCATTTCCTTCTCTTGAGCTAGTACTACATATACAGGCCACTACGCCTGGCTCAGATGACTTTTAAGTGCTTCATACATAGTGTTAGGTTCCTTGTGTCTAGACAGCTCTGTCATAAATGACTTTGACCTCCTGTACCCCTCCTCAGTTTGCCAAATACAAAGTTTTCCATCTTAGCACCTGAATCAAGATGTGTTGTGCCCACAAAGAGTTTTATTACTGTTTTCATTATCAGAAACCCCTAGATAGCATCAAAAGTACAGAATATTTCTTCCTTTTTAGCTGTTGCTCCAGAAGGAGTAATGCCTTCCATATGTTGCTAAGGTGGCTGCTCCAGCTCCAAACATCACATTGTCACCAGACACTATCTTGAACATGAAGCAAAGAGCACCAAAAGGCCATTCTTTTACCTAGAATGTACTCTTTCTGGTAGAGTATTTCACCTGAGTGGCCCATCATGGCTCCCTCTATCCTATTGGCCATATACAATTGCATTGGCCACCTCTAGACAAATCGCGGGCAAAATGGGATGAGTTCTTTGGTGGGCTCAGGTGACTTGTCCTTTAGAGGGGCTGCATACATTACACCCCCCCAAAAAAAAGTCTAGGCTGCTCTCATCAATAAGGCAGGGAGAACTTACTCAAGGCTGGAAGCCATAGCAACAAGACTGACAGAGCAGTTAGTTTCCTTAGAATTGTAAAGGAGGATTAGCAATTAGCAAGTAAAGAAGAAAGGGGATTTGTCACAGCAGAAAGAAGGCAGCCACAGCTAAGCTCGTAATAAGCAGATTGCAAGAAGAAAATGTTCAAATGAAGTTCATGGGCCTTCATTATAAATGGCGAGTGATTAACGGCATTGCATTTCATTAAATTTATGAGTTGTACTTGTTATACAACACATCACTAATAAATAACAGTGGATGGATTAATATTGCTGTTCTCCATCAATATTTTCATGATGCCTTTTCACCAAAATTAACTGTTGCCAGGAGAAAAATCAAGCAAAACCCTTCAATGTTGATGAAGCAAAATGACTTAATCAGCTCATCCCAGAAATAAGAAGAAATGAATAGTCACTGCATAAAACCCTGACCAAGCACTCAACTTCTGACATTCCAAGGAGGAGAGGCAGATTGCTTGGCCTTTCCTTGTCTCATCCCAGGTATAATACAGACCACTGCAGGAAGAATGAGTTCATATCGACAGAACCCTGATCCACACTGTTTCTTCCACTGACCTTTAGCTTTCCTACAATTCTAACTCTATATTCCAGTACTTACAGAAATAAGATTTACATCTGAAATGTCTCTTCTAGGTTCATATGGTGGAAATATTGGGAGGTTACTGGATCAAGAGGGTTCTAACAATCTACTGATAGGTATATAATTTAATAACACTGTTGAGAAGTGGTAGAAAAATGTATTAGCCAAGAAAAAGTAAATCACTAGTGTGTCCTTGAAGGGTAGGATAGCCCTATCCTTTACATTCTCCTTCCTCCTCTCCTCTTCTTCTCCCTCCTCCCTCCTCTCTCTTATAGGCTTCCTGTGCCCCTTTCTGCTATAATGAGGGTGCAGCCTCAATCTGCCCCACCTCCTCTTCCTGATGATCTACTTATTTCACTGCAGGCCGAGCTGGCAGTGAAATGAAATCTCAGAAACATCAGCCACTATAAATCTTTACTCCTTTTTATTTCTCCTCAGGTATTTTACAACAGCAGTGGGAAATGCGTACAACATCCTTTCTTAAGCAAAGAACAATGCATTCATCATGACTGCTAGATATCCAATATATAGTGTTTAACCTGGAGGTCAGCATAGGTTTCAATAACTTCATTTCTAAGCAGTCCTGGTAAGGAGGCATTTCCCATTAAGTCAGGGATCTCCTACAATGACAGAAGTACCCTCCACTTTTGGTGAGTGACATATGACAGGACACTAGCATTTGAGGCTGACATACTGGAGGCATGACCTTCTCAGTGATCATTTGGGCACAGTATAGTAGACAGATTCCCAGACATACTCTTAGAAGTACAAGTTGGAAGATGTCGGGCTCTTAAGGTCTGAGCCTGGGAACTGGTCACATCTGCCTTATTTGCTGAACAGTCAGAGAGCCCAGGTTCAAAGGTTAAGAACATAGATCCCAATCTCAACAGGAAGAGTTTCAAAGCATGTGCATGCCATGTTTTTAATTTACCACATCAGCTTGAATGCCACATCCTTAGAGGGGTCTTGCATGGCCACCACTGATTGATACACTGCAAGCATTTTCTTGTCACTGTACTTTGATTTTTCTTCATAACAACATTACCTGAGCACTGTTTGTAAGCATACTTTTTAATTGCCTGATTTCAATGTTACTTCCTAGTCAGTATATAATTTCTACCAGAGTATGAAAATGAAGCATTTTGTTCGTAACTATATCTACACATACTATGTTCCTCCAAATGCTTAATGCACAATTAATATTTATTGGGTAATGACTGCATGGAGTGTTTTATCATGTAACACCTCTGACAAATCATAATAAGGACTATAAACTATTCGCTATTAATACCAATTCCTGATGGTTCTTTTATACTTTGGCTCTTATTATTACCATCTCCCCCATTTACTATGAATGCAGCTCCTTTGTCACAGATGTGAAGTCAGAAGTCAAAGCTACACAGACAGAATTGGCTGAGCCATGCCTTATGGAAATTCACCAATATCCTGTCACACAAATTCCTAGCTCTGACATGAAAAAAATGGATTAGGAACTAGCTGGGGAAGAGATATTCATGAAGGTGTAGCTTTCTGAGTGCAAAGAAGAAAATGTCTTCGTGTATTTGTTACTGTCCGTGGTTATAGAGTTATTGGGAAGCAAACAGTAACAGTGCAGCGGAAATTCTGAGAAAATGGGCTGAGTGACTTATTGCCTGTTGGTCCAGAGCCTGCAAATCTGTTTTTGAAAGCACAACTGGGATAAAGCTACAGAATAATGTGCTGCTTTTTACCTGCTCCAAAGTCCTTTATTGGGTCCCAGGAGGAAAACCGGAGAGAGAAGGGGAGTAAAAGAAACTCACAAGCCTGGCTCTGTATGCTGTAGGCTAGGAGCAACAGGATAGATAAGCATTAGGCTTCTATTTTCATCTGAAATTAGTGACAAGTCCCCTTTAATGAGGGCAGACCTCACTATGACTGTGCATCTCGATTTCTTTTTGGAATCAAATAAAGTCAATTAAAATCATTGCATTTCGGATGGGAAGCAATTCACAGTCTTTTATTAGCAGCACAATGGTGTTGTTTTCCTTTGTCACCAAGGTAGCAATTAACAGCCTTCTAATGGCACAGAGGTGGGTGACAGGCAAAGTGGGCTGTTAGAAAGGATGATGTGTTCAGACCTCTTCAAAGAGAAGCAGTGCTCTGAGGTTTTCAGGCTGCTCAGAGCCACCTGTTGGGGCAGTGGGTTATGTTCTAAAGGGAGAGTTGTAACTGGTTAAAGTGATGAGATATGTAAACTGGACATCTGTGGCACCCCTTCCAAGTCTGGGGAATGTTGTGGAAGAGGGGGTGGAAGGACTGTAGGAGCTGGAAGATGGAGAGGAGTGGAGTGAAGCTGTTTACTAAATAAGACATTGCTGATGCAATCGTGAAGATGCAGCAGTTGTGACTCTGCACAATGCCTGAAAAAAAATGGAAGAAAAGAAAGAACAGAAAAGAGGAGCCAGAGGGAAGGAGGCTTACTAGTTGAAAAATGGCTTGATAGGTGTCTGAAGGGGATGATGAGAAAGGGTGCTGAGAGGGGTGTATGTGATCCAAGTGCATGGTACAGAAGTCTGGAATTGTCAAGATAAATACAGCATCCTTCCCATGCTGTTGACCCCTTTACATGAGTATGTAGACTTTCCTCCAGGTGCTGGACTTAGCCTGTTGAAAATTTTAAGAATAGTGTTTATCTTGGTGCATTTCAAGTATTAAATAATATAAAGCAGACATTGAAGTTATTTGTGAAAAATAAAAAGGAAATTTTAGAAGTTCTGATTGTTGTAAGGTCCACTTGGGGGTTTTGGTGATTAATTTTATGTGTTGTATTTTTAATCATACTGATTTTGTTTCTGATTCTGTTTTATGTATGATTATACTTCATATCTTAGTTATAAAAGTAGTGGACTTGGACTTTAGGCTAGGAAAGAAATGCTTTTTTGGGGAGTTGGTGTAGATGTATCCAACCTTCTTATTAAATAAGAAACACAGAACCAATGCAAAGAAGAAAGCCAAGAGGTCAGAGCTAAGAGCTAAAACCTTACCCTTCCTCCTGCAGTGGTCCTACCTCTCCGAACCAGAGCTACCCCTGTGTTAAAGTCTTTATATAGAGTTCCTGTCCTGCCTTCTCATTGGTTGTAAACCCAACCACATGACCGCCTCCTCACGGCCTGTCTGTATAGGCCTCCAGGTTTTCCATGATTGTTATTAAGATTAAAGGCATGTGTATCCAATAATGGCTGTATCCCTGAACACACAGAGACTTACCCAGCTCTGCCTACCAAGTGCTGGAATTACAAGCGTACGCTACCACTGCCCTGCTTTCCTATGGCTTGCTAATAGCTCTGACCCCCGGGCAACTTTATTTATTAACATACAAATAACATTTTAATACAAATAAAATATCACCATAAGTTGGTGACATTTTTCTCAAGAAGCCACTGAAACTAAACAAAGTACAAATCACAGAATGGATTGTGTGTCTGACATCAGCAAGGAAACGTGAAGACCCAAGCCTTCTGATACACAAACCAAGCAGGAGCTATGCTCAGGGTGGAGGCCTGATAGGATCAAAAAGGATTCTTGATCTTACCTTTTATCCTTGGACTTTTCTCAAACTCTCCAAATCATTGCTGTGGTTCTGGTTTGCCAGGTTGTGGTGCTGAATCACCAAGACTTTATCTTCTTGTCTTTCTCTAAGATCAGGCAACGAGATGTGCTATTTATCTCTGTTTTTAAAATTTCTTATATTTGTAGATTATTGATATTACTTTTTCCATTTCTAGTTTAGAGTGAAATTTTTATCTTATTAATAGACATATTGAACTTACATAAGTTAAATTAACCAATGTGGGGTTAGAATTAAAAAAGAAACTATAGTATTTACAGAAAATTCTGGACTTGAACACTACTCATAAGAAGAGATGGGTGACTGGTTGATGATATGCTAGATAGAGATGGTCATGAAGAGGAGATGATATGAATATATACTTTATGCTATTATATGCACAGGAACAAAACAAAATTACTGTTCTACATTATGGTAGCCCAATAGAAGTCTCTACCTAGAAACTATAGGATTGTGTAGAACAAGAATGAGTTCAAGCATTACTTAAGTGTGCCTATTTCTACCTGTTTGGTACAACCCCTTCTTCATATCTTCGAAAGGCAACCCCTAGAGAGAAATACCTTAAGGAATCATTATCACAGCCATTCAGCCAAAAGTCCTGCTGTAAATCCTATTTGTTAAGTAAGGAATTTTTTTTATTGCTACCTGCAAATGTCCGTATGTTTTAATGTCAACCTGCAAAATACCTATAAATGTTTGTTTTTGCAATTTCTGTTTCTGTAAACATATCTAACTCAGAAAGAGATCCCATTTGGTGGTCACAGGACTCAGAAAGCACCCTTAGGTGGCCGGACTGTTACCTGATCTCTAAAAGCTATAAGAAATTGTGAGGGACCTTCTCTAAGCATTAGCCTGGGTGCTGCTTATGTGGGAATAAAGAGGAGTTCTCCCATTTTTCTGAGTGCAAGGTTGATTCTTCGCTGCTTGGAATTTCCATGACAGGACAAGTAAACTCAAGAGTCTCATGATGAGCCAAGAGGGAGCAAGAAAAGAGCTGAAGGAGGCTTGTTAAGAAAGGGAAGAGAAGGCACTAGATCCAGCAGATTGGAAATCAAGAAGACAAGGCGCTAAGCAATGTCTTCAATGTCATATTCCATGAAGGGGTTAAGGAGGATGAAAGACAAGAATGGCTAGTTGAGTTGGACCTCTAGGATGACTTTTCAGACATTGTCAAATCCCGGAGACCAAATGCAATAGCAAGGAACAATAGTGCTTCAAGCTGCAGAAATTTTACTGGGGCTGAACATCTTTAAGGACCCAGCAACTTCTCAGGATATTTTTATTTCTGTACTTGAACTAGTCTGACTTCCCTCTGTTTTCTCCCCAAATGGAAAAAACAGAAGGAGCTAGAGTGCAAATGTACTGTCCAAAGTGATTCTGAAGAAGGGCAGGCCAGAGAAGGTGAGGCAGCAAGGCCAGGATATGTTCTAAAGGAACAAGGCTGAAACTGCTTGTAGTGAAGCAGTTTGGGCTGGAAGGTAGGTGAGCAACAGCTTGGTTCCTCCTTATTTTTCCAAAACCCATTTTTAAAACATTGACTTAATGTTATTGGAGGAGAAATCTGGCTAAATTACTCTCTGCTCACCCCGATGATATCTTGTGCACCATCCTTATTTGTAAAGAATTTAACCCCCAAATTCTCCTATACTCACCTGCCCCACCCTCAAGCTTTAGAACTATGTTTTATTGATTTACTTCAAGGGGAGAGGAAAATTTTTGCTTTGTCACCCTGCTTCCTTCTACCTAGGTGTACTTAGGTCTTTTCAGACAAAAGCCACATTTACAAATTTTCATGGCTGACAACAGCCCGGTTATATATATGCACATGTAAGTGCATGCACAAAACTATATGGGGATATATATACACACGTATATGTGTGCATACATACACATGCGAAGCTGAGTGTCACTTTGATAGCATGCCCTTTGTATGTTGGTGTCCATCCCGGGGCTGGTGGTCCTGGGTTCTATAAGAAAGCAGGTTGAACAAGCCATGTTGAATAAGCCAGTAAGTACACTTTCCCATGGCTTCTGCATCAGCTCCTACCCCTAGCTTTCTGCCCTGTTTGAATTCCTGTCCTGACTTCCTTCAATGATGGACTATAATGTGGAAGTATAAGCCAAATAAACTCTTTCCTCCCTAACTTGCTTTTGGTCATGGTGTTTCATCGCAGCAATAAAAACCCTAACTAATACAATGACTATTTTTAAGTATGTGATGTCATTGATCTCTTCAAGTGAATAGTTGAATGGGAGAAAGGAAAAGTAAGAAAAGTGAAAGGACACTATAGGAATATTTCCAAATATCCTGGCATAAATTCAAATTTTCTCCTTTAGCTTGAATAGGATCGTTGAAATTCAGTGATGGATATTATCTAATGCCGTATACAAATATATATATATTTATATGCATACATTTTCAGTGCCTTTATGCATGTTTGTATATGTGTTCATACATATGCATGTACTTATGTAATTATGCATGAGTTTATGTGAGCAAGTGCCCATTTATGTGTATGTGCATGTCATTCTCAGGAATGTCTGTCTCCTTTGAGACAGGGTCTCTCATTGGCTTTGTGCTCACCACTTGGGCTGTAGCAGCTAGACAGCAATAGGGACTCTTCTGTCTCTGTCTCCTCAAGTGCTTGAACTATAAGCATGTGCATCATACTCAGCATTTTTACATGGGTTCTGGCCTTAAATTCAGGTCCTTATGCTATAAGGACAAGAACTTTATTGAGAGAGCTCTCTGTCTAGCCTATTCTTTTCATTTGTTGAAAGTTGGAACCTTTCTAGAAGGCTGTTTTTAACTTAGACTGTACTGTTCATCATTTCATAGGTGTGTGTGATACAGAAAATTCTGTTACATTATAATTGACAGAACTGAGCATCCTTGGTTATTTTACCTTGTCTTTATTTGTAGAGATTAATGTCACTGGGGTGGACATTGAGCAATGACCTAGTCCAACTCTCTGTTTCTATTTGAACAGTAAGTAAAGTACCCACACTGAACAATATTAGTTTGCAGTAGGGAAGAAATATCTCAGTGATCTGTCATGTTGTATTTAAAAAAAAATTCCCAAGTAATTTGAATTGGGACAAACATTGAAATACAATTATTATCTGAAGAGATAGCCAATATCCTTTAATTGTAATTTATTTATTTAGTTAATTAGAGGTCTTGAAATGGCATTGCTATATAGCCCAAGCTGGTCTCTAGTTTAAGATCCTCCTGCCATGGCCTCCCAAGTATTGGTATTTATTAGTATCACCATATCTGGTAATATCAAGATCTAGGATAAAATCCCATTTTATTTCAGTTTCTCTCACTGGCAAGACAAAAAAGTCTTATTATATCATGATTTACAGGTATAATATTGGAAAATAGTTTCTTGGAAGATGATTCTCAAACTCAAATATCTTGGGAAATAATAACCCTCTATCAAAAATACACTTAGCAACAAATGGGGGCTCATTTCATTTAGATGACAGGAACAATCATGTTGAAAATGTCTTCTGGATGAAAAATCTCAAATATTCAACAAAGATTTTTCTGATAGAGCATATCTAAGACATGCCATGTTCTAATATAGCCATCCATGGACATGATCACCATCATGTAAAGTGAAGATTAATAATCCATGTTTGAGATGGTCACACTTCTCATTCTCAGATGTACAAGAATAAAACAGAGTTTGCTGCTATGGGATAATGCTCTTATACACTGGTTTAATAGAATGCTAATTTGCTAGTAGCCAGGCAAGAAGTATAGGTGGGGTGAGCGGACTAAGAGAATGCTAGGAGGAAGGTTAAGTCAGGAGTCACCAGCCAGACACAGAGGAAGTAAGATGACAAGGCAGAAGAACTGAGAAAAGGTACCAAGCCATGTGACTAAATATAGATAAGACTTATGGGTTAATTTAATGTAAGAGCTAGTCAGTAATAAGCCTGAGCTAATGGCTGAGCAGTTATAAATAATATTAAGCCTCTTCGTGATTATTTTATAAGAGGTTGTGGGTTCACAGGGAGGTGGAGGTGGCAGACAGGACCTGAAAAACCTTCCAACTACAATTTGCTTTAGTAGTTGCTGGAGACTGTATGTCAAGCACAAAGACAGAACATGCCTGTAGCCTTAAGTTTCTCTGGTCCCTCCCAGCCCCATGGTCCCACAACTGCTTATAAAATAATCACTCAGAGGCTTAATATTAATTGCAAATTATATGGCCTATGGATCAGGCTTCTTACTAGCTAGTTTTTTGTGTTTTGTTTTTTGTTTGTTTTTTTTTTTTTTGGTTTTTCGAGACAGGGTTTCTCTATGTAGCTTTGCACCTTTCCTGGAACTCGCTCTGTAGCCCAGGCTGGCCTTGAACTCACAGATATCCACCTGGCTCTGCCTCCCAAGTGCTGGGATTAAAGGCGTGCACTACCACCACCTGACTACTAGCTAGTTCTTATAACTTACCTCAATCCATAATTATTAATCTGTGTGTCACCATGTGTTTTGTGGCTTTACCTCTGTCCCATTGCATGTTGCTCCTTGGACGGCAGTTTGCGTCTCCCCTTACTCTCCCTTTCCTTTCACTGTTTCTCTTGGATTTTCCCACCTGGCTTCATGTTGCCCTGCCATAGGCCAGTGCAGCTTTATTTATTACCCAGTGGGAGTAACACATATTCATAGCATACAGAAAGACTTCTCACAGCACATGTCCTAAATTCTCCATGACTAATTATATCACCAAAGCCTGCAATCCTTCAAGGGGAAAAATACTTTAAAATGTATCCCTTTGGTTCTTAGAATAGTGTCTTCTGAGTAGGCACTAAATAGCTTTCCAGGGACTGACAGGTTAAATACAGAGAAAGAATAAGTTATATAGAGAATGTGGTAATATTAATTACAAATTTCTTATATTACTCAACATTTTTTTTTGCTAGAAGTACTAGAAACCAAACTTAAAATAGGAATTTGTTTACTCAGTTGGTGGTAAGTTAAACGGTGGCTAGCCTTAAGAACTCCTTGGTGAATAAATAGACACTTTTATATATATGGTTGGTAGAAAGGCAACATGGTAAAGCTACTTTGGAAAATAGTTTAATGATTTCTTATAAAGTTAACTGTATATGACCCAGTGATCTCATTTCTGTGCATTTACTCAAGGGAGATGAAAACCCATGAATACTTGTGTTCATTGGAGCCTTTTCCACATTTGCCTCTATCTAGAAACAACCTAAAATTTCCTCCAGTGAGGGGATGGGCGAACATACTGTGGAATATCTATGTGACAGAATACTAGACCAGACTTTGAGATCACTGCCATAAACTGTGAGGGGAAGTTTTATCACAGCTGTCCTGAATTATAGACCTCAGTTCTGCAGAGATTTTCCATGTGGCTTACCCAAGGTAGAGCCTGAATTTAAGCTTATTACTACTGACTGTTGATGTCTACCCCAGGGCCATTGTTGTGGAGATAAGTAACACAATTAAGTAGTTATTCACGTGGGGATATAAATCTTGAAACAAGCTATTTATAAAATGGATAATGTTTTTCCATGAAGTTGATGTATATGACAACTTGTTCCCTTAAACCTACACTTAGAAACATTTAACATTTATAACAAAGGAGCCCACATTTCTAAATGAATTGTTTGAATGCTTTCTGTATTTTTTTAAACTGAGAACAATGAGTGTTTATGTATTTTTGCTTTTTTGTCATATTATATAGAAAGCTTTCATTTAATATCCCATGTTCATCCTCACATGCAAATCCTGTGAAAATGGGAAGACTGATAGGAGGT
Organism: Peromyscus californicus insignis; assembly: GCF_007827085.1. NCBI lineage: Eukaryota > Metazoa > Chordata > Mammalia > Rodentia > Cricetidae > Peromyscus > Peromyscus californicus. Next base: position 113,340,365 of record NW_026294595.1, read on the forward strand.
TTGTATCACTCAATGTATGTCACTCAAAATTTGCAGAAACTTTTAAGTTTTATTTTTGTCAATGCAATTTCTATTTTCAAGAGATAAAGAGTTGTAAATAATATTTGATCATATACTTAACATTAGCTGCTTAAATCCCCTCAAATATATTCCTGCTGGAGTTAATATTGGATCAAGGAGACTGAAATCGAGAGACTTAAACTCGAGAAAAGATGGAAACCACAGAGGTATGTTACTGATCTTTTATCACTCTACAACCTCTTGATATGTATCTCTCCTGGACTTCATTTCCAGTCATTTCTATTTCTAGTAAAAATCTAAAAGACAAAGTACAGAAATTCATAAGTCCTGAAAATGACAGTATGACCTAAAGACAAAGACCTTCCTGCATAGCCTGTGGGCCTAGACACTTGGCTCTTGAACATATGTGACCCCTGAGACCATTCTCAGGACAAGACTCTCAAGGGCCTAAATGTGGGCTTTGGCTACCCAGACCTCTACTTACTTAACAACCATTCTTCCTCTCACTTCCTTTTGATTTCATGACCCTTGAGAGTTTGCCTGTCTGCATTTTTTCACTTCTGCCATAAATGTGTTTTGGCAGGAAGCTCACTTGAAACTCTACTCTTTCTGTATAAGACTTATATTGAGGAATTCCCTTGGAAACCCCTAAGTGGGAGTCTAAGGAATAGAGTAGAGCCACCGGAGTTGGCTTTCTGAATCAGTGGATACAGGAATCTCAGATAACCCTAAATGGTGCTCTGGACCTGGGATAGCCCTTCTAATGGGAAAAGATCTTAGAGGCCAGTCTCCAGGGAACAAATGCAGCTGTGTATCACCAGCACCTGTTGCACCCAGAACTGTGAAAATGAAATCCTTCTCCATGGAATGATTCAGGTGATATGCTCTAGCATCCCTCACAACTCCATGTTGATGCAGGTACCAAGGCACAAGTATCTGCAAGAAAATCTGAGTTTTAGTGAGCTTAATTTAATCAGGTTTTGAGTTGGTGGGGAATGACGCTTCTGGAATATTCCTGGATCAACCCCTTCTTTCCTTCCTTCTCTAGATCTCTTCTTACCTCAGAATATCCTTTTGTTATGAACCTTCTTTTATGCAAAGCAAAATGTGACCCTTTCTCTCAGAACTTAAACATAGAACCTGAAAATGTGAAGAGCATAAAGGCTTGTCCTCTTTCCACGCATCAGTCCCCCAATCCAGTTGAGTAGCAATGAGCCTCCCCTTCAGTGTGGCCAACCATTATGTTGCATTCATGAGTACTAACTACCTTTTTTAGACACAGACCTATAGGCCCTTGTACTTTGTGCAGGAGCATGTACCCACAAATATATAAACTCACCTCTGGCTACACTATCCTACAGGTACATTTTGTTGGCCAGAGGTTGCATGCCCCCTTGGGAACCCAGCAGCAACAGCAGCAGCAGGCACCTAGGTATATTAGTTTCTTGGTACCATTAGCTTGAGGACTTATAATGGGCATCAACCTTTATCTATTAGTGGTAGAAATAGAAGTCTAAATATGTCTCATTGGTCTAAAACCAAGTGCTGGGAGGTCTGGGTTTCTTTCTGAATGTTGTAATAGAGAATTTTCTCTTTTGCATTCCTAGCCTCTACAGGCTGCCTATATTCCTTAGAGTCCTTCCTATCTCCAGAGCCAGCAAAGGCCTGTCCAAACCTCCTCCCATCACAGCACATAGACCCTTAGTTTTCTGTCTCTCTCTTCTATAATTAAATTGTGATGATATTGCCTACCTAAATAATCCATAATAATTTATTTTAAGATGAGATGACAGCCACCTTAATTCAACCTGCAATCTTAATTGTCATTTCTTATGTGTAGGAACAAAGGTAATACAAGTTTAACCTCCACTCTCTGAAAGTCTGTTGGAACCAGTTGACAGTACACAGATTAGTGGGAGAAAAAAACACACACACACAAATTTATTTATCATAAAAACCAAACAAAATAAAAAAATCAAAGAATGCTGTGCATGATAACCTATGCCTTCAATCTTTTCACTCAGGATACAGGGGCAGCTCAGAGTTGGAGGCCAGCCTGGTCGACATCGCGAATTCTAGGCCAGCCAAGGCTACAAAGTGAGACCCTGTCTCAAAAGCAAATGAACAACCAAATAAATAATAAAAGAAGTCTCATAAAGTTGAAGATTAAATAATTTCTTCACTGGGAAGAGAGAAATAATGGACAAGAGGCAATTTTGAAGGTATAGGAAATGAGTCTGTAAAGTTAGGAATGAGCCCAAAGACAATGACCAGGCACAATTTCTCTTGGTTCCTTGGGAGTTACCTACAGTTAAGAGAAAATAGGGGATTGGACTTCATTGTAGGCAAAAGCTGTCATTTCCCAGAGGAAGTCCCTCACAAGGTCTGTCTGAGCTGGTAACCATAGATGTAAAGTCTATTTGGGTTTGGTGTTTCCTTTGGTAGTGGTTCTGCTATGCTAATTTCAACAGGTCCATGGGAGCTTACAAAAAGGCAGTTTTGGGGGAAGAAATTTTCTCAGCCTGATAAGAGCTTGGTGGGAGAAAGAACACTCAGAAAACTTTTGAATGAAAGACATCCACTTTCCAGTAATTCCAATAGCTTCAGTGTTTGGAAATGTCAAACTTCAGTGTATCACTTTCTGAATCTTGGCATGTATGACATACCAAAGGATCCGTAGACACTTGTGAAGATCCAGCTCTGGCCTACTCTAACTCAGTACATGATGCTTACATCCTTCGTTCAGTCTGTACTTCACTCTAATGGACATCATTTTATAAAATAGCCATTGGCAATGTTTTGATAGCCAATGCTGAGAAGAAACAATGCTACATTTCGTCTGTTCATGTAAACAACTGCCATCTATGGAGCACAAGCATTCAAGTACAGACTGGTAGTAAAACTTACTTACACAAATAAATACCACCCCATATTAACTTTCCCAATGAAGTCAGAAATACATGTAGGCCCTCAACTTCCAAATACAATGAATGTTACAAGCCCATCACCTGCATCCTACAGAGCATGGTGGATCCCACAGATGAGCATCAGACCATATGGTGTATCTCACAGGATCAGTTGATGAGAAACCCAACTCTGTTCCTTGGACTTCAGCTCAGCTGGACACCCCTCCTTGATGTGGAACACTCAAATCACTATACTTTGAACCAGCTCTTTGTCTTGAAGCAGATTTTGATTCGGTTTGTTTATATACAAACACCTTCAGGGGATCTCTCCCCATCTGTATCAGTTCTATGTGCTTGTCTTCAAAAGACTTATTAGAACTTGGCAGTCATTTAGTAGTCATTCTGTACTATATAGATTTGTAGAAAATGTAGGAGAATTAACATTAATATTTAAGATTGGAATGAAACAATCTATGATTACCCATGGTCAAGTCTACAAAGTCAAATTCATAGGACCTGATGAATTAAAGCTAACAAAACTGAGATGGCCTCTGATTTTATTTAATTCACAAATCCCAACACTATGGAAAGACACATACATGTCTATCTGTGTTTCTGGCATACCTCATCAGCACACAGATTCTAAAGATGAAGGAGTCACATGTTGCTTGTCATACTTCCAAGGTCTAGAGTTTTCAGCCCAAATAGATTCTATCTCACCTGGAGTGCAAACCCACAGTTAGTAAGAACTTCCTAGAGCCTAATGATGATGAAGTACTACCCTGGAAGCATGTGTGGAAGTTTGGAAGGCAAGTTGGTTTCCAGTGCATGTGGGACCTCCCACAGAGTGAAGGAGACTTAGGCAGGACCTAGAGAGGGTAGCCCACCAGCCTGGCTGGGCAAGCTTTTGTTGGTACTTTTGCCCCAGGGGTCTGCATTGGGGCAGGCCTACACTACTAAAAGGAAAAAGGAGACTCTGTGCTTCCATTTTGTGTTTTAATAGATTAATTGATATTTAAAGCTAAATTCTGTAAGGTCTTTGCTATTTTTAAGAAGTTACCATCACAGATGTTTCTGGTCTTTTACTGAATTTCATTTCACTTTACAGGCTAGCTTTAATTATTTCTGGAATTACATGCAAAATAAGTCAAGGAAAGTTTCCAGCTTTACTGGAAACTCTCTTTTTTTTAATGCATGCAAGCTCAGAAATATAGCCGTATTCATTTGTAATTTCATTTATTCACCCAATGGATGACTTTAGGTCATGGAGAAATAGCCCTCTATATGGTTACCTTGTTTTGAACATTATATATATTGCATTTATATATATATATATGTAATCTTTTAAGGCTTGTTTCAAATCCCTACAACATTTCTGGTCTTCAGTCAGAACACTGTATGGTTTTTGAGCTGCAAAGCTGGTGGTATCCAGCTTATGAATTGTACTAACATGAAGAACCAGATGAGTCTCTCTAAAGTGACAAGTGTCAAGTAGCCAGAGCATCACATAAACTGAGTTTGGTGTTAAATGACAAGAATATGGAACTGGAATTCAAACAGCATCAGTCTTATGTCTCTAAGCTTTATTATAAACATCAGTTAAATTTGGGAGGTCTTTCCTTTTTTGTCCTGAAGTTGTATAGCCAGTCTTGAAACTGTGCTACAGTGCTTAACCAAGATGCAACAACCAAACTTGAATATTTACCTTCCTAAATCTTTGTTTAATTTTGTTATTTATCTTTTTTTGTTTGTTATTCCTCATGATTGAGTCAAGTAGGTGCCATAGTAAAGCCTTAACCTTTAAAAATATTTATTTATTACTAGTGCATGTGGCGTGGGAGTGCATGTGCACATGGAGGTCAGAGGACAACTTTCAGGACTTTCTTCTTGCCTTCTACCTTGTTGAGGCAGATTCTCTCTTGTTTCTGCCACTGATCTGTATACTCCAGGTTTACTTGTCTGTGATTTTCCTGTGTCTGCCTTCCATTTCTCCAGCTATAGGAATGCTGGAATTATAGATACATGCTGCCTCACCCAGTTTACCAATCCATCTCCTTGGCCCTACATAGCCTCACCTTTGGGATCCTTAATCCCAGTTTCCGACATTTCATGAAAGTGTTTCCTCCTTGTATTTCACTTTTTCCAGGGAAGCTCACCTACAACCCTCCCAAACTATCTTCTCAACATTCTCTAGAGAGGTGGATCTGAAGTAAGTGTCATGCATCAAACACAAGGCTGGTAGTTGGTTGATTAATTGAAAAGATATATTTAAAGCAAGTGATAATAAAGATGATTCATTCATGCCTTAAACACCTTTATTTAACTTAAAATGTATCAATCGACATTCATTTGCCAATCTTTGATGTAAAGCAATGTCTTTTCTCTGACTCTGGGTCTGTTAATTGGCCTGATATGTTGTCTCTCCTATTAAATCACACCCCTAATGCATCCCTTAAGATTTCCGACTTCAGGTTCTTTATGCTGAGGCAGAATTAATGTGACTTTTGAAGCAAGCTACTTGAATAAGTTTCTATAGTTGCTCAGTTCCCCTAACACTTTCTGAGGCACACCTCATTCTGTGGTTTCTATTGACCTGCTTTCACAAAAGCTTTTGGAAATACTCAAGTTAGTTCTCATTGAGACATTTTTCTTCACAAACTCATATTTCATTGATTTACATGAATCCAATTTACATAACACCTGGCTGCTTGTATAATGACAATTAGAACTCTAATAAATTAGGTAGTAATTGCAACTGACTCCTAGTAAACATGGCTGATTTGGGGCAGAAATGAGCCTGCTGGGGTACTAGACAAAAGCTTTGGGCTGAGGAGTGGGATTTTTAAGGTACTGCAGTAGATTTTGACTATACTCACACCCAACACTAGCTTATTGGCTTACAATGGATACCACATGCACAGTTTTGGTATCATCTTTCCTCAAGTACCCATGCCTCTCTACCTGAGCAAAGTTTGGAAATGCTGTAGTATTTAGCACACCCTGACCTACCCCCAAGGAAAGACATTCATGACAGTTAAGTACAGTTGGAGAAATGCTCCAGCTTTCTGCCTTTGAAACTATCTACTTAGTCCCCTGACTTCTCATAGTCACCCACTCAGTAACAGTCCTTTGGTGGCTTCCTTCTCCATTTCCTCCTTTGTCTTCCTAGGACTGTTTTCCTAGGAGAAACAAACCAAAACAAACCCAAAACCTTCCACTATGATACTTGGCGGTAGTTGTTTTTTGAGGAAACCCAATGTAAGATATATTTAACATTCCATTGGAATGTTAAATACAGAGCTCTGAGAGAATTGATGGGCCACTGAGTATAGTGGTTTGAATGAGAATGACTCCAATAGGCTCATGTAGTGGAATACTTGGTGCCAAGTAGGTGGGACTGTTTGGAAAAGATTAGGAGGTGTATCCTTGCTGGAAGAGATGTGTCACTTGGGATGGGCTTTGAGAGTTTAAAAGTCCATGCCACTGCCAGTTATATTTCTCTCTACCTCCTGCTCATGGATCAAGATGTGAACTCTCAGCTACTGCTCCAGTACCAAGCCTGCCTGCCTGCTGCCATGCCCCCCACCATTGATGGCTATAGATTCAACTTCTGAAACTCTAAAACCCCAATAAACTCTTCTGTGAGTTGCCTTGGTCATTGTTCTTTGTCATGGAAGTAGAAAGTAACTAAGACAGTGCTTTAAGTAGAAGCTACATAAGACATGTTCCACCACCAAGGGGACTGTAGCTCTGTCTCTTCCTCTCCACACTGTTAAGCGATTTCTATCCTTATGTTTACACACATGGTCTGTCTTTGCTTCTGCTTTGACAGACTTAGCATGGCACATCCTAGCAAAGTGTTACAAGCTGCTAGCTAGAACAAAAGTTTGTAATGTGTCTTTAACATTATCTGAATTTAAAAGCTGGCCACTGCTGTGGGATGATCTTTCTGTATGCTGTGAATATGTGTGAATATGCTACCATTGGTTAATAAAAAAGCTGCTATGGCCTATGGCAAGGCAAAATAGAGCCAGGCTGGGAATCCAAGCAGAGAGACAAGGAGAAGAAAGCTGGAACTGGAGCAGATACTATCCAGCTGCCCAAGGAACAAGATGCTAGCAGACTGGTAATGTTATGGCCACGTGACAAAATAGATGAATAGAAATGGGTTAATTTAAGATGTCAGAGCTAGCTAGCAAAAGTCTGAGCCATAGACCAAACAGTTTGTTGTTAATATAAGCCTCCATGTGTTTATTTGGGACCAAGCAGCTGTGACACAGGAAAAGTTCCATCTATAGGCCACCCTGGATTGCTGGCATTTTTATCTCTATTTCTGTTTCCTATCCTCATTTCCAACTTGTATTCACCTTGAACCTCTAGTCATTTGTAGTTTGGGGTTCTTACTGCAAGAATGCACTGTTGTGGAATATTACTTTAACTATGCAAAGATGTGTTACTTTTTTTTTATACTGCATTTGTTTAATGATGTAAAGATGTGTTGTTTTGCCTGCCTAAGGCACCTGATTGATCTAATAAAAAGCTGAATGGCCAATAGCTAGGCAGAGGAGGGATAGGTGGGACTGGCAGGCAGGCAGATAGAAGTAGGAGGAGGAATCTAGGCTTGAGGAGAATAGAATAAGGGAGAAAGAGAGGGAGAAGCCCAGGGCCAGCCAGCCAGACATGGTGTAGAACATGCAGAATGAAATAAATGTAAAAAGCTCTGAGGCAAAGCCTAGATGAAGACGAACAGGTTAATTTAAGTTATAAAAGCTAGTGGGGCAAGCATAAGATAAGGCCAAGCATTCATACTAATAATATGTCTCTGTGTCATGATTTGGGAGCTGGTTGGTGGCCCAAAAGAAAGCCTGCTATAGGACATCACTTTTTTGAGACTCCTACTCAAGCTCTAGAAGCCCAGTCCTCCTCCTTTTTCCCTAGCTCTCCCCTCCCCACTTCACTTTCCCTCTGTTGCATCATGGGTTTCAGGTCAGCCTCTCACTCTCTGTGGACTCCAGGTAATACTGAAAATACAGACCTTTATGAATATTTTCCTGATCAATCTAACTTCCTACCACTTAGAGCCATCTAAATGTTTTTCTTCAAAGATGCACAATATTGAATTAATGCTCTTTCAGAAACAGAATAAGACTATTGTACTCTCTCCCCCCTTTCTTAAGAGCAAGTATTTAGATTGTGAAGTGATTGAACCACTCTTCATTCTCTATTATTAATGGAAAATTGGCCATAAATTGCCGAGGCGTGACTAACACATTCCCCAACACAGCTGCAAGCGCTTTATACTGGATCATTTTTGATTTCTGAGAATAAAAGGAGAGAACAGTTCAGAGCTAGCACCTCTCTAAACAGAACTGTGTGTATCACTCTCAGCAGAGAATAACTGCTCCAAAGAGAGAACTGACAGGAAAAAGTGCCACCTTCAGCCAAGGCTCTTTCCTTATTTGTTTAATTTTAATTCTTGTTTATATGGTATGGTGGATTTGACTGAGAGATTTGAGAAACTACCCACTGAATAGAATTCATTTTTTTTAACCACTTAAAAAGCTAATCAAAAATACCTATATTCTTGGAAATGCTCCATAATTAATACAGTGCAATCCATGACATCACCTTACCATAATTTGAAAACACACTATGTTTTATTCAACATCTTTACCCATAAGTTATCCATTTTAATCCTCAAAGATCCTAGTAAAGCACATATTAGTATTCTCATTTTATAGATGGAAGTGTTCGGATAGATTCATTGATTATTATAAAGAAACAACACATGGACAAGAGTTGATCTTGTTTCTCCAGTAGATATTTTAGCTCTGGGCTCTCTAAATCTGTTTTACTTCCAGGGTCATCCATCCCTCAGGAAGCCATTTCTTCCTGACTCCAGATAAAAGTCATGGAGTAGCTGCTGAATGCTGAGCCCTATTGATACTGAGGTTATAGTGTATGTGGCCCATGCCTAAAAAGAGCCCCAGTGAATATTTTTTTTTCTAGTATGAGCCAAGAGAAGAAAGTATTTCTCACCAGGTTCTGAACTTCACATCTCTTTTCTGCTTGTCATAATTTTTGACACATGAAAATGGCCATACAGTCAATCCATGAGAATGCCATCAGTACTGGGACAAGTTATAAGACTGGGAAAATTTATAATGTTCTTGTATGTAAGGCCCACTCATTTCATCTCTTGCTCTCTTTTCTTTTCTTTCCTTTTTTCCTCTTCTTCCCTTTTGTTTCCTTTTATGTTACTTTCTTTCCTCTACCCCCTCCCTTCCTCCATTCCTGCCTCCCTCCCTCCACGCCTTCCTTTCTTCTTTGCTTCCTAAGGCAGTATCTCTCTTTGTACCCCTAGCTGGACTGAACTCATCATGTAGAGTGATGTGCCATCAAATTTGTAGTGGGTTTCTTGTCTCTACCTTCTCAGTGCTATAATTACAGGTTTGTGCACCTACACCTGGATTTCTGCACATTTCTCGGGTTGCCAACAAAGTTACTCATTCAGTTAACGTAAGTCTGCAGCTTGGAATTTGTCACTTTTAATTTTAAAGAGTCCCACGGATTTCCTTGCCAGTGCATTACTTCATCTGAGCCATGCAAGAAAAGCATAAACAGCTCTACCCTTACCACCTTTTCCTTTTTGGAGTTGAATTAGCTGCAATTATGCTTATTTGAAACTAATCCACTGGTAAAAACAACAGGTGAGCAACCTGTTATCAGAGCAATCTCTCTCTCTCTCTCTCTCTCTCTCTCTCTCTCTCTCTCTCTCTCTCTCTCTCTCTCTCTCTGTGTGTGTGTGTGTGTGTGTGTGTGTGTGTGTGTGTGTGTGTGTCTGTGTGTGTGTGACTCATTCTCCCTATACTGCTCAGGCTGGTCTTGAACTCTCACTCTTCGTACCTCGGCCTCTCAAGTGCTGGGATTATAGGTTGCTCTACACCTGTCCTTTCTTCTTCTGCAAGTCCAGTTCTTTTATTCATCTTTACTACACTCTGGTTTTTTGTTTGTTTTCAGTTTTAATTTTAATTTTTTTTTTTTACTGTTGAAGGCCAGAGAAGGTAAAACAATGCAACTGATGAAATATAGTCAACTGGTTGATTAGATACAATTTTTAATATCCTGAAAATAAAAGTCTCCATGTGCTATAAGCTCATATGTCTTGATTTTAAATTTAATAACTACTTCTTCTAGTTTATTTCATCTCCAAGAAATTTCTATTTACTTTTTTTTATTGAGTACCCATTTTGCTTGAAATAGTACCGTTAGTGCTGGAGAACTTAACAAATGTGTAATATGTGATTCCTCAATCTTAAACCCTCTATCTTTCTCCCATATTTTGTTTCTATTTTTTTCTCATAAGAGTTAAGAAAAATTCTCTTATACAAATATAAAATCCAGAAGAGACCCTTTGTCACAGCCACTGTGTGTTGCCTGCTGTGGCCTCTTCTCTTGAGAGGATTGGTGTCTGTTTCGGAGACCTGCACCAGTTTAGACACCTACAGATTGTTCCTTTCCTTCAAGGCAGCCTTCAGCTGGGGATTGGTCTTGGTGCCATTTCCACTTTGCAGCTCTTGTGAGGCCAAGGTGAAACCAGACTTCATGTGCAACTATATTTGTCGTCTTCTCCTGCTGTCTTCCACTTTTCCCACCCTGGACTGGTTCCTCTTGAGAGCACTTTCATTTCTGAGTGTCCCCTTGCAGGCACTGCTTGCAGAGAACAAGAACCGGATCTGTGGGTTAGTTTTTGTCATCATAACACAACATAGGGTCATCTGGAAAGAGGGAACTTCAATGGAGGAAAGGACTCCATATGACTGGCCTGTAGACAAGTCTGTGAGGCATTTTCTTAATGATTGTTGCAAGAGGGCCCAGCATGCTCTAGGTGGTGTCAGCCCTGGGCAGGGGCTTCTGGGTTGTATAAGAAAGCAGGCTGAACAAACCATGGGGGACAAGACACTAAGCAGCATTCCCTCATCGTCCCTGCTTCCTGGCCTGACTTGCCTTCGTGATGGACTGTAGCTGTGAGATGAACTAACCCCTCCCCTCTCTCCTCACTGCTTTTGCCACAGCAATAGAAGGCAAACTGGGATAGACATACTCTTTTGTGAACTTTTTGTTCTCTTAGATATTTTTTATATACAAATCATGTTTATCCTTCCTACCAGCCACCATGCTCACCAATCACACACTTGACAACTCTGTGGTAAATGAGTAGAAGCCACAGCCTTGCGGTGTTGGGGTTTGATGCCAGACATACATATTCCTTACCATATGCTGCTTCATAACTGGATAAGCTGGTAGGTCTCAGGAGAGATGCATGTCCTGCATTCCCTAAAATAGTGTAGAAGAAGCTGTATTAATTTTAGATAAGAGAAAAAATGCCTGTGGATGTAAAGGCTTTGGTTTTTCTTTACAAGTTCAGCTTGTATGGAAAAACTTGCTAGAAACAGGAAAAATGAACTTCGCTGTGATTTTCACATAAACTGAAATAAATGAAGGATCTATGGAATAGACATTAGATGTTTTTCTCTAGTATTAGTATGAATGTCTAATTGAGTCTTTTGACTGCTGAGGGGTAAAGGATGTGTGTGTGTGTGTGTGTGTGTGTGTGTGTGTGTGTGTGTGTGTATGTATGTGTCTCATTTTAATGGCCAATGAGTGTTCAGTTGTGATTGAATGAGAGAATGTTCTCTCAGTATAAGTGCAAAAAATAAAGTAGAAAAATCATGTCAAAACTGTTAGTTTATCTAGCAAGTGGGGTTGCCACATGAATAACTGAAATAGAACCATCATTAGGATGAATATGGTGGGGAAGGAGACAGGAAGTGCTAGGCAGGGAACTTGTTGATAACATTTTTTTAATTTGGTGGGAAAGTTTGAACAAAGAGAAGATAACTTTATTGGGTGCATATATTTTGATAAAAGATCCAAATGTACCCATTTATTTACATTTCCATGAGATGCATATAATTATTATCTTACCTTACATTTGAGGGAACCAGGCTTAAAGTAAGCAGACTTGTTTAGCACAGGTGGTGGGAAATGTTGACCTGAATTGTACATCTATTTGCTGGGTTCTAGGCCATGGCATGCTGTGTTGTGTACTGGGCCAACTGCTCTCTGAACTTGGTGCAAGTCTGTGATCTTCTAATATCCTCTCTATCTGTAGAGTTGGATATCTGAAACTCTGACACATCACTAATGCTTTATAGCTAATTTTAAATCTAGGTGTTCAACTCTAATGACTTTTAAGGCAATGCTATAAAGTTCTGAGCACCTGTCATAGTTCCAGAAGGAAGTTGCCTCTTTTTGAAATGTTGATACAGTCTAGGTTTTTGGTAGAGGGAATTACTGAACAGGTCTGGATCTAGAGACTCAGTGACAATCATGATCTACCAGGTTTTAGCATAGTCCTTCTCAACTTCAACTTTTCCCATCCAGAGAACAGATTTCTTAGATAGTTGTCATTGGAGTCTTTCTCCTCTTCTTCCATTGGCTCAGTTGTCTTCCTCAAGCTTACTCAGATACAAGGCAAAATGATTATAATAGCACCTCTAACTTACTGACTTTTGACCTTTTGATTGTTAATTTTTACTTCAGCTAGTTCTGTGGGATAAGTGCTGTAGGATGTTCTGTATGTCAAATGTGTTGCTCTGATTGGTTAATAAATAAAACACTGAATGGCCAGTAGCCAGGCAGGAGGAAGTATAGGTGGGACAAGGAGGAGAAGAATTCTGGGAAGTGGAAGGTTGGGTCAGAGAGACAGTGCCAGCCGCGGCCATGACAAGGAAGATGTAAGGTACCGGTAAGCCACGAGCCACATGGCAAAGTATAGATTAATAGAAATGGGTTAATTTAAGATATAAGAACAATTAACAAGAAGCCTGAGCCATTAGGCCAAACAGTTTAAATAATATAAGCGTCTGTGTGTTTATTTTATAAGTGTGCTGTAGTACTGCTGGGGCTTGGTGGGACCCAGAGAGAAAAACCCTCAAGCTACAAGCTAGCATATAGTAAAAACAAAATAAAGACCACCTTCTAGAAAAAATTATTCACAAGCCTTTCATACTCCAATGTGCGAGCTATTTCCTTCGTAGCTCAATAAGTGTGTGTATTTATTTATAATTCAACCATACCATGAATGCACGTAACATATTATTTTAAACTAGGAAAGTGCCCTGGAGACCACTTTAGGTTTGCTCTTCACAAAGTACATGAGAATTAAGCTTGGGAATGAGAATTTGCCTAGGGTTACATGATTACATGGCAGAAAGGCTAAAACCAGTCCTCATCATTGTCATCAATGTGTCTTCTAGGATTCCACTAAATTCTAAAATATCAGGACAATAAATACAAGCACAACATGCATCTTGATGTAATTTTTGCTGTTTGTCTTGGTGTGGAGAATATCTGAAGGTTGTTTCAATAAGAGCAGTTCCTACCATGAAGTTTGACCAAAGGCACTTTACTCAACCTGGGCTCCAAGAAGAAACCAGTAAGAGTATAGAAGAAGCCAATGATGGAGAGGAAAGGAAGGAATGATTTCAGTCCAAATTCCAGTTTTAGCCTTATCACTTAGGCTGTGTCAGGCACATAAATGATATTGTATAGCTTCCTTCTTGGGTATAAAGAATCTGAGCTTTCATACTTGTTACTGGTCAGTCACTGGCCTTGGATCCTCTTTGGAGATGTGAACTTGTGACTCTACCCAAAGTAGCTCCTGTAATCCAAGCCCAAAAGAATACCTTTGAAGAAAGCTACTGTGGGTATACGATATTAATAATACAGGCAGCTGAAGTTTGGACATGCATACGAAGAGAAAGACTACCAAGCAAACCTGAATAGAGCTCCAACAGTGTATATCCTATGTACATCACCTACCATAGGCTTATGATGTGACATATATCCTCTAACATTTTGCAGAAACTGGAGTCTTCTATAACACTTCCTGATCCTACACAACTTTCTGTCTTTATCCTCCATGTTTTAGTATCTCTCTACAAAGGCTTTTGATAAGCCTTCATCTTAAGTCATAGCTCTCTGTTTTATTACTTTGCATTATTTCTTCAAAGGACTTATAAATCTCTGAATTTATTATTTAAAAAGTTTAAAATATCTCTGCCCAATATAAATTCTGTGAAGTCTGAAATATTATCCTTCTTTTCATCATTTTATTCACAGTACTAGAATTCTTGGCACATGGTAGGTATTATAGAACGACAATGAAGTTCTGACAGTACTTGGTATTATATATGGAATTTCTTGTTATTCTCTCCTTTATATTATGCCAGGAAACATATGAAGGATTACATAAAGTTCAATCTATAGTCTTTCAAAATATTACAGATAATATTAGTCTTAATGGATATATTTTACATTAGTATAATGCTTCCAGAATATTTTTGAAGAAAATTATGGTATTGAAGGGAGCTTTTTAGTTATTTAATACATTACATCTCTCACTGGAATGAAATAGCTTCCCCTTTCCCCAGGTGTGTGTGTGTGTTTCATTATGTCATTATTGGTTATATGTTTGGCATAAAAGTACTGTCACATTTTTGCATGGGACATATATTGTAGAAAATTTCTGTGAATTGGTGCCACATTCTGCTGTATGTGTATCTTGGGATTAGTCAGCACCTTTCTTTTCTGTCAAGACAAGGGGAGCATATTGATTAATAATAAAATCTACCCTCTATTCCTCAGATTAGAAACTGGTCTAGGAATTCAGAAAGTTTCAGATCTTTCCCACTGCACCAATATTTTTCTTCCATTAGACAAATACCATTTCCCTTAGTAGCAATTTAGTCATTACCCCATAATATAAAAGAAGTGTGAAATCTGTCACAAAGAAGATGATGTTGTGACACAAAGAGAGATCCTTTGGGAGGTTTTACCAGGTTTTCTACAAGATTGAAATGAATGTGACATTATGTTCATATTCATAATTAAATTTATTCCTTTTTAATGTGTGTGAGAATGTGTGCTCTTCACTATGAAGAAAATGAGAAAATGTGGTCTGACTATAGATTGAAGTCAGACCAATCTTAACCTCAAACATAGCACCTTAAATGTGTGGGCCATGGTGTAATTTCAGTTTCAGGCACTCAATGTGATGGAGTAAAGTATAGCTGTGACTTTTGTCATGGACTAATAATAGATGGCTAATGGACTCCCCAGGAGAATTGTAATTACCTTTAAATGCCTTTCATCTGTGCTGAGCATGAGACAGAGGCTACTCTCCTTGGCCTCTCACTGATGTGCCTTTAGTTTCAGAGTAATGATGGCAAAAGTAGGCCCCTAAGAAATATTTGTTGAAACTGGAAATAGGAATAGATAGAATGGAAAGAAAACAAAGGATAGGGAAGACAAAAGAGAAAACAGAAAGAGGAAGTTGAAGAATATAAGAAGAGAGGGAAGGTGGGGGAAAGTAGAGCAGAGGAGGGAAGAAAGGAGAACTGAGAGTAGGACACAAGAGGATTAGCATGAGGAAATAATTCCTACACCTACTCGGAGCAAAAATTGCCAACAGATGAAATCACTGAGAAGTAAATATTTTAAGCTGCTGAGTAATCAGCAAGAAAGCAATGGACTGGGAGTGTGTAAGATGTAGAGAACTGCAATGCAGTCATGTATCTCTTAGAGACTGTTTCTCTGCCTCATTGATTATGACCACAATTCTAAATCTTAACTAGAAAGGCAAGAAAATAACCATGATAATTATTATCTGATCATATTAATACCATTTGGATTTTATAAAATAAAAGTAGAATACCACATCTTCCTATCCTTTCTTGTTTTGAAATGTGAAGTGTATGCCCTATAACCATTATAATTCTAGAATGAGATCTCTGTTTTGATCTTATTCCCTAAAATGAGTAGGAAGAACTGATGATGGACCTGTAAGTGTAGAAAGTACATAGACCCTTCAGGAGCAATGATTTCTGTCCTATTGAAAACACACATAAGAAGTATACTTAGGGTATAATTCTTCATTTCACCTACTGGGAGAGTATTGAGATAGATAGGTATAGCCAGCTCTAGAGAATTTATTGCAATAGGCCTTGACAAAGGTAGTATGACTGTATATTCTGGGATCCAGCTGTAGAGAGTGTATATGGAATAAATGAGTTTCTTCTGCAACATCTGTTGTTATACTTCCTTGGAGGACAGACACCAAGGTCAGAATGAAATTGGAAGACTGTGAATGAAGATTTGTTCAGTGTCCTGATTTTATGCTACATCTGATGTGAATATTACCCAAAATTAGCTAAGCAGCACAATTCTGGTTGCTTAGTTTCATGGAAACTCATAAAAAATTAAAATAAAAATGTCTGTAGTCTGCTCTCCATGCCACATTCTTAGGTTCTCAGCACAATTCTGCAGTCAAGAATCTTGGGAATATTTGGGGTCATCTCCTTCTAAAGGGTTGGAAAATGTTCTGAAGGTAAAAGTAGTGTGTATCCTACCTGGTGACATAACTCACTCAAGCTGGTTGTAGATACTGAAGGAGATTTAGAAACTTTGAGAGCAGAATTTCAAAGCATGAGAATTCTGATATCTTAGACCCAACTTGACTGAAGTAAAGGGCAGCACTGTGATTGTGTGAATTCTGAGCCTAGTAATGGAGATTCTGCTTATTATCTGTTATCTCTGTCTTCTCTATATCACCTTAGCTACCCTGTTGGAGGATAAAACATGGGTAGTTGGTCCATGTCACCTTAGTAGCCCCTCATGACAATTAAACAACTGGGAGTTATCTGAGAAACCAAAGCCAATATCAGCAAAATCAGCCAGCTGACATTCATCTGATCTCAGATATGACAGCAATGAACAAGTGGTAGTGTACTGCTGAAGTTTTATGTTGTTTGCCTGGCAGTGTTATCATGCCAAAAGATAACTAATCTAATAGGCCAACTATGAGTTTAGAAAAATAAGAGGAAAATTACTACTCTGCAGTAAGTATCAATAAATTTGACACGGTTTTCTCATTGTCAATAACAGCCAGATGACATATGCTTACATGGGTACATTTGAGTCTTCATTTATAAAAATGACCAGAAAGGATACAGATGAAGAAACAGGAGTATGAGGCTTTCTTCTAGTTTAAAGTAATAATCATTGATTTTCCCAGAAGCCTTCTAGGTATGGTCTCTGAGTATACAGATTTTAGCTGTTAAGATATCCAGGAATGATACCAGACCAATGAAGGATGGGATAGTATAGAATGAGTGCTTTCTAGTGTAGCATGGGGGAAAACACCTTTTAGCAAGAAAATAAAAAGTGTAGTTGTTGATGTCCCCAGGGTAAAATAACTAGAGTGAGCACAAAGGAGCAGTGGGATTTCTTTACATAAGAAAAAAAGTATTTTAGGAGGAAAAATACCGTTGAGCAAAATAGAAAGCATCCCTCATAGAAAGGCTGCAATGACAACTAGTATAACATCTTTGGAGTTCAGCAAAAGATCCCAGTTTCACTCAACAATGGAGATATAGTGTAGGTACTGACAATGGTAGACATAGAAGGTAGTCTTTCTCTCCTTTCCATCTGAAACAATTTCTATCAAGAGAGTTGACAGAAAACTCTTAATGTGAATGATTCCAACATTGCATGTTTCCATTCTGTCATTATGCATTCATTTCAAAACTACATATGTGTTAATTACCTTTGGGCTGATTGTTTGGCAGAGATAGGGGTACATCAATAATTAAACTTGGTTGCTGACCTCAAGAGCTAAGGGAGAGGAAGGCAGAAAAGGTGTCCATGGAATTCTTGACCAGTACAGCAAGTATGAGAACTGAGCCTGGTACCAAGTTGCTTTGCTATAAAGAGGCATAAACACATCAGAGATGATGGGATGCAGAACTCACATTAGGATTCACAGAATGGATTCTTGATCTAGGTCTTTGTGCATGAGCTTTGTGTCATCAGGTAAGCTAGAGGATCATCAGTTATTTCTTCTAGCAGACCTAATGCAAGCTTTCAAAAGCATATGCCAACACCTCTCAGTTGACTGTTGTCGTTGATGACTTCTGTGTTTCCTCATTGACTGGTTAGTTCAGCTGGTGTCAGGGAGGCATTTTCTGCTACTCTTGTTATTGCTATTGTAAGATAGCTATTATAATTTTTAATTGGCTTAATTTTACGCCTTCTGTTTGACTTGTTTAAATATTCATTGAATTCTTGGGGTAGATAAAGATGTGGGAAAACCTGTCCTGATACCTTAGCTGGAACAGATGGATTGTCTTAAGGAGTATAGACTCCCACAAGTGTGCTCC
The DNA here is from genome assembly GCF_007827085.1 of Peromyscus californicus insignis. Taxonomy (NCBI): domain Eukaryota; kingdom Metazoa; phylum Chordata; class Mammalia; order Rodentia; family Cricetidae; genus Peromyscus; species Peromyscus californicus. Next base: position 113,358,576 of record NW_026294595.1, read on the forward strand.
ACCTTTTGATATTGTGAGATATTATCATTGACGAAGTTTATGCTCAAGAACCACACACTGAATTAAAAAAGCAAATGCAAAGAAAATCATTGTGTTTTGAGTTTATGGTTTGGTGCTGGACCACATTTATAGTCATTCTTAGTCACATGTGGTTTCATGCACACTTTAGGTCAAAGTTGTACATATGCTGACGATGAGGTTCAGAGTCTGCAGAGGCAGAGCTGAGCTGAGATTATTGTACAAATGACTGAGGAAGTGCTTCTAGGAGAATAACAGGGAGAGGGCCAAAGGGGGCAGGAAGAACCTATACCAAATAATAGTTTCAGCTGAAGTCCAGTCTCGGCCAGATTCCACAGGGAGTCCTGGAGGGTAGCTATTTCCAAGTCCTTGTTCATCCTGAGGTAATAGTCTATGTGATTCAATAGTAGTTTGCTAACTTCAGGCTCATTCCTGTCTCTAATGAGGTAGGAGTATGTGTACTTCTCCAGGGTTTCCACCTAAGGTAACTCCTCTACTAGCCAGGGACCCATTTCTACAAGCATGCATCTATGTGCAGTTAATAGCTAGCAGTCACAGCAGCTGGGAACTGGCCCGACCACCAACAGTTCTAATGCCAAGGCATTATGCACACATGGAAAACTTACCATGAGACACAACCACAGAAAGCAGAGTTCTGAGGGTCTCCTCTTTGCATGCCGATCCTAGTCTGTGAATTTGGCAAGTTTCTTAAAATGTCTGTAAAATTGAAGTACTTCTACTGTCTATTTTGGTGAGAATAAAATGACACATTTAATTCAAGAGCCCTTAAGATAAAATACCCACCACACTGCTAGTTAAGAGATTTCACCATCTGTCTTGTAGGCTTACCATGACTACTTCAGGCTGCACAGCCTGGGATTTCCCAGTTGTCTTGGACTCCTACGGAACGTTTGTCTCTTGCAATGTTGCTCTCTCACTGCACCTGAGCAGCAGGCTTCCTGAATCCTTAACAGACAACAGAATCAGACATGTAAAGACTTACAGCAATAAGCTGATGTCTCAAAGCACATGTCCGATGTTCTATTGGAAATGTGGAGCCACATCAGAATCCTCTTAAACAGCTATGATAGATTACAAAGGAAACAGCTGTTGGCACAAAGGGAAAGTTGTTTTTATTGTTTTAAATGAGGTTGTGAATATTGCTATTTCCCCCCTTGCTTTTGCCTTCTGTTCCCACTACTCTAATACTATGGATATTTGTATTTCCACTTTAGCACACTCAATAAATATGCAGCACTGTAAAACATGCGTGCTAGAGGAAAAAAATGAATAAATAGTCCTTCATGTTCCAGTGAAGGACAAAATGTCCAAATACTTTCAGAGTCTCTGAAAAAAATTCCTATAATTTTCATGTAGGGAAGACTATCTGAAAAAAAATTAATTGCTAAAAAACTAATTAGGTGTGTAATAAGGTATACATAAACTTAGAAAATAATTGAAATTTATTGAGTAGAAAAAAAGTATTTGAGAAGAATAAATATCAGAAATCTGGAAAATTATTCTATATGGAACTACTAAAATCAGGCCATTAATGAGTACATGAAAGGGATAGGCAATTGCTTTTCAATATTGAAGACTTACCTCTTGTTAACTAACTGGGCAAGTTACTTCAATTATTGAAATTAAAATGTTGAAATAAATGTAATCAGCCTGTGGCTGTCTGCCTTAGGTAAACACAGTGATGCAGTTGATACTGTTTTATGGCAAACCCAGTAGTGTTTCTTCATACTTGAACTGAGCCCCAGTTTAAGACATTTGCCTTCTGTTAAAAACAACCTCATTACTATGAGTCAGAATAATTACAGATGATCCAAATGGTCTTAATTGGTAGAGTGATTCTCATTGATCATATTTGCATAGTTCTATTATAAAGTAATTTTAAAAACATCTTGAGATGGCTTCAATTTTCATTAATAAATGCTGAGTCAAATAAAAATATAAAATTCATAGGTACGTATGGCCTAAAGCATGTGAAAATATGCTCACTATTAATTAGACAAAGTTAAAACCATAGTTGAGTATGCTTTCACAACCATATTGTTGGCCAAAATCTTTAAGTCTTATATCATCAGGTGTTAAAGAGGCATGAAACCACTGGTAGTGGGAGTTAAAATTGGACCAACTGATTTGGGGAAATAGTTAGCAATATCAAATGTGTCAACTAAATTTTTCATACATTAATATGTAACTAAATACTCCAATTCCTTAAAATAAGAATCATTTCATGAAGCTGACAGACTCATTCATGGACCTTGTCTGATAGAAAGGTCTAGAAAGTCCACATAAGTCATGCAATTGGGTTTTGGCTCTAGACTCTGGTTTAGGATGACTCCTGAGACACTTGGACTCTGATCCACATAGTTCTAATACATGTCTATTATGTCCTTCCAGTGGACAATGCACATTCTGTTAGCAGTATCAGAGCTGCAAGGGCAAGAACATTCAATTCCACCAAAAGAAAGAAAAGTATCAATGCATTCTCAGGCATATGCCTACCATGTAATTGGTGAAAGCAGGGTGGGGGATGGGGTTGTACTATTATAGGGAAAAGAGTGGAAAGATGTAGATCATTCACTAGGGACACTCCTTCTACCTATCTGACAAATAAAGAGGGATGAAATAAGTTCTATGAGTCAATATTTCCAATATCACAATTGGATATTAGATCTAAAAAAGTTTATTTACTGTGGGATTATTTATAATTATGAAAAACTTAAAAAGATCTTTAATATCCACTGTGAGAGTTAAAAACTTGATAAAGTCAGCCGGGCGGTGGTGGCGCACGCCTTTAATCCCAGCACTCGGGAGGCAGAGCCAGGCGGATCTCTGTGAGTTCGAGGCCAGCCTGGTCTCCAAAGCGAGTTCCAGGAAAGGCGCAAAGCTACACAGAGAAACCCTGTCTCGAAAAACCAAAAAAAAAAAAAAAAAAAAAAAAAAAAAAAAAAAAAAAAAAAAAAAAAAAAACTTGATAAAGTCATACAATAGACACCAGAGTGCTGTGGGATATCTTTCTGTATATTGTGAATATGTGTTGCTCTGATTGGTTGATAAATAAAGCTGCATTGGCCTATGGCAGGGCAGGATGGAGCCAGGTGGGAAAATCCAAGCAGATAGGAGGAAGAGAAAAGAGAGGCAGACAGATGCCAGCTGCTGCCAAAGGTGAAGCCAGATGCCAGCAGACTGGCCACGGAAAGCATGGCAAAACACACATTAATAGAAATGGTTAATTTAAGATATGGGAGCTAGCTAGTGAAAAGCCTAAGTCATTAGGCCATATAGTTTGTAAATAATATAAGCCTCTGTGTGTTTACTTGGGTCCCAGTGGTTGCAGGACTGGGTGGGACACAGGAAAACTTCAGACTACATCAGAACTGGAGTCATAACTATCAAGAGATATGAGGTTTTTTTTGTTTTTGTTTTTGTTTTTCGAGACAGGGTTTCTCTGTGTAGCTTTGCGCCTTTCCTGGAACTCGCTTTGTAGACCAGGCTGGCCTCGAACTCACAGAGATCCACCTGCCTCTGCCTCCTGAGTTCTGGGATTAAAGCCGTGCACCACCACTGCCCGGCTGGAGATATGAGTTTTTAAAATGACATGTTAATTCAAAAATACAAGTTGAGAAAGGACACAGAGAATATTGTAGTACTTATGAAAACTGAAATTAACACATACACAGAAGTCATTTGTTTAGAGAAATATAAGCAATAAAAATCAATTCAATAGAGGAAGGAAAGGTGAGAGAAGGGAAAGAAAGAGAATCAATTTTGTTTAAAGTATATTTTAAACAAATTTATGGTAATATGTGGGTGCTGATATATTTCCTTTAAAATTTTAGATGAGTAATAAAGTTAATTACTTTTATGTGTGCTGTTTTAATCCAAACTGAGTCCATTTGGACAACGTACAATTATTTTTTATTTGCTTATCTACTCCATGAATTTTGATTGCAGGTATTAATCCTGTTAAATATAAAATAGTTATTGATATATTAGGAGAGAATATCCAATGTGATTACTAAGCAAAAGAAAATAGGGATGACTTTACTTATATCTTAAAAAATAGATTTTAAGTCAATAATTATTACAAGAGACACAGAAGGGAATTATAGAATAAGATCATATAGTAAAATTTTTTTGCATAGCAAAAAAATTATAACAACTGAAAATATACATGGATACCTAACATTAAAGTACCAAGACATTTATAGCAAGTATTGGTAGAGCTAAAGGGAGAAATAGATAGCAATACAATTATAGTAGGAGACTTCAATATCTCACTTTTGACAATGGGAATAACATGTGGTACAAATTCAATAATAAAATAGCAGACATGTACAACATTTTACCAAATGAGACTAATAGATGTATATTAAACATTCCACTCAGAAGCAGCATATGCATTCTTCTCATGTACACACATTCTACAGAATAGAACTCATCTCAACAGAAACTTCAAAGATTGAAAATGTGTTTCCTCATCACAGTGGAATGAACAAGAAATCAATATCAGAAAGCCAGAAAAATCACAATTATGTGGCAATTAATCAACAGACTCTTGAATAGTGAGCCAAAGAAATAAAAACTAAAAGTAGACAATATTTTGAAAGAAAGCACATCATATCCAAACTTAGGAGATGTAGCAATGCCGTTACTAAAAGGAAATTCTATGGTCATGATACATGCCTGCATTAAAAAAGATGTCAGCTAAACTCTGCACCTCAGCAATTTGAAAAAGAAATACACACAAATTTAGCATAGTAGAGAACAACACAAGAGTAAAATAAGGAGCCAGGCAGTGGTGGCACATGCCTTTAATCCCAGCACTTGGGAGGCAGAGGCAGGCGGATCTTTGTGAGTTCGAGGCCAGCCTGGTCTACAGAGCGAGATCCAGGAAAGGCGCAAAGCTACACAGAGAAACCCTGTCTTTAAAAACCAAAAAAAAAAAAAAATAAAATAAAATAAAGAGTAAAATAAATGAAATGAAGATGAGAAAGATTAAAAATGAATGAAAATAATAAAAAGAATTGTATGAAAAGAAAATCTAAATGACAAGTTTTTAGCTCAGTGGTTCTCAACCTTCCTAATGCGGCAACTAACACAGTTCTTTGTGCTGTGGTGATCCCCTGACCACAAAATTATTTTCATTACTACTTATAACTGTAACTTTGCTACAGTTACAAATCATAATGTAAATATTTGTGTTTTCAGATGGTCTTAGGTGACTTCTGTGAAAGGGTCATTTGACCCCCAAAAGGGTTCTGACCCACAGGTTGATAACTTCTGCTTAGCCAGACATAGAAAAGAGGAGAGAATACTTAAAATGATGGCACAGAAATAGGGCCCCTAAAGGCTTCTATAAATGATTATGTCAACCAATTGAAAAAATCATGAAAAAAGCTGGTAAGTTTACAGAAAAATACAACATGCCAAAATTGAAACAGGAAATATGAAGTGACCTACAACTAATGAGGAGATTGATTAGTAATCAAAATTAGAGCTAAATCCAGGACTAGATAGCTTCCTTGGTGATTTTTATCAGACACTGAAAGAATTAATGTTAATCTCTTCTCAAAATCAATTAAAGAGGTACTTCACAACCTCATTTTATGAGGCCAGCAGTACGCTGATTCGAAAATAAGATCAAGAAACTACAGAAATTACCAGTCAAATCCCCAATGACCACAGATATAAGAATCCTCAACAAAGTTGAAATCAAGCTCAACACCACACAAAATCATTCAAGCACTGCTACCCAGTGATGCAATATAGCAAAATCAGTGTGATACACAGACCAGTCTTGATTTGTTGGCTCTATTTCATGGGTTAGTTTTTTAAATGGACCAGGCTGATAGAGGAGGCAATGTCACCTTCTGAACTCAGTTAACAAGCTTTATCTCCAGAGTGGTTAAAAATTATGACCATTGATTGACATTCCAGGAATGTACAAGAAGTACACATTTTCTATATCTGCTCCAGATCTTCTGGGTCAATTAATCTGGAAGTGAGGTTCATCTGTATTTCAATAAGCTTTCTAATTGTTCCTGGTACATGGTCAACTTTGAAGACTACCACCATCACTTCTTTCTGAGTAACACATGTTGTATCTAAGCAATGAATGAATTTGCAGAAAAATATAAATGTGTGCCTACTCTACTCCCATAGAGAAACACCCATGCATGGTTTCTATGGGACAATGAATGAGAAATGGGACATCCAAAGCAGGGACTCTAGATGCTATTGTTCCAAAATAAACAACTTCATTGGATTATAGCACAATATCAACAAATTTGGAAACTGAGAAAATGAAAACAGAAGCAAAACATATTTATTCACACTGCTAATTCTCATACTTTTGAGTATAGTTTACACACCCTTTTTAATGGAAAAAGATTATATAGCTCACTTTGTCACATAATATAAATCACCATCTATTTCACAGATTTGATAGAAAGATGGGAGACAGTTCAGCTTCAAATCACAGTTTTATTTGCTTTAATGAAATAAAATGCCTGTGGAATTTAATGGAATATGCCTCATAAAAACTAATTTAACTTTTATTCTAGTGGTCACATCTATCAAGCAGCAATTTTCAATGAAGGTTGAAATTCTGTAAAATTTAATCACCAACTCTGGAGAAAATAGCTCACTATGAAATGTATTACAACTTCCATTTGGAATCCATTTGTGCCTTATTTTACTTGCTCAGTGGAACTTCTAAGGAGCCTTCACCTGCTCCAAAGAGCATGTTTTTGTTCTGGTCAGTTTGTTTTTGTTTTCTTCTACTGACATCAACATATCAGACCAAAAAGTGTCTGGCACACTAAATATCTGCCAGGCACCATTGCAGGTGAGAAGGACTGATTAGAAATCAACTCAGATACAGCTACCGGTAATTTCATGTTTATAAGCTGGGAGTACATCATGTTTCAACAGAGATACAGAAAAGAATACATAATTTTCTAACATGTCACACAGTCTGATTAATGCCCTAAACAAAACAGAAGCAAACTGGGTGTATGGAAAACCATGGCAATGCTATACATTGGGCAGACCAGGAGAATCTCTACTGGGCGACTAAGGGCCCTGGGGAAATTGGCCACGGGGAAAGAGAGATCTCAGAAAAGAGATCGAGTGTAAAAGTATCAAAGGAGAGCATGCCAAGGTGTCAGAGAAGCCATGACTGGGCTGCTTGGCTGAAGCTGAAATGGAGGGGACAGTGCTTCTGAGTGCAGCACAAATCTGTCATTTAGTAATTATGAACAGTTAGCTCTTTTTCTGCCAAAAAGTGATTTTGGAGCATTGTCTGAAATCAATCACCTCTATTTCTTATGTTGTGTACTAATTTTTAGGTTGATATAAAAATATCATTAGAAAAACCTGCCTTCCTGTCAGGATTAGTAAGTACCTTATTTGATGGCTTCATTACTGTGTTGAGGTGGGTATGGCAACAGAAAATATTTGTGTAGCTGACCAGACTCTCTTCCTTCTCATAGGGAGCTTCCCTTTATACAGTGGAATTTATAGATGGAGTTTATTCTTCCTGGGTGAGGGCTTGGTGTGGCATGGGTATGAAGGGTTATATGAATGAGTTCAGAATTCCTTTAATTTTTAACCTGAGATGGCCCTATGGATGTTGCTGAAGTCTTTTTCAATTCATATTTTGGGTTCCTTTGAGCATTTGGTTAACTTTAGATAAAAGTAAAGTGTTTGAAATTATGTTGGAAAGAACAGATCATGGGAGAGCAAGTCAATGTCACAGTGTCTGTCATATGTTTGTAGGTGTAGAAAATCCTGAAGAGTCTTGCTTCACTCTTCCCTTGCATTATTAACTATGATGTGTTACATTGCATCCTTCTAAAACCCTTTCCCCATACTATTTTCTATTGCGATGAGCTTTCAGATGACCTGGGCATACCTAGACCCATCGGAATACATAAAATCAGCTCTTCAGTCTGGTGCTGAGGCATCAGCTCTTGAAAAGCTCACTACTGTATTCCAGCTTGCACAGCCTGAGAATCACTGAGCATTGTGTGTTCTAGCCTCCCTTGCACCTGGTATTCTCCTGTCCCAATCCTAAGTCAAATCCCTCTGTGGACCATGCACTTCTGCTATCTAACATCCTGTAGTTGTTTTGCACTCCTTTGTGGCAATAATTATTTAGTATTTATCTTCCTTAGACTCTTTTCAAAGTGATACTTTAAGGGCTTGTTTACTGTGACATCCATTACTGGCCATCCTGGTGTTTTGCTACCAAGAATAATGATTAAAGTGGAGTTAAATTATTTCCTCACTTTAGTTTCTGCATTAATGAAGTGACCCTTATACATGACCAGCTGAGCACTGATTGAGGTCACTTAAGGCAAATTTATCTTTTCTAAATAGGGCTTTGTGGTTTAAACTAAAGTAATTGATTGGGCATCCAATAGTGAGTGACATATTGTAAGGATGTAAATATAAAACAAGTCTATATTTTTCTACCATGCAATTTTTTGTATGTATGAACACGACTCTTGCTCTACATTCAGGAAAGCATACAACATTTTTTAAAGGTGTGTTGCTGCATGGCTTTCATAGTGCTGTAAGGTGCTGTGCATGCTACCAGGGAAGAAAAATAATCATTAATCTTACCCAGCTGTGAGCCCCGTGAGCTACAATAGCAACCGAGTCTGGCAAGACATACCCACTGGTGCAATAATGGCATGAATGTCATGGGAATAACCAGGGTTTATGGCCTGTTCCACAAGATGAAATATAGACTTGGCACCATTTTGGGGCTAGGAACCTGTGGCTAGACAAGCCCTAGGCTATAGAGGAGAACCTACTACTGTTTTTATAGTAAAAGGATATAATATTAAACAGACTTTTAACAACTTACTTTTAACATTTCTCAGCCTTCCTCAGAGAAGCTTCTGTTAGCATAGACAGCAGCTTATGCAGAGACCTACAGGTGGTCCAAGTGCAAAGAATAAGAAACTGTAGACTGCTCAGCCCTAAATAAGACATCGATATCATACTTCTTCTTTGTAAGGCTTGGGGACCATCGCAGAAGACGAGGTGACAAGTGTGTAAGAGCAAGAGGCAGTGGATGACCACAAGCCACAGTATCTTCCAGACATGGCAGAGACCTGCACAAATGAAACCACAGAGGTTGTGACAGCATGCACATGACCTGTGTAAACTCACGCCAGATGAAATGCCAGCATGAGGGTGAGAGGTGGCCATAAAGCCCACCTCTAGCAGAGGAGCTATTGGCATTTGATAGCTGCTTGGAGAAGGACAGTCAATCTTCTTGAAGAATATCACCTTTAGTAAGTTGACCGTGTTCTCCAGTGGGAGGTCACATATCTAAGAATATGAAGTTGGCACAACTTTTCTTTAAGAAAAACCAGAGTTGTGTGGGTAGAGATAGGGGTGCGAATCTGAGAGGAATTGTGGAAGTGGGTGAATCTTATCAAAACACATAGGAAATTCTCAACAAATTAAAAATTAAATTGAATTAAAAAATGTATCTTCTACCCTAGATTGTAAGCCTAATGAGTGAAGTGAGTATATGTGAGCTTCTTGTATTAAATATATTTTTAGAACCTATCACTGAGTAATAAGTAAATATGCAAAAGCTATTTGTTGGATGGACAGACTAGAATGAAAACAACTACTCTAAGGGTTTATTTTATTTTTCAGATAATTCCAGTTCAGGAAACATAGAAAATTAGTGTTGTTTGACTCTCAAATGTTCACCAAAGGGCTATATGTTAAAATCTTGTTCCTAGGCTAATGGCTGTGTTGAAAGTGGCAGAACCTTTAGAAGCTGGGCCTAGTAGAAGGAAGTTAGGTCACTGGGGAGTGGCCTTAAAGAGTACACTGGGGTCCCATCCTCCCTCTTATCTATCCATCCATATATCTACATGTAGTTGGAAGTTTCTGTGTCCTGCCCAGTCCTGTAGCTTCCCGGTCCCAAGTAAACACACAGAGGCTTATATTAATTACAAACTGTAATGTGCCTCTGGCTTCAGCACATTATTAACTAGCTCTTATAACTTAATTCAACCCATTCCTATTATTCTATGTTTTGTCACATGGCTTCGTGGCTTACCAGTACTTTCACATCTTGCTTCTCCTGGCAGCGGCCTGGCAGCATCTCTCATGACCATTTTCTTCCTCTTTCTCTTCAGTTTGAATGTACCATCTAACCTTATTCTGCCTCGCCATTGGCCAAACAGCTTTATTTATCAACCAATCAGAGCAACACATATTCACAGCATAGAGAAAGACATCCCATAGCACTTTCCCTTTTTTGTCTAATCAAAAAGAAAAGTTTTAACTTTAACATAGTAAAATTATATATAACAAACAGTTATCAAGCAAGAATTACAGTTACAATAGCTCAGTTACAATATCTAGTCTATTGTATTTGGTGAAATTAAAGAAAATATTTTATCATCTGTCCTATATTTCTAAATCTAAAGTTTCATATCTAATTTATTTTTTATCATAATTAAGGAAAGCTATAATTATAACTATCTAGTCTCCAACTCCATCAAAGACTCCAGAGGGATATAATATTACCTAAGTAAACCGGAAGTACATTGTAAACAACTTCCAAAATTCTGGAAATGACAGAGACAGCTGGCTGCCTGGATATTCACCCAAATTTCCTCTGCAATGTTGGGGCATCCATTTTCAGCCTATACGCCTAGAGTCTCTCAATCACTTTTCCCTGTGTCCTGTAGAATGTCTGGAAGTCTTTGTGAAGCAGGAACCTGAAAAACCATTTCACCTTGTTTTGGCAAAATTCAGTGGTCATTTTCCTATGGGTCCTGTACGTCCAGTTTATACAACATATTATCAAGCAGTCCAGGCAAAAACAGTTTCTTGGACAAATGGCTAATTTTTGCCAAACAAACAAACAAAAAAAACCCAAACAAACAAAAAAACCATACTCCATATGGAGTTTCTTTGATGTCCATCATCTTCTCTGAAGTAATTGGTGCTGCCAGGAGCAGACATGTCTCACTGTCCAGAAAAGTCTAAGTTATTAAAATATTTTAGATGCCATATTCTGTAAGCCTTTGAAGTGTTTGAAGATTACCTACCTAATTGAAATATATTTATGTATACCTAGAAAACTTAACTAACATGACTATAAGTTTGATTATCAAAGGTGACTAATTACTAATCTGTATTTTTAATTATACATTATAATTTTAAATGAGTTGCATAAATATAATAACTTAAACAAGAGTTGAAATATGCATACAGTGTAACAAAATTAACTTTAAATTTGTATAAATAACCCAAATCTATACCAATGTAAAATATATAAGATGAAAGCATAGCGGTCAGGCAGTGATGGCATACACCTTTAATCCTAGCACACTGTCTGGATCTCTGTGAGTTCAAAGCCATGCTCAACTACATGAGATTGATTCAGTCTAGGAGAGAAAAAGAACCAGGCAGTGGTGGTACACACCTTTAACCTCAGCACTTGAGAGTCACATGCCTTTAATCGTAGTACTTGAGAGCTCATGCCTTTGCTACCAGTATTTGGGAAGCAAATGTCATTAATACCAGCACTAGGAAGGAAGTGATATGGCTGGGTAGAGAAAGGTATATAAGGCATGAAGAGATAGGAACTAAAGCCTTTTCAGCTGGATGCTTTTCAGCTGAGGACTCAGAGACTTGCAGACTGAGGATTCGTGGAGATAGGATCACACCTTCCATTTGGCCCGAGGATTTGATAGTGGTGAGAAGTTTCTATAGTGGCTTGTTCCTTTGTTCTTTCACAGGTGTGCCCTTCATTTCCATATTGTAGTTCATTCCAGATGTAGTCAAGTTGACAACTAATGATAACCATTACGACTTCCTAAGCAATCACAATGGGGGAGGGATACTTTCTCTAATACTTTTGTGTTCCCTTTCTCTATTGTGGATGTGTTTGAAAGTTTGCATCTTTCTTTATGGAGTCATAATAATCTCTATTGTCAGCTGAAATAACTTCTCTAGCTGCAAGATATTAATATAATATCAATAAGTAATAATATTCAAATTAAAACCTTGGAAATTCAAGTATAATAATTTTGTATTACCAAATGTTTTATATTACCTGTTTCAAAAGGATGGAATAAATAATGTAGAACCAAAGAGAAGGCATTGAAATTACAAGAAGGAATTAGAACAGGAGATGATAGGATCATTGATGGAATGAAGATTCCCACAGATTTTGGAAGATAGCTGTAGCTGACAAGTTGCTGTTACTGTTGTTTTGTTAGGTTGTGTTGGACAGAGTCTTGCTAAGCATTCTCTGTTCTTGAACTCTCCATCCTTTTAACTTGGCCTTCCTAGTGCTGGAATTATGATGTATTGCCACCAAGTCTGACTACACGTGGTGATCTGAGTGTGTTCAGAAGTAAACACCTAAGTGTGTTCATACTGTGCCCTGTGAAACTGACTCAGAGAGCAGAATTGATGGAAAGTGTGGGTCTGACAGACCCTTTCCTAGACAGCTCATGAAACTGTTTCCTGACCACTCCCACCAACCTTTAGTTCAGCTGTGGGACTCTGTCCCAGAATAAGGCCAGAGAGTTAGGTTCTAGGTTGATCCTGGACACCCAAGACCCCTGTTGAGAAGAGCTATAAGAAACATCCAACTTTTGGGAGCCTGGGGCCTACGCTGGGACACTTTGCTCAGCCTGGGTGAAGGGAGGGGACTAGACCTGCCTCTAATGAATCTACCAGGTTGAGCTGAATCCCCAGGGGAGTCCTTGCCCCTGGAGGAGATGGGAATGGGGGGTGGATTGGGGGAGGGGGGGCTAGAGGAGAGAGGACATGGGAATCTGTGGCTGATATGTAAAATTAAATTAATTATAAAATTTTTAAAAAATAGAATAAAAATTTAAAAAAAAGAAACACCCAACTACCCATCCCTTGTCACACACATGGGTTTACAATAGTCCTTACACTGTAGAAATTGGGAAGGCTTGAGTCCACCCAAACCTGATGATGATGTCATCCACACATTCCTTCCACAACAAATAACTGGATGTTAACTACTTTCAGATATTTGAAGAAAAGTGGCAGTTACCAGGAGAAAGAACTAGCAGTCCAGAAGACTAAGTGACTTAAAAAAGCCAACCAGTTTCCCACTCACTGAGTATTGCAGAGGCTGCTATATTTGTAGGAACAGAAATTTTTTCTTCTTTAAACCCACAAAATGTATTGTGTGCATTTTAAGATATGTATCGCTGATTTTTTGAACAGTGTATGTACATAGAAAAATGATTACTAGAGTGGAACTAATTACCATCTCCATCATCTCATACTTACTTATTTTCTCCCCTGTGACAGGAGTAGATAAAATGCAAGCATTTAGCAAAATTTGGAATAATGCACTCTTACTAACTGTAGCATTCATGTTGTACATTTGACCTTTCAACTTTTCAACTTCTGTGTATTTGCTATTTTGTATCTCTTGATCCATATCTGGATTTTCTTTCTCCAAGCCAAGCCTAATAAACCTAGTTATTCTATATATTTATATCATATATATGATCTTTTTAAAGATTTCACATGTAAATTGGATCATCGAATATTTTTTTAATGTGTCCTGTTTGTTTTACTTAGTATGATGTTTTCCAAGCCAATCTATGTTGTTGAAGGTAAAGGTAGAATCATCTTTATTTCTGAAGCTTTAATAAAATTCTTTTATATGTAATATATACATGAAGAAAACATTGGAGTAAAGCTTCATTGTGGTAGTAACTTCCCCATCCTTCTGACCTGTAGTACTTGTCTTGGGGTTTTAGAAGTTTTAGTCTATTGTAGAAGGAAAAGCTTGGCAGTGTTTGTGGGGTGGAGACTAAGGCAAGGCTGTTCAACATCATGGGAATCAGCAAGCCCAAACAGCATGACAAAAACTAGGGGCAGGCTATGTCCTTCACAAGCCTGGAGCGAGTACCCTAGTCCTCCCTACTAGGTCTCACCTCCTAAAGGAGCCACAGCATCCCAAAATAGCATCAGCAATTGGGAAATAAATGTTTGAAACACAACACTTGTCAGCGGTCAAGGTAACAGACACAGGCAGAGTCTCTGCTCTGCAATATCACACGCTTTCTCTTCAGCATACAGGGACCATATCATGGAGAGGTCACATCCTAACATCTAATTAATTTAGGAAGCTTGGAATCACAACAAATACATGTATGTTTTAGACTACAATCTTATAAAACTAGAAAATCTATACGTACTTGAAAGTTAAATAACACACTCCTTGTCAGCCAGTGGGTAAATTAAGGAATCAATAGGGGGAAGTTATAAAACATCTTAATACAAGGATTGGGAGCATAGCAAACTAGCGGAGTATATGCTTAGCTTCTCTGAGGTCCTGGATTTAAAAGGCCTCAGGTAATAAGATATAACAAAACAAAACAAAAACAAATAAGCAAGCAGGTTGGCATCACTAAACGAATTCAATATAGTTCTTCATACAAAACCAACCTACAAAAATTAAATTGTATTTTTTACACTAACAATGGCTTATCCCCAAAGGAAATTAAAATAGCAATCCAAATTTCATAGCAACAAAAATAATAAAACACATAAAAATTAAAAAAGTAGTCAGTGAAAATTTATACACAGTGTTCTCTAAATCTTGGCTTCTTTGGGCTTTTCCACATAGGACCCTGTTTTTACCTGAAAAAAAATCTACATTGTTCAAGGGATGTAGGTATATAAAATTAAGTATATAAATCAGACATTTAATGAAAAATGATCATTGAGAATTATTTGAAAAATGTCTTGGTACAGATAATTTTACCACTAATTAAGGATGATGTGCTGGTTTATTTTCACAGGAAGAATTAAATCTTCCTTGAAATTTGATACTGTAGGACATAGAGAATCTTTAGAATTTTTAAGAGTTAATTGATATTTTTATTTTATAATTATAAATGCTGAGAATATTTCTTACCATAAATACATAGTTCAAATGTCAGAAATAATGTTTCAGGCAATTTCATATTGTTAGAAGTTCTATTCTAATCCCAAGCCAAATAAATAATTTAAGTAATTTGTATGAAACTTAAATTAGAAAACCAAATAGCAATTTTAAAATACTGTATTATAATACAATCCAAAAATATACTAATTTGATACTTATAAATGATGGTAGGAATATATTAAAAACATATCTATAGTTAAGCTGCCATGTTTCTATAGCTGCAGAGTATACTGTGTGCACAATGAAAGCCCTATAATTCATAACATATGGTAATCCTAAATCTAAATTGGTGTGTCAGGTAGCATGTCTGGTGTTGTATTTTGTATTATTTATACAGAATAAAAAACTAAATTGTAAACTTTGTTTGAAACAAAGGACCCTAAATAAACAATACTCAGGAAAAAAAGAGGAAAGCTAGTGATGTTACACTCCTTGAATTCAGAAAATATTTAAAAGCTTTAGTAGTTAAAGTGATATGGTATCAGTGCAAACAGACATGTAGACCAGGCACAGAAAGAAAAAACCCAAAACACGCCTTTTCATTATGGTCAGGTCTTGACAGAGTACCCAGAAAGCAAAATGGTGAGTACAATCTCTACAAGAGATGCTGAAAACATTGCACACCCCCATGCAAAAGAGAAAAGTTGGATACTCTTCCCACACCACGTATATATCAACTAGATTTAATGTCTTAAATGTATCACCGGAAACTTCCAAAAGCCTACAATTCTAGGCACTTTGCAAAATAAGGTTTCTCAAAGAAAGAACACAAGTTCCCTGATATTTTGTCAGTGATTTGATGGTCATTACACTACAACACAAACAGTAAAAATAGGTGTCGACTTACAAGGTTTCTCCAGTAAGAAGGAAGCATACAAAGTGAGAAGGCAATGCACATGAGAGAACACTTGAGAGCTGTCTCTATTAAGGGAGACTATCCCAGATACACAAGGGATTCCTGTAAATTGGTAGAAAAACATGATGTAAGAATCCCATTAAAAAAGTTGTCAGGGGAATTAGAATAGACATTTTCTTCCCAAAGATGGACAGATGGCTTCAGAGCTATGAATGCATGTTCAGTATCACTAATTGCTGGGGAAATGTCAAACAAAGCACCGCATTTGTGTATCATCAGTAGCAGATACTGTCCATTATCAGGCAGAGGGGAGTATTCATGAGGATGTAGAGAAACCAGACTCTTGTATTCTTTACCAAGTCACCCCAAATAATATTTTCTGTGCAGATAACTTCATAATGTTGGCTTTTATGAATACTAAAATTAAAAAAAAAACAAAATCTCATACAAAAATTCTAACCATGAGTTTCAAATTGTTTGTAATAACTAAAATCAGTATCATTATGAAGTTGGTTTATTCCAGGAACACAAGATTATTTAAACACTTAAAATCAATTAATACGTTTTATCTCATTAACAAAATATGATAGAAGATATATAATACCATCTCAGTACATGCAGAAAAGTAGCTTGTAAAATTTGTTCATTTATATGTTGTGATAAAATGTTATCATTATGATAATCCTTAATAAATTAGAATGAAAAGAAGCTTTCTTATTGTGAACTTGATGGTTAAAAAAGGAGGTAGATCTCAGTACTGAGAAAAGGATCAGAGAATGTCTAATAACATTCTAGATTTGTAAAATAGTCTCTGATCATGCAACAAGAGAGAAGCAAGTAAGCAAATAAATATTGCTCAAGTTAGGAAAGAAGAAATAAAACTGCACTGTGAGACATGAATGGATTGTTTTGTTTGAGTAGAAAAGCTAAAAGAATTTTCAGAATTGTCTTTAGTAGACACTGGATATAAGATCACCACTAAAATAATGCACCATCTACATCAGTAACAAATGTCCAGAAAAATAAAGTATGTGGTGACAGTTTCAAAAGCTAGGTGTCTAGACCAATTCCTTTTTCAATCCAGAAACATGATGGTGATAACAGCTTTTATTTTCCACAATTAACAACAAAGATTTCCATCCCATGTGCTCTTTAATAATTTTCAAGTCTCCCACAGGAAGATGGGTATCTACTCCTTGGATATTAGGCAGGAATATAGCATGTCAATGGAGTACAGTAGAAACATTATAATGTAACCTCAGAGGTAAGGCTGTGGGACACAAGGATTCAACTCACTCTTGGTGCACTTTGCTCTCCAGACTCTCCTCAGGATGTTTATCCATGAATTACATTCAAAAGAACTAAAGTGAAGCCAGAAAAATATTGCTGCCTCGTAGGAGAAAGTCTTCATTTTGAACCTCTGTCTATCTATCTATCTATCTATCTATCTATCTATCTATCTATCTATCTATCTATCTATCTATCTCTTCCTCTCTATTTGATGTTGCATCTCTGTATGTATGCAATACATCTGCTAAACTAACAACTAATAAAATTTCTTAAGTCTGAACTAATGAATAGGAAAAATTAAATGGAGTCAGAGATGGGAGGGCAGTACAGAGGAAGGAATATGTGTAGGCCTTTGAATATTATTAAAGGCCTTTGAAAAAGCCACATGGAAACCTACTACTGTAGAAAGTTCCTTAAATATATACATATATAAAACTAATTGAAATGGAGTTACATTGTATTTCACAACAATACCCCTACTAGATACCATAGGCTAGCAAAAATCTCTGTATTAGGAATGGGTTATCTCTCTTCAAATTGTTGGTCAGTGGGATTCCATAGATTCCCAAACATCACAGTCTATTGCTAGTGTTCTTCATTATCCTCTAGAACTTGACAGTAAGACCTTGTTACTGAAGACACTACTTACTTAAGTCATAAACATGGAGAAATCAAGTGGTTACTGACCTCATTTCTACTAGCTAACTTTCATAGTGCTGAAAGGCGCTATGCATGCTACTGTAGGAGAAACGTAATCATCACAATAATGACCATTTTCGTAAGGTATGCCCCTTGGTGCAATAGTAACACAAATGTTATGGAAGTAACCAGCCACTTTCTGATTAGATTTGAGGCCTATCCACCAGGTATAAACCATACCTGGCACTGTAAATGAGGTCAAGAACTGGTAGCTGGTATGGAATTTTCAAAGAATTAATAAAAATCTTATCTAAAATACCCTAATTGATAAATGAATAATATAGAAGCATAAGAAGAGACTGACTAGTGTTCCACATGTAGAACTCATTTTAATGCCTCCTATTGAGGATAAAGAGATGGCTTAGTAGTTAAGAGAACATACTGCACTTGCAGAGGACTTCAGTTCTCTTCCCAGTACCCATACTGAGCAGTTTATAATTACTTATAACTCCAGCACTAGGGGCATTTTGTTCTAGTCTCCACTGGCACTGACACTCAGATAGATGCACAGACATAATTCATAAACATAATTAAGAATAAAAATAATTATTAAAAATTTTATACTGAAAATCCCATTTGGTCACTACTACAAAATGCTCTTAGTTTTGCCTGGTCATATGGGTTGCAAAATTAGTGATACTTTGTCACTCTTTCCGAGAGGAGGTAGGGACAATATGTGACTGGAAATGAACCTGTACACTCTTCCCCCCCAAGGATCAGGTAACTTCCAGTGGTGCTGGGAGTTGTAGTTCTTGAAAAAAAAGCAAAGCCTTATGGAAAAATATGGTGGATAAAGGTTTACTCCATAGAAGTCCCTACAACGCGTGTCTCAGTGCTACTCTGCTGGAATTTCCAGGGAGTAGTCCTGACTAAAGCCCACCTAGTTTGTACTTGAAAATTAACAGCTTCCTTCAAATTTGGCTCAAATGGTGGCATTGGTTTTTCCCTAAAAATAGCATTTGAGAAGAAAAGGGAAGTTTTGTCTGTCTGTTTTGAATGTATAAATGCACAATGACCATTGTATGTTTTTTTCTGACTAGTCTTAAATGTGTGAGTTTACTGTGTTCTTTGTTTCTTGGTTATAGCTCAGCTGTTATTGTTGTAGCCAACAGTCCAGGCTTAAAATTTACCTGTAGACTTTCTGGCCACTGGATCTAATGTAACAGGGAATAAAATATCAATTGGGTATGGGTAATATTAAAGTTTTCTTATGCTGCTATATTTTATTGAAAGGCTGGCTCTGGAATTGAGTTATGGCTCACCCTTTTTCAGACCTAGGCATGCTCTTAAAGTCTGTATGTCAGAAACTGTGGCATAGAGAAGGGAAAGAAAAAACAGCTACAGGGATTATAAGTTTATGGTCTGTAATTCTGTAATATCTGTAACAAAAAGTTAACTTAAAATTCATAGCATGGGGCTGATAGTTAAAAGTCTGTCCATAGGTAATCTTAAAGGAATCATGTGGCATAGTCTCTTCTGAGATACATGCAATACATGGTTGATCATCTTTGCTGGGGTTGAAGAAGGCAGATGTCATGTGACTTCACTGCCATCCTGACTAAGGACAACCACATGGTATGTGTCAACCAAGGAGACAATATGTCTCCAAGGATACTGAGATTGGGCTTTTTTATAATTCCTGTTCTATCTTAAAAACAAGTTTATAAAAGATAGGATTTAAAAACAAGGCGTGTCTAATGAGATACTAAAGCAGCACTGGGATGCATTCGTATACAAGAATGTAGCTTGCTGCTAGTCAAACTTTGTAATGTAAGAATCACAGAAACACTGGATTGTTTGTACTGTTAGAGCTTGATTTTGCTTTCTACAGATTATGGTTGCGCCCTATATCTTTACTAAAAAAAAAAAGGAATTTATTTTAATATTGAAGGAACACACAATTAAGACATTTTAAACTTCTCTAAAAGAAAATTTTTTGAAGTTTTACAAAAAAATTAAATTTAAAAAACTGGATGTTTTTAAAGAACAGCTTTTAAAAATATTTAAGTTTATAAGGCTATGGGACCTTTTAAATTTATAAGATTTTATTATAATGTCTTTGCTAAAATGTGATCTTAATAAATGGGTAAATAAAAGGCTAAAAATTAGAGCCACAGCTAAACATCAGAGACTGTGGTATTTCTATCTTATGATACAATAAGACAATGACCTTAAGCAATCTGGCAAAGAACTTGGAGCAATTTTTCAACCTATGGATTGCAACCATTTGGGGGTCAAAAGACCTTTTTTATAGGGGTAACCTAGGGACACCTGTATGTTGGATATTTGCAATGTAATTCACAACAATGACAAAATTACAGTTGTAAAATAGCAATGAGAACTATTTTGTGGTTGGGGATCACCAAACATGAAAAACTGTGTTAAAGGGTCAAAATATTGAAAAAGTTGAGAGCCACGGTCTTAGAGAATGTGTCTCCTTACCTAATGTCTATTCAGGCTAACAGAGACTGATTTAAGAATGTATATCTAACCTTCTTTTTGCTAGCATTGTTAAGATGTAGCTATTTTGGGAAACTGAATAATACAGGGAACTGTAATATTCTATAATGGTGTTCACTATGTGAGGACCAGGAAAGTAAAGTTGCCAATCTCCCTATGGACTGTACTCATAAAAAGAGCTTCAATTCAGAAATTGTTATTTATATTATCAAGTAGGATTAAGCTTTAATATGTTCAAAGCTATACTTGTTGTCATGCTAAGTACTAATATAATTAAATACAGGAAAAAGCCTTATTTAGCCTCCTATATATGCTTTAAAGTTAGAACCCAAACCAAATAACTAAAAACAAGCAAAGCTTGTTTAACTCAGATAATCTTGATAGATAACAGTCCTCAAACTTTTCAGAGATCTGCTGAATATGGCATTTATGATGTTTAAACTTACGGTAACAGACAGAGACTCCCAGATCCTAGCAGTGACCACCAAGGTCTCTGAGAAGATAATGGGCACAATGACTCCACCAGGATTGTGGTAACACTAACCAATGAGAAAGACATCCCCAGTGCTGTACCTGCTATCAGAACCCTGTCCAAACTGTGGGCAAGCAGGACACTGGAGAGTTGATCGCCCCACTTTGCTTAGACAAAGTAAGATCGGTCCTTCCGGTGTTCCTCCTCCACAAGAAAACCTCTCATCTTCTGGGCCTGGTCACTCATATTGTCCTGGTACCTCTTCTCCCATCACCATGAAGACCACATGAACCTGGGATGACTGTCTACGTAATGGACTATGGACTACTCTGTCATTTTAATTGACACACAGGCCATTTGGATTACACTTCCTGCAATAATTTATCCTTCTCAGATCTCTGGTGACATTGATGACTAGGCTAAGTGTAGCTTTGTAAGCTTGGCAACAGCAGGTAACTAGCTCCTTCCCTCAAGGCTACAACTACTTTGTTAGTTCATTAGTTAGTGAAAGATACTAGGTCTCTTGTTTAAAAAAGGCATTCAGGTTTGCCTTGCTCACTGGCTTCATATTAAAGGATAAACATGTTTCAAGTGTAACTTTCTACTAAAAGAACATGCTTTTCAATGATTGTTCTCAATAATAACTAATTGTGTTTCTGATGATAGATTAGATGGAAAAATTGTTCTATATAAAGGTCTGAGGATATAAAAACTTAAATAAGTTCTGAGGGTCTCATAAAATGATTTAAGGTGTATAAAAATGAAAAAAAAACCTTCAGATTTCTTTCCCCTTCTGTGCCATTGTTATACTAAAATTTCAAAGGTTCAGAGTTTTAACATTGATCAATGGAGGTCTGATAAACTGGTAGAGCACTGACTACTTACTATTCAGTCATGAACTTAAGATTTTAAATTTCCTTTGGTTGTTTTCTAACTATAGAGATACGGATGCTTCTCTTTGCGCTAAAACATCTCTGTTCAATCTACATATCTGGCTCTCTGGACATAGGAAAAATGTTCATGCTTTTTAGTCCAGAGTCATAGCTTTTGCTATGTTTCCAAGGTATAAATCTGTTTTAACTGTTTTGCAGACACCTGCTAGCTGCTTTTTCTATAATGAGGATTTCACTACAAGGTTAATGTTAATATATCTATAACTTTTATCTCCTTGGGTAAACTAAAAGTTTATGCAAGTTTCAGGGATTCAGGGGAACCATAAGACTTGCATCCATCTGTCACAGGTCAAATGGACTCCAGATAAGTACAGACTAAGGTTCCCCACTTGTTTATTTTTGAGGATGAAATCTCTCTCTCTCTGGTCTTGGGATTCCTTCCATTTCCCAATTACTAGGACTATGGGCCTCAAAGTTAAAAATGTAAGTTTCTAAATTATAACTTCTGTCCCTGGTCTATATTTATCTCAGCTGATTTCTGCTTGACTGACCAACACTATCCAGGGATCACCTGCAGACTGCAAATTTCTGTGCTCTGGAGTTGCTGAAAGATAATATAAATTAGTCCAGCTAATGTAATTGCTCCTTGTCTCTTCAGCTGAATCAGTGAATCAGATGCCTCTGATAAATACCCCATTGCCCAGCCTTTGACCAGCTTTTCAGCCTTCATGAGCCCTGATAATGACCCCCTAGTTTCTGCTAGAAGTAGTTACAAAAGAGAGTATATCATCATTTGTCCGGCTAACAAATTGAAATTCTAATTCAAAGAGAAACTCCTTGACATAAGGGACAAAATGGCTGCCTGTAATGCCCATGGAATAACAGAAAAGTAGACCTGAATTTATCAACTGGTAAATTCATTAACTAATATGATTCTACAATATGATTGGACACTTGGCCTGCTTTATGCAAAACAAAAAAATATTGTACGTCTTTAAGAAAAAAATGCTTTATACAAACCATCTGTGTTTATAATCTTGCTGTACTCAAAGAAACATTGCAAAATGGGACCTAAGATGAAATAAATGACTGGTGCTCTATCCATTTCTAGGCTCGTTCTAGATAGTAATCTGATGTGAGCCATCACAGGGCCTTTGGCCTTCCTACTTCTGCTAATTACCCTTGGCCCTTATACCACTGATGCCTCAAATAGATTATAATTCCTATCTGGGTACCATTACACTGATGATTATTAGATTGAAATATAAACAAACACCCATCACAGAGTCAAAGATTTGACCCAGAAAACAACTCAAGGGGGGAATGTAAGACTGGAAATTTACCTGTAAGCCACCTGCCAAAAGATCAGGTAACTTCCTGGGATGCTGGGAGTTGTAGTTCTTGAAAAACTACAAAGCCTCATGGAAGAATATGATTGCCAAATGATTTTGTTTATAAAAACCCAACGACACATGTCTTGGGGCCACTCAGCTGGAATTTCTATGGAGTGTTCCTGACCAAAGCCCATCCTGGTCAGTATTTAATTAAAAGCTTGCTTCAAATTTGGTTCAAATGGTAGAATTGGTTTTTCTCTGGCGAACTCTGGATTAACAATATGATCAGTGTTATGACTTGCTTTGGGGCATTGAGCAGTGGCAGGTTTGATGCAAGAGGCTTAGAAATGGCTTATAAATTCAGGATTAGCCCCATCTTTCTCCTTTGAAAGCCTGAAGCTTCTGTGTGAAGAACTCTGGAAAGGCTAGCAGAGTAAGAAGACTGTGGCCTACAAGGGCCGGAAGAATATAAGATTAGCTAGATGATCCTGCTTAAATATCAGCCTATTCTAACATGTCACATATTCCCAAGTTATCCTGAGTGAGACAAGTTTATTGATGAAGCTAACAGTCAGAGTTGAATATTTTGAAGTGTTTGTTTTATAGTAAAAACTAACATATTTCTGTAAGATAGCAGCATTTTGTCTATTTCTATATCATAGGAAGTATGCTCATAAAATAGTTTAGATTCCTGACAAATGACTGGAAAATACTTACCCAAAGTGTATACTTTGTAAATGTATCTTTAAATAGATGGTGAATTTTTCAGGACACAACATTCATTTGACTTTCTTTATTGTTCCATGTTTGGTGGAAAAAAAAAATCTCATGAAAAATACTTGTAACTATTTAAGTTTTTATAAATATACCCAGAAATTCATGCTTTTACATCAACCCTGCCTTGAGAGCCTACTAAAACTTGAACATATTCAGGTAATTGACATGGGATTCAATGCTTCATAAACTGTGAGTTTCACAATTAGCTATAACATTCAGGATTCTGACTAACAGGGGCAGACCTGCTGAGCAACTTTCAAGTCAGTCAATGGATATTTCCAAGAATTTTTCCATATGCACATTGTTTTAGGAATTGATCAAAAGCCTCTTAAAAGTCTTGGATGATGCATTATCTAAATATTTAAATGATTGTTGAACTATAGAAACTCTTTGTAGGTAAAATAACAATCTAGATTAAATAAAGGTTTTTTTTTTTTTAAGTCTAGATTTGGGTTGGAGATGTAGATTATATGTCAGAGTACACATGGCCCTGGATTACATCCCAGCACTACAAAAAAAGAATATATATATAATATATATATATATATATATATATATATATATATATTATATATATAGGTTAGAACAAGTAGATCTGTAACCATCAGTTTAGGGATTAAATATTTTATCACTGGAGAGATGGTTCAGTAGTTAAGAGCACTGGCTGCTTTTCCAGAGGATCTAAGTTCAATTCCTACCACCCACAAGGTTTTCTCACAACCATCTTTAACACCAGTTTCTGGGCACATCACCCTTTTCTGGTCTCTGTGACCACCAGACATGCATGTGGTACACACAGACACACATGTAGGCAAAATACCTGATATACATAAAATGAAATAAAATAATAAAATTCATATCAACTTATCAAAAGAATTTGATGAAGATAAAAAATTTTGAACAAATGGTATTTAAACAATTGATTGCTCGTAATATAATATTGAATTCTACTCTCTCCTCAAGTACAGGAATACAGTTCAAAATGGATTATAGATTTAAATAAGAGATCTAAAATTCTTATATTTTGGCCAACATAGAAGAAGAAAATGTTGGATAAAGTCATGACTGCTAATTAAGCAAAGTAGTCTTAGGCAAAACACCAAAAATGTGAGTGCTTAAAAGAGGCATATGTATTAAGTAGGGTTTTTTATTCCATTGAAGAGACACCATGGCCACAGCAACTCTTATAAAGTAAAACATTTAATTGGGGTGGCTGTCTTGCAGTTTTAGAGGTTCAGTCTATTATCATCATGGTGGGGAACATGACATAATATAGGCAGATGTGGTGCTGGAGTAGCAGCTGAGAGTCCTACATTTTTCAGGCAACAGGAAGTCAACTGAGACACTGGGTGGTATCCCGGGCATAGAAAGCCTGCCCTCATACTAACACACTTCCTCCAAAAAAGCTATACCAACTAGAACAAAGCCACTTCTTTTAATAGTGTGACTCCCCATGTGAGTATGGAGGCCAGTTACATTCAATCTACCACAACATATTAGATGTCATCAAAATTAAACACATGGTGTTTTGTCACAAAGGAACCTACCAAGTAATTGAAAGGACAACCTTCAGAATTGGAAAAAAAAAAAAAAAACCATTTTAAATCACATATCTAAGTCCGTGTTATCCAGAACATATAAAAAAATTATAACAAGCATAAAAAGTCAACCTAATTAAAAAAGGCAAAACACCTCAAGAGACATTTCACTAATTAAAATGCAACTGGTCAATAAACTCATGAAAAGAAGCTCAACATCATTAGCCACCAAAGAAATGCAAATCAAAATTCACAGTGAGATAATTCATGCTCACTAGGGTGGCTGTAATAAAACAAGTAAGCAAGTGAACAGGCAGGAAGTAACAGTGTAGGGGGTTGAATCATTTTAATCTTCAGGTATTGCTGTGAAGAAGGCAAAATGACACCTCAGATTTGAAAACAATGCAGCAGTTTCTGAAATGGTTAAGCAAAGAATTAACATATGACCCAGCAACTGTACTCTCAGAAGTGCTCCCAAAAGAAATGAAAGCATACCCATACAAAATCATGTATAGCCTACTTACAGTAGCATCACTCATAATAGCAAATAAACAGAAACAACCAAGATGTTCATATTAATGAATAGATAAATAAAATACGCATACAATATAATATCATTTATCCATAAGAAATAAAGAACTTGTACAAAATGTAAATAGATGAATTTTGAAAAACTAGTGAATGAAGATTCCAATAGAAATGGCTACATATTCCTGTCCCTCATGGGCTTTTTACCTATTCTGGGCAGCACAGTAGAGTTGACCCTGTTGATGGGGACACGGTGAGCTGGCCCCAGTAGAATGTGAGCATGAGAGATCTGGTCCCACCCTTCTTCTGCCATGTGGTGGCATGGGTGAGGGAGAGATACCCTTCCACCCTCCCCTCATTGCCTATGGCAGGTGGGAAAGCTGGTCCTGCCCCTCATCAGTTAAAGCTGAGTGGTTCTTGTAACTCTCCTAGGTAAACAACAAGGTAGAGCTGGCCCTGGGTTGTGGATGAGCCAGGCCTGATGGTGTCACAGCAGAACTGGCCCTGTGCCTTGCTCCTTGATGCACACATAGTGTGACCTAGCAGAGGAAATGCTGGAGAGCTCACCCTGGTGGTGAGAATTGGGGAGATTTGGTGGGCTGACCAACCCTGAAACCACCTAGGCCCATAATCAGATCTATGAATTGACGCATCCCAGTATTCACTCCATCTATGATCTGCTGGAGCAAGTGAAGGGGCCTGTTCTATAGATCCAAAGCTGGAGGATCTCCATTACAGGGCAACAGCAAGATATCCAAAAGGAGTCCCAGTGAGGGCCCAGTATCAATAGTGTAGCAGAATGCAGAGGCCTCAAACCAGATCCATGACTCACTGCAAGAACACTTACAAATAAAGATGTATGGACTAAAGGATAAACTGTGGGACTCACTGTGCCACACTACAGCTTCCACAATGAGATTTTTCTTTTTCTCTTTTTCTTCTTTTCTCTCTTAATTTTTCTTTTATTTTGGGGAGGGAGGTTGCAAGGGCAGAAGGCAGATATGAAGGGATGGGGAGATGAATGAGATCCAGATGCATGATGTGAAAGTCACAAAGAATAAATAAAAGGTTAAAAAAAGGAAAGATGTGGCCACATATTTTATCTTTTTTTTTTTTACATGAAATATCCAGAGTAGGCAAATCCATGTGGCTAGAAAACACGTAGTAGTTTTGAGAAGCTTCTGAGGGAAAGAATGGGGAGGAAGGGCTAATGAGTATGGAGCTCCTTTTTGGGGTGATGAAAATACTCTAAAAATGAAATTGTGGTAAAGTTTGCAGAATTGTGGACTTTAAATGAGTGAATGTTATAGCATGCAAAATCCTTATTTTAAAATATGCATCAGGTGATTTACTTGATCTTGTCAAATAAAAGTAGATTTGAAGGTTTATATATTTAGATATAGTAAGAGAATCTTTAATTTTTGAATCATCAAGAGCTAGGTATACTAATTTCAAATCTGCTAACTCAGGATACACGTCATAAATACTAAGAGAAAAAAATATTTGGTATGCATGCTTTGGCTAAAAAAACTTAGCATTCTGTACAAAGTCTAACTTGCTATATATTCCATATCTGGGTAGTGTAAACTATTATTTTGGAGAAGCACCAAAATAAGTTATGCAAATTTTCAAAATATCAAATATGAGTAAAAATCAAATAAAATTGTTTTTTAAAGTTCTTCCCCTCCACATATTCATGTGAAAAGCACATGCTAATATTTCATCTTTGTTTTTTCACTCTGCTTGCCAATGAAACAGGCAAGGTGTGATATTTTAATCATCTGTGCTGCTTTAATATTCTAGCAACAATTTTTTTTCTGCTAAGTTCTAAACAGAGTCATTTTTCAAACAGACGCTATGAGAAGGAGTGAGAGAAACTTTTATCTTGTTTTGCATAGGAAACTCATCAGATGAATTGATAAATACTTAAAATAGTTTGTAGGAAGGAAGTAAAAAGTGAGTTGTAAGGAGAGATAATTGAAATATAGTGACACACTCTTTTTAAGGTAAAATAAGATTGATCTTTAAATATAGCCAGTGACCCAGTTGGGCTCAAATTATTCTTTGTAGTTAACTCTCAATTTATGTTTCTTAATTTTTTTTTCTCTCTTGCACTAGAAAGTTCTCAAAGCCAAATGAGGAATAGCAGGTACCCAGACAGCAATTCAAGAGTTATATTCTGATGTCGGGAGATTTTAATGACTGTTTCTATTTCGTTAGGGGTTATTGGACTATTTAAATAGTTTATCTGGTCTTGATTTAACTTAGGTATGTGGTACCTATCCAGAAAGTTATCCATTTCTTTTAGGTTTTCCAGTTTTGTCGAATAGAGGTTTTTGAAGTATGACCTGATGATTCTCTGGATTTCCTCAATGTCTGTTGTTATGTCCCCCTTTTCATTTCTGATTTTGTTGATTTGGATGCTCTCTCTCTGTCTGATGTCCCACATTATACTAAAGTTTAAAACAACCTATTACATATTTTATGAAATTCTTTAGAGGGAAGCTCCAGGCTTCAAATACAAGGCCAAATTTTGTCATTTTGATTTGAGCAGTGAATGAACTGTCCATATGTTGAAATTACAGTCTACCCAGTTAAAATGAACAATCATTACATGCTAATAAAAGTTAAAATCTGTTAAAACTTAAAAATAAGATTGTGGATAAAAAAGGGAATAAACTAGCTTCTTACTCAAAGATTGAGGAACAGAGTGTTTAATGTCAGTAAATCAACCATTTGAATCCTCCAGTAGATGAAGCATCCTTATGTGATTTTCATAGCATCAGAGATAGGACTGTATTATTATGTCCTGTCACAGATGAAGAAATGGAGCCTTATACAGATTAAATGGACCATTTCTGTAAAATTGAATATGCAAGATCTAAATCTGTTATCCATTAAATCATTACTGAATAATTGCACAGTAGCCTTGTGCCTACTATGATTAACTATGCTAGAGATTGGCCTATATGTGGTAGTTGACAGGGATGACTATGGACACACAAGAAATTAGTGCAGTAGTAAGAAAATGTAAATTTCCCAGGGGTCACAGAGGGCTTTAGGTACACTCTGAACAAATCTGGTAATTTGGGAAACTGTCACTTATTATCTTCTCGATGTTCGCAGAGTCCTTGTCTCATTCATGATGAAGCTCAGTGTTAGCTTCTACCATTTATTCTCCCAAATTTGTGGGAGGCCAGCTCCTACCTTTTACAGGGTTCCTATGAGGAGGAGAGAGGAATAAGAAATGTTTTAGATAGAAAGATAGCGAAGAGGAGAGGAGACAGACAGAAACAGGATAGCTTTGGGAGGACCGGGATCAAAATCCATCAGCCCCTTATGTATCTTCAAAAGGGCTTTTTATAACAATGCTAAGAAGCGGGTCAAAAAGACCTCCCCTTTGCAAGATTAAAGCACACTGTACAGCCAAGTGTAGACCCTTCCAAATACCTGGTAACCACACCCATGGTCAAATCATCCCCTTATGCAGCTCTGCTGGATAAAACAAGCTCAGTTCTCAGTAGGAAACCTCTGTGGGTCTCCACACAAATTCTTTTCCACCCATGCTTTGCTGTCATGGTCAATCTGTATTTTTTTCTTCTTCTTTTGTTGCTGTTAAGGGCAATGACCTTCTCATGAGTAAATTTCAAATGTTCAAGATAGCTTAACTCATTAACATGTTTTTTAACAGTTTTGATAAACTGTGTAATATGATAGTGTTAACCATGTGTGTTTTCACTCATACATCTTCAGACTGTGACAGCATGTTGGGGCAAGCACCTGTTTCAAACTATATGACTTGGGTTGTATTGACCTCACCAGTGAATCTGTTCTCCTCAGCCTGGCCTCAGTACGGAAGTCCTTACTCTTATTTTATGGTTGAAAACCAATTTTAGGACTTCTGTTGCAACTAATATTAAAAAAAAAAGACAGTAACAACAACAACAAAATGAGCTTACTTATCATTGGCATATTTAAAGCATAATTTGTAACATCTAACTTCAGAGCTCCTGGAAACCAATACCTGCAGAGACACTGTTCCAACTGCCAAGGAATGGCACCTATTCAAAGGATGCAGTGTGACAGATAGAGGCAAATAGAGTGAGATACTGAGAACAACATTTTTTCCCATGTACCTGACCCAGCAAAGGTCTTTGCTTTTGGTGTTAGAGACCATTTGCTTTGAATTTTGTGAAATGCTTCCAAAGACATATTCTACAATCTTAGGGTTTTAGATCCTTCACTATTTTAGTTACTAGTATGGCTTTCTTGACTAGTATAATATGAATGAAGGATACATCCTATGATGTCTATATGGTGAATAAAATGTGAATAGGACATTTTAGTGGGAGATGGGATTGGTGATACACTCTGAGTGTAGTCTTTGAAGATTTTGATGGCAGTACTAAAGATTTTAGGATTCATTTTATATAAAAGCACATTCTTTTCTTTTAATAGAAGGGAGAGACATGGTGCAACATGTTTTGTTCTCAAAATAAAAGTCTCTAGATGCCAGGGAAAGGCTATGGTGAAGGGAAAGATGCTGGAAGTAGGGAGAGAAGTCACTCACTGCATGATGAAGCACGGGAGATGAAAAAGATGAAACTGGTCTGCAACAGTTCAAAGAGAGAAATAATAGAAATGCTGGTAAACATTGCAGTGTTTCACAACTGATTGGTCAAGGGAATCATTAAAAGGTGTGTCTCTGAGTCAGGATCTTTTTTCAAAATTTCTTTATCTTTTTTTTGTATTAAATCAGAGTACACACTTGTATTCTATAAAATTTCAACTCATTTGTATTTAAAGAAGCAGTTGAGCATATTTTATTCTCCATGGAATTGCTTTTCAGGACACTATTGTTAAAAAGAATTTAGATTTTTATGTAGTACCCTACTCTAAGTTACTGCATATTATATAAAACAGTGTGCTCTTTTTCCAGACTGTGTTTTTTCCTGAGAAGTCTCATTTTAAATGTAGCTTTTGATTCCATTTTGAGGCTGGAGCATGACTATAAACCTGGGTGGATTTGTGAAGGGCAATGTTTGTTCAGCACCACCCACATAGCACAGACTGATAAATGACCTATTCGTTGGTATAGAAAGAGCAACACCCTATAAATCTGACAGAGTGAATTGAGATTTGGGGGACGTATAAGAATATTAAAATCATATCAGAAGAGCTAGGCAAAAGTCTTATTGAAGATAACAGAACAAGAAAAAGATTAATTCATTTGGACTCCCTAAAGAGGTGGACATATACATTACAATGTTGAAAACACCACCTAGCTGTCCAGGTGTGTTCTTCAAGAACATGCAGTCAGAGAACTCCTGAATGTCCCTGAGTCTTCATTCCACTTTGGTAACCACTGTTGCTGTAGTTTATTTAATTGTCATCTGTTTATCATAATATTCATGCATCTGGACCTGCTGTCCGTCCATCCATCCATCCATCCATCCATCCATCCATCCATCCATCCATGATCCATTACTTCTTGTAGAACTAGTTTTGGACTTTCACTTCTGTAGCTGCACTCATCTCTACATCTCCGCTCTCAAACTTGTGACATATGCAACTGCTCTCTCCAGCTCCTTCTCTGAAGCTCAGTTTGGGTTCTTTATCCCTACAAATTTTATTTTCATTTCTATTAGCCTACTCCTGAAACCTCTTGAACTTCCCTGGGGCCTCTTTAACTTCTTTAGTCATTCTTGAATGTACACATACAGACACACATAGACACAGATACAGACAGACGGATAGACAGATGTGCGTGCGCACGCGCACACACACACACACACACACACACACACACACACACACACACGACTTCGTCATGTGTGATTAAGAGTTAAAAATGGAACAAAAGAATCTGTGCTCATTTCTGAAGGGTGCTTACCAAGGAAAACAAGAATATTAGCAAAATAGCTACCATTAAAACTGCAGTGTCTTGTATATTTCTTTATTAGATGATACATTCCAACATTTTAGAAAGAAATAAACATGTCTTTGTTTCTGACCTAGGATATTTATGGCACACTATAGTCATACTTTAGAGTTATTTTGTAAAGAAATGAGAAAATGATCCTTTATTTTATTGAACTATATTGTAACTTTGTTTTTCACCTGGTATTATCATTCCAGCCCATTTAGGAAATGATGGTACAAACCAGGCAGAACACTACTCCTCATTATGAACCTGGATCCCCTGGTGCAAGAACTCTGATAGAACATAACAAGAATAAATTGACTATGATTTTTAATGTCTGGGGCCTCAGGTGGAAGACTGATTTGGATGCCTTGAATGCCTGTTATCATCTGACATTTCAGCGGTTTAGTCAGAGATGACCTGAAGTTTATGCTGGGATAACTTAGACCATGGCCTCAGATGAGACTGTACTGATTCAGCTATTTCTTCTGGGCTTGGATTGGCCATTGATTTCTTGGAGGAGAGATCTCTGTGACATCATACACAATACTTCAGCTCAGCAGTGATGACAATGAGATAGACAATGCACTAAAGGGACAGCGAAATCAATGGGATAGCGAAATCAATGGTAAAGGGAATGGGCAGTGAAGGAGGCAGAATGGGGTTAGGGGATTATTAGAGTACTTAGATGATAGAAGCTTAACTGAATTTGATTCCAGTGATTTGTTTTTTTGAGTCATTAAAATGTTTTTGTGAGTCATGATAATGTTTTTGGAGTTTTTGGAGATCCAGATGATTTTTTACTTACCCATATTTGTGTAAATAATCACATTGAATTAATTGCTTCTCCACATGGACTTGGGTAGAATAATTTATTTGGTCGGAATCATTTATTTGGCTCTATGTGAAGTGAACAGACATTTTTATGGCTTCTCAGGAAATGCCATTCAACAACTGTCAATTCCAGTATTTGCCTGTATCTGGTCCTAATGTTCTTGTGCTATGTTAATTTTATCAGGAGACATGAACAAGTCTATTCATCCCAGATAAAGAACCACTGACAGATCAGATAAATGATTACATCACAGTTTATTTTAGTGAATTGGTGAGTTTATTGAGGTTGTTTACAGGAGTATGGGTGAAGTTTACTTACAGGAGCCAAGATGACTCAAAGGCAGTTGTATCATGCAAAAGCTCTAGCTTACATGATAACCTTAACATGCGTGATGACTCATGAAAGCTGCAACCCTGGAGCTCCTTGAATAACTTGCAGATAGTTTAGAAGGTCAAGATTTCTCTTTCCTTAGAAATCATTACCGCTTTTATAACCTTAGGGAGGGACCTTATAAATCACATAAGTTTCAGGGGTTTCCTGAGAGTTGTGAGTTGTTTGCCTTATAAATTCTCTTTACTTCTCAAATGTTAAAGACTTTTCCCTGAGGACAGAATGTTTAAATTTGTGGAAATGGATGTTGTATCTGTGTTTGCTCTCAACATGACACCTGAATTCTGAGATGTAAGAACTTAAGTGACATCTAATGAACAACCTAGGAGAACCACTAACAGAGTTGTGTGGCTTTTGATATTATAGCCTCAGAACTCACGAAAAAATACTTCTGAATATTCTCTTAACTAAAGAAATCACATATGTATCCAGATTCAAGCTGAATAAACACAAGACACTCAAAGTGACCAGTGCCAAGAAATACACATTTATTTCTAAAATTGAATACACAGCATTTGTAGACATTCTATGATTACCTACAAATATATTGTGCTTGTGTGTTATGCAAAATTTAACATGTATTTAACCTCTACCAGAGAATTCTTATATTGACATACTTTATAGGTTTATCTGTCAAAGTGACAATGGCAGAATATGAATCTGTTATGGTACTTATGATTTTAAAAGATTTTATTTCAAGAAATTTTTAGTATAATTTGTTGCTTACATTCTTTTAAGTACTTAGTTGTAAATATTAACTCTATCATTCACTTACATAAAGAACACATATTCTATACTTACTGGCATCTCAAATGGTCTTTAACACTAGCAGTGGTCCACAGCCTATGGCAAAAAGTTTGCTTTTTCTTAGGTTTTGTATGGGCCTGTGAGCTAAGGGTGGCTTTATAGTTTAAGAAATACTAAAATTCACAATAGCTGAAAATTATGTGAAATTTGAATTTAAGTTATTACAGATATTATTGAAATATGGTCATAATGATAGATTGCTTATGAATGGCGTCTAACTGCCTTCATACCCTGATGGCAGAGTTTGGCGTTTGAAACAGAAACCATATGGCTGGTAAAGTCTAAAACATTTGCTATTTGAACCATTACAGAAAATAGTTTCCAACACTTGGCATAAGGTACACAGTATTTATAAGTCCTCAATTTTAGTGTTTATATTTGGGTGAGGAAATTGACCAATGCACACTACATCACATATATGTAAAATATGCAGGATATAAATTACCATTGAGAGCAGAAGAAGTCAGAGAAGAGGGATATTTATATCAAATGCAATCTAAGTGTGATCCCATCACTTGATTATACTTTTAAAGACTGTAATTCCAACCAAGGTCACATGATTCATGCCGACAGGTTTAAGTCTCTGTATTCCTCCCCTCTCTCTTTTCCTCTCCACCTTGCTGTATAGTGCAGGGTGGCCTTGAACTCCTCTTGATCTTCGCTTCTCTGTCTCTGAGTACTGGGATTACAAATGTATGCTTGTACCATACTATTGGGACATAGAACGTGTATCTAACTCACCCCTACCCCCATCTCTGTCTCTCTTTTTTGTGTATATGTGTGTTCCTGTCCTTTTTTTGTCTCAGAAATCAAGTTATGACCTCCAGCAATTCTTTTGTTATTCAGAGAATTGTTTCAGCTCATCTGGGTTTATTGTGTTTCTGTATGAAGCTTTAGGTTTCTTTCTTTTTCTTTTTTTCCTTTAATCTGTAGAGCTGTAGATTGGCTTTGGAAGAATGGTCAAGCTTGGCCTTAATAGAGACAATATATAGAAGACTACTCCTCATTTCACAAATGAAAGGCAAAAGAACGCCTTGAGAAGGTTTTAAAAAGAAAAGAAAGAAGGTCTTGTTACAATATATAAGGAGTAAAAACTAAAACTCAAAATCTCACAGGAATAAAGCAAGAAAATCAAGCTGTGTCCCCTTGTAGCTATCTCTGAGACAGAAAGTTGATAAAGCCTGTTGTGGCTGGTGGTGTCCTTCCCCTGACAGCTGTAGGCCTGCCCCCCCTCTGACCAGATCTAAAATAACCTTGCATTATATTATCGCTAGACTTTCTCAGTGCCTTCTTAACTTTTCATACGTTGGCTGGGCCAGATCCCCTTTGTACTATGGAATTGAAGGGTCTGTCTCTCCCTTCTGGAACCCATTGTGCTGGCTACAGTGCAATGCCCTAATTCTCTTAATGTTCTCGGAACAGATGTATCTGGCTTTCCCTTTGAGACCCAGTCATCCTGCCCATGGTATGATGTGGTAACTCTCCTAGTATTCTGAGATCTGAAAGAAACTGATGGAATAATAGAGTAGGAGGAGCTTCTCCCCAAGGACCTGGGTTCGTATAGTGTTCTCTTAGAGAGACACTTCATCATCTTAACAAATACCTGATGCCTAAAGCCCTGGCCCATATCTAGCTAGAGTCCCTCTCACAGGACACTTGCTTGTACTGGAAGATGTTCTATGTGCTTGTGTCCCATTTCTTTCTATCCGTACAGCTGCTCTTCAGCAGGGCCTTGACCAGGAAAGATGCTGTGCTTCACTGTGTCGGTAATGGAAGACACAGGAAAGGCATGACGACAAAACACAAAATATCAGAAGCAGTGTGCTATTAGAGAGGGAGGAAGAGAACTGAGAAGCACTGACAGGAAGATCAATGAAACACTGTTCTAATAAGCACAAGGGGAACAAGAGAAAGGGGATTCGGGGGCCACAAGACACGGTATATGACAACAAAAGCTTCTGTCAGGATGTTGCACTGGGTGTATTTAGGAAAGGGAGACAGGAGTAGCAAAGAGCCGCAGTGTGGCTTAGGAATTATCACCACAGACTGGGGATGCAGCAGAGTGGTAAAATTCCTGTTCAGCTTGTGTAAGACCTTGTGTTCTGGCAGCACATGAGGGAGAATTATCACTATAATATAGGTACATAGTCTTTGCACAGTGTAGGAGTCAGTGGGGGTCAGTCTAATACAGTGGTTCTCAACTTGTGCGTTGTGACCCTTTGGAGGTCAAATGACCTTTTCACAGGAATCACCTAAGACCATGAGAAAACACAGATATTTACATTACATTTCATAACAGTAGTGAAATAACAGTTATAGAGTAGCAACAAAAATAATTTTATGGCTGGGGGTCACTACAACGTGAGGAACTATATTAAAGAGTCAGAGTTTTAGGAAGGTTGAGAACCACTGGTTTAATAGGATGTACCTAATTCCCTTTAGGGAGATGGTTGCAGGTAGATACTTATATCTAGACTGACCACAGATAGGAAGAGCAGAGAATGGAACACCATAGGAAAATGTGGCTAAGGCCTCTTTTTTGTATACAATAATAGTGCTATACTCAAATTGCATGCAGCATTTTGGGTAATTCTGTGATGCAATATAGAACTACAAATTTTGGCTATAATATGCATATGTATGAATATATAGTAACAAGGGAAAATTCCTTAAGCCAATTACATCAAGTTGAGTTTATTTGAACCATGAAAAACAAAGCAATTCCAAGATCAAGCGACTTTGAGAACCAGTGCAAGTTCTGAAAAATCCGACCAAAGACAATCAAAGAACATTTGTAGTGAAACAGAAATGAGGCATGCAAAACCACTTAATTGGCCACAGTTTAGTCAATCAACAAGTCAATTGGTTGCAGCTTAAGTAGTTAATTGATTACAGTGTCCAGCAGCCAACCAAATCTAGTAACTGTGACTAAACCTCATATTGGTTTGTTTGCCCCCACATAAGGGTCCAGGCCAATCACAGCTTCTTATGTGTATGTATGCAGATGAAACAGAAATAGCAAACAACACACAGTGTAACTCATGAAGGAGTCCTATCTGTGTGCTGGTGTATGGCCGAGCCAGGTTGGTAATGTTTTCTCAGAGAAGCTTATTTCATCCCCAAGCTTGCTAGTGCATCAGCTTGGCATTAACAGAGGAAGGATTAGACACTTGCCAGAAATTGGCAGGGTCTGAATGGGCCTCCTCCTTCCAGGACTCAGGTCTTCCCCTCTGGGAATCATATCTCTCCTCATGTATCACATTTCTTCTTTTTTTTTCATAGTAACCTGTGCAAATCCTTCCAGGCAATGGACTCTTTGAGACTGTGCATAAAGTTAATTGGTTGTAAATGATTCTTATTAGAATTTACTTCCTATAGGACATCGGATGGTCTTGAACCAATCTTGTGGAAAAGTAACAGGACAAAGCATAATGAAGTCCATCTTCTTAGGCTTTACCAGAGGGACAAGGAAAGTCTGGAGTTTCCCCAGCTTTGAAGTTCTCCAACAAAGGGCCATTTTAAATGAATCAACAGAAACAAAGCAACATTGTGCAGCTGTGGTCATGCCTTCATAGGAGGAACTCCACATGCTTCATAATGAGGCACTTGTGTTAATCTCCTGTCCTGAGTCCCCATGGACCACCGGCCTCTGCAGTGGTCTTGGTTCCTTTTTTCATCATGAGGCTGTAGAAGAGAGAACACATGTGGTTTCCACAGTTTCTCACAAAGCCATAAAGAATAATTACTGTGGAGCCAATTCTGGGACCTGCTTTCAACTTACTGTTTGTGCTAGATGCACACACAGCTGAAATGCTCCAAATGACAAATAATGAAACTTCTGCTGGTTTTTCCTTTGCAGAGCTGCCAGGAACAGAGGTAAGTCTTTCCCACTGGGGTGTGAGGGGCAGAGTTACCTACATAAAAACAATATTGTATGGCATTTATGTTGTTAGTGTGTCCTCACTTCTAAATTTTATTTTGCATCTCTCAAAAGGGCTACAATGTGTTTTATTCATCATTCCTATTATACATCTATATGTAGAGCATACATGTTTGATTATATTAAAAACACACAGAAATTGATTGATGGGAATCCTAAGGATACCATCAGGACCCAATTGATATGT
Organism: Peromyscus californicus insignis; assembly: GCF_007827085.1. Taxonomy (NCBI): domain Eukaryota; kingdom Metazoa; phylum Chordata; class Mammalia; order Rodentia; family Cricetidae; genus Peromyscus; species Peromyscus californicus. The sequence goes on from NW_026294595.1 coordinate 113,396,536, forward strand.
CCGTAGTCAGGGGAAAGAGCATCTTGTATTGTGTATTAGCTTTCTGGAAAGCATTGGAGAACTCAGCATATCAGGTGAAGGTCTACATGGATGGATTGCTGAGCAGATTTATGTAAAGTACAACAGAATCAGAACATCAAGAACAGAGTGAAGATCAGCATGTGAAGATAGAAGGGATGGTGAGACGAACAGGAGGATGGAGACATGTCTTATCATACATGCTCCACATGAGCTGTCACTATAAAGGATGCCACACCAGGCAATCCATGCAGAGAGTACAGCGCTTAATGCAAAGCAGTCACTTGGGAACTTTTCAATGAAGGCCACCTGTGGGGAAAGCACTCTTCTCTATCGCTTTTATTAAACTCATTTAATTTTCAGAAGAACTCCACAAAAGAGATGCAGTTATTATATGGTGTTATAGACAAGGCACCTAAGAACATGGATCATCAGTTACTTCTCCAAGGTCACATAACTGAAATTACTCCATTTAACCACTAGGCTCTTTACCTCTTTCTTAACCATTATAGTTAGGGATAACTTATTATTATCAGCTATCTGTTTTTTTTTTTATATTCAATAATGCTTTGTGCCACTACCAAATACTAACTACTGGTTAAGAAAGTACTAGCATGATTGTGCAGTATTTAAGGGTCTCAGATCTAGAGTGCAGAACCTCAGCATTTACATTTGCTTTTTCCAATTTCGGTGGGTTTAAGCACCTTGATTAGTAATCATCAGCTGTGACCTTATCTGGAAAATGAGTGCTCTTTCATTTAAGTTCAAGGCTTCTGGTCATTGGTACATTTCCTAGGCATGTTTGTCATCCTCTCCCCTAGGCTTCTTCAACCGCTGAAGAACACTTGTGGCCATGTGACTTGCCTTTGGCTAATGAAATGTAAGTGGAAGTAACTTCCAAACAGATGTGTGAAGAGCTAGTGAAAACATGCCCATCTCTGAACTGACAATCATGATGGTCCCAAGTCCCTGAGGGACTATATTTATCAGATCTTCATACAGCCTGTGATGAGCACATAGCATGAGTAACACCGCTTAGCATATGCATTCAGAGAGCCTAGCCCATCTTAGTCGAGCTTTAGTGTAACCCACCTAGCCAGCCAGAACTAGTCTAGTTATGTTTCAGGGTTAGTGGTGGTGAGAAACAACTTCATAAGAATGCTATGTAGCTTACTCTGTATACACAGCATGGAGGAACTGGGTGCTTTCCCCCCCATTTCATCCCCATGCAGGGACCCAAAGTGACACATAAACTGCTGTTTTAAAACCTCCTGGTTCCAGAGAACATCAAGCCAAATGTGATCTCATAAAGGTCTCTCAACAGCTAATTTATACCAGCATTGAGGAGCTCACCCAATCACAAGAGTGAAGACAACAATTCTATCTTAATTCCAGGGAGCTAGAAGCACTCATGGAGCAGTGTGCACGTGCTGTCTACAAAGCTTCTGTCTTTTCTTACTTTCTCCGTATCTATGTCATCCAACACGCAGAGCACCTGAACTGTAAACTTCGAACTTTATGTTTACATTGAAAATATTCGACATGTAAGTAGTCACCAATTCGCATCTTACTTAAAATGTTATATGTGTGTGTATATTTATATGCACATACATGTAATATATATATATACATAAATACATATATAAGTGTATGTGTGTTGTGTGTTATATGAAAACTAACCAGATAAAAATTTCCTTTGTAGTCTGAACAACTTCAATCAATCTGTATGGAGAATGTTAAGTAGGGTGATGCATGGGAGGGTCAGGAAGAGGAGCAAGGTGAGAGGAGGGATAACTCACACTAACGGTTTATTTTTAAAAAGCCATAGGGTAGCTTACTGTTTTATAAACTTTCCAAAGAAAATACATGCATATAGAATAGTTTAAATAGAGTTATACCACATGAGCGATAGTTCTCCCAGAAGTCCTAGGTAGTCAAATAAACAGCCCCGTACCAAGTGTGGGACATATTCCCTATAGTTATTAGTCAGGAGTATACAGAGATGCCCCTCCCAAAATGCAGGTTATTGCCATTGCTCTTGGTGGCCTAACAGAACTTGATAGTAAAGCCCATTTGCTTAAGACACCACGCACATTATTCACAAGATCTGGAGAACTCAAACTGGTACTGGCCTGGAAGCTTCCACATTTGCTGGATAGCTTTCCTAGGACCAGAAGATGCTGTGCAGCCTGCTGGGGGAGAAAAGACAGAATGATTTCTACCAAGCTGTGAAACCTGAGAGCTATAATGATTGGCCTGATAAAATATGCACATGTGTGAAATAGTTATGTGGGTAACTGATCACTTTCCAATTGGATTTAAGACCTATGCCATGAGTGGAAACTCATACCCAGTACTCTGAATCTGCCAAGAACCCATAACTGAGTTCAGATGTCCTAGGAGTGAACCTACTACTATTATTTTACTAAATGGACATAGTATCAAACTGCTATCTACATATATTTCTATAATCATAGATTAGTGCGGTTCACTTCAGAGAAGTGTATTTTTGCAATGGATAGTAGTCAACAGAGACTGACAACTGGTCAAAGTACAGAAAACAACTGTTTACTCATCCATAAATGGGACATCTGTATCACACTTTTTTTTATTCCAACACTCAAGAAAGATCATGGAAGAAAGGGCAGAAAGATTGTAAGAGCCATAGGTTGTTGAGCACTCGTGCTGAACAGTGCCTTCTGGATATGTCAGAACAGTTATACTCATGTACTCACAATGGCTGTGGTTGCTTGCCTAAGACCTGCACAAGATCAAGCCAGTGAACACTAGGATAGGAGAGTATAGGAGACACATCAGCTTCTACCCCAAGCTGAAGAACTGTTCACAGAAGATGGGAGGGAGACTCAGTATTCTTATGGGTGTAGGCCCTGATAGGTTGATCATGTCCCAATGGTAAGTCTATATCTATTTGTATATGTGCAGCACAAATTGGCTTCAGTGGGTCATAGAAAAACAAAAAGAGGGGACATGAATTTGGGAAGAGGATTGTGAGAAAGATAAGGAAGAGTTGTAGGAGGTGAGTGAGGGATGGATGAAATTGAATATATGGTTTCCATTGATGAAAATCTCAAGAAATAAGTAAAATATATTAAAAAATAAACTTGCTCTGTAAAGAAAAAGACTGTGGTTTTTGTCTTCTGGAATACTTTGTTATCAGAGTCTGTTTAAAAGTGTTAAGCCTTGAGTATACTTTGTTTGGAATCAAGGGAATTTAAAGGGATGTCAGTACAATATTTTTTATGTTTTTGCCAATTTATACTTTTCTTTATTCTCATTAATCCAAGATAGGCTCATAGGCTAATGCTACAATGCAAGCCATAACCAGCTTATTCACTTCCTGCTGTATACACCTTACCACTACTCTACAAAGAAAGGACTGTATGTTTAGAGTGTTAAATATGCAAGATTGATTGATTGAATTTTGTTTTACTTTCAAATATAAAGATGTGTGCTCAAAATTTTTAGTTGCTTATATATGCTACATTGCTACCATTCTTTTGACTTAAAAAAAAAACAGACATAGACAATTAGATGGGACATTGTAACTGGTACCATCACACTGATTTTCCACTTTGATAATGAATCTCTCTAGTATCTGTATGAGTTCCTTTATGTACCCATTCATCTGGAACTTTCAATAATGTTACCATGATGCCTATACATAGAACTCTAAACGAGTTGAAGGCTAACAGTTTGCCTTCATAGAAAATTGGATTCTGCTCCCTAGAAAATACCAGGGACATGCAGAATGTGAGAATCAATGAAAATCAATGGTATATTGCTTGATACAGATTAAAGCAGGCAGAAACACTGTAATCTTTCAGAGTTAATCAGGGCCTCAGCAAAACCAGACTTTAGTTATTGTGGAGGTTTGAATGAAAATGGCCCTCACAGGTGCAAAGGAGTGGCACAATTAGGAGATGTGACCTTGCTGGAGTAGTATGGGCTTGTTGGAAGAAGTGTGTCACTGGGTGTGGACTTTAAAGTTTCAGAAACTCAAACCAGGCCCAGTGTCACTTTATCTTCCTGCTGCTTGCTGATCTAGATGTAGAACTCTCAGCTACCTCTCCAGCACCATGTCTGCCTGCATTCCCTGATGCTTCCTGCCTTGATGATAGTAGACTAAACCTCTGAACTATAAGCCAGTCCCAACTAAATATTTTCTTTTATAAGAGTTGCTGTGATCATGGTGTCTCCTCCTAGTAATGGAAACCCTACCTAAGATAGAAGTTGGTACCAGGGACTGGGGTATTGCTATGACAGGCCTGACAGTGCTCTTGTCTGGAGGAATGTAGACTTTGGGCTTTAGATTAAGAAAGCAGCTGAATTCTTTAAGCAGGTCTTAGTGGGCCATACTGGTAGGACATGTAAAACAGTGGTTCTGAGGATGATTTGAACTTTGGGGACCTAGCTCAAGAGGGTTCAGAGAAGAAGAATATTAATATGTGGCCCAGAGATCATTCTTATAATATTTTGGTGAAGAATATGGCTGCTTTTTGCCCTTGTCCAAAAAATTTTCCTGAGGCTAAATTGAAGAGTTATGGATTAACATCCTTGGCAGAGGAAATTTCCAGAGAGCCTAGTATTGACTGTGTTGCTTGGTTATTAGTGGCCACACTTAGGCAGATTTAAAAAGGAGTAAACCAAGTAAGGAAAAATACAAAATGTACAGGAAATGTAAACAAATTAAAGACATACCTGATGCTAAGTGAAATAAAGGGAGTGGTGACTTCAGAGAAAGACCTCACTCAGCTAAGCTTCCCATTTGTGAAATGGGAAATTAAAGAAAAATAAAAATGAATTAAAGAAAAGCTTTGGGCCAGGTGTGGCAGTGCACATCTTTAATTCCAGTACTCCACAGGCAGAAGCAGGTGGATCTCTGAGTTCGAGGTCAGCCTAGTCTACTGACTGAGTTCCAAGACAGCCACACTTAGGTAGTAAAGGAAACCATCAAGCACAGAACTAAGGTTCAAATACATTTTCACCCCTTAGGGCCATTTCCTTCAGTAAGCAGCAGAAATTGGCAACTTTGGCCACATAGTTCTGGATTTCAAGTCAAGGATACAAGAAAGAGGTTATGTAATCTCCCTCCTCTACTAAGGAAAGCTACTGAGGCCAGGTGTGAGTCAGGGGTGTCCCTGACTGGAGGCCTACAGAGGCTGCTGCATGAAGCTGCGAAGGTGAAGCCTAGATTGCTTTGGAGACCTTAAGACATTGGAGATGCTGGAGTCATGAGATCCCTGCCAAAGAAAGCTACTCAGAGGGAGAAGAAATAGCCAAAGAGAAAGAAGTGTGTTGCATTCAACAAAGCTGAAAGGTGCTGGAGGACTGAAGAGAGCTTTGATGTCAGACATGAAGATACAGAATTTGGACTTTGTCCTGCTAGTTTTCTGTCTTGCTTTGCTCCAGTATCTCCTCACTGTGCACCTTTTCCTTTGTTTTGGAACTGTAATGTATATTCTATGCCATTGCCTGTTGGAAGCATGTTATATGCTTTTTTATTTTGATTTTACAGGGATTACAGTTAAGAGATTGCTATGAGTCTCCAATGAGACTTTAGAATTTTAAATGGGGTTGAGACTACTAGATTATGAGACTTTAGAAGTTGGAGAGAATGCATTTTTGCATTGTGATATGGCTACAAGTCTCTGAGGGTCAGGGGGTGGAATGTGGTGGTTTGAATGAAAATGGCTCCCATAGACTTCATAGGGAGTGGCACTGTTTGGAGGTGTGGCCTTGTTGGAGGAGGTGTGGTCTTGCCAGAGGAAGTGTGTGACTGGGGGTGGGCTTTCAGGATGCGCAAGCCAGATCCAGTGTGGCTCTTTCTTTCTGTTGTCTGCAGATTCAGATATAGAACTCTCAGCTACCTCTTCAGCACCATGTCTACACGCATGTCTCCATGCCTCCCACCGCGATGATAATGGACTAAACCTCTGAACTCTAAGCCAGACCAATGAAATATTTTCTTTTATAAGAGTTTCTGTGATCACAATGTCTCTTTACAGCAATAGGAACCCTAAGGCAGTTCTTAAAATCAAATCCTATCCTTCTTGTCTGCAATACAGACTCTGCTTCTGTAGTCCTATAGTCCACACAGATGTAGTATGCACAAAGTGTATGTGTGGTGAAGTTTTGTTTAGGGGTTGACAAAAGGGTATAGAATCCTTAAACTAATATTTTCTAAGGTCTCCCCGTGTTCCTTAGATTTTAGTAGGTCAAAAACTAGCTAAATGTCACCACTAGACTCGTGTGTTTAGTCACTTAATGTTTCTCTCTTGACCTTGCTTCTAGGAAGCTCAGAGTTGAGTCTGTGGAACTTTGAATATTTCTGCAGACTTCACTCCTGGGCCTTGTGACTAATGTCAAGTGCAATATTTCTGCAGAACTTACAAGGTTTTCTGGTACTGCTCAACTTTGCTTGCCTGCTCCTACCTCATGCAGTACTCGCTCCCATGAATGTGAGATTTATACCAGCAGTCAGATTGAATGAATGTATAAGTTAATTCACTCATATGGCTGAATCCCAAACCCTAGACCTACAATGAGGAGACAAATACTTACCAAGTACAATAGTATTTTGTGAGGCAGAGTAGCTCATTGGCTGCAGATACATAATCTACAGTGCTTGATGAGGCTAATGAAATGGAATCAACTTGAGCTGACCAGCAATTAATCTTAGGATTACTTTGAGCCAGAAATGCACTAATTTCTCAAGGAAATTCTGGGAAATATAACCAGGCTCCAGAAAACAAAGGAAAAAACAACTGATGAAATGTTTATGAAAATAAACAGAAATTAAAAACAAATTGAAATAAATGAAATTTTAAAAAACGTTTTATTGATTCTTTGTGGATTTCACATAATGCATCCTGATTCCATTCATCTCCCTCCCTTTATATCCATCCTCTGCCCTTGCAACACCCCTCACAAGTCAAATAAAATTTAAAAGAAAAGAAATCTCATCTTAGAAGCTGTAGTGTGACACAGTGAGTCACACAGTATACCCTTTAGTCTATACATCTTTACTTGCAAGTGTTCATTGCAATGAGTCATTGGTCTGGTTCAAGGTCTCTGGCTTCTGCTACACTATTGATGCTGGGCCCTCAATGGGCATCCTTTTGGATATCCTGCTGTTGCCCTGTTTCATGGGGATCCTGCAGATTTGGGTCTGCAGGACCAGCCCTTTTATGTGCCCCAGTAGTTGACAGATGGAGAAGGGTGAGGTGGAGGTAGGACAGTTTTCCCTCACCCTTACCACCACATGGCAGATGATGAGGGGCTGAGGCCATCTCTCCTACTCTCACACTCTCGGGGCTCCTCACCTATGCACCCTCCAACAGGGTCAGCTCTAATGTGCTGCCCAGGCAAGGTGTAGGGCTTGTTCTTCTGAGTGCAGCAGCCAAATGGGGGACAGGACCAGCTCTCCTATTCTCGGTCTCAAGGCCAGCTCTCCTACCTGCAACAGGTAATGAGGGACTGGGGGAGGGTGCATCTCTCCCTCACCCATGCTACTGTATGGCATTTGAGGGCAGAGCCAACTTTCTGGCTCTCATGTCCTTGGTGCAGCCTTACTTGCGCCCCTACTAACAGGGTTAGCTTTATTGTACTGCCAATTGAGGTGCAGGGCCAGTTTCCCCTAGTACTACAGCCAGTGAGGGACGGGGCCAACTCTGTGCAGCACTGTCCTCACAGCCTTCCGTGGTAACAGGAGCCACAGACATCAACACAGATTGTGGTGCAACATGGCCATAGACCCAGACATGACCCTTGGTAGCAGCCCAGGCCTGGACATCACCATGGCCCTGGGGTTTCTCATCACTTTCACCTCATCACATTTGTCTCTCTCCATAGGACGTGAACCATTCTGCCTCCATCTGTCTGCCATACCCCATCACGTATTTGCTCACCATAGTGGCACCCACCTGCTCAGTACTGAAAGACACCAGGCAGGTCCGAGGTTCTTTCTGCCCACCCAGGGCAAGCAGCTCCAGGCAAGTGAGTGGGTGTGCTTCACCTACCAGGTCCTAATCTGATTTTTTATTTTTTTTTGAGCATTAATCTTGAAAGTGCAAACTAATACTTTATTGTGAGAAGAAATCGACAGTTGTTTTTTTTTTGTTGTTGTTGTTTTAAATCAGGTCAGTAACTTCCTTGAATTTGTTAGATAGCCCACAACTTCTGGGATTCTGGTGAAACCTACTTAACAACCTTCAAGAATAGGCTGTGTATGGGGCAGAGGAATTGCTTTACTTGTGGTATTGATGCTATTCCATATAAACTGTACTATAGGGAAATGAAAAATGTAAGTAAGTATTGTCTGCAGATCACAAAACATACAGAGTTAAGCTCCTAGGGATGGTGTTCTAGCTGCCTATTCATCTGCTGCTCATGGGTCATGGATGCTTGGAGAATCCTAAAGGCACTTTGAACAATGATTCTTAGAAATAAGAAAGAGATGCGAAGATCTGATTTGGGCCCAAATGGCTGGGAATTATATAAAGGAAAATATTTCAAAAGGATCAAATGGCCATGACTGGAGCAAATGTAGGGTGTGTGTGTGTGAGTGTGTGTGTGTGTGTGTGTGTGTGTGTGTGTGTGTGTGTGTGTGTGTGTGTGTGTGTAGTTATGTATGTGCTAGTACAGCTCTGTTTCAAGTTGGAATTGTGATTACATAAGGCACATGGGGTAGTTATAGTCTCTTGTGACAGTATCCTTTATGGTAAGGACTCAGGAAATGACTTAGCATCTCTCAGTGAAAATACTTTTGAGTTTTATATAAATTGAAATGATTCTTTAAGCTTCACGATGCCGTTACTATTACTATGACCCATATTTAGTAGGAGAAGAAACTGAGACATGAAATACATGAATGAGTTTTCTACAGGTAACTCCTAAGTCCGATAGCTAGAATTCAGAGCCAACCAGACTGACACAGTATCTACCTGCTATGCCATTCTGAAGCCTGGCCAGCACAGCCATGGCACAGTGCACATGGCTATTAGGACAAATCAGGATGGGAAGGGACAAAGGTCTCCCTGCAGCAACCATGGCCTATGTTCAAATTTCTATCATGTAATACCTAGACCCATTTCCAAGCTGGAATCTCAAATACAAAATGAATCTTCTTTTCTGAGAAACAGACTTTTTTCTAGAGACATATTTCCTTCAATCATTCAGCATCCTGGCTTAAGCAGACCACAGCCCTCCATGTGTTCATCCAGTTGATGAGCCCAGACTGGCTCTGGGTCCTTATTTTATGTTGGTCATTTCATCGACAGTGAACAACTTGGCGACAGGCCTGACACATTTTGTCAGTGTTCTAAAAACATTAGTTGAGTTTCACTCATTTCCCAGGAACCTGGGCCCATCATAAGCCCCTAAAATATCAAGTACAAGGAACTGCTCAAATGACCCTGGAGGGCCAAGGAAATTTGGCTTTCTTACTTAAAACAAGACTCAACAAAACACTGTACCCACTTCATTGGCACACTCTCAGAAACTGGATTTCTTACAGCCCCCAGTACTAACACGACCAACAATTATCTCAAGATTCCGAATGATGCCTTTGTCACAGGGGAACGTGACCAGGCAATGACATCTCTTTGTATCAACTTGTAAAGACCATTTATAGTAACACTCCTTCCATCCCTGGTTTTCAATAGGCTCCAATTACAATTGACAAATTGTCAGGAGACAATCTACTGCCTGGTAGGAATATTTCAGGGGGCCTATTTCAAAGGGTAGAAGATGGGAAATGCTAGCTTTACTTAACCGATAAAACACCTTTAACTCAAATTTGAAGGCAAGTACAAAGTAAGAAGAAAATGAAAACACCATGTTTCTGTTAAATTGTCTTTTTTCTTCCAGGGATCCAGGACCACAACTAACAATAGGGAAGGACTTAAGAGACACCAATTACCCAGGAATTCTGATGGCAATTACAATGTCATCAGGAAAGGTTTAAATTCCAACTGAAGGAAAACAAAACAAAACAAAACTTTGAAATCTTGTGATGACATTTTAGTTTTGCAAACAAAATCCGTCCCAGATCCCGTGGGTAATGTCTGGCACATTTAGAGACCTTTTAAAATAAATATCACATGGAATAGATAGGGCTACCACCAGTTTCGTGAGCGTAGGCACTTTGTATAAGGAAGGCTGTAGCTCTGAGAAAGAGGTTTACATCTGATCCTGCCTGGAAGTGTTGCATCAGTCAGGGTTCAGCCTAGAATGTAGGTTTCTCTGGGCAATGTGGGCTGCTACAGGTAACCTGCTGCAGAGCGGAGACTGATCAATCAGAGAACCAGCTGCTAGCTGGTCTCAGCACAGTGCTGACATGGTGACTTCACATTCTGTGCTTAAAGGCCATCAGAGTGGTATCTTTAGGTGAGAGGCCAAGAGGGAGGTCTCAGCTCTGCAGGTCCAAGGCCAAACATCTGCTGATGGCCAGCACTATCTGTAATGATGAAGAGAAACCTTTTCCACTCTGTCTATCTTAGCAGCTCAGCATTATTACCTTGATGGGGCAATGGTGAGAACTGTTCACTTCTATGCCTTTCCACTGGTCAAATGGTTCAGAGAAAGAATACCAAGAAACAATGTTTTTAGAGTAAGCCACCCTGACAAAACATGAGCTAGCACACTGACTCATTAGTTTCTTTGCCTCAAGGGTTCTGGTATTTATTCATTCAACAAACACATCTACTGAAAAAAAATGGAACATGTCCATGTAAATATATGTATACGTAGAGCAGCATTATAAAAAATAGTTATAAAATGGAAGTAGTCTAGCTGTCCATCAACTGACAAATGCATAATTTGTTTAGTTTATTTATAAAAATGCACAGTTTACAAAAATAAAAAAGAACAAACTTCTGATATATGTAATAAGATAATTAACTTAAAAAAGACACAGTAAGTAATAAATGCCAGAAATACTATAAGAAGATTTGCATAGGCATGGGGTGAGAACAGAATACAGGTTGGCTGCATATAAGAATGGCAGCACTTTGAGGGTGCAGAAGTATTCTATACAACTGTGTAAGTTTACTAAAATTCACTGAACTATGCTTAAAATGGCTGAGTTGTGTGGTGTACAACTTATGCTTTCTATAGAATTGTTAAAAAGCAAGTCTATCTTATCACTAAGCCAGAGATGTTATTCCAAGCTGATAAATCCATGTGTGTGTGTGTGTGTGTTTGTTTGTTTGTTTTTGTATTTTACAAGTATGCATAGTGGGGCCAAGTACACTGACTCCACAGGTTGCTGTTAGCTGCTGAGATGGATACAATAAAGGTGATGGAATGATTGAAAGTCATATAAAATATTTCTTGTTGGTGTTAGACCATGTTGCCTGTTGTCCATTGGCAGGCAGACTTCCTTCAAAGTCCATGCCAGGAGCCAGGCCCCCACTGTCTGTGTCTCTCCTATTCTGATGTAGCTTCTAAAATGATAACTGTTCATAGTCCTTAATCCAAGAAAAGATCATGGAAATAGTAAGAGCCATGTATGTAGTTAGGGGTGTGTAAAAGGTTAGCCCTACTGGCAACACACCTGATTCCTTCTCTCATTCATAGCTAAGAGTCTATCATATGACAGTGCAAGGAAGGCTGGGAGCTCAGTTTCCTGGTGCCCCTGGAGCAAGGAGGATAGATCTGCTGAAGTACTAACTAGAAAATCAGCTTAACTTCTACTTTCATCCACTTTTCCTTGTTCATTTGATATTTAAAACTGACATACAGATGCCTGAGCCACAGGAGGATGTTGATCCAACAACTGACTCATTCCAAAGAGGGATTCCATCGGCTCCACTGGGCATGAGAAAGATGGTACTGACCACACAGTGCCTCTTGCTGCTCACTGTGTAGGGCCCCAACCTGCCTACAGGTAGCAGTGCTCATAGCAAGATCATACTGGTAGGTGAATCCTCCATAGTTATAAATCACTACAACAGGGACTACAAAAAGCTGCAAGTACCGTTTCTTAGGACACTTCCAGGCTCTTTGCAAACTTGAGAGCTAATACCTTTTATGACCGGGGAAGTGGGTGCACACGGGTTTTGAACAGTCTACATCAAGTGATGGAGCAGTGTCTATGATGGCAGGATTGGGCTTGTTAACTGAAATGACGTTTGTGATTTACCAGTCTGAGCAGTCTCCATCTGAGCAAAGGGATTACTGCTGTGTAGAGAGTGGATCGATGCAACCACATAGGATATCAATATTCTAGCTAATTAGAGCTTCCCACCTGGGGACCACTGGCAGAAGGTCATAAAAACAAAGGTGGCCCATTTGTTGACAGATCCTAACCTATTTCATGCTTAGCTCATCTTATTCTCGTCCTCATAAAGAAAATTATCTAAGGGGGTTTATTAAAGCTTTCAGCATCACCATAAAACAGTCCTAGGGTGGGGAGAAGAGGATATTGATGGATTGTCCATTATCATCTGTGTGTGGGATCTCTCAGGCAAGAGCTGAATGCTTGTTGTATCTCATGATGGAGGAGCAGAGGTGCTTAATTACACTGAAGTGCTATTATCCCAGCAGTGTGTCTGTGATGGCTATAAACACTTGAGATCTTTAGGATGGACTACTCTAACTCAATAGTGGTAATTGACTGGAAAGAACATCTCACATGCTCTGACTCTGCTTGTGCACTTGGCTTAGGGTCTGAAGTGTTCCTGGCCAAACCCTTCACATACTGTCTGTCCACATTAAAGTATCCATCCTGGTTCTCTGCACCCAGTTCCCTGGTTCTCCTCCACAACATCACTTTCTCCCTCTTTTCTCCTTTTACTGCTTGACTGTCCTGATAGAATATTAGAACCATAAAGCTGAGGATATTTTTCTACCTTCTTTCTCATGACTATTGCCACCCAGAACAATGTTTATTATATAGAAACAGGGAAATAAAGACTCCAATGTATGTATTTAGCATAGGCTCAAAGGTGATCAGAAGAGTGAGGACACTTTAGTAGGGAACAGGAAAAGCTGTGGGTGATCCCTGGTTGGAGGCTGTTGGAATGTCGAGTTGTAGGGATGATTAGATGTGAGGCATACTAGGCCATCAGGTGAGGGGGCATGTTTGGCTTTATCCTGCTGTTTTTATGTTGAAAAAAAAAATACCACAGATTAGGAGAGCTGTCCGTTATTGATCTAGTCCTGGGCATTTAGGGGACATTTGTTGAGGAGTTTGTGCTTCCGCTTCTTGAGTAGAGTTTTAGATTGTGGATCGGCATTCTATTCTTATATGTGGCTTCGTTGGCTGTGCCTGTAAGTTCAACTTCTCAAGTGCTTTTCTGTGACTCTGGGACCTTTCTCCACTTTGGTTTTTATTCTGGCTTTCATTCTCTACCCATTCCCACACCTTTTGTCTTTTTCTCCTCCATGTTCTTTTGGGCCTCCTCCTCTTTACACTGTCATTGACTGCCATGCTTTGTTTTTATCTAAATGAGTGTGTGTGTGTGTGTGTGTGTGTGTGTGTGTGTGTGTGTGTGTGTGTTAGAGAGAGAGAGAGAGAGAGAGAGAGAGAGAGAGAGAGAGAGAGAGAGAGCGAGCATGAATGTGAATGTTTGCATGCCATAGCACAAGGGTGGGTCAGAAGACAAGTTATGGGTATAGGGTCTCTCCTTCCACTATATGGGTTCTGGGGATCCAACTCAGGTCCTCAGGCTTGGCAGCAAAAGCTTTTACCTACTGAGCCATCTTGCCCACTCTCATATTCTATTTTAATCGGATTCAAGGACATATAGGATCATAAGATCTTTTCAATCTGTTGCTTTTTGGGATGATATTTAGCCTTGGGTGTTTTCTGTGATATTTAGGCCACACCATTGTTTTAATAATCTCCTTCCTGCTCTTTTCCTTCTTCCTCTCTTTCCTCCTCCTCATTTTCATTTTCTTCTTCCTTTGCCTCCTCTCCCTCCTCCTTCTTTGGTGTGCATCTATTGTACAAAGTGATGTGTGTCATAATGACAGTTTTCTTCAGGTATATCACTTACTTTAACCGTATTTATTTTCTATTACCTTCTCCTTTCTCCTCTCCCCATCTTGACCCTCCTTTTCCTGTTCTCAATGTGTCTCCTACATACAACACACACACACACACACACACACACACACACACACACACACACACACACACGCTTTCACATGCAACATAGGTTCCACATATGAGAAAAAAGCCATATGACATCTGTCTCTCTAATCTGGCTTATTTTGCTTACTATGATGCTCTTTACTTCCATCAGTACCCCTATAATTGACAGAGTTTCATTCTTCTTTACAGCAGAATCAAATACCATCATGTATATATTATACTTTTTTCTTTGTCCATACATCTGTTGCTGGACACTTGGGCTGATTCTGTAACTTAGCTATTGTAAAATACTGCTGTACCATGGGTGAGCAGATGTGTCTGTAGTAGGCTGTTTTTGATTCTTTGGTTCTATTTTTAGTGTTCTGAGGAAATTCCATGGTCATGTGCATAGTGACTGTACCAACTTACATCATCACAAACAATGTATAAAGATTGCTTTCCCCTACATCCTTGTCAGCATTTTGTCTTTTAAATGATAGACGTTCTGGTAGAAGTGAGATGGAGTCTCAATGGAGTTTTGATTGGCATTTCTTTGATGGATGAAGATGTTTAATATGTCTTCATTAATCTATTGGCCATCTGTATTTTGATATTTGAGAAAGAGGTGTTTGTTTCATTTGCCAGTTTATTGATGGAATGTGTGTGTGTGTGTGTATGTATGTACATATGAGTATATTTGTGTGTGTGTGTGTGTGTGTGTGTGTTGTTGGAAGTGTATGTGTGTGGGGGGGTGGGTCTATGTGTGTGTATGTATGTATGTGTATGTGAGTGTATTTGTGTGTGTTTGTCTTGTGAGGTGTATGTGTGTATGTATGTGTATATATGTATGTATATGTGTGGGAGTTACTTGTATGTGTTTGTATTGTGGGGGGTGTATGTATGTGTATTTATGCCTGTATTGTTGTGTGTGTGTTTGTGTGTGTGTGTGTGTGTGTGTGTGTGTGTGTGTGTGTGTGTGTATGTAAACTTTTAACTTCTTCATATATTCTAGGTACTAATTGGCTGTCAAATATCTAGCTGGCAAAGCTTTCTTCTCAGTCTGTATTTGCCTCTTTCATGTTAATCGTTTTTGTTTATTTCCTGGAAATTATTTCCTGAGCTATTAGAGACCTTTCAAACCACCTTTGCCTATGTTTTTAACTTCATATGTTTTCCCCTAGTAATTTCAGAGTCCCAGGTCCTATACGAGGACCTTTATTGGGGCTTCAAACTCAATTTGTAGCTCTGAGGAACATTGTCCTTATAGCATAACATGCCCATTACCATCATAATCAGAGCATCTCTGACTGTCTGCAGGGGACCCTTGAAGGATAGGGCCTGTTGATATTCTCTCATCTAAAGAGAGATAGGAAGTGTCACTAACCACAATCAGCTGTTCCCTCCCATCTTTCCACTCCCAAGTAGCATGTAACTCTGTTCCAACTAGACATGGTCTGCCAGATGATATAGGAGGTGACGGGCAACTGAAAGGAAAGTTCCACCCATGAGCTTTTGGGTGTGTTATCACCCATGTTGGGGTGGACTTTTCTGCAATACAGCTGTTTGGGTGTTAGCCATCTCCTATAAGTAAGCTTCATAAACACATTATTTCACCAAGATGAGTTTAGATGTAATCATTTCTTTGTCTTTCATCAGTTCTCTATTGGAGGGGGTAGGGCAAAGAGATGTTTGCTAATTTCTCCTCAGAAAAAGTAATGCAACAGTAGTGTAGGTTGACCTTGAACTCCCATCCTCCTGCCTCACCCTCCAAAGTTCTGGGATTGTGAGCATGTATCATCATGACCTACTGTTTCATCTTTTCTCTTACATAAAATCTTACTTCATTGTTTGCTTCTTTCTCAACAGTTATTACTGAAATACTCAGATTATGGACACTTCCAGAGACCAACACTTTTTCTCCATGTTCTCTCAACAGCAAAACTAAACAGAAAAGGAAGGTGAATTTAATTTTTGTTCATTAAATTCCTCTTAGTTGCTGCACAGCTGTGATTCTCCATTAGACATTACTGTAGCAAGAAGCCTTCTTCTTACTGAGCACAGACTTCTTTACTTGAGATCATCCCTTTTCAGTAGAGGATTTGAAGCAGAACCTAGAAAAAATAATTTCCACACTGTTAAAAGGTAAGAGCTTAAAATAAATAGAGGCTCAGAGAAAAGAACACATGCAAGAAGAGCCTGGAGTCCACACTCCAGGGCTTGTTTCTCATGGATTAAATGGCTTTTTAGCAATAAGCTAAGCATCACTTGCTATAATTTTGATGGATACTGTATGCATGCTCCCCCTTTGCACTGGTTAGAATATGGGAGGACAGGAAGCAAGTGTGACAGAGTGTATTTATAAAGCCAAGTCAGGCCTGCCTCACCATGGACACTTAAATGCTATAGATAAATAATGCATACAGTGAAGCTCCAGTTTGGAATTGAATTAAACCCTGAGTTCAAATGTGTTCTCTCTCTAGTTATACCCACCTCATAGCCTAGCAAAATATGTCAGTGAAGTTCAATATCAGTGGCTTAGAGGAGTAAGAAACAAGCCCCAGAGAAATAAAGTTTGTGTATCTGGAGCTATTGAGTCTTTGCCCTAGAAACAAATTTTCAGCTTGGTATAAGAATGCTGTGGCAGGCACCACACATTCCTTTTTTCTAGCTGATTTGAGAGTACTAAGATGGCCTTACAAAGGTGGCTGATAACTGCATTCTGAACACCATTTGTGTAAGACTTAAGGAAGGTGCAGTAATCTGTACACTCAATGAACATGGGGTTTATTAGAAGCCTTGAGAAGAATACCCATACCATAATGAAAACTGCCTAGAGAACAGAAGTTATCAAATACAGAAGAAACTGGTCCTATTGATGTAGGACACAGATCCACTTGAGGCATATTAGAAAGAGCTTTATGAAAGTGAGCATTTGTTAAGTATAATATAGTAAAAAAGCTATGGGCTATTTCTTACCCTAGAAATAGACTTTTAGATAAAGAAAACAGGGTAGACTAAGCTACAGAGGTTGTAAAAGGTGGAATATGAGGGAGGTGGAAAAAGACAACATGCAGTCCATGGAGGATCATAATCAGTATCACCAGAGCTCACAAAAGTACATATTCTCAGCCCCAACCTTGACCTAAATTAGAATCTCAAGGATCAGGGCCGTCCATCTGTGTTTTAGAAAGTACTTCAGGTTATTGTTATATATGATAACCTTTGAGAATAGCTGTTGTAGAACAGTTAGGATTGGCCAGAACCAAGCATCAGGACTGGGTATGGGACTTCTATGTTTCCCTTTCTGATTCTCTGAGTATGTATTTCATCAGGACACCTCTTTCTGTACCCCAGGCCCTTCCTCTTATAGCATCCCTCATAAGGAGAGTTACTTGGGGTCTGTGGTTGTTTGAATGTAATTGGCCCCCATAAACTTATAAGGAGTGGCACTATTAGGAGGTGTGGCTTTGTTGGAATAAGCATGACCTTGTTGGGGAAGTGTTTAGAGATGGACTTTGAGGTCTCATATATGCTCAAGCTGTGCCAAGAGTTTCAGTTCACTTTCTGTTGCCTGTGGATCAAGGTGTAGCTTCTTCTCCCTCAGCTCCTTCTACAGCACCCTGTCTACCTTCATGCCACCATGTCCTGTCATGATGATAATGGACTAAACGTCTGAAACTGTAAGCCACCCTTGTTGCACGAATCTTAAAAGGTCTTATTAATGAAAGCAAACCCGGAGCAAGGTATTGGGGTGAATGCTGGAAGATCAGAGAAGCAGAACAAGCCACAGCTACCTCACCTTGCCAATTCCTCAGCTGATCCTGTTTCTTCACACTGGTAGCTTCTGAGTCCTCATCTAAATGGGTCTCAGCTGAACTGCTACTCAAAAGCCTAAAAGCTTAACCAGGCTCTAGTTCCTCGTCCTCACACCTTAAATAACTTTCTGTTTCCTGCCATCACTTCCTGGGATTAAAGGCTCTTGTTACCATGCCTATCCGTTTCCAGTGTGGCTTTGAACTCACAGAGATCCAGATGGATCTCTGCCTCTGGAATGTTAGGATTAAAGGTGAGTGTGTGTGTGCCATCATTTTCTGGCCTCTATATCTAGTGGCTGTTCTATTCTCTGACCCCAGATAAGTTTATTAGGGTGCACAATATTTCGGGGAACACAATATCACCACACACCCTCTTAAATGTTTTCCTTTATAAGAGTTGCCTTGGTCATGGTGTCTCTTCACAGCAATAAAAATCCTAACTGAGACAGGGTCAAAGAGATGTCTCAGCAATTAATAGCACTTGCTACTTTCACAGAGTATCTAGGTTCAGTAGATAGCATCCACTTGGTGACCTGCCATCACCTGAAACTCTAGTTCCAGAATGTGACACTCTGTTGTAACCTCTACAGGCCCCAGGAATGAGCATGGCATACATACATACATGCAGGCAAAATACTCATACACATAAAATAAAAGTAAAGAAGTCTTAAGAAAACTGCAAGTTAATTGTCATTCTTCTGAAAGTCTAAATTCTAACTTGATCCAAGTTCTGTTTATTTGGGCATTAATATGATACTATAAGTGGAAAATTCTAAGCTTGACAATCTTATGTGACATATTGCCATTGAAACACAGCCATTTCCCCAAACTCTTTTCCCTTGATCTGTTCAGTTGGGCTGCTGAATTTGGACATTTATCCACACTAGTCTTCAGAAATCTATTTTATTAATGCCTCTGAGCAACTGAAATAGAGGAAGGTCAGTGCTTTCCTGGGCTTGACTTCAGTAGCTGTGAACCATGAGATCAACAGGTTCAAACCTGTGATTCAGTTGATTCTAATTGACAGCATCTCATATAGTACGGGCAGTTCTCAGCTTGGCAACAAAAGTTTGATAAGTGAGTGAGTTTATGACTCATATGGATCCACATACTCTACAACCTCACAAGATGTTTTTATTTAATGTCAAAATGGCCTGGAGCCAAAACTGTATTTACTGTCAATTTGGTTCGTATTCCAGAGTTCTGGATCATGATGGCTGTCCCAGTAGGCTTCTAGATTTTTGATTTTAGATGCTTTGTGGGATATAGACTTGACTAGAGTGGGAAAAGATGGAAAGTCTATAATGGGTTTCATCAAGTGACGATGATGAGTGTTTTGCTTTACAGGACTGATGACCAGACCCAGGCTTATATTTTTTTCATGAATGTTCATAAGAGAAATTAGTTAGTAAGAGTATTTCCTAAATTGGTATGATGGAGCAACAAGTATTAAGATAACATGTTATGAAAACCATATTTCTATAATCAGGTAGGTATAAAGAGCAATTAAATATTCAAACTGAATAACTTTGTGGGCAGGAATTCTGCTTAGTGTTTTTGCAAGTGTGTAGTCCTAGTGCTATTAGAAAATAAGGTTCTGCTACTGTAAAGTTTTATTTAAACAGTGAGAGTTAGCAGAATTAACCACAATGACAAAAGGAAAGGGATAGTTCTTATTCTACGTAATATAGAGTTAAATAGGGGTACAGACTAGCTTACCAGCAAGGAAGACATGGTGCGAATACTGCCATGAGAGAGAATTGATGCTCCTGGGTCATAGGATTTCCTCACCAAATTTGGGGTGTATAGTGTGTGTGTGTGTGTGTGTGTGTGTGTGTGTGTGTGTGTGTGTGTGCACATGCACACATGCATACATGTACACATGCATACATGTGTGTGCCTGTGCATGGGTATGTGCAGGGATACTTATTAACATACCATAGTTCCATTAGAACCAGGCACATTACATTTGAGATGTGTTCACCTCAAGTATTAATTATCTGCTGTGGGTTTTGAGATAAAGTTACTTACACTTCATTGGAAAGAAAATATTTGGATGAATTTTTATATTTTATACCAACACAGATTAAATAATGAAATAGTTTTCTGGTTCCTGAAAGTGTAAGTAAATGTATTGGACAAGATTTCAGTTCAGTTTTGCAGTTCAGCCTCCCTTTTCCCTAATGATACATTTTCTGGGAACTTTCTTATTAACGTATGTTATCTTGTAGGTTTTTCACATATGACTATTTTAGCAATGCTCTTTTTGTTAGGTCAAATGCTACTGGGTTGTGTTTTTCTTTATATTGTTAAGGATATATTGTAGTTTCTCTGTACTCTGCCCTTACAATATATAAAGCATTCATGCTGAGTAACTTTCCACAACTTATCTCCTTATGTAAGAGGTGCTGTTACCGTTGACATTCTTGAGATGACTGCTAGGGACCAGGTAGGCTAAGCCGTTTCCACTGGGCTCAGCTGTAACTAAGCAAACCTTCCTACCTACTGTGTGTAGACTTAGCAGCTATTGTTCTTAGCAATCCTAGCATATCTCAGTTATTTGCATTTAATACACACATAAAGTATCTAGCTCTAGAATGTATTCATTTTCTTTTTCTGTCTTCAAATTCACTAATTGCTCTTTTTAGTTTTCTTTAAATACATTTTGGTTTGCTTCACTTTTCCATTTTAGATATTTTCTGTGTAATATTCCTTTCTCTTTTCGTATCAAAACCGGCATTCCATTAAATTTGGCACGAAGCCACCGCCATATGAGCAAGCTGCAGCCTAATCTAGTGTATAAATGAGCTGCAACTGAACTGCTTATATTCTTGCAATAAGTAGCCAAGTCTCTGCAAACCAAACAGCTGGGCTCTCAGCTGATCACAGCCTGCAGACTGCTCAGCGTGTCCAAATAATGCTTTACTTCATCCCATTCTTTTTGGATGCCACTTCCTGGTTCAGCTTGCTACCTGATTCGTGAATCTCCTTTCTGCTTAAGTAAATAAACTGCTAAATCTAATCTGCTTAAAGTTGTTCTTGCAACTGTAATAAGGCTTGTTTGAACATAACACCAAGGGAAGCTTGCAGTACCTCACTATCACATATGAATGTTCTCTTGATTATTACTATTCCCATATTCTCTATTATAAGTATTGTCCCCTCTTGTGATGAAGTAATTACTCAGAAGCACATAGAGCCATTAATTTCCAAATAATTAGCTTCATTAGTTTCATTTAGTGATTTCTAGTTTTACTGAACAATAATAAGAGAGTGTGATTTCTACTGTTTTCTACTCTCTTGGATCTTTTGAGGTTTACTTTCCTTTGAATAGAGAAATAGGGTCTTTACTGAAAGGGAAATACTTTTTAGAGTAAATGAAAACATTTGACCATGCCCAATAAATATCCAAGACTGTAATGTTTACATTGAGAGCCAATGAAAAGAAGGGAAAAAAAGAAAAAATATTCTCTTTACAATGTTGATTGAAATTCATGATCAACTTAAATTCCATTTGTGTTAAACTTACATATTTTCTTTAGTTGTGCTTTTCTATGTGTGTAGACTATCTTTTATTGATACTTATTTAGTAGTTGTTTTAGAAATGGATCTATTTTTATACTTTGCAATAATCTGAAATTTGAAGGTTCACCTTCTCAGAGGAGAAACCCCACCCCCACCCAAGCTCACCATTCATCACCCAGAGAAGAATACACCATGGCACAGAGATCATTAGACTCTCCTCACAATACAGTCTCTCACATTTGTTAAAAATCAAGATTTCTGCTAACGAATCACTGTTCTAACTGTAAAAACCGTCATTTTCAGGAATTGTTTGTCTGCCACAGTAAATTTTGAAATCTTATTTTATATAGATGTTATTTCACTAATGTATCTGAATTGTTTCTATTTTTGTATTTGTATCCTGCAATGGAATTCTCTTGAATTTGCACTCTGTTAGTGATATTCTGGAAAATGGGTCATGCTCGTTAAACATTTTGAGGTGTACATAGCTGAAAATGTCTCCTAGATAATTTCGTACTTTAGTAGTGCAATTTTGCTGAATATGAAATGGAAATTTTGCAATTCAAAACATATAGGAATTTATTTATATGATTCTTGTTATGCTGTAACCCTTTACAACATCAACCTGAGAGTTGTATTGACTGTGCTCTCTTTGAATACTCCAGCTTTTCTCCCTCTATTCTAGAAGATAAACATCCAGTGTGGGTGCTACGGAGGTTCTTTTAAACTCCCTGGAATTCTAACATGACTTTCTGAACAGAAGTTTAGGGATGACACCTGAGAAAGTTTTGATTCCATTTTAACTGAGTGAACTGACTTTTCCATTTTATTTCAGCCAGCTTTCATGAATCTGTTTTGGTAACCTCTTTCTATTGTGCGTGCTTCTCCTAACTCCTCTGAATTGACACTTGCCTTCTTCCACAGAGAGAAATAATGATATACTACAAATTTTATTGTAGATTGCAGGATACAGCTAATAATCAAATATTTGAAGGAGACTTTTATAGTCTATATAGCAGAGAGAAACAAAAGGACACATTGGTGTGTTCAGGTTAATTTCTTTGCATGTGATATCTTTATCACCTACCCTGCCCTTCTCGTAGAATTGAGCCAGAAGTGAAGCCAAACACTCTACTATTTCTCCCACTGACTTCCCTTCACCCTCATATAACTTGTCCTGAAAGACCCTTCTTCCATGCTCCTTCTGATTCTATTGTCTTACAAAGCTTATCCTTACTTAACCAAATATTGCAAGTCAGATACAACCTGACTCTAAACCTCCTTCTCCTTACTCCTGCACCCTGAGTTCACTGAGCTGAAGCCTTCTAAGAATGAAGCAAGAGAGACTGGATCAGGGCCTGGGGTGGTGGAGAACCTTTGTGATGGCACAGAGATCGAATACTGAGCTTTTGAAATGTCCTTTTCTCAGAATGTAATACAAAAAAGAAGCCTGGATCATTAGTTTGGTCTCCTGGGGGCTGGCTTTGAACTTGGTCTAAGTGCAGAGCAGGCACTGTGCAGAGTACAGTCCTTGACTCCATCCCCTTCCGTTGTCATTCATAGACATTCCTCTCCCACTTAATACCTAGTCCCTGAACTTGTGTTTGCATTATTAGCAATTCTTGTTTTTTTTTTCTTTTTTGTTACCTTGTTTTTATTTTAAGGTGTTTTATTAAAAAGTGGAGGGAAAATGTGTGGCTGTCTCAATTTCAATTGCATTGTTGGCATTTAATTAAGGAAAATTGTGCACATACTCTAAAGAAAAGCATCACAGAAATGTTTAATGAAATACAAACAATAGTACTTGTGTGGGCTCCTCTTTGCATTTACTATCATTAAACACAAAGGAAATCAAAGCATGAATCTCCCCCTTCCCACCACAGAACTACTCTTCAAATCTGTTATGGGCACATTGTTCTGTTTAGAGTTCATTTATGCAGGTTGAGTACCTCAGATCCCAAAAGCCTGGCCCCAGAAACATTTTGGATATGAAAATATTTTCCTCTTTGGAACTTTGAAATATTTGCATATATGAAATAAGGAATCTTGAGAATGGAACCCAAGATTTCTTTAACATGAAATTCATTATCTTGCATATTTTTTTAAACACAGTTGGAAGGAAATTTTATACAATATTTTTTTAAATTTGTATCTGCATTTTGACTGCAATCTGTCACATGAGGTCAGATACAAAATTTTCCCCCTTGTAGGGTTAAAATGTACTGAATCGGGAATATTTCAGATTTGCAGACTAGGGTTCTTCAACTAGTGAGTATCTGAAGGCTATCTATCTCAGAAAATAGAAATTCTTGGCACCATAGAGGTGAAATGCAGTTTGCTGCACAGACCGTTGAGCCAGATCCCCCCAGGTCCACATTCTAGTGCCTTTATATACAAACTGCACCTCTGTCCTCATTTCTAAACACCTGTATTTTCCATCATAGAATGCAGGAGATAAACATGTACCTTCAATGTACAGACACGATGAAGGTTTAATGCAGGTATTTTAGGCAATTAATACAGCAAAAAACTGACAGGAGTATCTGACATGTTATAAATATTCAACACATGCTCTTTGCTTTTATTAAAAGAACCAGTTTTTACCTTGAATATTTAAAAAATTCATATACAACTTAAGACTCAATTCTGTGATGTTTGCCTGGGATGTCTTCACTAGTCATTGTTCTCCATATTTCAGCCAAATTGTTTTCTGGGACATTATCAAGATTTTTTTTTTCTTTTTTAATTTTGATATCTGTCAGAGTTGCTTTTCTTTTAAGCTCAAGCGACAGGAGGGCACTGTGTGACTTTCCCCTTCGCTTCTCTCTGCCACTTTGTGAGAGTCATGTTACTGAATATAAAGTTTTCATGAAATTGCTGTCATTTCCAGGACACTCACAGCAGTGATTAACCCAGCATGAAGAATGTATCGCCAAATACCATGATGAGATGTGTGCAAAACTTTTAAAATGGCTTGCTTTCTTGTCTCTAACCAATGCTCCTATTAGACAGAGTGGGCCATAAGCTTGCTGGGGAGGGTAGTACAGAAATGCTTGAAAGATGTCCTGTTTAAAGGATTTTTTATTCTTACTTGAGGTAGGTGTTTCAAAGATTGCCTTCCAGTCTTGGTCATTTAGCACACAGCTGTCCGAGCAAAAGAGCTATGGGGAAGTGGCTCAGTCTACCTTTCCACCTCTCCAGCACCACTTGTGGGTAAGAATAGCTGCTTTTAGGTTTCTTTTTTTTTTTTGGTTTTTCGAGACAGGGTTTCTCTGAGTAGCTTTGCGCCTTTCCTGGGACTCACTTGGTAGCCCAGGCTGGCCTCGAACTCACAGAGATCCGCCTGGCTCTGCCTCCCGAGTGCTGGGATTAAAGGCGTGCGCCACCACCGCCCGGCTTGCTTTTAGGTTTCTAAGAAGCATAAACCAGAGTTTTGCTCTAGATAGATGGGTGGTTCTCAAACTTCCTAATGCTGTGACCCTTTAATACAATTCCTCATGTTGTAGTGAACCACAACCACAAAATTATTTTGTTAATATTTCATAATTATAATTTTTGCTACTGTTATGATTTGTAATATAACTATCTGATATGCAGGATATCTGATTTGTGACCCCTGTGACAGTCATGACTTATAGGTTGAGAACCACTGCTCTAGATGGTTGACAAGGTTATTGACTGACCTTGTTGGAGCAGTAACCCCCTGGTTTTAGTGCTGGGAACTTTGATATCCTGGTCACCTCCTTAAAAGTGAGTAATTTGGGACAGTTGGTTACAAAATTAAACTCACACTTTCTATAGAGAACCAGGTCTATAATCTTAGATAAACATGAGGCCTTCTAAGAGCAGATTTCCATTTTATGATATGATAATGTCTGCTTCACAGTGTTGTAAGAATAAGATGTTATGCTGTTATCAAGACCAGGCAAGGTGATAGACTTGAGAGGGAGACACAAGAGAATCATGAATTTGAGGCCAGCCTGGGTTGCACAGTAAGACTCTATTCTACATTTAAACAACAACAATAATAGCATCATCAACAAAAAACTATCAACCAAACAAACTTAAATGATACTGTGTACTCTATGAGGTACTGTGTCAATGTCAGCTAATATTGTCATGAAAGTTATTGTTCCTTTGGCCTCCATGGGACTGCTTTGAGGATTCCATAATAGATATAGTTTTCAAAGGCATAAACCCTATATCCTCAAGTCCCCTTTTAAGCAATGGCAAATATGAATTCAAAGTGGATTGCCTAGGAGTGGGCAGAAAGATGTTGTCTTAGTTAGGGGTTTCCTTGCTGTGAAATACATCATGACCATGGCAACTCTTATAAATGAAAACATTTAATTGGGGTGGCTCACTTATAGTTTCAGAGATTCAAACCATTAATATCATGGTGGGGAGCATGGTGGCATGTAGGCAGACAGGAGAAGTGGCTGGAGAAATAGCTAAGAGTCCTACATCTTGCAGGCAACAGAAAGTCAATTGAAGCACTGGACAATATCCCAAGCATAGGAGTTCTCAAAACCCATCCCCACAGTGACACACATCCTCAAACAGGGCCATACCTACTCCAACAAAACCTCACATCCTAATAGTGTCACTCCATATGAAAGTATGGGGGACAATTACATTCAAACTACACAGCTGTGAACTTGGGACCCAGAGGTTCTGGCTTGTGCTTTGGGAGTAGGTGCCCACTCAAACCTTTGCACATGGCCTTACTCAAACTTCCTGTTCTAAATGCAGGCTAAAGGGCCATCAGAATTATTGACTCTTGACTCCTGGCTATAAGCTGCAGCACAGTTCAGGTACTGCCAATCCTTGGAGATAGAGGTTGTCCCCTAAACTTGATCTTTTTCAGACCTTTTATAGTTTCTTTTTGATCACTTCACATATTTCTTTCATTTACTTGGCATGCTATCTAATGATCTCACTTTATATTTTTGTGCCTGTGTTTCCACACTTTCTCTGAGAGTATTAAGTTGCAGGAGAGATGTGAAGTTTGCCCATCTTGTTAACTGTTTTAGCTATCCCCTAGCATGGACGGTTCTAAGTCAACATGTGCAAAGTGAGTAAGAAAACTTGGATTCATGATTATAGTCTATTGGTCACATAACAAATTGGTTTTATGTTTTTAAATAAGAAATAAACAAATAAATCAAATGACCTAAGTATAAATAACACAAGTTTCTTGACATCAACAATGTTTTATTTTCTTCCAAAATCAACCTTTTTTTTTTTTAACAGTTCTTAATGGGGAAAACAAAAGGTTAGAACAACATAATCTTAAGTATCGTTAATCCAAGAAGTTGTAGGAATTTTAGAAACAAAGGCAGGGGACTTTAGATCAAACAGGAGGTTGAGAGGGTGAGGTAATCTGAAGCATGTATTGGACATTTAGTCAATTACTAGGTAGCACTCACAAACTGTTCTTTAATCTCACAGAGAGTTACTTCAGGTAAAGGAAAAGATGTGGTGGATTGTAGCTTCTCGGTGCTAAAAAGTTGTTTGGGTACTTCTTTACTTTTTTTTTTAATTTTTTTTCCAGCTTCAGTTCAAACCAGACCTTGGGGATACTGGCTGGCACTAACAGAGAAGGAACAATAGGACAGGCAATAGAAGGATGAAGAGAAGGGGGGCTGTGGGTAACTCCCAAATTAGGTCTCCTCCTTTGTATGATCTGCAGCAGATGTTAGCTGCTAAGCTCAAACAGCTGATCCTTGATTTAAGGGTAATTTGTTTATTATTATAGTAAACGGAGCCTGTAAATCTCCATTATAGACTGATGAGAATGGAAGACAACAGTCCATGCTGAAAGCCCCAAATGACTCACATTTTTCTAGCTTCTTCTTCTCCCATAATGTGAAACACTGCTAGGAAATATTGACATTTTCAGAGGCTTATAAGCAGTAAACAGTTCAAGTCCTGTATATTAAATGTGTCTCGAGTTATAGTTCCAAGTGGAAACTGGGCTCCACTTTGATAATAACCAGCAGTAGGCTTTGCTAGTGCTGCGTCTTATCCTGAGGTCTTTGTTTGCTCAAGCTGCTTGTGAGCATCTGACACTACCAGCTTCCTATTCTCCTGAAGGCAATTAGGTACACCCGGTTTGCACAAGGCCCTTGCAAGCCCCAGTATAGCTATTTACACAGCTGTAATCATAAATAAATTACTTCATAAATTTCAACAAATGAAATCGTGTTATTTTATTTTGTCTGCCTTGTCTCTTCTTTGTGCTGCCTAGTCACCAGTATGTCATTTACTTTTGCTTATTTGCTGGAATGAGATTAAAAAAACTCAATTAGTAACCAGGGGCATGGCTCTCTCCATCCCACTTTTGTTTTGCTGTGGGAGGGGAAAACATTTTCAGAAAATAAAAACAGTGAAGGCACCGCTATAAAAGAACACTGTGAGTTAAATTTTTGGATCATGTTTTTCTTTGTCAGGTAGATTGACAAACAATTTTTATAAAATAAAAATTTTGGAGTGGTGATGTTCTTGATATCTGAGCACAAGTGCATGCTGCCACTATCATGACTCCATAGGATATTCAGAATAGTTTGTGTCTTTCTGAGTTGCTGTTCTGTTGCTGTGAAAAGACACCATGACTAAGGCAACTCTTAAGAAATAAAGCATTTGCATATGAGGAACCATTCTGAAAGATGTGTCAATCTATGGTCTCATTTTGCAAGTACAGAGTATATGCTAAGTATATATAAACTAAGGTGACTCCAGTGTCAGGAGACAGCCTGATTACGTGGGCATTGTGTGTGCAGCTCATCAGTGACTAAAATGACATTATGTAGCACAAACCTATAATGTCATTACTAATAGGGTAAAACTATTTGGACATTTTAAACACATATAGTAAACAAAATATATGCTTCCTTTACTATTTTCAAATTCCTCCGCTCTTCCACTACTGCCTTCTTTTGAGAAAAAAAGCAACGTTCATGCCACACCAATTTAACTACTTCATTGCTAATTTTGCTGTTTAATTTTGGTTGTTTTCTACATGATGGATAACAATTTATCTAGACTGATTTTATCATCCAACTTAATCTCAAACTCTGCAATGTTTCCCATGCTTTGTGCTGGTTCTATAACAAATTATACAGGTGTCCACCTACCTCGATTTACAGCTTTATCGAGTTAGTTTACTATCAAGGGTTAGTTGTAGCTGGAGTTATCTCTTGGTCCTGCCTGACCCACAGTCAGGACAAATCTCTCTCACCCACCAATCCTGTAGCTGCTCAGACCCAAATAAACACAGAGATGCTTACATTATTTATAAACTGTATGAACTTGTGGCTCAGGCTTCTTGATATCTAGTTCTTATATCTTAAATTAACCCATTTCTATAAATCTATACCTTGCCACGTGGCTCGTGGCTTACTGGTACTTTACATCCTGCTCCTCATGGCAGCAGCTGGCAGTGTCTCCAGACTCAGCCTTCGACTTCCCAGAATTCTCCTCTCTTTATCCTGCCTACACTATACTTCCTGCCTGGCTACTGGCCAATCAGTGTTTTATTTATCAATCAATCAGAGCAACACATTCACAGCATACCCAGCAGGCAGTAGTAGAAGAAGCAAGAAATCCAAATAGGAAACACATTAAACTATCATTTACATTTACCTACATTATTAATTTCACTGTGCTCTTTATTTCTTTATGTGGTTTTAAACTTCTATGTCATGTTCTCCCACTGCAGCCTGAAGAACCCCCTTTATTATTTACAGTAGGTCACCAGTGCCATAGCCAATATTTCTCTTTTACCTGGGAACACCTTGGATTTTGTTTTTTAATTTTAAGGATGTTTTTCTCAATAGAGTTATTTATCAATCTATTTTTAAATTTTTATTAAAAAATTTTCTCATACAATGTATTTTGACCATGTTTCCCCTCCCCAATGCCTTCCAGTTCCTCCCCACCTCTCTCCCACCCAACTTTATGTTCTTTCTCCTTCAAAAACAGCAAGAGAAACAAACAAAAAGAAACACAAACAATAAAGGCAAGAAACAAGCAAGCAAACAAAAACAAACAAAAATGAAAATTAAAACAACGAGGCAAATAAGAAAAAAATACAAAAACAAAGTAAAATGAATAGAGCAATATCTTGCTTAACAAACATTAGAGAAAGTTCTTGCGGCTGATGGAAATTTACAGAGATCTACAACTGGACAATGTATAGATAGTGAGTGGCTTTAGAGCACTCAGTCCTGAATGAGATGCCTTCATCAAACCACTAATTTATAAATGATAAAAAAGCTCTCTTGGCTTCACCTATGAATCTAAGGATTTATTTTTAAATCAAACTATCTTAACCAGATTGGCTTATCTCATGATATTTAACAAGCATGTAAAACTCATGCATGCCATTGGAAGCCCTATTCTAGAAGGAAAAGAAGCTACATGGAAAGTGCATGTTCAGATAGCTCTGAGACTGACTTGGCCTACATTTATGGAACAATGACTCTTCATATCTGGTCCATCAATTGACTGAGTTTAAACTCTGATTAACCCAGACACGGATAAATTACATTCATCTTGACTCCAGATGGCAAATGTACTTGTGAATTCTGGTACTTGACTGCATTGCCATTCTATTAAGGTTGCATGCAGCTGCTAAGTGGTGATGTTGTGTTATATGCAAAATGCCTGCAGTGTGAAAAATTATTTTGAGTGTAAGTTCAACGTATGGGACTGCTGAGATCTAGTCCCAGACAGGATAATTCTGTTACATTTGATCTGATAATTGTCCCTACCTGAACAATTAACTTAGTCTGATGCATCAATTATATGAAATATTATTTCATTAGTAGCTACTAAATTACACCATCTCTTGATTTTTTTTAATTCTTGAGACAAAATCTCCTGTAGCCCTGGTTGGACTGAACTTGTTATATAGCCAAAGATGGCCCTGAACTGCTGATTATCCTGACTTTACCTCCAGAGTGCTGGATCATAGGTGCGTACCTCCATATCCATCTACAAAATGTTCTGAATCAAGTAAAATCATATTTTATATAAGAAACTTACAATATACCCATTAATTCATTGTTTCCTTAATGGATATCAATTAAAAGCTTTCTGTATAACAACAGTTCTCCCTCATGCTGAAAGATAGAAACAATTGGATTAAGGATCAATAAACAAAGATTTATCTTCTTTTATTTTAATTAAAAATTCCATACAATATATTCTGATCAAGTTTTCTCCTCCCAATCCTCCCTAACTCTCCATCCACCCAGCTCTAAAGCCTATTCTTTCTCTCTCTCTCTCTCTTTAGAAAACAACCCAAAAACTCAGAGATTTTCTGAGTCTGAGTTTTTGGGTTGTTTTCTAGACACCAAAATTAAACACACACACACAAACACACACCACACACACTAGAACCCATAAAATCACAAAATCAGAAACAATAATATGCAAGAAAAAAAAACAGTAAGACAAGAAAACACCCTAACAAAGCAATATGAGACAAAAAATCTACAAAAATACTATTGAGTTTGCTTGTTTAAGCCTACACTGCTGGACATGAGGCCTGCCCTTAAGTGTGGTTAACATACTCAGTAAGACTCCACTAAGACTCCACTGGAGAAACATAATATTTCCTTTCTAAGTGGCTATCAGTTGGAGGAGGCGTCTTATTCAGAGTTAGGAATCAGTGTCCACTTCCTTTTCTCCTCACTAGGACCCTGTCCGGCTTGAACCAGTACAGGCCTGATGAAGCTTTATCTTCTATTTGTATCAAACCTCCTAGAGAAATGGTAGACACAACTTTGAACCAGTATTTAATGAGAGATTAATGAACCATGCTTAACTACAATTGTCCTATGGAGTTACTTTGTCCAATGTGGCAGCTACTAGCCACATGAACCTGTTTAACTTTAAACTGATATGCTCAAAATTAAATATCATTTTGTCAGCCATATTATCTTCATTTTTGATAGTCAATGGCCACATGTGTTTGGTGTGGTGGCTCTCAATCATGGGGTTGTAACCCCTTTGTGAGTCAAACAATCTTTTCACAGGGGTTGCATATCCTGCATATAAGATATTTACATTACAATTCATAACAGTAGCAAAATTACAGTTATGAAGTAGAAACAAAAGTAATTTTATGGTTGGGGGTCACCATAACATGAGTAACTGTATTAAAGGGTCTCAGTATTAGGAAGGTTGAGAACCGCTGGTCTAGTATTTACCATATTGAATCATACAAATGTGGAATAATTTTATCTTCACACAATATTCTGTTTAGCACTCCTGGTATGGAAGTTGGAAGGAAAAATACCTGATAACTTTGTTATGTTAAAAATTAATTTCAGGCACATTTTATGAGCTAGCTATTTTTTATTACAACAGACATATTTATGAAGGGGAAAAACAAAAACAAAACAAAACAAAAAACAAAAGCAAAAAAAAAATAAAAACTTCAGAAACAGCCTTTACAAGCTTTGAGGTTAACAAAAGATTGAAGATAATTAGAAATATTCTTACCTTAGTTGTTATCATTTTCTTTACAGGGAACACTAGAAAGGCAAAAGTCAATGTTAATGAATGGTGAGGGTTATTACAGAATCTTCTCACTTTTCACAAAGTTCATTTTCCTCACTGAGCTTTTTCAGTGTGGTACAGTTAGCATAGTACAGCTTGCCCGACTGAACACACAGTCTCATTCTGAACGGTGCTCATTCCCTGGTACAGGTGGCCATGACAGCTAGATTTCCACCAAAGGAAAACACAATGCAGTGAACAGACCTTCCATGGGCTGCGTGCTTAACCTATGTTTTGAACCCTTTTAAAAGCCAACTTCTGTTCCATGGCTTCTAACATGCAGAAGAGAGTACCCCACCGCCACATACCATGAGGAAAAGTGAGAGATACCCAAGTCTCTAAGAATGTGCACACTCAGCAGGCCTAGTCACTAACCTGGAGCTAATCACTGCATTTGAGGTTTCTTTGTTACAGCAGCTAAGATAACCCCAATGTATGTGAGAGAAGATGCAGTCTTAATCTTGCATAGAAACTTTCAGAATTAGATACCAGAAACAGGGCTTTTTGTTTTGTGCTCTCGATTATAAATATTTTATAGCTATTGAATATTATTTAGGAAAATAAACTCATAACACTTTCCCTGAATAAACCATCAATCTTATCCCCAATGAAATTGCTTCCTGATTTTCATGTAGCTCTTACCTTGGGTGGATTCCCTAGAAGTAATATCTGAGCTAGGGATTATTTTACATTTATTGGGAAGTTTCAAAAGAAAAGTATAATATGCTTAGGAAAGCTGACTAGGGAGAGGAAAAGGGCCAAGAGAATCATGGATTCTGCTGTAATCTAGCTTTGGC
The DNA here is from genome assembly GCF_007827085.1 of Peromyscus californicus insignis. Lineage (NCBI taxonomy): Eukaryota > Metazoa > Chordata > Mammalia > Rodentia > Cricetidae > Peromyscus > Peromyscus californicus. The sequence goes on from NW_026294595.1 coordinate 113,429,358, forward strand.
TTCTCTGCACAGGGAGCTCTGGAGTAGAAATCATCCTGCTGAGAACCCAGCAGGGTGCCTACGGGATTTGAGTTTTGACATCCCTCATTTGTTGAATGATGGGACCTTTCAGGCATTTCCAGGAGGCTAGGCATTACTCCAGTACTTTGCAGTAGAGAGTAGCTGTGAGCTGAGCAGCCAATACTACCATAGCTGAAGTAAGTGAGGTCATCTACATAGTACACCAGCATCCATTACAGCCCTTACTGTTAAAATATGTGAAATTAGACTCTGAGGTTCCCATTAGATTAGGTTGGTGGGTAATGTTTCACAAAAAGGGAAATGCTTTTTTGACTCCAAATATGGTCAGTAGTTTTCCAAAGGAATTCTCTAATGAGGATGCTAAAGGTCAGAAAGTTGAGATTTAATACTTTGTATTTATATTTGATAAATATAAAATATTGAGGAGTTGCTCTGTATAATAAAATGTAAAAGAACAAAGGATGCTAGGTACTACTGTTCCCAGGAACATCACAAAAAGGAGTCCCCAATTCAAACAGGAGATACAATGTGTGGTGTATACAAGGCTAGATGGCCTGTGAATCAAGGTTTCTCAAGGACATGCTAAGAGACAGTGAGACAGATTCTTTACTTCCCTGTTCCTCAGTTTTTATTCTGGTTACATAAGGATAATGAGAGACAAAAATAGCTACTGGTTGTTAGGTGGTCAAATACTACTATGAATGAATAATTCTTTAGAGTATGACTTAGGACACAGTGGGAGATGCAAGGGTGACTCTTAAAGCAAAACTAAGTCTTGAAATGGGACATGGAAGGCAAGGCATGCTAGAGACAGAACAGGAGGGTATGATGGTTACAGAAGCCCTTGAGCAGGTGTTTCAGAAGGAAATCTTATTTCTAACAGTGAATGAATTTGGCATATATTCTTTGTGCCTCAGTTTCCTCATGTTTACATTTAGAATTTTCTCATAGAATTGAACTGAAAATTAAGTGACATAATCCTTCTAAGATTCTTAGTAGTATCTATGTCATATTATAGTTTCAATAAAATATGTGGTGATATTTTATTTATATTCTAACAAATAAAGCTTACCTGGGTCAGAGGACAAAGCCAGTCACTATATTAAACATAGAGGTTAGCCTTGGTATCATAGGCCTTTAATTCTAGCATTCGGGAAGCAGAGGTTCATTGAGATTCTGTCAGTTCAAGGCCACATGGGGAACAGAAACAGGTGTGGTGGTACATGCCTTTAATCCCAGCACTAGTTAACCATAGAGGTCTGGAGGTTTATACAGACAGATAAGAAGTGATAGAGTTGAGCAGAAAGAGGAAGTGATGTAGCTGGGTGGAGAGAGGAAGTAAGATGGCAGGACACAGAAAGGTATATAGGCATGAGTATACAGGAAGTAGCTCTCTCTTGGGCTGAGGATTTCCAAGCTGTAAGAATGTGGCTGGCTTCTTTCTGCTTCTCTGATCTTTCAGCTTTCACCCCAATATCTGGCTCTGGGTTTTTTATTAATAAGACCTTTTAAGATTCGTGTTACAAGTGTTACAAAAATATGTTATTATTCCACATTAAAAGGTGTGGAGCTTTCTCAGAGAATTAAGAGCATTTCATTGGGTTTGTTTCATTGCTTGTTTATGATATGAGTGTGAATCTATAGAGATATATAAAGCTGAGCTAAGAATTTGCTACTGTGTAAAAGTAATATGATTTACCTTGGTCCTGTAGGCAGCACAGGTCCAGTGAATATTAAATATGATTCCCAGAGTAGTAGCAGTTAGCTCATGCTGTGTAACAAAGTAAGCTGTAAATTAGTGCCTTAAAATGGAACCCACTGGACTGGCTCAAGACTGAGTAGTCTGAAGATCTGTGCTTGGATAAGCTGATAAATTCTTCAGGTGTCACAGAAGCCCTTTCATGATTATGATTGTTTCCTATTCATATAGGAAGCTCTGCTGCAGAGGATTGGCCAGTGTAGGTTTGGAACTCACTGCTCCTCTACCCTGTGATCTCATCCACTAGTAGGCTACCCCTACCTTGTTAGCCTAATAGATGCAGGGATCAGATAGAAAATAATAGCACAATGATTAAGACTATGGGGTTAGAGCAGCACAGTCTAGCTTGAGAAGCATTTTGTTGATCAAAGTAAACTGTAAGGTCTACTACCCCCATCGAGAATGCATGGACTTGGTGAAGTTACAGCAGAAAGATCATGCATACAGGACATGATTAATGGAGGCTCATGGTGACAAGAACATAGTAAACTCAGTGGGAGTTAAGGCATTCGTGGGAGTGGGCAGATGCTGCAGCTATACCATTGGCATTCATATCAGGGTTCAGTGTGTGTAAGGTCCCGGTGAAGCTGTTGGAGGAGAAGAAAAGTGAGGAAGTTCTCTCAGGAAGTGTGTAAACTCCAAAGTCAGGCCCACCCATGCCTCACTTCTCTTTCTTGTGCCCTGACTTCTTACTTGCAGATATTTCTATGATTATTGCTGGGCCTATTAGACAATATGGCCTTGAAAAGTCTGGGTCATTTTGAAGGCAAAGAGACCTTATTATTCTACATGATTTAAAAGTCATAAGGTATCTTCCTAATCTCATGTGGTCTTCATTTACCATGGTCTCCTATTCCTTGTTCTCCCTCTCTGTTGCTGATCCAGCTGGGATCTCCCGCTCCTCCAAGCTCTCTTTCCCTCGACCCTTGCCTTTCACTACCCCCACTCATGTCCAGGCTGTTCATGTAGATCTCATTCCATTTCTCTGTCATTGGGTGATCCCTGTGTCTTTCTTGGGGTCCTGTTTTCCAGGTAGCCTCCCTGGTGATGTGAGTAGCAGACAAGTCATCCTTGTTCCACGTCTAGTATCCTGCTATCAGTGAGTACATACCATGTTTGTCTTTCTGAGTCTGGGTTACCTCACTCAGGATGATTTTTTCTAGATCCATCCATTTGTCTGCAAACCTCATGATGTCATTGTTTTTCTCTGCTGAGTAGTATTCCATTGTGTATATGTACCACATTTTGTTTATCCATTCTTCAGTTGAAGGGCATCTAGGTTGTTTCCATGTTCTGGCTATTACAAACAATGCTGATATGAACATAGCTGAACAAGTGCTCTTATGGTGTGGTTGAGCATTCCTTGAGTATATGCCCAAGAGTGGTATAGCTGGATCTTGGGGGAGATGGATTCCCAATTTTCTAAGAAAGCGCTTGGGGGAGCGGGAGATCCCAGCTGGATCAACAATAGAGAGGGAGAACAAGGAATAGGAGACCATGGTAAATGAAGACCACATGAGAATAGGAAGAAGCAAAGTGCTAGAGAGGCCCACAGAAATCCACAAAGATACCCACACAACAGACTGCTGGCAATGGTCGAGAGACAGCCCGAACTGACCTACTCTGGTGATGGGATGGCCAAACACCCTAATTGTCGTGCTAGAAACCTCATCCAACTACTGAGGGATCTGGATGCAGAGATCCATGACTAGGCCCTGGGTGGATCTCTGGGAGTCCAATTAGCGAGAATGAGGAGGGTTTATATGAGCGAGAATTGTTGAGACCAAGGTTGGATAAAGCACAGGGACAAATAGCCAAATGAATGGAAACACACGAACTATGAACCAATGGCTGAGGGGTCCCCACTGGATCAGGCCCCCCGAATGGGTGAGACAGTTGATTGGCTTGATCTGTTTGGGAGGCATCCAGGCAGTGGGACCGGGTCCTGTGCTCATTGCATGGGTTGGCTGTTTGAAACCTGGGGCCTATGCAGGATTGCTTGGCTCGTCCTGGGAGGAGGGGACTGGACTTACCTGGACTGAGTCTACCAGGTTGATCTCAGTCTGTGGGGAAGGCTTTGTCCTGGAGGAGATGGGAATGGGGGGGCCTTGGGGGAAGTTGAGGGGGCCTGGAGACGGGAGGGGGGAGAACAAGGGAATCCATGGCTGATATGTAGAACTGAATTGTATTGCAAAATAAAAAAAAAAAAAAGTCATAAGGTACCAAGACAGGAAAAGTTGTTGAAATGAAAAAGGAATTTTAGTATATAAAATTGGAACATTCTCAATATCAATACCACCAAACCCTTATCTTAATATTATATCTATTTAGGAAGCCAAAAGTAAAATGCAATGTGGCGGCATTCCTGCTGAGCTCCTGGCTTGGCTCCAGAGAGCAGCACCTAGCCCTACTCCTTCCTTTGTTTAATCATACCTTTTGTTCCTCTTACCTTTTGTTTCTCTGTCTCCCTATGTGAATCTTATTTGAGAGTCAAGGATCAGAGAGTCCTCCAAGGATCAAAGGCCTATGCAAAACTTGGTCCAGGAAACCCCGGAAAACCATGGTACCTGATAAATCAAGTAATTTGCACCTGGCATTTGGTCTCTGGGAGCTCCTTTTGGGTTGCTTTGAAGGTATAGAAATTAACTATCGAACTGTAAAATGGAGTAAATAAATATGCCCTAGGCAAAGGGTTAATGCTTCAGTCCTTCGAGGCTGGACCCCCCTGCAGCCATGAAAGGCCTCTGAATCTTCATTCCATGGATCTTCGTGAACCCACACACTCATGTAGCAACCACACAGCTACAATGCAATTACATTTTAATTTTATTAAATAAAAAAGAAAGCCAAAGAATTGACAGAATCCCAATAGATGTACTAAAGTAAATAGATAGCATTGACGGGTGCTGCATTTTTGATAAAGTACAAAGTAGTATTTGAGCCTTACATTATACCACATGTTTGATATAATTTATATAAATATTGATTTCTAGATAAATACTGTTAGTATAGAAAGTATATTTTATCAAAGACCACTAACCTGTAAGACAATAATTGATTGACAATCCTATGTTATACTGATATTGAATCGAGGAGCCAAAATTTAAACATTTTAGGTTTTCTGGCTTCATTTTCTTACTTTGATAAAACACTCTGACCAAAATCAACTTAGGGAGGAAAAGTTTTATTTGATTTACCTTTCAGGTCACAATATATCATTGAGGGGAGCCAGGGCTGGAACCATGTAGGAACATGGCTTGTTGGCCCACTCTCTGGCTCATGGGTAGCTAACTTTCTTACACACACCAGGAGCACATGTTCAAGAAATGACACTGTTCACACTTGCCTGAGCCCACCTTACATCAACTAAGACCCAGAAATGTCTCCACAACAATCTGATAAAGACAACTACTCAGTTGAGATCTTTTTTTTTTTTTCAGATGATTCTAGGAGGTGTTAAGTTGACAATTGAAGCTAACAAAGACACTGGGTTTCAAATCAAGCCCTGAGTACAAATCCAGATGCATAACTGCAGCCCTGTTAGTCTGTAATCAAGGTGATCACTCAGAGTGACTAGGCTGGGTTTTCCTCTAGTGTCACAGATTAGATGTAGATAAAATCATTTGAGTGGTGGTGAAGCTTTACAGTTGGTACTGCATGCCAGGAATATGGCTGACTCTTTGTCATTAGATAAGCCAGGCCTGTTGCAGCTAAGAGGAAGTCACTTTTATTCTAACAGTTACATTCTGCTCTTTATGTTCCTCTCTGGAAACAAACTGTGGGATGCACTGGTCTTGTCTCTTCCCAGGAATGCACATCTCTGCTGAGTCCACCCAAGCATAGGGCTCTGCAGCCTTGTGTCTGTGCCCCTTTTCTTTAGTCTCGCGGCACCTTGGGGCTGATTTTAGTATCCTGGGACAGAGGTGGTCTAGAATACCTTGCCTGAAACCCACTCACCTCAGCTCTTTGAACAACATACTACTCACTCAATAAACAGTTTAGCTGATCAATGGTTTGTTGCTCTCAGCTTTCCTTTCTATAGGTGCTCTGAAAGAAGTATTATTTTTAAATCACCAAAAATCATAAATTAATTTTATCTTTAAAGTGGGAGACAAATGTAAAATTTAAATATCTGACTTTTCCTCCCCTGTTGGATAACTATTGTTGAACTGTGAATTGAATAAATTGAACTATCTGTTCATTTGGGCTGCCCAGAGGTTGAATTTGAGAGGAAAAAATAGTGTTAGGTTCATCTAGGAAGGGAGCCAAGTTCTACAGTGTTGGGAAGGGAAGGGTAGGGAAGGGAAGAGAAGGGCAGGGAAGGGGAGGGGAGAGGAGGGAAGCTGAGGGGAGGGAAGGGGAGGGGAGGGAAGGGGAAGGGAGGGGATTGAGAACAGCTGAGGCTTACCCCTGCAGGAAAAGACTGCATCAGGGTAGAAAATATGCCCTGGTATCTCCTGCCTGAGAGGAGAGGTGCTGTGGATATCATTCTGTATAAATAAAACACTGACTGGCCAGTGGCCAGGCAGGAAGTATAGGTGGGACAAGGAGAGAGGAGAATCCTGGGAAGTGGAAGGCGGAGGAAGGAGACACTGCCAGACGCTGCCATGACAAGCAGCATGTGAAGATGCCGGTAAGCCACGAGCCACGTGGCAAGGTATAGATTTATAGAAATGGATTAATTTAAGATATAAGAACAGTTAGCAAGAAGCCTGCCACGGCCATATGGTTTGTAAGCAATATAAGTCTCTGTGTTTACTTGGTTGGGTCTGAGCGACTGTGGGACTGGCGGGTGACAGAGATTTGTCCAGACTGTGGGCCAGGCAGGAAAAATCTAGCTACAGAGAGGGGCCTGAGGTGTTCAACTGCTGTGAGCCTTAGGTCATAGCAGTACGAAGGGACTGCAAAGGGAAGGGACTCTCCCCAACCAAATTTCGGAGGGAAGAGATATCCAGAGTGGCGCTGATTGTAAGCTGTGCAGAGAGCTTCAGAGCTTCAGAGCTTCAGAGCTTCAGAGCTGTATCTTTAGTGAGTCTTCCCCCACCTTGGATGAGCTTTTCTTTGATGTAGCTGCTTTTGAATTCTCCACGTACCTGTAAGTAGCCCCTCACTCATGTTCTTGTGAGTAACCCCAATAAAAACTCAAGGCTCACAAAGTTGGACTTCAGCGCAGTCATTACTTTGGTCGATTGTGGGGATCCTTTCTTAGGTAAATAGTTGTGTGCTTTGTGTCTCCCCTGGAAAAAAATCTGTCACACAACAGTCCACAACTTGAAATCTTCTAGCCTCAGCCTCCAGAGTTCAAACTGGACAGGTATATACCAGCATTCTAGGTAGGGTCAAACGTGATTTCTTTTTTTAACTAACTGTTCATATTCTTTAATGGAAATAAAACGAGATATATAATAGATTTGTATGGGGAAGGAGAGTTGGCTCAGCAGTATGTACTGCTTTTGCAGAGGATCTGAGTTCGGATCTTAGCACCTTTTCTGGAGACTCCTGCTCTAGGGGCTCAGACAGCCGCCCCTGCCTTCTGAGCACAAAAACTACATACAGACATACACAAAAAGACATACAAAAAAAATACATGTAAAGATCTTTGGAAATGGTGATCCTGTAATATCTGGGGCTGGAATCCCATATTCTTTTTTTCCTGTTGCTTTAACCACCAGCCCAGAGAACCTCTCAGAAACAAAGGGGCCTCTGGTAAAACAAAATAGATACATATTATTCAGTCATTGAGGATCTTTCCAGTTGTACTACTACAGTTGCCATTTTTGCATCTAGTTGCTTTCTGCCTTCCGCCTTCTGCTGGTGCCTTTTTCTCTTAAAACAAATATTTTAAAACTCATGAAAAATCATTTGATTGTGTGTGTGTGTGTGTGTGTGTGTGTGTGTGTGTGTGTGTGTGTGTGTGATAAGAGGGGAAACAGTGTTAAGTGTGTGTGGGGGAGTCTCATGGTTGGGGAAGAAAGCACAAAAAATGTTACCAAACAGTCCATTGGATGGCTATTTAAAAGGAACAGTAACCATCCAGAGTAGGGTAGCCATAGCAACAAACCTGAATATTATGGTGAGTAAGAGGACCCACTGGAGGAGGGGGGACAATGCTGAGCGTAGGGGTCTCCAGCAAGCAGGCTTTCTCAGCACAGCTCTGTCTCACAGACTGGAAAGGAACAGCTCTAGCTGAAGCCTGAGCCTCCTCAATGAACACAGAGTATATCTATAGCTTTGGCAACCTCCTTAGAGAACTGAAAGTTGGCTTCCTTAGAAATAACCTAAATGGAAGCATATTTTTAAAAATATCTTTGATCAATTTCACATTATGAGGAATTAAAAAAAAAACAAAAAAACAGACAGAAGACCACATGGAAGCTGTGGGTGGGAGCTGTGATTGTGCCTTTTCAAGCAGTTCCTTCGACGCTGCTACGCATTTGGACTCTGATCATATGATATTCACATGAAGTGGCAGAAGCTCCCTGGAGTCGGGACAGTGCCTGCCTAGCCCCTTCTGTCCGGCTGGTGTACCAGCTGCAGTGGGGGTGGAAGCTGGTGCCTTCCAGCTGCTCTTTGTAGAGACATGCCTCTCCAGGAAATGTTTAGGAAGCCCTACTTTGATCCAATGACTGGGGTATGAAACCTCAGCCTCTTGCCTCAATTCCAGGATATTATGTGGTGCCTGTCAAACTTACCTGTGATATCAGCCTCAAAACAGATCATAAGGGACTTGTTTCCTGTCTTGTTTTCCTTTGTTCTATTTTATGTCCCTCAATTCCTTAAAGAATTCTTTTAAGTATTCTCAATCAGGAAAGCGCTTGTTGGATGATCTCATTTTGGGAATTGGCTCCTGGGTAACTCATTCTAAAACTGTCATCTTGGAATTCATACTGCGAGCAGGGCTGAGCCAGTCTGGTTTCTATCTGTGTTCCACTGCAGGGGAGATAGTGGGCTTGCACTCTCAGGGCAAGTGTTATACAGTGGTAGAGTTGCTGGCTTGTGTGCACATATGATTTTGACCATCTGAACCTATATCTCTACCTTCTCACTCCTATTTCACTTCTGTCTGTTTCTTGCCAGCTTCTCCTGAGATCACACCATCAATACATTACAACAACAATCTTTCCCATAAAGGACTACTTCCTAGATAGCCTCACCCAAAACATACTCCAACACTTGAGGGAAAATAAGGATATATCCCATGTAATTCTATGGAATCCACCTGAGTCTATTGACTTCTGTTCCAAATTACTCCAAGTCACTTTTCATTAGATTTGCAAAGCATTTCTGGTGACAGAGAGCTCCTTGATGCTACAATCTGAATTATGTTATCTGTTGAACTAAATGACCTCTAGGGCAGACACCAGCGCAGTTGTCTTTGAAGAGCTAGTGTTGCATTCACCACGTGCTTGGATTTGGGAAGGAATGAAAATAGACGGAAGAGTAGATTTTATGGTTGGGTGGGACAGATTTAGTCATCACCATAAAACTTCAGATTGTGTCTCTATAAGAAGGGGTTTTTCATCCTTTGGTTTTTCTGTCACTTTGATGCTACTTCCTTGTAAAGTTCTGATCCTTCCTGCAGAATAGATGCCCTGCTTAGAGCTGCTTTTCTGGACTTGGACATATATCTATCATGTCCTTGCCTGATAGAGCCATCTTCTCTAGAGGTGCTTAGGAGGCTAGCCCTTTGTCTCCTAACCCCTCAGAGGCAGTCATTGGTTAACTAATGATGCTGGGATTATAAAGTCTATATATTGGCCTCTAACTGGAACCACACTGTGGAGAAATTCACTATATAGCTACGTAGGGAGGCAGATTCCAGCTGAGACCACATTGCTCATCAGCTCTTTTCCAGCTCTCTCCTGTTCCCCATGGTCTCTTGCCAGTTTCTCCTGGCACCACTCCCTCAATGAATCCTTTGAAACGAGTTTACCTGTGAAGCTTTGTATAACATTCATTGTCACACTGGCAACTCAGAACAGGGAGGGCACAGGGAGCAGGTGGAGCTGGGGAATGAATACCATTGATAATTTGGTCCATGGTAAACAATTTAGAGTTCTTGGTGTAGGAAGAGTTGCATTTCGTTCAGTTTTACAAATATGCCTTCAATATGTGGGAACAAAGAGAAAAGCTTTTAGTGTGTTCTTTTCCAAGAAATTGGAGAATTGTTTTCATCTGTTGCTTTCATTTGCATCTATATCCTTAGTGTTTGAGACAGGGGGTCCTCAAGTATTTGTTGAATGTGGCTGAACAGATATCTCATTGGTAGACTTTTCTATTTCTGAGCACACTTGGGATACAATAAATATATTAAAATGGCAGGCTTAAGGGACAAAAAAGATTAACCTACTTTTAGCTTTATTAACTTTGCTTCTGCAATCTTTCTGGTGAAGTGGGGCAAGTCTTACTAAATGCTAATTATCTCCCCTATTCTTTTGTATTTTGCTTGTTTCATTCTTGAGGGTGTGTTTGTCATGGAGAAGTTAACTTATTCAATTCAAATATTCATCATATGTGAGCTCAAAGCTATAACCGAATTCTAATGCCACATTGAAAGCTGATTTTGACATTTATTCAAATCAATGGAGGTTTTAGTTTATTAGGAGGACTGTGTAGTACTGAGCGACCTATGGAATCCAGCAGGCTCTGCTTGATTTAAAGAGCAGGCTAGAATATCAGGGTCTTCGGACTTTAGATGAGGCTATGTTTGACAACAGTTTTCACTAATATCTCTATTAGTGACAACGTTTACATAGTTCTTGACAGATGAGAGAAGGATGAAATGAACTGGGAAGTGTTGTGCCAATATTTTATGAATAGGATATGTGTCTTTTGATTTCCTCTGTACTGCCTCAATTAGTTGTCAAAGTTGGAAATTAGAGCAAGTTCAATATTTCAATGTCAAAAAACTCAGCTTTTGAGATTAATAATATTTTAACTCATTTTTTGTTTTAAGGAAGTGATGAGCAGTTGTAAGCATATTCACACTGAAGGGTCACAGAGCGCTTGAACTATTGTATTGTGAATCTACCACCTTGTGTCACACCCTTGCAGCTGCATCATTTTACACACACACACACACACACACACACACACACACACACACACAAAAAAAAAAAAAAAACACACACCCCTACATTTTGCCACATCTGTGTGATTTTTCTTTTATCCATCCTAATGAGCATGAAGTGATATCTTGCTGTGGTTGTAATTTGCACTTCTTTGATTGTTAGTGGTATTGTACATATTTTTGTGTGTTTTTTTAACCATATATAAGTGTCTGGGAGAAATAATGATTCAAGTCCTTTACACACTTTTAATTGGGTTGTTTGATTTTTTTCAGCGGGTGGGTAGAAAAAGTTCTTTATACATTTTAATTTTATCCTTTATCAAATACACAATTTGCAAATACTCTCTCCCATTATATAAGCTTTTTTTCCCACTGTGTTGCTTGTGTCCTTTACATTTGATATATTTGTCCAGTTTTGCTTTCCGTGTGTGTGTGTGTGTGTGTGTGTGTGTGTGTGTGTGTGTGTGTGTGTGTGTGTGTGTGTGCTCATGTGTATACATGTGTCTAAAAGCCAGAGGGCAATCTTGGTATTCATTCTTCTAGTTCATCCACCTTGTGAAGACAGGGTCCCCTCATTGGTTTGAGACTCACCAAGTAGGAGAGGTTAGATTTCTTTCAAGTCCTCTGGATCTGTCTGTCTTGTTGGTCTTCTAAGCTATGGGATTATAAACAGGAACTCCCATGACCAGTCTAGTTTATATGTGATCTCAAAAAAATTTATGTGGATTTTTAACCAATATTTACTTCTAGGTTCCAAAGATTTCAGCTCACACTTGGGCCTTTCATCTATATTGACTTTTTTTTTTTGTAAATATGTTGAGGCAATACCAGTCTCACCTCATTCTCTTTCTTGTGGGTGTTCAGCTTTCCCAATACAAATTTTAAAGAGATTGCTCTTTTCTCAATAAGTTGTCTTGGAATCCTTGTCAAGTGAGCAACTTGACCATACACACAAAGGCATTTTTTTTCTGGGATTACTGCTGTTTTCTTGTCTATCTTCATGCCAGGACTGTCACTTTAAATATGCTTTGAAAGCAGAAAATGTGATAGTTTAACTTTTGTTCTTCTTTTCAACATTAACTTATGTATTTGAGATTTTATATTAATTTTGAGATGGATGCTTCAGTTTCAACAACAACAACAAAAGTACTGGTATGAATTCTACAGTGATGTATTTAACAGTGAAGTTCTGTAATACCCTAGTATTGTTCTTTCTGCTTAGGATGGCTTTGGTTATCTGAGGCATCTGTGCTTCCACATGAATTTTAGGATCATTTTTTTCTACTTCTATGAAGAATGACATTGGAATTTTGATAGCAATTTCATTATTGAATCTGCATATATATGCATTTTATAATGTTAATTGTCTAAGTCTGAGAGCATTGGACAGATGTGCATCTTCTGTTTGCTTTCTTACTTCTGTGTTTTGAAGTTTTCATTGTATAGTTCTTTCACCTCCTTGGTAAGGTTTTATTCACACACACACAAACATACACACACACACACACACACACACACACACACACACACACACACACACGAAGTTATTTTAAGTGTTATCATTTACCATTTCTTTCTCATCAAGTTCATTATGGATATATAGGAAAAAAACTATTGAGTTTTTAATCTGGGTGATATATAGATGTCACATTTTGGGCTGAGCTTTCCATTGTCTCTTGTTCTCTACACTTTAATCAGTGTGAGTCATATACTGAAAAATGAAATTTCTCTCACGAGGTTTGAGAGATGCACTAATCTATGAGTATAGAGATAAGTCCTTAGGAGTTGGCTTAATATTATATCCACACAGCAGAATAATTGTAATAGCTTTCCCCTAGGGTCTATGACCTGTCTAGCCACAAGTACTTGATCCTAATAATGTTGCCAGGTATTGGTTACGTTTTGTGGAGGAAGCCTTAAATCTAACCAGAAAGTGGTTGGTCACTCCAGTGACATCTGTGCCACTGCTCTACCAGTGGGTATGTCTTGCCAGGCCAGTCTTTATATCCTTAGCTATGAAAAAATGCAAATTAACACTTTGAGATTTCATCTTAACCTGGTCATAATGGGTAAAATTAAAAATAAATTTTACATTAAATGCTGGCATAGATGTGGGAGAAAGGTAAATAATTATTCACTGTAGATAGGAGTTCAAAGTGGAAGCCACTAGAGAAATCAGTGTGGATTTTTTAAAAAGCTAGAAATACCAAACAATCAGGCTATAACACTCTTGGGCAAATATTCAAAGGACTTTATATCCTACTACAGAGATACCTGTTTATCCATGTTCATTGATGATCTATTCATAATAGAAATGGAAATTATCTAGATTCCCATCAACTGACCAATGGACAATGATAGCACATTTCATTTATACAATGGAGTATTATTTAACTATTAAGAAAAACATGAAATTGACAGGTATAATTGGTGGAACTGTAAACTATCATCCTGAATAGAGAAACGAAGACCCAGAAAAATGAACACTGCATATTAGCTTGAATCTTCAGATATGTGTGCTTCATTTGAAATATACATAGAGGTCGGGGAATTTGTGAAGGGCCGTGGAGGCAGTGTATGGGGGGGCTTTCAAGCAAGGATAAAATGCTAATAATTGGAAAAGTTAAATGGCATGGGAGATGGGAAGACTGGGTACAGTAGGAGTGGCATAATTAACATTAAATAACTTTCAAAAGAATTCTTAAGGACAGTCACTACTATTGATATATATATATATATGTGTGTATATATATATGTGTATATGTGTGTGTGTGTGTGTATATATATATATATATATATATATATATATATATATATATATATATATATAAACTTCAACCAGCATGCACTGTCTGTATACAGGAGTAAACTTTACCAATCAGCTTGTCCATAGATTATCAGAGCTCCCAATCCTTTTCTGATGTCTTGCCCCTCTTCATATCTGGCTTTGAGTCTATAGTTTTCACATGCTGCTTGTGTCTGTTTGTAGCTGCTTCCTAGATATGGTGCCCGGGGTATCAATGATCTGAGTTAAACCAGATAGAATTCAGTCTTTCAGAGTGCTCTAAGGGAAGCAGGGGTGCTAGTCCTCCCCAGTATTTTTGTGCCTCCTGTGAGAGGAGTCCTGATAAAAGAGATTTATTTGCAGTCATTCTGTGGCAGGCTGCACACAGGAAACATACCAATTTTTGTAAATTTTCCTATTCTTTGCTCTGGAACTTGATTGAGGCATTACAATGGCCTGTAACTTTCTGCCTAAATTCTAGAGTTCTCAGATGTTTGAATACAAACGCTGTTAATTTTTCTGTCTCTGTTAATACGTAGATCTCATTCCAGGCAATGTTTTTAGAAATCAAAGCAAATGAAGAAATTCATTTATGGTGTTTCAAATGTTTGCATTAAGGCAGAGTCCCAAAGTTTATTGTTTTTTCGTTGTTGTTTTTTTTTCACTTGTTACAGGGAATGAATGTTTAATGCTAGAGGAAAAGTTACAGTGTGACTAATTCAGATCATTAGGCCAAGAGGACTGTGACAGAGTTGTGTTATAACCTGACTTTGGCCATTAGGCCAAGAGGACTCAGACTAGTTGAAGATAGAAGAGAGTTGTGTTATAACCTGACTAGGTAGGACCAGTAGGCCAAGAGGACTTCGATTAGTTGAGGATAGAACAGAGTTGTATTATACCCACCACCTTGAAAATAGGAGTTCTAGTAGGGTAGGATAAAAAATAAATGCAAAAGCAGAGGAGAAAATTCTTATAGAAATCACAGTTATGCTTGTTCTGTCTTCTTTAACATGGTCAGTAGCTAGGTAAAAATCATGGGAACTAATATGTGTAAAAGATTCAGGTCCAAAATGTGGGATTGTTATAAAATGCATGCTAAAGATGAGAGAAGATTTTTATTTTTATCTTTGTATTTTCTTACTCAAAAGTGCAATTTAAATCAAGAAACAACAGATATTTATTTATTTTGTAAAAGCATCTTTTGAGAACAGGTGGTAACTAAAGATTTAAAGATCAAAACTACAAATTTTGCTAAAATTGTGCCTTTAAATTTTTTTCTAACCAGGCAGCTAAGGCTGAGTTTTCATACCAAGTCCTCCCCCTGCTCCGAGACTGTTAAACCTTTCTTCTCTAGTGCAGATCTCCTTGTACCTGCTTAGCTTCATCCTTACTCAAACCTGTTCTCAGAAAGAGGTTACCTGAGTAACTGTGGGCCAATGCTGGTCCAGGCTGGGGACATTGCACTTAAATGTTATTGTGCTGTAAGTCTAATAGAAGGTCAGCTGGGTTTGTGTCTAGGGGATTTCAGGCCTCATGGAACTAGCTGTGACAACCAAGACAACTGAGTGGAAGAGCTGTTGGAGGGCAGTTGAGAGATGTCACACTATCAATTTTATTCCTGCAAATGATGGCAGTATTAATCATTTGGAGAGAATTTTTTAATTGAGACAAAATAGTAAACTTCTACCATGGGAACTTGGCAAATATATGCCATCCATGTCTTTCTTTGCTTGTTTATTTTTATTATTTGTAGACAAGGTTTCACTATGTGGCTCGGGTTTCATGATTCTCCGGTCTTTGCTAGCACTAGAACCGCAGGCATGCATTACTGTACCCGTTGTGTTGCCCCGTTCCCAATGTGTTTGCTCTAAACAGTCAGAGGAAAATGAGCCCTGGGTGATCTTGAAGAACCACCTATAGTGTTTAATCAGAACAGAGCAAGCAATTATGATGCTTCCTCCATAAAACTAATTGTTCTACCTTTAGTAAGAGAGAACTCTCAAAAATATTTCATAAGCATATTGATTCACTACTTCATTCCACACCTATTAGCCATGAGATGCATGACAAGAATTGTTCCGGGCACCTTCTTGATAGATGGTAACAAAACAGATAAGATTTCCTTCTTCTTGGAGGGCTTAGATTCCAGGGGTTGAAGTAGAAACAGGTATAAGAAAATAGATGTGATTAATAAGTACATTTTATTATATGCTAGAAGATGAGAAGTGCTAAGAAAATGAAAATAGACTATGAGAAGAGATACTGGAAGTAGGAAAACAGGTGTACACCATTTACACTTTAAACATTGTGCTCCAGCACAGCCATTTTTAAACAATCCCATCTCTGATACCCACACCCTTAGTCAACAATTTTTCATTCTTATTCTTTAAAGTTCCACTGAATAAATATTTTAAGTTTGGAGGTTTGCATGCAACCTTTTTCTACCAGTCTTTTTCTTGTTTGCTTGGTTTTATACAACATTATAAAACATGAAAAAGCTTTGCTACCTTGTGGGCTGTATGAAAACTGAGAACAGAATGGATTTTTCCAATTGGAAATGGTTTGCCAGAGTCTACCCTGAAGCTTATCAAACCAGAAGTTTACTTTCGGGGCATGTGTGTGTATTCACATGGGAGAATGTACAATATCTTGAAGGCTCTCTGGGTTTCCTTACGTTTTTTCTATCTCAAGAGGACCTATCAGAATTCAAATAAGGTTTATGTATGTAATAGGAATAATTTTTTTATCAGCCCCCATACATTCTTTGTAATGATGGCTTGATTATGGATGGTTGTTTTCTCTATATAGAATGCTAGAAAACAGAATGGAGCTCCATATTACTTCCTAACTAGTAGTCAGCACAAGAGCTAGGATTATTCCTTGATGGTAAAGCCTGAACTCTGACACACACACACACACACACACACACACACACACACACACACACACACCTTTCTCCCCCTGGTATTCTATCACTGGCTGACCAGCCACAGGAGTTTGCACCCCCTCCTCTTCCTTTCTTCCAATCTCTCTGTATTCATGTTTCCTCCTTCACTGAAGCAAAGGGACACTGAATATCTTTGTTGTGGAAAAGGGAAAAATATCTGAAGCTGCCATGACTTGGTGAAGAGCCTGTGATTATAATAAGTATATAAAAACTGATACTCTTATATCATATATATATTTTCAACTTGTCAATCTGATATCCATCATGCTATAGGACATTAGCTTTGGAAATCCTCACACACATATATTTTAAACATTTGATGTGCTTGTTCTCAGCCTTTCTATTGACCAGAGATAGGAATGAGGGGCTGGTTTTGCACAGTCATGACCGAAGCAAAACGCCATCTGAGCCTGACTGGATGGAAGCCTCATTGATGCCCATTCTTTATTAACACATGAATATCCACTTCAATTTGTAAATACTCAGAACACATGATTTGTTTGGTGACAATTACTAGCATAGTACCTGCCACATTTTAGGTATTTTGAGGAAAATTATTTTAGGCTTTTTGTGTCTGAGACCACCAACAGGGCTTATCTGGAAGACAAGCTCTAGCTTGTTTACATGGTTACCTTTTAAGTCAGTCTTTGGAGAAAGCCCTACCTGATGATCACCTGTCTTAGGCATGCAGAACGTTTAGCACTACCTCTGAGACATCTGATGCCTAGGTCCTCCCTGAATTTTTGTTCAGTTATGCACTTCCCATGAAACCATATTATCATGTTTATCTCTACTTTTAGTTCCTCCTAAAGTCACCCTGCCTTGCTTTCCCTTTTGGCCCAAGCATGTTCTTTTCTAAGACAATCAAGTGCATTGTTGAGCTAACCCTTTCTTTCTCTGTTCAGTTGTCGCTTTCGTAGTAAGCCTCTGTCTTATGGTCACTCTTACATACTCTATTTTCTCCTTACCCCTTTACTTTGTGGATTGGTGACTTGCTTTTTGGTGTACCAACTAGCATATAAGCACCATGGAGCAGGAAACTCGTACCTCACTTGTCCCCATCAACCCTGGAAAAAGCCACAGACAGTGTAGAGAGCCACGCTTGGAAAAGCTTATTGAATCATAATCATAATCCTATTAAGATGAAAACCAGCAGACATGCACTGTACTTAAATGGAGATGTCATTAAGTATGCATGTCACTTCAGTATATCACAGGGGAAAACTATAGTGTCACAAAAAGTTCACTGATGTAAACTGCAGCAAACACAGGGAACTTCTAGAAAGAATACAGTTCAGTGTGATCAAGTTCTGCGAACTGTTTTATCTGCTCATATCAATTGGAAATCTTGCTGAGCTGGCAACTGATTTTCCTAACAATGATGATTAACACAAGATGTAAAAATACCCTCTGAATCATCAAAGGAAATTAGATTCTGTTTAACATAGAACCTGCGAAACCCCATTAGATGCATTTCTTAATTATTTTAAAGTCCATGAATCGCTGTTAAGCAGGCAACATAACTAGCTGGAGGAGCTTATTTCCTAGTCTAGCAGATAAACACCGGGTTCATTGTGATGTGATCGCTTAAGGACAGCATGTCTGCAAAAATGTCTGGGAGGAAACAGCAAACACAGTTTAACACGCCCTAGCTTAGTATAAAATCCAACTGTACAGAAAATTGAAACTAAGAAAAAATTAAAATAAGAACAGTTTGGTCCTTGGTAGTCCCAACACACACATATGGGATATCAGATGACGAAGTCTTCTTAGCCCACACCACCTATACCTGGGTTCTAGACCTTCCTTCCCCTGGTGACTTAACAGAGACAATTACTTGAAGCCCCTCACCTGAGAAGAGTGGGGATTGGAGGGAGAGAAAACCCAGATTGACATTGCCTCAGGCTGTTGTGAAATAACAAAATGAAACATCTAGCTCACTAGGTGGTAAACCAATCGTTATCTTTTTGGTTCAAAGTCCTAAAAATTAGAATACAGAAGCTGTGCTGTGAGAGATGGGCCAGCTGGAGATATACAAACAGCAGGTATCTTGGTTCAAATGGCCATGGTAATCTGCTCATGTTTTTTTATTATTATTTTTAATATCCCATGATTGCAACATATGCCTCATAAGTCTTCAGAATGATGCAAGGTGGTATATCATTGTATGTGGAAAGAATTCCTAATGATTCCGAGCCACTGTGGCCAGCTTTATAAGTGGAATGAAGGGAACATTTGAGATGTAATAATGAGTTTTAGGCCCAATGCACTTGGGGTGGAGGAAGTTAATAACCATGGGGAAGAACATATTAGTAAAAGAAACCACTTTTAATCCGAACAGTAGCAAAGGCTTTTGCTGCAAATGTGAAACACTGGAGAGGATGTGGAAGGGCAGAGGGGAGAAAACAGAGCCTAGCTTGCTGTAGAAACTTCAAACAAATTTTTGTTTTAATGCACACTCTTTGTTTTCTTGCAAGTCACTGAGGATTTGGGATTTCTCCCATCATAACAAGAAATAAAAAGCCAAAAATTGAAAACCAGCAGGTCTTCTTGGACCTTGAGATTCTAGGGCAAACCACTGTCCTACAAACCAAAGGCAGACAGGTGGACATAGAGAATCTCAGTTCCTATGAACAGAAACCTCCATGGCAGCCCCAGCAAAGGTCCAAATTCTGTAACTGATGAATTGTTAGAGGCTTAATGTGGACAAACTTGAAAGATAAGAACTCCAGGGGAGTCAGTCTTGCTGGAGCAGGGGGAGAACAGATGTTTGTGAATTTTGTCTTCAGGTATTATCATAGTGAAGATCAGAGAAATCAAAGTTGGGAGGGGCTGGCATGAACTGGGAAGAGTTAGGGTGTGGAGTCAGGGAATTCGATGAAAATACATTCTATGCAATTCTCAAATAATTAATAAAATATTATATTAACAAAGAGAGATCAGAGAAAGTCCCATGTTTCTAGCAGACATAAAAGGAGGAATGTAGGTGTTTTTCAGTATGCCAGAACATGCTGTTAATAATGAATCCTGACCTCAAACTATCCATGAGAGTCTCTACATGATTTACACATCCTAGAGAGCACTCTGCATAGAGAAATCTGATGATGATGGTAGGAGAGCAGATCCTGGTAGGTCACTTGAATGACATCAAGACCTGACTTGAACATTTATCTTTTTCCAGTCCTCTATCCCAGTCTTCTCTGCTCACTGCTTTGGACCTTCATTTCTGTATAAGGATTCCCTTGCACATAGTATTTGCAGCAACCATTTCTTTAATGAGTTTCAGAGTACAGTGTTCTAATGGGTGTGACTAAGCACTACCTTGGCTAGTATGTAAAGATTTGCAATTACATTGAAGTTGGATCTTTGTTCTATGAGGAACCATGCCACTAAATACGAGCTTAGGGAAGAAAATGGAATGGCCAATGTACCTCCTATTTACCTGTTAGGAGATCCAGCTTAACTACAGCCAATGGAGCTTTGGCAGTGGGAGAAATGTTTGTGAGTTTTGTGCTGCCCAACATAGCAGCCCCTTGCTATGTGTGGCTATTGAGCATTTGAAATATGGCCGGTTCAACCAAGAATCAGAAACTTTAATTTTATGTAATATTAATCTAGCCACTGAAGGGTCCTGACTGTTACATTGGTCACATGATCCTAGCTTAAGCCCTATTTGGTTGTGTATTCTGAACTTGGAATGGTTGCAAAGGGGATATTTTACAGTTATTTCTTTTGTTTTATTTTTTCTTTTTAACAGTGAAAAGCAGAAACATGAGATGTATTCAATGTAGTCACACTGAGAAGAGGACCAAAGAGATCCAGTGGCCATACTCCTCTTCTACGTCTGTCTTCAGGGTCCTAACATAAAGGGGAGGTTTAAATAGAAACTGAAAAAGACACACACCTAAGAGTCCAGCCACAGTGTTGTTCCCCACCTAGCACTGTTCAAATGTTTCTTCAGTGAGTATAGCCTAATTCTTGGCTTTATTGAGACTTTGGAGCAAGGGAAAGCAGCATAGCCTCTTTAAAGGGATTAAACAAACACCACGGTTTGGTGGGGAGCCTGGGGGGGGGGCAGGAAGAGGGAAGAGAGGGGGAATCTCTGGTTGATATGTAAAATGAATAAAAAAACTCTTAATAAAGGAAAAAATTAAATAAAATAAAAAGGGGATTAAACATGCTGTTTTGGTGTGCTGCCTAGTTAAGTCAAAGGCACCTGAAAAACAGCAGATACAGCAAGATCATTTTGACCTTAGTGTAGTCTCTCAAGAGCAACAGAGAAAATCCTCACATGGAAGAGCCTTTCTCTGTACCAGAAGGAAGGGCTACATCCTTGTCTTCAAGGTTGAGCAGTTGAGACAGGAGAAAGCTGAACAAATTTGTTAGGAAAAACCCTCATTCTTCAGTCCTTCCCACATTGCACACTCTCACATCTCTGCCTTCTTGCTCCAGTTCGGTGTAGTAGAAACAACTCTACCTTCTTCTGGGGGCCTTTGCTTTTTTTAAGTGGGTTCCCATGCTATGTAAAACATATTATACATTAGTCTGATTGATCTATGCAATTTCAATTGAATTCTCAGAGCCAGCTGGGATTCTAATTGTCAGAAGTTACTGTTTCTCTATCTGTATATAGTTTTTGGCTTCAAATGAAATATATCAAGTGATATACTGCTATAATTCCCTTGCTTGTGAGTGAGGTCATCCTGGACTATATAGTGATGCTCTGTAAAAAGAAAGAAAAGCAAAAGAAAACAACTGGACATTGTGGTACAAACCTGTAATTCTGATACCTGATAGAAGGAAACAGGAGAATCAGGAGTTCAAGGTCATCTTTGGCTTCATTATGAGTTTGAAGTCAGCCTGGGACATATGAGACACTATTTTTAATATAACAACAAAAAATTGAAAAAAAAAAGAATATCAACAGCCTATTATATACATACTTCAGTAAGAAAATCTGTGATTCTGAAAACCCAGACATAGGCAGATCTATAAATCATGAAATCATACATGTTGTACCAGGTCAATGGAGTTCCTAATTGGGGCCTGGAATAAGCATTGTCTCTTTCCTATGTGGCATCTGTCCTATTTTATCTTTTCATGTTAACTCATTCAAGGTATCTTAAGAGAGAAGTTGACATACCAGGACCTGCATAAAGGCAGGTTTCCATCCACCTTCCACAGAAGAACCCAATTGACCTTGAGAATAAGTATTATATTATTTGTTAGGTTATTGGCATTCTAACGCACAGACACTTGTTGCGTTAAGCCCCAGAAACACTCCAGACATGACTATTCCCCATTGATTTTTGTGTCAAAGTAAGTATACACTGAATGTCAATAACCTAACAAATTAATATAATACTTATTGTTTTTATGTTGATTGCATGTGAAAACACTACTATTTGGGACATATTAGATAAGATATATACATATATATATATATATATATATATATATATATATATATATCATTAGCTTTGTCACATTTTCTTCTTTTACTTTAAAAAAATAGCCATTATATACTCTAACACTGCATATGTAGCCATCATGAAATTTCTAATAACAGTACCAAGACTAAACAAATCATGGTACTTCCTTTTCACCAGCTAGTGTTTGTTTTCAGGGTGGTGATGTAACCTTGTTCTAGTAAATAAGGTGAATAAAGCCCTTGAGTTCCTGATAAAAATAAGCAGTCCTGGTTAGCTTGCCTTTTTCTCTTTTATTCCCTTCTCTCCTGTTTAGAACACAGATGAGATGCTGGGCTATGCAACAAGTTATACTAAATTTAAAGAATCAGTGTAAGTAACCTGCTTTAAAGGGCATGCTTTTTTTATTTTTATTCTTTTGTACTGTATAGATGTATGATATGAATGGTTATATGTATGTTCACACATATATGCTGGTGTGCGTCTGTGCGCATGCATGTGTAGGTAAGAGGATGACATTAGGCATCTTCGTTGACCGTTCTCCACCTCATGCATTGAACAAGGTCTCTCACTTGAGCTCAGAGCTCCCTGGTTTGGCCAGTCTAGCTAGCCACCTTGCTTCCAGTATCTACTGTCTCTAACTCTCCAGTGTTAGGATCACAGACAGAGTCAGGCAGCCATATATCTGGGTTTTAAATGGTGCTGAGAATCTATTCCTCACACTTGCATTACAAGTGGTATACCCACTGAGCCATATCCCCAGCCCCTGGGACATGAGTTTTAAATGGTGTTGTAGAGCATTTACAGTCATATGGAACTCTACTTATCTTGAAGTTTTGTCCAGAATGTCTTTGTTTAAAGCATTCATGGTTTTGGTTAGATGGAAATAAATCCATTGAGAATGGCAGAGATCCTGTCTCTAATATCACTCATCACAGTTGGGGCCAGTGTTCCCCTGGAATGTTGGCTTGAAGTAATTTTTAAGTCTTGATTTTTTAAATGGTAATTCTACTCCACTAGAAAGGCAATAAAATCCCCCTACAAATAACTGATTTTTGAATTCTTATTTACCTAACATGTAACATAATGCCATGTATAGCTTGTTCCTTAATGACAAAATAGTAGCTACTATTTCCATCTTCCATCTAAATCTGCTCTGCAAGAGTAGCTTATTTATATATTTGCTGCTGCAAGATGAAATTGTTAACTGCCTATATCTACCTACCTCTCTCTCCAAACAATTTCCTACTGCACATGATAGCAACCTGACTAGGAAATACATAGAGTTTTTATGATCTGCTTCTGGAATAATTTATGCCCTGCCTTGAGAGCCACCCACAGCAAATGTTGGACCAAAAAAGGAGGGAAAAAATCCATTGCTATTGCTCCAGGTTGTCCAATTCGATGGAGCAACGCATACTTCAGAGTCCCTTGGGGGATTTGTGCTAGACTCAAGCCAATCCCACATCATTCATTGAGTGCTTGCCTGTCCTGTCCATTTTTTCATGTTTATTTCCTTTTGAGAATGCTTTTTCAGTAAGCCACTTTCACCAAAATACCTTGCTCGGCCTCCATGTCTTAGGAAGCTAATAAGTGGAAGATTTACTAAATGAAGCTATCATAGTTCTAGTCTTTTAATTCACTGAGCAACTTAGTGAGTACAATTAGTCTTATTGTAGTTTTAGCAGTATCTCTGAATATGTACCAAACTTTAAATGATTTGGTGAAACCTCTATTTGTGTTTTGACTACATTCATAAGGTTAATATTTACAGAAGGAGGAAGCCTATTCCACTGTGTGATGCTCCATCTGACTGTATGAGAAATCCCATATAATGTCATGTTGCTCTTGAAATCTCCTTTTCCCTTAAACCTTCAAACCACTTAGAAATAGAATGTTCAAACTAAGTAAAATAGCTTTTCCTTAAGATTAATTTTACTGCTACATCAATGAATAGAATCAAGGAACCACAGATGGAAAAGTGGTTTGGGATCGTCATAAAATTGATTTCAGGCTCAACAGGGGCGTGAACTTGCTGAGAAAGTTCTCTGCAATTTCAGCCAGGTGCCCAAAGGAAATTAATATGTAGATATCAGAAGCATAACTAGACTTCTAATAGTAAGTCAACCACAGAATTCTGGTGACAGGGTGACTGACAGAGAGAATCTAATTAGGCAAAGGGAAGAGGAGGGAATGAATCACTCCCCAAAGGATCTGGGTGGCAGGGTTCCATTCCTTTGCTTGGGTATTATACTCAAGGTTGACTTTGTTAATTTTACTTAGGGAGATGAAGAAGGGTTGGGTAGAGGTGTGTTTTGTGCAACATTACCTGTGTTCTCTCTTCTATACATTTTATGAATTCATGGGGAGCTAAAATATAAATGGGGACTACTGGTAATGGTTATAGATTTATTGGGAACACCTGCTCTCTGGAGGAAGGGGTCACTGTTGTGTTGCCATTCCTGCCATCGGTTTTCTGTGAGTTGGGTGAGTCTGCATGTGAGCTGGCAACCACACAGTGTGTATTTCCAAAGTTGTCCACTGTTTTTTCTCAGAACAGTCTCTTTCCAGGAATTTTAGTCATTTCAGGAAATATTTTAAGGCATTTTAAAAATATCTATGGGCAGTGCTACACTCAGGTGAGAATGTAGGCCCTGACAAGGAACAAAATGTACAAATAAAGCTTTAAATCCAAGTGGAGAGAAACGGATGCTAAAACACATACATGTGAAATGCCATGGCAGTTATTTTAAAAGGAAAACATCATCTTTAACTACAGTGTTCCTTAAGGAAAGGTAGTAGGCACCAGAAATTAATACTTGTTATATCTTTGTGGACAGTACTAAGTAAGCCGACATGTTACAGAGTGAAATACTGCCTGCAAGTTCAGAGTTAAAGGCTCTATGTACTAAAGTCACTGCTCTAGTACCTTTAGGCACTGAAAACGTTTCATAAGGATTTTGAACATTCAACAAGCGTTTTATAGAAGCATCTAAGAATTTCAGAAAACAGTGTACTAAATTGAAAATGTCCTTCAACAGCCTCTAGGGACAAAGCCCCAAGACATATGATTCTATCTGTTTATTAAAAGAACACACTTTGAAGTGAAGAATCTTATTTTGAGGGGTCAAAGTTGTTGTGGTTTTCAAAAATCATCAAAAACAAAAAGGTAGAAAGACCAAAAATGTCTAATCACATCTTCTTTCTGGGTCTCTGAGACTGAGCAATAGAAAGGAAGAAGAGAAGATGAAAAGAA
This sequence comes from Peromyscus californicus insignis, assembly GCF_007827085.1. NCBI lineage: Eukaryota > Metazoa > Chordata > Mammalia > Rodentia > Cricetidae > Peromyscus > Peromyscus californicus. The sequence continues at coordinate 113,454,625 of NW_026294595.1, forward strand.
GGGAAATACAAAGATAAAGCAAGGGGAAGAAGGGAAGAGGAGAGGGAGGGGAGTGGGGATGGGGGAGAGGGAGAAGGAGAGGGGAGGGAGAGGGGATGGGAAAGAGGAAGAGGGGGAGAGGGGAATGAGGGAGAGGGAGAGGGGATGGGGTAGAGGGGGGAGAGGGAGAGGGGATGGGGTAGAGAGAGGGGGGAGAGGGAGAGAGGATGGGGTAGAGGGAGAGGAGAGGGGCTGGAGTAGAGGGAGAGGAGAGGGGTTGCGGGAGAGATTTTCTAATGAATTTTACAGGCCATATGTTGTTATGTGTCTGACTATATTTTCAAATAGAAAAAAAGGAAACTTCCACCAGCTTCAAGGTGAAGGCAAGGCAGGTATTCAAGAAACTCAAAAGCATACCAAATACCAGAATGTTTTCTTCTACTTTCTTCTGTTTGAATTTGGTAGCAGACTTCAAGAATTTGGTTTTGTTTATAGATGAACTTCATTTTAAAGCATAAAAAAGCCATAGGAAATAGCCTAACATGCTTTGCTTACCAGTTATTTATTTGTAAGTCAACTTTGTAATCTAGTCAAGCAGAGAAACAACCAAGTATCTCTTCGTGGTATTAGTAAGATCTAGTAGCCTGCAAAGCACTCTAGATGCTCTCGTGAAGTCAGAGAAACCTCATTACTGTATAGATGAATAAATAGGAACACACAGAAATTAAATAACTTGCCCAAGTTCCCTTCTGCTGTGGGCTGGATGCTGACCACCAAAATATCTGTAACTCATTAAGACTTGGGGAGAAGAATGAATTTCTCAAGGCTTTCAAGCATCAGGAATATTTGAGATAAAATTTGAAGGATAAATGGATGGAACAGTGCAAGACATACATCAGGACAGCAACACTTGCAAGTCACAACAACTTGGTGCTGGAACACCGAGTAAGTTGGGAGAAGGCAAGAGGGAACTGAAAAGTAATCAAGCTCTATCCTGAGAAGTCTGCTCTGTCTTCATAAGACATTAAGATTGATAGAAAGTGTGGCTTCCCAATCCAGGTTCCAGAGAAGCAGACTCTGAGACAAGGTACCAGAGGAAAATGATTTAATAAGAAAATACTCCCAGGAAAAATGATGAGGAATCGGGAAATAAGGAGGGCAGAGAAGGTGAATTTTCAAAAAAAAAAAAAAAATCCCAGTCTTGGTCCAATCCCACATGGAAACTACAGAGCTTAAGTTACATAATGGAGTCAGTTTTGTGTCAAGGCAAACCATTTGGGGTTCCTCCTCACACACCTGTGAGCCAAGGACTGCATGGTGCCCTGAGAAAATGCGAACTCCCAGAGATTTTTAGTTCTCTGTGATTATGGAAGAATAACTGCAGCCCAGTAGTCAAGTGGGGTCAAGTTCTAAAGTGGGGTACAGAATCCAATCACTGTCAGAAAAGTGGGCATATCTGGTGAATAGTACACAGCACATGGGCTGAGGCCAACATGAACTTCTACATCTCACAATACCATAGTTATTATTAGAGCTGGACCACTCAGATACATTAAAGTCTCTGGGTAAGGATATCAGGGAATGATAGTGCACACAGAGATGAAAGATGAATAGAACCACAGAACAGCAAAGAGAAAGCAGTGCAATTAGAAATCGCCCCAAATGGTGACTATACATATAGACACATGCCTAGGTAAGCAGCATGCAACCCAGAATCTTCTTGTCATGACCCCACATAGTTTCTATCCTTCCAGTTTTCACCTCACACTTGCAATGTAAGAGACATATTCTACTCTAACCCTAAATTGAAAAAGGAAAGATGATGTGGTGATATTCTGTATCCCCCAATATATTGTGCATCCTAATAAACTTATCTGGGGTCAGAGGACAGAACAGCCACTAGATAGACATAGAGGCCAGAAAATAGTGGCACACATGCCTTTAATCCTATCACTTGGGAGGCAGAGATCCATCCAGATCTCTGAGTTCAAAGCCACACTGGAAATAGCCAGGCATGGTGACTCACACCTTTAATCCCAGGAAGTGATGGCAGAAAGCAGAAAGGTATATAAGGCATGAAAACCAGGAACTAGGTCTGGTTAAGCTTTTCGGCTTTTAGCAGCAGTTCAGCTAAGATCCATTTGGATGAGAACTCAGAGGCTTCCAGTCTGAGGAAACAAGATCAGCTGAGGAATTGGTGAGGTCAGGAAGCTGTGGCTTGTTCTGCCTCTCTGATCTTCCAGCATTCCCCCTAATACCTGGCTCCAGGTTTGTTTTTATTAATAAGACCTTCTAACAATTCGTGCTACAAGATGATTCTTGTTTTTATTAATTCTTTTTCATTTATTTTACATACCGACCACAGTTTCCCTCCCCTTATCTCCTCCCTCCCACCTCCTTATACCTTTTCCCCATCCACTCCTCCTCCATCTCCATAGAAAGGGGCAGGCCTCCCATGGGAATCAACAAAACATGGCACATCAAGTTGAGGCAGGACCAAGCTGCTCCCCTTGCATCAAGGCTGGGCCAGACAACCCAGTTTGGGGATTGGGTTCCCAAAAGCCAGCTTAAGTGCCAGGGACAGTTCCTGATTCTACTGTTAGGAGCTCCAAAACCAGACCAAGCTACCCAACTGTTACACACAAACAGAGGACCTAAGTCAGTTCCATCCAGGCCCCCTAGCTGTAAGTCCAGAGTTGGAGAGCTCCCACCAGCTCAGGTCAGCTGTCTCTGTGGGTTCCCCTGTCATGACATTGACCCCCTGGCTTGTATAATCCTTTTTTTCTCTCTTCAACAGGACCTTGAAGCTCAGCCCAGTGCTTTTCTGTGCATCTCTGCATCTGCTTCCATCAGTTACTGGATGAAGGCTCTTTGATGACAATTAGGTTAGTCACCAATCTGATTACAGGAGGCCAGTTCAGGAACCCTCTCCACTATTGCTAGGAGTTTTAGCTGCGGTTATCCTTGTGGATTCCTGGGAGTTTCCCTGGCATCATATTTCTCCCTAACCCCCCAAAGTTCCACCCATCTCGATAGCTCTTTCATTTTTCTTCTCATCCATCCTGCTCCCAACCTGCCCAATCTGATCCCCCATGTTCCCATGTAGCTAGAGTTTTCCTACCTGGCCCACAGTCAGGACAAATCTCTCTCATCTGCCAGTCCCACAGTCGCTCAGACCCGACCAAGCAAACACAGAGACTTATATTGCTTACAAACTGTATGGCCGTGGCAGGTTTCTTGCTAACTGTTCTTACAGCTTAAATTAATCCATTTCTATAAATCTATACCTTGCCACTTGGCTCATGGCTTACCAGCATCTTCACATGCTGTTTCTCATCCTGGCGGCTGGCAGTGTCTCTCTGACTCAGTCTTCCACTTCCAAGCTTTATTCTCCTTCTTGTCCCACCTATACTTCCTGCCTAGCCAATGGCCAATCAGTGTTTTATTTATTGACCAATCAGCAACACATTTGCCATACAGAACATCTCACAGCATTCCCATTTTAATCACTGAGATTTTAATCTTACTGTTTACTGAGTATGTTATTCTTTGAAGTTAGCTGTTGTGGGTAACCAGATCCAGGGATATAAGTAGAGGTCAGTCACTCAGAAGAAAAAAAAATATTTCAAGACCTGCTGCATAAGGAAATGTAGATGATTGCATATGTTCTCACTTTCTACATGCTGGCCAGAATACAGGAAACCCAAAGGAAATAGGAAGCAGTAGGCTGACAAATGGAAGTGTTCTGGATCACAGGATGACTATGTGGTGACTTCCTCTTTTCCCTACTCCACCCATTATTCCACATGGAAAGATAACATCAACAGGGAAGGAACCTGTAGTTTGACCTACCTGAAATGATTGCTCAGCAGTCTGTCCTGAAAAATATGTACAATTGTTACTCAGACCTCATCAAGTGCTTTTGAAACTTTTAATTGTTAAATTGCAAATGGTTAAATCATAGTTTTGTTCATTTATGGAGTACAAAGTGATGTCATGATCCCAGAAGTCAAAATTTGGTCCCTAAACATGAACCGGGGACCAAGAGGGACATTCTCATTCAAACTGCCACATTCCCTTCTCTGGCTCCCACTGACTTGGGGCCACATCAAAACACAAAATGCATTCAGTGTAACTTCCAAAGTTCCCAGTCTTTCCCAGTCTCAGCACTGTTTAAAAGTCCAAAATGCAAAGTCTCTTCTAAGTCTCAAGGCAATCTCTTAGTTGTGACTCCCTGTAAAATCAAAAAGCAAATTACATCCTTCCAACATACTGTGGCACAGAATATACATCTCTATTTCAAAATGGAGGAATAGGGGCATAGTGAGGAAATGCTGGGCCAAAGATCTCCTCATCTAATATCACTGGGCTTATATGACTTCACCCATCCAGCTTTGATGCCTGCAAGGTCCAGCTCTCTCTTTGGCTGGTTCCACTCCTTTTATGTGGCAATCCTTGGCAGATATTCAATGGCTTTGGTATCTGCATCTTGGGGTCTCCTCCAACCAAGCTACATTTTTCACAGCTTCACAAAATGGCCTCCTCAGTGCCTCCCACCCTTTCAGGAGCTTTAAAAACTCCCTACCATTCACTGGGTGGCCTCGATGGACCCCTGGAATTGCAGAGGAAGAATCCACTACTCCTTCACTATTGTACTTCTGTATACATCTAGCACCATGTGGATGATATTATTCGGCTGCCAGCTTGGGATAACATTAGCAAAAAACCTTTACTCACTTGCTTTCTAGGAGCAGAAAATTCTTTTTAACAGGGGAGCTTAGCTGAATGGGCTTTTGCTCTAAGAGCACCCTCCCCTTCATCCCAGTGCAGAGCAGGAAGCTTCTTCTTAACAGCATCTACCTTCTTACATCTTTTAGCAAAAGCCCTGACTGCAACATTACATTTTGTAGTGTTCATTTTCCATTTAACTTATTCATTTTGTATTCTCTGCTCCACTTTTTCTTTCTCTTTGTAACCTGGCATAAGGGTTATTAGTAATTGCCATATAACCCATAGATTAAATATTATGCTGCCTTGAAATTGTTACACCAAAGAAATCAGTCCATTACTTTTTAGTTGAACTCCAGGCAAGCTCTTAGGAAAATGTCAGAAGGCAGCCAGATTATTTGGCAAAACATCACAGGAATGGCCCCCACCCAGTTGCTAATGTTGTTCTGCTCTGAAACCTCTTGAACTGAGCCTTCACCATGTGTATTGTTCTCAACACTATTGTCTTGTAGGATTCTACTATAATTGCCCTTTAAGTTCTGCTTATAACATTCAACTGCTTTTGTATTCCAAGGTTCCAAAACTTCTATATTCCTTTAAAAAAACAATATGGTCAGTTTGTTCATAGTAACAGCCCATGCTCTGATACCAATTTTTATATTAGTTACTTTTGTGTTGTTACAAAACAGTATGACCAAGGCAACTTAGAGAAGAAAGTTAATTTCGGTTCCTGTTTCCAGAGTGATACTATTCTATCATGGCAGGGAGACCCAGCAGCAAAGAGTAGGCATGGTGTCAGAAACAAGAAACTGAGTGTTTATATTCCCAATCACAAGCAGTAAGGAGAGGAAACAAACTAGAAGTGGCGCGACACTTTAACTTCCCAAAGCCAATCCCCAGGACAGCCTTCCTCCAGCAATGCTGTACCAACTAAACCTCCCCAAACATTGCCACTAACTGGGGACTGTTAAGTCTCAGAAACCCTGGACAAATGGCTAACTGAGGTGTCTTAAACAATATCAAAGTGGATGGTGGCTAGCTCTCCCAGCATCCCTCTGTACCTGTGGCTCCTCCCACAACTTCTCACCTCACTCCCTACCCTAAAGCTCTCCCTCTTAGGGTCTGAGCTTCAGCTTCCCTTCACCAACCTGATCCCTATTCATAACTCAACAATTTTAGCTATGCTGGTCTCTTGGCTTCTTGGCTCAGGTCACCTCAGTTGGCAGCTCATTTCTTGCTCCCCCTCCCCCTCTCTCCATTCATGGTCCAGTTTAGTCTGCTGGCCATGTTCAGTCTGGACTCTTCCCTCTGCCTGCATTCTCCCTTATATCTAAAAGAAAAATCTTTTCCATCCTTTGGAGTAGCCATGTCCTCCTCCTTTGATTTCATTTTTTTTCCATTCAGGAATCAAGTACTCTAATATCTCAGCCTGTATTAGACAACCCCTTCTCAAACCATTATAAGAATTTTGATTCTGTCCACTACCTTTTCCTGTTCCCCTCCAACTAGTCAATTTCTTCTTCCAAGCTAGCTCCTCTCTATTTTGTTTCTTCACATGAAAAAATGATGGCAAAACACTACTAACCTTGCAGGGTATCATAGATGCAAAGTGTATTTGCCAGGGCCTGGTATATATTAGCTTCTCTCCCTATACATGTTACTTGCTGCCAATCAGCTTTGTAGATTTAGTGAAGTGACAGTGTTCCCTATTGTGCCCCCAGGAGGTAGGGGTTATTTGGTATGATAAGACATGTCAGAAGGAGATTTCCTAACATGTCCTTTGCTTTCAGCTGTCCCTGATCACAATTCCGATCCTTATTAATTTGACATCTCTAAAGAATGCTAAATCAAAAGTGACCCAGGAAAAAGTTAAGCAGGAAACAAAAATTTCATTCCTGGCCACTGTGCTTAGGAAGAAAAGCAAGAATTGAATTTGATCTCCATTGCATTGAACAGAAGATGGCAGAGTGTGGAGGGCTTTCCCTGCCGAATCTCTTTTTATTCACTACAGATGAAGAAGACAATGATAGTCCAAAGAAAGGATTCTGTCTTCACCCAGTTTAATGATACAGTCCATTTGTTGGAGTCATTTACAGTATTGTGGGAAACTGAAAGGCAACTGTATCACCTGAGAGTCTATAATACAAACCATGGACAGATACTCCATCACCATCAAATCTCCTCTTTCCAGAAATAGCTTCTTGTCTATATATCCTTAGATAAAATGTGGCCCCAATGGTCCCTGTTTCTCCCTCTGCGTGGGAACATTAGTCAGCCTAACTTCCTGAGGGATCGTACAGTGATCACCAGTGCTGGACTCTGACCCAGAATGACAGCAATTATGTTCAGCCCAGTGAGAACAGCAACATAAGGCAAAGTCATATAGTGTAGTTTGGACCGGAAATGCCTCCAAAAGCCAGTACATTGAAGGATTGGTCTCTACCTGGAGATATTGGTAGTGATAGGGTTTAGCGGGAGGTCTTAAGTCATGTTAGGACAGGATACTGAAGATCCTTTGCTTTCTGGCGGTATCACAGACAGGTTTCCTCCAAGTGCTCTAGCCATGATGTGCTGCCTCTTCATGAGTGCCAAACTAGCATCACCAACTGACCATGGTCTAAATCCTACAAAAAATGCACATCAAGATAAACTCTTTAAGTTTATTATCTTAGGTATTTTGTTACAGTAATGTAAAAACTGACATAGACTAAGTGTATTCACTCATGATTTTTACCCAAAAAGGGGGGAAAAAAGCAAAATAGTCCATTTTCAAATGCAAGCAAACACTCCCTGTCTCTGTGGCAGAAGGTAGTTTTTTTTTTACAAATTGTAAGTCAAGTTGCTGCCCCCTAAATAAGTTAGGATCTGATTTACTTGAGAAATTTTTTCCCAGGCTGGAAAACTGGCAAGAGGCTTTAAAAATAGAATAACAGCTCAAAGGGAAAAGGGAGGCATTTACAATATGCTGTAGAAAGGAAATACACTAAGGAGGGCCAGTGGGTTAGAGGCAGGAAGAAGTTTGTACAACATTCGGTCAGACCAATGGACCATTAAGCCTCCATGGCCAATCTTTTAGAGTCTCGTGTCAAACTGTTTTCATATAGGGACCAAAATACAGGATCCTATAGCTGGCTAGTCAGTAATACATACAGTGGATTTCTAGTATGGTTTTGAGCCTGTACTGAGTTACTACTTTAGAAACTAAATAGTGTCCTAGTGAACATTCAAAGTGCCTATTTCACAGCCATAGATACAGTAAACAAAAAGTTTTCCATGAATCAAGAGAAGGGCATTTAAAATGTTTAGAGCAAATAACATCAATCAATCAACCTAAGGCAAGCACGGGCTTTTTAAATTCCTGTAACATATTTTATGTTTAGGTTGTTGTGCATCTATACATTCATTTCTCAGAAAAACATGTTTCTTGGAATGTATTTTTATTTGGATCTGGTGGTGCAGATGGTGCAGGGAAGTGTGAGTCCCTTAGGGTATTGAAAAAATGTGGGAGTTGGAACTGGAATAAAAAATAAGGAAGAAAGGTTTATGTAGATAGTGCAATAAAATTAAAATATTGTTGACAATAAGATCTTTTTTTTTTTTTTTTTTTTTGGTTTTTTCGAGACAGGGTTTCTCTTTGTAGCTTTGCGCCTTTCCTGGAACTCGCTTTGGAGACCAGGCTGGCCTCGAACTCACAGAGATCCGCCTGCCTCTGCCTGCCAAGTGCTGGGATTAAAGGCGTGCGCCACCACCGCCCAGCTGACAATAAGATCTTAAAGGAGGAAGAGAAAGTCCCCTTGTAAAGTAGAATGCATACATACATACATATGCATACATTTATGTGAAAGTATATATGTACATGTATGCATATGCATACATATATGTATGTACACACATACATAAGCATACAGAAAGCATAAATATGCAGATTTATCCTGACAAACCTGTACACTTCCTTTGGGAAACTCGATGCCACTTCCTCTTTTGGGTACCACTTAATCTCTCTTGTCCATAAAATGTTTGAGTGGACACAGTAAGTATAAGACTTGATTCCCTGGAAGGTTGAATGTCCTAACAGGCATGCCTAAACCCAGGATAGTTTCCAGTGTGGCCTAACACAAGATCATAAACTTTCTTAAAATGTTACGATTCTTTTGCAAAGCTTTTTGTAATTGAATTGCATGGTTCTCAGATGCGAACTTTGTGCACGAAAATATCCCATTGCAATGTCAAAGGTTGGACATAAATAATGGCAGGACCTAAATAGGTAACCTTGGTGGCTAATAATTGAGGAAAAATGGTAGGTAAGACTTGGTAGAGTGATAAACTTTCCTGGTTTACCCAAAGCAAAATGACTCCTAAGAACTGAGACTTCAAGTCAGTGGTTATCGACCTGTGGCTTGCAACCCCTCTGACAAACCTCTGTCTCCAAAACATTCACACTATGTCTCATAACAGTAGCAAATTACAGTTATGAAGTAGCAATGAAAATGATTTTATGTTTGGGTCATCACAACATGAGATGCTATATTAAAGGGTTGCAGCATTAGGAAGGTTGAGAACCATTTCTTAAAGTCAGGGAAGACCCAGGAACATTGGTCACAACATTCTGTGCAAGTTGCTGTAAATCACTATCAAAATGACCTTACTTATTCTGTAACCCATGCAAACTTATTCCAGGATAAGAAACTACTATAGCCAAATTAATCAGCTTTCAAATGAAAATTTCTTCATCAGAAACTGGTAGAGATGTTGCCTTAACACTTTGCAAGCAGCCAAATTCGTTAAGAATATGAATTGAGATTCTAAATGAGAAATTGTACCTTTCCAAAAACCCAAAGGGAGTAATATCATCTACAAAAATAAAAACTCACAGAAATTCATCCATTTAAAAATAAGTCACTCCTCAAAATAATTAGGCCACTTCCTAATCATTCTATCTAAAGTTTGCAGGTATGCTTAAATAGCTATTTGGGAGTTATTACAGAGAATTGTAGATAAACAACAGAATGGGCCAATATTATGAAAATTAGTGTTGCTAATGTATTATGTGCCACCCAACTCAGATAGCAATACTTTTCAAAAACCCAAGTCTTGATTTTGGCTCCAAAATAGCAGAACCTGAGGCAAGGATATAAGTAGAGATAGTTTCTTTACACAGGAACCTGGGAGGCACAGGCTTGGCAATGGGTAAAGTGAGATGAGGAAGAATAAAAGCCAGTAGGAGTATGGTAGTGAGCTGACTACTGCTGTAGAAAATTGAGTTTCTATTCCATTGTGAATTGTATGTATCCTGTTCAAATTCTATATTTTTTCAAATCACGATGAGAATGATGGGATATATGCTTAAATGGCTTCCTTCTCACATTGACTAAGATGTTGGTAAGGTCCTGAAGCCCTATCTTCTGGACTTTCCATCTAGGTAACCTTTCATGACTGAGATGTTTGGTTTCATTGCCTCATTGTGGGAGTTGTGCAGAAGTCAGGAGGGCAAAGGCAATGAGCTACAGCATCCACTGAAATATTCCAGCATTTCTACATGGAAAGCATCTAAAATGGGATGCAAAAGATCTTTAAGGATGATGAGTGGATAAGAAACTCATTTATAAATGATCAAGAGAGCCTCAGAGCAGTTGAAGAATGACTTTAAGTTACATGGATTCTTTTTAAAGCAAGAATAGCAGCCAAGATTCCTTACATCTATTCTAGGGCACAGCTGTCCAGACTGAATATGTCAATATAGTCAACTGGCTTTGGATATGAGACTGCTTCAAAAACTACTTTAATATTAGTGTGGGGACTAAGCACAACTGCTGTACTCCCATGCTTGGACAGCAAACTTTAACTTGCTTTAACTGAAGAATTTTATTATAGAAAAATAAATCGACATGCTGCTTGGAGGTAGGAATGATGAATTTGGATACTGGACATTTATACCTGTTTAACTGAAACCATCAAGAAATTAAAGAATTTAAACTCTGTTTCTATCTAGGAAAGTAGTATAGCACTCAATATTTCAGAATTCTGAGCAAGTTCAAATGAAATCTATTAAGTAGAGAATACTGTGAGTCATAGCTACTAATCCTTAGTTGTCAATATTATTGATGGTCTGAACAACTATTTCCCAAATGGTACATTTAGGGGGCAGGGATGCTGAACTGGTGTGTCATAAATTTGTGTTTTCTCATACCTACTCCACATACTGCAAATAAAAACTATGGATATGAGTGATGTGATTGGAGATCCTCAAACTTTGATTGTCTATGTCACAACATATATATTGTTTCTATTACAGACTGGGATTTAACACTTGGGATTTGTGCTTGCAAGTGAACTCAGGAAGGTTAATGGTGAACACAAGAAAGCAGCTCAGACTGTTGCTGTATGTTCCTTCATTGTACTCAATAGAGCCTGGTGAGTTTGCAGAGGCGCTTTTGTGTGTGTGTGTGTGTGTGTGTGTGTGTGTGTGTGTGTGTGTGTGTGTGTGTGTGTGTGTGTATTTGACCATATGGCGAGCTGCAGAGAAAAAGGAGGAGCCCTGTAATTTTCTAGGAAAATGTCTTCCCTGGGCCCTCTGAGGATAACTTTGACAATTGGCTTTCACATTATGCTTGAAAGAAATCTGTTCTTGTCTGACCCATCTTCTGTATTCTTGTTAATTTATTATGTTTTATTACATATGCAAAAGGATTTTACTGCAGGCCGGATAGATTTCAGTGAATGGACAGAAACCAACTGAGTTAAACCCACTGTTACATTAAACTCAGAAACCAGCTGAGTTAAACCCACTGTTACATTAAACTCAGATGATAATCCCTGAAATCAAATTCCAAACCCCTCAGCTTTTGTTAACAGCCTATGGGCAATTGCAATAATAAGAGCCCTTCATCTGTATTCTGCATGAGTGCACAGCAGTGGTCCTCAAACATTAGCACATGCACAATTCATGAAGACTGACAAAAATGCAGATTTCTGTAGGTAGAAGTCAAGTGTTCATTCTCATTCACCCTTGAAACTTTTTCCTGGATGTTAACCTTGAAGGATTTTCTTTTCTAATGCAAGGCTTTAATAGTTGAACATCAGCATCCTTAGAACTGGATCTTTAGCTTATCATCCTGTCCTGTGTTGGTTTAATCATTCAGTTTACACAGAAATTGTCACTTGACCAGCTGGAGCTCTTCTTAGGAGTGCAAGGTGGGTAGTGGAAGAATGAAGCTAAAGAACACACAGATGTGGGTGAATGGCACAGAGACTCTGTTATGAGAAAGAAGTGGGCCATAAAAGAGCTTATACTGCGTGAGACCATTCATATGAAGTTCAAGAACTAGTACACATAATCAGTGTTAATAGGAGAGGGGTATATAAAAAGCTTATGGAAGTTGGGAATGGTGGCTCACAGCTGTAAATCCTGGTATCTGAGGGGTTGTGACCAGAGTATTGAAATGAGCTTGAGGCCAGCCTGTACTCCATATTGAGTTCCAGGTTAGCCTGATCAACAGAGTGAAACTCTGTCTCAAAAGAAAGAGCAAGAGCAATAATGAGAATGAGCACAAGCTAAACACACAGCTTAGTGAGCCTCCTGGAGTATTGGAAATGATCCATCTTTCTACCTTCTGATGAATACACTGACTCCATATATGCTTGAAATGGAGTGGTAGATTTAGGGTTGCTTCGTCACACACCATATTGTATGTAGCTAGATCCTAGTTTAAATACACACACACACACACACACACACACACACACACACACACACACACACTTGTGTTGGAGAGTAAATAGCCATTATTTGCTCCTACTACTGTACTTGTGTACTTGGAAGGTCTTCTCTGCTGAGATAAATGCACAAACAGGATGAGCAGATTCTACCATCACTGACAAGATGACAGCTAAGATTAGACTCTTCCTTTAACATTTGCAATTTCTCAAACTGTGTCGCAGATGTGGAAAATAATTATTTGTCACTAGACTTTGAGCACAAAATAAAAAAGTAAGGTTTTAGAAATAATTTAGAGAAATTGTTTCTCAAACTGCAGAATAGTAGACTGTCTGGGGAACTTATTAGGAATACAGTGTTGGGCTGTAGCTTGACTGCATTGAATCTGGGTCTGCAGGAGTGGGAACTAAGTATCAATGCCTTTTAAAGTTGTTAAACCTTTTTCCAATGCATTCTCCTAAGCGACTATACTATGGTCATGCTGAAACTGATCTGTATGTAGGCTATGGAAGTCAGCATTAATCCAAATATAGACTGTGCAGTCTTCCCAGCGCTCCTTCTTGAAGATTTTCTCATTTGTCTTCTCTTGATGAGATGCAAAGAGAAAAACCCTTTGCCGTTCATAGGTGAGGAGACCGGAGGTCAGCAACCCTGAGACACTCGGGCCTATCTCAGGCAGAAGCACATCTCTTATTCTGGGTCTCATTTTCCTGTAAATGATTAGCCTCTGTCTCTGTCTCCCTCGACCCCTCTCTCACTCCATGTGTGCTATGCACATGTGTGTATATTCATGTTTGTTTCTGCACAAGGAGCAGTCTACAGTGTTTGCTGAGACTGGGTCTCTCAATGGTTCAGAGACATGCTGATTAGGCTATGTTGGCCAGTGGGCCCCAGAGATCTGCCTGTCTCTGCTTCCTGGGTGCTGGAACTACTAACATGTACCATGGACCCTGGCTTTCCTTATGCGACCACTGGGGATTAAACTCTGGTCTTTCAGGGTTTTTTTATTTTTTATTTTTTTATTTGTTTAACTCTGGCATAGCAACTCCACCTGAATCTACTGCTGTTTCAGCCAATGATTACAGCTCCACATTTACTGGCCTGCTTCTTCTCAGGTAGTCGTCCAGGGACTTTTACATCCTGCCAGATCTGCCTCCTGTCCCTGCCACCAAATGCAGCTTTAACTAAACCTCCATCATTCTATTTTCTCAGTAAGACTTGGGAATCAGAGGCTGTGGTGAAAGCCCGCTAGCTCAGAGAGGTTGAGGAGCAACTAGCTGATCTTCCCTCTTCACCAGAGTCTCCAAAAAGAGAACTTCCTTTGGCTCTACCAAACCAAAAAAGACTGCCATACTCAAAGTCCCTCCCTACTCCTTAATGTGTATCTTTATCCATCTTCCAGATGCTCTCTGACTCTCTATGATTAAGTTCTGCCAACTAGTTGATAACACTACCTCCTGACCCAAGGTTGATTTTATTTAATTAATGCAAACTCAAACTCAGAGTTTACAGTGTTATCATCTATCCCACAATATTCCAGCTTACAGAGGCAAGCACTTTACTGACAGAAATATCTTCCAACCCTCATGAAAACGTTATTAAAGAGATAGTTAAAAGAGCTCTTGTGTCATCCAAGTTATTAAAATTCTTAACCTTGGAATAGAGAGATTGCTCAGAGGTTGGAGGACTGGCTACTCTTCCAGAAGACTCAGATTCAATTCCCAGGACCTACATGACAGTTCACAACTGTCTGTTAAATTTGTTCACAGGGGATCTGACACCTTCTTCTGGCCTCCACAAGCATCAGACATACACATGGTGCACATACATACATACATGCAGGTAAAACTCCCATACACATAAAATAAATGATGATAATGATAATAATAATAAATTCTTAATCATTTATGATGACAAGCTTTCTGTCTTCTTTTTAAAAATTGTATTTATCCATTGAGGGTGAACATGGCCAAAATATATTTTATGGGCTTCTCAAAGAATTAATAAAATACAAAATTAAATTTTCTATATTAAAACATTGCATTCTTGAGATAAAATTTCTACTCATTGAGGGCCAGTAATTTTATAGAATGTAACAGAAATCAAAACATAGAAAAAATGAAATTAATGTTTATATATGTACCCACATTTTCTTTGAGTAAATAGACTTAATTTTTCATTACCAAAATGAGTATATTTGCCACTAACAAGTTACTTACAAATCCTCTACTCTTTTCATCTTAGATTTCTCAGCACTGCCTCAGTTTCTTCAACATTTTAGTTCCTAGCCAAACATCAGGCTCTCGGGCTCCAATCAGTGGCTCAGTCTTTTGACCTCTTTTGCTGGACACTGTCTTACAGACTACCTCTCCCACTTTAAGTCATCATACCCTAGATCTTGTCAATAACCACAGAACTTCTATTCTCTCAATGTCAGAAATCTCACACTGTGATTGCCACCTCTTTACCTGCCGTCACATTCCCTTTAGTGCACTGTATGTCCTGGTTCTCAAATCTCACCTATAATCCCATTATATTTCAGAAATCAACGCCTTCCATACAAAGCACTTAGAATGTCTCCCACTACCATCTCTACTCTCTTAACTGCACAATGCCTATAATATTGACTTTTCTCTCCTTTGACATTCTTTACCTGACCATCTCCTAGCTAAGGGCATTAACTCCTTTTTTTTTTTTTTGGTATATTCTATCCCTTCCTCACCTTCAACAGATTATAAATCCAGGAATCTTTTTTTCTCTCTCTCAATAGCTGCTCTTTGTGCAATCTTTCCAGCAGAATGCATGCATATTTCCATGCCAAGGTGAGTTCTTTCCTTCTCTAATTTTCTCCTCTTCTAGTTACTTACCTTATTGTTTTCCCTTTCTTTTCTATAGACCCCATGAAAGGAATGCTAATTGTGCAAGGTAGATCCAGCTGACTCTTTTTTTCTTGAACCCACTTCTTTCATGTTTTGCCTTTAGACTACCATGAAATCTCTGCAAGGTTCACAGCTGTTTTCATGTTTCAAATCTCATTGTAAATTCCTTTGGATTCCTTATTCTGCTAGAGCTCCCCGCAGCAGATAATCAGGTCATCTCCCACTTGGCATGTTTTCCTCACTTGGCTTTCTGGGTATTACATGAGTTCTTTAATTGTATTAAAAGAAAACTATCAACACTGAACTCTTGTTATCTGCCCAATGCTAATTTGTGATCTTTTTCATCTCAGCAAATGCTCAGGTCAAACATCATGGTTTAGACCTTGACTCCTTTGTTTAAAAGAACATATCAGATAAATCAGAAAATTTTGTTGCCTCTTATTCAAAAGTGTACAAAATCTTATGGCATCCTTTCTCCTTTAGTATTATCATCTCAGTTTAGTCCACTATTGCCTCTTATGTGGGTGATTACAAAAGACTCAAAAATTTCCTATGTCCTTTCAGTACAGTAGCCTTTCTTGATAACTTGGTTAAATTCCAAGTTAGATCGTGTTATTTCTCTGCTAGAATTTTCCGATGGCTTTGCTTTTATAGCAAGAGGCAGTATTTGAAAAGTGACCCGTAAATCTGTAGACAAGCCACCTTTGATAACCTCTTAGTAGCTTCATTTTCTGCTTTCAACTCTGATGTCTTTACTGTGTCACCCTGGCTTCCTATCTCTATCTATCTCCCCTCCCCTTTCCCTTCCCATTCACCCTTCCTCTCCCCATTCCCTTCTGTCTCTCCCTCTCCCTCTCCCCTCTTCCTGATGTTCCTTCCTGAAATAGCATGACTTGCTCACTCCCATCTTTCATATCTTCTCTCAAGTAGTCTCTTTCAATCCGTACTATTTTACCCACTTTATGGAAAACCCCCTCAATTTCTAGCCTCTGTTCTCCATTCTTGCTGTGTCTTTCTGTCTTTCTACTTTCTTCTTAGTTTTCTTTGGCATTCTTCTCTGGCTCATTATTTACCCTTTGCACTAGAATGTAGCTTTTATGAAGGCAGGACTTTCTGTATGAGTTATTCATCATTATATTGCTAGCACCTAGAACAATGCTTCACAAACAGTAGGTGCTCAATAAACACTGAATGAGTGAGTGAAGAGTGAGTGAAAGGAGAAGGTATCAGGTTTTTGGTTTTCACAGTAAAATATATAGATGAACACTGATTTCAGGTCAGCTTCTAATCTGTTAAGCAACCACACCCCATTTTTGATGTGGACACTACGCCCATGATCAACTCTAGTTTTTAGATCTTGTTAAGTCAAAAGTTCCTCACTGTGTGTACATAGATTTATTTTCAGAGTCCCACCCACAGTCTCTTACCTTTTTTATTTTCAACTCTATAACCCAAGTCGAGATAATTCTGGATCTTGATTTTCTTTTATCTTACACTAAGAGATTGCTGTCTAGCTTTGATAAGCTGTGGTATTTTGCTTCATTTAAGTTTTGCAAAATGTTTAATAAGACAAAGAAGATTAAGAGTCCCTCTGGGCTATTGAAGCAGAAATGGGGACAGATTGTATTTTCCAACAATAGCTGCACCACTACACTCTCTTTTTATACCATGAAACTGATAATATTCCATAATGAGTTTGGATATGAGTTCCCTTCCCTTGAAGGCAGATTATCTTTTTCCTTACCTCAGTTGCCTCGGTCAATTAAGTAGGATAAAGGTAACCCTATTGACTTCTAAGACAACTTAGTGGTGACAGCATTCATCCCTGGTTTTTCCTGCATTGGAACATGAGGATCCCCAACTGTCAGGTGAGAATTTCAACTGTGTAAGTCCACCATGATAGTCTTAATGCCATGGAGGGACCACATAGCAATTAAAGCTTATGGTGCCTCAGGAAGTTAATCACATAGCTGTTTAAATCTCTGTAATCTTGGCATCACATATGTGAATGAAAAAGACTTGAAATAGCCCTAGTTTGGGCTAGCTACTATCTCACTAAAACTCAATGAGAGACTCCAAGCAAGAATCATCAAATTGGGCAAGATCCTAATCCTGATTTTCACAAAAACTATGGAGATAATAAACTAAGAGTCTAGCTTTATGTCATTGTCCTTTTGGGTGATCCATCATAAAGCAGTACATGACTAACATCTATTGTGTTACTATAGGTACATGGCTGAGATGCCAATGGGACAGGGTTCCATTTCACTGAGTCAGTTCTTGTACATTATGTGTCAGAAGCACTCAAGGTAGCAAAGAGTATTTGTACATTCATTGGCATGTGAGAGATTCAAGTGCTTTTCTTCATAATTTCTCTGAGTGTTTAAGCTTCAGAACACAAGACTGCTTGATATGTTGGGGGCTGGAGAAATTGCTCAGCATTTAAGAGCACTGGCTGCTCGTCCAGAGGACCCATGTTCAATTGTTCAATTCCTAGCACCAACATGGTGTCTCACAAACATTTGTAACTTCAGCTCCACAGATCTAAAGCCCTCTTCTGGTGTCCATGGATACCAGGCACATATGTGGTCCACAGATACTGGCAGATTATCAATACACATAAAAATAATAAAAGTCTTAAAGAAAATCTTAAAAATATAATAGTAGAAGAGAGCTGAAGGACAGTGAAGACAACTCAAAACAAACTTTCAGAAGTTATAGGAAGAAGCAATTGTGAATTGTCATCTGCATTTTGCTAAAACTGCCCACATTTGTGATTTATTTCAGGAAAATTTGACAAAAGAAAAGAACTATTGCTTTTTCAGTCTTGACACAAAATGCATTCTAGGTCAGTGTCTCCCAGGCCCATCTTCCTAACATCGTGGAAATGTCACATTCTTATAACTTTTCAGCTCTCCAGGATAGTGTTACCTCTTAATAACTTTCTGCAAATTTATATTCTTACATTTGAGTGAAAAATAGCAAAGCTCAAACTCTCATTCTCTCTTCTAATGTTTGATATATTATCCCCTTTAGGTCTCCAACATTTTATATGGGATTTCAATTGATTTGTTCTTCCTTTTTTTTTTTTATTGTAGTCAGTCTGACTTTATTTAAAGCTATAAACTCTACATTCAGTTTTTCATTTAAGAAGATATTTCCTCTTCTTCTGTGCCTTTGCTCATCTTGCTGTCATAACACCAATATTTTAAAGTGATTTTTTAAAATAAGTTTCTGAAGTCGACCCACAGATTTCTAAGCATGTGCTCTCCAAGAATAGACAATTTATTTATGTCTCCTCTTTCCTACATTTCTCTTTGTGACAGTTCAGTAAACCAGTTTAATCATAATACCTGAAATATTACTGTTGACACTTACTTAGAGAGTAGAGTATACAGAATACAGAAAACTAGTCAGAAGTGAGTTAAAATAAACTTAATTAGTTAGTTTATTTATTTTTTCACAAGTGAGAGAGGTTGGCTTCCTTTTATTCCTCCTTTTCGTAGAGTTTGATTATGCACAGAAATATCAGTAGCCAACAGGAGAGTAAAGGACAGTATTGTTAATATGGCACTTACATGGTAAATACCAGTCTTATAAGACAGAAGCTGAGGTACTTTCTGTTCTAGGGTCAATGTACATTGTCACCCCTCTCCTGTTTCAAATTGGAGTAATTCCACTGAATATTTTAATATATGTTTGCAATTAAATTAATCTAATAACTTCTCCCCAGTTGGGGGCAAGGGTAGTTCTTACTCAGGGTAACAAGAAGTGGGATAAAGTTATCATAGAAACATGAAGTGAGAAAGAATATATGGACCTAAAAATGGCCTTTTAAGGTATAATTGCTATATGCTATTATGAGATTTTATGTGTCTCATACATTAATCCTTCTGATACCAACTCCTCTTTTAATTCAAGAAATGAATTAACAAGACAGAGAAGGACCAGAAACTACTTCTCTGGTGTTCTTCTGAATAGTGAGAAGAGGAAGGATTTACTATAGGGCAGGCAAACATAACTACACATAGTTTGTCTGCTCTAGATTCTTCCCTAACATCTAATTGTGCTAGATGTATCAGTAATTGAGCTTGATTGTGACTGGCACTCAGGAAAAATGTAGTAAGTTCCCACAAGATTTAACAAGGTTTATAAAAAATGTTAACATTTATTATCTTTTGAGAGGCTACAGGCCTAGTAGGTGATTCTGCTAATCTTGGTGGGGATCTCTCATTTACCTCCTGAGAGCTGGTGGGTCCTTTAGAGTCTGAGCAGTTTAAGATAGTTCTAGCTGGAGTGGTACAGATCCTCTATATCTCTGATCACCACAAAAGGCTAGTGTGGACATGTTGTCTGCTTGCAGAGAAACCAGGGCACAAAAGTCTGAACTTGTGCAGTATTTCCTGGTACTTCCTTGATCAGGGAACATCATGTAATCAAGATACACTGTGAGAAGAGAACAGAAATTTGCAGAATGTGGAGACTTCAGGGATCCTCTTAAAATGGACCATGAATTCAACAAGAGAAGTTCTGTGTAAAGACAACCCACCAACCGCAATTACTGTCACCTCTATAATCTTTAAGTGTGTGGTCATGCATTGGAATATGCTGGATCCAACAAGGGCCGCACCTTCTCCCAGTAGCTATCAGTTACATATAGCTTTGCATCTAGGGGTGGGATTTCACGCCCACCTCCCCACTTCACGTGGAATTTTGTCTGGCTTGATCTTTCATACAGCTTGTGTGTGCTGTCATGCTGCTGTTGAGTTTATATATACAACTGTCCTATTGTGTCCACAAAACAGTTTCCTGATAGTCAGCTTCTGCCTCTTACTCTTACAGTCTTTCCACTTGCCCCCTCTTCTGCAATGACCCCTGATTCTGAGGAGGAGAGGATATGATACAGATGTCCCATTTAGGGCTGAGCACTCTGCAATCTCTTATTGCCTGTACCTTTATTCACTGTAGGTCTCTACTTAGTCAACATCTAATGTAAAAAGAAGCTTCTCTGATGAGGTTGAGAAATGCACTAATCTATGGGTGTAATAAGGAGTCATTAAGAGTTGTTTTAAGTGAGTACATTCCATGTTTGTCTTTCTGGGTCTGGGTTACCTCACTCAGGATGATTTTTTTCAAGTTTCATACATTTGCCATCAAAACTCCATTGTTTTTAATAGCTGTAAATGTACCACATTTTGTTTATCCATTCATTGTTGAAGTACATCTAGATTGTTTCCAGTTTCTGGCTATTATGAATAAAGTGTCTATGAACGTAGTTGAGCATGTGTCCTTGTGACAGGATGGAGCATCCTTTGGGTATATGCCCAGGAGTGGTATAGCTGGATCTTGAGGTATATTGATTCCCTATTTTCTGAGAAACCACCACATTGATTTCCAAAGTGACTATATAAGCTTTCACTCCCACCAGCAGTGGAGGAGTGTTCCCCTTGTTCCACCATCCTTGCCAACCTGAGCTGTCACGGTGGTTTATCTTAGCCATTCTGACAGGTGTAAGAATCTCTAAGTCATTTTGATTCACATTTCCCTGATAGCTAAGGATGTAGAACATTTCTTTAAGTGTTTCTCAGCCATTTGATTTTCCTCTGTCAACAATTCTCTGTTTAGATCTATATCCCATTTTTAAATTGGATTATTTAGTTTGTTGATGCCTAGTTTCTTGAGTTCTTTATATATTTTGGATATTAGCCCTGTGTCAAATATGGAGTTGGTGAAAATCTTTTCCCATTATGTGGGCTGCCTTTTTCTCCTGTTGATGGTGTCCTTTGCCTTACAACAAATTTTCAGTTTAATGTGGTCCCATTTATTAACTGTTGATCTTAGTCACTGTGCTATTGGTGTTCTGTTCAGAAAGTTGTCTCCTGTACCAATGCGTTCATGGCTATTCTCTTCTATCAGTTTCTCTTCTAGCTTCTCTCCAATATCTCTTCTTTCAGGTTTGTATATCTGATTTGTACTCACTTATAAGTCAATATTGTACTTGATAACAGCTCTTGAGGGAAAGGTATCCTGGCCATTGGAAGCCAGTAAATACCTGTCGGTGTTATAGATCTGAAGGGAAAGATATCCTGGCTGTTGGAAGCCAGGTAATACCTACAGCTCTGTTCCAGTGGAGGATGGTTTTCCTAGTAATGCAGCAGTTCTGCTTCTCTCCAGGAAAGCTGTTACAGTTCTGCTCTATGCTGCTAAGGGAGTTTCCCCACAGAGAAGTAGCAGCTCTGTTCCTGTTCCAGTAAAAGTTGTCACTTCTCTACCCTACTCCATTCTGTCCTCCTCAAAACCTCATTCAAGAGATTTATTGGAAGGGAGGAATTCAGGAGAGTGGTTGCCTTTGCCAGGGTAGAAAAAGGCAGCTTCAAACAGCACAAGTATAGGACTTATATAGGGTTTCTTAGGGGCAGAGTTTTTCCAGAGTGAAGGTTTTTAGAGTGGTAATTGGTCAGATTTCAATGCCTGATCTTGGACAAGCTCAGAGATTGGCTGGATTTCATGCTCAGGGATTGGTTGGTTTTCATGCTGAGTTGGCCAGGGACAGGGTGGGTGTGTTTCTTTGGCCCTGATTTCAGGACCAGGGTGTGTTTATTTCACTGGCCCTTTTAAACATTTTGGCTCTGGATTTAGGGCCACTGAATTGGCTCTGGTCTCAGAGTCAGGGTGTGTTTCTTTGGCTCTGGTCTCAGGATCAGGGTGTGTTTCTTTGGCTCTGGTTTCAAGGTCAGGGTGTGTTTCTTTGGCCCTGATTTCAGAGTCAGGGTGTGTTTCTTTGGCTAGCCCTTTTACCCTACAGATATTAGCTGTAAAGCAAAAGATAATCGTACTACAGTCCATGGACCCAGAGAGGCTAAGAAACAAGGAAGACTTAAGGGGAGAGGCAAGCATCTCCTGGGAGGGGGAAATAGAATGGATTTCACTGGTGGACGGATGGTGGGTGGGGTTGGGAACAGGAGGGATCAACTGGGGAGGGAGAAAATACTGGGAGAAATGACAGGAATTGGGGGGGCCTTTAGGGGCAAAATGCAAACCTAGTGCAAGGGAAACTCCTTGGGATCTACAAGAGTAACCCTAGCAAAGACTCCTAGTAATGGGGAACATGGAGTCTGAACTGGCCATCTTCTGTAACTAGGCAAGGCCACAAATGGAGGGATTAAGACACTAACCAGTCAGAAACCTATGACATACAGTTTGTGCTGCCTGCAGAGTGTTCTGGGACCAGAGCCTAGCAGAATCCTCATCCAAGAGACCAGAGAGACTTCATCTAGCAACTGATGGGAGCAGATGTAGAGTCCCATAACCAAACATTAGGCAAAGAGCTCAAGGAGTCCTGCAGAGGAGAGGAGGAAAGATCAGAGGAACCAGACACCAAAAGAACACAGCCCACAGAATCAACTGAGCAGGACTCATGGGGGCTTGTAGAGATCAGGAAACCTGTAGGGGTCTGACCTAGGTCCCCTGCATACATGTTATAGCTCAGTAGCTTAGTGTTCTTCTGGAATTCCTAACAGTAGGAGTGAGTTTGGGTCACTGACTCTTTTGCATGCTTATGGGACCCTTTTCCTCCGGCTAGATTGCATCATCCAGCCTTGATGTGATGGTATGCACCTGGTCTTATTGATGTCTCTGGGAGGCATGCTCTTTTCTGAGGGGAGATAGAGAGGGCATGGATCTGGGGAAGAGGGAAGATGTGGGGGACAGAGTGGGGGAGGAGAGGGAGGGGAAACTATGGTTGAGATGTAATGTACAAGAGAATAATAATAATAATAATAATAATAATAATAATAATAATAAGAAGAAGAAGAAGAAGAAGAAGAAGAAGAAGAAGAAGAAGAAGAAGAAGAAAAAGAAAAAGTTGGTTTAAGGCCCACCACCTCACAGCATGACCTCACAGAGTGGAGATGTGGGTGCCACAAGCAAATATGTGATGGAGCTATGGGAGAGAAAGAGAAGCAGAGTGGTTTGTACTATATGAAGAGAGGCAGAACTAGAGACTCCATGGTGGTAAGGAAAAGTCTGATGTTAGAGGCCTGTGTTACCACCTGAGGCCATGATGATGTCCAGGCCATGCTAGTGCCCAGGGCCATGTCTGGCTCCATGTCCCTACTGCAGCTAGGGTCTGTGTTGATGTCAAAGGCCTGTGTTACCACTGAAGGTCATGCAGGGAGAGCTGGCCCTGGTGGCATGGATTCGGGAGAACTGGTCCCAGCACCTCACCTGTGCCATGGAACTAAATAGAGACTTCTCAAAAATGAACCACAAACATCATCAACTTTTTATTTCTGATGTCATGTCCATAGACCTTTCCATGATAACAGTAATAATTTTCTAGATCTGTGATATGCAAAATGGTTGCATCTAACTGCACAAGACTGAGTATAATTTAAGTAAAATAAAAGAAGATGAGTTCCTTAGTGACCACAGACACATCTTAAGTTTTAAGAGCTTGCAGTATACTAATGGCAGTTCCTGGTGTCCCACCTTATGTCAATGAGGTGAACATTGTCCCGTTTGTAGCACCTTGGAGTCTCAGTAGGTCAAAATGATGCATTAATTTGGTAGGTTCTAAGCATTACTTTGCCCTATTAGGAACTGACTTAAATTGATTAGATTCAGCCCCAACCAGTATTTCTTTTAGGAAGGTTTAGTCACCTGACACAGTGGGAAAAGTCCATTCCCTTCACCTCTCACCTTAGAGACAACCTGGAAAGCTGCAGTGAAACCACATCTGAGCTCTAAGTCAGTCTCACATGCAGATTTCAGTCAAATATGTCTAAGCATGCACTTGGCCTGTTCTAAAGGGCTTAACCTTCATCTCTCCCACCAGGTGATTCTTCTCACCTGTACTGAGGTTAAATGGACAAATTAAACACGTTCACTCACAAGTGACGTGGCTCTGTTTGGGCAGTGCTTGCCTAGCAAGTGTGAAGATCTGATTTTCATTCTCATCACTGAATAGAGTAGGTATGATGCCCTATATCTGTAATCTCAGCATTTAGGAGCTGAAGGCAGAAGATCATGAGTTCTAGCTCAGCCTTGGCTATATAGTAAATTTGAAGCCAGCTGGGAATATATGAGACTCTGTCAAAAAAAAAAAGAAGAAAAAGAAAGGAAAACAAAGCACAGATACTCAAGTTGTACCATGTAATGCTTTGCTACTCATAGACAATGATTTTGCAATCAAGCTCTTTAATATAGACATCACCTAACTTGGTGGTGAGAATATTTGCATTCTACTCCTAGCAAATTAGAAGTGTGCAATGGGTTTGTGTTAGCTACAGTCACTGTATTGCATGTTAGATCTCCAGAAAAGGTTCATCTTATAAGCATTAACATATGTCTTTTGACCTGTGTCTTCTTCCTCAGAGTTTGGTAATTACCATTCAAATTTGTTTCTGTGAGTTTTACTTTTTTAGACTTTTAGACTCAGCATAAAAGTAACAACAAATGATGTTTGTCACTTTTATGACTTATTTCACTTAGCATTTTGTCTTCCAAATTTATCCAAATTGCCACAAATGAAGAGGTTTCTTTCTTGTAAAACTATTTTTATTAATTATGTGAGAATTTCATACAATAGATTTTGGGCAGATTCATCCAGTTCATCTCCTTAATTCCTCACAAATCCACTCTCACTCCCTCATAAACTTTGTGTCATTTTATTAATATTAAATAACCCATAAACTCCAATTTATGCTGTCCATATATTTCTGAGTAAGACGACTTCCTCCCACTATAGTTTTGTCCACCTACCAGGGGCCACATATCAGGGCTGGTCAAACCCTAGTGTAAGGTTTTCTTCTTGTAAGAGGCTTAGTAATATTCTTTTTTATACATGCTATATTTTCTTCACTCATCATGTGTTGATCCACAATTAGACTTAGTCTATATTTTGGCTATTATTACTAATACTAAAGTGATCATGGGAATGCAGAAATAACTTACAGATTGTGGTTTTGTTTCTCTTGGATATATACCCAGCTTCCATAAAATGTTAACCCAAAACAAATGCATTGGTATCCAACTAAGCATATAATAAACGTGGGCAATCGCTAATCTTTTTCATTATCTGTTAAATGTTGAATTATGAATGAATCAGGCTGACTATAAAATTCCTGGGAAGAATGAAGAATAATCTGAGTTCTACACCCCATGAATGTAAAGAAATGGATGGCTTTTGCCGATTTCTGGTACATTCAAACATCTTGAGCACCATTAATGTTGCCAATGACAATCCATTTCTGAAATCCATTGTGATCATTAAGAAAATTGCTAGCCTCACTAGAGAAAATTAATTTGTGCATCAATTATTCTAATTAAGCAGGCATTAGGTGGTGTTGTGAGATCAGCATTGCTGAGGCACTTAGAGTAATCATTTTCAGAGTGCAGGTCTTTGATGGAATATTAACAAATCACCTAGCAGGTGCATTGCTTCTGAGGGTAACCTACCATTTTAATAGTCTAGAATAAAGTAAATGTGCATATATATATATGTATATATATATAGAGAGAGAGTATATTTTCACTGAAACACCTTAAAGAAAAATTTCACACCACTCTTTACATAAATTAAGTTGAAAAATTACTATACTATCATGTCATTAAAATTATGACAAAATTTATGTTTTCCCATTTTTGTTTTTCTTCTGGTAAGAGTTTTGTAGTGATTTCTAGCCTTAAAACATTTGTACTATAAAGTCTGGCATATGTAATTGTTTTTAATTAGAGTTTCTAAACTTTTGCTGATTTTGTTCAACATGTGATCCAATTTATGTAAACATTTCAAGGAAATGTAAAGAAAATGATTATTAAATTTTGTTTAGAGATACATATTTTAGTACTTCTCCAAAAGTTCCAAGTGTTATTCTATATTAGTTAAATTCTTGATGTATTTATTTATGTCTCATGTTCTTCATCTATCAAGCATTGACAAAACCCGTGTTAATATTCCCCCTTGCTTGTGATTTTGCACATCTCATCTTAAAAGTTTTAATTTATACATTTAGTGAACTGTTACTTTATGTACAGCATTTTATGACTGATAAATTTACATTACAAATATATATTTTAGCAATAAAAATGACATTTTAATTTGAATCATCTTTCATTCAGCAGGAACATAAACTTTTGGTAATTTATTATTAATGTTATTCAGAAAGGGTACAGGACTGGCATAATTTTTGAAGACTGGTAGGCTAAAGACATTAGTTTTCTCCCTTCCTAAGAATAGTGAATTGACTGTGTAAAATTATTACTGGTGTATGGTCTTTTCTAGTTTTCCTAGGTCAGGCTCCATTATCAGACAGTACTTATATTCTTTTATTTTGCAGTCATGCATTTTCATGATTTTATTTTCTACCAGTTCAACAGTGTAACCAGCAGTGGTCTACTGAAGACTTCTTGAGGTCCTCTGTTTAGTGGCTGTTGTGAAGATGTGAGGCTATTTTTCCAGCATGCATGGGTATTTGCTGCAGGTCTTTAGATCCCTGTTGCTTTTGGTTCTGATTTTCCTAATTTTTAAACCTCATCAGATGTGTCTATAATTTTCAATGAGACTTTTATTTTCTGGATGGAGACCATTTCCTTCCACATTCTTTTCATCTCTTCATCTTTTATTGTTAAATTCTGAATACTCTCCCTGTCTGTCTTTTAGTTTCTGCCTATCACAGGTTAGACTGTCCATGATGTTGTATATTTTCCTTCTCACCTCTGTAAAGATTCCAGTTGGATTTTCTAGTGTTCATGTCCTCAAAAATCCTTTCTTGCGTCTCAGGTTTCTGGTGTTTCTGCTTACTGTTTTGTACCCCACTCTAAGGTTCTATGTTCAACCCACTGACCCCAGGGCTGCTTGTTTCTCTTTTGTATATATCATATAGATTAAGATCTTTTTTCTCTGTCAACAGAAATTTAATCATTTATTCAATGATTATTTGCTGAGCATGCATTTTATTCACAGTAGCATCTTTATTAGGTACAGGCACTAAACAAATAATTACAGACTGACAAAACTGCAAAGTGCTCTGATAGTGTTTAACTCCCAAAGGTTAGTATTTTAGAATGGTCCTCTTAACCTGGGACATCAGGGAAGGACTACTTGAGTAGATATATGTAGACTAAAATTTGAAGGAATAGCAGGAGTGAGATGAAGAGGGAGAAAGAAGGGCGGGAGCTCAGCATAGCACAGAAAGCTAAACCTCTAGCTTTCTCCATTGTGCTCCAACTTCCCAAGAGAAAATCTTTCTCGTGATTTATGTGTATTTTAAGACACCCTGTGTTCCCATTTTTTGTGTCATCTTCGTTAAGGTGAGTAGTTCCCTAGATTTGCTGCAGAGTCCATCGATGATCTAAGTTCATCAGTTTGGTCCTTTTGGTGATGGGAAGCCTTTCTCCTGTCACTCTAACTGTTGGGTATAGTTCCCAATGTCTCTACGCAGTGTGTTTTTCTAGCAAGACACTGCTCAAAATCACAGTTTTCTACATGAATTGCCTGAAATGACTTTCTCACCATCAACAAGGGGGTTGCCAACTTCTTAGGCAGAATTAAATGCTACCCCTTTTGAGTCAAGGACAAGCTGGTCAAAGGACTTGTTTGCCCTCTTTCCCAGTTACTGTTCATGATACAAAGCAATCTAACCCCAATGACTTTATATGGAGAGAACATTCTTTCCAAACTTTGGAAATAGGTCACTTGGCCCTCTGCTTTGGGATGATATGATCATTCTGCTTGCTTTGTTTACTTCATGTTCTGGGTGTTTATATGTGTTTTCAGAGTATGTGAAAAGATGTAGCAGATGCTATTTTAAAGAAGAAAAATTCTTTATATGTATTTCTACTTTGTAAAATTTCTTGGACTGGTAAATTTACAATTAAAGTTTCTTTTGGTCATTTAAATACCTTTTAGCAGGAAAAAAATAAAAATAGCCCTAGTTTTGTATGTTTTTTATTAACTTGTTCGTTTTTGTTGTTGTTGACTGATACAAACCAGTGAGGACAGAGGTAAAACAGCACGGGAAAATAAACATGGAGATCTGTGTGAAGGGTGAGGTGCTCTGGTCCTGATGTTCAGTTGTTCAGTGTGACCTTCTGGTCAGGTTCTCTTGATGCTTAATGAAGAGTTCAGACAACTCAGGGTGTTATATCTCTCTTGCGGTATTCCAAGACCTTGCAGATCCAAGCATTTTCTTTGGTATCATCTTCATTCTTTCACCTGAGAGCTTGTAAGAAATGCAGATTCTCAGGCCCATCACATAGCTATTGAATCAGATTAATTGAATCCATAGCTCAAGATTCCAGTTGATTTCTGTGCTCAAAGTTTCAGAAGTGTTGAGGGGTTCTTTTTGTTCTTCCTGCATAAAGCTGCTTCAAACAAGCCAGCTCTGATTTTTTATTTTCTTTAAATTATTGAGACATAACATTTGTATATTGTTTTGAAAATAGTACATTAATTTAACACATGTGTAGTGTATAATGACAAAGTCAGAGGAATAGGCATTTTTCTTCTTCCCATTCTCCATGCTTTTGTTATTTCCCAATCTTAGGGATTGCTGCTCCAGTCCCTTCTAAGGGATTGACTTTTTAGAGAAGAGTGAGAGATGGGAGGGTGGGACATGGGAGGAGGTTGAGGAAGGAATAACTAAAACTAATGATGTTTGAAAAAATCACATGGGAACTTACTATTTTATTAGCTTCCTAAATCTGTCTGTCTGTCTGTCTATATCGATCTATCAATTTATCTATCGATCAACTATCTCTCTATAAATGTAACTACCTATTTTCTCATATAAAAGAGTTTAATTGGAGTTACCATACATAGGGAGTTATGCTCACATCAGAAGCTGCTAGTTGCTAAACAAAATGCCAAGCACTATGCATGATATACCTTCCCTTGAGCTGTTCAGCAGTTGTGTCCTGTAGACATCCAGAATACAGGCTACTATCATTACTCTTGGCTACCCACCAAAACCTGATGATAAGTAAGAACCTATTGCTGAAGATACCATATACATTGGCCACAGTACATGAAAAAATCAAGTAAGTCTTGACTAGGAAGCTTCCTCTTTACTACCTAACTCTCATATCACTAGATGATGGTATACAGGCTGCTGGTTGGGGAGGGGAGTCATCAACAGCCTTACCTAACTAAATCATGTGAACTGCAATAAAAGATATGCATGGTGAACTGGCAAACAAGATATTCTCATGTGTTTAATGATAGCACAAATGTTATAGAGGTAACAAATTGCTTTCTGATTGGATTTAAGGTCTGCTCCATATATACCTGGTACGGCAAATCTGGCCAGGAACCCATGGTAGAGAGCCCACAGGCTCGAGAGATCAACCCATTACTACCATTTTGCTAAATGGTCAGTTTGGTCTCTAAATTTGTCTCCCTATACCCACTAATTAATGCAGCTTTCAGACCTCACTGGAGAAGTTTCAATTAGAGTATAGGGAATAATTGATTGTGTAGAGTACTCAATCATAATAAAACATCTATATTCCACCATTATACCCTACCAGTAAGGCTCAGGGACTATTATGGAAGAGGGGAAAGAAAGATTATAAAAGCCAGAGATGCCGGACGGTGGTGGCACATGCCTTTAATCCCAGCACTCGGGAGCCAGAGGCAGGCAGATCTCTGTGAGTTTGAGGCCAGTCTGGTCTACAGAGAGAGATCCAGGACAGGCACCATAACTACACAGAGAAACCCTGTCTCAAAGAAAACCAAAAGAAAAAAAAGCCAGAGTTTGGGGAAGAGTGGAGCAAAACACTATCTTCTAGACATGACAAGACAGGATCAATATACCCATGAACTCACAGCAGCTGTGGTTGTTTGTACAAGACCTGCAAAAGATCAAACCAATCAGCATCCCAACAAGGAGTGGGAGAGGTTCATAAGTCCACTTCAAACTCAGTAACTATAGACTGACTATTGATAGTCACATCAGTAACATCAGTGACTATTGATGAAGCTGGGAGATTAAGAGTCAGTTTTCTTTAAGGGTGTGACTGCTGGTATGTAGAACAAGTTCCAGTGTAAGGACCTATAGCCAGAAGTGTATGGACAGTACAAGTTTAAATTGATGGGTTATTGAATAATAATAATAAAGAAGATGCAAATTTAAGGGGATCAGGTGGTGAAAGTGGATCTGGAAGGAGTTGGGAGGAGGAACTGGAATAAATATGAACAAAATATATCATGCAAAATTCTCAAACAATAAGATTATAAAAAAGAAATACAAGTAAATGGGCAAGAATTTCCTTTAAAGAGTAGAATATAATTTTTCAAAAATGTAAAAACAAATGACATTTTCATTGTTTTCTCTGTGCTTGACTGGTTGGATAGTTTTAGATAGGTCTTACTGTGTAGCCCAGGTTAGCCTGGAACTCAATATCTTTCTGCTTCAGCCTCTTGAGTGTTGGGCTTGCAAGCATATGCTACCACACCCAGCTTTAGAATTTTATTTCTTTCTGGCTTATTTCATCTAACCTAATGTCATTTTATTCCATTCAGATTACTACCTACTATAGTCTTCTAAGAAAAAGACGAGTCCTCCCACATATAAGAAACATTGAGTTAAAGATTATCAAAATTCTTTTAGCTCAAAATTTAACAGATACCATTTCTCTCCACAGCAACAGATAAGAAAATTTATCACAGCCTTGGAGAAAAGCATTTACTATGATCCCAAGCATACAAACTTGATTTCTTGGGATAGATGCAGGATTAGGTTGAGATTCAGCTGTCAGAGAGCCAGGAGGGTTGTTCTGCTTTCTGTATGAGGGAACACATTGGTCCTGTATGATCCTAAATCTCAGAAGAGAGCCCTCAACTCGACACCCACAGAGACTAGGGTATTAGGAGAATCCCCCTCCATATTCCCATCTTCTGATCCCAATTTTAAGGAATATCAGACTTTGGCAGAAGGCATAGAATAATCACAGACTATTATTTCTGCAATAGTATGATATTTTTCCCATTTGCCAAGGAGTATCATTAATCTTGACAAAAAAAGAAAAAAAAAAAACCCAACCCATTACTCATTTATTTTTCCCTCTCATCTATAGCCACAATAGTAAGTATCTCAAACTGAGATATAGTTTTTCCCATAAATCTGCAGTTATCTGGGAGCTTGCTGGGTTGGACTAGACCTGACCAATCTTGACACAGCTTGCTTAAGTGCTTGAGTGTTCCTGGCAAGTAGACTGGGGTGGCTGGCCAAAGTGGCCTTTGCTGGGATAATGCAAACATCATCCCTGGATTTCTCACATCTTTCTCCAAGGATATGTTATGGAAGCTATTGCTGGAAATAACATAGAAGCAATAGAGAAAAGAGGAAGGAACGCATTTCTGACTTTATTTCTCCTCATCTATTAATATTCCTTTAGCCTGAACAAATCTGCCATACTGTAGCTCAAGCCCGCAGGCTGTGGCATTTCTGTATCACAGCTTGCCTGAGAGACACAACTAGGAAGTTGGTTTTTGCTCCATATTAGAATCTTTTTTAAAGCTTTTTCAGATTTTGGGTGGAAATTCTTGCTACGATGTCTGGGCACCAAATGTAGCCAGAAGTTTCTTCTGTCCTGCCTGGCCTGCGATCTGGACAAATCTTTCCCACCCGCATCCCACAGATGCTTGGTCCAAAGTAAACATACAGAGGCTTATATTACTTACAAACTGTATGGCCTATGGGTCAGGGTTCTTGCTAGCTAGCTCCTATAACTTAACTCAATCCATTTCTATTAATCTACATGTTGCCATGTGGCCATCGTGTTACTGGTCTGTGGGCATCTTGTTGCTCCTTGTGTGGTGGGCTGGTGTCCCCCACAGCTCCACCTTTCTTCATCTCATCTTTAGTTGGAATGTACTGCCTAACCTTATCCTGCCCTGCCATAGGCCAATGCAACTTTATATATCAACCAATCAGAGCAAAATATATTCACAGCATACAGAAAGATATCCCACAACAGGTATATCACTGTACAGAAGAAGGGCCCAGGTTGCCAAAATGCACTGTGAGGAAGGGGCTGTGTATATGTGCAGCTTAAGCCAACTAGATTCCCAGGTTGCTAAGCTTTCTTTATGCTGGCAGCCTCACAGCAGCAAATCCAAAGCTACATTAAAAGGGGCTCAAAATGTCCGGGGTAATGGGTGTGACCACAGAGAACTATGATGAAACAAATTCAATATAGTTTAAATAAATTCAGTACTCAGCTACCACACATGTCCTAAAGCAGGAATTAAAGGGAACACAGCTCAAGAAATACCAAAAAGAAAGGACTCATATAAAAAAAAATGGAGTTTCAGAACAATAACATCTCTCAGAATAGGTTTGATGGACTACAGCAAGCAATACATCAGATTGGTTGGTTCAGACCTGTCATCCAGCTACTTTAGAGACTAAAGAAGGATTACCTCAAGATGGAGGCCTGTCAGGGCTACAGAGGAAGTTCAACTCTACTTGGGCAATTTAGTGATAGCTTTTCTCAAAATCAAAAGTAGAAGAGGGCTATGGATATAGCTCAAGGGTAAAGTTTGGCACATACAAGTCTCTGGGTTGAATTCCCTGTACTGAAGAAACAATGCTAATCACAGGTACCAAGTGGAGAGATTGCCCTCTCGTAAGTTAGTTAGATTAAGACATAAAGAAAAACATGTCTTAAAAGCCCATCTTTTCCTGCTTTCATTTGCAAGATGCCATGTTCCTTTTTTCATATTAACTCACCAACATAGGGTAGGATATTATTAGATATATCATTGCCCAATGAATTGATAACTAGTTAACCTTTACTGGGCATTACTATGGCATTTGGTTTTGACCAGAAATATGTATCTCCTAAATATTTGACTGAAATAAAGTATGTGACTGAACTGTCCTTTTGTCCCAAAGAAATGTGTGCCAAAGACTTCAGGACCTGAGAGGACAACATCAGATCAAAATCTGGGAATTGTCCAAACCATGTCTGTTAGAATGCAAATTAATTTGAGCCCTGTTTTCTTGGCTCTTGCCACTGGGAGCACTTTGGGTGGGAAGGTTAATGCAGTGCAGCCTTATCTATCCTGGGCACTACCATGGAGACTCTGGATCAGTTTGTGTCTCATCTCTGAAAATGAGGTGTGCTTTGCTACTGTGGTGAAGAGGGAGGTCAGGAGGTCAGTCTGGGGAGGTTAGGATGTCTACCAATGCTCCCTATGCTGTGTGGGGTTATGAGGAATCCT
This sequence comes from Peromyscus californicus insignis, assembly GCF_007827085.1. NCBI lineage: Eukaryota > Metazoa > Chordata > Mammalia > Rodentia > Cricetidae > Peromyscus > Peromyscus californicus. The sequence goes on from NW_026294595.1 coordinate 113,488,154, forward strand.
AGAAGGGAGACGCTGCAGTTAATTTTAGCTCTGGGTCTCTTAGGACTTCAGTGCAGCAGAACATTGTTAGAAACCCCCTTCCCCAACCAGTGTTTCCAAAGAGGGGGTCCACACATCAGCATGCTATCTACCTGGATTCAGTTCAGACAAAGAGAAAATAAAGTGCCTATACTTTTAAGATTTTTCATGCTTATCTTTAATGTCTTTGCTGAATTAGAATAATTTTGCTGTCTAACAGTAAAAAGACCAGGAATTGGTAACGGCTTTCTTCCAACCACTACTTGAATTTAAGTATATTTTTTATTTTTATATATTTATTATTTATTGTGGGAAAGCAGAAATTCCCACAGGCCCTGAATATTAATAAAGTGTCAGGAAATATTGACAAGAATGGTAAAAATAAATGTAGTATAAAGTGTTCATTTCTAAATTCTGGACAAAAACTTCCTTTAGAAAAGCAAGACCTTTCCACAGCCTAAGAAGTGTGGAAGAATAAGCTAGGTTATGAGCCTAGACATGGCCCCAGTCTCTTATTTGACTTCATGCAGCTCTATCTTTCTAGACCTTTTCCTTCCTTTATCTCACTAGCTCAGTCTTGCCTGCCTGCTTATTTAAATCTCCCTCCCTACCTCCCATTTCCAAAGACAATGATTACCTAAGTAGGTTGTTAGGTTAGTCTACCTCCAAAATAGTTAAATATAATAAGAATACGTAGGCATGTGGAGGTCAATAAATGCACAAGTGACTTGTGAATAAAATTAATTTTATGCTCCACATGGCCAACACTTACAAAATAAAAATATTCAATAAAAGAATCCTTTGCTCACTTGCAACTGAGGTATAGACTCTCTGTAGAATTGTGGAAATCCAGATCACACCAGATAATAATTGGTTGATATATTTTCAAGTCAATTCATTCCAGAAAAGTTCACCATTCTCTTTTTTTCCACAATAGCTCTGGTCCTTGTCCTTTGGTCCTTAGAGAGAGAAGTATTTACAAGGAATAATTCCTCAACAGAAAATTATTGTTATCCGTATATGTCACTTTACATTTCTAATACTCACTTTTCACAAAGAAAAATTAAAATGTGTTGTGAATTTAGTTGTGACACCTAAAATAGGATCAGTTGATTTATGGTTGATGTTCTTACAAAAAAAATAGAAAAAGACACTTGTTCAAACAGGAAAAGCAGTGGGAACAGATTCAAGAGAAAGAAAATCACCTCCAAGCCGCAGGGAACTTTCATAGGCTTCAGGAGGAGCAGACCTGCTGAAGATTTGATTTCAGACTCCTCTCCACTGAACATTGAGATTGGTGTCTACTGTTTAGGCTCCCTTAGGAGGCATTATTAGTAGCAGCCCTAGAACCCTAACATACAATGGTGATATTCTAGTAACATTGTACTTAACCCCACTAAACAAAAATGCTTCCACTCAGTATGTAATCTACATGAGGATATTTTAAAAACCTTCCAAGTTCATTTTGGATTTGACACAGTACATCTTTTCAATTGACTACATTTCAAATAGGAATCATGTAGGGTTACGGCTTCCATGTTGAAGAACACTGGTTTCTGGTGGCCTAGAACCTGGATGAGACATCTATTTATTCCTTATTCTCTGGAATACCTAGGAACATATTCAGTGGTCTGGGAAAACTGACAATGAGGGAATAAGTAAGGTAGTTACAGTAATAAATAAGAAAATAGTATTTTTTCATTAGTTAGGTTTCTGTATAAAAGATTTCATGTATGTGTACCCTCCATGCCTGCATGTCTACCTCTACAGATCCAAACAACATAAAATCAAAATAACTTGAAAAAAAGTCTATGAGCCTGTACTGAAGATGCACAGGCTTTCTCACCTCCCTGGCATTATTTTCTAAATGATGCAACATAGTAACTGTTAACATAGCATATATTTGGGCTTTGGGGTTTTAAGTATTCTAAGATAATTTAAAATACATGGGAAGATATGTGGGGGTTGTATTCAGATGTGATATACCATTTTACATAAGAAATTGATGAGTTTTGATGGTTATGAGTATGTGTGGGAGTTCTGAATCCAATGACCTAGAATAGAAAGGGATAACTACTTTAAATTCTGACATTAGTGTACATTTTCTACTTTAACAAGTTGGTTGATTTGGTATTATTTCTTTAATCATACAAATGCAGATTTCACAGACCGTTTACCAGAGAAACAGTAAAATCAAAACAAAACAAAACCCAAAGACATCCTCCCCACTATAAACACAACAAACTCTGCGTAAACAAGCATGAGTATGTGGCTTAGTGCTCCATTTCACATCCTTTAAGACCAATATGGTGGATTTGACAGCTGTTCACAACATGGATTCCTTATTTAAATGCCTGGCTTAGGCCCATGGGCTGAGTCCTCATCTTTGGGTCTATGCATCTTAGCTGATATTTCTATGCTGTGAATGATAACGGAGGGAAATGATTTTAAAAGAGCAAGAGGGGAAGAGGGAGGATGGAGGAGGGAGAGGGGAGAGAAAAGGAGGAGATATATAGTATTGCTCATTAGCTTTATTATATCTTATATCTAGTTATATCTTAAAAAATACACAGCAACAAATTGAGATGTTTGTTTTTATAAAACACTTTCTCCAAGAAGAGTAAGCGGTACCTAGGACAATGGAACAAGCTATTCATAAACAGTAAAGTGTGTGTGGCTGGTGGCCAACAAGAAGAGATAGAAGCACGACTCCGTGAGAATCTTGAGGACAGAGCTGATCCCAGTAATGGGGAGTGTGGATCCTCTACCAGTGAACTTTGCTTCCTGTTCCTCTAGGTACGTCTTCTTTTTGGTGTGGATTCAGCACCACAATGTGGGGTTCAGCTCCTCACAACTGCAGCCTTCTTGAGATGTAACACTAAAACTGCTCCCTGGTGACTGTGGTCTGTTTTCCCTACATTTCCCAACCCACTGTAAAAGAACACACCAGAGTGCTGTGTGCTCCCCTATTCAATCCTGGTGCTGTTAGTACTAAGAATGCACTAAACACTGTCAATATGGCTTTGAGATGAACTGGTACATTCTGGCTTTGATGAAGTCACCTTTGGTCCAACCACTTCATATGTGAACCACTTCCAACCCAAATCTTGAAGATCTACTGGTTTCACTGCTGCCCATGCTTCTGTGAAAGTCCTCAGTAAATCATATTATGTAGTCCTCATGGGACTGGGTCTTTCTGGAAGACAATTATTGCCATAGTTTCCGTTATTGATTCCCAGGACTCTTTTTGGCCTGCTCTAAACCCTTACTGTACAGCATTTTGTCTAGTGCCCACTTTTACTTCTGATTTTTTCCAGGCCTTCCTCCTTTGGTAATATTCATATGAAATGTAGCTCTTGCCTCAAAAGGAATAACATATTGTTTATTCTGAGACAAATATCAGCAAGTATGGCCCAGGAACATGATTAGGGACCATAATATCATAGTCCACCATGGAATCCATTATATAAGATGCTATTATTTATAGCACAAATAAATTCACAAATAAGCCATTTGCTTTGGTAGAGACCACAGGTAGTTTGATTACAAAAAGTATGCTACAGGTCTCCAGTGCTGACTGATGACATGCTAAGGTTTGGGTTGATAGTTAGTGATCTGCCAAGAATACATATTGACATGTGGTACCTGATTAGTATAAAAGATGTCAGATTATGCACAATGAGGGGCTAGTAAAGGGACTAAAACAGCCTGGAATGATTCAGGTTGGCAACACTCTAACTCTCTACAATAATGAAGTTCTCTCATCAGCCATTCAACATTATAGAGTGTTCAACCCTGGTGCCCTGTTCTCACACATAAACTTCAGAAATTTGAATTTACAGCAGTCGTGTCTATTTATTGCCTGGAAGCTAGCAGCTTCAGACAAGGTTTCTAAAAGAGGCAGTTGTGATTAAGTGCCCTTCTATGTTCATCCTTCAGTGATTTCTCAAGGAGTCCTTAGGATAGAAGCCTAAAGTCTGCATCCTGCATTATCTAACATTTGAAGAATTCTATATTGGCCCCATTGCTTGCCTTGCTTGCCAGGCTCTATACCGCTTCTTTGAAAACATGTGTGGTATGTGCTTGTGTGTCTATACTCACATATGTATGTGTATGTGTGTGTGCATGCACTTGTGTGCACATGTGCATGGCGGATCAGGGTTGATATTTGATATCAGGATCCTTCCTTCCTTGCACTTCTTCCTCATTCTTTGAGGCAGGATCTCTCAAGAAAGCCTGGAGTTCCCTGATATGGCTAGTCCCACTTACCAGCTTCCTGTTGGTATCCCATGTCTCTGCTGTTTGAGAATTGAATGCTGTTTGATCACCACATTCACTCTCCACTAGGCGTTTACTTGAGTTCTTGGAGTCCAAAGTCAAGCCCTTGTGTTTGTGAAGGAAGCACTTTAACCATGGTTTCATCTCCCCAGTCCCTCTGTAGTGGTTCTTATTGTTGGATGCTTGGTGCTCACCATTAGCCTTACCTGAAAACTTCTCAGAAGTGGAATTCCAGGGCCCATCCAAGATAGTATTACATCTGAAAGTCTGGAGGGTAGAGCCCATGTCCTGCCTTTTCAAAAAACCTCCAGGAATTCTGATGCATGGTCAAGGTTAAAAACTACTTTTAATATTAAGAACCACTAGTGCTCATGTTCAATTTTGTCAAATTAAAATCATATGAGAAATAGACAAGAAGAGATTTTTATCATCAAAGGATGTTACAAATGCTGGGGAGAAGGGATACTTCCAAAGGCTGAGGATGCTGTCACCAGAAAATGTGCACTCTTTTCAAGGGTTATACAAAAACATTTGTCTGTCTTGGAGGAGTTAAGCAGGTTAGGAAGAAACAGCTGGGTAGTGTAAGGAGGGGAAAGAGTGGTGATAATGGTCAGAGAATGTTCACCTTGAAGCAAGGATATTTCCAGCAAGGGCTATTGAAAATAGAGCTGTGTGCTACTTTAAATCAAGGAAGCCAAAGGGTAGAGGCCTGAAGAAAGGAAGGAAGAAACTCTAGTTTACTAAACAGATGTGTGTGTGTGTGTGTGTGTGTGTGTGTGTGTGTGTGTGTGTGTGTGTGTGTAGTAAGTAGAGACAAACAGTTTATGCAAACATTTGTGGATGAAAAATGGGAATTTAGAGGCTCTCATCTGGCCTTACTGTCTTTGACTTTATGGATGTCCTGTAGGGGTGGTAGTTCTTTATAGGAGGCTTGTCTATAGTGCAGAACGGTGGACAATTGCTTCACCTTGCTATGGTCCAAGAGTACAGGGGTCACTTATATTTGCTATAACCTTTCAAATCTGTGATCTTTGCTACTTGTTATTTTTCTGCTGGGGGTTCTCTGCCCAAGTTAACAACCAACTTTGTTCCTGATTCAGCTCATCCAGTCAGCTTGAGTTCTGATGCTTTCTTCCTGTGTCATTTTCTCCATGCTAGATCCTTTATCTCATCTCCATTCTCTATCTCCAGTTGTACATAGAAACTAGCTGGAATCAATAAAAGCTGGGAAATAAAATAATATGCAATGCTTCTTGGGACACTTCATTAATTTTTTTAAAATTATACAAATGGAATTTGGGGGGGGTGACTAGAATATATTCTGTAAGGATATGAAACTGTCAAAGATAACATTAATAGAAATCAACGAGTTAAAGAGTTTTCTTTTCTCTAGTTGACAAGCAATGGGAAGTTTCACATCTACTCCTGAGTATTCCTCGGCATGGCTGCTGCAACCATTGTCCCTTTGTGTGCCCAGAGGAGCTCAGTTTCCCCGGGCTCAGCTCCTGCATGGGGCGTGTAGGGGGTGTACTTTCTCTTATGTTCTACAAGGCAGGAGAGAAGTGTTAGGCTCCCTAATGTGCTACTGGGCTACAGATAAAGGGTTTAACAGCCCGTGGGAGAGCCAATTAGAGTCAATTATAATGTAATTGAACTGCTTGTTTTTCCCGCTTGTGTAGAACTCCTTTCTGCAAGGAAGAATGTGTTTTTTCCTTGTACCGTGTTTGGGGCGAATCACAGCTGTGTGAATTTGCAGGAAATGGCTTTGACCTTAGTGATCTTCGGGGAGAGTTTCATGGAGGCTAAACAGACTTGTGAGATCAGTGCCTATGATGCTCAGCTCAGCTCTGCTGTTCTGGAAGGGCAAAGAAGCACTGTTTTTCCTATTCCTTTGCCTTTTCTTGCTTATTTATGAGTACTGCTAAATTGTTACAAAGTACAATTGGCCTTTGTATCTATGAGTTCTACAACCATGGTTACTAGCATCTGTGAGAGCAAATGTTGTGGAAACTTAAATTGCTTCTCTGTGGAACATGAACAGAGTATTTCTTGTCTATCATTATCTCCCAAATAATACAGTATCGCAGTTATTTACACAACATCTGTGCTGCATTAAGTCTTGTATGCAATGGAGATGATTCAAAAAATAAGGATAGACACACATAGGTTATATTCAAATACCTATCATCTTACATGAAAGGCTTGAGTATCTTTGGCATTTGGGATTTACAGTGGGTCATGGAATCAATTCCTCCAGATAACAAGGATAGCAGTATACAAAAGACCTTGCTAGAAGTCAGACATACAATCTTTTTGAAAAGTAAAAAAGTAAAAATATTTCTGAGATTATCAGGCACCCCCTCCCCTCTTGTTTCTCTACTAGCAGATATTAGAGGTGCTGCTATTCCAAGGAACTCTCCTCTAGCATTCTGGTTAGTTTTTGTCAATTTGACACAAACTAGAATCATCTAGGAGGCAGGAACCTTAGCTGAGGAATTGCCTTCATCAGATTGTCCTGTGGGCACATCTGCGAGGCATTTTTGTTTTTAAATCTGGTTGATGTAACATCACTCAGCCCACTGTGAGCAGTGTGGTATCTGGATGGATAGACTGGAAATGTATTGAGAAAAGCAGCAAACCAAGCCAGTAAGCATGGTTTCTGATTCAGTTCCTGTCTCCAGGTCCCTGCCTTGAGCTATTGCTATGGCTGCTGCAATGATGTACAACAGACTGCATCCTATAAGGTTAAATACACCCTTTCTCTCTAAGCTAAGTTTTGTCATGGTACTTATCACTACAATAGAAAGCAAGCCAGGGCACCTTGCAATTGGTGTTTAGAAAACTAGTGATGGGTTCCAGTGGTTATGTTATATCCCTTTTCTCTTTAGATCCATTCCTGTAAAGTCTGGGTTGGGACTTAGATGGATTCCCAAAGACATGAGACCAGCAGCAGCCAGCTCTGTGTCAGTGTGTCAGGTGCCTTTTATGAGGAGTTCTCCTTTCTTTCTTTTAAGAAATATTTATTTTTACTGTATTTGTTTGTATGTGTGTGTGTGTGTGTGTGTGTGTGTGTGTGTGTGTGTGTGTGTGTGTGTGTTCATACATGAGTTCAGGTAACTGAAAAGGTCAGAGGAGAAAGTTGGATCCCCTAGTGCTAGTGCTGGAGGCACAGGATATCATGAGCATAAGGATTCTGGGACCTGAACTTCTGCAACACCACATACTCTTAAGTACTTGGCCACCTCTCTGGCCTAGATGTGTGCTCCTTTCTACCATTCTTAACTCTTCCTGTTTCTCAGTCTTCCTCCACAGGATTGCACACTGCAATATAATAATATAGCAGAAGCCTCCAAACTCACACTCAACTTTATGGAGAACCCTGAAGGAGACCAGCTAGAGTTGTGAAAATAGCAAAGGAGAGTGGTTTTGACTTATTTGTAAATATTCCAAAACCCTCACGAAGGAGTAATAGACTCAAAGCCTAACTCATGGCACAGGATTTGTAATACAATAGAAAGAGCCTCTTACTGTCACACAGGTCACATATACAGAGTCAAAGGAATTCTCATTTGTTGATGGTAAAATGCAGAATGGCACAACTATTTTGGATTACAGCTTGGAAGTTTCTTATAACTGAAGGCATACAATCTAGCAATGGTGCTCCTTGTTATTCACCTAAATAAGTTTAAAATGCATGTTTGTAAAAACAAACAACCAACCAAAAACCCACACAAAATGTTTAGAGCAGTTGAATATAGAACTACTCAAGCAGAAACACTAAATTCCCTTTAATAGGTGAACAGATCACAAGACACATGGCAGTGGAATATTATTTGACCATAAGAGTTAATTGAATATTAAACCATAGAGATAGATGGAGGAAACAAGTGTATATTACTAAGTGAAAAACAGTCAGAAAAGGCTGTTTATTGTGTGATTCCCGCATTGTGGCGGTTCTGGAAAAGGGGAAGCTGTGGGCAGTGAAGACAAAGGATTGCCAAAGATCTGAGGTGGGACAGGTGACATGAACAGATGAGATACAAGGGTATTATTGCAACAATGAAGCTATTGTGCAAAATAATGTACTGGTGGATATATGACATTATGAATTTTGTGAAATCCAATTGACTATGGAATGCGAAGAGTGAATACTAAGTACATTCTAGCTCATGATAATGTTGATATTAGTTCTTTAGGTGTGTAGCCAATGTACAATATCCCTGAAGGGTGGTAACATGGGAAGTGTGACTGTGGCATGAGAAAGCACATGTGAACTCTGTGTACTATTTGTCTAATATGTCTGTAAACCCAAAACTGCTCTAAGATATAAAGTCTAGTTGAATCTATACTCCTACTCAGTGAATTAGCATTTCGTGGGGTGACAATCAAACACAGGCATCATTTATATGATCCCCAGGGGACTTCAAAGTGTGGAGATAGTTTAGTTAAATTAGAGCTCATGTACCTGTAGCTAGAGTTTTCCTGCCTGGCCCACGGTCAGGGCAAATCTCTCTCACCTGCCAGTCCCACAGCCGCTCAGACCCAACCAAGTAAACACAGAGACTTATATTGCTTACAAACTGTATGGCTGTGGCAGGCTTCTTGCTAACTGTTCTTACAGCTTAAATTAATCCATTTCTATAAATCTATACCTTGCCACGTGGCTCGTGGCTTACCGGCATCTTCACATGCTGTTTCTCATCGTGGCGGCTGGCAGTGTCTCTCTGACTCAGCCTTCCACTTCCCAGCTTTATTCACCTCCTGTCCCACCTATACTTCCTGCCTGGCCACTGGCCAATCAGTGATTTATTTATTGACCAATCAGCAACACACTTGACATACAGACCATCCCACAGCATGTACCTAAGTCTGAGATCACTCCTAGTGGTCTTTGTGTAAACGTTTTTCTCCTTGGAGGCAGTTGTTGTCTGTGGTATGCTGCTTGGGAAACAAGACAGGTCAAAAATTAGTATAGAATATAAAGTTGCTAATTCAAGTATTGCATAATAATAGGACAGGTCAAATACAGCTTCAGAATCATTAATATATTAACTACTCACTAAAATTTGTGTTTATAATCTTAGTAAACTGAGAATCTAGTCCTTGCTATTCCAATAGTACTTCTCTACTTAGTGACAGTTCTAGCTGGGATTTTGTTAGCAATGCAAACTCTCAGGCTGCACCTTTAATGCACTGAATCAGATAGTATTGGGCTCAAAAATTGAAATCATCAGCCATCCCAATGAGAAGTACTAATGTGTGAGAACCATGGAGCTGAACAAAGAGCATATGAAGTAATTGAAAGTTTGCCACAGATTCAGATTCTCTGGGAAGCCTCTTAAAAACAGTAATTTATGGACAGTCATGCTTGTAAAGTAACAGTACTTGGGTTACACACACACACACACACACACACACACACACACACACACACACACACACACACCATTGTGATATCACTGGCTTAAGGCACAGTGTGGAACTGTCATAAACCTCACAAATGAATCTCCTGTGCAGGCAGCTTAAAAACACACTGGCTTAGCCAGGCGGTGGTGGCGCACGCCTTTAATCCCAGCACTCGGGAGGCAGAGCCAGGCGGATCTCTGTGAGTTCGAGGCCAGCCTGGGCTACCAAGTGAGTTCCAGGAAAAGGTGCAAAGCTACACAGAGAAACCCTGTCTCGAAAAACCAAAAAAAAAAAAAAAAAAACACACTGGCTCAAAAGCAGAAAGCAGTTAGTTGCTGGGTCGGGGAGTGTGGCTGGTTCATGAGTGATGGCAGTTAAGCTGTCTTGAGTTCAAGTTTAAATCCCTGCACTGCTTGGAGCGTTTTTTTTTTGTTTTTGTTTTTGTTTTTTTTTTTTTGTTTGAGTTTAAAGTGCCTGGGTATTTTAACAAGAGGTTCCAGAAAGGAAACCAGAAAGAAAATGTGATGGCCAATAATCAGACGTAGAATATCAAAAGAGGTAAAGGATGGCCCTGAAGGAATAGCTGTGGTGGAGAGAGTGTTTTCTGAGAAAGCATCTCTAACTCTAGGACAAGAGACAAGGAATTGAGGGTTGCAGTAGACTGGGAATTATGGCCGCAGGGAAGGAATTGACAGTGAATAATTAATTCAGTCTTTGGATTGAAGGGTCACAGAAAAAAAATCAACCATTTACTGAGTCTACTGTGAGGTGGAAGCAGGCTGGGCAGTATCTGGAGTACCAACTGTAGTATAGAGCAATAAGCGGCAGGAGTCTCCATTTTGAAACACTTTTCCATTCTTGTTGAGTAATTTGTGTGTGTGTGTGTGTGTGTGTGTGTGTGTGTGTGTGTGTGTGTGTGTGTGTGTGTGGTTTCTTTTGAAGGAAGACCATGCAAAGGAGGACGACGAAGATTGACTAGGGTACAGTGTAGGGATGATAGCATGGAGTGCTGTGCACATAATTTCTAGCTATACATTCTCCACCATAGAAATGAAAGCCATAAAAATAAGAACATCCTGGTTCATCAAATTTTGGTCTTGGTCAAATACTTTGGTCACAGAATAATGAAAGGCTACTGCTCTGTACTGTCTGGGCTCACCATTCCATAGTTAGCAGTTTTTGGTTTCTTTAAAATCCCCTAATGAGGACCAGGACCATTTTCTGGTATATCATTTATGGGTTTTCCTCCACAAGGGTCGTCTGTGTCTCCTAGAGATAGAGACCCAGGCTAGATTATACACATGTCCCCAAGTGTCTTTGCTATGTATTGTGTGAAACATACTGCCACCAGATTAATGGTTTTAGAAATGCATATCTCATAGATTTTGTGGGCCAGGTGTCCAAATATTGGTAAGGTGGGTCCAATAAGTCAGAACCACAGGCAGCGATAATGACTCATCTGTTTTAACTTCTTGTCTGGAGCTCAACGTCTTTTTCCAGGCTCCCATAGTTGTTGACAGAATGTGGTGTCTGGCTTTAGTATTAAGTTTTTCTTGTTGGATCTGTTGGCTCAACTGTCAGCTCTCAGATGCTACCTGAAATGCTCTGCTGCATGTTCCTTTTGAAACATACAAGCTGACTTCCTCAAGGAGAGTAGGGGGATCTCTTCTTTTAGGAAAGTCTTTTTCATTTTAAGAACTTCTGTCTGATTAAATCAGGCCCGTTCTAGATAATCTCCCATCATCTAAAATCAGTGGGTTTAGTACATTCATTCCATCTTCAATGTACAACTTTGAAGAAGTTTTTAGGTGACATTATAAATCCCACACTGAAGACGAGGGGTCTAGACAGAGGCAGGGATACCAAAAGTAGAGGTTATGGGAGACTGTACTAGTGCATTCCCTCAATACTGAGGAAATTAAAGGCTGAAGCCTGGTGTAGAGGAGATCAAGGACAGGTTTGGCAAAGATGATGGTCCACTGAACTGAAGGCTTTATTATTTCCTTTTTTTTTAACTTCTGAAAGCCCGTGATTATCTCATTTCCAAAAATGACTACCTCAGTAATGATGAGTATTAAGAGACAGTTTTTTAAAAACTTGAACATCAGGGAAGAGGTGGGCAGCTTTATTATATGTATCATACTGAGGTATAAGCATCAACCAGGGATAGGCAAGTATATACATTTTAGACTCACTGTTAGCTATTGCTAGAGGCCCTATGAAATTACTTTCTTCCTTGAAGATTTTTGTTCAGTAGAGAAGCAGATTATCCTGAGCAGTGAAACAGATAACATCCGAGGTTATGGCACATCACCCTGTTATCCAGGAGCAATTTTGTATCTAATCTGACAGTCCTATCCTAACCTGCCTTTCTGAACTTGCCCATAAATACCAATCTTTCCAAAGGCTCTGTGGGTTTTTTTTACACCTTATGTTTCTCTTAGTAATTAACTAGTCAAATACATCTTTGACATATGTTCATTTTGCATGTGCCAGGGAATTATTATTTTACATTTTTGGAAATTATACTTTACCAATGGAAAGGAATTTTTTATTAGCCAGCCAGGAGAATAGAACTTATTCAATTCTGAGAAATAAAGAAAAGTATGGGTTTTAACCTAATATTATAAAGTGCACAGCTTACACTCTTCACAACCTTCCCAAATCCCCAGATGTTTCCTTACCAAATGCCTCTGTAAGAATGAAGGAAATAAATCCTCCAGGAGCTACATGGCTTCTTTCTGTAGACTTGAAAATATCTGATGTATGGTCTCTGTGTTAGAGAGCATCCTACTTAATGACCAGGTATGGCAGTGGCATTGCCACCAGAGTAAAAGATTCATTGTGAGGGCAAAGCACGTGGGTCAGGGCTTCTGCCACACACGTTCCGCTGAAAATATCTCCAATTGTCAGACTAAGTAACTGAAATTCTAAAAAAAAATGCTTGAATTTTGTTTAAGGAGAATTTTGTACAATTCTTGATAAACTGGGAATCCACCGTATCTTGTAAATTAAGTTCACTTATAGATGTTGTAATACATATATAATTGTATTACATATGTAATAGGTGTATATGTATGTACATGGTCAATGCATGTGTTAGGGACATCTTAAGTTCATCCTGTTTTCATCTTCTGCATTTACTTTAAACCATAGTGCTTGGATAAGACAAACCCACTTCTACAAAGAGTCATAAGCCAGCCACTAAATGGCATTTCATAAATGCTTCCTCCATGTTGTCTAAGAACTTTTTACTAAAGTAAGGGTAAGAAATGAGTTCCAGGCTCATCCCTGTGTAGACAACTTAGATATTATGGTACAATTGCTGCTAGCTAAGCACACAGAATTACTTCAATACTCTCTTTGACAGATTAGCTATATTAGGGGTTTTCTAGAGTAACAAAATCAATTGGAAGTCCATAGATAGATATAGATAGATAGATAGATAGATAGATAGATAGATAGATAGATAGATAGATAGAGATGATATAGATAGAGATATAATAAAAGGAGAAACATTGGATTGGCTTACAGCACAGAATCTGGATAAAATAGTAAGGCTATCTGCGTGAGAGAGAAGCATAGAACCAGGTTCTCAATCTAGGAAGCTGGATACCTCAGTAGCCTGAACTGGTGCTAAAGGTCTACAAGTTCCTTTGTGAATTACTGGTATTAAATCCATGTTGAAAGGCTGAACATGTTGATTTTGATGTCAGTGGCTGATGTGCACAGATATTTGCACTCACTCAGAAAGAAAGTGGTTCATGGGCATGTGTGTCTTATCTTCCACCAGTTTTTCTCTTCACCAGGGTCACCAGCATATTAAAAGATGTGACCTATATTGAGAGTGAATCTACCCTTTCCAGTTAGAGTCCCACAGTCCCACATGTCACTTTTCTCTAAAAGTGTCTCCACTGGCACACAGAGGCATGGGATTTTACCCTCATAATTAATACTGAACTCATAATCAGTTGTCAAATGCAGTGATGTGTAAGTTATGGGGAATAATAGTTATGAAACATAGAATATCAAGCTTTTATGGATATCAAATGACCACTAATAACTAACTGATCTTTACTGTATATTACTAACATGATACTTCATGTGGTAGACAAATTCTTATTACATGTATCAAGTTGCTGCATACTCTTGCAGTTTTGAATATTTGTGTTTAAATTATTCTATAGCTTAATTATTTTTATTCTTTTTATTTATTGACATTTTAATATAATTCAGGTTCCTCTTCCATTCAGTGAAATAAAAACAGTAATCTAGAAATCCACATTAAGACAGAATGTGACCTAAATTAAGAGACTCTAACTGTGTATGATGGTACGTGCCTTTAGTTCCAGCACTCTGGAGACAGAGACATGGACAAGTGGATATCTGGGAGTTCAAGGCCAGCCTTGTCTACATAATGTTCTTCAGGCCAGTAAGAGGTACATAGTGAGACTCTGTCTCAGAGAGAGGGGGGAAGGAAGAGGGATAGAGGGAGGGAGAAGAAGAGAGAATGAGAGAATGTATCGATGAGGGAATAGTTAGGTTTGAGGTTCTCTTTTCAAGAGAAGCATAAGGGAACTTGTAATATATGTTTTTCACTTCTTAGAAGTTTTATTCTTAGCTTCATTTTACTGATTTTGGATTGTTGCATTAGAGAACAAAACTATCCACACAAATCAAACTGTCACTAATGTTAAGAGAGCAATGTCAAGTGTTCTGGCAAACCGTAGTGCTTGAGAGGTTGAGGCAGGAGGATAATCAGTTTGAGACCAGTCTGAGCTCCATAGTGACACTCTGTATATATGGTGAAACCCATCTCAACAAAACAAACAAATAAAAAGAAATAGAAGAAGGGGGGAGTGAGACGCAGAGGGATGGAGAGAGGGAGGGAACCTAGATTGGTTACCTAAAGTTTAGGGATTTTAGTCCACAAAGAAGTAACTAGTAACCTGTGGCCAAACTGAAAATGAAAAGACTTTCATTCTCTTTCTAGTTCCCCTGCTGGTTTGGTACTTACTAATATATCTTTCTTAACATCAGACACAGCTATAGATGCTACAGATATGATAGACATTAAAGTATTTAACTTGTAAATTACTTATCGCTACATGCTCATCCACTCTAAAACTTAGTGTCTGACAGCAGTGAAGAGATCCACTTCCCAAAGTGAAGCAGTCTCGACAGACTTGGCTCAATTGTTCTTTTGCTGGGCTCATCATATTTGAAGTCTCCAAGAAACTGAAGTTGTTTGAGGTTGAACCACTCACAAAAGATACAGGAAGGCTTCTCTATACATCTTCTAGCTCAAAGCCCCTCCAGTGATCTGCATTTTTCATTTCGTCAGCCATACAGTGCACTGCCATCAACTTCATTATAGTATGGCAACTAGTTTAAAGCGTGCACCCCATTAGCCAGTCCTATAACCAGCCCAAGACTGAATGCTGGGAATATGGAGTAGTAGTAGCCAGATGGTGAGTTTTACTGGATAAATGACTAAAGCAGGAGTCTACCACCATGGTTCTATCTCAACCAGTGGTTTTAAAATGCACCGTGGTATCCCTGGAAGTCTCAGTGTAATGTCTCAAGTCTGACATTAATAGCAAGAATTTCACTTACAAATATTGGACCTTGGCAGTTAAAGTTTCAATGAAAAAGAGATAATATATATTTTCAACTCAATTAACTGTGTGATCTCTTCTAAGTTACACATCTTAAAAGTCCTGATGTTCTTGGACTCCTTCATGGGTGTGTCACACTCCTATTTACCTACTGGATACCTGCCCTATGAGAGCCATGATATCTCTGCACTGTGTAGGTGTGTTCTGCACCATCACTGAACACATTCATTGAATTTCAATCCACTTTCCACATAACTTTCTGCATCAGAAATACCTCCTCTATTTAGAAAGTTAATATCCATAATTATGAGCACTTATCAATTTCGAAGCAGGTGTTAACATTAAAGAAATCAGTGCCATGAACCCAAATTGATTCAAAGTACTCAGTCCTGTCTGTATATGTTACTGGGATCTCACTGTTGTCAGTGGTACACATCCTATTTCTAGAACTATAAAAAGTTTTCAAATACCAACTTGTAACAACTACAATTTATTGAGCACTGTTCTGGGCACATTTTATCTCAGCTCTCTCTCTCATCCATACAAACACTGCAAACTTGATGCTAGTATTATACTAAATGAGCAAAGGAAGAAACATAATCAAATCAACTGACCCAAATTCATGAACTAAGAAGTTGGTCACAGAGATGAAACACAAACTCCAAATTTTTGGGCATAGCACCAGTCCTCGACCTGTCCATCATGGTTCAATTCTCCCATGCCTCATTTCATTCCTCTTGTGATGAAGATCTTAAGTTAATATATAGTAAGTTTTGGTGAATAACAAAGGAAGGCACCTGGCTCAAAAGGTTGGACTCCTTAGCTATTGCTCACAGCATGGATTCTCAACATTGGCTGCCATTGCAATATCCTAGGGAGCTTTGCTCGGTCTCACTCTGCATTCTTGATTGAAATCAGTCTTAGTAGAGCCTGGGAAGCAGGTTCTTTAAAAGGTCCTTTATATCCAAGGATTGATGGATTTCTCAAACCTCATAAGAGAAGCTATTCGCAGCAGATGGTTATTAACAACACAGAGACCCACAATGGGCGAAGAGGCAGAGAATAAGAGACTGCAGAGTGCTTAGTTCTAAAGGGAACATATATACTACACCACCCTTCCCAAGACTCAGAGATCACTTTAGAAGAAAGGGTGAAAAGAGTGTAAAGAGAAATAGTGTGTAAAGCATTCAGACTGATATCTTGGCTGACTTGGTTGACAGCCCTTCATATTTTCATATTTTCCTACCATGTCTGTTTCTTAATGCCTTTGCCTCAGTCCTTTAGCATTAGCATCTGGCCATCTTCTTTAGATCCTGTCGTTTTAGGAGAGATGCCCTAACATATCAGTTTGGAGAATTTTCTCAGAGGAAACTGAAAGGGAAGATGTCATGACAGCTTTCTGGCTGTAGCCTATGTTCTAGTCTCCTGTGATCAGTGGTACATCAACAAGGGTGTGCAGGGATGGTCATGTATGACTTTGCTCATGGGAGGCTGAAGTCTGATTTTTAATCTTGGGATATTTTACTATCTACACTCTATGCTTCATCAATATTTGGATTTTAGGGATCATGCAAAAAACCCAGAAAAACATTAAATATTTGAATATACTAGAGAATAGAATAACACTTAATATAATGCTGTCAGACTCAAAGAGGCTCACATTCTTCCAAATTGAACTTTTAAAAACTTATTGTGATATTTTGAAACTGATTCCCATACTTGGTTAAGGTATTATTACTTAAACATTCACTAATTATATAGTTTATATTATTTTCTTGATACAAAGTACAAATGTTTCTATGTTTTATTTGATAATTCCATAGAATATACTTGGATCATATGATTTGCTCTCCCCTAACTCCTCCCAGAACCTCCCTCATCTCTATACCTTACCAACTTCATGTGCTTTCTTTCCTTAAAAGTAACAATAACAACAACAACAACAGAATGGGAACATTGTAAATTGGTTGACTACTTCTGAACATGGGACTGGCCATGGAGTATGATTGCATACTCAGTGTCACAATATTGAAGAAAACTGATTTTCTCTTTCCCAGCAACTATTAATTGTGAATAGTTTCTTAGCTTGTCCCCTCCCCTGTACTGAAATTGTGTCTGGTTTGACTTTGTACAGGTCTCATGCATGCTGTCACAGTCTCTTTTAATTCTGTGCATCATATGTGTATCAGCCCTGTTGTCTCTGGAAACCACTGTTTCCTTGAAATCATCCACCACCTCTGCCTTTGACAGTATTTCTACCCCTGCTTCTTATATAGATCACACTCCTCCCCTTAAATCACAAGCTTTTAAAGACCATATATCTCTCTGTGGTTAAGTCACTGACATTGTAACCATCCTCATCTTCGTGTCTATTAGCTAAAAAAAACTCAGCTTGAGCTAGATACTCTTTAGGAACATTAAGCTTGTATAGAATTTGGTTGTTTAAATTTTCTATGACTGTCTCCATTTTGCAGACTAGAAAACTGTATCATAGTACACTAACTCATTTTATTTACTATAGGCACACTCAGTTAACAAGTGAATTGTGTGGTAGGTACTGTTATGAACCCTGAAGTTCTTCTCTGAAGTTTAGATTCTTAAAGTCTGCATTTTTAAAACATTTTGGACATATTTTAAAAAAAACAAAGACATTGTTATAATAAGAGATGTTACTTTTATTTTATTTTTTACATTGAAGAATTATATGACAGAGAAAGGTCATTAATGAGTGTAGATTTAGTGCACACATGAAACTTAGGTATAAGTAGAAACCAGGTAGTTGATGCCCGATTGCTAATAGTTGTCATTTGGGATATAGGGATATGGGTGGCATTTATTTCCTTCTTTATATTTTCAGTTAAAATACATGGTAAATTGAATGCAGTACATTTCCCTATAATGCATTGACACATTAAGCATTGCTTTCATCATCGAAAAGTCCAGAGGTAGTTAGCAAGTGTTCTGGTCAACTAGTAGAAAGTATTCTGTGTGTTACTCATACTGCCATCCTAGAGACTTAAAACCCAGTGTTAGAGGGGCAGTGCACGGGATCTGGAATAGAAGATCTACCTCCAAAATTGTCCCTCTTTCCTCTGCAGGGAACTCCAGAGCTGCAGTGGGCTCTATCTTTGAATGGAAGTGGTAAGTTGGGCAGTTATAAAGACTGAACGTTTTGATTGCTGTGTGATTTAAAGTGGTAGGAAATTTGTATCATGTAATTATCATAAGTCACAGGTCTCACTCTGTTTCTGTTCAGGGGCTAAAAAGGGGTTACCACAGAGAAGATTTGAAAAGAAATAAAGGGATTCCAATTCAGTGGTCAGCTCTTACTACTTGAAGAGTGTTGTATAACCTTTCCAGTCTAAGTACTGAAATAAGTATTATAATAAAATTTATAATTTATAAATAAACATAATCTAATATGCATTTTATTACATATTAATTTAGTTATATACATATTTGGCATATACTATTGATTGAATTTGTCATAATATAGATTTATGAGTATTTAATCATATAACTCAACATATATGCCATAGCTGTGCCTATCTATCAGAAAAAGTTCAAATGTGGCAGCAGTTGCCAGCACTAGCAGAAAGTTGGCCAGACTCTGAGAGAGGGCATGAACTCGCAGCGAGAAGGAAGAGCCTGCAAAGGAAAGTCAATTTTGAGCATACTGTATTATCACAGAGAACTTGGGAATGAGGAAGCCTCAAGACTGTCTATGTAGAAATAGAAATGCATAAACATCAGAACTCAGAGCTGATTTTGCCCCTGTGTGTCAGGGCTCGGAGTGGTCTGAGCAGCCTCCTCTTGGCTTCATTTGTTTCCTCTGTCTCTGTGACAACCCCCTGACTGTACATTAAGAGGATTTCAAGAGCAGGTTGGTGACAGCATGGGGAAATGGAGCTAGCACTGCTAAGTGGCAGTGAGTGGTCCCCACACAGCCTTTTGCAAGGGAATTAATCTTTTATTAAGAGAAGAAATTATGCCTGAATGCTTTGGGGGCTTTTTTCATGGTTATGCATGCTATGGGAAACTCTCATTCCTCTTGAGGGTCTCTGTCAGAAGCAATCTTCTAACATCTCCTTTGGAAGCTGAGACTCTCTAGGGTTTAGTATCATTTTCCTTTATGGTCCTGTGTGAATGCAGCCTTTGAGTACAAAATAATACTGTTGGATGCTCACTAAATCACCTTATTTTCTGAAGGCTAGGGAGAAGCACTAAGCTGTGTGTGTGATCCTGAGAAGAAGATCAGAAAAGCTGAAAACAGAATCTTGGAGTTCAAGCATGCTCATTCATGTTCCTTGGAGAAGTCAAAGGCCTGTGTACAAATTAGAGCTGATTAGATTTTTTTTTTTTTGTCTTGTCTACTTGATACCAGCTAAGGTAACCTGGGAAGAGGAAACATAAATTGAAAAAATGCTCCTATCTGATTGGTCTATAGGAAAGTCTGGGGGAGCATTTTCTTGATTAATGATCAATGTGAGAGGGCTGGGCCCACTGTGGCAGTAGTGCCACAGGACAGATAGGTGGTCCTGGGTTGTATAAGGAAACATGTTGAGTGAGCCATGGGAAATAAGCCAGTAGGTAGCATTCCTCCACAGGTGGTGCTTCAGGGCTTGACTCCAGGTTTCTGAATTGACTTCCTGCTCTAACTTCTATTCACAGTGGATTGGATGAGGAAACATAAACTGACATAAACCCCTTGCTCCCCAAATTGCTTTTAGTCATGGTATTCATCATGCAAAAACAAGCAAACTAAGACAGGTGAGCAGCACAGTTGGAGCATTGGGTAGAAATGCTAAGAAAGTAAGTACATTGATATAAAGCACGAGGCATGTGTAAGGGGTAAAGTCTCACCAGAGGTAATCTGCAACTGCTTTCCCTCTGTCTTCCATGACTGCTGCCTGCTTGTCTGCCTGCCTGTCTTTCTCCTAACCATCCCCTCTCCACATTCCTTTCTTCCTCTGCTTTCTTTTTCTTTTTAGAATATTTTATATTTATCCTTTGGTAATTTCACACATGGTGCAATATACCTTTATCATACTCACCTCCAGTTCCTCCTCTCCCTCGGCTTTCTTTTTCAATCCTCCTCGCTCCTCATTACCTCCCTTATCCTTCATTCTACTTTATACCTTCTTCATTCCTTTTATATTTTAATCTTCCTCCTCCACAGATCAAGACTCTTACATGACAGGAAATGAGACTTTTACAAATGACACCACCACTGGTTTCCCTCACAGAGTTCACACTTGGAATAAATATTTGTGAGCATCCCTGCATGAGTAAGTCTTGCTTGACTTTTAAAGACTCCATCATGTCTCTATTTTCATGCAACTTTGGGTTTTGAACAATGTGACGTACTGGAGAGTACAAGTACGCAAAATAAACGCTTTGCTGTTGTTTTCTTGCACTTACACTTTCTAATTCCAAAAAGCCAAATTCCACAATTTCCCAAGGTTATTAAGTACTTCCATCTTTATAAGGAAATATGTGGTATCATTATCCTACTTTCTATAGTGTGATTTTCTCCCCTTTAAATGATGCTTTAATTATTACCTAGGATCTGGGTCCTACTAATTTGGTGGGTAAATGTGTAACTCTGCACTCGAGAACACTTGTTACCCCATTGCACTGGCTGATGCTGCCTTTGCTTGCTTCCTCTAACCATATTGACTGTGTGCTGTAGATCCTTTCACGCTGGATGCTTCAGGTGTGCACAGTTCAACCGTCCCTGTGCAGACTGTGGGTGTGACTAGGTCTTTCTACTGGCCATGATGATGTTTAATAGCCTCTAAGGGTCATTGTTATTTACACTCAGGATGGGACTTTCTTCATGGACACTGAGTGCACAAGCTGCCATTCATTAAGCTTTGTAGTTGCTTTGCAGTCTGAGGAAAAGGGTTTCTCATAGGCACAATTTATTTTGTTATCAACTAGCACATTTTTTCACAAATATTACTTTCTCCCAAAAAATATTATGCAACATTAATAATAAATGTTCTGTAGTACTGACTTTGTTAGTAGAAAGCAAAGGAGTGCCAGAGGAGAGTTTTCTCCACAAATGGAGGGTGTGCCTCAATTTGCTGTGTTATGAAAATTCATGAGGTGAAAATTTTCCACTAGATATTTATTTAAGAGAGATATGTGGTGGGTAATTTCTAGCAAATGAAAAAGAATGTTGTTTTATGGGCCTTGCAAATGGGCAGAGAAATTAAATAAGAGGGCTGAGCTTGAACCACACTAGTTTAAAGACAGAAGACGGCAGATCAGACAAGTTCTTGGTCCATAAGTGAGGCATGGGGGTGTGTCTGAACAATGTGCAGGTGATTAGCCATCCTCAAACTCAATCTCCTTTAGGAGGAGTGGGAAAGGCCATAAGGATTCAAAAACTTGTGAGCCTTACCAACATGGAATAGAATCTTGGCTGCCACAGACTTGGCTCAGTGGCCTCAGCCCATCTTAGGTTGGGGCATGCCCACACTGGTTCAGAGTTTGCCCAGGCTCTCAGAACTTGGCCTTGAGTCAGTCAGCTTGTTTTCCTCATAGCTAGAGACAGGCCACATTGTGCTGGGGAAATACCACAGTCTGAAGAATGCTTACCATGCAACCCTGGGGACATGAGTTTGATCACCAGAACTCATGTTTAAAAAGCCAAGCATGGTGGTAAACACATGTAATGACAATACTAGGGAGATAGAAGCAACTGGGTCTCTGGGGCTCACTGTCAGCTAACCTATCCTACTCACTGAGTTGGCTACTAAAAGAACATGTCTCAAAAAACAAAACTGACAACACCTGAGAAACAACACTCAAGGTTAACCTCTGGTCTCTAGGTGCATTGGCCCACATATGGGATTTATATATATTCTAGATAATCCCTTAGTGGAGACTCTCTTCACAAGTGATGCTACATGTGATAAAGAAGTAATGTTTAAAACTAACCATCACAGGCTTTTTGATAGGGTCCACCTGGCTCAGGTGGAAGGAACCCTTTGATGAGTTCTAAATGTGTTCCCTGGCATGATGCTGAGTATCTATCATGGCACAGATAGAATTGGTACATAATGAATGTGTGTCAAATTGACACAGGGTTGTACATATTGCTAAATTTTCTTTTAATGATGATTTCCTTTTCTTTCTTTTCTTTTTCTTCTTGACACAAGGTCTTACTGTGTATCCTCAGCTAATCTTGAACCCCAGGTCCTTTTACCTCAGCTTTTAAGATTTCTGAAGTGTACCTCCAGGTCTAGCTTTCCTTTTCTTGAACACTCCACTTATGTTAATCTTCATAATACTCCTTTCCATGCAGTACTGATTTCAAACTCTTTTCTGTTGTATAATATCTTGATTGTGTTCTGATGCTCCTGAAACTGACAATAAAATTTGCTTTGAATCAGAGGGTGGAGCTAACTACAAGCTGACCAAAATTAGACATAGAGGTTTTGGAGGACTGCAGACAGATAGAGCAACAGGAAGTAGTAGGGCAGGGCTTAGAGAGGGTCTTGGCCCTTTTGGATGGAGGAACAGAACAGATAGGAGGTCACTGATTACTTCTCTTCCACTTCTCTGATCATTCAGGTTTTTACCCTCATATCTGACTCCTGAGTTTTTAGTTGATAAAGAATAATTAGATAAATGCATTACTCTTTTTCCTATTTGGAATGATAGCACATTTTTCAATATTTCATCTCTCCCAACCAGAGCAACAATTCGTGCTCTATGTTTGAATCTTATTTCTTGTGTGAAACCTTCTTTAAGTAGTATAACTGCTGTGGATACAGCTCAGTATGCTGTGAATGTGTTGCTCTGATTTCGTTGACAAATAAAATGCTGATTGGCCAGTAGCCAGGCAGGAAGTATAGTATAGGTGGGACAAGCAGAGAAGAGAATTCTGCGAAGTAAAAGTCGCTAGCCAGACACAGAGGAAGTGAGATGTAAAAAGTACCTGTAAGCCACAAGCCACGTGGCAACTTATAGATTAATAAAAGTGGGTTAATTTAAGATATAAGAGCTAGATAGCAAGAAGCCTGCCAGGACTATACAGTTTGTAAGTAATGTAAGTCCCTGTGTGTTTACTTGGATCTGAGTGGCTGTGGGTCCTGGCGGGACTGGAGAAATCTCCAACTACATATAACCTTGCATCTCATCTCTCTGAGCCATTCTGTACTCAGCTCACAGTAAGGGTCTTCAGTATTTGCTGTATAGTTAAGGCCTCCATAGGTAATCCCCATACATCAAGGGACAAAAACTGGCAGCAAAATCTGGGTATGCTCTTCAAAGTCAACATTGTGATTGAGTTCCATTTACCCAAACTTATATTTGGTTTGGGTAAGTAACCTGGGACTTATTACAAACAATTTACAACCTATTTCATGTGAACTGTCTCACTTCCTTTGTCTACTCTTTTGTGCTTCTTGTGATCATGTCCCAGATCACTGCCTGCACTAAACTGTGTTTCAGAGCAAGAGCTTAAGAAGACTTAAAGTAGGATACTGTATATTGAAATTCTTAGAAAAACAGAGTGCCCAGAATTAAGCTATGCATATCATACGGATCAAAATTATGTAGCTTAAATAATAAAAACGAGTGGAGAAAATGCCCTTTATAAATGTATGTCCTTCTTCTGCTTGTTTTGTCTACTTTGAGGCCAACCAGTCATACTGAGATCTCTACTCATGAATAGTAATATGGAGGTATTGTATATTCCTGACTGATCCCATGGTAGATCTCTTGATACCCCACACATCTCTCTTTGTTCCGACTGGGACATACCTTCAGCTATTGTGCTCACTATTACTGAGCCCTCTGCTCTAGAGAACTGACCTCAGCTAAGGGAGCTTAGGTTGTGTCTACTTTCTAGAAGCAGATAATGTCTGATGGCACAGGAACACCATTTCTTGGTCCCCTTGACTCAACTGGAGCTCTTCATTCTATACTACGCCTGTGGATTCAGTGTGAAGCTGGACTTCAGTCAATACCACATCATCTCTTCCCACATTTCTCAGCCTTTACTGCTAGTCCTGTTTTTCTCAATTCTAGTTTTTGAAAGCCTATTTTAAGTTTCTTACATGAGTGTAAATTTCTTTCTCAAGTTCTGCTTATAGATTTCAGACAGCTCCTGATATTTGTTGAACTAATTCCTGTGTCTGTACCTTTCAAGATATTTGGGCAACATACTATTTTATTTGCCATACAACATGATGATTCATGTTTAAGAAATTGCAGAAACTTTTCTTCTATGCAACAACACAAGACCCATTGCTCATTATATTTATTTACATCTTTGCATATTAAACAGAAAGAGCCAAAGAAAGTGTAGACGTTGTTCAGTACCTAAAATGAAGTAGCTGTAAAACTCTCTAGAGAGCATAAATACAGTTTCCTGAATGAGGATAAACACTGGCCCTTTCTCTGTTTCTTGCCATAGAAATTACACTGAAATATTATGTACAATAATGTTTAATATATCTCAGTTAATAATTTATAGGAGGCTACACTGAGGCTGGAATATTTTAGCTGCCCCATTGCCTTTGCAAATGAATAGAACAGAGCAGCAAGAAATATCAAAAACAACCTCTGATGGTCCCCATGGCCCTGTTTAATGGAGTGTATACAATCAAATTTCAGTAAGCCATGGCTAGATTATCTATGCCAAGGCTTCCCAGTTTTCAATCTGCCAGTGAATCACCTGGGATTTTGCTTAAATTTGTATTTGGATTTGGGAGTCTACATATCTGACAAATTCTCCTCTCCAGTGAATGACGCTAATTTCCATTTGCATAGTTTGAAGTTCATAGGCTCTATGTAATGAGGACTTTCATGTTATAATGTTTGTTTGTTTGTTTTCTGTGACTATGCAGATAATATAATTGGAAGATGAAAATGGAATTTTAGCATTGAGGTCCTTCATGACTGTAGCTTGCATCAAAATCGACTCCTGGTTTGTAAAGATAAACTCTAATTCCAAGGACACTGATAGATGGGATGTAGGATCTGAAATAGGACTAGTGGTTTTGGCTCAATTAATTTTTTGGATCAGATCAGACAAAAACCCAATATGTACCTGTACCAGGTTTTCGGAAAGAGTTTTCAATTTACAATACTACAAAAATAAAAATATTAAGGCCATAAATACTCTAATTAATACCAAAAATAATATGATTACTCTAGGTTGCTTTCCTTACCAGAGGCTAACTCTCCAAAACCAGCATCTTTATTGTTAGCCTCTGCAAGACCTCATCAAGTTCTAATCTCTGTTTTGAGCATGAAACACTTGAATTATTTTCCTATAACACAAGAACATTCTACAACCATGTTTGGAGCAACTTATTTCTTATAATAAAATTGATTGCAGAATGATCATAAAGGTAGACTATGACACACATAGCATATTGTTTCATTAAGTGAGAATGCTGAGCAGCAAATAAAAATGTTTTAAATCTTTCTAATTTATCCCTTTTTCTATGTTTATAATACTTCAAAATATTGTAGTAGGTAGATGTTAGCAAAAATGGCAGAGCAAGGACATGTGAAAATTCTCACCTCTGTGAAGCTGTATGAAATCTGTCAAAGATGGTAACATTTTCAGAATTCTGGCAATTAAAGGCATACAGTTATATGAAAAACATTTAATCAACATCAGAGGATGGGTCTCAGTAAAGCAGTCGCCTGCCTGGGAACACTGTATCTGGTGCTATTCTACCATCCTGCCTTCTGCTTTGTGATAGCCTGGGAAGCATTCAGCCTATAATCATGGTTAAATTCAGCAGCCTTGCATGAGCTAGTCAGAGAAGGGCAGGGTAAAGACTTCCAGGCTGCAATGGAATGACATGGCATGGGCTACTCGTGTGTTGCTGTGCTAATCATATCAGACAGAACAACTTAAGAGAATCTTCATGGTTATCAGGGAGTATAATCCATCGTGTGAGGGAAAGCATGATGGAGTGTCTCATTCATGGCATCAGAAGTTTCTTTTATAACAGCAGAGCTGGAACAGGTGGTGTGAAGGAACCAAGTGTTGTGTATAACCTACAAAAGCCTGGGTCCACTAGGACCCAGTAGGCACAACCTCTTAAAGGTCTCACAGTTTCCTAAAATAGAACTGTCAGCTTGAAAACAATTATTAAAAACATGAGATTGTAGAGTACATTTCAGGTTCAAATCATAAGAACACTATAGATGAATATTAAGGAAGAAAAGTAAAGGGTATTTGTAAAATGAACTATATTGGCATATATAAAAGATGAAGTAAATGTGTTTTGCTTTCAAATGTTTTTCTCATGTGTAATTTTAAAAGTATTTGCATAAACCAATAATTATACATCTGCACTGATGAACCAAGCTGTATGATGTTGTTTCTATGGCAATAACAGCATACACACACACACACACACAAAAAAAAAAAACTTTAGAGAAATTTAGTAGCATTGAAATGAAATTTGGGTGTATTATAAAACTTAAATGTATGTTAATACAACTAGATTGCTATAAATTAAGATGTTAATTGTGATCTCTAGAACAACCACTGTTAAAATAACCTAAGAAATGGTAAATAAAACAGAATTAAAATTAAAAGACTAGAAAAACTTATTCAATACAAAACTCATTAATCAATGAATAAATGAAACAAAAATGCAGCATAGAGAAAATCAATAACAGATTGATGGGTATCAACATTACCTGTGAGTAATTACAAATGTAATTGGATATATATTCAAATTGAAGACAAAATGACTTTTTAAAAATTATGATTTAGCTATACGTCATCCAAAAAAGAAGTTCAAAATGAATGTGTGTGTGTGTGTGTGTGTGTGTGTGTGTGTGTGTGTGGTGTGTGTAAAATATATCATGGAGATAGAAGCCAAAAATGTCTTGATTCCCTTTACTATATTAACTATGGTGTTGATTTTATGAGTGAACATCTCTGAGTTAAGGAATATCCATGTAGTGAACTACATGTTATTTCTGGATATGCTTGCAGAGCCTTTCTAGAATTATTCAGTATTTGGATCTCTGTTGATACAGGCTGTTAAAGGAATGTGCACCATTGGTGTAGGTGGGCATCATGAAATACATTGAGGCTCTCACCCTTATCTTTTTTATCCTCATCATCCAAACTCAAGATTATTAGGCCTTCAGACTCAGACTTAATTATACCAGCCTTTTTGATTTTCCATTGTATCGTGGGATTTTTCAGCTTCCATCATCTTTTCTTGGCTGATTTCCATAATAAATCATATACAGACACACATACATACACACACATTATCAATTCTAATTCTCTGAAGAATTCTAATTGATACACTAAAATTAAACATACAGTACTTGTGGTTTGTACTTGAAATGTTTCCCATAGATTCAAACAATTGAACACTTAGAACACAGTGGGTGGTGCTGTTGGGGACTGCTGTTTGGGATAGTTACAGAACCTTTAGGAAGTGGAGCATTATTACTAGAGGAACTGAGTCCCTGGGGGTAGGTCTTGAGGCTTTATAGCCTGGTCACACTTCCTGTTCATGGTCACTCCTGTGTACAAAGACAACATGACCGATCACTTCCTGTTTCCACCACTATGCATTTCCTGTCTTCTGCCATGTCTCTCCTGTCATGATGAACTGTGTCCTCCTGGAATTGCAATTAAAGATAAAACCTTTCGCTATTAAATTGCTTTCCTCAGGATGTTGTGGTGGTAAAGGAAAAACAAAACTGAGACAGTATTCTAGGGAAAAGAAAACTGCTACTAGACATAGAAAGTAATATTTTATGGTGTTAAAATGATTAACAGATGAAGACAGTATAATAACTGAACACATATTGATTTAAAGGCAGACCTCCAATATCTATGAGGCACAAAGTGGGATCAAGGAAGGAGGAAACAGACAGTTCAGTGGGAATGGTTGCAGACCTTAGTGCTCTGCTTTTGATAATGAATAACAAAACTGCACAGAAGAGCAGTGAGGATGCACCAGCTGCAAATAATACTAACAATCAATGAGAGCTAACAAACATCTCAGAAAGATGATACCCAAGAGTGTCAGAAAAGACATTTTTCTGAATAGTGGACAATTTCCTCAATGGGTGGTGATTAGGTGCCTGATATGGCTTTTGAAAGAATGATATAGGGTATGTTTTCTGACTATGCTGCAATGACACCTAAATACCACAGGGTTAGTGAATGTATCTCAAAAAAATTGCAATGCTTTGAAATGAATGAGGACAAACATATACACAGAATTTGTAAGATAAAACAGTTGCTTAGAGAAAACTTGATGCTGTCAATATACTTAATTAGAAAAGACCAAAGGTTTCCAATCCTCAGAAAAATAGAAAGTGGAGAGGGAGCAAAAATAATGTCTGAAGTAAGCAAAATGAAGAAAAACATGAGAGAGCATACTAGTAATAGAGAATAGAAGAACAGTAAGAGAAAATCAAAAGTATGGAATGTCAGCTCTTTGAAAAGATCAATAGTATTGACATACCTGTACACAGACAAACCAAGAGACAAGGTCAGAATACTGAAATTATTAAACTTGTTAATGAAGCGGTTGATATTACTGCTACCTTACAAAAATAATTTTAAGTGATTATAATGAAACAAATAAATAATTACTTGCTATTAAATTTACATCATTGGGGAAATAGACAACTAGAATTTATAAGGTAAGAATGAGTGGAGAATAAATAGAAGATCTGATCTGCTGTATACTAAACAGAGTTAGGAATTAAGAACTCTTTCTGCAAAAACAAGCCAAGATGAGATGGCTTCTCTGACAAAAAAAAATCAAATTAGAGGACCAACTATTAAAAAAAAAAAAACAAACTCACGGATTTCTTTAAAAAATTAACAAGAATGGGACATACTACCCAAATTACTAAATGAGTCAAGTGTTAGTGCTGGACAAACAGGTAAGAAAAAAATCCATGTATTAAAAATATTGGGGCTGGAGAGATGGCTCAGCAGTTAAGAGTACCTGCTGCTCTGGGAGAGGACTACGACTAGGTTCCAGGCACCCACATAGCAGCTCACAACCATTCATAACTCCAGTTCCATGAAATGAGATGCACTTTTCTGATTCCCCTGGGCACCAGGCATGCATATGGTGCATGTGAATACATGCAGACAAAACATTTGTATTTATTAATTTATATATAAGATAAAGATAAATCAAAAATTAAAAATATAACAAACAGAATTTAGCAACATGTAACATGAATTGTAAAAATTCAGTTCTTAAAGTTATGACAAGAAATCACAATAAACACAAATATGTGCTTCGGATATTGGCTGATGTAAGGAGTGAACTAAACCTTGAGTGAGTGAAGTTCTGAGTGAATGTGTATTGTTGACATGGGCATGGCATGGCAAGCACTCCAAGGCTTTTGACCCATGGAAAGTTGGCAAAGCTTTTTCTCATATGGATCAGGCTTCAAGTTGGCAAATCCTTCTTCTCTCTCTCAAAGTACCAGTGTTTACAGATGATTGAGCAGTGTCTACAAAAACTAGCAACTGCAGCTTCTTACTTCTGGATGCTTACAGCCTGAGATGACTCTCTTACAGAGACTTTCTCCCAAAACTATTACTCCTAACTACTGTTCTGTTTGTAATGAACATGTTGAAGTTCTGGGTTGCTGGTGATAGTAGGTGCTCTCCATCAGAATGCACACTCTCATCTGTCCCCAGCTTTTCTGTGTACATGTCTGTGTGTTTGTTCTTTATCATTCCCTCACCACCCTTAGACAGTGTTCCAGGAGCCAAGTCATATCAGTTGGAGTAGGGTGAGGACATTAATAGGGTGAGAAAATTAAGCAAGTAGAAGCAGAACATGGTAGCTAAATTTGGGGCTAATTTACTAAATTAAATTTACTAAATTTTTATTTAATTTAAATTACTAAATATTTAATTCACTAAATGCGAGGGTTTCTGTATCCTTCATGCCCAGGAAGTGACTAGACATGGGAGGCAAGGAGGCAGTTTGGCTCAACACAACTCAGGAGTCAGCATAGGTTCAAACTTCCAGAGTCTGACTCTGAGAGGTTTTAGGCATATTTAAGCACAGCACAATTCAGTGAAAACTATTTTGGTGATGACTAGCTCAGTCCTGGGTGCACAACAAAGCATATATAAATCTCCTTGAGGAACAAAGTAAGCTAAATACATATCAGATGTGTATATCAGACTACATTGAAACTCTTTGTAGAGTCCAAAAAGAAAGGTTTAAAGATACATTGGAGAAGAACAGGTTTATGATTAACTGAGAAAAACAAATTTATGATAAGGGTCTGGGAAAGGATCCAGTGCTGGAAAATCTCTAGCCACAAAGACAGCACAAAGGTGACCAGGCTAGAAAATATGTCCACTCCAGTCTTGTGAGTGGATAACAGGGTTTGTGTTCCATCTCTTGAAGGACCAACCCTGTGTGCTTCACATTCTAGGTTCCCCTCATGCTTATGTATGAATACAATGGCCTCAGTGATTCCTACATCTAAATACTTTTAAACAGATACAATACAGTATTTGGGACTCACTTATACTAAAAATTATTCACTATTTTCTGAGATTCACATTCAACTGGATCCTGCATGTTTTAACTAACAACCTTAGTATACTAGGCTATTCTTCTTAGTGCACTTGCTGAGGCCAAAGGGGACTAATTAAATAGACACAGAAGTGGATAAAGAGATAAATGAATGAACAAATAATTATGTAGAAGTACAGTATGTGTCCT
Source organism: Peromyscus californicus insignis (assembly GCF_007827085.1). Lineage (NCBI taxonomy): Eukaryota > Metazoa > Chordata > Mammalia > Rodentia > Cricetidae > Peromyscus > Peromyscus californicus. The sequence continues at coordinate 113,519,205 of NW_026294595.1, forward strand.
ATGTTATATCAACTACAATTTGATTACATATCATTGGAATTAAAGATCGTCAATGGGGACCACAGAAGGTCATTTTACCTGGGCTACCTAAGTTCAAAGGGTTCTAATTTTGATACTTCATTCTAATCATTAGATTAACTTAACCACAGGATGGGAGTAGAATATAGAATTAATGGAGGAGGTTTGTTAAATTATTTTGAAGGTCTATCTTAGTAACTAGTGGTAACTGGTTAATAACCCCTACATTTCCTTACTTTCCAATTACCATGGATACAATTTGTCCTAAAATCTAGTGGCTTAAAACTACGCAAATTTCTTGTGTTACAGTTCCTGAGGTCAGAAAGGATTAAATCAAAGCATTTGCACCATACGCATCCCTTTTAGGGCCCTAGGGGCAAAGGAATACATTGTCTTCAACCTTCCAGAGGCTTCTTCAATGTGTTTCTATGGAGGCTTCTTCCAGCCATGCAAATCACACTTCTCTGCTAGCTCATACCACCTCTTTTTCTGGCTGACATTCCTGGCTCCTTCTTGTAAGGACTATTGTTTTTAAACTGGGCCCACTCTGGGAATCTATTACAACTTCTTCATCCAGAGATCCTTAATTTAACTATAATTATAAAGTCTCACTCATGAGAGAACTTACATCGCAGGTTCTGAGTATTAAGATGTGGATATCTTTGAGGCCATTATTCAGTCTACAACAAGCACTATGTGTTAATGTATAGTTACATCTTGGTTGTTTTTATATATTCTAGTTAGTTAAAAAATAAAAATCTAAAATACACCAGCATTTTATAACTTCTATTTCTGCATTTTTAGAATACTCTTTGAGCCTCTTGTGACTGTGAGAGGCAGTGTAATTTCTTATCTCAATAATGGAAAAATAATATAGTGTGTTAACACCAAACCAGCGGTGTGCAATCTTGGCTTCATGCTAGAGTCAGCTGGAGTTCTTTAAAGTCCCAAAGTCAAGGCTGCACACCAAATTAATTAAATCAAGCTCTGTAGGGACTGAATCCAGATTTTAGTGACTTCAAAAGCTCTCCATGTAATTCTAGTGGGTATATAAAATGGACCACCTATTATCCCTTCTGTAACCATAGTTTGGGGGGCTGTGGGCAAAAGCCTCAGCTTTAGCAGCACCGATAAACTAGACTTGGCCACCTGTCACAATGTGCTAATTAAAGGGACCAGTAATGCTGAAAAGCAGAGAAAGGAGGTTTGTTCAATGCAGTAATGCTGGAAAGCAGAGAAAGGAGGTTTATTCAATGCAGCTGCACTGGGAAGAGGAACAAATAAAGGCATCCAGTAACTTTAAGTCCAACTTTGGGGTTCTGACAAAAGCTTAAGCTTAGGCAGAGAAAGAATTGGGACAAAGGGCAAAAGGTATCCTTAAACTGCCCTGTTCTAGATTTCCTCATCGTTACCACTACCTCAGCTCTGGTCCTGCCAGGTAATCTGGAGAAAGCACTTATTGCTTGAGGCTACAGTGGAGGTCAGGAGAAAAATTCTGCTCTAGGGAGCTTGCTGTCATGGATACTTGCCCTTGTGTGGGGGTGAGCTGTCCTACAGACTTTTGTTTCTTCTAAAACCCAAGGTGACTGCAGGTTTAGGACAATGACTTATTTCTGGACCCTCAGCAAACATCAATGAGACACACAGAACAAAATGAAGGTAGAGATGTCCAGTTTTCATTCTGCTTTGAGTAATTTGTGGGCCTAAAGGAAGAGCCCGTGCTTTATAGACAAAGTAGTTTCCTGGACCTCTTTCACTTTTCATACCTAACTAATTTGTATTTTCTTCCTCCAGTTCTTTCCTGTTTCCTCTTCTGAATATTTATTTTTCTCTGCTGCCTAGAAGTTTGTCCCATCTACCTAGTGAAGTACATTCTTCCTTGACCTCATTTTCGATGAGGTATGACTTATCCTAGACAGAAGGGTGAACAAAACAGAATGCTATGCTTTAACACTAAGAGGCCAGGTAATATCTGCAAACTCTCCACCTCACATCTGGTTTAATCTTCTAAAGAATAAGATATTAGAAATAAAATTCTCCATAGTCTTTTCTGATTTGTAAGCCTTAGGATTTTAAGTACAGAAAAAAATCAGAGTCCTATGAAAATGTTGAGTTCCAATTTTGAAGAATAGATGTGATTTAGTTAAGGAATAGCTGTCTTAGCTTTCCTCTCATAGAAACAGAACCGCAGCAAGGATTTGAGAATGTATGCTTTATCTAGGAGATCATCACAGAAATCATTAAGAGGAGGCAGGTGACACAAGCCATACTCCCAAGATTAGGGTGACTATGGGGAAATGGAATTTATTCCTTGTAGATAAGTCTGGACATTGGATACCAAACATGGCCTTCAGGGTTATTCTACATAAAGGTGAAATAACAGGGACACAAAACCCTGACTGCTTGGTGGACCATTGCTGCTGGGGAAGTGGTGACTCGAAAACTCATGTAGCTTGCTGTTCACGAGGAATGAAAAGTCTATAGCAAGAGAAGACTGTAGGCAGAGAAGCAAATGCTGATATTTGGATATCAGGTCAATGTGTACCACAGGGATAACGCCAAAGGGGACAGAAGCAGATGGTAATGTGGTTGCTTCATTTTTGAAATGACAGTTGATTATTTCTACCTACACATTTAATAAAAATATGTAAGGAATAAGTAAATTGATGCTTTTGAAATATGTGGAGGACCCTTTTGAGAAAACGCAGAGTGTTAAGACATTTTTTCCTGTAAATTTTTTTTTGTGGGGGAGAATCCTTTCAGAAATCACATAAAATTAGCTTGTTTGTCATATATAGAAGATGCTATCTCACAACAGAGGTCTTTGTCCTCTGGCTATCCTCATCTTTCTGCTCCCTCTTTTACAATGATCCCTGAGCCTGAGGTGTAGGCATTGTTTGTAGATGTAGCAGTTGGAACTGGGGACCCCAAGTCGACTGCTCTCTGAGTTTTGACCAATTGTGGATTTCTGTATTGGTTTCTCATTGATGGGGAAAAAAAGGCTTCTTTGATGAGGGGTATGAGCAGCACTTCTCTGTGGGTATAAAGATAAGTGTTTAGAACAGTCACTTGAAACACTAGTTGACATGCCAACATGGATGGGTGAAATGTCACAAGGGCCTGCTCCTTGATGAAGTGTTATAGGTTCTTAATGCAGCAATTAATGGTTGCTGAGAGAGGGAAAATCAGTCTTTTCCAGGAACAAGTACCTGATAGGTTACCCAATTCCTAAACACATGCATATCCTAGCAACACCTAAGAGATTCAGCAGGCTATATTTATACAAATGTTATGTACACACAGACATACCCTCTCATGCCCACATGCATGCACACGTGCATACTTGCATGTGCACACACACATGAAGACACACAAAGAGGTCATGAATTTGAGAGGATTGAGAGGCATGGAAAGAGGGGAAGAGTTGGAAGTCAGAGAAAGGGTTGGAAATGATCTAAATATAGTACTCATGTGAAAAATTCTCAAAAAAAAAAAAAAAACACCCGAAAATGTAAAAAAACAAAATTAGCTTATTTGGAGACCAATTAGTTATATTTTGTTTCAGGGTATAAAATGCCAAGTTTTCTTAATTATTCATAGATTAAGGAGATTCTCAATGCTTCAAGCAAGTTAAAATAAATATTACGTTCAGGCACTGAATAAATCATGCTGTAGGTATTAAAGAGATGAGGTGTGTTGGAGCTGGAAGGAAGATGTGCTGACATCTGTCTCTCCCAAACCTGGGCTGGAGCCTGCAGACTTACAGCATGAGCATAGAGATCTGCTTTCTTCCCAACAAGGAAGTAAGATCAGGGCAGAAAAAGATAGTGACAATTAAGAGGACTTGGGAGAGGAAAGGAGCCTCTTAGCCCTGGGATCAGGTTTAAGGCCTTTGTTGGCTGAGAATCAAGAATTTTGATGCAGCTGAACAAATTGCCTGTGTATGAGAGACAATGTTCACTCCTTTGAGAGATATTTCAAGCACGTGTGATACAACAGCTAAGCCCAGGATGCTGGCTCATGCCTGAAATCCAAGCCTTAGGAGACATACATAGCAGGATTGCTATGAATTTGAGGTCAACCTGGCCTGACACAGTGAGTTCAGGGCCAGCTTGGGAATACACAAAACAACAAAAAGCCAGCTGAAATAGCTAGAGAAGCTTGTTTGAGACTATGTGTATGTGTACATATAATAGAATCACTACATTTCTTCCTTCTCTTCTCTCCAAATCCTTTTATATACTCTTCTTCATTCTCCTTCAAATGCATACCCTCTTTCTTTCACTAATTGTTTGTAGCTGGAGTTTTCCTGCCTGGCCCACAGTCAGGACAAATCTCTCTCACCTGCCAGTCCCACAGCTGCTCAGACCCAACCAAGGAAACACAGAGACTTATATTGCTTACAAACTGTATGGCTGTGGCAGGCTTCTTGCTAACTGTTCTTATATCTTAAATTAATCCATTTCTATAAATCTATATCTTGCCACATGGCTCGTGGCTTACCGGCATCTTCACATGCTGCTTGTCATGGCGGCGGCTGGCAGTGTCTCTCTCACTCAGCCTTCTACTTCCCAGAATTCTCCTCTCTCCTTGTCCTGCCTATACTTCCTGCCTGGCCACTGGCCAATCAGTGTTTTATTTATACAGAACGATAGCCACAGCAATTGTTATTACATGTATATATGTATAAACATATATATTCCTAAATATAACATGTTCAACATGTATAATGTTATTTGTATGTAAGTTTTCAGGGCTGACCTTTTGGAAATGGACCAACCCATTGGTGTGCTCTTCATTGCGGAAAAATACTTCTCATGCTCCCAGCTTCCCTCGGTTACCTATAGTTCTCTGTGTAGGGCTTACCCACATAATGCCTAACAACAACCTATTAACATCTGTCCTTATACCCACAGGCAAATGTAGTCTTTACTTCTCATCAAGGAAACTTCCCTTTGCAATAGACAGAGATCACCTTTCCCCCAAGAAAAAAAATCAGAACCAATGGAAATTCAGTTATAAAGCCTAGTTCCAGTGGACTCCATCACCTAAGACTCAGGGAACTTTAAGGAAAATGGGGCAGAAAGACTCTAAATGACAAAGGATCAGAGAATTTGTTGTGAGAGTGTGTCTTCCAATAATACCAGAAGCTATGCCCATACAGTCTCACCAACATGACTGCCAAAATGTGAGTAGAACACGGTGACACCAGTGTACATGCTAAAGTGGCAGGGGAAAAATGCCACAAGCCCTCAACCCTATTGTCTTTTTCTTTATATCCCTTCTCTTGATAATATAGTATATCTTCATCATATTTACCCCTAAATACTTCCCTCAATTAACTGCCATCTTATCTCCCTTCTAATTTCATGATTTCCTTTTATAATTTTATTTATGTAATTAATACTCTCAGTCAGTTTAGTGCTGTTCATATGCATATGAACATGGGATCATCTACTACCTGGATATGGGGAACTTTCCTGTGGCCACACTCCTAAAAAAAAAAAAAAGTGACTATCAGCCCCCAAAAGCCATCTGCAAATAGCTCCTAATCTAAAGCTGGAGCCTCAAGAACCCTTCTGTCTTTCACTAGGATTTTTAACTGTCTGATTTTGTGCAGGTCTTGTGTAGGTAATGCCTGCTACTATGTGTTCCTGTATAAACAATCATGTTACGTCCAGAGGACAATATTTCACATATACTTCCCCACCCTCTGGCTCTTACATTATTTCCGTCCCTTCTGTGATATTCTCTGAGCCTTGGGGTAGGGTGTGGGTCATTGATAGGGATGTTCCATCAATGGCTGAGCACTCATAGTCACTTTGTTCTCTGCATAAATTAGACACGATTTTTTAAATGAGGACACAAACTTTCATGGATGAAAAAAAGATAGTGGATCTATGAGGAGTTTAGGGGGTGAATATAATCAAAATACATAAGAAATTCATAAAGAGCTAATAAAATGAGGATAACAACATTTTAAAGAATAAAATTATGTTTTAATTAGCTTATAAACTAGGAGGGTTTCATAATGCTTTAAACATTTTATTTAATAAACTGTATTTACTACATCCTGTTTTGCTTTGTACTTGTTTTAAATAATAGAGATTCTTTTCAAGTTCAATAGAGAAATGTACTGAGATGGATTTCAGGAGAAATATCTTTCAGAAATGTAGGCCACTCATACTGGGGGAAAGCTAGGATAAAACAACAGAACAACCGAAATTCCATGTCTTTATAGATTTTAGAGAGGTGAGGTCTCTAAGCTCATTGGGAATGGATCATCAAGCTCAACTGCTGAATGGAGCACTAAATGGGCTACAAGGGTGTAATTTGGGAAGCCAATCCTATCGTCCCACTCTACATGAGTGTCCATATAAACCAGGGTTTTAGCAGCTTAGTGCAGGTTCTAGATTGGATATAAGGAGTGGCTGATCTCTATGGGGGCAAACTCTGTGGTTTAAGCTGGCTTGTTCTGACATTCTTTTCTGCAGCAAAAGTCATGATCACAGCTTCACCTGAGTAGAAATCTCTGGAAAGCACTCAAACTGCCAGCTAACAGCCTAGTTCCATCTCCTACTCCCTGTGACAATGCCACCACCCTTGCTCAGTCCCATAACTGCTGTGGATATTCTCCTATCACCATGGATTCTTTCCATGTCTTATTGTAAAGGAATTGAACCAGATTCTCGGACCATTTCTTCAGCTAACTGTTCCAGGATGTTTGAAGTAGCTAGTTAAGATAGACTTATTCCCAACTTTAAAAATCTTAGAATTAATTCTATATTTTGAAAGAATTATACAAGTTTTAGTTAGAGTTCCATCATTCTCATCTCTCTTCATATCAGAACTTCCCCATGGTAAGTTCAAGAGGCAGTTTCCCTAGGTCAGATTGAAAACACTGAATGTGTCTAATGGGTCAAGATAGTGAAGTAGGCAGAGCACTTATTCCATATCCAAAACTCAAATAACGTTAAGACTTTAGTCTATCTGCCAAAGAGGAGTATATATCCAAATTTTTCAAGCCACCCAGCCCCAATGAAGCTCAAGATGAAACATGGTGTATGAGTTTCTAGACAGAACCAACAGAAGAAGCAGGGAGTAGCTTAAATAATACAGTCATTGAATTATGTGTAAATAAAATAACCGTTGCTTCAATCACTTAGTTTGCAATTGTTTATCAATCAGAAATATGCAATTAATGTAAAAATTTAAATACTAACCAATGAAAATTTAAAAATGGAAGATATGGTTATTTCAACGACATTTTAAAGATCATTTAGCCATGGTTAAATTTTCTCAGTTTTAAAGTTATAAGCTATTTATTACTTCTGAGCATGGTGTTACACACCTTCAATCCCAGCACTAGGAAGGTAGAGGCAGGATGATCACTCCAACTTTGAAGCAACCTGGTCTACATAGATTTCCAGGCCAGACAATTTTGCATAATAAGATATTGTGTCAAAAACAAAATGAAACAAACAAACAAAAAAAAAACCCCATTGTTCAAAACTCTTTATTTCCCTCTGAGTGCTGGATAGCTCTTGTAAATTCCCTTCGGCCATGCTATTGTTGATGCAGACCCCAAGCATGGGATGCTGTTTGAGTCTCTAAGCCTGCCCACAGCAGTCCACTTTCCAATGTGGATTTCCTGCTCAATGTTTGTCTTTTGACACTCTACTTCTGACACTAAACCCATATGATAATAATAGAATGTACTTGTTTGGCACTATGCTAATCAATGAAAACACATCTCATATATTTTGTATACTTCTTCAGGGAGATGGAGCTTTCATCTTGTATGGCATTTTCCACATGGTTCAAGATATGTGACAATCTACCACAAAATGTGTCTTTAGCCTCTAAGTACATTTTTTTTTTACTATTCTTTGAGTTAATACACGGGAGGAAGGGCAGAGCAAGAAAACAACACTAGGTCCTTAGTATATAGATTTTAATTCTTGGGCAGGTAAGGTAGTTTATCAGGGTAATGAAATGCACTTGCCTCCAGCCTGAAGACCAGGACACACATGACAGACACACAGGGTGGCTTTCCTCTGACCTATACATGTGCATTGTGGTATGTGTGCCCATGTGTGAGCACACACACACACACACACACACACACACACACACACACACACACACACAGGCACAAAGAAGCACACAATAAATAAATGTAATAAAAAGTTTTAGGTCTTGGATATACAATTTTGTTGACTCTTTTATATGACAATTTTCTTTTTAGTTTCCAAAAATGTTTTATAAATCTTAAAAGGACACAGAGCAGAAATCTTAGAATAGTTGCTGAGTGGTGGTGGTGGTGGTGCTGAATGTCACTGTGGGAGTCACAGTGGGGTGCAAACAGAAAGTGACAGGAGTACTGTCTCAGAGTAACTAAGTGAGTAAATGAGAAAGAGAAGATCTTCATTTCATTTTGGTACCAAATTCCACTGAATTAGCTTCATTTCTCCACTTTGTTTCTGTTTCACCTGCCCCCCCCCCAACACCCCCTCCCCCCCGCCATGGCAACACATGTTGAGAACAGTTGAAACTCCAGTCTTCATGACGGTCTGTCAGTAAGATTATCCCACACAGAAAGCTCTCCTTTCAACTTAGTGATCTCATGTTTGAACTTTAGCAGGTTAGGTTTCAGCGATATTACATTCCTGTAGGATGAGCCTCTGTTACTGGTGATAATTTTTAATACCACTCTGTGGGGTGGAGAGAAAGAAAGCACTGGCAGCAAGCATTGGGATTCATCAAAGGCCCATAAGAAAACCTAACACAAACATAAAACTGCACGAGAAATATCACTCTAAGTTGTCTCTATGGAATATGATGTAAAATCCAGAAACATCCATGTAGTTGTCTAGGAGATGATCTATAAACAAAGGCAGAGCTGCCTGGAATATTCCAGCACAGAGTGTGAAATGGATGCCTCTTAGAATAGGCACTGAAAGATCTTTCACACTTTCTCACTTTCGAGTTCAAAGGATCAAAGGTGATGTGCAGGTTAAGTTTCCAGGTTTTATAATCAAAACATTTTTGATAAAAAAAAAAATCACATACCAACTCACTGTCTGTGTAACAGTGAATACACTGGATAATCTTTGTTAGCATTGTTTCTACACTGTAAACTTTTCCATAGCCCTACCACCTGAAGATTACATATTTCCTAAGGTAGAAAATGTTCATTTTTATTATGCAGCATCACAAACATTTTTACAAAAGACTGGGGGAAACAACATAGGGAGAGAGGGGAAGCTAACAAGGAGGACAGGGTTGCAAGTAAATTCCCAGTTTCAGCCAGAGCCCAAATGGCATTATTTATTTCATCTCAGCTCATACCAAAGGAAGTGAGGTGGGGATATACTAGTCAGTCTCCAGCTAAAGCTGCTCTTGTATGATTGGAACTCCAAATCCTCCTGATACTAGGGATGCATGCAAAATGGAATTAATAGCTTGAGTGTTTCCCTTCACTAGAAAGCAAAGGGTCTTCTCTGTAAAAAGCAAAGTGTTTATATAGTAAACTTGGGGCTGGGGAGATGGTTCAAGTGGGTAAAGCATTCACTGTGCAAGTATAAGGAAGAAAGTTTAAAATCCCTATCACCCAAGTAAAGGTCAGATGGTCTTGGTTGCTTGTCTATAGTCATGGCACTGGGTGGCAGAGATAGAGCTTCCCCAGGAAGCTAACTAGCTAACTACATTAGTCAAGTTGTGTATATATGTGCACACCTGCACACACACACACACACACACACACACACACACACACACACACATACATATACACCACACACCTACACCCATGCAAGATATTTAGCAAAGTAGTGAAGAGTCTTACTAAATGGTAGGGTGTACTGTTCAATGTGGGGTGTACTGAATATGTTCTTTTAAAAAAATGTGAGATTGTTCACATTCTATGTCTCTTTAAACAAAAATACAACACTATCAGCTCAATGTGAAGTATTGTGTTGCTGGTACAACTTTGCTTACAAATATGAAAACAACAACAAGTGGTGATAGCTTGAATTGTTAATCCTCTATACCTATATTTTTTCCAAAACAACTCCAGAGAACTCACAGAATAATGTTCACGTCCAAGCCTTTACTTAATTTTAATCCATTTTAGAAATAGAACCACCCAGAAGACACATGTGATCACCTACCATGTAAGCCTGCTTTTGAAGTTTCTATAATCCTAGAGTCTGAAACGAAAGAGTGAAACTGGACTCTTCTCAGTCTTACTTGATCATTTAAGGCTTTTCTCTGGCTGGATGTGTGAACTTTAGAACCCCACTCAGTTCTGTGACCAAGACTTAACAATGATTTTACAAACAGCCTTACATGTGTTGCATTATGACTGAAGAAAACTATGTATGTTATTATTTTATAATCAGGAAACTTAGAGTTCAAATAAACGGCTATGGTATGTATTGTCCCTCCTTGAAGAACAAGGAAGTCCATCTTACTTATAACTGGTTAGCATTGAAATAGAAAGCTCAACTCATTTGTCTTGTATGATTTTCACTCTCAGACTTGGCTTGGGACCAGACTGATGGACTCTACCTAAACATTTTTCCCGCCTCATCTGGCTTCTTGTTCTTCCAGCTCTCCTAAGTGCTTTCCAATTTGTCTTGGCTACTTTTCTATTGATGTGAAGAGACACCATGACCAAAGCAGCCTATATGAAAGTATTTAATTGGGGGATTACTTTCAATGGATGGGTTCATGACTATCATGGCAAGGAGCATGGCAAGGTAGCAGGCATGGAGGCACGTTGTGGGAACAGCGGATCCTGTTCTGAAAGTTAGAGAGAGAGAGAGAGAGAGAGAGAGAGAGAGAGAGAGAGAGAGAGAGAGAGAGAGAGAGAGAGAGATGGACTTTTGAAATTTAAAGCCCATCCCCAGTGACATGTTTCCTTCAACAAGGCCATGCCTCCTAATCCTTCCCAAAACAGTTCCACCAAGTAGGGACCGTACATTCATAAATGAGCCTGTGGGGGCTATTCTTATTCAAACCACTGCACCACTCTTTTCTGGGAGCAGCTCTTCAATAAATCACTTGCACATAAATTCTCATCTCAGAGATAGCAGACAGAACATGCATTCAAAAGGATGTTCTTATAAGTTATAAGACAAGGGAGAAGTCAAAACACAATTTGTTCAATATCACAAGAGGAGCAAGAATGCTTCAGTTCAGCTCCTGTCTGCCTTCTTCCTAAAGTTATGCTCTAACAATCACCGTCTGTGTTCTCCCAGCAAACTGAGTAGACAACACCGACTAAAATAACATTAATAGTGACCCTGGTAACAGCCATCCCTTTCTTGTCATCTCAGGAGCATTTATTTGACAGATACAGAGAATTGAGAGAGGAAAGACCAAACTATGTTAGTGTACTTTTGTAGCTTGAGAGAGTTTTTGTTTTTTTTGTTTGTTTGTTTTTCTCCAGTGAAGGAAAAGCTTCAGACTTTGCATCCAAATTTGGAAAGCAAGGTATTGGAAGTAGTTCACCAAGTTGCATACAGAAATGTGGCCCCATAAGAAGGTACCCCCACCCCCTTCACTGTCATCTGTATTGTATGAGAGATGGATGTAGAGCTTTGCTGGCCACTTGCTCTCATTCTGCTCTGAATAAGTCCCTGCAGATGCATGAGTCAGTTTCAACCTAAAATGGGACCTAACCAAACTACCTAGTTACCTGAAGTTACTCCAGGCCCTGCCTCAGAGTTTGCCTTCAGAGATGTGCTTGAAGGAATGTCACTCTTTAGCATTTAATTGCACAACTTCTCTTTGTTTTGTTTTGCTTTTTTTCCCTCTTCTTTTTATTAATGCAAGATCTTGCACTGTGGCCAAGGTTGGTCTCAAATCCATGCCACTCTTGCTTCAGCTTCCCAAGGGTTGAGATTTTAGTCATGTGCCACCAAGTCGAACTTAAAATTTGTCTCCTTTAGCAGGCATGAAACTATGTACTATTTGTAGAGAGACAACTCCTACATGAATCCATAATTAGAGAAATATTTGCATGGTGTTTTGAAATAACCTATCTTAATTGACTCATTATACAACTTGCACATACTAATGTACAAAGAAAATAGTATATACTTATTAACAGAGTTGTCTAAAGAAAGGGACTGAGATAAGTGTTGAGTCTAATATTATCATGGCCATCAATAACTGCTCCAAAGTTTAACAATAATCTAAAAAGTACATCCATATTACATAGAAAGATAAGTTTGTGGGTATGTAGAGAGGTAGATGATAGACAGAAATAATAGAGGCTAAATCATTACATCAAAACTATACACTAAACATTTGATTGGAATCCAGGGATATCTAATTCCATGAGTTAATTGCTATTCTTACTGCTAAGTTTCCTTATATCCGTAGTTTTTACTCCTTGCCAACTAAGAACTCTTAGTAGATAATTTTAACTATATTGTCTTCTTTAACATGTGCTATACTTTCTATTTTCATATTTTGGGACACTGCGATTGCATAATCAATTAAATATTAAGTAGTAAACATATTCAATAAGAAGAAGGTATCCTAAAGGATAACAGAAAAAGGATGACGAGACAATTAAGTTCCAATTTTACTCTAAGGAGGAAAAGCAGAGCAGCCCCTAGGGGAACAGCCTGTCTGCTACGTAGCTCAAGCATATTCCATCTGCCTTCTAAGAAAATGGATATCTCTGATTTTTATGTTGTTTACAGTTGTAATAGAAATGGACTGGCCTGACATTTGTAATGTGGTTTATGGTGTCAATCTTATACAATCATTTAAAGCCACACCCAAGACTGATGGCAACCAGGATAAAGACCTGGTATTTATATGCAATCAGGGGTCTCTGCTGAATATATCCAGCTGCATTTGGAAAACAAAGCCAACTACATGCAAGGCTGAGGTCAGCCAGCATGCCTGGGCATCCTGAGGCACAAGGGTTTCTACATCTACCTTGTTGATGTGATGGGAAAACATCACCTCATTCCCATTAGTGTTAATGGAGCCAATCATATGAATCCACCACATATCAGTGCAGATCCTCTTGTGTTTTGATATCTTAATGCACAAAATTACATCTCTGGGGGAAAGCTAGCATCCTCGTAAGTGCTCCCGATTCCCATTAATGCTAATGGAACAGAGACATACACACTCACTGCTGCTCAGGAAAGTGGGCAAAATATGGAAGATGATTAGGTTTGGGGAGTATCATAAGAGACTTGCAGAAGCTGCAGAGATTGCCTAAAATGATCACTTTCTAGGCTAGCTGAAGCACTTTCATTATACACAGCTATTTTTTCTCAGAATCATCAACAGATAATTGACCACACTGCTCTCCAGGAGGGAAACTTTGATACTGATACCCATTTGAGAATAGACTTGGGGTGTATTAAACAAAAAAGCAAGTGGGAAGGGTGAAAGAATCCTAGATATTCTTGTGAAAACAGTGAGGTGAAGGAGCTGGAAAGAGGGGTTCCTTTTTGTATATTGTCCCTTAGGGTGGGAAGCTCTGGCCCAGACTGTCCATAAAGGTTCCTCTGTATAGAAAAGTCTGACCCAGGAAACTGCCCACTGCTTCTCTATCTGCACTTTCAAGTTGCTTTTTTTTTTCCTTTTAATTTGTGAGAAATGCAAGATAAGCAATTCTGGCCTAACCCCCATCCTTTTCTCTCTGTAGAGAGGGAACTGGCACAGGCTCTTGTATCATCTGAAGTTATTTCAGAGGTAAAATTATACCACTTGGAGATAAGACTGTGTGATCAGAATACAAATGAAAATGAATATCGAACAGCCCTCACTTTCCTTCTGAACAATTTTTAGCTGTTGCTTTTCTTCCTATAGAACAAAGTGTGTTCATTGGTGAACTTCTGTGGTTTAAGGAAGGAGTGCATCTAGGTGCGATACACTTGTAGTTAAGACCATCACTTGTGGGTGGGATCAGGAGGGTGCAGAAGAATACTAGGTGACTTCATTTCAGGAACACAGTGCATAAAGTTTTCACTGGATGTATTCACAACTTGTTTTAAGGGTAGAACAAAGTCTATCCTTATGTCTCATAGTCAACATTTCTAGAAAAAAAGTTTCATCAGATAGCCCTTGGATATGATTCAGAGGGCCAAAGGACAAGGAAAAGAGAAAATGAAAAAAAAACCAACAAAAACAAAAACAAGAAGACAGGAATGAGTAAGTGTTGTTGTGAATTAGGTGTAGGAAAATGGAGAGTTCAAAGCCAGCCTGAGTTACAGATTGTGCATTCAATCCCTCCCTACAGAAGTGGCATCTTTTCTCTAGGCAGGTTTTTGTTGTTGTTGTTTTGTTTTGTTTTTAATCTTTTCAGTGGTAAGAGTTTTAAATCTATTCTGAAACTTTGATGTAAACACTGGAATTTATTGTCAAGAATATGTGTCAGAAGAGACACAACTAAGCTTGAAGTATTCAAGATCTAACCTTCAGGTTTTTAGGGCATATAAAGCAATGAGACTGAATGAACATTGTTGAGACACATAGGAAAACAAGTGGTGGTATTACTTGTGCAAACAGTTCAGTAAATAGTGTAGGCAAAGATGAGATTTAAGTTGTGCTGTACACCTACAGAATTATTTGCTTACACACACACACACACACACACACACACACACACACACACACACATACACACACACACACACACACACACACATACACACACACACACACACACACACACACACACACACACACACATACACACACACACACACACACACACACAGCCTGAATTCAGTTGTTATACTGGAATCATTTAAGTACAGAAGAATCAATTATTCTTTCCTAGTATTCCATTATGGAGACACTCACATTCCTCATGCTCGTCTGTCTCAGTTCTGGTGATTTCCAGAAAGAAAAGCAGGGTGTTGATACAGCATCCATGCCCTCTAGGACACCATTGCTGTGGGATGGTCTGTATGTCAAATGTGTTGCTGATTGGTCAATAAATAAATCACTGATTGGCCAGTGGCCAGGCAGGAAGTATAGGCGGGACTAACAGACAGGAAAATTGAGAGAACAGGAAGGCAGGAGAGACACTGCCAGCCGCCATCAGGACAAGGAAGATGTAAAGTACCGGTAAGCCACAAGCCACGTGGCAAGGTATAGATTAATAGAAATGGATTAATTTAAGCTGTAAGAACAGTTAGCAAGAAGCCTGCCACGGCCATACAGTTTGTAACCAATATAAGTCTCTGTGTTTACTTGGTTGGATCTGAGTGGCTGTGGGACTGGCGGGTGTCAGAGATTTGTCCTGACTGTGGGTCAGGCAGAAAAACTCTAGCTACACACCATTCCTGTTTCCAATATTTACCAGCAAAGAACACCCTTCAAAACTGTCCCATGGGGGTAGAAATAGTAGATGACATTGTTTTTAAAACCCTTGACAGACAAAAATGCAGTTGTTAAGCCCTCTATTTTATAGGCCTTCAGAAATAAGAAAACTTTGCTCTGTGGGGCTGAAAGGTTTGTATTTAACAGGGTGATAACATCCACACAATGGGAGGAGTGTCTCCAAAAGTGAGCAAGAACCAACTCCTTAATCATCTATGTTTTTCCTTGATTCTGTAAGACACAGATTACTGTGACCTCAATTACTACTGATGTAATGTGTCTCCTTTTAGCTCCTTATTTCCTAGAGGGGAGGAAAGGGGTTTTGCTTGATAAAAATGTGTAAATCGGGTAGAATAGCATGTTAACTGCTTCATTGTTTTATATTTTTCAAATTATTCTTAGAAACTGGTTCAAGTCAGTTAAAAGAAGAATTGAATTATAGCTATATACTTTACTTAAACCAGATGGATCTTACATTTTAAAAACATCAAAGTTAATTTTCTAGCCTTATAATTTTGTTCCACCATTTCAGGCTGATCAAGCTTTTGAAGTTTTGGAGAAGGCCACAACCAAGATAAGGACCCTATCCACAAACTTATTATTCTTAAATATGCTTCCAAATGATTGTGACTGACTATCTACTTTGTAAGTGACAGGGTTTGATAATTGCTGTGGCCTCGAGAGCTATTAAGAGACCCCTTAGCCCTCCTACTTCTAAAGGAATTGAATTTCTCCTCTGTGAAAGTTTCCCAGTTCAACTTAGACTCTATCAAGTATGCTGAATTCTGTGCCATGGAGAACTAAGGGAGCCCTGTGGGTTGTACTTATTCACCTGACATGGATCTTACTCACATCTTCTCTTGTATCTGTCTGACTGCTAAACATAAAGCTTAGCAACTATGAGTATATAGACAAGGAACTCCAAATGTATTTCTGGAAGAAACAGGACATCCATTTTCTTAATTTCTAAGGTGCTTTTCATAAGAAGGGTATCCATTCAGAAAGACACTTATCAGAAAGTGGCATTCACCATAGTTTTCCACTCGGTCCCTCTTTATGCTTGGCTGTAGATGTGCAAAATGTCAGATGATGCAGAGTGAACAATAGCATTTGATCACTTTGTAAGATGAATCAGACATATGTAGAAGTGGGCTAAAAACATCTAATCTTTATAACACAATATGATCTGTTAACCTGTTAAAATCAAACCTTCCTCAGTTAATGTGAGTCAAGCTTACTAGAAAAGACAACAATCAAAGATCTATAATTCTACACACCTGATACTACCAACTACATATAGACATAAACATAGAAAGAAGTTCCCACAGTGACTGAGTCCAATATGAAGGGAGATGGATACCCTAAAAAAGCCTGTAGGTGTGTGCATATCATACTATTTCTTGAAAACATGAACCTGACACCCTCTATTCACTCAGATATTTGTCCCTAGGTCACTAACATAAGACAGTTCATGCTCAAGGTAAGTTCTGAACGGAGCTCTGTGTCTACATCACCTTGCTTCTGGTGTTTCCTTGCTGCTATTCCCAGAAGATGGTCGGAGTTACAGTACAGTTTGAGTCACAGATAAGGTGTACAACTTTCACCTTCAATATGTATTGAATGTAGTCTGAAATGTATACCAAATGGCAATACAGAAAATCACATCATAAGAAAGAAACTTTGTCAATTTAGCTTACTCAGGACCAAGAATTCAAAAAAAAAAAAAAAAAAAAAAAAAAAAAAAAAAAAAACCTTTCCATCTGATAAGTGGTCATGCATCTCCATTTATTCAGTCTATACTTCTGAATATTCTTTCTTCTAACTTTATACTTTAATCTAGAAAGTGGAAGCTATGTTTGAATTGTATCTAAAGTAAGAACGATTAAGCTCTAAATAAGATTTTGAGGGATAGATCTGAGGAAAATCCATAGTGGATCTTGGGTGATCAATGTGTGTGACTCACACAGTTCAACACTTAAGCTTTCCTTTGTTTATTCACTGTTCTTTCCTACACTAAGTTTCTATATTATAAAGCTTTGAAGATATATTGAATAGGATTCATTAGTCCAGGTAGGTAGGTCAAACTGAAAGCAAACAACTTTGTGATTTCAATGCAGAAGCACAGCAAAGGTGTGCTTCTTGTCCATAGGATACCAATCAAGCTTTCAAGGGAGAACTACCTTCCCCAAGGAATCTGTCCTTTGTACAGCTCTTCGTTGTACCAGACTGATGTTGTGCCGTAGCATTTAACTATACCAACAGAAAGATGTGGCATCCTGTTTATCAAAGTAAACTGCTGTGGGATGTTCTGTATGGCAAATGTGTTGCTCGGAATGGTTAGTAAATAAATCACTGATTGCCCAGTAGTCAGGCAGGAGGAAGTATAGGCAGGACAAGGAGGAGAAGAATTTTGGGACGTGGAAGGCTGAGTCAGACATACTGTCAGCCACCACCATGACAAGCAGCATGTGAAGATGCCAGTAAGCCACGAGCCACGTGGCAAGGTATAGATTTATAGAAATGGATTAATTTAAGATATAAGAACAGTTAGCAAGAAGCCTGCCACGGCCATACAGTTTGTAACCAATATAAGTCTCTGTGTTTACTTGGTTGGGTCTGAGCAGCTGTGGGACTGGCGGGTGATAGAGATCTGTCCTGACTGTGGGCCAGGCAGGAAAACTCTAGCTACAGCAAACTAGGAGAATATGGAAAAATGCATGGGCTTTCCACAGAGCATCTCTGTCCTCTCCCCTTTGGCCAGCACGACCCACAGCAAAGGGACAGGGGTATTTACTCTCCTTATGTTCCTGGAACCAGATTTGAGAGAAGTCTGTGTTACTATCTTTATAGTCTCAAAGGAACAATTTCACTCACGCTAGAAAAATTCTAGCTCTCAGGTTTTAATTTTACCCCCTCATAATCCCCAGGTGCTCTGTTGACACAGAGGCAGGGAGCAGAGAAACAGCATTTCCTTTTGTTTGTACTGAACAGAAGGGCACAGTGGCTGGTGTTTCCAGGTCATGATTTATTGGTTCCTCTGAACCACTGCAATGCTGTATTCTTCCAGGACACTCAGCAACACAGCAGGCCTTTTTAAGAATCCCAACTGGCTCCCAGGCTGAATACAAGAGGAGGAAAAGGCATCAGTTGAAATGGAAATCTGCTCACACCAAAAATAGACCTCTCATGAGGATTGTCTTGAAAAAGAACTCAGGGCTCAGTAGTTCTGGGTGACATATGTTGAATCATTTAAATTTTGTTTCTCTCTACAGTTTAGTCAAAAAAATAAAAGAATTTAAAACAGTGAAAAAAAAGAAAAAGAAAAGATTTTGATGTTAAAAACCAGCTCAGGAATTTCTCCCAGACCAGGGTAGCCAAAGCATTGGTCAGCCCAAGCTGTTTTCCATTTCCTCTTCGTGTTTCTGACACATAATTCCACAAACTCTGTTCAATGACAGTCCTGTAATACAGGCTATTTTTGTCCCACACCTCTCCAAGTCATCTGGTTATCCTCTCAGGAAATGTGAATCTAGCATTTTCTCTCTGTTCTTTCTATCATTAGGGCATTCAAGGTTCCCTTTCAAAGCTGTCAGCTCCCCAAGCCTTTCTCCATGCTTTGTAAGACACAGTCCTTTTCTCTGGGATCTCCTCTAAGTGGATGAGGACTTAATCACACACTGACCAGCTCAATAAATGTTGTAAGTATGGTGGCTGTGCCTTTTCAGAGAGGTCAATTGGTTCTTGACACACCGTTTTGCTTTGGGACTTAGGAACAACAACACGAGGCTATAGTTTAGGTGCACTTTGTTAGTTGTTTGGATTAACATGACTTTTCTGTTAACATGTTATGTAACACATTAACATGTGGCCTATGTTCTCTGGCCATCTCTGATGATTTCATTTCATCCATCTACTTAGAAATGGGTGCTAGGGCTGAGTCTTCATGGATCATGAAGCTAAACCATGTGTCATACTGTTCCTTTTCCAGTTTGAGCTGGGAAAGTGTCTGAGGATTCCTATTCCTAATCCTTCACTTTCTCCTGTGTGATATTTCCACACTTCTTTGCTATGTTGCTTTCTTCAGTAGTGGAATATTGACCCTAATCTTGCCCACTTGTACTCCTACAACAGAATTTGATCAGTGAGAGTACATCATGAGAGGAGAATGTAGCCATGTTTGGTGGCTGGCTTAACCTAGTTTTCTCTATGATCTGCCTTAGGAGGAACTTACTTTTTGTATTTGTCTGGTTTCACAATTGCCAGGTCCTGCCTGACTGTCGAACAGTCCTTGAAGGGAAGAGTGAGGATTGAAAAATAATAAATATGAAAAATAGAGACATAAAGGATAATACCTAGTGTAACAGACATAAAAGAAAAAGACAGACAAAGAAAAGTGTCAGGGCAGCCCCAAGTTTATTCCTCATGGGCTTTTTATACACCACCAAGGAGAGAAGCAAAAGTCATCCCTGCTCAAGGACAAAGTACAGGCAAGTGTAAACACTTCTTTAATTCTCAAAATATCTAGTAGCCACGCCTTACGGCAAAGCATGCTGTAATTAGGCCTTGAAGTATATGACACCTAGTAACCACGCCTTCGGTCAAAACATCCTATTATGCAGCCTTGCAAGGCAAAACAAGCTTGGACTCTCTGACCATGAGACAAAATGGAATAAGGCCACACTATGGAGTCTCTGTTGGCCCCCACACACAATGGCAGAAAATACATAGACTTTAAATGTAGCTAGAAGCTAAGAGGCAGTCTTTACCCACTTAAATCAAGAAATCCACTCTCAATTACCAAGCTGTGTTCCCACTTTATTCCAGTTTTAGTAAAGTAAGGAAATAAGTATTTCTATAGATCAATATTTATTTTTGAAAGAATGGGGCCTCAGCACTCTTGGAAGTGTGGGGAGACACACTAGAAAGAAAACAAAGGTAGATACCTCAAAGAGTATGAGGAGTAAAGTGATCTTTGCTGGTCTTAAGGAAGAAGTACACAAAACACCACAAGAAAGTTGCATCCTTCCCAACAAGACACTGTGTAGTATGACTGTGGGCTATTGAGTGCAAGGCTACCCTATGACATTGCCAGTCCCTCCATCTGTAGACATGCTTCTGCTGTCCAAATTGTTAATAGTGCTGTTCTTCAGATGCCATGATTTCAACCTGACTTGAGCATGAATTTCATAGTGCGACAGGCCCAAGCATGAATAGCATAGTGTGACAGGCCCATGCATGAGTAGCATAGTGTGACCTACCTAAAGCTGGGTTTCCTTCTCAGCTCTGTCATTTTACTTGGATATTTAAGCTCTTTGGGTCTCAGTTTTCTTGTCTGAATAGGATCAGTTGTAAATTATACTTCGTAAAATCATTGTAGAGAATTAATTTTTTAAGACAAATAGAATACTTAGGATAGCACCAGAAATTAGTATGTTCTCAGCAGGCATTAGCTATTTTTATTATTATCATCATTATTTAACCAAAATTGAGGGCATGTAAGTCTACAGTATACTGCTGGGTACCCTGTGGAGAATTTTGATGAATATAAGACTTGGCTACTATGCCAAGAGAATATATAATATAATAGAATATGTTAATTTTATATCTTAAATTTTTCTGAGTTTGTTTACTCATTCTAACAGTTGAGGATATTAATAATTATTGTCACAGACAGACTAACTGGTATATGAGCAAGCAAACATTAGAAAAGGAAACTGTGAACTCAATAAAATTTAATGAATCTCTAATCTTTAGAAATTTCTAAGTATAAGAAAATGTCACCTGAAAATAAAGCGATACATAGGATTTTGCTTGTTTTCTATTGAGACAAGGTCTTCAGTAGCCTTTGCTTGGGCTCAAACTCACTGTACAGCAGAGTCTGTCTTGAGCTCCTTATCCTCTGGCTTCAATGCCCCCAGCCCAAAAGTCTAGGATTATAGGCATGCATGACCATGCCCAGCTAAGATAATTTTACTTCTTTTCCAACTTGGACACCTTAGTGTACTTTTCTTGCCTAAAACTTCTGGCCAGGACTTTCAGTATTATGTTGAATAGAAGTGATCAGAGTAGACTTTTTTTTCCTTTTTCTTAAAATGCTTTCAGGTTTCATATATTACATTTATTAAAATACTTTCCTTCTATTTCTTCTGTCATGAAATAGTGATGAATTTTGTCAAAGATTTTTTTTATTCATTGAAAGTATTTTAAAGACTGGACTATTAACACATTAGCTTATCTTCATATGTTAAAATAACCTTGCATCACTTGACCATGATTTGTAACCTTTTAGATGTGCTGTTGAGTTTGGTTTTCTATCTTTGATGACTTTTGCATGGATATTTGGTAGAAATTTGACCTATTTCTTTTCTTTTCGTATGTCATTTTTGTCTGGCTTTTATCTAAAGTTAATGCTGGCTTTACAATGTAAAGTGGAAAATGGTACTGACTCATCAGTTTCTTTTTAAACAGCTTAAGATAATTGACACTAATTAATTATGCTTTAAATATTTGCTGAAGTAAAGGTCATATCTAATCCTGGGCTTTTCTCTGTTTGGCATAAATAATTTTTATATGAAAATGTATAGAGAAGCTGCTAATATATTGAGCAATGAACATATATATATATATATATATATATATATATATATATATATATATAGTCACATTTGATCTATTAATTTTGTTGTTTGGCAATCATCTTTCCATGTACATGCACAAATAAATACATACATATAAACACAATTTTGTAGATCACTAGAAAATAGGTCATATATGTAATTGCTATGATAACTATGTATTTGTAGAGTCTAAGGATGTATATTCTAAGAATAAAGACATTTTATGTAACTATAGTTAATCAAGGTTTGCAGGCTATTATAAAACTATCAAATCTAAGATCATATATTTTACTAATTATCCATCTCTTTAATTTCATTTAATCTGAGACTGTTCCTCAGCCTACTTTTAGACTAGCTATTGCATTTTCAGATAATCAACCTGGTCTTGGGAATATTTGAAGATTTTTTTCATGACTATATCAGAGTTACACAGTCTTACACAGAGTAGTACATTCTGTATAATTATTCTTCATCCAAATGGTTATCTAGTTATTCAGTTTATCCATATAGAGATAGGCTAATATTTCTCCAGCAAATACAAAAGTATATTAAAAATGCAAAATCATACAACTGCATTTTCCTCATCAAAGTTTGTGAATCACTGATGACTCTTACATGATCAGATGTTTACCATAATGATTTCAAACTAATGGTATCCTGATAGTAATCAACATTCTGAGTAGTGGCCAGACTTCTCTCTTATATTTCAATGACTTTTCTAGCTATTTCTGGCACTCAGGTATTACCATGATTAAATAACTTTTTGCTTAAATGACATTATAGTTGACCAGCAACAATTCATCAAAACTAGTGTCCATGTCCCTAACCTAACATAACGTCGTGGGGGGATTTAAACTATTTTTAATTTTATGATTTGCAATAAGCCACCATGGGTAGATTATTTTCTGTGATTTTTCCTAAAATCTGATGAGTTTATGGATCAACTTTAGAACTGTTTCCTTCATTAATATTTGTTATAATCATGGATGTAAGCATGAGGGCCTTTATGGAAATTTGTTTATTAGTTACATAGATCTTATCTAAAAATTCTTCTCTGTAGAAATGGCCTTGGTGGATACCTTAGGTAGGGTTTTTATTGCTATGAAGAGACATCATGACCATTGCTGTGGGATGGTCTGTATGTCAAATGTGTTGCTGATTGGTCAATGAATAAATCACTGATTGGCAGTGGCCAGGCAGGAAGTATAGGCGGGACTAACAGAGAGAAAAATTGAGAGAACAGGAAGCTGGGAGGGAGACACTGCCAGCCGCCATCAGGACAAGGAAGATGTAAAGTACCAGTAAGCCACAAGCCACGTGGCAAGGTATAGATTAATAGAAATGGATTAATTTAAGCTGTAAGAACAGTTAGCAAGAAGCCTGCCACGGCCATACAGTTTGTAACCAAAATAAGTCTCTGTGTTTACTTGATCGGGTTTGAGCGGCTTGGGACTGGCGGGTGAGAGAGATTTGTCCTGACTGAGGGCCAGGCAGGAAAACTCTAGCAACAGACCATAGCAACTCTTATAAAGGAAAATGTTTAATTGGGGCTGGCTTTTTTTTTTGGTTTTTCGAGACAGGGTTTCTCTGTGTAGCTTTGCGCCTTTTCCTGGAACTCACTTGGTAGCCCAGGCTGGCCTCGAACTCACAGAGATCCACCTGGCTCTGCCTCCCGAGTGCTGGGATTAAAGGCGTGCACCATCACCGCCCAGCATAGGTTTAGAATTTTAGTTCATTATTATCATGGTAAGAAGCATGGTGGCATGCATACAGACATGGTACTGGAGAAGTACTGAAAATTCTACATCTGGATCAGCAGGAAGAGAGAGTGACATTGGGCTGGCTTGAGCTTCTGAAACCTCAAAGCCCACTCCAGTGACACACTTCCTCCAACAAGGCCACACTCACTCCAGCAAGTCCTGAAGCCCCAACAATGCCACTTCCTATGAGCCTGTGTGTAGATGTACCCAACTGTCTTATTAAATAAGAAACACAGAGCTGATTCAGAGAAGAAAGCCAAGAGGTCAGAGCTAAGAGCCTCACCCTTCCTGATTCAGCGATCCTCTTCAGCCAAGAGAGCTCTCTGAAAGGGACCTACTTCCTGTGTATATGTCTTTATATAGTCTAGCTGTTCTGCCTTCTCATTGGTTGTAAACCCAAACACGTGACTGCCTCGTCACTGCCTGTATGTACCGCCCTCCAGGTCCTTAAAGGCGTGCTCCACCACCGACACGTACTTGCTATGACTCTAATAGCTCTGACCCCCAGGCAACTTTATTTATTAACATACAATTAAAATCACATTTCAGTACAAGTAAAATACCACCACACCTGTGGGGACCACTTCCATCCAAACCACCACAGTAGACTTTAGACATCAGCCTCACTTCTTGGCCATAGACTTAGTGTTCCCTAAGCTTTGGGCTCAGTTGTTTTCTAAAGTTTGAGATCAGTTGATGCTTAAGTTCAACATGTACCAGGCAACAAAGACCTTGACTCACAGATTCTGAAAAGGACATATTCTGACCATATTGCTTTGTGTGGATAAGGAGATTAGAAATGAAAGAAAGTCATAGAGCTTGTATATTTTTAGCAAGCTTCTTGATAGCTCTGCAATTGTGGACCAAACTGTCCCTATTAGAGATGTGAGTTAGATGTGCTCTCTTACAGATTATCTCAGGGGAGAAAGCAAGGGACAATAAAAGAAATGACGAATCATTAAAACATCACTTTTTAAAAAATACTCCACGATATTATCTAGAATTAAGAAACAAACCCATATGTGCCAGTCATTATTGGTGTATTATCTTCAGTATCAAGACAGCATACCCAAAACCAGTGCTATGAATATCTGCATCCTCTAAAGAGTTTAGACAGTGGGAACATTTATTCCCTATGGGCAAGAATCCTCTTGGCTCAGAAGCAGCTTGAATCAATAGTCAAAAAAGTCTTAAATTGGAATCTTGTGTCAAATGAGTACCAAAAGATCCTTCTCTGTAAAAATCTTGGCAGAGGCTGAGGCCTTGTTGCCCTATGGAGGGACTCAGGGTCTTGCTTAGCTGGTTCTCTGGAACCATCTGTTTGTTTCTTCCCTTGAGACTTTTGAGACCTCTGTTAATTATAATATGAATAAATAATGAATTGGAACACACATTCCTGTTCCTTAAGAAACTTACTATATCCCAGGTATGCTGATTTGAAGTCTGAAGGCCAAGTTTATTACCTTTCTGACCTGCATCCAACCAAATGACAACCTATCCCTGTAAACGCTTCTACTTTTTCAGCAGCATTTACAGCCCCATTCAAGAGCATCATGACCTCTACTTTGCATTCTCCTTTCTATTCATCACCATGTACACTATGCAGCCCCTCTCCAACTCAGGTAGTGTTTTCTATATCCTCTCTGCCTTTCTTCCAGACCCCCTTCTCTGCCAGTTACTAGTGACACACTGACAAGAAATAGGCTGACAATGCATTGTCTGTTACCACAACTCTTGCCTTTGAACTTGCTTTCTGTCCATTCAGATTCTCTCTATGAGCATCCCTGAATCTTGACATCTATGAAAATCCAGATCAAGTGTTACATAAAGTCAAAGATTCCACACATATAAACCAATTTGGTTTTTCTCCCATATTTCCTGGAGTATTTATTTGTGGTTATTGTTTTTAATAGGATGTCACTCCCCACATGCTATTTGCCATTTTATTACCAGGGAATACATCTAACTTTGATACTGTAGCATCAGGTGCTCTAAAAAAGGGAATGTATTTTATTTCCCTCTTTTCCCATCTCTTCACCATCTGCCTTTCTGAAACATGATGGTCAATCTACAGCTTGTCCATGTCTGGCATGGTCCATAAAACATAGCTACAGAAAGCAATTTCTGCCCTAGAACATGACATATCCTTCTGTATTTGTACACCAGACCTTGGTTCTTGAATCCCAGTCTTTGTGCCTTTCCCTTGTTTTTCATGTCTCTCTCTCTCATGTAGCTTAGTGACCATTACAGCTTGTGCATTTAGCTTTGGTGTTTGTTTCTAGTTTGGCTCCAACTCACCCCTCTTTGATTTCCCCCAAAATCTGAATGAATAGAGTTTTCCTAAAACACATACCTACTTCGAGATTTATAAATGTGTGTGCTTTGTAGCCCACGGGAATACTCAACCCAGTTTGTTTTCAGCAAGTATTCAGACTATCAATATAATTTCATTTCAAGCATCCTTTGAGAAAAGCAGAGTAGTGAGGAAAGTGAGAACTTGTCTAGTGCTAACTCTCCTTTGAGGAGAAGGCAACGAGTCTTAGACATTCTCCTGAATTTCCTGGTGGAACACACACACACACACACACACACACACACACACACACACACACACACACAGAGAGAGAGAGAGAGAGAGAGAGAGAGAGAGAGAGAGAGAGAGGTTGGGGTAAAGACAACAGGATAGATATAGACAGTGGGACAAATCAGGATGTTCAGTGTATTTCTGCTGCCCATATTTTCCATCAATCTTTCTCCCATATTTAAGAAAGGAGATGTCTATCCTATTAAAATTTGGAACTATTGAGTACTCTGTAGTTGAAAATGCTAAAATATTCTTTTTCTGGTGTGAATAAAACAGAGAATTTATTTTATATTACATTTAAAAATTCCATATGACCCCTCAAATGGTCCTTAGTTTTAGCCATTCCTCCCCTCACTCTCCTCTTACCTTCTCCTCCCCATTTGATTTTACTATTTCAGTTTCCAATCCATTTATCCATAACTATCTATTATATTTTCCCTTTCTAGTGTGACCCTACCCTCCACTCATTTATCTGTGAATATTAGCTGTTAAGTTTTTGATAAGAAGGCTGCAATCCATACTGACAGCATCATTTTGACTTAACTCCACAGCTATCCAAAGAAGTTTCCAATATTTTATATTATAAAAATATCTGTAATATATTATACTCAGTGCCACAGCTAGTTTTTAGGCACATTGGGCTGTTGAGTACTTCATACTGCAACTGATAAACTTTAATTTTAATTTAATTTAGTAATAGGTGACCAAGCCTTATGACATTGGATAGTACAGATTTAAAGAACAACAGAAAATAGGCAGCATATAATCAGAGGGCAAATTTTGTATGCCAAGAGGATAATGTAGAGAAGTCCTAAGTATATTGTGAGTCCTTTAATTTTTGTTTTCCAGAATGCCTCTTCAGGGATAATTGTGCCCATTCCACCTAATAGACACTTGAATTTTTAGGCATGCCATTAATAAATAACTGAGCAATAATTTTAATCCTAGCATGTCTGAATCTTGAATCTTCTCTATGTGAGTTACACTCTCTGTTAATCCACAAAGAGGTCACTTTCTCATATTTCTCACTTTCCAAGCAGAAGTGTTATAGTTGCAAAGCACTCTGCCAGTGTTAGTTGCAGATGATTTAGCAACTGATATTTTAGGCAGGGAAAACACATTCATTCTGGATGGAACTCTCTTAAACTTGAGAAGCTCTGAACTCTGACATCTCATTATTATCACAATTACAGCAGGAGAAGGAGCTTTAAAGCCAAACCCTGGCAATTACATGTACAAGGGCAAAAGTGTCTATTAGTTAAAATGAATAACCCAGTTCAATTTTATTTAAGATGGTCATTAAGAAGAGGACCTGGGATGCAAAACTGAGGGTATGCCCATATGTTCAGATCTGGATGTCAAAGCCCCATGAATATGTTTTTAGTTCTTTCAGCCTGTCACAGATGTCTTCAGTAAATTACTGTGTGTGAGACATGGTATATCTCTGTGGTCTTACCAAAACACAAATAAGATTCTACCTTGGTAATGTATTGATTTATTATATAACCATAGGGCAAATGTATTTATTACAAGCTTAAAAAAATGTCCCTCCCAAACTATTCAAGGCAAGCTTTGTAGTTAGAACCAGCCAAATCAGAGGACAGAACTATAAGTTAGAGATACTTAGCCATGTTTGGTAAGAAAACACATCTAGAATTAAGAATGACTGTCTTTCCACTCCTAGTTGGATAATATTTTGCTTGTTGATTTGCCCATCCACTCATCTATGTTTGTGCACCAATATATTTTTTTAAATTTTCTGGGCTTACTATTTTTATTTTGAAATAATCACAGAGTCACAAGAAGTGTCATAGGAAAAAAAATGATCCTGTGAGTTTTTCATTCAACTTCCCCCATGTAAACATTTTGCATGTTTATAGCACAATATTCAAATCAGGAAGTTAACATTAGTAAAATATGCAAAACATGTTCAGACTCACAAGCACACATGTGTGTGACTTTATTATAGTGCAATTCTTTGTAATCAACAGCATAATCAAAACACAAGAAAGTTCCTTTAGCATGACTTCCCATGTTGATGCCTTTATATCTATGCCCACTTCTTTATCTGACCTCTGTAAAGCTCAAACCTCTTCTCCATCATTCTAAAGTTCTTTTAGTAATATTACATAATGGAATTGTGCAATTTTTTTATAGTAACTGTTTTCATTCAGCATAATTTCCTAAATGTTTATCCAACTTTATGTATATATTAATGGTGTTCCTTTTTCTTACTGAGTGGTGTTTTAAGATATGAATGATCTCCTATTCCTTGTTCTCCCTCTCTGTTGTTGATCCAGCTGGGATCTCCCGCTCCCCCAAGCTCTCTTTCCCTCGACCCTCGCCCTTCACTGCCCCCACTCATGTCCAGGCTGTTCATGTAGATCTCATTCCATTTCTCTGTCATTGGGCAATCCCCGTGTCTTTCTTGGGGTCCTGTTTTCCAGGTAGCCTCCCTGGTGATGTGAGTAGCAGTCCAGTCATCCTTGTTCCACATGTAGTATCCTGCTATGAGTGAGTACATACCATGTTTGTCTTTCTGAGTCTGGGTTACCTCACTCAGAATGATTTTTTCTAGATCCATCCATTTGTCTGCAAACCTCATGATGTCATTGTTTTTCTCTGCTGAGTAGTATTCCATTGTGTATATGTACCACATTTTGTTTATCCATTCTTCAGTTGAAGGGCATCTAGGTTGTTTCCATGTTCTGGCTATTACAAACAATGCTGATATGAACATAGCTGAACAAGTGCTCTTGTGGTGTGGTTGAGCATTCCTTGGGTATATGCCCAAGAGTGGCTCAGCCTGGGAAGAGGGGACTGGACCTACCTGGACTGAGTTTACCAGGTTGATCTCAGTCTGCGAGGAAGGCTTTGCCCTGGAGGAGATGGGAATGGGGGGCGGGCTGGGGGGAAAGTGAGGGGGGTGGGAGGGGGAGAACAAGGGAATCCGTGGCTGATATGTAGAACTGAATTGTATTGCAAAATAAAAATAAATAATAAATAAATGGTTAAATAAGCAGCGGGAAAAAAAAGATATGAATGATTCAGTTCCTTTAACGATTCATCCATTTTAGGTTACTTAAAGATAAATGTGTATTCAGGAATTTCTGGGGATTCATTTTAATAGAGTGGCTCACAAAGTTTAGATGTGAAGACCCTATGCTTGAACTTTGTTGATTACAGACTAGGGTACAATCTCTAATAGTTCTCTTTTAGTGAAAAAACAATTGGCATAAGGTGGACATTTAGAGTCTGAAGATGTGGCCATGATATTAGCTCTGGATGTTTGCAGATGCTTCTGAGAAAAGAGATCAAAAGTAAGATTCAGGGCTGGATAGATGGCTCAGTGGTTAAGAGCACTGGCTGCTCTTCCAGAGGACCTGTGTTCAATTCCCAGCATCCACATGGCAGCTCACAACTGTCTATAACTCTGTTTCCAGGAGTTCCGATACCCTCATGCAGACATACATGCAGGCAAAACAACAATGTACATGAAATACAAATAAATAAACTATTTTTTAAAGTAGGTTTCAAACTAGTTAGTGAATTTAAATCTTTTACCTCCAATTTATAGATTGGCAGAACATTAACACTGTATTTTCCAGGGTACACAGATCTTGTGATGTTAAAGATCGTGTAAAAAGTAAGGAGTTCTGGAAATGGGGTATGGCATAATGTTATAAAGGAGACACAAAGAAAACGAGGGCACTAACTGGGGGTGGGGAGGGAGGGCAATACAGAGAGAACTGGGGGAAAACACTGAAAATGTTTGGCAAAGTCATACAGAACCCTAGAATTTCAGAAACTTACTTAAAAATACTCAATATTATAGTATAGATAGAGAAAAATCACACATACACACACACACATATGCACAGAGAGAAAGAGAGAGAAAGAGAAAGTGAGGGAGCATTTTAATGGAGCTGCCCATGTGGTAGGATAATACTCTACTCAGTAGCTATAGCCTCTCTAACAAAGGCCCCTTGTTAGGCAAGGAACACCTCTCTTTAAGTCGTTGGTTGTGAGGGGGCCCTAAGAGACTTCTAAAGCAACATAAACTATTTCCATCCTTCTCAGTTAATTGCCTAACCATGAAGTTAAGACCCTGTTGCTGAAGATACTACAGATTTCTCCCACAAGGCTTAGAGAAATCTAGCTGGTACTACCTGGAAGCTTCCTCCCTGAAGGTTAGCTCTTATAGTGTTGGGAGATGCTATGTAAGCTTCCATGGGAGAAAAGTAATAAGCAGCCATCCTCATCGGTCAAGCATCAGAACTGCACAACTGGAACAGCAAGGTATCCTCAGTGGTGCAGTGGTACAGTAGAGGCACTTCTGTCTCAGGGGTAATCACAGCTGTGTGATTGGACCTACAGCCTGCTCAATTGGAGGGAACTCATGCCTGGTACTATAAACCTAGTGAAGAACATGTGGCCAGAGAGGTCAGAGGCCTTAGAGGAGAAGGTATTACTGCTGGGCCTGAAGTGATAGAGTTTACAATGGCCTTCTAAATGCTCATCCTTATACCCATAGATAAATGTAGCTCTCACCTCTCATCAAGAGTACTTTTTTTTTTTTTTGCAGCAGCAGCAGACAGATGTTATTACAGAGATTTACAACTAGTCAAGATGCACTGAATAAGTTACCATGCTGTGCCCAGCCTCAAACAGGACATCAGTGAGACAACCCTTACACTTAAGATTCAGGAAACATTGCAGAAAGAGAACAGAAAGATTATGATAGCCCAAGGACAAGGAGGGCTGAAGCATCATAACATCTCCTATGAGATAGACATGTGCCTCCCACAAACTCTCAACAATACGGTTGCCTGCATAAGAGCTGAAAGACCCATACTAGTCCATACAACATGCATGAAGGAAAATTTCATAAGATCTCACATCTACATGAAGAGCCTCAGCAGTCAGTGGCTACTGAGGGAGGGAGAATGATTTTTATAAGAGATGGAACACCTATTTTAAGAGCTCAGCCCTAAACACATGCAAATAAGGAAGATACTAATTGAACTCAGTAGGTTGATATGTGTGTGTAGATGTATATTTATATGTGTACACATACAAAGAGGTCATGAATTTGATGTATTAGAGATATTAGTTGGGGCATGTGGGAGGAGTTAGAGAATGGAGAGAAAGGAAAATGATACAAATATAGTCTACTCACACATGAAATTCTCAATTTAAAAATATTTCAAAAAATAACAATTCAGAAAGTCTGAGAGGTGCTGAGGTCCCAGTTTTAACACACTCTAGGAGATGCTGATGCAGTTCCCCATGGGCTTGTCTTTCAACAACACTGCACAAACTTGTACCTAAGTTCCCCCCATAACTTAAAATGGCTCACTTTCTCTAGACGGACTTAGAAGCTAAGGAGTCAAAGTACTGGTGACAAGCATGTAAAGGTTAGGAATGCAGAACCTACAGCTATAGCACTGAGAGGGCTGACAGGCATGAGTGGCACATCAGCCAGGGATACCACCTCCTGTGACTACCTGGGATGGTCAAGTGGCAACCTTGTAACACCTCCCAAACCAGAGCAACTGTCTCTGATGGAGCCATAGATAAAAGCATGTTGTGTTTGGCCGTAGGAAGCTTTTTGGTATCTGTTCTTTAATACCCCGAGTCTCCTGTGGGTACCTGAGAGCCTACTATAGGTGACCTGAGGGGCACTGAGAGGGATATAGTGCAGCAGCCTAGATTGCTTGTCAGTCTCAGTGATAACCAGCACCTCCTGTATCAATGTTGCCAAAAGAAAATTTCTTTAAAATTTTGTCTTCTTTCTGGGAAGTTAGTGTATACAGTCTGAATCATTTTACTAGATTTAATAATTATTCCCAGTGGGATGGAGATGAGTTCAAAGTGAGAATTCTTGTGAAGATTATCATTGCTGTCAGGTCTAGGCTGTCTATGCAGTGGTGCTGTGATCACTGTGGGGGAAAGGTAAGTGCATATAGCCCATCAGATCTATCGTGACTGGACAAGAGGACACTCAGCCAATTGACTCTGGAAAGAGCCAGATAGTATTTCAAGCTCTCAAGTCAATTCTACTGTTGTTGACTAAGACCATCTACAGATAGCACATAAAGGAAGACATGGCTGTACTCCAAAAGTTCCATGTGGACACAGAAATGTTAACTCACACATTTTTTACATGTTTTGGAATATTACTCATCTTTTTTTCCCATCTCGCAAAACAAAATCATTTAGAAATGTGAAAACAATCTCAGCCATACAAAACATAGAAGGGCTTTGACCTAATTTGAGCTTTGGTTTAGTTGAACCTTAAAATGTCAGGAATCTAGGGTGTGAAGACCTTGACTTTACTTGGCATACTCCATTTAAGGAGGAAGGGCTTGCCTTTCTGGGGGATTGGGAGAATCCCGAGGAACGCACAATGTGTTTCAGAGAGGCACACATGTTTCATTCACTGTCATCCACCTAGAGGATCTGATTCACCAGTGTTTACTGCTTCCTGAGAGCAGGTTTGCCTTGCTCAGACTCTGAGCAGGCGACTCTGCCATGGTTTGTACTCCCTGCATCTGGAGGTTTCGCCCCTATTTTTAATTGTTATTCCTTTCTTCCAGCATCTACTGCTGAGTGGGCTGATTGTACCTGCTCACAGCAACCCTTCAAAGCAATCCCTAGTTCTCTTAAGACTCCCAGAGGCTGAAATCCATGCTTCTTTGAGTTACTGTGATAGGCTGTTAGTGCTTGCCCTGGTTATAGGGTGAGCATCCCCAAATATCACCCAGGTGCTTTTGGCGGCAGAGAGCAATATGACCCCTATCTGATTATCACTATTAGGAGTGACAACAAGCACAAATATTCCCTAGGCAGATAATTAAAGAGAACCAGTCCCCAAGGGATGCTGTCTTTTGTGTTAACCTTTCCAGTTCTTTAATCTCATCAGTGAAGTTTCTTAGATCGGACAAAGGGGGCAGAAAGTGGTTTGATCTCTGTTTGAAGAAGAAGAAATAAAGAAAAGGAAAAGGGTTGAGCAATTTCCCTAGGGTCACCAAGCAAGTCCTTCACTGAGCCAGAATGAACGTGTACAAGTACGAAACTGTCAAGCTTGCTAAGTCCTTCTACTATTTATAAAAAAATCCCTAGTCTCTTCAGAACAAATTTACATTTAAGAAACTTAGTTGGATGCATTTTCAGGTATAGTACTTGTTTCCTAAGACCTTGAGATGGGCTTGAGGATTATAACATTCTAACCAGAAAGAAAAAATAGAAAGAAATACAGCTTCCAAGAGAACTGGCAAGTCATTACCAGCAAATAAACACTTCTATAGGAGACTGTTGTGTCACATGTAGTAATAGAAATTGCATACACACACATATGTGCATACACACACACACATGCACACACACACACACACACACACACACACACACACACACACACACGGCAAGATTCCTTCCAGAATTTAAAAATTCCTCATCTGAAGGAACATAGAATTAAAGAGTCCTAATGACTTCTTATTATGCCCATAGATTAGTGCATTTCTCAATCTGCATGGTGATTGATTGAGCAGCCGTAAATGAGACATCTGTATCACAGCCCTTCCTTTTTGAGATCAGTGATCATTGTGGAAAAGGAAGGGTGATAAGATGGCCAAACACCCTAACTTTCGTGCTAGAAACCTCATCCAATGACTGATGGAAGCAGATGCAGAGATCCACGACCAGGCCCAAGGTGGAGCTCCGGGAGTCCAATCGGCGAGAAAGAGGAGGAATTGTATGAGCGACAATTGTTGAGACCAAGGTTGGATAAAGCACAGGGACAAATAGCCAAACTAGTGGAAACACGTGAACTCTGAACCAATAGCTGAGGAGCCCCCAACTGGATCAGGCCCTCTGGGTAAGTGAGACAGTTGATTAGCTTGAACTGTTTGGAAGGCACCCAGGCAGTAGGACCGGGACCTGTCCTCAGTGCATGAACTGGCTGTTTGAAACCTGGGGCCTATGCTGGGACACTTTGCTCAGCCTGGGAGGAGGGGACTGGACCTGCCTGGACTGAATCTACCAGGTTGAGCTGAATCCCCAGGGGAGTCCTTGCCCTGGAGGAGATGGGAATGGGGGGTGGGCTGGGGGGAAGGTGGGGGGGGGCAGGAGGAGGGAGGACAGCGGAATCCGTGGCTGATATGTAATATTAAATCAAATTATAAAAAATAAAAATAAAGATAAATAGGAAGGGGGAAAGTTTGCAAAATTCAGAGGAGACAGATAACTATGAGGAAACAGTGTTTTCCAGACTCAAGAGGGCAGTTATACCTGTGAACTCATGGCAGTGTGACAGCATGCACGAGATCCATGCAAGCTCAAGCCAGACAAAACTCCAGCATGGAAAGGAGAGTTAGGCATGAAGCCCCACCACCAGCTGAGGAGCTATTGCAGTTGATAGGTATTTGGAGAGAACAGAGTCAGTTTTCTTTGAATGTGTGGCCAAAGGCAGGTTGAACATACTCCAGTGTGTGTCTAAGTACTCAAGAGCATATATCCAGCACTAATAGGATTAGAGGCATTTGTTTGTTCTTGTTTGCTTGTTTTAAAATGAGACCACAAAATTGGTGGATATGGAATAAAGATGGATGTAGGAAGAGTTAAAGGAGGCAGGTAAGCATGATAAACATGCAATGTATGAAATTCTCAAAGAAAAAAATATCTTAAAAGATAAGAAAAATTAAAATTGAAATCAGAATTAACTTTATTAAACTAAATTGATAATTTTTAAAATAACATAGCTCATTAAAACCACAATGAGGTAGCACTACACATCTATAAGAATGACCAAAGTAAGAAATGGTGGCACCCTCCATTGATAGTGTATCAAGGTTCTCCCCAGTGCTATCATTGGAGCACAGTAGGTAAAAGGACTTCTTTATTAGTTACTTGCATCAATATTACAAGCTGTGATAGTTAAAATTTAAGAAGGTGTGATGAAATCTGCTTACCCAGTGGATGTAGTCCCATCCCACTTATAGGTAAATTTTGTTTTTAACTTTGCCTTAAACATCCCCTATGTCTGACTTGGCAATTCTACTTATAAAGATTTGCATTGAGGAAGTATTGCACAATTTATATTAAGTAATCTCTGCAAATAGGTCCAGCATTGCAGCATTTGCAAGATTTTCAAATAGATACACAATATCTCATAGTTACATATCTAGAGAGAATATACTGTGAACATTTCATGAACTTTAATGCAGACATGAAACTCAATTTTTCATAAAGTTGTAAGGCAAAAGAGGACAACAGCATATGGTCAGGTTCATAGGCTTCAGGCACAAGAGGACAGCAGAGTGTTTGGGTACATAGACTTCAGGAAGAAGAGGACAGCACCATGGTTAGGCATATAGAATTCAGTCTATTGAATTAATACCTAACCTGCATGATGTGTGGCCTTGGACAGGACATTTGACATCTCTCCATAGCAACCATCTCATCATAAAATAATTAAGTAGTACTGAAATTATGAGACCACAAATTAAAATCTGTACACTGTCAATAAATAACAACTGATATTTTTTTCCAGATTTTTAGCTATTTTTAAATCTTCTTAGAAGAAGCATGTATCATTTTAGAATTAAAAAGTATGCGAAGTAAACAAAGTTGTCATGAAACAGAAGTGAGCTGTAAAATATTGAAACAGGTACCTGTCAGTGGCAACAATTCAAGATGAATCTTGATTTCTCTGTATTGTCTCCCAAAGGGTTTGTGATAAGGGTCTGGTATGCTTATGAAGGAAGGCTTTGTTAATCAGGGAGTAGACGGCATTCTTCAAGCAAGTCTATGCGCTCTTCAGCTTTCTCAGTGCTGCACACCTGCAGCCTGCTCTCACTCCCATGCCTGACTCATCTGTACAGATTGTTCACTGGACCCTGTGGTTCCCAGCAGCCCCCACTAAATGTCAGTAGCTACCCTCTTCCCACTCCCTTCCCGGTGCTACTGTTTCCTTCAACACCATCTAACTCTTAAGTTTAATTACCTCCGTGAGAACTTGTGCCAGTATAATTCCTCCAATATGCTGACCTCTCTTCATTGAACATCCTTTTGTATTCGGGTCACCTAGAATGATTCAGCATTTTATGGTGATGCAGAGAGCATGTTCTTATGGTAGTGTCTTCTGTAGAATTCTGAGAATGGGTGCTTGCATTTTTAAATCCAAGGCTCTGTGGCCAATGCTGTTTTCATCTTCTGTTCTGCTAGTGAGACAGGGTCACTGCTGAAAAAGAGATGAACCACACTCATACAGCCTGAATTGGTTTGGTCTTCAGGGTCTAGATGGAGGTGTGCCTAATTATGAACTCAGCTATTTGGGAAGATAACCTACAGGAAGTAGCTATTCTCTGTTGAGAATAATTGTGTGGGGCAAATAAACGTGAGGAAGGATCTTGTAAGATCTGAACTAAAACATGCCCACTCAAAGCAGGGAAGTCCAAGTTTCCGAGATATTTAATTACACAGAGTATATATCTGGGGGCTTGTCAGACAATCCTGTCAGGAGGACATGGAGGACAGAAAATATTCACTCACTGAACAATGTTTCCAGCAAGAAGTCTCTAGTTTAAAGGTAATCTTACACAACCCCAATAGATAAACAAATTGAAGTAGCATTTTGCCTAGATAAGCATGCTCTCTTATTTTAAATCGACAGTGATGCAATCACTGTTAAAGGAACTGCTCTCCTCAATAATTAAAAGAGCCCGGATTATGGATGCTAGCTTCCGGTATACTTTCATCTCCACTTTGCTGGCTGGTTTCATGCTCTGTTGTTTTGAGCTACAAAATCATGAAAATTTTGATCTGGCATATGTAATGAATTTTAATGGATACGAAATTGTGGGTTCTGTTGCTTTGCTGTTAAAAAGCCTGTCTTAGCATCAAGATATTTTTCAATCAAACTTGAAGGTGTGAGAAAGAGACGTCAGATATTCCAGTTTCTATGCTTACTGATTTCAGACTTCTCCAGCAGTTGTTTACATCACACTATCTGCAGCTATTTTTGAAGCATTTCAAAAGATCAAAAATATTGTAACAAAAACTTAATAAAGATCTATATTCCACTAAGAGTTTCTGTGTTTTGCCCTAATTGCTTCAAATTTCTTTTCACGTTTATTAACATTGTATTACAGATATCTGAGACTCTGTCAGCTCCAGCATCAAAGACAACCACTGTTTAGAAATTACTTATTATTTCTCCAGCTCTTGATAGTCTCAGTATTCTTAATGATAGTACAGACCTAACATATAGTGCTCTCAAGCCTCAAAAAGCAGATTTGTGGGTGTCACCTCAAGAGATTATGAATCAGGTGATCAGATAATTTTCATTTCCTTTAAGCTCCAAGGAAATGATAATGTTATTAGTCTATGTACCAAATTTATATCAATTGTTCATATATATTTCCTTATTTTACAAATATTTTGTTTAATTTATTGCTTTTAGAAAACGGTTTATGCATAACACATCACTCTTAGTTCAAAATTGTTTGAAGGCCTATACATGTGAAATATGTATATATATACATATATATGTGTGTATAATATATATATATATATATATTACATCCATATTAACCACTGTAGAACAGTGGCACATCCATTTCTCTGTTGTTGGTAACTCCTGTTTCTTCACATTTTCAAATGAGTATGCAATGAAGTAGTTTCAACTCACATGCTCATCAATAATCTATAAAAGTCTTCAATTTTTCTCAACAGCCCTCAATTATGTTACACTTTTGTTTCTCACAGCCGATGTGAGCCATTCATAGTTCATTGATGTTCTCAGTTTCACTTCATAAAGTTTTAGGTGGACAAATTTTCCTTATTATTGGTTATTCATCATTCTATTTATGGAAATTATACACTTGAAGTATTTTGTCTCATTATTTTGTATTACAATATTGTATTACTGGTTTTTTAATAAGTAATTTTTCTAAACCCTCTTTACATATTTTTAGAGACATAAATAGTACAATACCATTCTATCTTAGAATACCACTAAGGAAATTTATTTTTGTAGGTGGAAAATGATTTACTGTATGTCCTAAAAGAAGACATGTGAATAGCAACAAGAACACAGCATGGTGTTCTTTCACTGTCACAATAAACTTAAAATAATCCAAAATTTGGGGGTACTCAGATGGCCTTGTTGGTAAAAGCTCTTTATGTGAACCTTGGTAATCTCAATTTGAACCCCGGGACTCATATAGAATTGGATGGAAGGAACTTACTCTACAAAGCTCTACTCTGCATCTACACATCTGCCATGGTAGACACATACCCCACACATCACACACACACACACACACACACACACACACACACACACACACATGCATGCACACTAAATAAATAAATAAAAAATAAACAAATGGATAAATAAATTCTTTAAAAGACCTCAAATTAAAAAGATCATTAGTATCAGTGTTGGGGAGGATGGGCTGGAGTTGTTTTACTTTTACTCTTTTGCTCTTCTGGGGGCCTGCCACTGAGCTCCCAAATAAATCATACAAAGAGACTTATTCTTACTTATGAATGCCTGGTCTTACCTTGGCTTTTTTCTTGCTAGCTTTTCTTAAATTATCCTGTCTATCTTTTACTTCTGGGCTTTTATCTTTCTTTATTTCTGTATATCTTTCTTCACCTCTTGCTCCATGGGTTGCTATGTAGGTGAGTGGCTGGCCCCTGATGTCCTGCTTTTCTCCTTTTCTCACTCTTAGATCTGCTCCTCCCAAATTTCTTGATTTCTCTTTCTATTTATTCTCTCTGCCTGCCAGCCCCACATATCTTTCTCCTGCCTTGATATTGGCTGTTCAGCTATTTATTAGACCAATCCGATGTTTTAGACAGTCAAAGTAACACAACTTCACAGAGTTAAACAAATGCAACATAAAATAATTAAATGAAACATATCTTTGCATCATTAAACAAATGTTCCACAGCACAAACAAATCTTAAAATAGTATTTTACAACAATGGGCATCTACAGAAATTTTGTATCAATAACCAGAGTATATATCAGTGTAAGTAAGTGGAGCATCACTGGGCACTTTTGAATAAGTTTGTCATGTACTTACTCCATGATCTAGCATGTTTGTCATGGATGCATACACAGGAATGATGAGAGCAAGGCTTTATCTATAGCCCAAACACAAATGTTTATAATACTGTGATTGACAGTAGCTCAAAATTGGAAACAGAGATGTCATTTCATGGGAAATTATAAAACTGCTATTTATTCATACATAAACAGTGTCAATAATAAAAATGACTTACTGCTACATTTTTATGAATCATAATACATTATGTACAATAAAGGAACCCAAGCCCAGAAGAGCACATACTCTAGAATTTCTTTTATACAAAACTCAAGACCAGTTAGAATGGTGCCTACTGTCAAGCCTGAGAATACATGTAAAGACAATACCTGGTGGCATTCTTGAGGTTTCTAGGAAATGTGTAGTTCTTTCTGGATGCAGTTACCAGGTTGTACATATAGGTAAAAGTTGCATGGCATTGTAAAATGTTACTACACTATTCCTCAATGAAGATATTATTGAAAATATATAAACCTCCCCTCCTGTGTGTGATTGGGGGAAGAACACTTATAAGGGAAAGGAAGCTAAAATGTACTTTCTTATAACATAAACACATATGCTCAAGAATTATTGCTTGTATTTTGAAAGTAATCACACAATTGGAGATAGAAAATAGACTCTTGCCACCCAAAGAAAAAAATGAGGCATTCAGAAAGCAATGGAAATAGACTCTTGCCACCCAAAGAAAAAAATGAGGCATTCAGAAAGCAATGGAAAATGTAAGGAGCAGTAAGCAGAATAAAATCAATACTTCTGGTGTTTCCTTCAGTGAGGGCAAGCTAAATTGTCCTAAGAAAAGCACAGATGATGAAATTCACTTACAAAATGCAGTCTTATTGTTTACAGCATACAAAAGAATGGGGGAAAGAAACACTGCTAGAAAACATAAAC
The DNA here is from genome assembly GCF_007827085.1 of Peromyscus californicus insignis. Classification (NCBI taxonomy): domain Eukaryota; kingdom Metazoa; phylum Chordata; class Mammalia; order Rodentia; family Cricetidae; genus Peromyscus; species Peromyscus californicus. Next base: position 113,559,559 of record NW_026294595.1, read on the forward strand.
AAAGTATGTTCAAAGTGCAAAAGGAGTTATTTAAGAAACGTCATCCAACCCTATACTGAACAAAAAGAAATTGAGGATGTACATGTACACAGATATGCATGTATCGTTTATGCAACTCAGATATGTTTTCTGAATGTTGCTGCTTTTCAATTTCCAACACTAAAACATATCTTTATTTTTATTTTGTTAATTTATTTTTTAAGTGTATGGATGGTTTGTCTTCATGTGTGTCTGTGCACCATGTGCATGCCTGGTACTCACAGAGGCCAGAAGAGGGTTTTGGATTCCCTGGAATTGGAATGGGTACTGCAAATCAAACCCAGGTCCTTTGGAAGAACAGCCAGTGCTCTTAAAATCCTGAGCCATCTCTCCAGACCTCCAAATGTAGTTTTAAAAGACAGTAGCTTACATTGAATAAAGCTATAAATTTATATTATTGTCTTTTGCTAAAATCTTTGATGATATTTAATGGTTTAATTAAATATATATAATATATTGAATGAAAAAATATATAATAATAATATAATATACTGAATCAAACTGAGACAAATATTTTAGACTGGTGTGATTCTGTTTAAAATGTCATGCTGTTTGTTTGATAGAAATGGCTATAGATTTATTTCACTGAAAGAAATTTATTATCGTTTTGCAAAAATCTTAAGGTAAGCCACAATAACAACTGTAACTATGGTCACAAGGTAACCTGATGTTCCCTTGAGTGTTTGGAAAGAGCACAGGGAGATGCCCTTTTACATCCAGCATCACTATGCTCATTTATTTCTGTTGCCAGAAATGTAGCAGGAAATAGCTATGAAGACCGCGTGTTCCCTGGCTGGTTTCCTCTGATGTAGTGCAGAATGAAGCACTGGTATCTGTTTCTGCAAGTTTGGGCTTTTGTGCATTCCAGGGCTAATTGATTCTATTTCTGCTTCACTATACAAACATCTCTCACTTGTATCTTCAAATTTTCATTTCAAATAACTTGCATTTAATCAAGAATCAATTTCTGACTTAAATAAATTTTATCATGAAAATGTATTAAAGAAAAAAATGTATTAAAATATAGCAGACCAAAACAATACCAAGCATAAAACAAATGCAACATTTTGCATGAAGTATTTCTCTTGTGATGAAGTGTGGTACATATTCTCTTACTGTTGTAGTCAGCTGGGAGTTCACAGTAGAAAATGCATTGAAGCAACATGCTAGCTAGGGCTTTATTTTCAGTTAATGGAACATGCTGTCCTTGTTCTCTATGTTTGAACTTACTTGTAGAATTTGAAGTAAATGGACGAGATCACAGTCCTGAAGTCAGAAAGGTCAGTGAATAACAGCACCTTTTATATCCACAATGCGTTTCCACAAAACCCAGGTACCTGGGGAGGCTTTGCCAACTCAGAAGATGCTTTAATTACATGGAGGCAGCAGGGAGTCTTTCATTTAGAGTAGTACAAAAATGAGTTACCCACAAAGTGACACTTGTGATCCTCGGTGCAGTCAATGTTTCTGTTTCTGAGATTTTTTTCTCTCAATATTTAAAAATGTGTTTAAAATATTTTAAAAGGAAAACTGGATGGAGAATACTGGGAAGTTAGAAATCTCTCTAAAGACTAAAGTATGTAAAGAAGCTTAAATCAAGGATTTATGGATTCCTTTTATTTTTTAATTCTCTAAACCCATGCTTAAGTAGAGCAGTGATCATTAATATTGTTATTATATTAATCATTCAAAACCACATAAAACTTAGAAGTAAGGTTGACTTACTCCAAGTCAAGAAACAAACAATCCAGCCCTCCAGTGGATAGTCAATCCTCATCCCATTTGGTTAAATACAGTGAGTGATAAGAACATCTCAGGAAACATCGTACACTGATGGAAATAGGTGACTATCATTGTTCTCATACATAAAATCTCTATAGAAACAGTCACAATGAGAGGATGCTGCTGCTTTATGCAGCACCTTGAAGTAGTTATTTTCTCATAGAAATTTCCCCTGGTACTTTTTGAATTATGGATATTTTCAATCAATATTTAACAACTCAGAATAAGATCATTTATTTTATATAGATAGTGTTTTGGCACTGCTGTTTGAACGCAAAAGTCCCCAAAGAGAAGGTAGAAAGTTTATGAGAATACAATGTCCTTATTAAATAAAAACTGCTTTATCAAGCTATGGTATGAAACTGAAAACACATATTGAAATTTGATATTTGTACCTGTGTATAAGTCTATGAAATTGTTATCCACATCAAGATAAATAAACACAGCTATCACTTCCAAAACCACAACTGTGTCTTATGGTAATTCCTCTTTCACACTCATCCTTTTGGGGTGTTGATTTTGTATCATGAAAACTTGATAATCTCCTCTCTTAGTTTTTATGTCTTTATGGAGCTTTCACATGATTTCCTAAATTGAATGTGAATGGGAGAGCATATAGGTGTACTTTTTCTAGTCTAAAAGGTACAGCATTTAGTCTTTAACCATAAACTATGAGGTTAGTTGTGGGTTATTTGTAGATGTACTTTATTGGATTAAGAGACTCTTAAAGAGTACTTAACAGGAATGGATGTTGAATATCTGCAAATGTGTTTCTATTTTAATTGGCAAAATGGCCACATGGATTTTCCTAACTTTCTAATATGGAAGCATTCATTGATTTTCTGGGGTTAAACCAATATGAGGCTCATTACAAAGAGTTCCTTTTTGTGCATCTTGGTGTTGCCCTACTCAGTTTTCTTCTAGATGTCATGGCTTCTTATCCTGGCTCCTCTTTTATTATTTATCACTGATTTAGAGTATTGGGTTATAATCCATCTTGTGTACTCATCATTTGGGTGTGAAATCCTTATGCATGTTTAGATGTATGGCTTGAACACTTTTTATCTTCCTACTCTTTCTCCACCCTGGGTACTTCCCTCAAACATAATCAGGCCACTTGAGGATGTCTGCCACTTTACTTAAATTGTTTCTTTTGCTATTGTTTTTCTTCTCCTTTTATTTGTTTCATTTTTTCCTGTTGCTCTGTATCCAGACTTAACTTGGGTTTTCTCTTGCCCATAAAATTATTTCTAATTCTGTCCAGTGTGATTTTTCTTCTCACACATTATGTTTTCATTGCTAGATGTTGCTTCATTCTCACTGCTCAGCAAATGTGAAACACCCTGCTTCTTTCTCAAGTTCTCTGTATATTTAGCTCTTTATCCTGGGAGAACTAACTAGACAGCTCTCCCAAGACTAATTTCTCACTCCTCTAGTCTGGGAATTAACTGTTTTCATTCTTTGCTCTCTATCCCTGTGCATTGGACTAGACTCCCTTCAGGCAGCTGGGTGTGTCTCAGTTCTGCTGCACACATTCCTGCCTTTTAGGGGTCATTGTCCCCGCCCCTCACTTCCCAATACTCAGCTTCTTGAAATACATTTTCTGTATTTTTTCGTTAAAAAATTCTTTCAGATGTAGCATATATTCAGCACCCTTTCCTCTTCATATTCCACTTAGCCACAGTGAACTCCCTATCATGTCCTCCAATGTCCCTTGAGATAGACCAATTTAGAAAATGCTTTCCTAGTATCCAAAGTCATGTGCTTGAAAATTGTCATTGGAGTAGCTTTATGATACATAAAAAATAGCATTATAATTTTTGGGAGATTCAAAAATAAAATCTATAAATAAATATTTAAATATACATACATGCATGTAAATATTTTGTAGGATGGTTAAAGCAAGGGTTGATAATTTATTACTTCATCTCTAGCTGATGGCCTTAAGGTGAACTCGTTACCCATTCCTTAAATCACGGCCAAGTTTTCTCTTATTTTGACCAAAAGAATTTTGCAAAGATGATGCTGAGTACAGTTCTAGAACTAGATAGCAAGAGACCTTGGCAATTCTGCTATTTCTGTGAAACACACGTGGAGAGAGTAAAACGGGCACTTAGAAGTTGTTTTTGCTAAAAAGCATTGATTTCTCACCTGGATCCAGGATGAAAGCCTGGTATCCTACCCTCATGCTGTGAATGTCAGCCTCTTGTGCTTTAAGTCAAGGCATAGAGATAAATTACTATGCATAACCTTCCTTCTTGAGTCACATTAAATTCCATGAAGAACAGAACCTCACAGGATAGATTATCCACCCTCTCCAATGAGGACAATTATTTATGATGGAAAGGCTACACCCTCAGGAATTAGCAAAAGAACACCATACAGGACAAGCTGAAAAAAATAATAGTCCAGTGATAGTTTGAACTACGTCTTTCCTAGGACTGCTTGATTGCAAAAGCCTCTTGCCTTCCATTTAAACCTAACCCTCATGTTGGTACCCTGACAGTGACTGAATTGAGGTCATTGGATCCCTTTACCTGTTTCCCAACATGTGTCCCAGTGAATCAATCACCTCTTTCTGCTCTCCCTCAGTATTCTTCTTTATAGTTGGAATATGGCTGATGAGTAGCTGAGTGTATCTTGTAGCTACTGGGATTTTGTCTCAAAAGTCCCAGTAATGAGAGAAATTCTGGACAGGACTGATAGGATGCCAGAAATCCAGTGCAAAGTATGCTAGTGACCTACACTGAGGACTGCCAAGGACAGTGAGTCCTCAACTGCACTTCAATTGACTGTAGAATCATGGGGGAGAACCCAACCAAGGTCAGCTATCCCTGCTTAATGACCAGAAAACACCCAACTCCCCATAAAATTATGAGCTTATGGCTATTTGCTTCTGTCATTTTGTTTGGGGGTGACTGATTATCATCAGTAGCCAATGACACTACCTGTTTACAGACAGACAGATGAGATTGCTGCATATATTAGCCATGGTCAATTTGATTAGTAAAGCAGAAGAACAACTCGAGGGATATTTTCAGGTTTTAGTTCAGTATTTAAGTATCACCATTTGGGTAATAATTTTTAATGAATAAAATGGCATTAGTAATACAACTAATATCATTTTAAAGCAATGTGTAGGGAATCTAAACATGATGCACTATCATATACCATATTATAGATACAATTTACTTTGAAAATTAGGACATATGAGGCTCTTGAAAGTTTCAGAGTTCTGTGAACAATTTCTTCACTTCTTTATAGAGATGCACTATTAAAACTCTGCCTTCTTATTCTTTGTTCTCCCTCTCTGTTCTTGATCCAGCTGGGATCTCCCACTCCCCTAAGCTCTCTTTCTCTCAACCCTTGCCCTTCATTACTCCCACTCACGTCCAGGCTGTTCATGTAGATCTCATCCATTTCTCTGTCATTGGGCAATCCCTGTGTCTTTCTTGGGGTCCTGTTTTCTAGGTAGCCTCCCTGGAGTTGTGAGTAGCAGTCTAGTCATCTTTGTTTTACATCTAGTATCCTCCTATGAGTGAGTACATACCATGTTTGTCTTTCTGAGTCTGGGTTACCTCACTCAGGGTGATTTTTTCTAGATCCATCCATTTGCTTGCAAAACTCATGATGTCATTGTTTTTCTCTGCTGAGTAGTATTCCATTGTGTATATGTACCACATTTTATTTATCCATTCTTCAGTTGAAGGGCATCTAGGTTGTTTCCAGGTTCTGGTTATTACAAACAATGCTGATATTAACATAGTTGAGCAAGTGCCCTTGTGGTATGATGAAGACCCCATGGGAATAGGAAGAAGCAAAGTGCTAGAGAGGTCCCCAGAAATCCACAACGATACCTCCACAATAGACTACTGGCAATGGTCGAGAGACAGCCCGAACTGACCTACTCTGGTGATAGGATGGCCAAACACCCTAGTTGTCTTGCTAGAAACCTCATTCAATGACTGAGGGAACTGGATGCAGAGATCCACAGCCAGGCCTTAGGTGGAGCTCCAGGAGTTCAACTGGCAAGAAAGAGGAGGGTTTGTATGAGCAAGAATTGTTAAGACCAAGGTTGGAAAAAGCACAGGGACAAATAGCCAAATGAATGGAAACACATGAACTATGAACCAATAGCTGAGGAGCCCCCAACTGGATCAGGCCCTCTGGATAAGTGAGACAGTTGATTGTCCTCAGTGCATGTGCTGGCTGTTTGGAACCTGGGGCTTATACAGGGACACTTGGCTCAGCCTGGGAGGAGGAGACTGGACCTGCCTGGACTGAATCTGCCAAGTTGAACTCAATCCTCAGGAGAGTCTTTGCCCTGGAGGAGATGGGAATGGGGGTAGGCTGGGGGAAGGCGGGGTGGGGGGGTGCAAGAGGGGGGACAACAAGGGAATTTGTGGCTGATATGTAAAATTAAATTAAATTATAAAATAAAATTAAAAAACAAAACAAAACTCTGCCTTCTAAATGAAGTTTCTTTGCTTTTAAGAATTTAAATTCAATTTTTGCTATAAGTACTCCATTATAAAAATATATAGAATTCAATTTCCAGAAAGTGCTCAGAAAGATTTCTTTTGTGAACTACAGTAATTCAAGGGAAATTTTAGAAAAAAACAACACATTCCCTATACTAGTAGGATGTGTATAACTGTGTACCAGTGTCATATCAACACAGAGTCCAGACATAGGAAGTCTTTCCAAGGCAAATCACCTTGACAACCACAGAGTGAGTCCTGTATATACATGAGGCAGTCTAGTGTGTTTTGTACAGAAAGGTTGACCAATTAAGTGTTTCACTGAACAGAATATTTGAAGGTAATGTGATAATATTTTAAAGAGAAAATTGCCTGAACAATTATGTAGTACTTTTGGAAAGTCAGAGGGCAAGAAGAAATTATTCATAGAATTACTTGGGTTTTATAAAATTTCACAATGAATAATGATTTGCCTTTATTGTGTTTGATTAAGAGAGGCATCAGAGGACTTAAAATCATAGATCTTGAATATAGAAAAATTCATAGAGATTCATGATCCATGGAAAACTAACATATGGATGCTATCCTCAAAAACCATGGTTTTTGAATACATAAAAGTACTGATCTGGAAAGGAATTTCAGCATCACTTTGTAAGGTTGGTAGAATGATATACTAATGCCATACTTTGATTATGTATGAGTAAGTTTACTAAACATATAAAGCCAAGGAAAAGAGTAAGTAGTAAGGGATAGATAGATAGATAGATAGATAGATAGATAGATAGATAGATAGATAGATAGATAAACAGACAGACAGATAGCAAAATACTATCAAATCAAGCATTCAAAACCTCCAACAGAAACTGATTGGGTTTGCTGAGGTGATTTGAATGAATGGGAACACCAAGACTATCAGCTGGTGCTCGATTGAGCTTTCCTTTACCACTGTAGTAATTTTTTTTTTGAGACAGGGTTTCTCTGTGTAGTTTTGGTGCCTGTCCTGGATCTCACTCTGTAGACCAGGATGGCCTCGAACTCACAGAGGTCCACCTGGCTCTGCCTCCCGAGTGCTGGGATTAAAGGCATGCACCACCGCCTCCCAGCTCTGTTCAGTTGTTTTTAAGAATACATTGCTTGCACTCTTTTTTTTTTTTTTTTTTGGTTTTTCAAGACAGGGTTTCTCTGTGTAGTTTTTGGTGCCTGTCCTGGAACTCACTTTGTAGCCCAGGCCTCGAACTCACAGAGATCCGCCTGGCTCTGCCTCCCGAGTGGTGGGATTAAAGGCGTGCGCCACCACCGCCCAGCAGCTTGCACTCTTAAGCTGTTTAACTGTTCTCTTCTGCCTGCCATAGAGTCAGGGGAACCAGCCTGTACCCAGACAAGGAGTCTTAGAGGAGACTGAGACAACATGCTAGGGTCTAAAGTGGGGTTTGTGGGGAGCAACCCCACTTTTAGAGCCACTTGCTCAGTGAGCTCAAATAGCACGTGACCATTTGTATAATTAATAAATATATAATTGTATAATATAAGTTAAAATTGTTCATAATACATCTATCATACTTAGAGTTTTAAGTGACAGTCATTTAAACAGAAATGTTAATAGATATTATGCTTATGATTGATAAAGAAAGTAAAAGGAAGGTTCTTTAAAACTCAAAAACATAGTATTACAGATTGAGTATTCTTAATCTGAAAACCTGAAACAAAAAATGCTCCAGAATCTAAAATATTCTCTGGACTGGTATAATGTCACATATAATTTTTTTCTGTGAAACTGTTTTATACACAAAATTATTAAAAGTATTCCATAAAATTTACCTCCAGGATACATAACGTATACATGAAACATAAAATAATTTTATTTTTAGACTTTCCCATAACCAAGATATTTCATTATATGCAAGTAATATTTTAGCATTTGAAAAATTCTAAAACGTAAAACACTTCTGTTCTCAATCATTTCAGATAAGCAATATTCAACCAGTAATAAAAAGTGGAAGGATTAACAATATATGCTTTAAATAGGAAAATCCAGTAACATTATCATTGACAATACTAATAAACATAGAAGAGATTAATTTATCAATGATTTTCTTTTCATGATGAACCATTTAGAACAAATTGAGATTCAAGAATTATTGCTAACATCAGAGTTTCACGTAATAAGGATAACTATATTTCTAACTAAATATCCTTTATTGATATGACTAGGGAGGCTTTTGGCAATAACCAGAAAACTATGACCTATAGGATTAATCTAAGGTACCAACTGTTTAAAAACACGGTTTATTGCAACAGCCACAACTGACCCATTTAATATCCTCTGACTACTTTTGTACTGGAGGAGACATAGAGAATGTCTGTGGAGACTAGGTGGGAAGAAATACTTGAAATACTTGCTGTCTGATCCTTTATTTAAAAAAAAAAGTCACTACCTCTAGACCTAAGAGAAACAGGACTCAGCACTGTCACCTCTGAATTCTTGATCCCACAAAAAAAATCCAGAAATTACGATCATACTATGATGTATGTACTCATGTAGAGGAAGCCACTCACGAATATCTATTTCTTGCAGTAGCTATATTACAAACATGCTCTTAGATTGCTCATCTTTCTTGCCTTTATACAAGTTCATAGTCTTGTGTGACATCTGTATTTCCAGACCTTTCTTGTAAATACAGAGACGATTTGAAACATATCAATGATTATGAAATTATGTAAAGAATATAATGTAAGTTTGGTTGCTTTAAAAAAAAACCCCACTAATCTGTGAGGTGTAGAAAGACAAGCAGGCTCCTTCCTCTTCTATGACTTGACCCTGAATTTCTCTGAGAGAATAAACATCAGTAAAGTGCTGCCCTCCCAGGGCATGGCTCTTACACATGACTGAGGAGGAAGCTTCAGCCACTGTGTCAACAACTCTAGTTTGCTAGTTTCTAGGAAGAGGAAACAAGAACTTTATTATTATTATTTCAAAATTCTGTTGCCTAAGCCTTGCCACAGCAAGTCAGAATCTACCTACATGGTTCCCATTTATGAGAAGGAGCCAAATCCCACATTCAGAATATATTGTACTTTGCTTTAACTCTGGAAAGATGGGGTTATCTTAGCAAAAGAATGAAACTTTGGAAATTACGTAACCACAACCTCAGTTGTTTAAAACCATAAACATTTATTCTTTCATAATGTAGAGGTCTTCTTCTGGGAGTATCAATCTCAAACTCTTCCTTGCTTCTGCAGGACCAGTGTTAATGACTGCTAAGAGAACACAGAATAAGTTTCTCCCCTCAAGATGCTTCTCATTATGTCTCCTGGCATGCTATGGAAAAGTCACTCATTCTTTTGCCTTATCATGTGATAATCATAGGTTCTGGCAATTGGGATGTGGGCATTTGCTTTAAAGAACCAGCATTAAGCATTTAACATTGTTTTAAAGAAAATCATATGAAGATTCTCATTCTTTTAAAAATCTTTGTTTATTGAATTTTACCCCAGAGCTTGGACAGTCTTGATGTATGTGAACTATAATACAAGTGAATTCACATTTCAGTTGGAGCTGTGCTTGGGTTGTTGCTGTTGAATTTATATCTGGGTTGATCTCTTACATTATCTTCTGGAAATTCTGCTTAAAAGTTAAAGCCTGCCTGTTGTGTACTGTTGGGAATCAAGCAGGGCTTGTGCTCATACTTGAGTCAAAGATATAATACAAGTGTTTTAGATACCTACAGCTCCTATCCATCAAAAGCATGGCTAATATTTGAATACGTGTTGTTCTATGAGGAATTATGGCCAAAAGGAACATTGCTAAGTGGAAAATGGAGGCAACCAGGGTACAAGTACATGACATGTTTGAATGCCTATGATACAGGATTATGGAAAACTCTGGATCATAGCCAAGGGCATTTTGAGGTAGAAATGGGAGCAATAATTTCTGAACAACTGCTCACCAAGCTGATGGATTTAGCCACAGTGGTCCCTATGGCCTTGTAGGCCATAAGGCATGATCATAAAGTAGCATGAATAATACTTGCTATTTGGGGAGAGGTAATGATTTTCCATGCAAAGAAAATTTTACCTTTGGTTCACTTCAACTATATTGCATTAATACATAAAGCATTGATACTATGACTAGAAAACAGAGGTTTGTGATTGGAAGTAGTACAGCTTAATTTTTCATTTACTTATGTGGTTTTATATGCCACTTGAACAGCAATAGACATTTTGTTTCCTTTGCAGGAGAAAAGAACATAATAGTTTTACAATCATCAAGTGTAGGCTTGGAGAACACAGGCAAATCATTCTGTCTTTTAATCCAGACCCACTGGAGGCATGTCAAATGCAAAAACTGATGACAATGGTATAATAAATTGAAACAGAAAGCAGCTAATGATGCTTTGCACATTTTAAGAAGGATGAAAATGCAATTTGAATGCAGAATTGACCCAAAGGATAATTTGGTAAGATGGACTTCTTCTTGGTCCAGAATCTAGAGAGATTAAATGCAACAGGCAAGATATGAGCAGAAAGTGGACATAATACACCAGACAGCATATTCCTTTTCTGGCGCATTGCCATGGAGTTATTTTTCAGACTTGTATGTTATAATTGAATAATCCTTAATGGACATTGGCAATGGGATATTTCAATATTTTCTGTCCCCAAAATGTCACTAGTAGTTAGTAATAAACCATTTCTACCATAGTTCTTGTGGACACTATTCACATTGTCAAGAAGGTTGAAACAAATGCATTGTATATTGAAATCTCAGTTACTGAGTAAGCCCCAAAGTATAAAAATATTATAATAGGTGTGTATATTATATAGTGTTCAGATTAATGTGTATCATAACCAGTAAGTGGCCATGGAATGTTATTTTCATTTGGAGGATATTATAATGGTGGAAGGATGCTCTGGATGTACAGACAGGCCTTGGTAAAGTTCATGCCAACATCATATATTGCTCCAGTTGACAGTAATTCATGAAACAAAAAGTCATGCTTATTGATTAACTGTTTTGTGCCAGGTACATGCTAAGTGAATCTTATCACAATGTCAATAATTAGAGTTAACTATTGTATAGTTCACTGTTCAAGAGATAAAAAGACAGATTGAAAAATTAAAAGATGATGAGGGTTGACAGATGTACTACTCTATGACACATAAGATAAAAACAAATGCTTTTTATGTAGTAACCCAACCCTTTTTGATTGAATTTAAGACCTGCTCCACAAGATGGAACCTATACATAGCTTCCTGTGGGACAAGAATATATGGCTAGATTAGTCATAGACTCTTGGTGAAAACCTACTACTCTATGGCCATATTACTAAATGGACATAGTGTTAAAATAACTCATAAAGACTCATTGTACCCAGGGCCTGTGCATACGAGGCAACCTCTCTAATGGCCTCACCCCTGAACTGTACTTCAGCCTTGTATGTCTTTTATTATTGGATACTAACAACCTTTGTAGCATACCAAAGCACACTGTTGATTTAAGACATTGTATTTTTTTGCAAATATTTTTACCCTCTCCTACTATGCTTTTCATTTTCTTGTGTATATTTTGAAGATGGCACTGCTAATTTTAATGAATCCATGCATATGTATGTATGTAAGTGTATGTGTGCATGCACATATTGGTTGCTGATAGGAAAGAAATCCTTCTTCAGATCTGCCTCAGGAACATTCTCTTTACGGTTAGTGCATATTTAAGTGCATTTTCTACACAGTCACATGAATACATCCTCTCATGTTGTCTCCTAGAATCTTTATTGGTCTACTCTTATATTTTGTCTTGTGACTGTGACCATGTCGCACAAAATTTTCTATAGATGATAGAGAGGGAAATTGATATTTTTTTCTGTATGGAAATTTAATTTACTCAATGCAATAGTAGAACAAACATTTTTGACTCATTTTAATTGACTCAATACAAACTGAATAAAATTTACCTACTAGTCTACAATGTCACATTAGGCATCAGTCAACTGAGAGTTGTCCCTGAATTCTAATTTCTGCTGCACTGCCCATTTATCTGTTCTTTGGGTTGCCCTATTCTGACTTCTTGATGTTTTCTCAATAACAAGAAGTCTAATACCGGGTGTCCTGGTTAATTCTTAGACTCTTTGGTTTACTGTTCCTAACACTTCTTAACACTTTCTGGGAAACATTCTTATATAATTGTATTAACTTTTTGATTTAGTTTTAAAAACAATTTCAGCTTAACAGATTTGTACTAATTAAAAAATTTTTTAAATGAGTGTACAAAACACTGGGTTTCTTTATGACATTTTCATGCCACATATCATGAGCCTATCAATACATTTGGCTCTTCCATCCCTCTTCTTTGTCCTTACTCACTTCTGTGGGTCCCTTTCATGACCCTAAATAGTGTACATTCTGTTTTCAGGCCATAATAACCTGTTGTTCCCTACTCCTCCCATGAGACCCTCCTCCTCCCATGAACATTTTCTTCCTTCAATTTTCAGGTGTGTGTATGAGTGTATTTCATAGATATATTTAAATCTAGATTGCACATAAGAGAGAAAAGATCCAAATGTTTGCTATTTATCTGAGTGACTTATTTTGTTTGATATGATAAACTCCAGTTCTATCCATTTGCATCCCTCCAAAAAAGTGGTATAATTTTATCCTTTTTATGGCCAAGTAATACTCCATTTTCTATAAAAACCCCATTTCCTTTATCCATTCATCTGTTAATGGACATCCAAGCTGTTTCCACGGAAGTGATGACCTATGGTCCTTTACATACCAGAGTGGTAGATAGACCATATGGCAATTTCAAGTTTAATATTTTAGGAACATCAGTGCTGTTTATTTTCACAAAGGCTGCACTAGTTTTAATTCCCTTCAGCAACATATAAGCTTTCTTTTTTTCCTCACACCCTCATTAACATTTATAGTTGTTTTTTTTCTTGTTTTGTCATTCTGATTGGGGTAAGTTAGAAATTCAGTATGGTTTTAATCTGCATTCTCTGATGGATAATGATACTAAAAATGTCTTTCAAATACTTAATGGCCACTTATGTTTCTACATTTTTTGTCATTCATTCTTTTATACTATTTACTTTTAACTTTATGACAATTCCATAAATATATACAATGTGTTTTTATATTATTCATACTCCATCATTTTCTCTTGTCCCCCTCTCTTTTCACTTAAAACCTTCTTTCCAACTAGCCCCCCTCCCTTACTTGTTTGAGTGTGATCCACTGAGGTTTTTTTTTTAATTTAATTTAATTTTTAAAATTTCATTAAGGAACTTTTTATTCATTTTACATACCAACTACAGATTCCCTCTCTCTTTTCTCCTCCTGCCCCTCCAGCTTTCCTCCCACAACCCACACCCCTATTCCCTCCTCCAACAAGGAATGACCTCCCATGAGGAGTCAGCGGAGCCTGGTACATTTAGTAGAGGCAGATCCAAACCCCTCTCCCTGCATTAAGGCTGGGCAAGGTGTTCCACTACAGGTAGTGGGCTCCAAAAAGCCAACTCATGCACCAGGGATGAATTCTGATCCTACTTCTGGGGGCCCCTTAAGCAGATCAAGCTACACAACTGTTTTGCTTATGTAGAGGGCCTAGTCCATTCCCATGGAGGCTCCACAGCTGTGGAGATCCACTGAGTTTATAATTAGGACTGCTTACACGATCATGGATGGATGGAGGTTGTTTGTTCAATTTATTTTTCTCACTTACTGAATAGATGATTTTGGGTTTTGTGAGGTGTTTTTTGATGCTTTTTAAAAAATATTTTAGTTATTAATCTCCAGTCAGATAACATAGTTGACAAAGATTTTCTCCCATTCTGTAGGCTGTCTCTGATATTTCCTTCATTGAGCAGAAGCTTTTCAGTTCATGCAATTCTGTCAACTGTTGCTGTTATTTCCTTGGTGCAATTGGAGTCCTGTACTGATAATATAGATGTTTTGAAAATCTTTCTCTAGATTTTAAAAGGAATTTTCTTCTCATGCCATTATAATCAGCACCTACATATTTATTTATCTATTTCTTTTCTTTCATGACAGAGTCTCATTATATTGACCAGGATGGTTGACAAACTCTTGGGGTGAAACGACTCTCCCACCTCAGCCTTCTGAAAGTCAGGTCCTTAACTACCCTAGCTATTACAAATATCACCCATCAGAAGTGGTCAAATGTCAGTGCTTAAGAATAATTTGTTAAAAATAAAAACCTACACCTTGAATAATTGAAGTGGATGTGTGTATTTGAATAACAAAAATTTTATGTGTATGGTAAATAAATAAATTTTAAGCATACAGGGAGTATGAATAATATTCAGAAAATTTCAATTAGGATCTCCACTATGAGGAGAAATATGTGTTAGGACTTATTTAGGATCATTAATATATAAATAAAAGATCTCGCCGGGCGGTGGTGGCGCACGCCTTTAATCCCAGCACTTGGGAGGCAGAGCCAGGTGGATCTCTGTGAGTTCGAGGCCAGCCTGGGCTACCAAGTGAGTTCCAGGAAAGGCGCAAAGCTACACAGGGAAACCCTGTCTCGGAAAACCAAAAAAAGAAAAAAAAAAAAAAAGATCTCAATGGAAAAAAATCATCCCCTGAAACAATCAGTAGGTTTGTTATATCCAGTTATTAATGCAAAGAGTTTATATTTTCTGAATAAACAACATCTACAAATTATGCTTTATTTCTTCTTTCTAATCCCTTACCCTTAAAAATCCAACATTTTTTTTTGCTACTGCACTGGCCAGACTTCCAGTGCAATGATAATTAGAAGTTATGATAGCAGGTGTCTTTTCCAATATCACAGGAAAAGATTGCCCAGGCACCATTAGATTAAAATGTTCTCTTTTATCCTAGCCATCTATGGGTTTTAATATGAATATTGAGTTTTGCCAAATGCTCTCTCAGCATCTTTTGAGACTCTTTGTCCTTTATTCTTTCTCTATGGGAATTACATTGCTTTAGCTTTTAATATACACCACCTATAGATTCTTGAGCCATCTCCCACTTTATCGTGATGTGCCATTATTCTTTTTGTATATAACTGGGCTCTAATTATTATTAGTTTATGTTTGCATCAATGTTCATGACAGAAATTGATCTCTGATTTCCCTTTATTTATTGTCCTCATTAGGTTTCAATGTCAAGGATATTCTGAAGGACTGAAAAAAAAGAGGCCAAGTAAATTTCTTCTCTATCAATTATCTGTGATATTGTGTGGAAGATTCTTCTTATTTCTTCCCCAGACTTTTGATAGGAATCACAGGTGAGTCACTCTGGATTCTGGGGCTTTCATTGTTGAAAATTCTTTCATATAAAATCTCTGATATCCATCAGAATTGTTGCATTTTCTACTTTCTCTCAGTTTTCATTGTATTCTCTGATTATCTTTTATTTACTGTACTGCTCCAGTTTCCAGTCTATCTCCTGGTGCTTTGTGGCCCTTCCTTGGCTGCTCAGTCTGTCGAGCTAAAGGTTAATGAATTTCATTATTCTTTATACAAAACACACAAACAACAACAAAACTAGTAGCTATTGGCCTTATCGATCCCAAGTATTTTACATCTACTCTGCATTTAATTAATTTCTCCTCAGCATTTGCTATGTGCTCCTTTCTGTCTTATCAGTTTTAATTTGGTACTCTCTCCTTACTTTTTCAGATGGATACTTAGACAATTGGTTTCAGGTTTTTCTTCCCTTATGTATAAACCCCCATTTATCATAGATTGAACTACATTCCTTGGAGATTGAAGTATTCTGTAAGTTTTAATTTCAGATTTTTCTCTGTTTTTTTTATTTACTCACCAGTAATTAGAGGTATATTATTCAAGTTCTACACAAATACGTATTGCCTTTTAGCTTTTGGGTTTATTTTTATTATTATCTCTACCCTTCCAAGAGACTATAACATTTATGATTTTAACCCTATGAAATTTCAGATGATTCATTTTGATAAACATATATTGTGTATTTGAAAGTAATGGTTAATGGGTTTTGCCTGCCTCACACATTCCAATTATCTCAAAAACACAATTTATGACTCACATTTGCTCTGTTCATGGGCTGGGAAACTGCAACTGAAACCTTCTTTCCATGGGCAGGGTCTGTCTGTTTCCCTCTGAGTTCTCCCATGCCGTGCTTTTCACATCTGAAAGCTACCTTGCCAGGTACCACTTATACCCCACTTGTTATAAATCATATGCGTATTATAAGCTTAGGAGTATCTTCAGAGGATATAATCCATAAGCTAACAAAACCAAGAATGTGTGAAACTAAACCGTTCTCCATTGTAATCATGATTGTAAGCTGATTGGAGAGACTGCTGCACCAGTCTGAAGCCTGGCTTTTCCACTTATCCCTTTGGATCTGAATAAACTTGTCATCCATGGCCATCTCCCAAGGGACTCCACCTTTGGTCAGTATTTTCACTCAGGAGTTCACATGAACAATTCCATATTTTACCTTGTGAACTTGTTTAAATCATTACATGCAGAACCTCTCTAACCCTACACTTAATTTTTGTTTAAAAGTCCTTTTTAAAAAATACTTTTCTTTTCTTTTTTCTTTCTTTAAGTTTTAAGGTATTTATTTATTTATTTATTTATTTATTTATTTATTTATTTAACATCCAAGCCACAGTTTCCCCTCCTTCTTCTTCTCCCTGTCCCTTCCCCAGTCCTCCTTTGTACTCCTCTCCCCATCCACTCCCCCTCCTTTCTGTTCAGGAAAGGGCAGGTCTCCCATAAGCATCAACAAGACATGGCATATCAAGTTGAACTAAGTCTAGGCACCTTTCCATGTATTTAGGCTGGGCAAGATGACCCAGTATGTGAGGAGTCGGGTCCCCAAAGCCAGTAAAAGTGTCAGAGACAGCCCCCCTGCTCTCACTGTTAGGAGTCCCACAAGAACACCAAGCTATACAATTGTAACATATATGCAGTGCCTTGATCAGTCCCATTCAGGCTCCCTGGTTGTCAGTTCAGTGTCTGTGAGCCTCTATGAGCTCAGGTTAGTTAATTCAGTGAGTTTTCTTGTGATGTCCTTGATCCGTCTGTCTCCTACAATCCTTTATCTCCCTCCTCTGCAGGATACCCCAAGATTTGCCTAATGTTTGGCTATGGGTCTGCATCTGTTTTTATCAGTTTCTGGATGAAACTTCTCTAATGACAATTGGGGTAGGCACCAATCTTTGTGTATAGCAGAATATTGTTAGGCATCATTACAGTGATTTTTTTTCCCTCTAGTTGTGTTTTGTTCTATCCTAGGTCTCTGGGTCATCCAGCCTGTGGTTCCTGGTATTCCAGGCAGTGTCAGGGATGGGTTTACTCTCCTGTCATGGGTTTTAGGCAGACCAGCCATTGCTTGGCTACTCCCTCAATCTCTAGGCCACTCTTACCCCAGCACATTCTATAGGCAGTACAGACTGTAGGGTTTAATGGTTATGTGGTGTAGCTGGAGTTTTCTCAGGTCTGGCCTGGGCCTACAGCCACTCAGACCCAGATAAACACACAGAGGCTTATACTATTTTCAAACTATATAGCCTAATGGTTTAGGCTTCTCACTAGCTAGCTCTTACATCTTAAATTAACCAATTTCTATAAATCTATATATTGCCACACGGCTTGTGGCTTACTTTACATCTTGCTTCTCCTGGCGGCTGCTAGCAGCATCTCCTCTCTCTTCCTTTCTCTCTCTAGTTGGAATGTCCCACCTAACCTTATTCTGTCTCACCATTGTCCAAACAGCTTTATTTATCAACCAATCAGAGCAACAAATATTCACAGCATACAGAACAGTATCACCCATCAATGTGGCTAGGTTGACTTCCTAACCCCTCTCCTTGAAGTCTTGCCTGGCCACAAGGGATGTCCAGTTCAGGAGTCTTAGCTGGGGTCATCTTTGCAGATTTCTAGGAGATTCCTTTGTGCCAGGTTTTTACCTGACTTGGAAACAGAGCCCCTTCCAGTAGTCTCTTTCAGTACTCTCCCCCTCCATTCTCCACTCAACCTTATCGCTCATGTTTTCAAGTATTTTTAGCTCACTATAACACTAGGAACCTTTTAGTCAAGATTTGCCTCATCTCTTCTTCATAATTTCACATAGTTTTCATTGGCATAATTACTGGAAATACAATTAAATAATGTGTGTACGGGAAAAGTATATGGGAAAAGTGTGAAACTTGGGTGGAAGAAACATATTCTTCAGCATTAGTGGAAGTTAGTTCAACAAGTAGGGATCTATTGAGGTCTGTATTTATCCTCCAGGGCTCTTATTTGCTCATGTCTGCCTTAATTTCACCACCATCTCCATAATTTAATTTTGTCCTCCAGTTTCCTTCTTCCAGTCACAGTGTGGAAGACCTGAGTATGGCATTTGCAAAACTTCTGGCCATGGAGATTCTTGAGCTAAAGGCAAATGAGAAGCAGATTTGGGGAAGCCCTCTGCTTCATTTTTACCTAAAATAAACCACGACATACATTTCTGAAGACAAAAGATGGATGATTTCTCCTTTTAACTGAGTCCCAGCTAGACCAGAGATCTCTGGAATCCCAACTGTTAGGCAGGAAATTATTCCAAAGAAAACAAAATAAAGTAAAGGCAATAGGACATGAAATGGTTTTATTTCAGATGGGCATTTGGGAAATATGGAGATGAAGCTTTTCAGCTCATTGTGAACACTGACATGAGCCTTGGGCTAAAATAGAATGAACTGAGCAAAGGGTGAGAGGAGCAGAGGGTGAGAGGGGCAGGGGTGAGAGGGGCAGGGGTGAGAGGAGCAGAGGGTGAGAGGGGCAGGGAGTGAGAGGAGCAGGGGTGAGAGGGGCAGGGGTGAGAGGAGCAGGGGTGAGAGGGGCAGAGGGTGAGAGGAGCAGGGGTGAGAGGGGCAGAGGGTGAGAGGGGCAGGGGTGAGAGGAGCAGAGGGTGAGAGGGGCAGGGGTGAGAGGAGCAGAGGGTGAGAGGGGCAGGGAGTGAGAGGAGCAGAGGGTGAGAGGGGCAGGGGTGAGAGGAGCAGGGGTGAGGGGCAGGGGTGAGAGGGGCAGGGGTGAGAGGGGCAGGGGTGAGAGGGGCAAGGGTGAGAGGGGCAGGGGTGAGAGGAGCAGAGGGTGAGAGGGGCAGGGAGTGAGAGGAGCAGAGGGTGAGAGGGGCAGGGGTGAGAGGGGCAGGGGTGAGAGGGGCAGGGGTGAGAGGGGCAGGGGTGAGAGGGGCAGGGGTGAGAGGAGCAGGGGTGAGAGGGGCAGGGGTGAGAGGGGCAGGGAGTGAGAGGAGCAGAGGGTGAGAGGGGCAGGGGTGAGAGGAGCAGAGGGTGAGAGGGGCAGGGAGTGAGAGGAGCAGAGGGTGAGAGGGGCAGGGGTGAGAGGAGCAGGGGTGAGGGGCAGGGGTGAGAGGGGCAGGGGTGAGAGGGGCAGGGGTGAGAGGGGCAAGGGTGAGAGGGGCAGGGGTGAGAGGAGCAGAGGGTGAGAGGGGCAGGGAGTGAGAGGAGCAGAGGGTGAGAGGGGCAGGGGTGAGAGGGGCAGGGGTGAGAGGGGCAGGGGTGAGAGGGGCAGGGGTGAGAGGGGCAGGGGTGAGAGGGGCAGGGGTGAGAGGAGCAGGGGTGAGAGGGGCAGGGGTGAGAGGGGCAGGGAGTGAGAGGAGCAGAGGGTGAGAGGGGCAGGGGTGAGAGGAGCAGAGGGTGAGAGGGGCAGAGGGTGAGAGGAGCAGAGGGTGAGAGGAGCAGGGGTGAGAGGGGCAGGGGTGAGAGGAGCAGCAGGGAGTGAGAGGGGTAGGGGTGAGAGGGGCAGGGGTGAGAGGAGCAGAGGGTGAGGGGCAGGGGTGAGAGGAGCAGGGGTGAGAGGAGCAGGGGTGAGAGGGGCAGGGGTGAGGGGAGCAGCAGGGAGTGAGAGGGGCAGGGGTGAGAGGGGCAGGGGTGAGAGGAGCAGAGGGTGAGGGGCAGGGGTGAGAGGAGCAGGGGTGAGAGAAGCAGGGGTAAGAGGAGTGTGGAATTGAGTCTGTAAATTGAGTCTATAAATGATTTGGTTGATCATTGCCTCAGGTTTGATTTTAAAGATGAGCCCCTGGGAAGTACCTGTCACTAGAGGTGACAACCTGATTTCCTCCAGACAAGTGTTCCTGCTTGTTGGTGATTTCATCCTGGGGTGATTTGTCTATGTGCTGTTCTCTGTCTGAAATGTAAGGTAACTGAAAATTTAGGAGAATGACTAGAGATTTCCTGGTGATTTTTCTGGGGTCTTGAGTAAGACACTAAATGTTGACAGTAAAATATTTCAGTTGCTCTTACCTCTGTCTCTTCTACCTTGAAAGTAGGAAGCATAGATTAGATACCACTGGTTTTTAGACACTCCTTGAAAATTTAGTGTGCTTATATGTGGCTAAAAATATGACTCAGTAGTTAAGAGTCCTGCTTGTTCTTGCAGAGGAATCAAGTTTGATTCCCAGCACCCATATGGCAGCTAACAATGTCTGTAACTCCTATTCCAAAGGGACCCAATGTCTTTTTCTGGCCTCCTGTGGTAATACAGGCACATGGTGCATGGACATACATGCAAGCAAAACATTCATACACATACAATAAAAATAAGTAAAATTTCATTTTTCAAAATTTTAGTATGCTTATGTGTATAGTTAAGCAGTAGTCTCATCTCCCAAAAAAAATGAAGTGTGAAAAATAAAGGCAGAGAGGACAGATATTTATCCTGCTTTTAGCTACGTTGTGAGGCTGAAGAGCAGTGCCTTTTAGCAAAGGCACTTTGGTGTACCTGTTATACACATTCTGTAACAGGGTGTAGAGTTTAAAATTCTATAGAAAATGTCCTGCTGGGAGTAAAAATGGTCCAATCCAAGAGCAAAGGCTCCTAGCACCAGTACAAAGCCTCATCTCAGAAAAGGGAACTTATTTCCAAATCCGTGTAACACTTTCACACATAAATCTGCACATGCACATGTACTTGCTTTCATTTCATCCTTTGTATTATTGTAACACTGCTCTTAGTAGGGCAATGGCCAAGGAAGAATTTCTGTTTCCCCAGTTTTGTCTAAGACTATATGTAAATCATATTCCTACATATAGTTCTAGCTGTCTGCCTGTCTGTCTCCTAACTATAGTCTTTTTGTCTTAAATAAGGTAGATATTTGAATCTAGAAATTTTGGAAAAGAAATTTTGACCCTGTAAAGCAACTTTGACCCTCTGTTTTGTGAATTGTTCTAGGGAAACATAAATGAACTTCTACTCACCCCAACAGTAAATAAAGAAAAAGGGTATCAACAGTAGATAAAGGAAAAATTCCATGTAAGCTTGGCTTGCTTGACCAATTGATTGAAGTGTGGTTAATTATAGGAGTATAGCTTATGGTTACCTGCAGAATCATGGGTATCTTATGAGCAATTACACCTTGAAAAAAATCCCTAGTCCACAGCAAAAATTAATTGCTTATATATCCTCTAGAGCACTAACTCCAGACCTTCTTCCCTTCCATGACAAATGTAAATGGGGGTCCAATCTCGTTCCACCATTACTGCCATGTCATGCCTAGAGGGCAGCATTCTACAATTCCTTGTAAGCCTTGAGATGGCATCAAAGAAATTTATATAATAAAATTTCATAATGCTTGTGACTCTGTTCTATACATGCCATTCAATACTTTTCCTACAAATTGCCCCCTTTAGAGACTCAGAGCCCTTTTCATTTGCCTTGTTGTTGCTAGCAATAAGGGATGGAGGCATCCTAGGAACAGAGAAATTGAGTCATCTACCCAGGGTTTCCAAAGACTTACCTATTGTATTAACTTTTCTAGGGCAGACATGAATGTCAGTTTACTAACCCCCAGACAAGGCAGAGAGACCAAAAGGATGATTCCATTCAAGTCCAGATAATTGAGGCAGAGTTTATGGAGCCTACTTGTAAGACCATGGATTAGGGGTTACTTACAGGGAAATGGGCAATATAAAACAGTTGCCTCAATTAAAGTCCCGCCTCAGGATGTGTGATGATCTTCTAGCAACTACATAATTGGAGTTCTCCCTCCATCAAAATTCCATCTCCTATAATTGAGCATTCACTGAGACCATGTGCCTGTAGCACAGAATTACATGCTGTTGAAAGGTATGCATGGGAGAGAGAGAGTACCTCTTAGGTGATGATCTAATGACCCTTCCTATTTCTGTTTCTATAAGGGAATGTCAGCACTTAGATCTTGCTGAGTGTCTCCTGTGTGTATCATCATAGCTGTCATGATTAAGATGGAAACAGCTATGTTATGTCCAGAGGACAATGTTTCACAACATTGTCACAGAAGAGAAAGAAATCAAAAAGGAGACAAGGAACTGAGAGGGGACAACTGAGATTTTATTATAAAGTTAAACTCAAAATGCCCTTTTGGGGCCCTTTAGGAGGAGAAGCAGCTTCTGCAAATGGGTTGCAGTGCCTGGGGCCTTAGACAGTTCATTGTGTGGAAAACTCCAGTAGAGGGTAATTTATTCTTGAATTAAGGTGGAGTAAAGATGAGGAATCCTGGAAAGGATAGGGATATACATTTCATTATTCTCCTGTTGTAGGGATGTTTTGATGTGCTACAGCATCCGATGCATGATGAGAACAATAGCTCTGCAAGGCTTATACATGGGAGATGCCATTATGATATTATGATGAAACAGACACTTATCATTGTGCTGGTAGGACACATTGGTCCCAACTGGCTGCTGTTGTTTCTTTGTGTAAATTCTTATTTTGTTTGTTTGTTTTTGTTTTTGTTTTTTTGAGACAGGGTTTCTCTGTGTAGCTTTGTGCCTTTCCTGGAACTCACTCTGTAGCCCAGGCTGGCCTCGAACTCACAGAGATCCATCTGCCTCTGCCTCCTAGGTGTTGGGTTTAAAGGTGTACGCCACCACTGCCTGGCTTTTTTTTTTTTTTGGCTGTAAATTTTTAGAGCAACAATGTGGTATCCTAGATGAGCACAGGAAAATAAGGAGAGCAGAGTGCACAATTGGTAAAGGCTGATAGAAGAACTGCACTACTGTTTACCCGCTGTGCGCTCAGTCTTTTTTATTTCTCTGTGCTTATCATTGTCACTCTATAATTTACTCATCTTTCTTGAAGATGCTGTAGAAGTTGGGATTTTAAAACATGTCTTTGGAAACTGGCCATTACCTATACTATGATGGATATATGAAATATGCATGTTGATAAATTTCAGTTTGGTTTATTTTTCTTGTTAATTTGTTTGCATCAAAGGATCTCTTCTAGCCAAGAGATTAAGAGAGTAGAAGAAAATTTACTTTTCTTCTCAAACAAGTAACTAGCATTGCTTTGCAGTGGAATTTTAAAATCATTCTTTTCCTTCCACGAGTTTAACCATTTTGGTCTATGAAGCAAATTGATAGGAAAACTATTAAATTTCAGAAACATAAAAGCTGAATTCAAACTAGGACTCTAAAATGAAGGCCAAGATGGCTGAATCTTACAGAGAGCTGAGTAAGCATAGTGGAGCTTGGGTTTTGATGTGTGATAGGCTGAGGAGGTAGGAATAGGAGACAGATTCTAGCAGGGATTCTCTCCTTGGCTGATCAAGCTCCTGGGTGAAGGTTAATTAGAGTACTATGTCTAGGCCAGGTGGTTGGCTCCCAATCACTTCCTCCTGTGAGAAGATCTTTTCTGAGCAGAAAATAATATGAGACAGAAGAGCCTGTGCATATCCACTGATGCTTCCCTTCTCCATTGTGGATTCTCTTTACACATCCATATTTCTTTAGCAAGGGGGCACCTCCCACAGCCATTTTTGTATCTGTATTCACCTTTGTTTTCTCCAAATTACCAATTCTAAGTATGACAAAGAAATAGAATTGGGGTAGGATAATCTTTCCCTCAGCCCCCCATGCCCATTTCCCATCAGCTGGCACTGGGCTCCTTATATCCTCTTTTCTGAAACTATTTTCTGAAACCTAGATTACCTCACTTAAATCAGGAGTTAAATATTAGCTTGGTGGTTAATAAATGACCAACACCTTTAGTGCAATGGCAGATAGGACACAGTCCAACCAGGATCTGGCAAGCAGAGCTGCATCTGGCAGTGTGGGTGGCCTGCCAGCCACTGGTGGATATGAGGGGAGTCAATCCCTGTCTAGAACTCCAAAATGTCTTAATTTAAATGTGTGTCAATACTGACAGATAACATGGAAAAATATCTGACCTCCTAAAGATTCAGGAATCTTGAGAGCAGCAGGACAACATTCCAACATGAAAAGGAACAAGATTTTAATGAAGCTGCCCCCACCCCACATGCATATACACCTTGCAGATAGGGGCTGAGAGCTGCACATTGCCACTGGGACCATTTGTTTTTATATATAATTCTGACCTGAATGCTTCTAAGTCTGAGAACCTTGAAAAAATCCTGAGAGTAAACTCACGTTGCTTTGTGGCAAACCGTCTTAATTATCTTTAAATCACATCATGCTGAAGAATGCCTGGACCACATTTAACAACCAAATTGAGGCCAGAGAAATAGTTCAATGGATGCTTTAAAAAGCTGTCTGTCTGTAGAGCTACTTCTTGATTGTTACCAATAAAGGAGATTTATTATAATTGATATCTGATGTCACAAACATATCAATTCATGCAATAGTTTCTTCTTAAGCAGCACATGACAATTAGAGGTGCTAACAGGGAATAAAACAGACTGGGCCCAGAACTGAATTCCTTTTGTTGGGTATAGGTATATGCCATTAGCATAAAATGGCAGGTAGGTGAAGAACTGAAGAGTAACCTCAGAACGCCACAGACCTCACTTCAAACCAGAGGTTTCCTTATGGCTCTGATAATTGCTGGAAGGAGTTTTCTGGGACACACTTGAATGTGAATTCAGGTCATATAACCGAAAAGACATAATTATGCCATAAAATTGGAAGAATGGAACACCCTGTTAATCGATATGGGGATAGCACCTTGCCAATTATTGAAGAACTTACTTTAAGTGTTTTTTTTTTTTTTAAGTATTTGGAATTGTTAGCTAATGTAGAGGCTACTGACAAATGGTAATATTTGCTTAAGCTCTCCACAGCAAAGTCCAAGTCCCATACACAGACACCAAGGCATCTATCTGTACGCTGAAGTTTCACTTTCCCTCTGTCAGATAAGTCAGGCAGCAAATGCTCCTTCAGAATAGTTTGACCTTAGCAGACTCTGGAACATCCACAGTCTGGGAAGGAATAACAGGATTTATTCGTACTGATGGGAAAGGGCCACTCAGCACCTGGTGATAGCACCACATTCAATCAAGGGAAATTAAATTCTAATAGGATTAAAGGAGTCAGCAGCTAATACATGGGAGCCTGATTTCCCCTAAGCCTAAATACGCACTGAAAGTCCATCTCCTACAGGCAAAGCCACTAAGGACATGACATAATGCATCAAGGAAGGAGATAGTTAAAATATCTACAGAAAGTCTAGTTTTTCGTTCTGCTGTAGAAACACAGATCGCTTTTGAATCTCCTAAGAGTTATTGCCCCGTTTTCTGACAGTGAATATAAAAACATTCATCAATGTATGTTGTGGAAACAACCTAAGCAAACTGAAACTGTATCGTTTGTGATATCACCATACACAATCACACACACTAAAACAATAGAGAAAATGATAGAAGTCATTCATTTCATGATCCCAAGAATGGCTTTTTAGCATTTGTTACTGTACATCATAAACATGGCTGCTTTCATCTGTCTTTTTGTACTTCTGATTGCACAAGTCCTTTATAATTCAAAGAGATACCCACAGTTTATGGAAATCAGGGACCAACACTTCCTTAACAGCAGTTAAAAGACCTGTCTTCTTCCCAGAATTGTTTCTATCCCTGGAAGAAAGACACCATTCTTTCAGGTGTAACGTTACTTTCTCATATTGCTTCCTGCCATAACAGCAATGTGAGACAAAGGACTCCAGGTTTCTGGGTTGCTTCATTCTCCTTGTTAAAATCGATCCTAGGTAATTTGAAGCTATAGTTCCCCCCCCCCCCCCAAAAAAAAAAAAAAAAAAAAAAAAGCAAAGAGTTGTGAAGGACCCAGGCAAAAGAGCAAGTCTGACCTTCAGAGAGCCCCTGTCTTAGCTGAAACTTGCCCTTCCCTGGGGACCATAGTTGCCTGACAACCTCTCCAACAGGCTTACTGTTGTACTCATTTCCCGGGGTTCTCAGCCAGGGAAGGAAATTGGTCTCTGTGGTAAATTGACTGAATTAATGACTCCAATCCTTCACCCCTACCAGTATCTTTACCCTCTGGCTCCCAGCTTTCTAGTGCCCACATCTTCTGACTTTAAGACCAATAATGCGACTTATTTTGTTCTCTGGGGTGACAGTAGGTGTAGCGCAGAGAGTTAAAAAGAGTGAATATTAGGTTGTTTCTCTTGCTCTCACTCCGTGTTAAAAGATCAATGTAAACCTGCTGAGAGGATGGAGTCCGGCCCAGTCAGCCCAACAGAGAACATCCTAAACTAGGCAGGAGCCAGTGATACTCAGTGAAGGGCCCAACCAAGGCCCACTTCTTGTGCCACATAAACACCTTTGTTTTAGTTGGATAATCTTACTTTCTTCTACAGACCTACAACTTCAGAACCATAATAAGCCCTGAACAAACTCCCCAACGTGAGCAAGTACTTCCATGTGCTCGGCATTAGCCCTAGCATCTCTCTAGTTACATCTGGCCATGTCTTTACAAAATGACTAAGTGCAATAAAAAAAATAATAATAATTTGGTCCAGTAGTTAGGTATTCTCTTTACCTCTTAGATAAGTCGCTAGTATAGCTAAATGTTAAATGCTTTATGCAATTTGATAGACATATTTCTTTTGTTACTCTGTGGAGGTTCTTTTTTTCTTGAGAAATGAGATGAGCCAAGAAACAGTGTATTTTTAGAACTATTTTGGCACAAAATTTTCTAACAGAATCAAGGTGAAGACAGATGAACTTTTAAAGTTGCTGACTTGTCTTTATGATAATAATCAATTATATGACAGAATCCAATCTGTGATTTGTATGAGAACACCCTCTGTACCTTTACTTACATAAAATTAAAGAGATTTAATTTAAAACTCAGTTAATAATTTCCACTTTGTGGGAAAGTGATAGGAATTGAGACAAGGACCTTATGTCTGATTAGTACATTCTCTTCCACCAAGGCACACCCCAACACATCAAATTCTAGAATTATTAAAACAAGTAAATTTTGAACCATCCTTGCATCCCTGGGATGAAACCTACTTGGTCATGGTGGATAATATTTTTGATGTGTTCTTGGATTTGGTTTGCCAATATTTTGTTGAGTATTTTTGCATCAATGTTCATGAGGGAGATTGATCTGTAATTCTCTTTCTTTGTTGCATCTTTGTGTGGTTTGGGTATTAGGGTAATTGTAGCCTCATAAAAAGAGTTTGGTATTGTTCCTTCTGTATCTATTGTGTGGAACAATTTGAAGAGTACTGGAATTAGTTCTTTGAAAATCTGGTAGAATTTTGCACTGAAACCATCTGGTCCTGGGCTTTTTTTGGTTGGGAGACTTTTGATGACTGTTTCTATTTCTTCAGGGGTTATTGGTCTATTTAAATAGTTTATCTGGTCTTGATTTAACTTTGGTATGTGGTATCTATCCAGAAAATTGTCCATTTCTTCCAGATTTTCCAATTTTGTGGAGTACAGGTTTTTGAAGTATGACCTGATGATTCTCTGGATTTCCTCGTTGTCTGTTGTTATGACTCCCTTTTCATTTCTGATTTTGTTAATTTGGGTGCTCTCTCTTTGCCTTTTGGTTAATTTGGCTAGGGGTTTGTCTATCTTGTTGATTTTTTCAAAGAACCAATTCTTTGTTTCATTGATTTTTTTTGTATTGTTCTCTTGGTTTCTATTTCATTGATTTCAGCCCTCAATTTGATTATTTCCTGGCATCTATTTTTTCTGGGTGAGTTTGTTTCTTTTTGTTCTAGAGCTTTTAGTTGTGCTGTTAATTCATTGGTATGAGATTTCTCCATCTTCTTTATGTGTGCATTTAGAGCTATGAATTTTCCTCTTAGCATTGCTTTCATAGTGTCCTATAAGTTTGGGTATGTTTTACTTTCATTTTCATTGAATTATAGGAAATCTTTAATTTCCTTCTTTATTTCTTCCTTGACCCATTGGTGTTTCAGGTGGTATTATTCAGTATCCATGAAATTATAGGCTTTCTATAATTTTGGTTGTTGTTGAAATCTAACTTTAAGGTATGGTGGTCCCATAAGATACAGGAGGTTATTTCAATGTTTTTGTATCTGTTGAGATTTGCTTTGTAACCAAGCATGTGGTCAATTTTTGAGAAGGTTCCATGGGGTGCTGAGAAGAAGGTATATTCTTTTGTGTTAGGATGGAATGTTCTGTAGATATCTATTAAGTCCATTTGAGTCATAACATCTGTTAGGTCCTTTATTTAATTGTTAAGTTTCAGTCTGGTAGATCTGTCTTTTGGTGTGAGTGGTGTGTTGAAATCTCCCACTAAAATGAGCTAAAGAGCTAAACAGAATTCTCAAAAGAAGAATCGCAAATGGCTGAGAGACATTTAAAGAAATGCTCAACATCCTTAATCATCAGAGAAATGCAAATCAAAACGACCCTGAGATACCACCTTACACCTGTCAGAATGGCCATGATCAAAAACACTAATGACAATCTATGTTGGAGAGCATGTGGAGCAAAGGGAACAATCTTCCACTGTTGGTGGGAATGCAAACTTGTACAACCACTGTGGAATTCAGTATGGCAGTTTCTCAGAAAATTGGGAATCGATCTACGTCAAGACCCAGGCATACCACTCTTGGGCATATACCCAAGGAATGCTCAATTATACCACAAAGATACATGCCCAACTATGTTCACAGCAGCACTATTTGTAATAGCCAGAACTTGGAAACAACCTAGATGCCCGTCAACTGAAGAATGGATTAAGAAAATGTGGTACATATCCACAATGGAGTACTACACAGCAGAGAAAAACAATGACAGCATGAAATTTGCAGGCAAATGGATGGAACGAGAAAATATCATCCTAAGTGAGGTAACCCAAACCCAGAAGGACAAACATGGTTTGTACTCACTCATAAGTGGATACTAGATATAAAGCAAAGAATAATTAGACTGCAACCCACAGAACCAGAGAGGCTATATAGCAGGGGGGACCCTAGGATGACTGTGGCTTATAATAAGTTTTGGTTTTACTCAATTACTGGGCAAACCTCAATGAAACATTTCACTATCACTATTAGGGTAAGAATTTATACTGTATCAAGCTGATAATAGAATAATAAATAAATAAATAAATAAATAAATAAATAAATAAATAAAAACAAGTAAATTTACATATTTTTATAAGAGACATACTGTCTTACTTAGGTTCCTATCATTGTTAATAAAACACGATAACCAAAGGGGTTTATTTGACTTACACATTCCCAGCACTGTTCAACATCAAAGGAAGTCAGGGCAGGAACTCAAGGCAGGAATCTGAAGGCAGAAACTGACACAGAAGAGTAAAACTGCTTTTCTTTTATTCCCTATTCTCTCAGCTTGCTTTCTTATCCAACTCACTTCCACCAGCTCTCTAGCCCATGCTTTGGACCCTTTTATATTTATCATTGACCAAGAAAATGCCACAGAGATTTGCCTGTAAGCAATCTGATGAAGGCATTTTCTTAGCTGAGCTCTTCTTCTCAGATAAGTCTAGCTCCTGTCAAGTTGACAAAACGAAACAAAACCAGAAAAACCAAGGCACACTGTTGGCATTCGGACCCGACCGCGGGGACCTGGCCAGTGCACAGGCCATACCTTGACCTGTTCAGGGTCCGGACAGCGTCATGTGCTTTACTGCATAGTCGCTCTGCTCACATGCTGCATCCCTTCATAAAGGGCGGCGCCCAGCCCACATTCTCTCTATCCCCACAAGATCAAGTCTGCTCCTCCTCTCTCCCGGTTTTCCCCTCTCTTTCTCTCTTCTTCTCTTCTTCTTCCTCTGCTCCCTTCTCTCCCTTCCCCCCAATACAATCCTCTGCCTGACCACTGTCTGAATGGTGTGAGTGGTTCCCCCACTCCCATCCCCCGCCTGTGCCCCTTGGCTTCACCTGCCAAGGCCATTGCCGTGCCATTTTTAAAATACAGCACACATACCAAAAAGAGTCAAGGGTCATTACAGAACAATAAAAATAGCTTTAAAAGGAAAAACACTTCTAAACTTTACACACCCAATAATGTAACATTTATGAAAATGTACCTTTAAAAAAATAAAGAAAAATGTAAAAGATAAACTAAAATATTTGTAGAATTATCTCTATAGGTTTGTAAAAGGAGCACTTTTAAAATAAGTTAAAATCAGCTTAAGAGAGGGTTGGGGATTTAGCTCAGTAGTAGAGCGCTTGCCTAGCAAGTGCAAGGCCCTGGGTTTGGTCCTGAGCTCTGGGGGGAAAAAAATCAGCTTAAGAATCAGACACATTTGATTAAATTAAGATTAAGAACTCTGGATATCGAAGAAATATTACTGGAATTCTAGGCTCCAATATGATTCCAAGCACTTGTCTGTGTTAATATGTTGCCTCTGTGTGTGTGTGTGTGTGTGTGTGTGTGTGTGTGTGTGTGTGTGTGTGTGTTACAGTTTTTTGGCTTTCTATTTCCACCAGGGTCTTAATTTAGTCAAGGCTAGTATTGTGCTAGCAACCATCATGCAGGGCTAGTTACAACTTTAGCTAAAATATGAGAGAGAAAAATCTCCACCTATGTCTTCCTTACCATAGAAGCATTATAGAGAAGATGATACAAATGATAAGAACGGCAGTCATATAGTTATAGGAACTTGGACATAGACCTTTTCTCAAGGACCTGGGGCAAAGATTTTTGGGTTGGACCATTTTTTACTCCCAGCATATATCCTGTGGGGATCCTAATTCCTCTGGGGCCTTTTTATAATTGTACAAGGAAAATGAGCACTCACTGCCAATTGGAAGAAACATTTGCAAGCCATGTCATATTCTACCCATTAATGAAAGAGCAGTGCAATGAATTGTAATATATCCACAAAATAGAATACCAGACAGTACAAATAATGATGTCTGGTTTTGCAACAAATAAATGAATTAAAAAATAAGAATATTACTGAGTTTAAAAGTGCCTCAGAATCTATGTACACCATGATACCATTTAAAGAAACTCAGAAATAAGTGATATATTATTGAGGATTATCCACCTACAGAACAAAGGGATTACATAAAGAGTCTGAAAATAATTAAAATACAATTTCTGATAATGATGTGTTTTAAAGATTGAGAGATGGAGAGATTGACAAGAGGGGAAACATAGGAAGGAAAGAAGGAAGGAAGGAGAAAAGCATGGAGGAAGAGAGACTAAACAATACTCAGCAAACACTAAGTTTTGATGTGATAAATAGCACTTGGATCTCATCTTTCTGCCTTACCCACTTCCCTATAGTGATAAGGGACAATTCAAGTCAGATTAGAACAGTTCTTGGCATTTGCTATTCAGAATGTATTTTCCATCTTGAAGTCTCTGTGTGTGAAGCCAGGAGCAATTACTTTTCAAGTGGATATGCTGTCACTGCCTTTCAAGGTGTGATTGTCCTGCATTTCATCATAACTCCTTGAGCCAGCTAGAGGTTCACATGCCAAGCATTATGAAATAAATGAGAACTGGAATTCTCTGCAACCATAAAGCAAGGAAATGCAAAATTGAATACTGACTAAAGGGCTATCAAGGGGCACTGCTCTTCATAAGAAAAGCATAGATTGCAAGGTTCTCATGCTGATGCACAGACTCATTTGAATACGTCTCTGCTTATTGCAAATCACTAGCAGTCAAACTACTGTCTTTATAAGATGTCTTCTACTTTTCCAAGTAAGGTTATTTCTATACAGAAACTATGGATTAACAAATTTTCAAGAAACATTTTTTTTATAGCAGCCTTGATGACTCTCCATTTATCCAAGCTTGATTGAAAAGCCTTAACAATGCCGGGCAGTGGTGGCACATGCCTTTAATCTCAGAATTCAGGAGACAGAGACAGGCAGATCTATGTGAGTTCAAGGCCAGCCTGGTCTTCAGAGTGAGTTCCAGGTCAGGCTTCAAAGCTACACAGAGAAACCCTGTCTCAAAATAAAAAACAAAGCAAAACAAAACAAAAAACTTATAGTGGATCAGTTATACCCATGAGAACAACCATCTTGGCCACCTGGCTTCTCTGCAAGACAGACTTTAAGAGTGTGGGTACTTCAATGTCAACACAAAGAAAGACCAATTCATTTGCTTACAGAGGATTCAAATGGTTTGGAGGACAATTTATTTGCTTAGAGGTCTTATGTCCTGTCTATCTCACCTTCATCATGACATGAGTGTTTGGTTAAGATTCTAAAAAGGACCTTAGCTTCACTTGAGAATGCAAAATTCCCAGTGGGTCCCCAACTGAAAATTGACTTCAACAGGTCAACCATTTTTCCATGAGCATTTGGCAGCTTCCAGGAAATTATGGTTACATTCCCTTGTAAGTTTTAGTTGGAGTACAATGTTCACAACTAAATATATTCAAGGCAATTATTCAGCTATACATTGTACAGGCTGTTCTGAAAATTAAGGCTATACAACTGGCCTACATTATATACATACATACATACATATATACATACATGGACACATATGATAATAGTCCACTCCCCCTACTGTCAATCTATTTTAATATGTAAATTCCTTATAACAGGGAAATAAACAAAGGCCATTGTTATATAACGCAAAGATCCAACTGTGTTCTACTAGCCCAGTCACTTATTAACTAGGTCAGGATCCAATGGTTCCCAAAGCCTCAGTGTGCTTAAAATTTATAATTAAAAATCAAAAATCAAAGTGCAGTGTGTCTGCCTTGTTTAAGGTTTCCAGTAGTATGTGGCTATCATGCAGAGTCTTCTGAAAAGATTCTGATTTTGATATGTGTAGCTTGAGTTTTCCTGCCTGACCCACAGTCAGGACAAATCTCTATCACCTGCCAGTCCCACAGCCGTCAGACCCGACCAAGTAAACACAGAGACTTATATTGGTTACAAACTGTATGGCCGTGGCAGGCTTCTTGCTAACTGTTCTTACAGCTTAAATTAATCCATTTCTATTAATCTATACCTTGCCACATGGCTAGTGGCTTACCGGCATCTTCACATGCGGCTTGTCATCATGGCGGCTGGCAGTGTCTCTCTCAGTTTCTTGTTCTCTCAATTCTCCTCTCTGTTAGTCCCCGCCTATACTTCCTGCCTGGCCACTGGCCAATCAGTGATTTATTCATTGACCAATCAGCAACACATTTGACATACAGACCATCCCATTTGGATGTAAGGCTATGTTGCTTTGGAAAGGAGGCTCTGCTTTTGTTTCCACAGAAAGCCAGAGGCTATGGATTTGTTCCAGATTAAGATACATCAGGTTTGACCAGCCAAGACCACCTGAAAGGTCTCCGATGACACCATGGCCCAGATGATCCAACATCCAAAACCGTTTCAAGGCAACTGGCTCAGACGGTACACCCTCATGGACTACTCCATAATCCTAAAGTATTCTTTGTGTCCCCATAAGATACAGCGCCCCCCTCCAGCAGGAAGTAGTAAGAGAAGCTATGCCCAAATTCCCAAATATATCAAGCTGACTTTGGAGAAGTGTAAAGGTTAAAACCTTCCTTTTTAAGAAAAGAAAAGGGGAAGTGCTGTGGGATGGTCTGTATGTCAAATGTGTTGCTGATTGGTCAATGAATAAATCACTGATTGGCAGTGGCCAGGCAGGAAGTATAGGCGGGACTAACAGAGAGGAGAATTGAGAGAACAGGAAGCTGGGTGGGGGAGACACTGCCAGCCGCCATCAGGATAAGGAAGATGTAAAGTACTGGTAAGCCACAAGCCACGTGGCAAGGTATAGATTAATAGAAATGGATTAATTTAAGCTGTAAGAACAGTTAGCAAGAAGCCTGCCACGGCCATACAGTTTGTAACCAATATAAGTCTCTGTGTTTACTTGATCGGGTTTGAGCGGCTGTGGGACTGGTGGGTGAGAGAGATTTGTCCTGACTGTGGGCCAGGCAGGAAAACTTTAGTAACAGATATGTGTGGCCTTTATTTTGATTCCAGTTTGCATGTAAGAATATGATAGTGCTTCTTAAAAAGGTATCCCAACTCAAAGCTCAACAGATGGAAAAAATTAAATCCTGACAAAGGATGGGAAGAACTTTTCTGAATTTCTTCATGTCCTGCAAAAACAAATCTGAAAGTGTAGAAAATACACACCAACATCTGTAATTTTAAAATACTCCCTCAAGGACACTGCTTGTGAAGCCAGGAATAGTGGGAAAAAAAGAGACTGAGTTGGTCCAGGTCCTATGAGAAACAAATGACAAGAAAGGAATAAACACAAAAATTGTGGTAGTGATGTTCTCAGAGACATTAAAAATATTGAGACTGAGCTATGAAAAGCTGCAGAGCTATTAGACCCTAGTAAACATCTCACTTAGGTAAAAATTAGGAAGGAAGGAAGGAAGGAAGGGAAGGAAGGAAGGAAGGAAGGAAGGAAGGAAGGAAGTGATGAAAGCATGTTAGATCATGTTACAGCATAAGAAAGTTTTTAAAAGAGTGTGAGGGTAGTTTTTAATGAAAGTCCATCATTAGAGGAGGCTCAAATCTCTCAGATTGGGTTTATGCTCCTATAATCAACAATGTGGTCAATCATTGGCTAAAAGCATCCTGTGGGAGGTGTAGCCTCAACATAAACTCTTTGTTGGACTATAGACCTCAGTGACTTGTCTCCTGGGGTTTCAACTTCATGATGTGAATGTCTTCCCAGGCTATG
This sequence comes from Peromyscus californicus insignis, assembly GCF_007827085.1. Lineage (NCBI taxonomy): Eukaryota > Metazoa > Chordata > Mammalia > Rodentia > Cricetidae > Peromyscus > Peromyscus californicus. The sequence continues at coordinate 113,594,748 of NW_026294595.1, forward strand.
AAGAAGACAGAAAAGATCAAATGATATTTAAAGATGTTTTCTCAAATAGCTTGTTAAAGTAAATCATTATATGATATGCAGTTCCAAGATTCCAATTGCTCACAAAACCAAGAATTTCTTTCTTGCTCATGAGATTGCAGGTATCATGGCTAGGCATAGGTTTATGTCAGCTCCATGTACCAGTCATTTTAAGATCCTGCCTAAAAAGAGGGTCATCAGCAAAAATGATAGGTGAGAAAATGGTAAAGAACAAACCAAATCATGCAGGCGCCCTGCTCATATCACATATGATCACGTTCCATGGCCAGAAGGAGTCACAGAGTCAAGCTCAAAGTGAGTGAAGTTAGAGGGTGTAGTCCTGCTGTGTTAGGAAGCTTTGCAATTCTAACCATAAAGGGCATGGTTATACACTCCTCTTACGTTGAAGCAGTTGAGGAATTGTTATTGCCTTCTATTGCAAACTAATGTTGCTCCCTTGGTGAGGAAAACACTGTCATTGTAAGAAATAATAGTAAGAATATTTGATATGTCTCATTGACTAGCAATTCCTTAGCCATCTCTCTATCTTCCTCTCTTCTAGGTGAGACAATCTGATGTCAGAAGAGTATAAATATATACATATCACTTATAGAGTCAAAGGCTTAAATCTCAGATGAAAACAGTAGTAAAAAATCTTCTAAATTTCATCATTATTTTTGTCTAATCTGAATATAAGAGGAAGACAAGAATATCTTATGGAAAAAATGACTTAAATAGATAATGAAGAATGATTTTGGTGAATAGAAAAAATATATAGACTCATGAAATAAAAATAACTTTTAGCAGCAAAGAATCACTCATTGCTTGAAAGTATAAAGTCTATGAATTTAGGCACTTCCATACTGACATGTTCCAATGTAGGACTTTTAGTGAAACTAGAATGCATAAGGGCAAAATTAAAAAAAAAATGATTATCTCAAAGGTGTCATACATAAACTTAAAACATTAGCTCATCCAACAATAAAGCTAAAAATTATCATACAGCTAGCAGCACTTGGGTTGTGTTTGGCTTACTGGTATAGTATTAACTTAGAATATGTAAGATGCTAGGGTGAGATGCTGGATTCCTTCTTCCTCACTGTAAGAGAAAAAACAGAACTTGGCTTTTAAGAAAAGAGGGATGGGGACACTGACAAGATGCATCAGCTGGGAAAGGTGCTTGACACTGATAACCTGAGTTTGATCTCCTGAACCCATAGGTTTGAAAGAGAGAACCATCTCCAGGAAATTTTCCTTTGACCTCCACATTTATGAAATGACACATGTGCACACACATGTGCACACATGTACATGTATACACACGCATTTATATACACTGAAAGACATGCTAAATAAAGAAATCAATGTTAATTAAAAAACATATTAGCAGCACTAAGTCCTTGGGCCTTTGTTAAAGTTAGAGGAAGTTTAAAAAAACTACTTCATAGTTTATAAGTAAATAGAGAACACTTCAAAGTAACCATTAGCAAATGAGCTCACAGGAATAAGTAAAAACATGAGCAACAATAGAAAAATAAAAGTAAAGCCATCTCCTTATCCTTCCCAACACAAACACTAACACAAAAACAAGGAAATAGTGGAGTTTCAAAGACAGACAAAGAGCAAATTGAAATAGGATTTTCTGCCAAGAAGCAAAAGAAAACTTCGTAGTAGATACTAGTATTGCTATGGAATAAGTGATCAGAAATGAAATGTCAAGGAAAAAAAAAACAAAATAAACTAAAGTAGATGAACTAAAGGATAAGTTGATGGAAAATTATCCTGCATTTTATAGAGTTTCATAGTACTTACAATCCTAGTTTTCAATGGACTGAAAAAATGCTGTGACTATTGAAACCAAGTCATGACAACAAAACAGAGAGAAAAGAATTACCAATATAATTTATATTTTAAGTATAATTTGTAGATTAAATATCAGTAATAGTAGTCAATGTGATTCATGCTAAAAATGAAAAAAATTAAATTTGCAGACACCTGATTTCAAAATATATTTGAAGTTCTAAGTGAAATAGTTTTAGTTACAGTCTAGTTATTATGCTTGTTAAGTTTAATTTTCATATGTATTCAGTGTAGGATATATGATGTCTATAGGTATGTGTATATTTGTGGATATATTTATTACAAAATGTTGCCTAAATCATGAATCCTATTAGAACACAAATCAGTTTTTCATTTAAACTGGGAACAAAAGAAAGACAATTGCTATAATCACAATTATTTATAATTGTTCTAAAATATAAAAATGGAAATTACTGTTATTTACAAATTCTGTGATCATACAGTCTAGAAATTTTAAGCATAGCAACAACTGGAGTTAGTAAGATAATTCATTAGTGCAGCCAATCAAAATATAATCAAGTGTAGTTTTCTTATGTAATAATGCTTTAGAAACTATAATAGAGAAAATTACTGTACTCACATTAATTATACATATTAATATTTCACAAATGCAAAATAATAAAAACTATAATAATTTAACAAGCATTGTATAAAAAAACACAAACTCCTTTAAAAAGGACTTAGGTCAACAGACAATTATAGTTCATGTGGCTTGGTGGCAATATATTGGAAATACTAATTTTTAAAAATTTAACAAAGACATCTAGATAACATAAAGAAATCCTAATATCTAAATTTTTCTTTGTAAGAATTAATAACATATATTTAAATATTTATCAGAGAAAATAAATATGCAAATGTGGTTTGAAAAATAAAAGACAAGAAAGGAAACATAAAAGCTTTGGTTTACCAAATATTAAAACAGATTGAATAAGCTTACAGAAAATGGCACAGTAAATAAGAAACTTAAGGGTTTAATTTTTACACTGAAACAGTGAGCTGATTATTAGGTACTATTCTATTACTGTGATAAAACACCACAACCAAGGCAACTTAAAGAAGAGTTTAGTTTATTTGGGCTTATTCCAGAGGGATAAGAGTCCGTCAGGGCAGAGAATCGTGGCAGCAGCTGGCAGACATACTGGCACGGGCAGCTGAGAGATTCCATCTTGAATCACAAGCAAAAAGCAGAGAGTGAACTGGAAATGACATGAGACTTCCTAATCTCAAACAAAGTCAGACCCCAGTAACATACTTCTTTCAGCAAAGTCACACTTTCCTAAATCTACTCAAATAGCATCACAGACTGGGGACCAAATAAGCAAACATTTGAGTCTGTGAGGGACATTCTTACTCAAATTGCCATAATCAGTTAAATACTTGGTGAAACATAAGAAATCAGAGAAGTGTATAAACTCTTAGCAACAAAGAAAGACAAAGAAAAATAGACTTCATAAAAATTAAATATGTAAGTATTAAATACATTGTGAAAAAATAAAAAATAAAAACAAAGAATAATATTTTATAAGGGATTTAGTTTAGTATTCAGACTAAGGAATTCTTACAACTTAATAACAAAAAGATGAACAATGCAGTTAAAAATTGAAAACTATGAGATATCTTTTTATTCCTAGTTAGAAACTGAGCAATGGTGTTGAGTAGACATGTCTCTAAAACAGCATTATAAATGATTCATCAAAATCTGCTTAAGTTAACATATTAAAGAAGAAAAAATAAAAACTACGGGGTTAAAGAGATGGCTCAACACTTTAGAGCATGTGTTATTTTTGCCGAGGATACACGTTCAGTTCTCAGAACTCCCATGACATTTAAAAACTGTTTGTAACTCTAGTTCCAGGGTATTCAGTGCCTCATCTTACCTCCACAGGCTCCTGTATGCATATTGTGCACATACATACCCTAAGGCACACACAGATATTCATTAAATAAACAAGTGAATACAAAAATGAAAACTATGAGATACTTTTATATTCCCATTAGAATACTTACAACAACTAATGAATAAAAGTAGCAATTGTTTTCAGATCTATGAGAGTGTATAGTTGGAGGGAATGAATAATGATACTATTGCTATGAAGTCTTTGATAAATTTTTCCAGATGATAACTGATAGGTGACAAAGAATCCTACTTCCAGTTTGTATTTTCATTAGAAACAAAAGACACATACTCATAGAAACATTTACATAAGTGTAAATGTGTGGAGCTGTATCATTCATAGGCAAAACATAGAAACAACTCATATGTCTATCAAGGGATGAGTAAAAATTGTGCTTCACACATGTAAGAATTGGTGTTCATTTATTAAAAATCAGTGAAGTCTTGATAAATGCAGCAACTTAGATGAACTTCAAAAACATTACATCAAATCCAAGTTTTGAGTCAGACATAACACACCATATATTATCAGTTTCCTATTTAAAAAACTCACCCAACATATGCAAATGTAATTATAGATAATATATTATATGAGCTTCAGAATCTGAGTGCCCAGGTTGGAGAAGACCATGATATCTGGATTTCAATCAAGATTATAAATTATCTTCTCCAAATATCAACAGTGTGCTGTAGTATTATGTTTTTCCAAGTTATGAATATCATAAATGAATTAAGAGTAAGACCACATAGACCCTCCTACCTGAATTGAGTAAACACCAAAATCGGTTTGCAGAAACCTTGTTCTCATTATCATGATACCAACTATATTGCTGAAAATACACCTTCAGACTCATGATTCTCTACCTTTCTAACAAACCAGTAAAGCAAGCATGCATTTACAATGGGCACAACAGGTGGAGGCTTGGATGACAGTAACTAATGGTCCAAAGTAATGCAGAATTTAAAACATAGGAGGCATGTGAAATATTCCTTTACACTGTATAAGTATATGTTGCTGTGATTGGCTTAATAAAGAAGCTGACTGGCCAATAGCTGAACAGAATAAGGTTAGATGGGAGAGCCAAACTGAGAATGCTGGGAGAAAGAAGGATGGGTATGGAGGAGTCACAAACAGATGCAGAGAGAAGCAAGACAGGCATGCAGTGCTGAGAAAAGGCAATAAGCCACGTGGCAAAGTTTAGATAAGAAATATAGCTTAATTTAAATGTAGGAGATAACTAGTAGCAAGCCTGAGCTATTGACCAAGCACTTATAATTAATAATGAGTCTTCTCTTCAGTTATTTGGGAACTGGTGGGCAGAAAAGTCTGCCTACAGAGGCATGTTTAAAGAGCCTTGCCTAGCTGTTTCCCCAATTTCCTTCCAATTTTCTATTGAAATCACCATCCAATAAATTTTTAGAACATGAATCTTCATTCAGCCTCTGCTCACTCAAGACCATACAACATATAGATCTCTGAACACTTTGCATTTCCCTATACTACAATTAGATAAATATAACAAATGAGTTCATATAATCTCAGAGGTTAAAGGTCTTTTTTCCTGTATGGAGTGTCTGATAAGTGATGATGATGAAGTTAAAATAAAAATATCTGAGTGCTAAACCCAAGCTTTGTTCTGTTGCAGTTTAATGGTCCTCACATAGTTGTTTCAATTAAAACTCACTGCAACTTGTCTAGAAAATAGTCTAAATGTAAAACTGGCTTTATAGCACATGTGTTGTCCAGAGCAAATGTATGAGAAATATATGATCCTTTCTAATTGCCAGGCAGTGGTGATTCTGTAAGTGGTTCAGTGCTGATTAAACTATTATTCTCTTCCTGCCTTTCCTCCAGAATAAGCATACCAAAGCACTCACAATATCCATATAAATATAAGCAAGCTCATGAGGTTTTCTTATTAAAAGTCACACACACACACACACACACACACACACACACACACACACACACAAACACACAATCCTCACCCATATTTAACCTCAGATTCCGAGTAAAGAGTTTGTTTTGCCTTTCTCTCTCATGACCAGATTTGATAAAGTTGAATGGTTCTAGACAGACCGCCAGGAGTGAAAAGGTGTCAAGCCTTACCTAGCTGTGAATGCTGTGAACTACAGTAATAACTCACATGGCCAAATCTGCCCATTGATGCCATAGTGGCATAAATGTCAGTGGGTTAAATAATGCTTGTCTGATTGGATTTAAGGCCCAGTGACCTTTCCTTGCCCCACCCATCCCCTTCCTTTTTTCCATCCAAATTCTACAGACCACAATGCCTTCCTTTTGAATAGACCTTCCTTGCAAAATCAGCCAAAAATCTTGAGAGTAGAAATTTATGGACAAAGCAAGCATGCTTACATCTCATGGTCACTGCAACAGCTGTTCCCTCACATTAAAGTATTTACCCTCTGGGGTCAGTTTTTCACTTCCTTCAAGCCTTTGTTGAAATTTAAGTGCTCAGTGAAGTCCACCCTTTCCCCTTGTAATTCTTCCCCTTCACCTCACTCTGATATTTCATTCTTCTTCCTCATGCTTTACCATGTGAAGTATTCTTTGTCATTTTTCACTAAGACATTGTACAGGTTGATTCATTTATTTTGACAGTCTTTGTTCTACCACATTGGAATTTAAACTCCTTAAGGGTTAATATCCTTGTTTCTTTTTCTCTCTGCAGCTGATAGTGTGTACCGTACTCTCCTACTCCTCTCTGCCCTCAGTACTAAGATACTCATTCCTTAACTATAGCCAGGGTTTGAAACTGACAATACAGAAAATATTCTTATACTCATACTCTAATGCAGGACTTCACATTGTTCAATGGAACATTCTTCTCTAAGGATAGCTCATGGCCAAAGCCTAGAAGTATAAAGACTCAGCTTTAGTACATTGATGAGGAAAAATTCTGAAGGATTTTAGTCTTGGGGTTTTTCTGTTATGATAAAATACCATGATTAAAAGAAACTTGGGAAGGAAAGAGTTTGTTTCCTCTTATATTGCCAGGTAACAGTTCATCATTGAGGGAAGTCAGGAAGGAATTCAGGCAGGACAGGAAACTGTAGGCAGGAAGTGATGCCAAAGCCATATATGAGTGCTCCTTACTGGATAGTCTGTGTCTTTTTAAAGGTCCTCTTCTGGTATCCACAGGCACTGCACGCACATGATGCACAGATATATATGCAGGTACTCATACACATAACATGATACATAGCCTGAACTGGCCATCCCTTGTGACCAGACGGATGCGTAGCTCAATTGTCATCAGAGAGCCATCATCTAGCAACTGATGGAAACAGATGCAGACCCATAGCCAAACATTAGGCAGCGTTCAGAAAATCCTGCAGAAGATGGGGAGAAAGGATTGTAGGAGACAGAGGGGACAAGGACACCACAAGAAAACTCATATAATCAACTAACCTGGGCTTGTAGGGGCTCACAAAGACTGAACTGATAATCAGGGAGCTTGAATGGGACTGACCTAGGCTCTCTGCATATATGCTATAATTGTGTAGCTTGGTCCTCTTGTGGGACTCCTAACAGTGTGAACAGGGCCTGTCTCTGACTCTTTTACAGGCTTTTGGGACTCCACTCCTTATACTGGGTCTTCTTGCCCAGCCTTACTGGGGAGGTGATTAGTCTTACTGCAACTTGATATGCCATGTTTTATTGATACTCATGGGAGACCTGCCCTTTCCTGAACAGAAATGGAGGAGGAGTGGATTGGGGGTTGGGAAGAGAAGAGGGCTGAGGGGAAAGGGAAACAGAGAAGAGGAGGGAGGGAGGGGAAACTGTGGCCCAGATGTAAAATAAATAAATAAATAAATAAATTTGTTTAAAAAAATAAACCTTTTAAAATATAAAGGGACTGGGCATCATTCAGGCATAAATAGCACAACTATATCACATTCTCTTCTCGCAAAGCTCAAGGGTCACTGAGGAAGATGAGCAGAAAGATTATGAGAACCAGAAATAGTAGACATTTCCATTGAAACAGTAATTGCTGGACAAGACAGAACTGTTGCACGTGTCAACTCATAGCAGCTGTGATGCATGCACAAGATCAAACCGATCAAAATCCCAGCATGCTGGAACCCAGAATGTACGAGGAGAGGTTCATGAAATCCCTTTCTTAGGTGGGGAGCTATTGGTAACTAGTAGCTTCTGTTTAAGGCAGAGACATCTTCAGAGATGCAGTCCCTGAGAGGCTATCCTAGCTCCAGTAGATAGTCCTGCATTCGCAAACATACAGGAAGCATAGGACATTGAGAGGGAACAAAGGTAGGAATAATGGGGGGAAATTGGAAGTGGGAAATGGGAGTGGATTTGATCAAAATACATGATATGCATGTATGAGATTCCCAAACAATATAACATATTTAAGTGAAAAAAAAGACAATATAAATATATGTGGATTCTCTCCTTATAGCTTGGGATAGAGTAGGGTACAATAAGAGAAGTGATATTCATTGTGAATAGTCATAAATAACCTAGACACAAATCAGCAACCTTATGAGTAGACATTATTTTACTCAACCAGTGTTACATCAACCGGCATCATAAGTACCACCTGGGAGCTTGTTAAAAATGAAGTATCTGAAGTCTCAACCTATGAAGCCAAGATTATAGTAACTTTTTAATATATTTATTGCCTTTCCTCTTTTCATTGTGTCACTAGATAAAGAAAAAATGTTCTCTTTCCAAACATGCAGTATGTCTGCTAACATCCTATCAGCCAAACCAGCATACGTGACTAAGCCAGTCATTATTGCCTGGAGACTGTCTATAGAGCTAAGCAGAGTGAGTGCATAGTTGCTGAGAAGTTTACCAAATGGCACAGAGATTATTAAAGAATTGTGACCATTTTATTCAAGCAGTTACTGTGAAGAAACAAGGACTTGAGCAATGTGTGTTAAAGGTCTTTACAATTGTTTCCTTCAGTGTGTAACTGAGTTTTAAAGTGCCATCTTGTATGCAATGCCCTCTCTTGATGGAATTCTTGAAAGTACAGTTTTGCATGTCTTCCAGCCACACCTTAGTGTCCCACATAAAAAGGTACTCCAGACAGCTACCTGTCAGCCCTTATATTAGCCTATTATTCTAAGAGAAGATTAAAGGTTGTTGGTCACTACATGAATGATTTTGGACTCTTGGCTATCTTTTCTTATGAGGTATGTTAGTTTTGTGTTCCAATCTCACCTTTGCTAACCTCTGTATGAACTAGAAACAGACTATTGCAGTAAGATGGAGCCTACCCCAGGCTCATCACTGTGCTCAAAGAGGTGGCCACTCTCCTAGCTTTGTTTAATTAGTTGTTCCTATTTCTGTTCTGTAGATAAGTAGAGTCATGATTCACTCTGGTTCTTTCATTTAGCATTGTATTTGTGAAGTCTATTCACATTTGTGCAAATGTAAGATTACTACTTGCCCCTTGCTTTTTTTTATATTCCACATGGATATGAACAATTTGGGGCATTCCAAACTTTTAAATATTTGAAATAATCCTTGTAGGATCATTCTTCAATATACTTTTTGTTAGATTCATGTACACTTTTCTTTTTTTAAATAAACTTACATTTTTATTTCATATACACATACTATATTTTTATCATCTCATACCTTCCTCTCTACAGCTCCTCCTTCCAACTCCTTCCATATCCTTTAACCCCATCTCAAATTTGTGATCATATTTAAAATTATTGTTACAATCTCCATATTCATATATACATGTATATATGTTTACACACACATATGTATATATATATATATATATAATGGAATAAGTATATAAATAAAACTTGTTCAATGCATTTAGTGTTGCTCTCATGTGTATATTTTTAGGGCTGACCACTTAGTATTGAATAACCAATTAGAGATCCCATGCCTGGGGAAAATTAATTCTCCTTCTCTTAGCAGTTGTTAATTGCCTGTAGCTCCACAAAGTCTTGTACCCATGGATAAGTGTAGCTCTCAATTCTAATCAAAGATTTATGCACACATTTCTTAGGAGTATATCGCTGTGAGGACTTGCTGAGCCATAAGACTTACATATATTCACGATGATTCTCTCGGTTTCTAATTTGAAGAGGTGAATTTTGAATTTATTCAGAGGGCGATGCTAATAGGTATGTGCTTCTACTTTTAACTTATAACCTTGCAATATTCTACTTAAAACCTAATAAGCCCATTTCTTCATAAGCCTAAACAATTTTTTTTTGAAATTAGGCAGTTTTAAAAACTGCACTAGCTCCTAATTACCCTGCGATGATATACAGTGTATTACTGATACTCTGGTAAGAAATAGACATTCTTGCTTCCAACACTGACATGCATAGTAAAAGTATACTATCACCTCATTGATCAATATTTCCATATAAATAGATAATGAATCTGGGAAACTGCTCTTCTTTTAGAGTCCTGGTGATTCTGTTGAAAAAGAGATGAATTGTTCTAGAGCTAATCTAAGAGATGTATGCTCTTTCTGGACAAGAAATGGACATTGATTTCTTTATCCCCACACATGGGACACTATGGGAGAAGTAGAACATTATTCATGATTTGAGAGAGAAAAGGCCTTTGTGGAGGAGGAGAGAGGGAGACTACAGCCTGTAAACTGTAATAAATTCTTTCTTCCACTGATTAGCCTTTGGTCACAGTGTTTATCACAGTAACATAAAAGAAACAAGAACAATCCTGAAGTCAAACCTTACCATATGGTGAAGAAGAAGAAGGAGGAGGAGGAGGAGGAGGAGGAGGAGGAGGAGGAGGAGGAGGAGGAGGAGGAGGAGGAGGAGGAGAAGAAGAAGAAGAAGAAGAAGAAGAAGAAGAAGAAGAAGAAGAAGAAGAAGAAGAAGAAGAAGAAGAAGCAGCAGCAGCAGCAGCAGCCAGGCAGGAGTGGTGGTAGTGGTGGTGGTGATATAGCTAAAAAACAATTAAGTACCTACCCATTTTGAAGGTTTGAAAATACATTGCTGATCAGTTACTAACAACAGATTTGTCTGAGAGCCTCTGGAGTAGCTGAAAAATGTCAAGCCTGTGGCCTCTCTCTGTCAAGTCATGACCTCCTTCTAGAGTGATCAGCAATGTCCAACCTTTGGCCTTCATCCAAAAACCATGTCTATTAGGTGGAAGTGACCCATGATAGTAAAAGACAAAATACACTGGAGAAACTTCACCTGAGTACCCTACTCAGTAGCAGTTTGAGGTTTTCTGCTCTTTCTTGACATATCTTTGTCATTAGTTGAATAGGAAGACCAGCTGATGGATAACTTCCTTTACAGAGTTTCTAGTTGGTAGATAAATATGGCAAATATGCAGAAAATGGGATATGAATGAAAGTACAAATTAAGAAGCAAAGTGATCCATAAGAATGCAAGAAAGTGAATATTTTTAACCTTACAAATTAAATAAACACAAAGAAGCAAATTTAGTATTGAAATAGCCAATGGCACAACCATATAATAAAATATGTACTTAAGATGTGTTTAAATATTTAGTGATGCTTTTTAATATAGGTAATTAGGCATTTGTAATAGAAAATGGACTTCCTAAGTGTCATAAGCATAGTCTCATAAGTAAGCAAACACATACCCCAGTGGAAAAATTGAAGAAAGTTAAAGGAATATTTTCAAACTTAGCAGGATTAAAGGGAACCAACAGAATTTTAGAGCCTTTGGGAGGAGAAATGGTGAGAGATTCTTCACAATCCTAGCAGGTGTTCAGAAAGGAAACAGCACACAGCAGCCCAGAACTGTGACTGTGGATAGATAATCTCAACCAACTCTTAGTAGCCTGGCATAAGGGTCTCAAACCCATTTCTCCTCTCCTTCAAATCACTAATATACATCTCCCATTAGATGACTCCAACTGGAAGGCAGGAATCAAGGAACTTTTGGGTACAGTACTTAAAAAGGTCACCCTTTCGCTTCAATGCGAAGAATATGTAGAGGGCTATCATGAATATAGTTATATTTCTCAAGAAATAAAGCTCTTGTTTTAGTTCACTTTTTTTTTTAAAAAGTGCATACATACTTTCTACTTTACTGTTATTATTTTTTAAATTAATTTTTATTCATTTTACATACCAACTACAGTTCCCCCTTCCTCTCCTCCTCCCACTTCTCCCTCACTTCCCTAACCCACCCCCATCCATTCCTCAGAAAGGGTAAGGCCTTCCAGAGATCCACATCCAAGCACTAGGCTGGGCTGCTGGAGTCCAGTCCAAGAGAGGGAAGAGGGATTACTGTTATTATTTAATGTTCATTAAACACTTGTGGCTCATTAAGCATTTATTAATTAGTATCTAAATTTGTAAGCCCCTCATACCAGCTATGAAAACCAGGAGAATTTTTCCCCCTTGGCTGTCTTTATCTCACTGAAAGTTTTTTTTTTTTTTTTTTTTTTTTTAGCAAATGTTACAGGGTTATGTAAAATCTTTGAAAAAAATATCAACAATCAGCTTCAAAAGGTGAATATAAAATTTCCCAAAGCATCTGTAATTATATTAGAATTTTACAGAGATGACATTATCTTCTATCTTCAAACCTATGTTTATGTGGTAAAATACCTGGTTCTTACCCATTCTGTCTCTTCTGCTACTGATTTAGGAATTCATGTAACTATTTATTCTCTTGCTCTATAGAAAAGATTGCTTACCATAGCAACCCCTGCATTAGCATTCAGCTTCTTGGTTAGAGAACACCTTCCTACAGAAAGGTACATCAATATGCAAAGTGAACTCAACTTTATAAATAACATTTTAAGGGGAAGAATGCTATTATATTAAAACTCATAATGAAGAGGACAACTCAAGCTGAAGACTAGCACTTGTTTAAGGCTCCTTTGCAGATATTTAATCTGCATATTTTTTTTAATTCTGTCATTCTGTTCCTATTGTACTTCTAAGCCAAGATAGGTTGGAAATGATGAAATATTATGCACAATATATGCTTAGCATAGGAAGCTTGTTGTTCTCTACTGCAGGTCTCAACTTAGGTCAGTTTTGCCATAGAGTTATCTTTCTTCTACTACAAAATAAAGCAAAGTCCTGGTCTTGTCACTCAACTTTTAAAGTGAAAATATTTGGTTTAATTTTTCAAGAGTATTTCCTTGATTTCAGTCAAGAGTGTAAAACAGTTTTTGTTTGTTTGTTTCAGCACTTACTAACAATTAAGATAGCATTTTAATTAGGGAAGAGAAAAGAAATTGACTTGTGTTCAAAATGGTAGTCAAAGCTTCTGTAACCAAGCTCAGCGAAAGGGAGGAGGGCATTATTACTTCTGTTCCAATGGTCAGGTAACTTCCTGCCTTTCTGAGAGTTCAGTTCATTAAAAGAAGCTTGTTTGGAGGAACATTAGAGCACTACCTACCAATAAAGATAGTAATAGCTTAAACTGTTAATGACTTGCATATCCTGTTTCTGCTCTTGGAAAATTTAGCTCAAAGGAGAACAATGGTTAAACAAGAATAACAAAAGCAAACATACATGGTGGCCTTAGGGAGACTCAGGGGATGTAGGAGTCAAGAGAAGTGAAATGGATCAAGTATCTAGGGAAATGTATCAGGGAGGAGAAGAATAAAGAATGAGATTATCTTTGTGTTCTTGGAGAAACTCTTTCTTCAGCATGCTTTGTGTCCAAGGACTACCTGGACCTCTTGAGGCAGGACAGAGGATTTACAGTGAGTATCATGCCTCTCAGAATCATGAACAATAATGCCAGACTGCCCATATATTTGTACTAGACACATCTTCCCATGAAAATGTTATGGTCTGTGCCTTCAAATTAAACACCCTTCAAGCAGCCTTCATCAAAATGAGAATGTGGGTGCTTGGCCATGATGCCATGAACTTTCAGGAAGACTTAACTCAACAATTAAGGGTCTGGCCTTCTGAAGTGACCTTACCATGGAAAAGCAGAATCTGTGAGAGAATGAAAGGTTCATTCAGCATGGAAAAAAGCAGAATGAAGAATCAGCCCACAAATAAATTTAATCAGGCCTTTTATAGTTGCTAGTGTTTTGTGGCATCAAATGATAGACTGATCAACCAGTGAGCAATTAGAATAATGTCACCTTTATTTTCAGTTGTTATCGTTGTTGCAAACCTCTTGCCAGCTTCTTTAAACCTATAATGCTCAAATGTTAGCAAACATTAGCATTTCTTGGAGAGATGACAATCTGGTAACATCAGGAGCTCCACCCTTGATCTGATTAGTATCTATGAATTTGCATTTATCAGCAGCTCCCAAATATAATTCTGTTGGTAGAGACGACAGTTTGAGTAACACTGAGACTCCTCAGATGGCCCAAAAGCTTGTTGTATTTTAACAAACTGCAAGGTGAAATGGATGCTCTCCCTATGGTGTAAGAAGAACTATTTTAAACCCCTGGTTCTTGGTCTCAGCTTAACACTGGATGAGTCTCAGCTTAACAAGGAGTTGCTTAGTGACTACCTATGGCTGGGTCTCACCCAGTCTGTTCTGATGAAATCAGAGTGGCAAACACCTTGCCAAAGGGATTATGTGAAAGCCCCTTACAGGTCAATGTACAGTCAAGCTTCAATACCTGTGTTTTAGACCATAGCTTCATTTCTAGGTTATAAGCCTAGACTAATGGCAATGTGTTCTTTTCATTATGTGTCTCTGGCAGGATAAAAGATGTAAAAAAAATTTTGGCATCTGAAAGGAAATAAGCACTGCCAGCCTTGTGTGAAGTCAAACCCAAGTTACTTTATGTACTGTTGGGAGGGTGAGTAATGGAGAACTCAATTCAAAATTGCTGGGAGTGAGTCAGCCGGACATGAAAGAATTTGGGCAAAATAGCAAGTTCTATAAATCTGTAGAAATGAAACCCATTTAGTTACTTCTGAAGGGCCAAATGTGCTATTTAAAATGCTCCAATAGAGCATTACATTCCACAGCTGCTTGTAGCTTTAAGGCCAAATTCTCATACCCTAAAGTGAGGAAACAGAAGTAGGAACATTATCAAAAGTTACACATACTACTGTGATTTTAATTAAGTCCCAAAGATTCCAAGGACCCCCATCCAGCATTACTAGATATATTAGTCTTTGCCACGTGATTTAAACAGATTTCTCTAGATAGTCCCACATTTGACTCAGATTTCAAATTATTAAGATAGGAGGGTATTTTAAATTTGAGACAGTAGATCCCTGAAAATAAACTAATGTTCTTATGTTATTTATATTTGATAAATCCAACTCGGATTTAAGGAAAGAAATATGGCTATTAGGCAAAATCAGAGCCTTAGAAATTCAAAACAGATTCCTCATTCTTATTGACCTTGAGGAAGTTCTTATTTACTCTTGTTTGTTTGTTTTGATTTTTTTAACTTTCTGAATCTCTGTCTCTGTCTTTGAATGATGAGAATTACTTCTTGTACTCCATGACTTTAATAGTGTAAAATGGTTTTAGCAGGGCCTTGGTGTCCGCAGAATCCTGTATGGTTGGAGTCAACTGAAAATCTGTCATGTGCGCCTCTAACTTTGAATTGAAACAGTGAGGTTGACTCTGTGACACAAGGAAGGGTTCAGGGGATATCCACTCCTCTCTTTCCTGCCATGTAATGGCTGTTGTTTTTCACTGTCCACTCAGTCTCTCTTTTCTGCCATGTAATGGCTGTTGCTTTTCATTGATATGACTTCAGAGACTGGAAGAGTGTTTGCTTTTTCCCCTATGATCTGCGTTCAAATCACTCTCATCAGCTGGGAATCCCCCTTTTACAGAAAGTTATCAGTTGACAATTTTCCCCTCCACTGGTTTGTTCTTAACCATCCCTTTGAAACGGTGTTACACTTTCTTTATAGGCTTAGCAAAAGCCAGGCCATTTCAAGGCCTACCCTGTCTTTACTTCTCTTTGATTAGACCACTAGGAAAACATTTCTCTAACTGGGTGGTAAACTGACAATGACTTTGAAGCCTTCAGTTCCCCTAAATAAAATTCTCTGTTAAACTGCTTGTATTCCATTCTGAGGCATATCTATCTATATTCTAGTTAGTGAAAAGGAACATTAGGTATTTTTCAGTGCTGTTAATGAGCTACCCCAATTCCTAACCTGAGCTACATGGACATATAAAATAACTATTGTAGTGTGTCTGATGTGTGTGTGTTTCTTTGTATACCCCACGATACACAAATTAAAATTAATAAAGATGATGGTGGGGATATAAATATGAAAAATGAATCTGGTTTTCTACTCCCTTATTTATAATCATATAGTTTTATAACATTTTGAAGCATAAAAGTTTTCAATAAAAAATGTAGTTACATATGACAAGACGTAGCTTCAGCTAGAAAGAGCTGAAGCAAGATGCCTGGTTTTCCTTCTATGAAAGCCAGTTCTAGATTTCATTCTCTAAAAAATAGTATCAGCAGGTGCAGATAATCACACACACACACACACACACACACACACACACACACACACACACACTTTGCTTTGATAAAAGGAAAAGAGGTGAACTAGGCATACTTGCTTCTATTTTGATCAGAAACAGAAAAGAATGGGACAGAGTTTTGTTTACAGTGAATATCAACACCTTCCCGTTAGGTGCCAAAAGTTTTTTCTTAGAACACAAACTTATTGAAAATATGTTAAAATGCCTTACACATCTTACTAAGAAAAAATACAAATCCTCAGAGTTCTTCTTGATATATTAAATTACTATAGCAATCCTGTTAAAACTCAAGTTCAGAGGCTAGAGATGGTTCAGTGGTAAGACCATTCACTGTTTTTTTTGCAGAGAATCCTAGTTAATTTCCCAGCACCCACCTGGCAGCTCAAAATTGTTTGTTCCAATTCCAGGAGAAGTTTTTACAGGCACCAAGCATGCATGCAGTGCACAGACATACATGTGGGCAAAATAATTATATACATAAAATAAAACAAATTTAAAAAAATTGAGTTCATATGAATTTTCATACAATCATGAGTCAATGGCAAAATAAACCATTTAGAGTATGAATCTGCTGAATTGAAATCTGACTCTAACACATTCATATCAATTTTCAGGGCCATGGTTTCTCTTTTGTAAAATTAATTGTTAATATAGGCATTCGTCAAGCTCTCGGCCAGCTCTGAATCTTGGTGGTCCAATTTTCAATGGGCTTCACACAATTACTTAGAAAATCAAAGTTATACTAAGTTTTTTTTACATCCTCCTTTTTTCCCATTTAGTACTTTTCATAACTTGGCTATTTATTTTACAAAAGTCTGGCAATTGTTTAGGCCTTAAATCCAAGTTCATATAAGAGATGGATATCAAGAAGAGGACACAAGGAACATGAACCAGAAGGATAAGGCAATGCACATCTGTCTACTACCTCTACTCTCATTGATGACTTTGCCTTATGCTATTGGAGAGAACTATTCATATTTGTTCCTTAGGAACCACTTCTAGGTAGTCAACCACTGTCTCCAAGAGGTCCTTGATGGATAGATGAAATCCAGTAATGAATTGGGGTTGACTCAATTCTTGGAGCCTTGTAATATCAGTCTTACATCTCTACCCAATGTCATGCTCAGGGACAACTTATCAGTGGCTTAGAATTGGCTGCAACAGGAATATTTATAAAACCAACCACAAAACCAACAAATACTACAAGTCATGGTTTTACTGAAGTAAGTTGTTGTGGGCATCTCAGGTGGGTATTACACACAATATGTACCCCACCCCTACATTCAGAATTTTTAAATGTTCTGTCAAAGTGAAGAGTAAAACTGGAGCATCTCTTTCCCAAATGTCCTTCTTTCATAATTTCCCTCCCATGTAGGATACCTATGCAATCATTATTTAGATGTGAAAAGCTGTATAATTATTTACAACGTCATAATGCTTTAGAGCAGTGCTTCTAAACCTTTATGCTGTGACACTTTAATACAGTTCTTCACAATTGTAGTGACCCTCAACCATAAAATTATTCCATAGCGGTTTCATAACTCTAATTTTGCTACTGTTATGAATTGTAATGTAATCACTCAATATGTAGGATATCTGATATGGGATCTCAAGGAGGTCACAGCCTACAAGTTGAGAACCACTGTCTTAGAATGAATTCAGAATGGAAAAACAAAACCAGAATTCCTACTTGCCTAAACTAAATTATCATTGGTGATATATCCTGTAGCTTATTACTATTGTTATGAGTTTTCCACAGAGAGTCTTGAGAAATGAGATTCTTTGCTTGACCTCTCTGCTTAATTTAGGCTTCTCCTAAATCTCCACCATGATAGAAAACACTGCAGCAAACACCTTTCTATGCCCCAAATAGCAGAGAAAGGCTTAAGAATAAAACTACAAACTGCTACTTTGTTTGGAGCCACGCACTCCCTGAATTGTTGACAACATGGGGGAGAAGATGGCATGAACTATTCAATCATGGCCAAGAAAAATTCAGCTGTTTCTGTAGCAGTTGAGAGAACCTGGTGATTTATGGGAGTCCTTTAAATGCTAACTGAATGTTGTATGTGGGTGTGTTGAAATGTACTGCCAGGTGGTTCTCAAAAGAGCCTGCCAGGGTTTAAATCAGCCCTATCGTCAGGATCAGAGCAAATGTCTACTCTTTTTCCATCATTCTCCAGTTCTATATCAGCATTAGGACACCTGTTAGAGATGGTGTCACCTGATGCATAGAGTCAAATAGAATTGGGGAGAGTTTGGTAACAGCAAATAGAGTGCTGTGAGTGAGGCCAAGAGCTTCTGGGCAGGTTTCTTTGCCAAATTTACCTCCAGATTGCTGGGTGGGCTTGTTCCTGAACCTATCACTCAGGCAACAAATCACGCCAACTGATCTGGTACACTGTGTTCCCTGGTAGCTCTGCTTTGAATATGTTTGTGTATATCTCCACCTGCTCTGCTCACCCGAGTGAAGGTTCTGCTGCTGAATGCATTCAGGTCTTTTTTATTAAATTCTTTATTTAATGCAATACATGAGGCATGCCAGATACAATTGCTCACTGTAAAATAAGGTACTGTGTCTGTTGAGGAAAACTGTGTCCTGATTTTATGAGACTGACAGTCTGATAGAAAAGAGATATTAAAATGCCCATGTTAAAAGGTGCATGAGATGCAGACTCTCATATGAATTGTAACTAAGATTAAAAAAAAAAAAAAGGGTGGGAAAGGAATCAATCTAAATAGGGATATGTAAAAACAGTAGTTTCATGGGTGTAGAAGCATGGGTAATGTTTTAAATACTGAACAGAATAAAGGAATTCTGAGAAAAGGGTGTTTCATAGATACACAGGAAGACAAGAAGATTGCTTAATTTTATGGTCTGCTTTTTAATCGCATCTCTTCTGATGCTAAATGTGTACATGTCTGCATCAAACAATGTTCCAAATCTATGCAGATATTAACACATGTCCTATAATTTTACTCAATTTTGATGATAACTTCCAGAACTTATTGAAAACCCCATAGGTTAGAAGCTCATCCTGAAGTTCAGATGCCAAACACAGAGTTTAGCTCAGCACTTCTTGCATTTCATGGTTTACCATAAAGTTGTTATAAAACATTGCCAATATGTACACAGATACAAATTCTATTAGGGTCTCAAGTACAGAAAGGTTTGTCCCATGAAGTTGGGTTGCACCTTCTTCCTACCATATGAATACATTCAATTAAACAAAGGTATCAGTTGTATTATGTAATTGTTGTAGTTTTAATCTCCAGCCTTCTTTACTTTCTGGATGTTATGGGTAGGAGTGTGGCGTGTGAGTTCCAACCACTCAGTAAGTTGTTTTAGTTTGCTTGCTTTGTTTGTTTATTTGTTTTCTAGAGATCAGCTCCCTCATTAGACTGTCCACTGGCTCTATCTTCACCCATCTCATTAGCATAAGCACAGAGGTTACTTTTCATTTCTTCTTTAGGAATAATAGACAGTTCTATCTTGGTGGGAAATCTAAAGGATTTAGAAGTTTTGTGCCAAGCACTGAGGACAAATTTAAATATTATTCTATTATTCTATATAATGATATAGACCTTTTTTTCATAAAGGGCTCTATACATGGCTGATTAATAAATGTAGCAGTAGAAAACACCTTGAAGTGTCTGAGAACTGGTGTATGGGACATTGGTAGTCATTCTATTGGGACAGAAGATCTATTATTCCTATATCAAAGATGATATCTTAATTTGATTTCCTCAAGAGAAGGTCTTAGCACACATGGCACAAGTAGTCTACTTGGGTAATGATCCCAACAAACAGCACCTATGAGAGGAGCTGAGTGAGACAATGAAGGAACAAAACTCAATAAGAGGAATGGGTGAATTTCCTTCTTCATAGACAAGATGAGGGTGATATGAGGTGAGATGACTCTTGTTTATAAAGCAGAATTTAAGGGGGTATAAATATTCAGTAATCATAATAAACAATATTTAAATGAAGAAAATTCAGAGCATCAAAATCTTCATGACACCTCCATAACAAATAAATTATCAAGAGTTTTAAATAGAAAGGAAAGATCTAAAATCTGACAGTGCTGTTCTAGATCATACCAAAGCCTGAGGCAAATGAAAAATATATTCATGTATTTTTTAGGTGATTATTTTTTAAGAATATTAAAGGAACTGAAAAATATCACAAAATTGAAATTATGTGTGTTAAAACTTATATACTTTCTAATTTAAATATTTTATTTATATCAAATCATTTAATTATAATTTTACTTCACTGGTTTTCATGGAAATACATTCAATAATATTTTCTTTAAAAGTGTTAACCATTTAAACATATATAAAAATAAGTATATAAAAATATACATATTTTGTATTGCTTCAGACTGAAATATGGCTTTGCATTGTACTTTCATGCACTTAAGCTTCTGCAAATCCCTTTTGATTATGCTCATGGGAAGTTATAAGACGAAGATGTTTATCCATCAAGTCTTATCCTGCGTCTGTTAGGGACTCTCTCTCTGTAATTAATTCTTTGGTATTATACTCTCAACATTCTCCTAGGTGAGGCCAGAACTTACAGGAAATTCACTGCTATCATCTGTGATGTGTATCTTTGATGAGACTTGAAGAGGTACAGAAATACCATTGAGGCTCACATCCCACATCCTCCACTGAGGTATGAGGTGTTCATGAGAGCTTATGTAGAAACACTTCTCTGGATCCTTGTACATAGTAGATTTGGCAGTGAGGAAAGCTGTAAGAAGGCTGACCAATTTCGAGGCAACTGTATTTTTACTTTGGAGATAATTTAGGCCTGAGGTAGGAGGGTATCTGTGGAGCAATGAAGAAGCTTTCAAAGGATATAAATCACTGAGTTCATTCACTAAATGAATATATTGCACAAAAAATATAAAAAGAGGTATAGATTACCATGGGGTTCCCCACCATGACCGAAATAACAGGGATTATTTCAGAGTGGAGAGGCTGATAGAAAGGACATATTTTGTGTTAAGAGAGGCCTTGCATTGGAAAGGGTGTCTGGTAGAGCTCTAAGATCCATGAGCACAAATGATTTGATTGCACAGGAGTTTTAGAACTGATTTTGTGTCATAAAACAGTTACAGAACCTTAGCAGCGTTGAAAGAGCTTGACCTCCCACTCTGGCTTAGTGAAACAGAGTGATCTGGTTTCTATCTGTAGGCGTTAACTCTTAACTGCACATGGTGGCACATGCCTGTAACCACATCACTCAAAAGATTGAGGCAAGAGGATCAGTGTTTTCAGGTCAACCTGACCTACAAAATGAAACAATGTCTCAGAACAGTAAGAAAAATAGTTTGGTTATTTGATACCATGAGAAAATGGGGCATTGGAAAACTGGAAACAGGGAAATTAAACTGAAGTTTGTTACAAGGGCCCAAGTGGGTAAAAATAGCGGTTGTGGCCATCATGGACTTAACTAATTTACAGTGGCTTCTGTCCTTTAGGAGTAGTTGCTTTATTGTGGTCTAGATCACTGAACCATAGATCTTGTGGCAGTTAATCTTCATTGTCAACGTGACTAGATTTAGAGTCATCTAGAAGACTGGTGAAGCATACCTCTGGATATGTCTGTGAGGACCACTATGGAGAATATCGACTGAGAAAGACCCACTGTAAAAATGGGTGCTATCATTCCTTGAATTAGAGGTTCAATCAAACTAAAGGGAAAGGAGAAATCTATCTCACCTTTTGTGTACTTTTTATAGTCAAGAATCAAAGAATAGCCTCTGCCCCAGGCCCCCACTTTCACAACGCTCTTCCCAAATACATGAAGCTAAGCAAATAAGGACTGAATCCTCCCAAATCATAAGGCAAAACAAACAAATCCTTCTTTCAAGTTGTTTGTGTCAACTCTTTGCTCACCGTGATGATAAAGGAGTTGTATTTGGGCATTGAGAACTGCTTGTTTTCAGCTGAGAGAATGCAGGAGTAAAGTAAAATGATTTGGGAAAATGGTATAATTTATGCAATTTCCACATGGCGCTGATGACTGTAGCTACGAATTAGAGAAAATGGAGGTGTATGAGACACAGCCCAGAATCTCAAAGAAGACAGTTAGGAGACTAATTGTGCCGCCCCCAAGATTGAAATTTTAACCTACAGTAAATCAGAATGTGACCTTGTTTTAAAAAAATTAGGATTTTGGAGAAATAATTAATTCAGATAAGGTCATATAAGAGTGAGACTGGCCCTCTATCCAACAGAAAGGATATTCTTAGAAGAAAGGGAAAATTCAGACTCAGAACAGACACCAAAAAAAGATAACACCAATGCAGAGACAGTGTCCTAGTTTGCCTTTTTGTTGCTGTGATAAATTACTGGCCAAAGACAACTTTGTGTGTGTGTGGGGGGAGCCGGGGTGTGGTGGGGGGTGTGGTTACTTGGTTTAGAAGTTACAGTTCCTCAAGGAATACTAAGGCAGAACTCAAACAAGAACCTAGAGGCAAGGACTTAAGCAGAGACCACAGAGGAAATCTACTGCCAGGCTCACATTCGGCAATCCTTATACAGCCCAGGCCCATCTGCCCAGGGATGGTACTACCCACAATGGTTTGGGCCCTGCTGCACCAATTAGCAATTAAGAAAATGCCCCACAGAGTGCCCAAATACTAGTCCTAGGGAGACAATTCCTTGAGACTCCGTCTTCACAGGTCTCTCAAGTTGTCACCTGATGCTAACTATGACAAGCAGAGATTAGAGTGATGCTGCCCAGTACCAGTCCATGCTGAGGATCAATGTCAACCATCAGAACCTAGGCAGAAGCAAGGATGACATTTCCCTAGATCTTTAAGAAAACATGCTTCCTCTGACTTTCAGACTTCTACTCTACATCTGGGATAGAAGTATATTTTTATACTTTTCAGCCACCAGTTTTGGGTACTTTGTTTTGTCAGCTATAGAAAATGAATACAAAGACCCAGCGTTAGAAGTGAGTGGGGACACAAATAAATATGGTCAAGAAATACCAATGGGAAATGCAGAAAAGTAGCTAGAATGTATAATAACACAATATCACACAAATGGATCATTTTGAGAAGCAAGGTTTAAGATCAGACAGGTAAATGTGGCTGAGCAGTAAAGGAGAATGAATGGTCCACATGTCTGTTTATGGTCCTCTTTAGAGAAGTCAAAAAGACATGGAACCATAAAGTAGATCCCAAAAGGAGAGGTGACATTGTGCAGCCTTTGCATAAAGCCTCTATGAATCATTATGTTGTAGCAGAAGGGAACAAGACAAGATGTCATGAAACCATGGAAGTGTAAGACTCTAGGGTTTGGTTTATTTTTATTTTGCTTTCAGTATAGTAGAGGCTTGAACTTGATATTTGAGAGCAAATTTTAATTAATATGATCATAAAGGAAAACAGAAATGAAGGATAGAGGCCGGTATATAAGACAGGATGAAAAGGTGCAACACTAAACGTAAGAGTCAGTTTAGGGGATCAAGAAACAGTGATGGCGCACGCCTTTAATCCCAGCACTCGGGAGGCAGAGCCAGGCAGATCTCTGTGAGTTCGAGGCCAGCCTGGTCTCCAAAGCGAGTTCCAGGAAAGGCGCAAAGCTACACAGAGAAACCCTGTCTTGAAAAACCAAAAAAAAAAAAAAAAAAAAGAAACAGTGATAGAAATGAAACCTAATCTGGGTTCTAGTTTTGCTTCAGTCTTTACCAATTAGCACAACTTAAGCCTGGTGCATGCCTTGCTGAGTCTTGGTTTGGCCACTGATAAAATGTTATAGGGAGTAGTGAGAAAATGAGATGCCAAATTCACTTTATTTCTTAAAACATGTTAAGTAATTATTAAAATTTAAAAATTATCAGTATTCTTATATATTCTTCTATCTATATACCTATCTCTTACAGACATACCTAAAGATTACTTGACAAAGAGAAGGTGTTGGAAAATCATATTTCCTATCCTCTCGTAATCCTCTCTTTTCCTTGGATAAAATATAGTGGGCTGGGCATAGACACAGGAGAATTTCTAAGTAATGAAATAAACTGAAGGGTATACTTCTCAGGGGATTTATCTTTGTCACGAAATTCAGGTTGATTCTGGAAAAGAAACTGGTGGAGATTCATATGAACTAAAAACATTTAGGACAAACCCTGTTTGGAATGAAGCAGGCAAAAATAAAATAATTATGAGGAAACCTGAAAAACTTTGGAGGGAGAAAATACATTTTTGAGGAATAAAAGAAAATGACTATCACTGCCATGGTAAGTGTAGTTTCTTTTCTCTTTCTTTTAAAAAGTTATTCTATCTATCTATCTATCTATCTATCTATCTATCTATCTATCTATCTATCTATCTATCTATCTATGTGTGTTTGAGTGTGTGTGTGTGTGTGTGTGTGTGTGTGTGTGTGTGTGTGTGTGTCACTATGTGTGAGTATGCCATATGTGTGCAAATGGTGCCGTCAGAAGAGGACATTGGATTCCCTGGAGCAAAGTTGCAAGTGGTTATACTTTCTGATGTAGGTGCTGCAAACTGAACTTGGATCATCTAGAAGAATAACGAGTGGTCTTAACTGCTGAGTAATCTTTCCAGCCCCCAAGGCAGATGACCCCTTTACCAGATGATCTCCAATACTTGTCATTCACATCCATGTCCAATCTATACCCATTGTATAGGAGTTAGATTTTAATGATCCACACCCAGCAAACAAAGTACAGAGCAAGTAATGGGATATCCTTTCTAAGACTGCATCGTTAAATTATTGTGGGTTGGGACCTGGGAGATGGCTCAGAAGTTAACAGCAGTTGTTGTTCTTACTGAGGACCTAGATTTACTTCCCAGCACACACATGGCAGCTTACAGCCACCTCTAATTCCAGTTCCAGAGAATTTGGCACCCTCTTATAAACTCTGCAGGCATCAGGCACACATGTGGCACACATATACACATGCAGGCAAAACACACACACACACACACACACACACACACACACACACACACACACACACACATCAAGAACACTGTGGCTTCCATCCTAGGCTTTGTTTTCTTGTTATTTCTTGAATCATTTACCCCTGAGGAAGCAAGATGACATGTTATGAGGCAGTCCTAGAGAGGTGAATGTGGCAAAAGAGTCCAGCCTGTAGATGTGACTGCATTTCATGAAAGATTTTGAGTTAGACACAGCTATCTAAACAGAATTCTGATCCTAAACCATACAAATTCTGGTTCATTTCTTTTTGTTTAATTCATTGCTTGTTATTAGATTACCAATACACTCACCACCAATTAGAGAGTGGAAACATACCATACTATGATGTTTCCCCAGCACTGAGGGTCAAGCAGCTGTGACAGTTATTAGTCATTCAGAAGTATAGCTTTCTTTCATGTATAACTAACCAAGTCTTTCCTGGTGTAAAGCCATGCTTCTAGTTAGAGGACATTGGTCATACCTGGGATTGTGAAGGGAAATCTTCCTAATGGTAGTGTCTATCTGAAAGCCCCAATTGTTATTGCTCGGTGAATGTGGCAATCTCATAAACTCATAAAAATTAGTGAGTCAAGGAATCTCACTAATCAGCCACAAGCAGGCACAACTTATAGCCATGAACGGGTCCATTTTAGTTGGGATGTTCCCAAACTTTATCTAAGTCACTAGTGCTTAATGTAAGGATGTTCCAGGGATTCCAAATTGGGATTTATAGGAGAATATGTTTGAAGATAAACTTACAGTTCACACCTTACAAGGATAAGGTCATCTGGGGCTGGTACCTCTATTCTTTAGGGTTCACAGAGGTCCCAGACTCAGAAAGACAAACATGGTATGTACTCACTCAGAGGAAGATACTAGATGTGGAACAAGGATGACTGGACTGCTACTCACATCACCAGGGAGGCTACCTGGAAAACAGGACCCCAAGAAAGACACGGGAATCGCCCAATGACAGAGAAATGGAATGAGATCTATATGAACAGCCTGGACATGAGTGGGGGTAATGAAGGGTGAGGGTCGAGGGAAAGAGAGCT
This sequence comes from Peromyscus californicus insignis, assembly GCF_007827085.1. Classification (NCBI taxonomy): domain Eukaryota; kingdom Metazoa; phylum Chordata; class Mammalia; order Rodentia; family Cricetidae; genus Peromyscus; species Peromyscus californicus. The sequence goes on from NW_026294595.1 coordinate 113,620,980, forward strand.
TGGGAGAGCGGGAGATCCCAGCTGGATCAACAACAGAGAGGGAGAACAAGGAATAGGAGACCATGGTAAATGAAGACCACACGAGAATAGGAAGAAGCAAAGTGCTAGAGAGGCCCAAAGAAATCCACAAAGATACCCACACAACAGACTGCTGGCAATGGTCGAGATACAGCCCTAACTGACCTACATGGTGATGGGATGGCCAAACACCCTAATTGTTGTGCTAGAAACCCCATCCAACTACTGAGGGATCTGGATGCAGAGATCCATGGCTAGGCCCCGATCGATCTCTGGGAGTCCAATTAGTGAGAAAGAGGAGGGTTTATATGAGCGAGAATTGTTGAGACCAAGGTTGGATAAAGCACAGGGACAAATAGCCAAACGAATGGAAACACATGAACTATGAACCAATGGCTGAGGGGTCCCCAACTGGATCAGGCCCTCTGAATGGGTGAGACAGTTGATTGGCTTGATCTGTTTGGGAGGCATCCAGGCAGTGGGACCGGGTCCTGTGCTCATTGCATGAGTTGGCTGTTTGAAACCTGGGGCCTATGCAGGATCGCTTGGCTCGGCCTGGGAGGAGGGGACTGAACCTACCTGGACTGAGTCTACCAGGTTGATCTCAGTCCGCGGGGGAGGCTTTGCCCTGGAGGAGGTGGGAATGGGGGGTGGGCTGGGGGAAGGTAAGGGGGGCGGGATGGTGGAGAACGAGGGAATCCGTGGCTGACATGTAGAACTGAATTGTATTGCAAAATAAAAATTAAAAAAAATTTCTTTCTTCTATTTCTTCACCCAGTTATTGTTTAGTAATGTGTTGTTTAGTTTCCATGAGGTTGTGTACTTTCTGTAGGTTCTATTGCTGTTGATATACTATTTTCTTTCTTGGTAGTCAGGTAGAATAAAGAATGTCATTTCAAAAAAAAAAAAAAAAGAATCTTAACATCATAAGCATTGCGATATGGTTCCGATTTTGATCTCCAGTGCTTGTCTAATGCGTTTTGAAGCACCACTGTCCTGGCTTGAGAGTAAAAGTCTGCCTTCTAGTCATTACAAAGATGTTGTTCTCTCCCACTTCTACACTAGGGCTCACCATTCACTGAGACTTCTAGGAATCTTGGAATGCTTTAAATGGAATTTTCCATGTAAAGCAATTGGATTTTGACAGAGCAGTTTCAGGGGCTCATTTCAAAATCCAACTGATGCTAAAGGGAAGTCTCCAAAAGATGATAGTAGGAAGAACAAATATTGTTCCCAACTGAGGAAAAATTGTTAGTGGAACAAATAGGTAGTGGAACCTGACTCTATTCCTGAATAGCTCCCAGGGACACATGAGTGGACACATGTCTCCACTCTTTCCATATGACTTCATCACACACTCCTTCCCAATCCTTACTTCCCTTCACATTCCTTAAGGAAAGCAGTTTCTCCTAAGAAGCAATCTAACAAGAATTAGATTTTTTTTAAATAAAAGAAAAACACTTTTACACTTTTGTTGTATCATCCCTTCCCAAAGACCTCAAATGTACAATTACTAGCTGATTAGACAGAGAAAAGTCCAAGAGTAGGACTCAGTTTAAATAAATGCCTTTGTGATTTGAATGTGCTCTCTCTCTACATATGCATAAAGACATTTAGAGAACCCAGAAGCGAGTTATGATGCAACAATTTCTATGAACAGTAATTTATAAATAATTTATACAGTTTTGTGTCCATATAGTAGTTAATTCTATAGCCTAACAGTCCCTGAGCAACCAGTGAATTCAAAGCATCCCTGTTTCTGTAACTCTTGTTGCTAGGGTCCTGCTGAGATCTTCTTTGCCTGTAATAACAGTGTTTATTGCTGTCTGTTGAGAACTGGTGTTGTGAAAGACTCTGTGCTGAGGATTGAAAGCTTTGTATCCACAATCAATGTCATCCACACTAACCTGCAAAGTATTGTCTTTCTGGTCTTAAATAAAGAAGCAAAAACTCAGAGGAGCTAAATAATTTGCCCAAATCTCTAAGGTAGGAGATGGCAGAGCTAGTCAGAGACCTAGATCTCTCCTGATTACAGACACCTTATTCAATCTGTCCCCTTTAGACTGGCTTGCAATTGGTCAGGAAATAGCTGAGACAAGTATTTGTTTTGTGGGTGGTTTATTTATGCTGTGAACTCAGAGGTTGGAAGACAGGGATGAGACAGTGAGGAAAGGAAGCAAAGCCAACATGAGTGTGCTGTGCTGACTATGTCCCTGTAGGAAACTGAGATTTGACACATTTTAGAGCTTTGTAAACAGCTTGTAGGTCTTTCTCAAACTTCCAAATGAATGGAGAGGAATGGTGATCCATCTCTCCAACCTTGAAATGGGAGCTCATGCACTCTGGACCAACATTTAGGGAGCCTGCATGGGACCGAACTAAGCCCTCTGCATTCTTGTGACAGTTGCGTAGCTTGGTCTGTTTGTAAGGCTCCTAGCAATGAGATCAGGACCTGTCCCTGATGCTTAGCCGGCTTTTGGGAACCTGTTCCCCATGCTGCATTGCCTCGCCCAGCCTTAATGGGGGGCGGGGGGAGGCTCAGTCCTGTCTCAACTTGATGTGCCATGCTTTGTTCAAGCCCGTGGGAGGCCTGCCCCTTTCTGAATGGAGATGGAGGAAGGGTGGATGAGCAGGTAGGAGATGAAAGTTGGGGAGCAGAGAGAACATGAGAAGAAGATAGAGGGGAAACAGAAAAATTTTAATTACATTTAAAAAAAAATGCCACATGCCTAGACCCCTACTTGCTTTAGGAGACTTAAAAGAGGTCTAGAGAAAATGGGAAGGGAATAAATAAGGTGAGAGGCATGGAGTGACAGGATCCTGGGACAATGAGGACCTGCCTGTGCAGCCACTGCTGGGGTCAAAGGTTAGCTTAGATGTGAGCTAAGGCACAGGGGCCTACTTCCATTGCAGCCTCATGCCCCAGATTCAGCCCTATTAACCACACTGATGTAGTACAGAGCCTTCTCTTGCGTTGGCTTTGGAAAGGCAGTGAAACTTGAAGAGTCTGGTATGCCCAAGTGAAAACCACCTCCCCAGACAGTTTAAGGGAAAAAAAGGAGTTGTGCGTGCATGAAAGGGAAAGATTTTCTTCCTCATTGAAAATACCAGAGGAGCCATGGGGTATCTGTGTTTGCTGGTGAAATAGGAAACAGGGGCAGTAGCATGGTAGAATGGTTTGGTTAGATCATTCTTTACTTTCTAATAGAAAGGACTCTCCATGTCCAGTATCATGCTCCACGAGAGAGGGCAAGCGAACAAACAGCTTTGAGCCAGTAACTGTGAGAGGCTAAGGTTTCACTCCACTGCAAGCTAATGAGATCCATGGACAGCAGCAAGGTAAAGGACAGTCCTCTGTCAGAGACAAAGAACTTCATTACGGTGCTCACAGCAAGCAGTGTGACTGTCAGCGTGGTTGTGTCAGGTTTTCTTCCCCTTGGGTCCAATTGAAGCTACATAGTGCAAGCAGATGCTCACATGTGTAGCAGAATTACAAGTGAAAAATGTCCAGATCAAAAATCACAGATGATGTATACAGACAGACCAGGTGAACCCTTCCTTTTCTCAGAGGGCCACATCTTCTTTGTTATGTTGGATAGTAAGGGTACCTGCTTTTCTCCAGGAGGAAATGCTATCTCCCAAATAGGGAAGCAATCCTGCCTCTGGCTGCAGTTGAAGGCACTGTGTTTCCAAATACCTTTGAAAAGACAGTCTGTAATTGAGGGAAGCCGATGTATAATTTATACTTAGAGTATATACGGATGAAAGATAGTCAAAGGCAGATAAGAAGCAATATAATTATAATAAGCCTCTAATTTTGGGCTCTGTATTAATATCCAGTGGCTTTGTTTTGTCCAGGTCTAATTGGATAGCCTTGGGCAGGACCCATTCTCACCTGTTAGGTATGAATGATAACACCATCATCCTCAGAGGGTGATTTTCACTCTAAAATGAAGAAATCTTCATCACTGCTTAGCAATCTGGCAGGACCATGATCATGATGTTATATGGAAAGAAAACTTCCTGTGAAACTCATGGGCCTCAACACTGTCAGTATTAACATGAAATTTTTGTTTCCCTTGGAACCAATGCTAAATCTGGCAGATGTACCAAAACCTGGTAAAGCCAATGCCAGCATTGAACACTCAAATAAGATTTTTTTATGTGAATGGCATTGCATGCTCTCCTGCAACCCTTAATTATTGCTTCTGAATGAATCAGAGGTTTTCTTCATCTCCACGGAATGAGGTCATACTATTTATACTGTAAATTTAAGACAAACTGAGCAGATGAGATGTATACAGTAAGAAACATGAAGATTTAGAGCCACAGACCATGCTAAATGAGTTGGTTTTCAATCAGGATAAAATATTTCTATCATTTGGTTCAGTAGTCCCACCCTCAGATGGGATCCACACTCTTCACAGTCCTGTTACTTGTTTCTCTTAACAGAGCTGGCATTTATCAGGAGGAATTACGTCTTAAGTTCTGTGATTCTGGTTTTGTTTCCAAGCACATAATGTTTTACATTTTGTTCTCTCCTGTGCTATTCTGGTATGTAACATTATGGTGAAGTACCTCCAAATAAACTGGTCTGAAAAGTGCAACCTAAATGTTTGGCTGCATCAGAGCACATTAACAGTGCCTTTTCTGTATCATGCAAGTTTTTTTTTTCTCCCTGCTTTCCAGGATTTACATTTCAAAAGGTATTTTTTTTATAATTTCTAGGACACACTTGATTCAATTAGTTACTCACTTTTAATCAGAGTAGAATGAATCAAAATTTTCCTGGTTTAGGGAAAAATATGTAGCTTTTTCCCCAAATACTGCTTTGCCTCTCTTGTTGATTTCTCCTGGTTGACTTATCAAATAAACAATTACACAGATAAAACAATTTGAAAAGGAGAATGATAATGTGTGTGTAAATGTTTCAAAACACTTACCTGCATCTTCTCTGCTAAATTTCTTTCTTGTCAGAGTTTCTGCATTTGAGTAGTTTTTCTTCTGATGTAAACAACTTTCCCTTGATATATCTTGGTTTAAGAAGAGGGGAAAGGTTAATATAGAAATATAGGTTACACTTGAGATAAATTTGCTTTGTATAGATTACTTGCCTTTTACAACATTCAGATTGAACAGTTTTCAGTTTACTCTGTATTTATCTATATAGAGTGACAGAGAGATGAGAAGACACTCATTCATTCATTCATTCATTCATTCATTCATCCACTAGCTGTTCATTGAGCTTATACTATGAGTCAGACGTGAATGCTGTTCTACTGATCACACAACCTAGAATTTATCCTTATTGAATGTATGTTTTATGGAGTGGTGGTACTGGCATTTATGAGGTAGTGAACAACTGAAGATTTCAGTGGCCTCAATGAGGAAGAAGATGCAAAGAGCCCTGGTGTCTGATGCTGTTATGTATCTGTTACAGATGAATAAGGAATTCTGCTCATGGTTGTCGTCCATTATAGACAATTCTCTTACCATGTAAGAGGGGAAGCTATATCTCCAGAATGTCTTACAACTAAGTACTTTGGGCATGAGTGACAAGGGACTATTTACAAGTCATGCCACTCTGCCGTATCTGTTGGAAGAGTCAAAGGTAGAATATTTGGCAAGAACTAAAACTCCCAGAGTTGCAGTTTTTTATCTTGTCATTTATCCACCAGCTATTTGTTTTTTTTGTCATTCGAAGAATTTCTGTGACATACCACAAGATACAAACCTCTCTTTTATAAATTTGTCTAGTGGCTGGGTCTGGAGTGGGCTAGCCAGGGCTCAAATGGGACTCCAGGTCATAACTTGCATAGATGGCATCATTCATCCCTCCTGTAGCCTATCACTGTACAGTGTGAGTGATCATCCATCCCTCCTGTAGCCTATCGCTGTACAATGTGAGTGATCCTTCTGAAGTGTTAGCCTATAAAGGATTGAGTGAAATCATTCAGTGCCCCTTAGTACCTAAGCTTGGAACTCATGCACTGTTCCACTCTGCTCCATGCTGACTAGCAAAGTATATCTAATGGCTAAGTCTAACACAAAGAAAGCAAAAAATGAAGATCTCTCAGGAAAAACTGTGCTGCATATGATAAAGTATAGAGAGTTCAAAGAATATAATGAGTATTCAGACTTATACTTTATCTTTGTATAGTTTAAATTCTATAGGAAAATATTAATAAATAAAATGTATAAAATTTTCAAAGACTATCACTGATAAAGATTAAAAAAATAGAAATGTTAAAAATAATGGTAGGGATATTGGTTGAAACTTTAAAAGAATGGCCAGGAAAGAAATTCAAACTAAGTTATTAGAGTAAATTTCTTAAGAGAACTAAAATAGAAATAAACCTATGAAGATAGCTAAAGAAACTTGGAGAGATAAGAAACTGCAAGGTTTGTAGTGGAAGTCTACATGGCTTGTTTAAAGAGCAGAAAATTCTATATTACTGAGTTAGCTAAATGAGGAAAGAAGTGGACCAAAATGTTTAGATCAGGTTGTTTGGGACAACTGAAACATTTTGTCTTTTAATTTTGAATGAGGTAAATGCCTATTGGATGTTTAACAGGCAATGGAGGATATAAATGAAAGTACTTAGCTGGATGAACTAGCTAGGCCACTTGGTGTGGATTAGTGAGATGGGAGAAAGGAAGTAAGATAAAAGAACATCATAGCATCAGAGGTGGTAGATAATAATGACATGCAAAAATCCTGATTTGATTGAGTTTGGAAATAGTTTCAAGTTGACTCAATTACATTCACTTACAGAGCAGACCTCCATTTGGAAAAAATGGTGAACAGGTGGTTAACAGAATTTAGACTGATGAACTGGAAGAAAAGAGTTTTATTTTCTGAGATCTGAAGGACTCTGAGGAACATAGGAGATAAAGGGAGATTCAGACTTCAGCTTGAGCCCTGAAAATTTTAAGATGTGTATTATTCAAGGCCAAGCAAATTGTCAAGTAAGTGAGATGAGTATATTCAAGGATATCCAAGCTAGATATATGAATCTGAAAGCCATGCCATTTTTGTATGCCTGCATGTATGTCTGAAGCTATGAAAGGGCAGGGGACTGTCTGTGACTACTAAAGAAAAGAATGTGGGTAAAATCCAAACCTTGACCCCTAGTGCCCTTCAAATTTCCATACCAAAGATAATGATGAAGAATGAGAAATGCAGACAGGATAAATGCTAAAGCATATGATAGAAAGATGAGCATATAATATTATGGAAATCAAATGAAAATGTATTTTAAAGAATACAAGGTTTCAACTTTGTCAAATGCTGAGAGGTCAAGTAAGGTAAGAATGAATAACTGTTAAGATGAACAACACTTACACCATTGATGCTCTTGTAAGATTATTTGGGATGATGGAGCAAAAGCTTTGTCAGAGTGAGTTGAAAGCAGTGGCAGTATAGATATTAACTATGGTAAAGATGATGCTTTCAAGGAATTCTATGGAAGACAGTTTGCTTATCTTTCTAAAGACATATGGGAAAATAAAGGAGAATCGTTTTCATATGGGTGCAAAAAGCATCATCATACAGTTCATTAGAGCAAGAAAATGTAATGATACACAAAGAGAGACAGAAACTGAGGGACAGATAGCCATAGGTGGTAACAAGAGTAAGTTCAGTGTCAGGAGTGAATGTGCTTTACCTGGGAGCCTGGATCTCTTATTCAGATTATAAGGAAGGCAGGCAGGTAGGAGAGGTGCTGATGGGAGCTGATAGAAGTCTCTATGCTTGAAAAACTGTTTAGATAAAATGGATATAGGTTACTTCACAAGCTGACCCTGTTGACATGTTCTTCAGCAGAGCTGAAGAGTCCCATCCCCTGCTGAGATACGCTTCAGTTGACCCTATCAGCTGCTTTACTTGCAGCTCTGAGTGGCTTTAGTGACTCTCTGTCCCACCTCTTCCACATCTGATATTACATTTTTTTAATCTTCAAATAGCTCAGATCCAGCTCTTGGAGACAGCTTTTATCTTATGCCAATTAATTAAAAATCAACGATCAAGTGATATTTTGATGCATTTATCTTTTCTTCCATATTATCACATCAGTGAGAGTGGGGCCCCTCCTATTTGCTTTGGCATCCATTGAAGGCTCACTTCATATAAAATGAGCTCTTAAGAAATTAATGAATAGATAACTTTTTCACTTCCTCCTAGGCATAATTAAAATTTGGTTAAGAAAGAACCATATGAGCAAAGTGTCAAAGGTTAACAATAAGTCTATTTAAAACAATAGCAATTGTTAACTAATTATGAAAAGACAGCTTTCAATTTAAAAGTCTAGCTTTTAATTATTTCTAGGACAATTTATGTTTAATTCTACCTGCCTCATTCCTGACTATTGATGACGGATTTTTATTTTAATTATACAGCCAGTGAGTGACAATAACTTCCTCATTGTCATCTTTTTCCTTAGTCATTTTGGAATAGGACATAAGCAGCCAACTGATGTTAGAAAATTCTCTTATGAATGGCAGCGGTAAAATCATTGGGGCCTGCCAAGAGGCTGAGGCTGTGTGCTTCCCTGCCGCTGTGGTGTATAGAAATAAGCAGGGAGTCTAGTCTTGGGCAAACATACCAAATGTGATGTCTGCATTTTCTGCCTCTGTCTATCTGGTAAGAGATTATATACTGTCTGCAGTAGTTAAACTCTGTGGTTTAATAAAGCACTTCTTTGCTTAAGTGGCTTAAAACAACAGTCACTTAGTTCATGATTCTGTAGGTTGGTTGGCAATCCAGACTTGGCTCAGCTGGATGATTCTTCTGGTCTTGGCTGTAACTACTTTTTAGTCTGTGGTCAGCAGCCAAGTTGACTGACTGCTGGGTATTTCAAATGACCTTCCCTGGAGCAGCTCATTTTCTTTGCCACTTCTTTCTTCTCAATGCAGACTGTGCAGGGTAGAGTGCTAAGGAATAGCAAAAGCATGCAAATCTGTTTAAGGCCAAGACTGGAAGTGGCATGTTGTCAGTTCTGTAGCATTCTATAAATCAAATAAGCTCTCAAAACCTGCAAGACTCTGAGAGAATGGGGAGCTAGAGTTCATATCTTTATGGAAGAACATGAAAATAATATTACAAAGGGCCTGGATACAGAGGGGTCATTTTTGCAACTTATGCATCTTAATCTACTCACTCAGACTCAATTAATTTTTAAAAGCCACATGCTTCTTAGTCGAATTTCTAATTCTTAAGAAACCAAAGCCAGTTTCAACTTTATGCTGAAGTCAGGAAAAAGATTCCCGTTATGTAGGATGAATGCAGTTTTGTGGTTATTGCTGTTGTTGTTCGTTTTGGTTTTGATTTTTAAAGAGGTGATGGATAAGTTTGGAGGTGATACGATCTAAAACTAGGAAATCTGTCATGATTTTAAAAATGCTATAAAAGAGCGAGTGTATGTCTTCCTCCATCAGCATGTCTTTGTTCTTCCGCATCTATGAGAGCCAAAGTTGTCACCATCCCATGTTCTGCCGCCTTCAACATAGTTATAATTATGGCAATAACTGACTCATGTTTTTTATTTTAATTGTTAAATGGCATTTCAATTTTTGGAGGAATCTATTGATGTTCTGAAGCTTTCAAGACACAAATCAAAACCATGATGGTAAAAGAACAGACAGAATATGCATTTGAATGGAGAACCTTACTTTGCTCCTAAATAATTCTTCTGCCCATTTTCCCTTAGGAGTGCAACTCTCTTGCATGCAGGTAAAAATTTACACAAAACATTGTATACTTAGATTAAATAAAGAATAAGTTTGGAGATGACAGCCTGAGGTGTTCGGTGCTGAAGACTCCAGTTACTATGTTCTATTTGGGTGTTTGGACTGGCTTCTGATTTTTATTCCTATCTTTTCTTGATTATTGGCATCTTTATAAGCTAGATTTCCCAGGCTTCCAAGCAGTTATTAGAACTACTTGAGAACAGAATCTTTATAGATGATAACTGCCTTTTCTTAGTCTGTTTTCTTTTGTAGCAAAATACCACAAAATAAGTAATTTATAAAGAAGTTTATTCAGCTCATGGACTGGAGGCTGAAAGTCCAAGATCCAGTAGCTGTGTGTAGGTCCACATGCTGAATCACACCAGGGGATAAACATGCAAACAAGTGTGCTTAGAAAGGACAAGGCACAGAAGCAAGCCTTAACTTATGAAAACCTGTTTTAATCCATGAGAGCAAGATCACATTGACACAAGAATTAAACCAATCTTGTGAAAAGGACATTAATCCCTCTTACTGACATGATAATCCCCTATATGCCTCATGACCCAACACTGACACAGTGGTAATCAAATTTCAATGAGTTACAGAATCCCTATTCAAACAAGATTCCCCTTAACTAAAAACTATCTCTTATGCTAACTTAATCAGGACCATTTTTTTATTTTTTATTTTTGCTTATACCTAAGAGTCCTATTATGGTGATTTAGGTGACATTGGTCATCTTTAAGTCTCTCCAGGCTTCCTATCATTTTGTGTGTGTGTGTGTGTGTGTGTGTGTGTGTGTGTGTGTGTGTGTACATTGTACATATAGTTTGCAAAAGTTATACACATTAAGGTTCAGAACACAATTTCAGTACATGCTCCCAGTATGCACTGCTCAGATTATGATAATTAGGATTTCCATCTCCTTATCATTTATTTTTTAGGTTTGAAGACTTTAAACTTCTTTTTTTCTGGATCTTAAAAGTAGTACTATAGTTCATTATAAACTATAGATTGTCCTTTATGCTGTGAAACAACATAACTTTTATCTGTGCCTGGTACCCATTGTCCAAACTCCTCTTATTCTTTCCTCATTCAAACTATTTTCAATCTCTACAATTGTTAGGCTACATTCAAGTGGCTATGTTTTACTCCCATGAATGAGAGATTTGTCTTTCTGTCATTGGCTTGTACCACTTATAAAGTCTTTAGTTTCAATCACTTAGCAGAAAAACAGGACCTCATTTTCAATTGTGCCTGAAAAATTTCTACTGTGAAATTATACCACATATTCTCTTTTGATTCCTGCAGGGATTAATAGGGTCAGGATGCAGGTTGATTTTTGTATCTAAATCATTAAGAATAACACTACAATAAATATGCCTAGGAAAGTGTCTTTGATTTCAGTCCTTTTGGATAGATTCCCAAAAATGGCAGTTTTGTTTTTAAGAACCTTTAATACTATTCTGCATAATGGCTATACAGATTTACCACTAACCATGTGCAAGAGTTAACTTTCTCCATATCCTCACTGATATTAGCAATTTTTAACTTGCGTTTTTTGATAAAACATTTTAACTACAATGAAATTGTAACACATTTTAGTTTTAATGTAAATTTTCATGGTGCCTAATTATATTGAATATTTTACTTGGATTCTTTATATACAAAGTGTATTAATCCCTGATCAGATAAACAATTGGCAAATAGTTTTTCCTGTTGTGTAAGATCTTTTTTTTTTTTTTTTTTTTTTTTTTTTTTTTGCTGTTGATTGTCTTGCTTCCTGTATAGAATCTTTGTAGTTTGGTGTAATCTCATTGCCTTTTTTTCCTTTAATTTCCTATATGTTTGGAGTTATAAATTAATTATCCATATATATGCCATGAAGTGTTTCCTTTATGTCTTCATCCTTTGTGTCTTAAGGTTTCTAATACATTTGGAGTTGGCTTCTGTACAATGTGAGATGTAGAAGTCAAGTTTCAACCTTTTGTGTTTGAAACCCAATTTTCCCAACATCATTTATTGAAGAGGCTACCTCTCCTTCCTGCTGTGTAGTTTTAGTTCCTTTGCTGAGAAGCACTTGTCTATAGATGTGTGTATTTATCTTTGGCATCTCTCTTCTGTTCCATTTATTTATCAATGTGAATGTATGCTACTACCAAGCAATATGTTTAGTATGGTTCTATAATGTGTTTTGAAGTCAGTATTGAGTTGCTTCCAATGTGGTTCTTTTTGTCCAAGATTGCATGGCTATAGAGTCAATCTGTTTCCCATGAACTTAATGATTATTTTTACAAATTCTTTGAAGAAGGTAATTTGTATTTTGATAGAGATCACTTAGATTAATATCATGAGGATTATGATAATGTTAATTCTCCCAACACTGAATATGAGAAATCTTGTATGTGTGTGTGTGTGTGTGTGTGTGTGTGTGTGTGTGTGTGTGTGCATGTAAGTTTGTGTGTCCCATAAATTTTCATTACCAATGTTTTGTAGTTTTCATTGTTGAGTATTTTTCACTTCTTTGGCCAAATTTATTCCTAAATATTATATTTTTTGTTGTGATCATATTGGGTCTCAAGAGTGTTTCAATACAAGTAAATGAGAAGCAATGCTATTTTTACTCAGAGATCCATCACTGTGCTAATAGACCTATCTCCAGATGCTATATTCATATCTGGTTTTTAGGGTCTCATAGCTTTCCTCTTTTACAGTCGCCCCCAACGAAATAATTACTCTCACTATTTAAAGATGCTTATTTCTCTCATTCCCCACAATCTCAGATGGAATATGATCATAACCACTAAGTAAATGAGATGAATGTAGATGAATTGCATTCCCACAACTCAAGAAAAGAGCCCTCATGGATTAAGTGATGTCTAGACTGGTAGAGACCATGTCTTTATTTGTACATATTCTCTCTTTCTTTATATATTAAATTACTACAGTAAACTAACTCCAAATTATAGTGACTTCAAATAATAAGGATAGTCCTTGCTCACCTTACCTCGCTATGGTTTCCTAAGCAGCAGGCAGTTGTTCAGAGGCCCTGCCTCCTTCCATCTGTGAGTCTCTTTCTTTTGTTTCTCAGCATCCTCTTTACTTGGGAAAAGCTGACCAGGCTTCCACTAACTGTCCTAGATGTGATGATGTTGACTTTACACATACTATGTTAAGCAGATCTAAGACATTTATGCAACAGGGACTAGACAGTAAAGATAACCTATTTGTTCAAGTATGAGTTTAGAAGAGACCTTAACTGCATAAATACTGGAAAGACTGTGAAGAAGCAGAGTTAGGAAGTTGTAGTGTATAGAAGCACATATATAGAAGAACATTATTTTCCCATAGCCCAGATCACCATACTGACTAACCAAGAGCTCCTAAGAGCAAAATGATGGGGTCACAGTAACTAATACAGTACCCCTGTGGAAAAGGAATTGCTCTAGATGACAAGATGCAGGGATATTTTAGCTTCACAGGAAATCAAGAAATAGTGTGTATAATAAACATGTGTTAAACTCCTTCATAATGGTGCATAAGTCATAAAACTACATTATAGGGAAAGAGAAATTCTGTGTGAGGGTATATAGAGCTTGTAAGTTTTATGAACTGTGTCTGAACTGCCTCCCTCCTTAGTTCCTCAGAATATTTATATTCTAAATGGGAACAAGTTTTTATCCTGCTTGAAGTTCTTTCTGCTTTCTCTTCTCTACCATTTTCTACCGTGGAGGGAAGACTTACCCCAATCTTCTTTTATATGAGACACTAGGTGTTTATAAAGGTCTACGGTTCTTCTAGGCTAGCAACTGGAGCTACAACTAATGATGGCTAACAACAGGGCATGACCTGGAAGTTAAATTGCTGTTGGCCTCAGAAGACTCCCAAATTCATGACTCCTGAAGTGGGGGGTGTTAATTGAGATAGCTGATTCATACACAGTGCCCAACCCTTTGCCTCAACTGGGACAACCAGGAAGTAAAAATTCTACTCTAGAGCAGATAATACTCTGTGCCTTACACTCTAACTGCACAGCAGTAGTGGGCTAGGGATTTGGGTAGCATTTCAGTCTGCCCAATACTACCTTTCCCATTTCTTTACAGGTGCACATCCCAAGAGTATGCTCAGAACATCCTCTAATCAAAACCCTTACTGACTGCAAGTTTGTTTACAGGAGATGTGGATGGGGACATGATGAAATTTAAAATGTAAATAAAAGCTGGTATTGAGAAGAGGCAAATATTATAGCTACCATCCCTCTCCTGCTGCTCTCCATCCATCCTCCTTCTGTGCTCCAAGGTGTGGATGAGGAGAGAGATGGAAGTGGGAGCTACAGAGATTTTCAAGAACTCCACTGCTTTCTTTTCTGCTGCTTCTCCTGTTCTTGCAATCCCCCACTTCTGCCTTGTGTTAATGCTAATTCAAAGTCTAAAAATAGATTTTTCTTCTTTTCAAGGCAGCACATAACATACTTCATCATTTTATTCTGTTCAAAGTTTGTGGTGTTATCTGTCTAACTGAAATATTATGCTTTAATAAAAAGTAGAAATGAGTGTGTGTGTGTGTGTGTGTGTGTGTGTGTGTGTGTGTATGTGTGTATGTGTGTGTTCACAAGCATGTATGCATAGGCAAGTATATGCATATCTTGGCATAATGCAAAAGATTTAGGAATTTGTTTGGCATTTGAAGCTCAGAGAACTGTGAAAGAATTTGGAATATAATTTGGCTTCCTATTTCCCTCCAACTCAGTCCCCAGTTTACTTCACCTTACAAAATTATCCAGGTATTTCAGAAGCCAATGTGTTTCCTGACTACAGTTTCAAGTCCATAAGCACCATTTCTAAAACATGACAATATTCCCCAAAGTTCCAGAGACCTAAGACTATAACCACACACAGAGTGAGCATCTTCCACTCCAGGTGGCTGTAGGTATAAAACCCACAGGCAATTTTTCCCTGAGGAAATGCTGCCAGCCAAGCCATTTATTTCACTGGGGATGAAACTTGAGAGGATGATGAGTCATGTAACTGTGAAGAAAGTGGCTGATGCCTAGCTCATAATGAGCCAAACACCCTCAGAGTATGAACATATAAGGCACACGTTCATGTGCTACTTTCAACATCTTATAGCCTGCTGACTTTTGTTAAAAGTCTATATCTAGTTCCACATAGTGTTTTCACCAAGATGTACTACATGATGTATAAGAGCAGTGTTACTGAAAAAGTGTCTATATGTTGACCTTTCATGTGACCCCATCATCCACTGAATCTCTCTGTCCTCCAGAGAGTCCATCTGGGAGGTACTTGGTATGATCTCAGCAGCTCCCATCCTGTAGCTGGTCATGATGCAGGGCGCTCTGGACATTCCTTGTCTGGATACACAATGTGATCCTTTCTCCAACTTTGAAGGGAAATGAACCAAGAATAGGGAAGCCAGATTCACCAACTTCCTGGCTGCAGAGTTGTTCTGCTCTCTTTCTTAGGCCTCTTTGTGCCTCTCCTGTCTCTTCCTGGTCACAACAGGTCTTATTAAGGGCCTGGCTTCATGTGTCTGCTTCCATTGAAGCAGTAGAAGAATGAGACCTCTCTCTTCCTTAGGATCTTGAAGTATAAAAACCTTCACCTTGCTGTATGACCACTTTCTTAAATGATCTGGAACTTCTAAATGCCTTCTGATTTTCCTTCCTTATTAGCACACCCTTTCTAGTGTAGCTTGAAGAGCTGTGTGTAGTGGTACTCATCTTTAATCCCAGCTCGGGGGAAGCAGAGGCAGGTGGATCTCTGTGAGTTTGAGGCCAACCTCTTCTAAATTACTGAGTTCCAGGAAAACCAGGGCTACATAGAGACCCGATCTCAAAGCAAGCAAACAAAAATGAATGAGCATAGGTAAGCTCCAAATTCAAGAAATTCCCACCAAACACTGAACCCCTCTGGCAGGAAGTATTTTTTATAGCTATGCTTAGATCTTCATTATCTAGCAAAGCCCTGGTTTAAGGAAGCCAGTCACTAACTTAACTAAATTATTTCATTCAGCAATATATCTTCTTCATTGGAAATGATAAGAATCATTGCAAAACCCTGAAATCATATACATACAAGAAACATTGAACAGACTGAGATTGTATTTATATGTTTAGGAATATATACATATAACACACACACACGTGTATGCATGTGTAGCAATAATTAAAGAAAAAGAGGCCATGAATTTGACAGAGAGCAAAGAGGATTATTATGAGAGAGGTTGGAGGGAGAAAAAATGAAAGGATAAAATGATATAATTATATTTTAATTTCAAAACATTTTAATATGTTTCAGAGATTTTACTTAAACATAATAGTATGAAATCACACAGAGGAAAGTGTCATTTGGATCTTTTCCATAGTTGGTCTAGTGTTGAATTTCTCCTGAGGAAAGGGACTTTGCTTGGCAAACAGCAGTGGGGTAGGACAGCAAACATCCCTGTGTCATAGAAAAAAAAAATGTACCCAGCACATCCTGAGCACTAGGCAGCCAACCAACATTCTCTTTCTTCCTAGTACGTACAAAACTGCTCTCTGGTTTTTATTTTTATTTGGTTTCCAGGCCAATGCTCCTGGGTCAATATGTTAATACAAAACTACTTGCATACATTTGCATATTGTGGATATTCTTGAATCCATAGAGGAAATATTAAAATTAAAAATGAGTCTTTTACAATTTTACTAGGCTTTTATGTTTTGAAAATTTACTTTATTATTTTCAAATTATTAAAAAATGCAAAGAGATGGTGAAGTTTAACAATTGTTAATCTAGTCAATGTAAATGACAATTAACTATGCTGACATGAATTATTTAATCTACAGGTAATTTTCATACTATTTTAAGAAACTTCCACCTTTTATGTATCCAGGCTGTTTTGGAACCCACTATGCAGTCCCTTGAACTCATGGAAATCCTCTTGCCTGGCTTTTTCATCAATTCTTTCTCCCTTCTCCTCCAACTTTTTTCATCAATTCTTACTATACATACCCAAGTAGAGCATCTGAGAGGAAGTACCGTGAACATGTAAGGAGGAAACAACCAAGTTTCATTGTGCTATTTCATTGAAACGTTGTACTGCCTTTGGTTGTTTACTTGTATATATGTCATGCATCTGTATGACATGGGTGTACATACAGGAATCAAACACAGTATCTTACTGGATGACAATTGCATGCTTTTTTTTTAAATATTTATATTACTAGATTTCATTAAAGTTCAGTTTTGCTTTATATCCCTAAGCAATTCATTTTGTGTGTTTGGAAATGTGAACTTCAGAGAGGGCCCACTGGCTCATCAGAATGTAAGTGGCATCCAAAGTGCAGGGAAGGATAAAATGCAATCTTCCCTGTTATTTGCTGAGAATGCGACTTTTTGCTTTCCCCATCCATTTTTTCTCCCTCCTTTCGTCTTAGTCTTCTTTCCCTCCATCTTCCCTCCCCTCCCTCCTCATCTAGTTGAATCATATCAAAAGTCTTTTTTATCCTTTTCTCCTGATTAGGACCCAACTAGGAATTCCAGACATCTGTCTAGCAGCCTCTGTTAAATAATCCAATGTATCCCATAATACTTGAAACTCAGAAAACTACTTAAAATGAGGCAGGAGTTTACATAGCCATGGCTCACTGATCTGAAGAAGGGTTATTACATTTTAGAATGAGGGTGGATGGTATTTTAAAAGTGTGTGTAATCTGAGGCCTGATAACCAATAAGCCTCTACACGGAGCAGCATTCTCTTTGGTCTCCTCTAAATCCCAAATCTTCAAAACAGGCTTTAAATACGGAAACTGTCTTCCCCTCCATCAGAAGGACAGGACCAGTGTCAATGGCTTTCCATCTCCTAATGAAGCAGAAAAGGGAATCATCCCAAATTGACTGCTTTTGCTTCTTGGTGGACAAAGCTGAGACAAGCACATTAGGTACAGCATACAGTTTGGATGGGTACATGCCCTACTTAGAACAACATTTCACAAGCACGGGGTACAGATTCACTCGATTCATTTGTGGAGGTTTAATGTGATTGTATTTTTAGTGTTTCCAATCTGAATTTAGCTTTATTACTGCAGTACTGGAACTTACATTTTAGTGTAAATAAGATTTTCTAAAGAGGAAAACATCGGTTCTTCCTGTGGATGTACAAGCACTTCTGTGTGATGAGGATGGCCTTGGCTGCTGTGAGATGGGAATAGTGTCACCCCTCACACCCACGTGCTGTCAGACCTGGATTTGGCGTTCTTGTGACGCCTAAAACCCTCTATCTCTGCTATTGAGTCACTCCAGTGCAGAGTTGTCAACCTAATAAAAATCAGCCTCTAGGCTAAGATTTACTCAGCAGAATTTGAAAGGCAGACCATAGCCAAGTACAGTCCTTAGGCCTAACCATTAAGTAGACAGCATCTATTTCTACAAAACCCATTTCTGCTTTTCAAGGACCCAGACTCTTCAGCCTTCTTCTTTCTCAAGTTTTCCTTTTTTATCCTTCCTAGAGGCTGTTGTACTTACCCTGAGCTAACAGGTTGGCAAGGTGCCCTTCATGGGGGATGTCTGTAAGCTGCTATATACTGACAAAGAAGAAATATCTCCAAGGGTTAATTACTTGAAATGAGTAACCAGTGATAAACCATGAAACCCAGGGACGATACTTGCCAACACTCTTTCCTTCCCTCTCCCTATCCCCAGCCACAGACAAGCCACACCTACAACACTCTTTAAACGTTCTTCAGTGCCACACTGTTTTCTTTATGCCATCTTCCAACTAGCACAATACACCACTTCAGTCCTGAGACTGGTTATTATGGATGCTGCTAGCTCCATATGAACGTTTACTTTTATTTTTGTGGGGTTAGGAACAGAACCCCAAACACAAACTAGACAAGAACTCCATCACTGAACTACACCCTTACTGTACACACACACACACACACACACACACACACACACACACACACACACACGAGAAGAAGGATGCAGCTGAAACTAGGTTGTGTTATATAATGCAGGCTGGCCATGAACTTATTATGCAGATAAGACTGGACTTGCATTGAACTCATGATGCTTCTGCCTCAGCCTATGGAATTCTGGGATTACAGGACTGAGGTGCCACATTCAGATTTGCAACTTACATTTAAGTAAATTATAGTTAAGTACAACTTAAAATTCAACCTGACATTATTACTAGCTAGATTTTAAGTACTCCGTGTCCACATGTGGCTACAGTCTACTATCATCCAGGGCAGTCAGAGAACGTTCCCTTCATCTCTGATTATGTTGTTGCACACTGCAACAACAGAATGGTAACGGCCCCTTCACAGCTCACACCAGGCTGTATGTCTCACACCCTCTGCTCTCCGTCTCCCTTTCATCATGTTGCTTGAATGTTCTTTTCAAAATGAAGGTCAGAATCCACCCTACAAAGATCCCTGAATTCTCTCAGGGTATCAGAACTAGAGCTTCATTCCACACTGCTCTTCTCTGGCTCTCTCTGCATCAATCACTTGGTCTCACTTGCTGATTTCACTCACTTCTGCCTGGGGTATCTGCCTCTCCTGTGCCTATCCTCCATCCTCAAATAACGACAACATTTGCTTCACTTTGTAGACCAAGCATCCTTTCCTCAGGGAAGCTTAATTAATACCTGTTAAATGAGTGATTTACCAACAGAAAGACATTGCCAGAGGTTGAATGCCAGATCCTGGGGCATCTAGGTAAAATATGCCATCAATCACCTGGTGAAATGAAAAAACTCCAGTGCACTGAAGCTGCTTTTGAACTAGAACTGCAGTTGAAATGAAAGGAAACTGCCCCAAACTCTGATCTTGCTTCAAACTACATGTCATCAACTCTCATGGAGAGGTGGTGCACAAGGATGAGTTACATGGTCTCTCCCAGTATATCCACTCCTTAGTAGTGGACAGATCTTGTGAAATTCTCCCATTCAGGACCTGAAATTATTCTCATGATTGGGCCCGGTGATACGGAAATGGAGAAGAGTTGTTAAAGATGAGAAAAGACCACCAATAAGCTGACTTTGTACTAACCGAAAGAGAACTACGTTAGGGGGATTCCTGCCTTCAAAAGCTTTGGTCTTAAAATTGTGTTTATAATCCAAGAATTAATTACAGAGAATTCAGATCCTCTGGCCCAGATGGAAGAAAATCTTCCATGTGTATAGTAAACCGCACACAGGGAAGTGTATATAGCTTTGAGGAGCTGAGGGCCTCAGGTCCACAGCAGCCACAACCAACTACAGTTTACTTACAACCCAAAGAAATGTAAGAGACCCCACGTTGCAGAGGGCAACCCTGGCTCAGTCAGCTTCTGCTCTTCTCCCTGCAGTCTTGGGACAAACACTCTCCCACTGAGCTACATTGTACATCCTCGACCAACATCTTCTTTTCTTTCCCTTTCTTGTTTACTAATGCACATTAATTATATAAGTGAATGGGTTTAACTCTGAAAAAATGTAAGATCCAGTTGTCAGTTTAAGAATTACTGTGATATTGAAGGAACACTGGGTGCAAATCACATTCAAAAGGCATTATCGCCAAACAATGTGATACCAAGTCACTGGCATTTCCTATGGGCATAAATGCCACAGACTTTCAGTAATTTATGGTTGCTTATTTCATTTATACCTGAAGGAAATGTTAAATTTCAGATTGAGATAAGTGAAAATGAAGATACCTTTGTTTGTCATGCCAATATACCCATTTCCTGGCATTCCTTTTATTTTACTGTATTTTTTTAACTTAAAATTACCTGTCCAGCAAGCAGTCTGAGACCAACTTCATTATCCCCTTACCATGTTGCCTTCACTGCAAAGAGTAATAGCTGTGATATCTCCCCTAAAGTGTTCCTCCAAGACCACCAACTCGGCATTCCTGTGTGTGTGTGTGTGTGTGTGTGTGTGTGTGTGTGTGTGTGTGTGTGTGTGTGTGTGTGTGTGTTAATCTGAAAGCTTTATTTTTAGATGTATACATACTTGTGGAAATATTTTGCTCATTTTCAAATGTCCAGTTGAGAAGGTACATAGGCTTTCTTGTAGTTCCATAGTCTTTGCCGGCTTCACTCTTCCAAGGAATCCCCAAGTGGATTCTAGCAAGTGAAGCTACTGACATTGGACTCCCTTTCACACCCTTCACAGGGCCCATCCTCTTGTTTATCCCAAGTTCATTTTCCTTTAATTACATGAATTACTTGATTTGAATATGTGATTCATGTCGTCTTGATTACTCAGAATTAACCTGAGCAGAACACAGCTGCTCCATGATAAATTCTGGTGTCTGTCTGGGTTTTTAAGTTTCTCAGTGTAATGGTGTCTCAGGGAGGCCAATGTCCCTAATAGGAATGGCAAATCCAGGATTCCAAGCTCAGACCTCCCCTGCTTACACCTGTCCAATCCTAATCCCTTCTCCTTTGTATCCCAGAGATAACTGGGAATTTGTACTTATGAAAAATTTCTTTCTATCCCTAGCGCTGTACATCATCAGAGTTACGAATGGATGTTCTCTGTTCTGTGCTGAGTTGTAAACCAATGTGATTTTTTTCTCAATAATTTATTCATTTATTTATATACTCCCCTTGCAAAAAAAATTGACTAAGTAGCTTTAGAATTTATGAGTATTTAAGAGCTTGTGATGCATCTCTCCCCTCTTTGGGCCCAATTCTGTTTCTATTTCCTCCCTAACTTCACACAGCACAAGTATCATTTCTTGATTTATAAACGTTGCTGATATCTGTTGACACACTGCTTTAAAGTTTGAGGTTTTTACTCATTGTATACCCACTTCCCATAGGTGCGCGTTTTATAGCTGTGTTGCTATTGAAATTCTTTTCTACTGTGCCTTCTGTGTCAACATAAGCACTGCATCTGTCCACTTTACATTTTCCTTTTCTATTTCATTTTCTGTCAGATATGTATTTCCTCTCATATTGTCAAACTCAACATTATTTACTTTCCTATTTTGAACCAAATGAATACTTCTCGACTTTCACTACAGATTAATTCTAAAAGTTGGGAATTAGCAAAGAGCCTTTGCCTAATTTTGACAATTACAATATTTCTTAGTTAAGGACTCGGGTGAGTCTAGAACCACACTTCTAATATGGTGACCTCCTGGGTCCCTTAAAAATAAGTGTCAACCATCAGCAACCTTCATATTATGCAAGCCATTGATTAACTTCATGTTTAAATTTCCATTTTCTTATGTTATATATTATGTATGGAAGAAATTTTATATGTCTCCAAGATTTCACTTGTATCTTATTTGTTGTTGAATAAGAGAATCATCTTTTGTTCCTGATTTCAAAGACTCTCATTGAACCCATGAAGTCAGGATTTATGTGAGTGGAACTCTAGCATAGGCTAATGGAAGATCAAAATGTTCTTGACTAGAGACACAAAAAAGTAAGCCTACTTATGAGAGGAATAACAGTCATTACATAGATTCTACCTTTGACCCCAAACTTCCCAGTTCAGGAACAAGGAGTTCAGTGGAAGGAAGCCTGCAGATGCAAATCCAAACCCTTTCTATATCGATATCTTAGATGGAGCTCTGTGTTGAGCAATAATAACGGGATATAATTACATCTTTCTTTGGGAATTGTACACAAATGACAATTTCTGTTCTCATCACAGAAGTTTATTAACAATATAAAATAATTTGATAATAAAAGTAAATACTGCTTAATCTGCAGAAAGGACAACCTCAGAGTTCTGCTTTGTGACTCAAGACCATGATTTCTTGTACCCTGGGTAGTTCTTGAATTTCTTCAGAGTTTTCTTTGGTAAGGAAAGTTTCAGAAGATAAATTCACACTTTAGTTCTTAAGTGAGATAATGAGTGTCTTTCCTCAGCTTACTGAAACTCTGTAGCTGAGGTAATCCTTCCACTGTTTTGATCTGAATATCCCTTGTAAATGATCCCCAGGCTGAAGTGAAACAGAACTGTTAATGCATTTTTGATGAGTATTAAAAATTCATGAAAAAATAAAAAGTATGATAAATATTCAAAGGAGCCTGGTTTGAGTTTCTAATTGTGTGTGTGTGTGGTGTTTATGTGTATGCATGTAGAGGCCAGAGGCTGACTTGTGTATCACTGTCAATTACTCTCTGTTTTATTTATTATTTTTAACTTTTCTTTTTCCATGAGAATTTCATACACATACACCATGAAATACAATTGTATCTGCTGCTCCTATTTTCCACTACAGCTCCTCCCAACTTCGAGTCTTTTGTCATATACATATATACATATATGTATGTGTCCCACTAAAGATAGTTACTGCTGCCCATATGTGCTTGGATGTAGGGCCATACACTGGAACATGGCAAACATACCAGTGACCACATCCTCCAAAAAATGAGTAAGTCCCCTTGCCCTTGACCATGTAACTTTCCACTGCCCATAGCTTCTCAATAAGACATGGGGCCTAGTGATCCACTACCACATCTATGTGGAAGTTTTATCTGGCTTGATTTAGTATAGGTCTTGTGAAGGTAGTCACAGCTGCTGTGAGTTCATGACTGCAATAGCCACACCGTGTCCAGAGACAGTACTGCACAGCACTCCTCCCCATCGTATCTTCCTCATTCTTTGTGCCTTGTCTTCTGTACTGGTCCCTTGAGCAATAGGTGGGTAAAGGGTAGTTAATGTAGATGTTCTATTTAGGGCTGAGCACTCAGTCTCTCATTCTCAGAAGTTTGATCACCTTTGCATCTCTCTTTTGAATGCTGTCTCCTGTAAAATGATGCTTCTCTGATCAAGGTTAAGAGCAACTCAGGTCTATAGGTCTATGATTAAATATTTAGAAGGCAATTTGATAACATAATAGTTTAGTAAAATAGCAATAGCATATTCTAATATAGAGCCTATGACCATGAGCTTTTTGCCCAGGATTACAGTACTAGACATGAAATTCCTTCCTGGGGAACAGGCTCAAATTCAAACAAAACATTTGTTATCCCATAATGGCCATGCTACTATTGTATCAGGAGGCAAATCTTGCTTGACAGGTGAGTATTGCAGCATGTAGGGTCCAGCAATGGATAAGATCACTTACGTCTTTCTTCCTGCATATCTTGTACAGTACCTTCCATTACTATGAAATCTAGCCAAGAGGAAATTTCTTGTTGAGCTTGATATTACTTCTCTACATCCTGCAGATAAAGTACATTGTATCTTCAGCAATAGAATCTTACCATGTACTTATGATAGGTAACCAAAGGACATCACATGTATTGATTTACAGACCTCTGGGGTACCTCTGACCAATGAGTCTTAGGGAGGTATCTCCTGCTTTCTATGCAATTTTCACTTAATAGTCCACGTCTTCTGAGAGGGACATTGTCTACCCATGCAGGGTAATTATGCTTGAACTCCCTTTTATTTTTAAGGTTGTATTTTGAAATTAACTTACTAACTAGCACATTTTATATGGATTTTTTATATAGAACCCTGATTTTGGTAAACTCACCTATTACCTCTTCCTCTGTCCCTTTGCTCCACTTTCCTTACCACTTAATCCTTGGACCTTCCTCGCCTCAGGTTTTTTTTTTTTTTTTTTTGGCAGAATCTCTCCTTGAACCTGGAGTTTGCCATGTCAGTTAGACTGGTTGGTCAGAAGACTGCTGGGTCTGTCTGTCTCCATTCCCATTGCTGGTATCGTAGACTATTGGTGAAATTATTAAGGCCACTCCACGTAGTTAAAAGGGAGGTTTATTTTGTGGGGTAACTTACAAGTGAAGGGATAGTTTGCAGGGTCTGGAAAAGGTGTGGCGCGCAACCCAGCGGTGTTCTCTGGAGAACTCTGCTCGGTCTACCTCCAGCGTCCAGGGTCCAGGAACCAAGCGAGCAGGGGGCGTCCGGATCTCGGGTCGTCAGGTTCTTCCTTGGCCCTGCCTTGTAGGCGTGACAGTAACCGCAGCCTCAATGGGGGTTGGATCTTCCAGATCAAAGCTGGAATGGCTACCCACTACAATAGACATGGCTGACTTTTATGTGGGTTCCATACTTAAGCCACTACAATAGACGTGGCTGACTTTTATGTGGGTTCCATACTTAAGCCTCCATGTTTGTGCAGCAAGCACTTTACATGCTCAGACATCTCTCTAGTCCTTTGCCTTAAAAGTATTCCCTCTCTGAACCTTTCTCTCTTACCATACAAAGAACACCATACACCATCCCTCTTTCTACCTTATGAAAAGTCTAGTTGAAAAAAATCTTTGTGTCTGTAGCCTGTCAGGGGTAAATTGAGTAGAAAATTATTCATACTCTGGAAAAACCAAATGCTAATATGGACATTTTTATTAAATGCCCTAAGAAACTACAGATGTTTGAGTAAATTCCACTGATTGCTTTGGCTTGACCTCTTCTCACTGCCCCTTACACAGATGACTGAAATCTTTTCACTGATCTCACCTTGTGTTATCAGTTTCATAACAGGAGGCTTTTGTGGAATCCATGACTTTAGCATTAATGAATTTCCTCTCTCTTTCCCTTCCCGTGTCCCCCACCTGCTGACAACAGCTCTCTATGCAATTCTGTGAGCAGGAAAATGCAGCAAGACTCTCCTTCATTAAATAGGACACCTCATTCAGGTCACTCACACAGCTCATTTTAAATAAATTGAATCAATTTATGCCTATTAGCTACTTGTCCTTGAACTAAGATAATATGGACTGTTCAGGTATCACTCCGAGAAAGAAGTAGGGGAGTAAAAAAAAAAAAATCACAAAATATTCCAAAAGTGGTATTGTACAGAACCTTGCTTTAATAGAACTAAGAAAGAAATGTCTATTACTCTTAATAAACAGGCATTTTTAATTACAAATGCAATAACATAGTTATTACAATAACATAGTATGTTATTGGAGAAAAGTCTTAGGAAAGTCTGAACATTTGAATATGTTTATTGTGGGGTTTTATTGTTGATTTTTTTTGAAATGAGTGAAGTGCTATGAATAAGGCTTATGAATAATTGCTAAGTCCAGATACCTGAGGCTTCTGTTTTCACCTAGGGAAGCTCTTGTAAGAATAAAGCCTTAAGTGAATGAGTAAGTCAAACAAATCTATAAGCTGATTCATAGATGGGAGTTACTTATAAGAGTGGCATAAAAAAATGTTTGATTAAACAGAGTTTAAATTTGGTTCAGATAGATAATCACTGCATTGTCCTTTTCTGATGATGCATGTGTTCTAACAAGTTTCTTTCCTATGTATTTTAATGCAATCTGCATCTTCATTTAGTTAATTCCGATATTGCCACTGTTATCATTGTGGCCCACTTTTCTCCAGTGTTTCAAGCTCCCCTCTCTGTCTGGGAATATGGGATGATCTCTCTTTTCTTTCTTTTTTAAGTTTAGCATGACATGTTGTGGTGGTATTGTGTTCCCCAAAATATTGTGCACCCTAATAAACTTATCTGGGGTCAGAGAACAGAACAGAGACTAGATACAGAGGCCAGAAAATGGTGGCACACACACCTTTAATCCTATCACTTGGGAGGCAGAGATCCATCCGGATCTCTGTGAGTTCAAGGCCACACTGGAAACAGCCAGGAATGGTGACTCACGCCTTTAATGCCAGGGAGTGATGGCAGAAAGCAGAAAGGTATATAAGGCGTGAGAACCAGGAAGGTTGGTTAAGCTTTTAGGCTTTGGAGCAGCACAGTTCAGCTGAGACCCATTCGGACGAGGACTCAGAGGCTTTCAGTCTGAGGAAACAGGATCAGCTGAGGAATTGGCGAGGTGAGGAAGCTGTGGCTTGTTCTGTCTCTCTAGTCTTCCAGCTTTCACCCCAATACCATGCCCCAGGTTTGTTTTTATTAAAAAGACCTGTTAAGATTCGCGCTACATCTGGCACCCAACATTTGTGGTACGAATTCATGAAAAAGCCGCTTGCCTGTAGCCTTGCAGCCCCAGCTCAGACCTGAGCTACCCTCAACCGGTTGTGGTGGAGCACACTGGTTGGATTTACTGAAGGGGGCAGAGGCAGGAGGATCCCGAGTTTGAGGCAGGAGGCTTGCTAAGGAGAAGCTACGGCCGGGGCCCAGCCACAAACAGTAGCGGTGGGACCATGAAGGCAGCGGCTGCTGCTCTGAGTTGCTGGCTCCTTCTCATCGTGTTGGTGACTGCGGTGATGCTGCTACCTGGGACCAAGGGTTTACTGCTCCTTGTTCAGAGAAGAATAGCCAGGACCATCATGTTACAAGAAAGCATCGACAAAGGTCAGTTTGGAAAAATTTCGCAAGACAAATGGCTCAATCCCAAGCCTCAGGTTTTTTTTTTTTTTTTTTTTTTTTTTTTTTTTTTTTTTTTTTTATGAAAAAGACCTGTTAACATTCGTGCTACAACATGTCATTGTTTGGCCATTGAAATGTGCCAGGGTATGTGCTATTCATGACTTTTTTTTTTTTTTTTTTTTTTTTTTTTTTTTTTTTTTTTTTTTTGGTTTTTCGAGACAGGGTTTCTCTGTGTAGCTTTGCGCCTCTCCTGGAACTCACTTGGTAGCCCAGACTGGCCTCGAACTCACAGAGATCCGCCTGGCTCTGCCTCCCGAGTGCTGGGATTAAAGGCGTGAGCCACCACCGCCCGGCTTCATGACTTCTAACTTGCAGCTATTGGTGATGCTTTATGATTTCCTAATTTCTTGCATTGATGATCATGGAAGCAAAGCATTGAAATAGCCTAAAAAGAGATTCCTGACCCATGACAGATTTATGATAATGAACAATGACTTTGTTTTGTACTAACCCACTGAAAGTTTGGAGTTACTTTCATTGCTTTATGACTGAGCCTCTTCTTATTGAAAGAAACTTTTATGGCCTTTTTTTTTATTTCTAGAACATATGTGGTGATTATTCTTGATAGAAGCTCAGAGTTACTTTACAAAATGTACTGACAGTTGGAAAGTTGTGAGCTGGAGGGTCCAGATGTTGACCTGTCAGGAGCAGACAAGTATATGCTTCATGAGTTTCTCTAATTAATGGAGAGGAGCCATATAATATAATGGAAATCAGGCTTAGCACAAGGTTCTCTTGGGATATATGTTTGTGATTATTGTAAAAAAAGAATGTATCATTTAATTATAATTACTAATCACTGTTGGCCACTCTCATTGCTCATTTCCACATTGATAAAGCTTCATAGTGATGACTTTAACAAAAAGAGTTACAACAACAAGGGTAGGTGTGACAACAGCTACCAATGGTTCTCTTCTTAGAATTCTTGGGGTTTCAGAAGATAAATGCTGAAAAAATAGAGGAATTCATTTTCCATAAAGAACATCACCAACCTGTAATGATCAAGTCCTTCTCCACCTTTTTTGATCCTGGCTTGCTTCCATCTATGCCATTTTCCAAATTTATCCAAAGGAGATATTTTTATAAACTGTAGACTTTTCAACTCATGAAAAGGGCACATGCTTGAAATCAAACACCCTTTTTGGGTGAGAAAGGATGGGGAAGGTGTCTGTTTAGTTGGGTCTTGCAAAATGCTTCATAAATTCTTCAGAAGAATAAGAAACATTTAAAATGTAGTTATTGTATGACAGCCTCCCACCATGGAAATTCCGTTAGGTTCTTTTTTTTCTGTGGCAAAAAACTCTTCACTTTCTCCTAAAGTGGATTTGATGGCCTAAAAGCTTGGTGTATTTAATTTAAATAACTCTTTGTTTGTGAAGTAGGAAGGAGAATAAGGCTTAAATAATTTGCTAATGCCTCATGAGCAAAAGTAGTAAACTCTCCCTAATACAGCCAACATAAGCATCACCTATTGCCAGTAAGTAGGGAAATGGGTGAGCTGGAAGGCCTCCTGCCTTGCTAATCTTTATGAAATCCTCAAAGAGATGTGTAGATATGCTTACTCACTACTTCTTCATTTCTTTTCTAGTCTTAAACTCCTTTAGGAATATTGACTTAGAGGTAAAAATTTGCTGTAATGTGTGTCCAGCTCCTAGCAAATATTGAAATGACTAGGCTCTAGCCTTTTGGGTTTATTCTATAGACTTTACTTCTGATTGATACATGCACTTACTTCAGCATTTATGCTGCTCCTTCCTGCTCCTTGTGTTCTCCTAATTTATTTTCCTGGAGACCACGTAACCCTAAGTTTTCTTCACTGATATCAGCATCTATCTTGAGTTTTATGGTTACTCCTCAATTTATTAAGAGTATTATGAATCACAATTGTTAGTTTATATTGATCATTTTTGTAGGTTGTACACATATTGGCATAAAACATTTTATATGGTTCATATATTAATTGCTAGGTGTACAGCTCCAAGGAGAACTTAAAGAATTGCATGATAATACTTGAATGATATATTTGTGAATGTATTTTTGTTAATCTTCAAAAGACTAATAAAAATTAATTCACTGAAGTGACATGAAGTTTATATATATTATACATTAATCATTGTATTCTGGTTCTTCAAGCCAAAAGTAATGTGAAAGAAGCTCAAAGGAAAAGAAGCCATGATGGTCTACACTTGAGGCCCAGCCAGTTTTAGGCCACTATCTCTCCATTATGATGAGCTTCCATTTTCCAATAATGAAATAATATTTAACTTGTCCTGTTTAAAATAACTCTTTGGATAGAAAATAGAACAGCATAGAAATATTTTATACTTTACCCATCAAAGAAGCAGCACAGACCTTACCTTCAACTTATCTGTAAAGACAATTGTGAAAAGTTTATAAATCTTCCCCTTTTTTCACAACACAAACAAATAGAAATACAAAACCAAGAGCTCAGAATTCCCCATGGTTCCTCTGACAACATGGAAGGAGAGAGAGAAGAACACTTTGGAGGACAAAGAAAGCCGATGAAATGCAAAGATGCTGATCCTGCCCCTTGCCTGATCTGTTACAGACACTTCAACTGTGCAACCTTACCAAGTACTCCCATCCTGCCATGTGGAGATCTCCATCCCATTTTACAGGTAGGATAATAATCATATTTTGGACATGAAATGTGCCTCATCACCTCATTCCTTAAAGGTGTTGTCCCCAGCTGGTCATGATATTTGGGGAGATATGCAAATTTATGTTGTCTGGAGGACAAAAGCCACTGATACATGACTTTGAAGGGTCTATTGAGTCCCTTTCTCTCTCTCTCTCTCTCTCTCTCTCTCTCTCTCTCTCTCTCTCTCTCTCTCTCTCTCTCTCTCTCGGCTTGCTGCCTTCAATGGAACTAGCAGCAACTGTATCGTGTTCTTGCTACAATAATGTTCTGCCTTTAGCTGAATCCTTTGAAACCATGAAGCAAAATAACTCCTTCCTTCCCTAAGTTACTTCTGTGAGGCCTTTTGTTCCAGTGACACCAAAGTAACTAATACAGGAACTAAGGCTCACAGAGGAAATATGACTTGCCCGAAGAGAAGAACTTAACTGACAGACTCATTACATAGAATGGCTGACTTTAATAGTTAACTTCATCCATAGCTGAAGGCATTGGTTTTCATAGGAGCATGGAAACCAAATAGTTCTTGGTAAAGGAAGGAACTCACCTCTTTGTAACTTCTTTAATAGCACTTCTGTCCTTAACCCTTTCTTTAGATCATAAATGAAGCCATATCTCTGATGAACCTCCATAAGATAAAAGGAAATAAACCAATGAAATGTGAAGTTTTTATATCTTCATTTCGGCTGCCCCATCCTACCTTAGCAATCAGCTTGCTGTGTAAAGAGAACCTAGAAGGCACACATGCCCTTTGAAAGAAAACAGTATTACAAATAACATTAATTAATGACATAGAATATTAGAAACTCATGTATTTGGGGACATCAGGCAGCCTTGCTTCTTAACATTGTAAAATATTATATATCTGAGAATGGAGCTGGTCATACTGTCATTGAAAAATTGGTCATAGATAGCAGATGTCTGTCTGTCTATCTATCTACCATCCATTCACCCTTCCATCTATCCATCCATCTATACAAGGACCTCTTTCACACTGAAAATAATTATGGCAATATGAAGATATTTTTACCTCCTTGATATATACTTTTTGTTATTAAGCATATTTTAAGTTAAAACAAAAATATACAAAACATTATTAATTTACTTTGTTTTAAAATCGTAATATAGTAAATATCTGTTAACATTAACAACAATTATTTTCTTTTGTTTAATTTATAAAGTAACATTTGTTTCTTATACATTTCAAATTCAAAAAAAGTTTAACAAGACAAATGGCATTGTTTAACAACTTTACAAATCTTTTAAACTTCTGGATTAACACAAAAGAGCCATATTCTCTCAACTGCTGAGCATTAATTTTGTTCAGGGTTTTTATTTTTAATGTTTTTTTATATTTATATTTAAACCCAGCTTTATACAAATCTATGTTGACGTAGGGAGGACCTCATAGAGTCATTGAAAGAAGACAGAAGTTGGATGGGGTTTCTATCACAACAATTAGGGTGTTTGGCCATCCCATCACCAGAGTAGGTCAGTTCGGGCTATATCTCGACCATTGCCAGCAGTCTGTTGTGGGGGTATCTTTTTGGATTTCTGTGGGCCTCTCTAGCACTTTGCTTCTTCCTATTCTCATGTGGTCTTCATTTACCATGGTCTCCTATTCCTTGTTCTCCCTCTCTGTTGTTGATCCAGCTGGGATATCCCTCTCCCGCAAGCTCTCTTTCCCTCGACCCTCGCCCTTCACTACCCCCATTCATGTCCAGGCTGTTCATGTAGATCTCATTCCATTTCTCTGTCATTTGGCGATCCCCGTGTCTTTCTTGGGGTCCTGTTTTCCAGGTAGCCTCCCTGGTGATGTGAGTAGCAGTCCAGTCATCCTTGTTCCACATCTAGTATCCTCCTATGAGTGAGTACATACCATGTTTGTCTTTCTGAGTCTGGGTTACCTCACTCAGGATGTTTTTTTTCTAGATCCATCCATTTGTCTGCAAAACTCATGATGTCATTGTTTTTCTCTGCTGAGTAGTATTCCATTGTATATATGTACCTCATTTTGTTTATCCATTCTTCAGTTGAAGGGCATCTAGGTTGTTTCCATGTTCTGGCTATTACAAACAATGCTGATATGAACTTAGCGGGATCTGGATGCAGAGATCCATGGCTAGGCCCCAGGTGGATCTCTGGGAGTCCAATTAGTGAGAATGAGGAGGGTTTATATGAGCGAGAATTGTTGAGACCAAGGTTGGATAAAGCACAGGGACAAATAGCCAAATGAATGGAAACACATGAACTATGAACCAATGGCTGAGGGGTCACCAACTGGATCAGGCCCTCTGAATGGGTGAGACAGTTGATTGGCTTGATCTGTTTGGGAGGCATCCAGGCAGTGGGACCGGGTCCTGTGCTCAGTGCATGAGTCAGCTGTTTGAAACCTGGGGCCTATGCAGGATCGCTTGGCTCGGCCTGGGAGGAGGGGACTGGACCTACTTGGACTGAGTCTACCAGGTTGATCTCAGTCCACGGGGAAGGCTTTGCCCTGGAGGAGGTGGGAATGGGGGGTGGGCTGGGAGGAAAGTGAGGGGGGTGGGAGGGGGGAGAACAAGGGAATCTGTGGCTGATATGTAGAACTGAATTGTATTGCAAAATAAAAATAAAAAAATTAAATAAAAAAAAAAAGAAGACAGAAACTCGAGCCAGAGACTAGAATTTGAGCAGAGGTATACTAAAGATGCAAAAGAACGACTGCCCAAGTACAGAGCATTCAACATGGTATGGCAGCATAGAGTACAAATGCTCATTATGTATCATGAGACCACTTATCCCTAGACTGCTGTGTAATGTGCAGAGCTATGCCTAGGATGTGTTAAAAAAAATAGTAGGATTAATACTTTTCGTGCAAGTGGCTAGATGGAAACATGTATTCATACCTTCCTTTACACAAAGGAAACTTTCAGTTTCTTTGACCTCCTTTAAATCAGACTACTGACAGCCATTACATTTTTTTCTGGTAAAAATATAGAATAAATTACTGGGAGAAGAAACCTAAATTCTCACTGAGGAAGAAACTACTCTGAAGTGAAGGCTTTATGCCCAGCAGTAGATGGCCAACAGAAAATTAACACAAAGGCATCTTTGGAGGCTTCTTGTTTCATAATATCATGTCAAGGAACTAACTTAAAAAAACTTATTATTTTCTTCTGTCCATTTAGCCTACATATCCTTTATGTATATATTGTGACTTGCTGTTTAGTATATCTATGGAATTTCTGAATGTGTAATAAGTGGATTTCTTTTTTCTTGTGCCTTCTCTTGGACTCTTTTCCATCTGTTTGTTTTGCACAATTCCCATGTGTTAGCTTTTGTTTTACCTTGTTTTATTGAAGCCTGTTTGTTTTCTAATGAGAGACAGAAAGGGATACAGGATGGGAGGGGAAGTGAGGGCCGGCTTGGAAGAGTAGACAGAGGAAAAACTATTATTGTGGTATATTGTATGAGAAAAATATCTATTTTAAATAAAAGGAAAAAGTACATTCTTACTTTAAAGCTCAGAATCTTGATGACATTTGTGCATATGCTCTGCTTCTCAAGATAATTGCTATCTTTTTTATTTTTCTAATCCTTACAAAAAATTAAATATAATTTAGTATTATAGAGTTGGAAACTCAAATACTTGATGTCACACTAGAATCAACAAGCAAATGTGAAGGTAATCCCTTTTGCAAATCTCCTTTGGATACTGTATAAACTTCCATGAGTTAATATTAGTTTTATTTTCAACTTGTTAATGTTCAGCAATTAAAAATGACTGAATTTGTTAATAATGACCATATGCCCTGTAGCTGTTTCATAAGACTGTCAAGAATTAAATTAGGTTCTCTATTTCCTTATTTAATGACTGTTTTATTGGTGTATAATTCACACACTATAAAATTCACCTGCTTAAAAATATACAATCCAGTGCTTATAATGAATACTCAGAGTTGTAGGTACAATACAACCTATTTTCCTATTTATTTTTATGAACATCAAGGACTTGCAATATTGGGGTGCATAGTTCTTTATTTCTGGGTATGAACATCATTATACTCATTTTGTGCAAGCCTGTGATGAGAGATTAAAACCATCAAGCATTTGATTTTCCCCAGAAGTGTGCATTCTAGTGATTTATGTTAAGATTCTTTTGCAGCTAAATCGATGGATGGTATCAACATTAATATATTGATACAATTTTATTTAGAACTTAAAAGCTGTGAGAAGCTTATTTTTAATAACAGTAATTGAGTTAAAATTAAGTTAATTAAAAACCCTTTCTTGAAGGAAGCACATATAAAAATGATGAACAGAGGAGAACTTGATTAGGCTGAAGAAAGGCATAATTCATTATTTTCTGCTCTGTTTTATTTTGTATGTCGTGGTCTTTTCTAAACATTTCATTGTTTTAAGCTGTTTTTTAATTTTAGTTTTTTTTAAATTTGTTTGACAATCATATATACTATGATCAGAGTCACCCCATTAACCTTCCTTAACCCTTTCATCCCACTACTGAACTTCTGCCAAATAGTTCTTCTCATTTCATGTTGTTATTTTTCCTTAATCCACTCAATTTAATCATGTTTGCTTGTATGAACATAGATAGAAGGTTATTTACCAGAACATGGGCAGTTTACCAGTTGCTACCCCATTGATGAAAATAATTTTCCCCACTTGCCTCCACAGACACACATCTGAAACCATTCATCGTCAAACTCCTCAGCAGAGGCTTGATCCTCATGAGCCCTTTCCTCATCTGTGATGGAATGGTGAAAGAGTTCCATTTTGTGCAGGCCTTGTACAGGTAAACCCAGTTTCTCTAGGAACAAGACTGCAATGTCACTGTCATAAGACAGTGTTTCATATCATTCCTCCCCATCCTCTGACTCTTCCATCCTTTCTTGTGCCTCTTTTACAATATTCCCTGACCCTGGTGTGCTGTGGGATAATGCTCTTGTAAACTGTAAAGATGTGTCACTCAAATTGGTTTAATGAAATGCTGTTTGGCCAGTAGTCAGGCAAGAAGTATAGGCAGGACAAGTAGACTAGAAGAATTCTAGGAAGAGGAAGGGCGGAGTCAGGAGTCACCAGCCAGACACAGAGGAAGCAAGATGAGAATGCCTCACTGAGAAAAAGTTCCCCAGCCATGTAACTAAACATAGATAATAATTATAGGTTAATTTAAATGTAAGACTAGTTAGTATAAGCCTGAGCCATCAGCCAATCATTTATAATTAATGTAAGTCTCTGAGTGATTATTTTATAAGTGGCTGTGGGACAGAGTGGGACACAGAAAAGTCTCTGGCTACACTGGTGGGCATGATATGGATGTCCCCTTTAGAGGTGAGCACCCACTGGTCATTTATTCTTAGCATTTTGACAGTTAACTGTCACTGACTATGAAAAGATGCTTCTCTGACCAAGGCTAAGGGCAACACTAGTTTCCAGTACAAGCATGAATATTTTTAAAACAGTTTGATTATATGTCCATTTAACAAAGCATTAGTAGTAGATTCAAGGGTAGGGTACTTTTGAGAAAGTTGACTTCACACTTGTTGAGTGGTTCTCAAGTCAGAAATGATTTTGTTACTCTTCAAGGCAGTCATGCTATCATTGCACCATTGACAAATCTTACCAGGCAGGTCAGTATTAAAGCACATGGTACCCACAGCTGAGGAAGAGAGGTGATGGGTTTTCTTTCCCAACAATCTGGGTCATACCTACCGTACTATGAATACAAACCAGTAATGACAAACAACCCAATAAAAAAAAATGAGCTGTGGAACTGAATGGAGACTTCTCAAAAGAAGGAATACAAACAGCATTTGACACTTTTAAAGTTGTTCAACATCATTAGCCATTAGAAGAGGAAAATGAAAATGTCTAGAGATTCCATCTCACCCTAGTCAGGATGACTGTTATCAAGGAAACACATGATAACAAATGCTGGTGAGGATGTAGGGAGAAAGGAACCCTTGGTGACTGCTAGAGGGAGCGTATATCGGGGCTTTAAAACCTCTTTAAGTCAACTTTGCTATTTCCTTTGCACATTTGATTCCAGTGCAGTTTGCTTCAAAGATGATCATATTTAAAGCTAGTTGAATTCTTTTAAAAGGTTTATTACATTAATTTAAAAGCAATTTGGTGGTAACCAGACTAATAAACATGACAATAACATTCAAAGTCAGGTTTTGTTATCTCATGTTTACTCATTAAAATAATGACAAATATTCCTCCACTTTTCACAAATATTAGAAGATACATGAGTGCCTCACAAATTCTTGTCAAATGAACCTTGATTTACATTTGTCACTTATTGAGAAATTCCTCACCTTTTTTTTTTTCCTTTCCTTGTCTGTAATGAGCATTTGACTTGTGATCATTCCCCATCATTGATTTGGCTCGATGCAAAGCTGCTTGTACTCTTCTGTTTTTCTGTGAAATCCTTTGAGAGACTATTCATGTTTTCTTGTGTTTTTTATTCTGTTTCAACATTCATATTTCACAGGTTTTTTTTAGTACTATTTCATTGTTTTTAAGATTTATTTTTATTTTTATGTATGATGTGTGTATGTGTGTGTGTGTGTGTGTGTGTGTGTGTGTGTGTGTGTGTGTGTGTATGCACGTGTGTGTGCACATGTGGGTGCCACAGTGTACAGAAAAGAGAGAACCAGATACCCTGGAGCAGAAATTGTAGCCTGATGTGGGTGTTGAAAACTGAACTCAGGTCCTCTGCAAGAGTAGGAAGTGCTCTTAAGAGCTAAGCCATCTCCTCAGCCTCATAGTAATATGTTTGTTGATTTTTTTTTATCCAATGTGTCTTCCTGCTCTAGAACCTCATATAGATCACAGGGATTTGGTGACCTTTCAGAGACTACAGTGGTATCTGATGGGCCACCATTGCATCTTCCTTAGCGTGACTTTTTAGTGGACTCAAAATTCCACTTGACTTGGGAAATTGTTTCTTCTTTGCACTTCTCTATCTCAACACACCTATTCCAAGCCCTTGTTCCAATTTAACCCTACACCCTACTAGAAACACATTGCCTAGTGGATGTTGAAGGAGAAGTGCTTCACTCTTGGATTTTCAAGGCTCCATACATGGGCTCCATGCCACACAGGGTCTCACTGAAAATAGCATCTGAAGTCATTTTTGTCTGTGTTCATACAGAAAGTATGTTAGAAAGCTACCTCAGGCTAGCCTTGTCCATTTGCATAGGAATTATAGAAGAGTTTGGACAGCAGAAGTAGCACAACTGGCTAACTGTAACAGAAAATTTGGTGGAATATAAACTGTAGAAGCAGACATCTGTACTTCTTTGGTCTGCTCTACCACTTTAATATTGAATGGTATTTGACATAATCTCTGAGTTGGCAAATGTGTTATCTGCTTGCACCAGAAAGATATGGCTCTGTAGAATTACATGGGCTTTTTCCAATCCATTAAATATGTTTGAGGTGCCTACAATGTTTAAATATGGACTTTGCTGTGGGATAGGGGCTCATGCCTATGCAATAATTGAATGGGGAAATTGATGTTTATTTTAACAAAATCAAATCACCTTTCAATGAGTCTATTCTTTCCCATCATGAGCGAAGCATCGCGTTATGGAAAAACCTTAAGAAGTGGACTTTCATGCACTCTTTACTGATTTGTGCCTCCAGTCCTTTCTTCCAGTTGTCTACAATCCTTTTAAGGACTGCAAAGTTCCCTGCTTACCTAATAGTGATAATCTGAACCAGAAGAAGCATCAACAGAAAGCAAGATTTAGGGAAAAAATAGTAGAAAACATCAATCTATACTTCTTTCTCTTTCCTATGGAGGATACAAATAGGATAGGTGAAGAGTGTCACAGAGCATACCTACTCTGTTTTCAAAATGGCATTTATAAATGTAGTTTATTCCTTTAACATTAGGTTTTGATCTTAATCATTTGAATATGAAGGATAGCTGAGAATATATCTACATATGTTTGATTCTCAACAAATATGTAGTTATTATCCCTTTATCAAATATGTATTTGATTAGAAAACTCTTTTTTGAGTGGTAGGGGAGTCATGGGTAAATTGTTCAGTTGAATCCATTCTTCATGGAGACAGAGACAAATGATAAGTGCATGATCTAACAAACACAGAGGAGAATAGCAAGTAGATTTGAGTGCTATGAAGTTTAGAAACTTTACAAAAACCTTCTCAATGAATGTCTTAAGTTGACCCCAATTTCTCAGTAGGCAACATACACACAGAGGGAAGAAACTTCTCATTCTCTAGGCAAAAATCTAGAATAAAATTCAGGGTGATATGAGGAAAGGTACAATTCTAATTCTCTTAGGAAACACTTCTAAAACTTCTTGGCACTGAGTTCTGCCTTTCCATGTCTTCTGTGTCACCTGGGAGCTAAGCATATGCTGCGGAAATGCTTGAGTAGGAGATATTTGGAAAGGGTGCTGTTGGTTAACATTTCACAACTGCATTTTGACTAGCTTAAAAGCAATCTAAAATAATTTCCTTCAAAAATGTGTAAATTGAAAAAGAGTTGATTACTTCTAATCATAAATGGCTTTCTTTTCTGAGAACAGAAAAAAATGTCATTTCAAAGTCCTATCAATGGAATGACAAGATACTGAAGCAGTCCTACTCCTTTAACTTTGCTGCTTACTAATAGGCTTTTCTCTCCCAACAGCAGTTGATGGGAAATAATTATGTAAAATTTCCTTGTCCTCTATATAGATTTCTTTCTCTGAAGCATTTCCCGCAGGCATACCCCAAAGCCAGTTGTCATCTCACTTTGCATGGCTTATGATCCTCATCGCTTACAGTTTCAACTCTGATCCCACAACTTGGTTCTTTTTCAAAGCAAAAAGCACACACACACACACACACACACACACACACACACACACACACACACACACACAAATTGTTAACCAGGGAAACACTAGAAGCTTCTTTCCAGCTGATCTCACCAATGCTACAGTCATTTTATTAAGATGAACAGTTCCCTTACTATAAACATGTTTCCATATCCTGGCCCTTACAACCCAATGGGAGAATTATGTAGGAGGCTAAGACATGTACTTATGCATTGAACGCCAGTCTGAGCTACATGGTAAGTTCTAGACCAACCTGGTATCCATAGTGAAATCACCTCATAACTCAGAGAAACACATAGACAAACAAATAGAAGAAAATAAAATAGGTCTTGGTGATAAAATTAAGAAATTAAGAAAATTAGAAAAAAGAACAAGAAATGATCTTATTCACAAGAGTTTTCAACTGAGACAAGTGTTTCTGTAGGTAGTACCCAGAGAAGCTGACTTCCTTGATTAAACTTGCCACAATGCAGCTGCAGGTCCAGGCATACCTACAGTGTCCAGAAGTGGGAAGAGAAAAGCAGCAAGCTGTACCTCAAGTTTTTGCCAACACCTTGATTTTGTGCTTCCAGCCTTCCATAATGATGAAAATAAATTTCTGATATTTAAAGCAATTAGTTTGAGGCAATTCATTATAGCATTTCTGTGAAACTAATAAAGCTACTGTAGTTGTAAACTCTGTCCCAAAATAGTCTGCAAGACACTGGATGAGTGTATCTTATACACAGAAAGTTCTGAATGGGTGTGGTTTGATGAGGTCTCCTCAAGAAGGTGAAGTATCAATTATAAAGATATCCCTGTTTTTAGAATCTGTCATCCAGGGTCAGTTCTCTGTCTTCAATCAGAGAAAAGACAAACCAAGTTTTGAAGGAGCTGTTCTGCTGAATGACAGCAATAGTCTTCAGGAGGCTCTGCCAGCAAATCACAGCAGTAAACAGAGCCAGGTTACACCTGCTTTTCCCCTGCAGACTTCTTTTGCCTCACAGAAATGCCCTATATACATAAACTCATTTTCTCATCTCAATGCTTAATCCATCTCAGACTGTTTAATAAGTGCAAAGATGCTGTGTGGATTAGCTGTTCCCTTCCCACTGAAAAGAGAGCAACCTTTGAACTCTCTTCCATCTGAAGTTTGTCAAATGTCTGACACTGCCAGAAAACAGTGCAGGCCAACTGCAGGGAGCAGTTCTCCTATTTCCTCCAAAGACTGATGAAAGGCTGCTTGCTGTCTTTTAATCCTGCCTCAGATTTTTCAGAGAAAAGAGTCTTTTGTGATCCCTGTAGTAAAATGAGGTTCCTAAGAAAAGTATAAAGATCCTAAAAGAAACATCCTTCAAGGTGTTCATGCTCTTTCAGGGAAATCAAGCAAGCCAAAATGGTGACACCAAGACACAAAATCCCAAGAAATTTGATGTTGCTCTCTGCTCTTTGATAGTCGTGGCCGGAGGGGCAACATTCATAGTCAAGGCTGCATCCTACTGAGTGCCATGAAGAATCGTGGACAGGAAAACAGGAATCCCAGTTTTCTCTCATTGTTTC
Source organism: Peromyscus californicus insignis (assembly GCF_007827085.1). Taxonomy (NCBI): domain Eukaryota; kingdom Metazoa; phylum Chordata; class Mammalia; order Rodentia; family Cricetidae; genus Peromyscus; species Peromyscus californicus. Next base: position 113,661,109 of record NW_026294595.1, read on the forward strand.
TGAGTATGATCTAATTCTCCAAACTTTTTCAGAACCCCGGGGCTTCATCAGAGCATGGGAAGGCTGCAACTTATGAAACTAGCAAATGACAGTACTCAAGAGGCACCTTTAGGGGTGCAGGTTTGAGACCTGTCCTGTTGTCCAGGCTCTTGATGGAGAATGACAAGAAAACAAGCTCCAGCAAAGCCTCCATTTGTATGTTTGTTACAAATCCTCATTTTATTTTTTTATTTATTTTTTTCTGATTATTGACTTTCTTTCTTTTTATTGAAAATATATTCTTCTCTCACATAATACATCTTGTACACAGTTTTCCCTCCCTTTACTCCTCCTATCACCCACTATCCCAGGTTCACTCCCCCTCCATTTCCTTCAGAAAAAGTAGGCCTCCAAGAGACAACCAAAAATGGCAAAACACATGATACAAGAAGACAAGACAACCCAACAGGAGGAAAAGAGTCCTACGAGCACGCAAAAGAGTCCAAGACACACTTGCTCCCACTGTTAGTAGTCTCACAAAAACACCAAGCTAGAAGTCTTAACATATGAAGGGGACCTGACACAGACCCATGCAGGCCAGATGCTTGCCACTTCAGTCTCTGTGAGGCCATGTGAGCCCTGCTTAGTTGGTTCAGTGTGCCATGTTGTCATGATATGTTCCACCCGCTCTAATTCTTAAATCTTCCCCTCCCTACAAATGCTCATTTCAATTCATACCCTTAGAAACCATTGATCAAGCAATGGCATCCGTGAATAATTTTATCATATCCTGATCCTCTGTTGTTACTAGAAAAAAAAATCTTTCTTCAAGCTAGTGGAATTAGACTCTGTAGGCAAAAAGATTGCATGGGAATATTTCAGGGTTGAAGGCAAATAATATAGTCTCTCAGTAGAACCAGCCTAGGAAATAGAGCAATTCTAGACAGAAAGTCAAAGCTTCATTAGCATTTTTAAAAAATCCACTGAGGGACTTTTAGAGGCATATATCAGTGCTAGAGCATAAGCCCAGGTGAAAGAGAATCCCTGAAAAGAAGTTGTGCCTATAAAAGCTGACTGATTATTCATAACTGAGCCCAGTTATAAATTTTCTCAATTGTCTTTAACGCTAAAACAGTGATTCTCAAATGACCCCTTTACAGGGATCACCTAAGACCATCAGAAAACACAGATATTTACATTACAATTTATAATAGTAGCAAAATTACAGTTATGAAGTAGCAATGAAAATAATTTTATGGTTGGGGTTACCACAACCTGAGGAACTGTATTAAAAGATTTCAAAATTAGGAAAGTTCAAAACAACTGCCCTAAAAAGTCATTCCTTGTCCGACTCTGTCTCAGACATCTTGATTAAACATATAAAAATCTTTTGAATGTATTGACTTAATACAACCCTATTCTCTGCCAGTCACAGCACCAAAAACTATCAGATAACATCTAAAGTGTATCTGCCTTGCTGTAATCTGTTTCTCTGATGTTTCTATCAATATGTTTTCAAGAACTCTTATTTGTAACTTAGTTCTACTACTGTAAAATCTCCATGAAATTTTGATGTTGCAGCTTTGGAACTGGAGATAACCTAAATATATATTCCTACACTCTGGTCACACATATTTGAACCCAGAACAAATAAATTATCTCTTACTCCTTTTCAATAGAGAGTTGTTTTGCATCTACATTTACATTGTACAATACCCAGAGTTCATTAACTACTCTAGCATATATACAGAAAAGAAAGACTTTCAAAGACCAGTATGGTGTCACATACCAATAACCCCAGCTGAATCAGGAGGACTGCTGTGAGCTCATAGCCAGTTGAGCTATATAGTGAGTCCCTGTTTTTTTAAAAAAAAAAAAGTAAAAGGATACCAAAAATGCATTCATTTGCAACTATAAATGGTTTGCCCATCATTTGCCACAGATACATTTGCTTTGAAAGACTCAGAATGTCATAACATGAAGAAAATACACATTTCTTTTTCTTTTTTCTTTTTTTGTTTTTTTTTCAAGACAGGATTTGGTACCTATCCTGGATCTCGTTCTGTAGACCAGGCTGGCTTCGAACTCACAGAGGTCCACCTGGTTCTGCCTCTCGAGTGCTGGGATTAAAGGCATGTGCCACTGCTGCCCAGCTTACACACTTCTTGAGAAGTTAAAAAAGTAGTTACAAAATAACCTCTAGCTAATTGTCTAATGAATAAAACACATGATAAGTAGCTATTTGCTTGTAAAAGTGAGGAAGATATAAATTGTGTGGCCTCTTTGTAGCTAGGGTTTTGGGTCCTTAACTTCATCATAGTGTCTAGCACAGGTATAGGGAGCTTGGTAAATGTTATGCATTGTGAGTACATGTGTAATGAGCGTTCCAATGTCTTGTTGCTTTATTGTTCCTCTGGCCCCATTGCTTCGAAAGGACATCACACAAGGATTCTAAAAGCTTCTATTAGATTATTTGTTTAGGAGCTCCTGGGAGCACATTCATGACATGATTAGACATTGTAAATCAGAAACTTCTGATTTAAAGGCAAAGTATGTTAACCAAGAGCCTCCCTGGTAAACTGGATGGGTCAATAGATTGTTCAGTTTCTGACTTACTATAGACTTGATGGTATTTATTTCTGGCCTTAAACTGATACTTCAGAAAAGATCTTGCATGGAAAATCCTCTTCTCCAATCCAGGTTTTAAAGTTTCATTTATAATCACAGCTTGAAGACTTTGAATCGGATCAGGGATGATTTATAATAAACTTAAAAATAAAACTAGAAATTAAAAAAAAGAAAGGGTTTTCACAAAGAAGAAGCAAAAGCAACATCCTCTTTGGTTGGTGTGTTAATTGTGGTTGAACATTAATTTAACTCTAAGCTTCCTGGTACCCAGGGGAGTACAGGAAATAGCAGATTCTTTAATTTTTACCCACTAATAGAAACAGCACAGGGAGTCTTTCTGAAAATCAAGTTCTAAGGTTTAAAAGGTATGGCTATCAAGAAATAAAAGTAACTTATAAGTTGCTTTATATTTGTGTTTCAGAGATGTGGCTTTTAGCTTTGCCAGCAGTACAAAGTGACATGACCTTGTGGGTGACATGACCTTTAGGTCATATGACTCAGGAAGAAACTTGGTAAGATACAGATGTGTGTATCTGGGAATGGAACTAAATATGAGTGGTATAGATATATAAGACAAATGTGGAATGCAGACAAAGTAGAAAAGGGAATTTGCTTAGAGCTTCATGAAAACATCAGGTAGGAGCAGTAATGATCTAGAGATAAGATTAGGCCAAGGACATTGGCTAGATTCTTTGCCAAAATTAAAGATACCAGTTTTTTCTTCTTTTTTTATGATAGAATAGATTGAGGGAAGTCACTGGTTGAAGTTTGTGTGAGTATAAGAAAATATGGATTACATTCGCCTGTAGATACAAAGACAAATGTTTATGTTGCTTTCAGGGATTATACTGGTCTAGTAAAGTAGGGGTGGTATGTTCTCCTCCAATATTCATGACTTCATACCACTGAGCAGTTGACTTGGTTTCTAGTACAAATCATGTTCTCCTTCCTGTTGAATGGTTCTTAAGTCCAGTTACAGAGCTGTGGGTTACCACCAATGTAAGAGTGCCACTGCTTCACTCTTAGGGTTGTAATGCTATGCTAATCATTTTTGTAGTTCATAGGCATCATAGCTGGGTAGGACTGTTGGTTGCTTCCTCCTTTGGAAGCTTGCAAGATGCCTTCTGGTGCAATGAAAGCTAATCCTCAGGGTAGTCCTCAGTCCTCATCAGAGAAATTTCTCTTTGCAACAGAGACCACTACAGAAAACCACAACCAATCAAAATGCAGAGTTGCAGAGCCCAATCCCAATGAATTCATCTACAACACACTCTTGCACCTAAGGTGTCTCAAATCTCAGATAGCCCCAAACTGTAAATACACTATTTTTTCTATTATATCTTACTGTTGATCTTAACAAATTCGCTCTATTTTTTTTATTTCCCTATTGAGAATGTTCACCTTTACATTTATAGAAAGAATAACATGGGTTCTCTTTGACATTTCAATTGACAGCACCACTGCAATTGTGCTTTGGGGGGCATTATTAAATAAAATAAAGACTATTTAAACAAAAGCACTGAATATGATAACTTACAAAGCTACTGGGGGTGGATAGAATATACAGAGCAAAAACACCAGACAAAAAAATGATTAATATCCCTGGCAGGTGAGAGTAAAACAACATGTGACTTCATCACACATCTATCTTATAATAAATATTAAGTATTTGGGGCCATAATTGATTACAGGTTAACTGGGTCTGTAGAGTGAAATGGCAAGTAAGTGGCAGCTGTGCACTTGAAGAAAATGAGGATGGAACACACAAAATTAAAGGTCAGGGTATGTGATCCAGGGCATGGAGTGAGATGAGCTAGCTGAAAGGAGTGTCACATCCTGGGGAGGTACCTTAGGAGTAGTAAGCAAGTGATAATCTTTGTCTGGGAACAGGATTAAGTCCTGTATGAGGTGAACACCTGAGATTATATGGAGTGTTTGTAGCTTCATTGGTGAAAATCTGAAGGACCAAAGATGCTTATAGTCCTTTCTAGGGAATATAAAGCACACAAAAAACAATCACAGATGTTCACATTGAATAGGTGATAAAGAAAAATACACCATCTGTGGGCCAAGTGTGATCTGTGTCCTAGACTAATGAAGGCAAAGGGGATGAAGAGAAAAATCAAGCATTAGATAAAGATAAATTTAAAAAAAGGGTGTCATAATGTATGATATTTTTCAAATGTGGACTAAATTTTAGGAAAGTATTTTTTCTTTTAAAAAATTATTACAACTATTACCAAGCATGCAACAAATAATACTGGTGCAAATATGGTGGGGGGAGCTAAATGTAGTAGCTATTTCCTTTAAATAAGAAATCAATTTGAGGTTATATTAATAAAATACAGTGTTCGTAAATCTGGGTATGGTGGCACATTCTTGCATTCCCAGGACTTGAAAAATCAAAGCCAAAAGAATTGAGAATACAGGTTTCTGGGCTACATAGTGAAAACATGTTATAAATAAAGGAAGGAAGGAAGGAAGGAAGGAAGGAAGGAAGGAAGGAAGGAAGGAAGGAAGGAAGAACCTTCATTGGATTGAGTTCTCCTTTATTCTCTTCATCCTTAATTATTATGGACATTAATCATGAAAAAAGTAGAGAATCTGGGATCTTATTTTTAATTATTGTCCAATTACTCGCTTATGGCAAGAGAAATGGCTCAGGAGTTGAGAGATTGGTTGCTTTTCCAGAGGACCTAGGTATGATTCCCAAGACTTACATGGCTGCTGACAACCATCTTTAATTCTAATTTCAGGGGATTCAATGACCTTTTCTGGTCTTCATGGCCACTAAGCATTTATATGGTGCACAGACATAAATGCAATCAAAACACCCACATAGATAAAATAATAATATTTTTAAAATTAAGGTTTACCTGATACCTACCATCTATGCCTATCCATTGCCCTCTCCAATTTAACTATTTTTAAATCAATATGTTATTGAAACATTTCAAAATATAGTTCATATAGTGACTTTTAAACTTAATTATCACACTGTTGAGAGGTCTAGGAAACAGCAATTATTTCTTAACTGCAATGTCAGTATCCAGATATTAGAGCTTCCTGGACTGATTAATTTTTGGAACTTAAGTTTTATCCAACCCAGATCTACAATTACACCTCATATCAATCTCTTTCGGTGTGTAGGTTCTCCCACATTTCTTCTGTTGCTTTGAGATTTTCATCTTAAAGATACAACAAATTTGACCTGTAGAGCTTTACCCAGCAGGCTTTGCTGATTGTGTCCTCATTCCCTCTTTGAAGATGGTTTTGTCCTCTGTATCATTTATGTAATTCTAATCAGATTTAAAATTTTGATCATAATGTTATATCCATTTTAAGTAGGTATGTTCTATAGATGATACTTCTCTTCCACGAAGAGTACAAAAACCAATTGTCTTTGTTTTTACATTGACTATATTGAAATCATTAACTGTTTATAAGGCATAAAGTGGCACAGTTCAGGTTTTTAATGCATTTTCTACTTGGGTTAAGTCTGTATAGAAAAAAACTCCTCAATTATTTCTTATTAGGTAATAGAATTTGTACAAAAATGATAGAACACATGCTGGATCTGTTTCTTCAGAATATTGACTTTATGAATGATAGGAACAATTTAATTTCCTCACATCTCAAAAATAGGGACAATACATTTTTAAATATTATTATGAGCTCATGAATTTAAACATATTTTATATTTTTTACCCTTTTGTTATTTTATTAAAATTTTACTTTTACTAAAAGTAAGCATCTTTATTCCATTACATATATGCTATTTCTTTTATGACTATATGGATATTTATTTTCTTCTTTTGTATACATGTAAATTACATGCAACATATATGTGCATATATATTCTAGTACATATAATACTTAAATACCTCATTATAATACAGGTAAGCCTTTTATGCTTGTTCACTGGGTATCTATTTTGAGTAATTCAAAATTAGTAGTCACCTTTTATTACCGTACATCTCCTTCTAGTGTAGGGCTCGTGTTAACAGTTTAGCAACAGCATTAACCTCATTAGTCCCTTAAATGTTATCCTGTAGGTTTAACCTATTGCCAGCCTTACTTTGTTTTACTGTCTTTCTTTGTTACTGACAATCTGTAATAGTTTAAGCAGGCATAGCTTTCTCACTGTCATTTCTATCTAGCTCTGAAGTAGAGGCTACTGAGAAAGTATCAATATGATCTCATCAAATGAAGGGGTATGAGCTAGAAAGTATTCTGATAAGGTATGAGACTATGAATTTCTTATCTAAAGGGTATGACTGGAAAAGGTTGAGGAATAAGATTGTTAGATTTCCTACTTTCTTTTTAGGCATCCTCAAAATTGTGTTGAAACAATTGTCATTTTCATCACATAAGCTGAAAAGTTTCCTATGGGCACCAGTAAATAAATGCTACCACTGCTACAATAAGCGAATACATTGAAGAAGGATGGAAGAAGGCTCAGAACAAAAGGCAGGCATCAGAATGTGTATCAGATGAATTAATTTAGCTTATGGAAAAAAGTGCGATAAATATTTATTTGTACGTTTGAAAAAGCAGCACAAATAGTAGTTGTAAAAAACCAGATCACACCCTAGGCTGCAAGGGTCAAAGTCGATGATATTAACCATCATATAACACTGCAGAATGATAGGTAAAATAAGCATGAAATGAAAACAGGTACAGAAATTAACACATGAAGTCAGAAACTGAATTGAGCCTGTTGATGCTGGTGCATATGCCACTTTCTGGGACGCATGAACCGGGGGGACCAGAACTTCAATTCCTATCTGGACTACACAGTGAGTTCAAGGTTTACCTGAGCAAGTTAGCATAATCATGTTTCAGAATATACAAAGGATTGAGCATGTCAATCATTGCTGTAGCTTATAGAGTTCACAGTTGGGTAAGTTTAATGATTATTTTTCTCCTCCAATAGGTTGCTTATCACATCCAAGTCCTAAGAAAATTACTCATTAGATCTGAAGCTTCAGGGTCTGTATCAGCTTCATTTCTTAATGTTCTCTGACTCAAGTATGTGGTGTTTTCAGCAATAGGGCCTTGCTGTCAAATTCTAGAGCAGTGGTTCTCAACCTGTAGTTTACGTAGAGCAATCCTTCCACAGACATCACCTAAGGCCATTGGAAACACAGATGTTTACATCACAGTTCATAACAGTAGCAAAATTATAGTTATGAAGTATCAGTGACAATAACATTATGGTTGAGATCACCACAACACAAGGAACTCTATTATGGAGTCACAGCATTAGGAAGGCTGAGAAACACTGTTCTAGAGGGTAAACAAGGGCAATGACAATGGCCTGTAATGTTTTGAGTTCTATGGGAATTCATTAGTCAACAACTCCAAGATAGGTAACCCATTCCTGGCAATAAAATTTTTATTTGTTAGCCTTATATGTTTGGCAGGAGTATTGTTGACCCATTATGGGTAATTTCATTTAAATTATATTTTCTGCATATAATATATGTATATATTTATGTTGTGCATGTATGTGTACATATCCACATATGTACACACATATATGTGAAATTTCTACAATAGCAAACTTCCATATGAATTTTTCTGTGTCTAATATTATATATCTGTCCATGAAGTCCATCTTAAAACCTGATGTCCCATAACCCTCTCCATTTAACCCATTCTGTTACATTATTCTCCTTGAACCCTTTATTTCACTGCACTCTTTCAAATCCCCCACACATGGCCCTTTATTAATTTTATGACTTCAATGAGAATTACAAATGGAACACACATATCTGAATATTCAAAGCTAACATCCACAAGTGAGAGAAAGCATGAGATATTTGTAAATACACAGCATTTTCATGTTCTGTTCATCAGTTGATGGGCATGTACACTGTTTTAAGTCTCCTGGCTATTGATAATAGTGCAGCAAGAAACATGGATGAGCAAGTATATAGTAGATATGTGTCCGAGACTGATATAACTATCAGTGCTGTATATAACTCCGAGTTTTTATTGATAAGACTAGTTAGGATCACGCTTCAGCTATTTCTAGCTTTTAAAGAATATTAAACATCCACACTGGTTTCTCTAGTGACTTCTCAGTTTTTACCTCCACCAGCAGTGAATCGGTGTTTCCTTTTCTCCACATCTGCACCAGCATATACTGTGTTCAGTTTTGAGGTTTTAGCCCTTTTGATTCCAGTAAGATGAAATCTCAAAGTAGCTTTAATTTCAATTTCCACAGGAGGGCATGGATGTCATGTGAGTAACCTATGACTTTCAGCTTAGATTTAAACCTACACCACAAGTCAAAATCCATTTCTGGCACCCATACTGTGCCCACAACCTGTAGGCATTAGGAAAGAACCTAATACTATTATTCTGCTAAATAGGCACAGTATTAAACTGACTCCTAATTATAGAATCTTTTTGCAATAGATGGTGATTAACACAGAGATCAACAACTGGCCAAGGTGAAGAGAATAAGATAATATAGAATGCTCAGTCCAAAATTAGACAACTATATTATACCCGCTTCTCCCATGGCTCAGGTATTTTACATGAGAGCCCAGAAAGATTGTAAGAGCCAGATGTGGTGAACGGCTACAGGGAAACAGTATTTTCTCCACACAGCTGAGCAGTTTACACTGTATGAATTCAGTTTTTACACTTATGAATTTACACTTCCAAGTTCATTTTGGGAATTTGTACATATGAATTCTCAGCAGCTAAAACAGAATGGACAAAGCATATATAAACTCAGGTCAGACAAAACTCCCAGCATGAAGAATGGAGATAAGCAAAAGTTCCAGCCCCAGATAAGTAGTTACTGGCAATAGAGGGATAATAAGAGAGGAAGAGTCAGTTTTCTTTAAGTTATGGCCCCTGGTGGGTGGCCCATCTTCTCTTGGAAGGTCACACCCTTCAAGAGGATATTGGAAGTACCAAATGTACTCCATGGGTGAAAAAAAAAGTCAGGGGATGTAATGTTGAGTTGGTAGAGAGAGTGGACCTGCAGGGTTGAATGTCATCAAAAACACATTATATGAACTCCAAGAACTAACAATAAACACATTGGAAAAAATATTAGGGATGTATCTCAGTTGTAAAATGTTTCTCTAACATATGAGAAGTTCTGGGTTCAATCCTTAGAAGCAGAAAAAAATAAGGAAGAAATAGAAATTAACAATCCAGTTGTCCTTTCAAATGTATGCTTTATGTGTCTGAAGATGCAACAAACCTCAGGTTTAAAACATTTGGAGAACATTGATCCTGAAAACATTGAGATCCTTTTATTTCCAAACAAAATAATATAACAATATTATGTAAAGTTTGCCCTATTTTTGTTATTTTAAATACTGTAGTGATGATTTATCCTATGTAGGAGAGAGTTGGTAGGTTATCTGCAAATAACACAGCATTTTATATGAGGAACTGAAGCATTGGAAAATTTTGCTCTCTGTGACAGGGTATAAGGCAGAAACTAAGAGAAGGTTGTGGAAATCATCACCCATGGATACCAAAAGATGCTTGTAAATTCAAAGATTGCTTTGATTTTAAGAAATCAAACATGCAAGATACTACCATACAAAAAAAGACAAAGCCAAAAATCTCAAACATAATTCAAACTGAAAACAACAAAGAATTAACTAAAATATCAGAAGATACTACAAAATGAAAAGGAACAGCTTCCTAAAATACATAAATACATTAGAAAGCCTGCTTAAAATGGAAAAGATAAGTGATTTCCAATTAACTTAGTATAGGTAGAAAGTCTTGATGGTATTGTAGCTATCAGCTTAAGTTAAATTCTTGTGAAGGAATCCTGTAATTCGCCTGTGATAAATACACTCCCTTTCTGAAAGGTCTTGTGTTCGACTCTATCAATAATTCAGGTACTATTTAAAAATATTTTTATTCAAATGGTTTCATAGAAAGAGAAAAAGAAGAAAGGCTTTCAGTATTTCTCTTGAAGGAAAATATTTATGTCACCCCAACCCTAAAAGTAAATACATAGACTCACACAAAGTGTACGGGTCTGACCAAGACCCCATTTACTGTCAATAAGAAACCAAATTAATCCCTTTAATCTAAAAGAGACTACTCTCTCCCAAAGGCCTCAAGTGATTTATTCTGTTTTTCTTGGTACAGATATCCCAGGACCTTCTTCCTTTGACATTACCTATATGTCTTAGTTAGGATTTCTATTGTTGAGATGAAACATCATGATCCGAAAGCACGATGGGAGGAAAGGGTTTATTTGCTTTATACTTCCACATCACAGTTGATTCTCAAAGGAAGTCAGGACAAGAACTCAAGTAAGGTAGGAATAGGAATCTGGATGCAGGAACTGAAACAGAGGCCATGGAGGGGTGCTGCTTACTGGCTTGCTACTCATGGCTTTACTCTGCCTGTTTTCTTATAAAACTCAGGAACACCAGGCCAAAGATATCACCACTCACAATGGGCTGGACCTTCCCCAATCAATCACTAATTAAGAAAATGCCTTAATCTCTGACCTTATCGAGGCATTTTCTCAGTTGTGGTTCCCCCCTTTCAGATGACTCAAGCTTATGTCAAGTAAACATAAAACTAGCCAGGATATCTATAGAAGAATTTTCCTCTAGATACCTTTTACTAATGCCTTCCTTCAAATCTTTGTAACATCTCTTCATTTTAAAGTTGAGTACAGTATATTAACTCCTAATCATTCTATCAAAATTATCAACTAGTTACCATACCCTTGGATCTTCAGTTCCCTCTTTAGTTTGACTATTTTTGATAGCTCTTGTCACCTGGTACCAAACTGTGTATACTATCTGATTATTTCAGTATTTGTTAATCTCCCCTTATGAGAGTCTAAGATGCAGAAAGATGAATTATTTTGATCTGGTTTGTGATCATAAAGTCTTTCTGTTTTGCTTCTGGCTTCTATTTTCTCACTATTTTATTTTATTTTTTGGTAATTTCATACATGAGTACAATGTTTACATTATATCCATCCTCCCCTCTCCCTTATCTGAAATTCTCCTAAGTCCCTCACCCACTTCCTCTCAAATTCATGACTTCTTTAATTATATGTGTGTATATGTGAAAATGCAGCCTACTGAGTTCATTTATTGTTTCTCCCCTGTATATTTGTTTAGAGCTGATAATTTGGAGCTGGATAACTTACCAGATGTTTTGTTCATGGGGAAAACTGACTCTCCTCTCAACAGTGATTAATTGCCTAGGGCTTTTCATCTATGTGTGGGGCCTAGTCCTCTATCCATGTTGACATGTCATCTGATGTTGTCATTATGTGCATCCTGTTTAGGTAACCACTTTGTTGGTATTTTACAAGTGCAACTTCCCATTCAGGTCCAGAAGACACTATCTCAAATCAGATATCCTGGTCCTCTGAATCTTACAGTCTTTTCAAACCATCTTCCATGATGATTCCTAAACCTTAGTTTTGTTTATTTATTTATTTATTTATTTATTTATTTATTTATTTATTTATTTATCCATCCTCCGGAGCTGAGGACCAAACTCAGGGCCTTGTGCTTGCTAGGCAAGCGCTCTACCACTGAGCTAAATCCCCAACCCGAACCTTAGTTATAAAGGTTGCAATATAGATGTACAAATTGGGGATGGTCACTTAATTTTTTTTTCATTTTGAGCCAGTTGTAGATCTTTGAATATTCTCCATGTGCTTCAAAAGAGGATTATTTGATACTGGTGAAAGCTACACTTATCTGTGGGTATGAAGACATGTAATTGGAATACATTTAGTTATTACACTGTTAGGGAAATGGCAGTAGTTGATTATATTCTGAGGTACATGACCACAGTAGCCATGGTTAGTTTACATCATCAGGCACAGATGTTCTCCTAGGGATTAAACCCTTAAGTCCAATAAGACAGCTGTTGGGTATCCTTAAGATGTAAGTGCCACTATTGTACCATTGGGCCTATCTTGCTAAGGTGGTCATTGTTGTGGTTTGTAGGTGGGACTTTCTCTTTTACTCTTTGAATGAATTTCTAAAAATTATACTGTATTTTTAAAAAAAAATTTCAAGGATTATCTAATGTTTTCTGATTTTTCTGTCTTATATAGCATTTTGTTCCTCAATGACACATCTTTATCTATCTGAAAAGTATGCCAAATATGAGATTGTTAGACTTTTTCCATTTTATAATTATAAATGTAGACAAGAAGCTGATAACGATGAAATCTTATTGGAATTATAAATTGGTAGAAAGGGATCTCCAGCCTTTCATTTTATATTCTCTAATACTATTTTAATCTTTTATAATATGTATATATTGCTTTTATAATATTAATGAGAAGAAAGAAGAGGAGGAATATAAGGAAGCCATTAATTAGATAAGCACTTTGACCTTTGACCAATTCATTTGTTATACTCATGCAGCGCCAAGCAAAGGAGTACCCTTAATAATGGCATAAGCTCAGGCAGACTTCAGGTTTCATCAAGCAACTTAATGTCCCTCTGCATTCTAAAGTAGCTCTTCAATGCATAATTTAGTATGTCTGTAATGAATTCTGCTAACCAGTGTGACTACCTATCCTTATATTCTCTATTGAGGAGTAGAACTGCAGTGGAGGATTTTAATATGATCTAGGTTTGGATTCATCTCTAGTTAGATTGCTTGTGTCTTGCATGTCAATCTACAATATCTTTAGACTATGATGCAAGAATCTTAAAGGTAAACTCTCAGTTGTCCTTAATGTGACTGATGTCCTTAGGAGGCACAGGCTGAATTTTTAAAATTTCTGCCATAATATTTTTAATTTTCATGGATTCTATAATGCTTTATGATTCTTCTCTATTACACGGCATTTTATCCTCAAGTGGCATGTCTTTACCTGAAAAGCATGCCAAATGTGGGATTTTTAGCCATTTTCCACTTTATATTTACAAAAACAGACAGAAAACTGACAATGATAAAAACCTACTAGAAATACAAACTTGTAGAGAGGAGTCTCTAGCCTTTCAATTGTGTTCTTTAATATTATTTTAGTCTTTTATAATATGCGCCACCCAGCATTTTCTTTGTAAACATGAGCTCATAAGCCGAACCAACATTCTATTTTCAAAGAAGTACATGGTAAGGGAAAGTAACATTTATGTAACCATGCTTTTAGTCTTAGATATGCTCACATGTACTATTTTTAGGTATGTAGGTCAAGTATGGGTATAATGTTCTTAGCTTCAACCAATCTGCATGGTGCATGTCCCCAAAGCAGTAACTACCAAAAGCAAACGTCATGATCAGATGAGACCCAGGTGCTTGACTTTGCATTTCTGCTTCTCCCTCAGGGCCTCCAGAAGCACTGCTCATGACTGCTGCCACAGATTTTTTCAACTGATTTCTTTTTAATTGAGATTTCTGCTAAGAAGTTCACTCCTATCTCTATTCTCATACTCTAGCATTCCTCTTGTTCTGTGAGCTAGAGGACAAGGCCTTACAAAACTAACACTGGTTCTAAACTGCCCATCTCTCCTTCTTTGTTTGGTTTCTTGCACCTGAATCTGTAGTGAGATTTTTTTTTCATCATCATCTATGCATGGTTTTCTGTACCATTGACAATATGGCGAATGAGAGCCCTTTCTTATGATGCCCCCTTACCATACAGTGCCCAATATAAACTGATTTATTTTATTTGTTACATGTAGTTATCCCCTGTGTGTATGCATGTGTGTGCCTGTGTGAGTGTGCATATGTGCATGTGCCCCTGTGCATTTGCATGTGTGTGCCTGTGTGTGTGTGTGTGTGTGTGCTCATGTGTGTGTGTGCCTTTGGAAATCAGAGAACAGCTTATACAAATCTTTCCACCTTGTATGTCCTGGAGTTGAACTCAGTTCCTCTGCCTTGGTAGCAGTTGCTTTTGCCCAGTGATCTACTTACTCTATCAGTTGGAAAAATCATGACTTACTCAAGTTCTTCATTTATTATTTTTTTAAAAAGTTATTAAATTAATATATGAAAAACATCCTTCTAACCAAGGAGGATATTTTGGAGAATTAAGTGAAACAAAAAAGTGAAACAAATACCCCTGCTATCATGGAGCATATTGCACCATGAAGCTTCTAGCAGCACTGGGAATATTTCTTCTTCATAAAGAATTCATCTTTAAACATTGGCTTTTGAGTGCTCAAAGAATGACCATTAAGGAAGTAAGCCAAATAATAATAGTTGAGGAAATCTATCACAGAAAATTGGTGGCAATAGTCTGTCTTTAAAAATAATACATAATTCTTGTTAGGGCATTTATATTTTCCTACACCAATTTGTTTTTAGCACAAAGAGCCTCAAACTTGTTGTCAAAAGTGATGGTTCAAATTTTGTTTCTTCTCTTTATATAGTGGCATTTTTTTTTTCCTTCAAACTATTTTACTATTCTGAGAATTGCTATCCCCTGCTCTCTAAAAAAAGGAAATTCTAGTACTTGTTGAGAAACAGGAGAATTATGTTCAGTATCTGTTTTGTGGCTTAGGTAAGCCTTGTACAAGATAAGAGCTCAGCATACTTATTGTCTTTCAGTAGATGTGGTTAAATGTAATGCACCCTCAGCAGCCCTCTTAGTGTCAACAAGAAGGCATTCAGTGTCCAGGGCTTACCCCTTACAATAAACTGTGCCAGTGCCCTGTGGCAGATGGGAGAACCCACCTGGCTCTATGGCCAACAACCTGCAAAGAGACACATCTGGTGCTCCTGACTCACTAAGTCCTTCATGGGATCCATTTTGTTATGCAACAGCCATTATTCATCTGCCATGGAGTATTTGGAATGACAGTACATGCTAACTTCTAGAATTCTTTATATAATGAACTCCAATGTCTGCATGGAAAGGTTAACAACAGTCACTTCTGAGGAATAAATGGAGAGGTTGAGAAATTACAGTCAGCATTACACTTGATTGTGTTGAAGTTGACCGAGGCCATGTTCATGCATTTAATAGATACTTAAATCACGTTTTGCTATTATAAAAATGAATTATATTCTGTTTACCTAAATGCAGAAGAAGATGAGCTGCTAGACGGAAAGTAAAAGGTCCGTTAAAATGATGGCATTATTGTTATTTAGATTGAGGTGAGGAGGGAGAAGACATGAGGCATAAATCTAGAACCCCCTACACTCTACTTGTATCTGAGTTCACAGAGGGTCAGTGAAGAAGACAGTATGTTCTAAAACTACTAAAAGCTACTTTTAAAAATACATTACCATAAGGATGCCTAACATCCCTTGGAGGAAACATATTCTCTGAAAAAATGTCTTACTTTTTAGTTAACATTTAAATGGTACATTTCCCATGCTCATCTACTCCCTGAAACCATGAAGTTACCATGTGGAACCACTTGGAGATCCTAAATAAATTTGTTTTCATCATCTGTGTTCTTTCTGGATGGTCAATAAAATACCAATGCTTTTGTTTTCCAGGTAAGTTCAAATTATACTACACTTTTGTGGTCAGACGTATGTAAGAACATATGCTCCTTTTTAAAAAAAAAATGGTTATTTTACACACACCAATTGATACTAAGCTGATATGTCTTTTTCTGTATCCTTGCATATTTAATGTGAGACAAAACCCAATTTTCCCATTTAGTTATGTCTATTTCTTTTAGAAAATTACTTGAACTTGAACATTCTAGTTCATTGTTCTTCACTCTTTGAACTGTTACTTTTCTAACTATTCACTACATAGTGAATTTAATAATAAGTACTTCAGCATACTGTTGGCTATCTATCACTAAGCTAAGCTCAAAACTTTGGTAAAACTCTGTGAACAATTGTGTTACCTTGAACAATATGTCATAATTACTATTCCATTTAAAATTATTTATGTAAATGTGTTTCATTTATATTGACATTATGAAAAAATTTTAAAACTACTAAAATCCATGGTTCATATAGACTCATAGATTCAGAATAATTATTAAGTATTCTATTGATGTCAAAAATTTGACAATAGCATACAATTATTAAAAGAAAACAACACTGAAGCTTTAATGAGCAGTCAGAATCACTAGTTGTAAAATTGGTACGAAAATCAAATGTATTTTACTTTAGTTTCTAGAATCTATTTTTGAAGCAAATGCTTTATGACTCAAGGGAAAATTATTTGAAGTAGACCTTCAGACTCCTTCAGATACAGAGAAACATTTAGAGAGAGAAGATCGAGTTTAAAACCAATGGTGAACCGTTATAAATGCTACTGTGGTGATCCCAACCTTTGTCTCCTACCCCAGATCAATGTCTTATAGTTGGTACAATGTCCAGACTGTCCCTGTCACACTGTGCTCTGGCATCCCACCAGCTCAAGCACTTTCATTCATTGAGTATTCCAGGAAATGTTTATTATAATAAAGCAACCCAACCTGTAGTGTGACATCTTCTGATTTGCACTTGTCTTGCTTTCATGATTAGTGATTTTAAACAGTTTTAGTATGCTAGGTGCCCATTTGTATATCCTTTTTGGAAAAAAAATTAAAATTTTTCCATACTAGTAAATTAGCCTGCTTTACTGCATGTTCATGCTGTTTCTGTTTGTATTTTCTGTGAGTTACAGTCTGTCATATATTTTTTATATTTAATGTCTTAGAGATAAATGTTTTTGTTTTGTTTTGTTTTTACCTTTTCTTGGTATCAGTTGCTTTTTCACTATATTCACTGTGTCTTTTGCTGTATAGACATTTTGACTTTTGTAATCACGTCACAGTTACTATTATTCACTTGTGTTGAACACATAGTAAGTAATGAATAAAGCAAGGGATAGTGACTGTCTAGTATGCCCTTACCAAGAGGGTGACTTTTTAGACGATAAGGATGAAGGCTGAAAATCAAAGATATGCTATGGAAGAGGCATACCAGACAGAGGGAATGACAAGTGCAAAAGCCCAGGGGTGGTGTCTTAGCTACTTTTCTATTGCTGTGAAGAGGTATCATGTCCAAGGCAACTTGTAAAAGAAACTGTTTATTTGGGACTTATGGATTCAGAGGGTTAGAGTCCATGACTCAGGAAGAATGTCAACAGGCAGGCAAGCATAGTGTTATAGCAATAGCTAACAGCTCACATGTTCAGGCACAACCAGGAGGTAGAGGGAACTAACTGGGAATGTCATAAGCTATTAAATATCAAAGCCTACCTACCCCTAGTGACACAATTCCTTCAACAAGGTCACACCTCCAAATACTTACCACATACTTTCACCAATGGAGACCAAGTTTACAAATACATAAACATATATAATATGTTCTAAGTAACAATGAAACCCCCACTATAGCTTAAGTATAGAAGAAAGAAGTAGATTAGACAAGCAATTCAGTAGGAAGGTAGATATATGGTCTTAGAGGGCTAGTAAAATGTTGATGATGCTTTGGATATGTTACCCCCAAAGAATGGCACTCAAAGTTTTGGAAAAACATCAGATGTAGGAAGACAGTTCTGAGTCCCTCCCACACACTATCTCCTCCCCAAAAGCAAGCATAATGTAGTATACCTGAAAGGAGGCTTATCCAAGCCCCTGCTAAAGGAGCATCCTTATTTACAAAGACATACAGTGACACAAAGAATATAAACAAGCAGACCTTGCTGGGACCTCCCCTTTCATGTTTGTTATCTTTGGGTCCTCCAGACCCATTTCTTTCTGATTGTCCACTGTCCATCAAATCCAAGATGAAAACACATGAACTGCTCTATTTCTTTGAGTATTTATTTTTAATGTTTTCTCAAAAATTATGTTAAACAACTCTATGATAAGATACATGTGAACTTTGATCCAACAAAAAGGTACTGATTTTTCCATATAGACTTTTTCTTTGATAATGAATGAGATGAGAATCATTCAGATGGCCTTCTTTAGAGATGCTGCATGGACTGCCTTAAATGTTAACTGGTTTGCTAGGACTGCTAAGATCTGGGTGACTTCACTAACTCCTAGAGACTCAAATTAGAAGCAAGGATGATATGAGCAGGTAATGGCAGTTAGGACAGGAAAAGTAATCAGAATCTATTTCAGTGGAATGCCATTTAGGATTTGATTACTGGATGTGAGCTTCAAAGCAAATGGATGAGTCAGGCTAACACAAGAGCTTTTTGCTTGATCAACTAAAAGAATGATGTTGTTGGGAAGCAGGGAACTATGTGGTGAACCTTAGAGAGGACAAAAATAAGAGCGATGTTTTAACATGCTAAGTTTGAAGTTTCTGCTAGACATCAAAGGGAAGATGCTGATTAAAAATGGAGATATTGACATCTAAATCAAGAGGACCTTAATTAAGAATTTTGTATAACTGATGGTCTATGAAGCATGGAGTTTCATGAATCAATGAGGAATTGATAACAGAAGAGTAAAAAGGTTCAGGGCCTGAATTCTGAGGCATCATTGTATATAGCATATGGGAAAAGGAAGAACTAAGAGAGGAGCTGAGAAATAGAGGCCAGGAAGATTAAAAAAAAAAAAACAGGTATATCGGGGCCTGCAGATTGGTCACCTATCATGTTAAGCAAAATTGTCATTTAACAATATGGAGATCACAAGTGATCTCAAGAAACACAGCGCTCAGAAAGTGATGAGGGAAACTTGATTGCAGTGTCTTCACAAGAATTTGGCTATATTTATTTGGGTTTATCAAGGCCAGAAAACAGATTTTAAGAAAAAAGGAGATTTCAATGTATACTTGATCAAGAAATGGATCAATGATTGTGGAGAGAAGTAGACATTAAGAAAAAAAGTCGAGACAGGACCAAGCCCCTCCCCCTTGCATCAAGGCCTTGCTGACTTCTCATGGGAGCCCCTACCTTTTGGAGGAGGGGATGGGGGAAAGACTGGGGGGAAGTAGGAGGAGGGATGAGAGGGGGATCTGTGATTGGTATACAAAATGAATTAAAAAAAATCTTAAATAAAAGAAAAAAAAGTTGTCAAACCAGAAAAGAAGGATGTTCTTGTAAAACATGAATGACACAATTGGGTTCAATATTGAATATTACCTTAGCAATGTTCCCACTGCAGGAATGTATGGGTAGCAATAATAAAGTGATATGCATTGATGGAGTGAGGCTTTCTTTTCAAATCAAACTCAGAATGATTCATTATAAAACATCTGGATAAAACCTGTTTCAAAATATCCTGTAACTAATATCCCCAATGAATATAGATTCAAACACTCTTAATAAAATACCTGAAAATAAAATGCAATAATATATTAAAATAATTTACACAATGACCAAGATTGTCTCATCGCAAGGATGAATAATGTTTGTAAGTAAACAAACATAAGACAATAATACATAGACTTAAGGATGAAAATTCCATGATTATCTCATTAGATTAAGAAATGGCATTTGACAAAATTCAGCATCCCTTTATGATAAAATACCTGAATGATGTGGAATATAAGGAACACATATGATGATAATAAAGGCTGTATGTAACAAACATACACTCAATACTTTATTAATGAGAGAAAAGTGAAAGCATCACCTCAGGAATCAGGCACTAGTCAAAAATATCTACTCTCAATAATGTGATTTAATAGATTATTTGAAGACTTACCTGAAATAATAAGACAAGAGAAGAAAAACCAAAAATTTCTATACACAAAACAGAAGAAACTAAAGCATCTCTGTTTCCAGAAGACATGTTCTTATATAACAGATCTTAGGTAATTTACCAGAAGACAGTGAGCTGACACTGGCAGTGTATCAGGACACAAAACTAATATACAAAAATCAGTAGCTTTCTTATATATACCAATTATGAACTTGCCCAGAATGAAATCAGAATGAAATAACTCCATTCATAATAACTTCAAATAAATAAAACACTTAGGGATAAACCTAACTAAGTAGATAAAAGAGCTTTACAACAAAAAGTTTAGGATACTGAAAAAAAGAAATTGAAGAAGATACGGAAAGACAGAGAGATTTCCTATGTCTATATGTCACAATAATTATTCTGAAAATAGTTACAGAACCAAAAGAAATCTCTAGATTTAATTCAGTACTCATCAAAATCACAATGACATTCTTTATAAAACTAGAAAAACAGTTCCAAGAAAAAACTCACAGCAAATACTGCTGAGGATGTGAGGACAGAGGAACCCTTGTCCATTGTTGGCAGGAACACAAACTTTTGGAGCCAATATAGAATCAAAATGGAGCTTCATTAAGAAAATTAAAATTCAGCTATCACATAACCCGGTAATACCACTATGAAATATACATCTGAAGGATTCTAAGTCAACATACAATAGAGATACCTGCACATTTGTGTTTATCAATGAACTATTCACAACAGGTCAGGGATGAAACAAGCCCTAGATGTCCATCAAAAGCTCAGTGGATAAATAAAATGGTACATGAAATTTCATTTAGAAGTGAAAAAATGATGTAGTAACATTTATAGGAGTCTTATGAAAGCAGAGAGATCGTTATTCTAAGCAAAATAAGCCAGATACAATTTTCCCTCATATCAAGTATGTGTGCGTGTGTTTGTGCATGTGCATACGAAGTAAGATGAGGACCAGGAAAAGAAGGAGCAATTAAAGGGGAGGAAAGAAGAGAGAGAGCAAGATGGAAGAATAAAATACATAGGATATAAGAGAGGAAAGTGAAACAATTTGGGTGAAGAAAGAAGGCCCACAAGTATGAGAGGCACAGGTTGGCAGGGAGGACAGTGGAGAAGGGAACAAATCATGTAATCACAGATTGTTCAAGTATTATTGCTTGTTTTCCTTAAAAGCCACTTAAAATCTTACAGGAATAGAATCCACTTTAAATGTGATCCTTCCTTAAAATTCTAATATTTTAAATATTGAATCTAAATTTAGAATGAAAATCATCATTACTCTTTAAAGAAATTTTAGCTACCAATAAACTGAGGTATCAACACTAAGACCTAGGAACTGAAGTTCCTAAATGTCCTCTCTTTTCTTATTGACTTGCTCTTTAAGTGATCTTGTAAATGATAGGTCAGTTATGTTGGGATGTCACATAAGGATTTTAGCATCATCCAGTATCGCAATTAGAGTAACTCAATATAGAGATTTTTATGTGTAATGCTTACTTCTCCAAAGAATCCTTTAAAATGGTAGAAGCAGTGCAGTACAGGTAAGACGAGGACTTGACTGATAACTACCTCCAGCTTCATCCATGGGCAGGTTCAAGTCATGACTTTGACCTTGGTATTTATGAGACAAGAGTGTTGGGCTCTTGTACCACATTGTTCACATGTGTTCTGCAATTTTCTCTCACTGTAGAAAAAAAGAGCTATTCATAAGTCACTGTTTCCTAAGTACAGGGATAGGAAGACTCACTCTTTCGTGCCTTCTGATTCTTAGTTGGATTTTTTGGTTGGATCTAGGAACCTTATTACTTCAAGAGTTGACTTGGTAGAAGGAAAGCACACAATCTTTAATTTTACACACTCATTGAGTCATAAGAGAATGAAGTCTAAATAAATTGCCAAGGCATGATATACTTATACATATACTACAATAAATTCATAAAGGAAAGAAAAGACCAATGGATTCACGGACTATGGATAATAAATTTTAGGGATGTTACTAACTGAGAAATGGAAATATTGAAGCTCATGGATAATCAGCGTTATGTCAAAGTTTGTTTATTGAGGTTAATTTCAGCTCTGGTTAACAATCATTTTCTGGCCTTGGTAAGTTATAGATATCTCTCTAAAAGAACCATCACAGCTTCTTGTGCATAGCAAAATTGAATGGTCCTTTCTGAAATAATTTCTCAAGTGCCGTTAGACTAAATTGATGAATATGCCAGCTTGCCTATTTGGAGAGTCTTATTCTAATTCCTTCACAGACAAGGCAACTTTAATCATGCCAAACCTTATGAGAAGGGAGAATTTTGTAGCCCTTAGTAGCAGCTGAACATGGATATATCACCTTAGGAAAGAGGATCTGGATGAGAAAGCAGTAGTGTTCATGGCAGGGAATGGAGTAGCAGCCACAGAGATAACTCTATGTTCCCCTCCAGGAAGAGCAAAGTAGTTCTAAGAATATAAGAATGGCTGTTGTTTGTTTCTGATAGAGAACTGACAATTCACTTTTATAACATTATGACAAAGCAAAATAGAATGAAAACTCTTGATAGACAATGAACTTAAGGGAAGGAAGATTTATGTTGATTCATGATTTCAGAGTGTCTTAGTTCATTGTGATGGAGTGCCATTTATAATGGCAGAAACATGTTGCAGAGACTGTATATGGCTTCCAAGGAAGCAGCAAACAAGGCCAGTATCAACCGCCAAGAATCACTTTAAAGATTCACCCTAGGCACTCTGCATATGTTACAGTTAGTCCTCGTGTGGGACTCCTAACAGTGTGAACAGGTGCTATCTCTGACACTTTTACCAGCTTTTGTGACCCTACTCCTGATACTGGGTCACCTTGACCAGTCTAAATACATGGAGAAGTCCTTAGTCTTACTGCAACTCGATATGCTGTGTTTTGTTGATGCTTATGGAAAACCTGCTCTTTCCTACACAGAAATGGAGGAGTGGATTGGGAGAAACAGAGAGAGGGGAAACTATGGCTGGGACATAAAATGAATAAACTTATTTATTTTAAAAGTAATATAAATAATCTATGTCTATTAACTAGGCATAGTTAATAAAGGCCCTTTTGCCCTCAGCCTCCATATGTATCACTATTAACAGGGGAGCCAGTATTTAAAACATGGGTCCCTCGAGGAGCTAAACCATAACAAAGCCCAATAAAGAAATGTAAACAGTTTACAAAATCCTGTGCTAAAATCTAAATTTATCACCCCCTCATCTATTTTCCTCTGTACCGTTATTTGTACATGACAAGTGATCAAGAGTACACAGTTATCTGCTGTCTTGACAGAGGTTGTAAAAGGGAGTCCCTGATGTTGAGAGAAATGCTCCCTGCTGCCTGCTGTAGACAGAGTTCTCATCTACTATGCACCACTTATCATGGTCCTTAGGTAGTATGTAGCTAAAGTTTTCCTGCCTGGCCCACAGTCAGGGCAAATCTCTCTAACCCACCAGTCCCGCAACCGCTCAGACCCAACCAAGTAAACACAGAGACTTATATTGCTTACAAACTGTATGGCCATGGCAGGCTTCTTGCTAACTATTCTTATATCTTAAATTAATCCATTTCTATAAATCTATACCTTGCCACGTAGCTCGTGGCTTACCATCATCTTCACATGCTGTTTGTCATGGTGGCGGCTGGCAGTGTCTCTGACTCAGCCTTCTACTTCCCAGCTTTATTCTCCTCCTTGTCCCGCCTATACTTCCTGCCTGGCCACTGGCCAATCAGTGATTTATTTATTTATTGACCAATCAGAGCAACACATTTGCCATATAGAACATCCCACAGCAGTAGTACTCACAGTATATCCCAATGTCTCCTCATTTGATACAAATGTCAGAACTCCATGCTGCTTTGGGCTTATGTTAGATAAAGTGCTTTTACTTCTTTTTGGCAGCCAGCAGCAATTACCACAATTGCATCTGTGGCTGCTCTGGGTCTACATGTGCTAATCTGGCACATATAAACTTGTAGAAAGCTCTACAAAACTAGTTGAGGGGTATGTGAGATTGGGGAAACAACTTTCTGGCCAAAAGATCATATTTTAGTGATTTTTCTTCATTGTGAACATTGATCAGATACCCACATTGTACTGACTAGTTATGTGTCAACTTGATACAACCTAGAGTCAAGGAAGAGAGGAAGGAGCCTCACTTGAGGAAATGCCTCCATGAGTACCAACTATAAGTCATTTTCTCAATTAGTGATCAATGGAGGAGGGTCTAACCCATTGTGGTAGTGTCATCCCTGGGCTAGTGGACCTGGGTTCTATAAGAAAGCTGGCTGAGCAAGCCATGGGGAGCAAGCCAGTAAGCAGCTTTCCTCTATGGTCTCTACATCAGCTCCTGCCTCCATGATCCTGACCTGTTTGAGTTCCTGCCCTGATTCTTTCAATGATAAACAACAACGTGGAAATATAAGCCAAATAAATCCTTTCCTTCTCAACTTGCTTTTTTGGTCATGGTGTTTCATTGCAGCAATAGAAATCCTAACTAAGCCACACATTAAGATTCCATTTTCTCACACTTAAAGTAGAAATAAAACCAGTTCATCTTATCCCAAGGAGCTTATGTAGCATGGCCTCAACACAGTAAGAGAGAAAAAGGGATGCTGTCCAATCTGAAGCTCCTTTGAACCTCTTCACTTCCTTCTCCTCAATACAGAGATAGTTTTGTATGTTTTCTTTTTCCAAATTCAAATTTCAGAAGATCTCACTTGCTCCATGTTCTGGGGCCAGGCCATTGTTCTGTGGTTTGGAATCTGTCCTCATTTCATGTTCCTCTCACTAGGTCCTGAGAACGCTTCATGTTCCTCAAAAATCAGAATGAAATTCACCAGTCTGTGCCAGATATGGTGAAGTCAAGTAGGAGACTCCTTAATCCATCCAAATGAAAGTGGAGTGGTGTCTACTCTCTCTTGCTTCTCCCACTGACAGTCTGCTACCCAAAATGCAGCTCTCACTCTAATTCTGCAAAGTCCACTTCTAGACTGCCCCTGTAGCCTACCACCTCAAAAGCCACTGCCCAGCCTAAGTTATCCTGGCACTCCAAATACTTGTGAATGATTTGTTTTTTTTTTCTTATAAATGCAATTCTTCAACCAGAGGGGTCTGACTTAAGCAACTGCCTCTCAGTATTGGTAGAAAGCATACAAGTAAAAGGAAGGTTGAGTTTAACACAGATCTTTTTATTTATTTATTTATTTTTGGCTTGATAGGAAAACTCACTTTCTACCAGTAATTTGTGATGCAAAGCTCTTCTTGCTCTTAGTGTCTAAATAATTGTATAACCACCATTTGTTTCATTTGAATCTTGGCTGTCATTTCCTGTCATGAGGAAATCAAGAGGAACTCTGCATACAAGTTCATCCCCTGATTGCCTGTCAGCCTCACAGACAGGAGCATCTCACAATTTGTCCCTGCCCAGGCACTTCATCTTCAAATAGAAACTGCATCTTAATTATAGCCTTTAATGGGCTGTTGCACTCCAGGATCAATATGTCTGACAAAACCCAAGTCCCGCTAAAAGCTCATTAATTCACATCTGACTAATTCAGGATTTGTGATGATTTTGGCAGGAACCAAGCTGAAGTTTACCTTTTGTACTGCTGCTTACAAAGGTTTAGCTTGGCCAGTTAATTTGGAAGAACAAGGAAGTGTTTACTGAGCTTCTATTTGCATGAAGATAATAGAGGGTTTGCAGCCTCTGGACTGCTAATCCTCACCCTGCAACTGCTGCTAACTGCTACTTTGCATTAGCACTCTGGACTTGGAAATGAGATGTCACAATCTCAAAAAACAAAACCTAAGACCTGAGACCTTATCACCTGTGGTGTGTTCCTTCCAGTATTTTTCATCAAGTACCTGATTCTCTCCCTCATTTCAAGTATAATGATGATAGACATATTTTCTACATGGAGACAGATATCTCTATAACCAGATCATACTATGACCAGGACTCTTTAATTATGCATTTCCCTTCCCTTTTCTACTTCTTCCTCAACTCAACAGGCAATCTATCTAGACCTAAAGCCCATGTCAGGAGCCTGGAAGCAAACTCGGAAACACTGGACTCCTAACTATTTGTATTCTCAAAGCACATTGATTGGATCAACTTCCTCTGTTTTTAACTATTAATCATCTCTGCAAAAGGACAGACTATTGAGTCTAGTCCTGTGGGACTCCCAGACCTGGAATATGACCTTATAACTCTCATTACATAAATCATAGTTAATCGTCAATATGGAATGTGAATACCTTCTTGTCTTTTTTTCCAGGCCCGTCTTTGAACTCAGTAGTGTCAAGCCAGAATGGAAATGATAAATGCCTTTAGACAACATCTCTTCACCAGGTCCCACTGTTAGATATACTGGTGAATACTCCCTGAGTATTTCCCTGAGCCTTTGAGAGGTCTTTGGCTAAGTGTTGTGACCTTGCTAATGTGCACAGAATATTTGTTTTGTTCTAGTTTTCGAGTTTTTTGGCCTATTTATTGTTTCGTGTATCACTTCCTAAATAAAGCAGCTACCCTCAAGTCTCACACTGTGTTTTCAGAAATCAAGCCACCAGCACCCACTCTTTTGATGGCATGTGTGCGTGTGTGTGTGTGTGTGTGTGCACGTGTGTGTGTGTGTGTGTGTGTGTGTGTAAGTGTGAATGGATGCTTATCCATTTCATCATTCACTCATCCTTGATAAATGTGTTTGCTTCATGGATTTAAGACTGTTTTAGTAATAGTCTGAAAATGAAACTGCCTGTGTCCCCGTCCCTCATTTCCTTCCCTTACAGTTTTGTATTTTCGCTTTGATGTTCTTGGACACCAACAGTTCCCCTCACACCCTTCTATACAGCTCTGACCTGTCTGTGTTGGTGATCTTCCTTTTTGGCTCACCCATACTTTTTTTCAGTATTAGCATAAACTTTTCTTACCAGAAGTTCTAAACTCTGCTCACAGATTTTGTCCTTAGAGTCTTCTGTTGTCTCATGTGGTAGTTGGGCTAATCTTAAATATCTCTGTGATTTTACATTACCCTTAGAAGATAATAAGTAAGTGGCTTAACTGGGAGCTTCCAGACAATTGAGGTGTCTCTATTACCACACCAGACATGCTGAGAATGGGTACCTACAGATATGCTAACCACTACTATTTCTTTGGACCTTCATTGAACCATTATCATTGTCTTGCTCTCCCTATGAGATTCTTAAATCTTCTTTTTAACATTGGCCCTCTTGTAGCATTTAAAAAAGTCTTTTATTAATGAAAAAATCACATGTAAAACAGAAACATTACCAGTGGTCTAATAGAACAATTTTAAATGTGAGAAAGTCAGTTGTGACAGACGCTGCTTTCTTTGATCCTTAGGCCTGTTTCTCATCCTTACTTTCCAAAGTCTCCTAGAAAATGTCTGTCCTCCTTGGCCCAGTTATGGCTTAAGAGTGATGACCACATCAGCTTATGTGGTTTTCTGCTAAGGTCTGTCTTCCAAGCTCCAGCAGTGCTTTTAGCAGTAGTTGGCTGCTCTCAGGATATCTGTACTTGGGTATCTCATTTATGAGCCCACCACAGGATCTGGAAGGATGGTGGTATTACTGAGGCTGCTTTCATTTCAATTGTCCTCAGGCTCTTAAGAGGACAACTAGGCTAAGTTAGACATCTCTTCAACTGGGATAGGTTCAAGACTGGTAATTACATGTCGTGATATTTTTCTTGCATTAGGAATTTTTTTCTACTGACACAAATTAATGAGTCTTGTAACTCATAATGGCACCCAAAATATAACTCTGTAGTAGATACTTTAGTATACTTTTCAAACTTACTCTCTGGCCATCCCAGATCTCATCCTGCTGGAGACATAGGCAGTGGTATAACCTACTGGGAATTGTCCCAGACTACAAGGAACTCATTTGTTCAGAGACTAGCCTTTCTCCAGGCAGTACCCTGGGGGCAACGGCATAGGCTGATGAGGGAATATAGACATCCCATATGCTTGTCTCAAATTTAAATCATTCCAAATGGCTCCTTCTAGCTTTGTAGCTCCCATATGGCCAGCTGAGGCAAGCCTCAGTCACAACCACAACAGGGTCTGACCTTCTCTTTACCCAGTACCTCCTTCATTACTTTCCCAAGAGCACTTATATAAAACTCCTACAGACAGAGCTCCACTTAAAAGTCTATTTCTAGACAATTTGTCTTAAGATCCTGCTACTCCTTCATCACTGTCTGAATGAAGGCATCAACTTTATCCTAGTGCCCCAGCCAGTCAATGGAATGATTTTTCATTCTTCTTTCTCACTGGAGACTAATTAATAGAATGATACTCTCTCTTTTCCATTTTTATTATGACTGTCTTAATTGAACTTTATCCATCTTTCACCTGGGTAACAGTCTTCTTGTTGTTTTTATACTATAACCATAATAATATTTCTAAGTTTAAAAAATCATATAATTTACAATTATTCAGTAGCCTTCAATCTCCTTTGCATAAAATTAAAAATTTTTTCAAGACATTTATTTGGCTTACTCAGCACAGGGATTCCATCCCTCAGCAGATTCATTGCAGTGAGTTGCCTCATGTGATCAGATTGTGGGCACATGAAAAAGTCATGTCTCTGATGCTACAGCTGTGCTTTTCTATCTCAGTGTTCTTATGGCCTTGTACTAGGTTAGCCTATACTAGAAGCTAGCTTAAAGCTCCCCACAGATATCTACTCAATTATCCTAAATAGGTTATTCTTCCCATCTATCCATTCTAAATTCAAGAAATGAAATGGTATCACAGTTGGCTTATGTATCTAACCTGTCACTTACCTTTGCTTCTTAAGAACAACCATTTAAACTTCAGGGCATGATGAACCATTAGGAATTTTCTGGGGTGACTGGGCAGCTGGAATTTACGGCACTCCGCTGATGTGATTATTTTTATGCAACCTGTAAATTTTAGTTATAGCTACACTCGTCTGTGGCTAGCCCGGACAAGGCTGGCTCCTTTTTGTAATTTCATAAGTACAATAAGGTCATAAATTTCAAGCTGCCTTTTTTGACTTTTTTTTTCAGTAGCCTATTGCCTGAAGCAAGAAAATGGAGTTTCAAAGGAAAATGTCAGCATTAATAGACAGGCACTCTAAGTGAGGCAGATAGCAGTGTTCCAAGGTGATCTGAAGTTCATCCTACCTCTTAAGTGAAAACCACATACTGAAGAATTGAGAAGACGTGTTCTGTTACCAAGTCTTCACATTTTCCTCTAAATAAATGACAAGTAAGAAAACATATGAGTATACTCAGTTGATGCCATCCTGTGTCACCTGGTGGCCAACAGTTTCTAAAAGAACTATGCAAAGTGGTTCAAAGTCAGAAATTTTCTCAGCTGTCTCAGACAAAATCTTTCTTTGACTTCATAACTACATAAGTGTGTCTACAGTCTATGGTCACCACAAAAATAACTAAAAGATCAGTGTGTCTAAAGTAAATATTGCTAGTGTAGTTGTAGATTTAAGAAAAATTTAAGAAAATTTAAAAATTTCCATACCTCCCACCCACACTTTCCAATACCATTTACAGCTTGAATTAGTATGATATACTTGTTGTGAATAATTAACCAACATCGATATATTGTTAATCACAATTTAATAATTTTCTTCAAGGATTTGCTTTTCAACATAATGTCATATTTTGTTCTAGAATCCTATTCAATTTACATTCAGTGGTCACATTTCCTTATGTTCCTTTTAGTGAAGTGACAGTTTCTATGCTGGTTAGATTTTTTTTTAACTTGATACAAACCAGGGTCATCTGGGAAGAGGGAACTTCAGTCAGGAAAATACCTCCATCAGATTGGATGTAGGCAAGTGTGTGGAACATTTTCTTGATTACTGATTTATGTATAATGGACCAGTCCCCTGTGGGTGGTGTCATTCTTGGACTGGTGGTCCTGGGATGTATAAGAAAGCAGTATGAGCAAGCCATAGAGAGATCAAGCCCATCAACAGCACTCTCCATATCCTCTGCATTAGTTCCTCATCAGGTTCCAGCCTGAGTCTTTCTTGATTTTCCTTGATGATGGATGGTAATGTGGAAGTGTAAAGTCTTGTTTTGGGTCAGTGTGGTCAGTCAGTGTTTATTATGGCAACAGAAACGAAAGTAGGGCAATTCCTTGGTCATCTTGATGACCTTGGCAATTTGGAAGATCCACATCAGGTATTTTATAAATGGTTCTGCACTAAGTTTATCAGATGTTCTTTTGATTAAATTGAGGTTGTGGATATTTGAGAGGAAGTACCATTCACATCCCATTATTTCCAAACTGTAAGTATTTAACATGCTGTTTATGATGACAATATCTTGGTCATCTCTTAGAGGTGGCTTTTGCAGATGTGTCACTGGGGAATGAGTTTTGTTTTGTTTTGTTTTTTCTCCCTTTTCTTAATCCACTCTTGAGTACAAGTCACCATATGCAACCAGAGATAAGGAAGGAGATGGCAGTCACTGTGCAGCCCAGAGAAAAGGAAAGAGAACTGTATTTCACTGTTTGGAAGCCAGCAACTACGTGGATTACTTAGGAATCTTCTGCATGAGACAGGTAAAACAGTGTCCATATTTACCTATTTATTTAATCATTTATTGTGACAGTACACACTCCTGGATTTTGAACTTGGGATTGCATTCCACTTCAAGTTTTACTTAATACTTACCTTGTTTCTTATACTGTTTCAGATCCAGCCTTAGTGGATATTTCAATTTACTCTTTTGTGTCTTTAGCAGAACCTAATCACTTTGGACTGGTTGGTTTATTGGTTGGCATAATTCCATATTTCCCTGCCGTTAGGTTTCCAGGATCACTGTACCCCAGACCTTGAAGCAGTGCTTTATCCAAGAATCTCTAGTTCCTTTTGAAATAAAATTACAAGAGAAACCAAGACCTAGCTGCAGATATGCTTATAGATATTGGAATATTACTGCTTCTAGGTCCTCTTCACTAACAGAGAGGAAATGCACATCTATATAAGATGCCATGCATATACACACACCTATAAATATTTTTATATGTAGCCATCCACATCTTCATTAAGCTAAATATGAGTTCATATTGATGTCTCCAGATCCAGTCCATTAGCACGAATTACCTACCCTCCCTTGTTGGTTAGAAACTCTGTACTGCGACAGAGAGACCTAGCTCCCATTCTCTATCATCAATCTACCTAATTGTCCACTTGAGAACATGTGCAGTAATATTAGCACTCTTAAGCTGTACCCTCGTGGAAAATAATTTCATTTACCAGAGTGCAGAGCTTATGTGCAGTTCCATTTGCCTTTAGTCTTACAGACTCTACTAATTTTCAAAAGTACTTAGGTAAGCATCTACCTCTCCAACAATCCCTTCAGTGAAGTTGTTTCATGTTTGTTATAAAGTTGGAACGTGTTGTTACATTTTGCATTCCACCCTGGGAATCCTTAAACCTCCTTAGTGCTTTGAATTAAATTTGCATACCCTAAGCTTCACTTTGTTCTCTAAAGTCTTTTGAGGTTTAACGAAAATTATCAGTCCTCCTCACTGCTTTATAACAAAGAATAGATTCACTAACCTAAACAAATTTCTGTGCCTAGTCAGAAATGTTGGTGCAGTCCTGTAATCCTAGTACTCAGGAGACTGAGGCAAGAAGATCATGAGTTTAAGGATTGCCTGAGCTACTTCGTGAGACCTTGTCTTAAAAAATAATTGTTTCTCCTGCCCATATCTCAATTCAAGTCTAGTAAACACTGATTATTTTTCCATTACTGTAATTTTCTTTTTCTAGTATGCTACCTAATTTGAATCACAAAATACATGCTTAAAATGGTCTTCTTTCAATGAGCAATTTGCATTTGAGATAAGTTCATGCCTTTGCTTAGATTGATAGTTACATTTTCTTTTGTCACTGAATAATATTCCAGTGTAGGGATGCCATTGTTTGTTTATGCATTCACCTACTGAAAAATAGACATATTAGCTGCCTCCATTCAGGAGAATAATGTATAACATGCATAGTGGCACCTTATTCCAGAAGTTGGTTTTATTTGAACATAGGCTTTTAAATCAGATGGATAGATATCTATAATTATAGCATTGTCTAATTACAAACTACTCATGCACCTTCCAAATTTTATCCCTACTAGGCATGAACAAGGTTTCTCTCTCTCTTTCTCCCTCTTTTCTACTCTTTGTGTGCTTGTTGACATTTCCTATCTCAATTGCTTTTCATCTTACTTTTTGATACAGGGCCTCTCACAGAACCTGGAACTCATTGATTCAGTTAGACTGGCTACCCAGTTAGCTGTGCCCAGAGATCCTTCTTCTTTGCCTTCGCAGGTCTGAGATTACAGATGCACACTGAGACACTGATGGTGTTAAAGATCTGAACCCAGACTCTTGAACTTTTATAACAAGCCCTTTACTAAACAAATCATCTCCTTATCTCTAAGTACACGTATTTGACGCTCTGCCAGCTTGTTCACAGTGGTTTTGCAGTAATCCCATGTGAGTTATAATGGTAATCTCATTGTTTTTGTTTGCTTTTTTGTTTTTGTTGTTATGAGCCATTGACTCCCTCTGTAGACAGGCTGTTCCCAAAGCCAGGAGACCTTTGTCCCAGCCTCTCAAATGCTAGAATTTTATTCATGTGCCACCACCTTCAACTTCATTGTTATTTTTCTTGAATCTTAAATTATGTGCCAATAATTTAATGTGCTTATCTAGTATCTCTAGATGATTTTATTAGACATTCCTTTACATATATAGTCTCTATGAGCATCTTTACTGTCTTACAAATGTCTTTCACATATCAGAAATGCTTGATTTTTGTCAAACTCTATTAATTTCTTTTCTTTCAGGCATTACAATATTATATCTTTGCTTTCCTTATTCTTTGATAAATTTATACATTTATAATATTTTTTAGTTATTTGTACTCCTCATTCCTGTCTTATATCTCCTTCTTTCCCCTACAGAAATTCTTCTTTCCAACAAGCTCCACTTCAACTTTGTCTCATGTTTATGGGTAACCCAATGGTTTAATTAGGGTTGTTTTCACAGCATAGGTGAGAGGTTATTTACAAGACCATGAGCATTCCATCAGAGTCTGCACTATATAAAATGGCACTGCATACCTCAGTAGCCATTAACTGTCAAGAGACATTCTGAGAGGTGTGGGGTTCCCTCCCCCACCAAATCTTGACATAATTAACTGTGTGTACATCTTGTGTAGATAATCTGAACTTCAGTGAAGTCATGAATGCCACAGTGACCCTGTGTCCGGAAAAACATCGTTTGGTTGCACATTTCTCCATCCTTTAGCTCTGTAAGTTTTTCTGTTCCCTCTTTCTGAGACATTCACTGGACCTTGGAGGGAACAAGATAGATGTCAGCACTTGGACCAGCAATGGGTTTCTGCATTAACCATTTCCTGCTACAATAAGAAATTTCTATGGTGAAGGCAGAATAGAGTACTAACCTATAGATATAAGCATCAATATTTAAAAAACGCTTTGACAACATGTTTATTTAGCGAAATAGTAGTGATAGGTTCTTCTTTGGGGCTATGGCCTCCCCAGCCAAGGGCTCTTGACCAAGTTGACTGAAGCAGACATAAGTTTTCTCTTGTGGAGTGGGCCTCAAATACAATTAGAAACCAGTTGGTTATCCCACAAACAACCATGCCACTATTATATCAGAGTACACCTTTTTCCTGGAAGATTGTTATTTTTGCCCTCAGGTTTGGCAGCTCTGTAACATTGTTGATGACTCTCCTTTCCCAGGAGCCTGCATGACATACTCTAACACTCTGAAAGCTAACCATTAGAAAGGAAGGTCACAGCTCACTGCCACCTGTTTTCTTTTTGTCCTATAACCAAAGTATATGATGTTTTCCACAGTAAGTTCTGGCATGTCATTTAGAAAAATGACAGTCTCTTCTATTGTTCGGGAGGCCCCTGGGAACACTACCCATCAGGCTGAGCTTGAAATAGTATCATATTTTGCTTTTACTTTGTATTTCTGGTATGGCAATGGCTTAGTCTCTTTCCATGTTCTTTTTTTTTTTTTTTTTTTTTTTTTTTTTGGTTTTTCGAGACAGGGTTTCTCTGTGTAGCTTTGCGCCTTTCCTGGAACTCACTTGGTAGCCCAGGCTGGCCTCGAACTCACAGAGATCCACCTGGCTCTGCCTCCCGAGTGCTGGGATTAAAGGCGTGCGCCACCACCGCCCGGCTCTTTCCATGTTCTTAATGAACATGTGTGTGTCTTCTTTGGGGAAGTGTCTACTCAGATTTCTATTTGAGTTGTCTATTATTGAGTTGTATTACTAAATTCTAAAGAGAGACCTTTTTCAACTATGTAATTTGTAAAGTCTTTCATTTTGTATTATTATTTCATGTTCTTGACACTGGTTTTTGAATATAAGAGTTTTAAATTTTAACAAAATAAAAATTTTCTTTTTTATTTTGTGCTTTGGACTCTATATCAAAGAAATTATTTCCATATTCAATAAAGTTAAATCTATATTTTCTTCTACTACTTTTATAATTTTAAATCTTTATAGCATTAAACTATATTACTTTTTGTATTAGTATTATATAGCTGTATAGCACTCCCATATTTATTGTTTGCATAAAATTGTTCCATAATTAATTGCTTAACAAACCATTTTCTCTGTGAAATGGTCTTGACACCCTTGCTGAAAGTCAAATAACCATAAACAATTGGTTTATCTTTTTAACCTCTGGTCTACTGATTAATCTCTGTCTATCCTTCTTCTTGATTATTGTAATTTTGTGGTAAGATAGGAAGTTGTAAGTTTGTGTTTTTAAATTTCTTTAATCAGGATTATTTGGGGGTGCTCTGTCTTTCTTTTGTTCCTATTTAGGTTAATTTTTTTGTACACTGATGTCCAATTATTCTAATAAAATTGTTGGAAGCTTATATTTTCTCCACTGAATTACTTTGGTCCTTTTTAAAAAAATTAACTTTATTTCTGCATATATTCAAGGCCTTTACTTTGTTTCAAAGATCTACAAGTTGATATCATTCATTTTTGGTATTGCCATTATGATTATTGCACTTTTATGTTTGTAAATAAAATGAGACAGTGTGAGTTCTTCAACTTTATTCCTTCTCTGCAGGGCTATGTTGTCAATTATTGATTTTTTTCTTTTTATATGAACTTTAGAATCAGTTTACTGGTAACTATAACATAGTTTTTTATGATTTTGATTATGTGTTAAATCTATAGATCAAGTGAAAAGAACTCAGTAATGAGTCTTCTAGTATAAGAAGGAAATAATTCTTTATTAACATTTTTCTTTTTTATGTCATTTTTGGTGATTTTTCAATATACTGATTCTGTACATATTTTGTAAGATTTATACTTTAGTATCGCTTTCTTATTCTTGTTGTATTAGCCAATGTTTTGGCAACTTGACACACATCAGTCATTTGGGAAGAGGGAATCTCAATTGGAAAGATGCCTCCACAAGACTGGCCTGTGAGGCAGTTTCTTGATTGATGATTGATGTGAGAAGGAGATGCCAGGCCACAGTGCATGGTGCCACACCTGGTAATGTAGTCCTAGGATGTGTTAGAAAGCAGGCTAGGCAAGCCATGGAGAGCAGTACAGTAAGTAATATTCCTCAATGGTCTCTGCTTCAGTTCCTGTATCTGGGTTTTCTGCCTTATGTTGGTACATACATATAACCTTGCCACTCAGGGTCATGAGTTAAAGACAAGCTTGAACTACATAGCAAGGGTGGCCTACATAAAAAGATTGTCTCATGACTTATTTCTTAGCAAAAAAGAGTTCTTCAACTAAATAAGGAATGGTAAGATAGAAAATCTATGGTTTGCTCCCCATATTAGAAGACACCTAATTCTCACTTATAAGTATAGTATTAATTATAGATTTTCTTTTTAGATGTTATTTGAAAAATCCAGAAGATTCTTTTGTATTTGTAGACTGCCTCATGATCTAGATCATTAAAAAGTAAAAACATATGCTCTCCTCTGTCCATAACAGTAAGCTTATCATTCACTTCAATATACGTAGTTCCAGTTACCTAGTATATAATAGTCATTATTGTTTTTAACTAACTGTTATCTATTAAGTCATAATAAAAAATAAACTGTTAGTTTATCTATTTCTTCTCTAAAACTATTTTATGCAGATTCAAAGTTCTTACCTTTCATGCATCTTTTCTCTGAAGAAATAATATGTTAATTATATGTTTATTATATGATATAATAACAATTACTATCAATACATGAGAAAGGGTCTCACTATGTAGTTATGGCTGTCTGGAACCCCATATGTAGACCAGGCTGGCCTTAAACTCACAAAGATCCACCTCCTTCTACCTCATGAGTGCTAGGATTAAATATATCACCATGCCCTAATGAAAAAAATATTTTTTCACTTCTTCTGAGCATGTTTATGTTGGCAAAGTTCTTAATGTTTGTTTGACTGATGAAACTTTTACTTCTCATAATTTGGAAGATAGATATACTGGGAAAAGTATTATGTTTTTTTAAACTTTTAAATATTTTATTCTATAATTTTCTTGCTTGCATGGCTCCAAAAAAAATGTCTCATGTAATTCTTGCTCTTGCTTCTTTGTAGGTAATATGTTTGGGTCTCTTCTGGCTTAATTTAATATTTTTTCTTAGTCTTTGCTATTTATTTTGCATACAATATTTTTAAGAATCACATTCTATTTTGCTTTATTCATAATTTTCTGCCTGCTGTTTTCAAGCTTACTGAATCTGTGATTTAGTGTCTGCCTTGATTTGTTAATCAAAATATGATTTCTGCTCTATTTTTTCTCTTTCAAATGTTCTGTTACACGTATGTTACATTTTTACTGTCCCAAACAGTTATTGCTTTTTACTTAATTTCTCTACCTCGTTGCTTTTCAGTTTAGAGAGTTTCAACTGATGTGTTTTCAAGATTACTGGTCCCTTTTTCAACTATGTCAAGTGTACTGACAAGCCTATTAGAAGCATTTGCTATGATCACTTCTATCACCATGGACTTGACTTTTTGTATTTTCCTTTTGTGTGTGTGTGTGTGTGTGTGTGTGTGTGTGTGTGTGTGTGTGTGTGTGTGTAAGACATTTTCCCTATGTTTGAATTATCAGTTCTCCTTATATACTGTCTACTTTCCCCATTACATCCCATAAGACATTATTTACAGTTGAATTAAGATCCTGTCACATCTGATTCTGACTTTGATTCTTAAAATGTGTCTTCACAAACAACACAGACACAGACACAGTCACAGACACACACACACACACACAACACACACACACACACACACACACACACACACACACAAAGAGAGAGAGACAGAGACAGAGAGACAGAGACAGAGAGACAGAGAGACAGAGAGACAGAGAGAGAGAGGATATATGTTAGCCTTTAGCAGGTCTTATAAGATTTTGTTGAAAATGTATTTTATCCAGTAACAGAATTGGAAGTAAATTAGCTTTAGTGTGAAGCTGTGTTTGTCTTAGAAGCATACTTCATGTTTAATACTTGGTTGAGGCTGCATTGTTCTGTCTCTGCTGTTGACTTTAGACTTTCCCAAGTCCTCCTCCTCCAAGGATTTGCATCTTGCAGCTCTTCAGCTGTGAACCACTGTTAGGACCCAGGAGTACCATTGCATGCTAAAGTGTGGCACAAGGTTGCCTTCTATGATTTTATAATTACATCTGTCTTTGTGTGGGCTTCTATTCTTAGGCTCTTTGTTGTCATTGCTGTGTTGTTTCCTCCTGCTTAAGTGAGACAGAAAGGTCAGAACAGACAAATAGAGGGCTTTTTCTTCTTTTCTTTCTTTTTTTTAGCTTTGCTATAAAAAAGCTCTGATGAGTCTGTTTCCCTAGATAGGAGGCCTTCCTATGGAAGTTGTTCTATCTTTTAATAATGCTAACTCTCCCATCCACCCTCAAAACAGAACCATGAGGGAATTTTTTGTGAATCATTACCGTGAGAATTTTGTACAATACCTAAAGGTAAAACTCATAAAACTGTAGGGTTTGCCCTAAGATAACAACTACTAGGAAGGATTTTTTTTCCTACTAAGTCAAAAAAATTTCTAAGTTGGTTAAAATTCCATTAAAATTACACATTATGGCTCCCAAAGTTTCTGGTGTAGTTCGGAAGAAGTTGGCTATGAATCCTTAGATTTTTCTCTCTCCATGTTTTCATGCTGTAATGTTTATCTGTGAACTCAGTTCTCTCAAAGCTCCAAGAAAATGCTCTAAGTTTTAGTTTTGTTGATCTTTTTTCTTGTGGTAAATACAGGAGTGATATTTTCTATGCTCTTTACCAATCAGAATTAGAACTGCATGTTAAAAGAATCCAGATGACTCAGAACACCTGTACTTCATTTTCATGATCATCAGATCACAGTCAGCCACACATTATAAACAAACAAATTAATACCCAGCAAAACATTGTCAATCAACTCTATGAAAGGCATTTTTAAAACCAAATACCAAAGATTTTGTCTATTCTTTCTCTACGAATCTTGTCATGAGATTTGCATTTGTTTAATTTTTCTAACTATTCAACAGATATAAAGTGTTCTCAAGATATTTGTTCATTTAACAAATATTTATTAATTTGTTAAATTACCAAATATCTTTATTTAGTATACAAGGCATAAACTCAGGTAAAGTGAGTAGCCCAATCTTGGTTTTATACACTAACTGTAGATCAATAATCAAGAGATTATTTTGAAAACCAAATGGGAAACTTGATCATAATTATCACTTGCCTCAAAATGTTGCCATTCTAAAGAAAAATACAGCATTGCAAAGTTGGAAATGAAGACTGAAACCAACATAATTTCTTGTCTTTATGTTAGGCAATAGTGATACCAAGGATATTTTTCTCTACATATGTTAAACAGTATTGAAAATAAACACAATAATATAGCCACTTGCTACTTGCTCCAGAAGATATGTTTCCTGGAAGGTAAGACTGTAAGTAAGGAAAATAACTTGAATATTATGATGAATAGCTTGTTCATCAGATAAATCTTTCCTCAAGATTCTCACAGTTTCCTTTGCAATACAAAGTCATTATGTCCTAAATTCTTGCCTGTCCAAGTTATGTATTTTGCAAAATCCACTTTGAAATAAAACAGCAAAGTCTTGAGGAGTTTTGTTTGTTTGTTTGTTTTTGAGACGATTTTCACTATGTAGTTCTGGCTGGTCTGGGACTCACTATGTAGACCAAGCTCTCCTCAAACCCACAGAATCTGTCTGCCACACCACCCCCAGCATTGGTATTAAAGACATATGCACCACACCTGGCTTCCTGAACAGTTTTAAAATCTTATATCCCACATATGTTATGAGTTGCCTAATATGGGTGCTGGAAACTGAACTCCAGTCCTCTGCCAAGGCAACAAGCACTCTTTACTGCTGAGCCATCTGTCCAGCACTTGTATATATTCCTTTTACTTCTCATACAGAGACTCATTAAGTCCTAGGAAGGTGAGTTTTGTATTTCCTGCACTAAATTTTGTGACATTAGCTTTGCTCAATTAATAGATAATTTTATCTTTTTGGATAACTAATAGTTTCTGGGAAAGAAAACTTCAATACAGACTCTATTATAGTCTAATCCCCACCCTACCCCCCACTTCTCTCTATCTGCAGTCCCGGATTTTTAACCAAGGGCTTACTTGATAGGCAAATGCTCTAATAAGGAGATCTATCTTCATCCTTATTTTTACTTATTTATTTTTTTATACTTGGCGTAAGACCCCAATAAGTTCCTCAAGCTGCCCTTCAATATACACTGTAATCCAAGCAGACATTGATCTTGAGTTACTCTTCCCAGTCTTCAGTATAGCTTACTTCTTACTTTCTTCTTAAGCTGCTGGACTTAAAACCTCTAAAAAAGAAATGATAAAAAACCATTTCCATTTTATTTTTTCACAAACATGTCAAATTTTCTTCAGCTCTTGGCTAAAGCCCATCTTCTTTCCAAAGTACCATTGGAATGCTTCTGACAGCCCCCTGAAACTCCTATAATGACATGTTCTTGGTGTACACTTCCCTGAAATACAGAGTCAATAGCTTTTTGCTTGAAGAAACGTAGAGAGGAAGGTAGCTTATGACTGTAGTGACACATTTAACAAAATAAATATTTCCTTAAATATCTCAAAATTTAGCTAAGTACTCCTAACAAAATCTAAGACCTAACTAATGGTGGTCTGCATTTTGAGCTCAGTATAAATTAACTACACAAACCACAGTCCAAAACTAGTAAAAAAAAGTTACACCTTTCTGTTGACTTATTTCTTAATCACCCTACTAATAATCTATATGGGAAATAACCTGGGAAGTACTTTCTCGTGAAGGAATATTTTTACTGTCTTATGAC
The DNA here is from genome assembly GCF_007827085.1 of Peromyscus californicus insignis. Taxonomy (NCBI): domain Eukaryota; kingdom Metazoa; phylum Chordata; class Mammalia; order Rodentia; family Cricetidae; genus Peromyscus; species Peromyscus californicus. The sequence goes on from NW_026294595.1 coordinate 113,701,717, forward strand.
ATAGTGGGTAAGACATTTTCTTGAACAGCATAAATTGTGCTCCACCTCGACATATTTCTATCCTTTTTTTCTTCTTTCTGTTCTTTTTTCCTGTTATAAAAACATATACATACATATATGTGATGCCTCTCTCCTTTATGCACATGCATACATGCGCGTATGTGCACACACACACACACACACACACACACACACACACACACACACACATTGTTATGTGCCTGTATGCCTAAGCCTAAACACACTTTCCAAAAGAGTTCACATGAAGATATACTGGGAATCTGATGACTCTGGGTTATAGTTGGTAGCTAATAAAAATAAACTTATTAGGTTAAAAAAAATTTATGATAGACACAGTAAATGAATATCTGTCTAGCTAGCTAGCTAGCTACCTGCCTATACCTGGAAGGAAATGGGTTTGCATGACTGGTGAAGCTCCTAGATGCACAACACTCACAGCTTTTGATGGATCTACCTATGACTTACAGCACAGAGTAATAATTAGAGGTATGGGAGAAGCACTAAGCCAGACCTTTCAAAGGTGGGCTCTGTGAGGAAGTGAGGTTTTAATGGAAGATCAGCAATAAGCATCTTTGAGACTATGAGATTTCAACTAAAACAAAAAAAAGCTGTAACTTTATTTGCTTTATGTAATATAATAACAGCTATTCAGAAGACTGAATTTTAATAAAAGACCATCTGCTTCTGATGAAATGCTTGTAAATTTCTAATCTGTTTCCATTTTAATGCAAAATGGTACCATATTCAATGTTAGTATTATTCCAGAGAAAGTGATGGCCTTATTTATATCTATATGCAGACTCAGAGAGACCTTGAACAAAGATCCCTGAAGTGTCTGTTGTCTGCCATTTCTTCCTCTCCCTGTGTTATCTTCCCATCTGCCTACACATCACCATCCAACATGTTCCTAATATATGGGCTAGTTTTTTTGAGACTCCATCTACCTACCAGGTCACCCTTACAACTGGACATCTGCTGTGGGATGGTCTGTATGTCAAATGTGTTGCTGATTGGTCAATGAATAAATCACTGATTGGCGGTGGCCAGGCAGGAAGTATAGGCGGGACTAACAGAGAGGAAAATTGAGAGAACAGGAAGCTGGAGAGGGAGACACTGCCAGTCGCCATCAGGACAAGGAAGATGTAAAGTACCGGTAAGCCACAAGCCACGTGGCAAGGTATAGATTAATAGAAATGGATTAATTTAAGCTGTAAGAACAGTTAGCAAGAAGCCTGCCACGGCCATACAGTTTGAAACCAATATAAGTGTCTGTGTTTACTTGATCGGGTTTGAGCGGCTTGGAACTGGCGGGTGAGAGAGATTTGTCCTGACTGTGGGCCAGGCAGGAAAACTCTAGCTACAGACATCCATGGTCCCACCTTGATGACCTTCTGCCACATATGCTGTCAGTATATATCTTCAGCAGGTCTTTCTTGACTATCAGTTCTGAAATAGTATGTCCCTAATCCCCTCATTACCTTTCACTTTGTCCAGGTTTTCACTGGAGCTGCGTAGAGCGATGACACACATGCATGCAAACTCACGCATGTGTGTACACACACACAATATACATTATTTTACATTATATTGTAACATATATGTAATACATATGTACATATATGCAATAATATATTGCATTGATAGCGAATAATATGGATGTTTCAGCTAATTCTGACCTACTGATATCATATTTGTTGCATGCTTCTTGCTAAACTATCCTTGGCATGTTCTCAACTTAAATCACTCTTTGTGAGTTTTGTAGAATTAAAAAAAAAAGGCTTCCTATATATACATATATATATATATGTATATATATATATATATATATATATATATATATATATATGGATACAGTATTGTAACATATAAGAATATGTGTGAGGCATAAATTTTGACGTTTTATTTGGTTTTAGTTGTAATAGATAATGCAATTTTCTCACCATTAGTTTAAATTCTGTGTCTCCAACCTCAGTTGACTGTAATACAGGTGATTTCCCAGTTTATAATAATAAGGTATAGGGGTAATGAGGTTGGGTGCATTGATTCCATCACTGTTTTAACTCTGCTAATTCAGAATAGATTACCCACTTTTAAATTTAGGTGACTCTGGTATTTTTTCCCCTTCCAAGATTCTGTTGTGTTAATTTCAGAACATGTTTTGCTTTCAGTGAAATTAAATGAAATACAAAGTTACCTAATAACTTTACAAGGAATTATGAATCAGTATGTTTCTACGGGGCAAGGAGGAAATCAATAAAATTGGAGGAAGAGCTCATTATCTATGTTCAGAGTAATCAGAGTTGAGAAGGCCTTCTGCTAGTGGTTAGTTGACAAGGGCAAACAGATGTGTCTCATAAATGGGATTGTTATTTATGATTGGTACTTGAAGGATTGCTATATCAGGGTTTCCAATTACATGACCCAATAGAAATGTACATCTATACACAGTTCATTTCAATTGAATTTAGTGTTTAAACAGAAAAAAGAAGTAAATTCTATCAAAAGACCAAAACTTCTGGCCTACCTAAGCTCAATAACAAAGTTAATGACATTTTATTTTTATCGTGTGTTTTAAATGACATGTAAAAATGGTATAGTTTCATTTAATAAAATGAAACAGCAGTTTCTGCTTCGGTTTAAGTCTCTGAAAGAACTCATCTGTCAGAGGTTTCATGTACTCATTCATGGATGACCACCTCTGTCTTCAAGACAGAGTAATAAAACTGCAGTTATAGACAGGCAACAGAGACATGTAGGCAGAATTTTCTCCAGTCCTACATTGCCCAGCACAAATCTCTCCCACCCATGGCCCCATAGCTACTTATAAAATTATTACTCAGTGGCTTAAATTACAAACTTATGGCCTATGGCTTCAGCTTCTTGCTAGCTAGCTCTTTCATCTTAAATTAACCCATTCCTATTAATCTACATGTTGCCACATGGCCATGGCATTACCAGTCTGCTGGCATCTTGTTTCTCCTTTGGTGGCAGCTGGTGTCTCTCTGACTCTGCCTTGTCTTTCTGCTTGGACTTCCTGCCTGGCTATAAGCTTTCTTGCCATAGGCCCAAACAGCTTCATTTATTATACAATGGGAGCCACACACATTTACAGCATACAGAAAGTCATCCCACAGCACTTTCCCTTTTCTGTCTAATCAAAAGGAAGGTTTTAACTTTAACATAGAAAAATTTTATGTAACAAAAGTTATCAAGCAAGAATTACAGTTATAATATCTAGTCTATTTTTATTTGGAAAAATTAAAGAAAATACTCTATCATCTATCCTATTTTTGTGAATCTAAAGTTTTATAACTAATTTATTTTTTATCATGACTAAGGAAAACTATAACTGTCTAGTCTTCAGCTTCATCAAAGACTCCAGAAGGATATAGTATTACCTAAGTAAATACTAAGTGCATTGTAAGCAACTTCCAAAATTCTAGAAATGATAGAAATATCTGGCTGCCTGGAAAGTCATCCAAAGTTCCTCTGTAATGTTGGGGCATCTATCTTCAGCCTATAGGCCTAGAGTCTCTGGCACAGCTTTCAGTGAAGCAGGAGATTTTAAGGGCTATTCTGTCCATTATGACAAAGTTCAACAGTTGCTTCTACCCATGTCCTATAGAATGCCAGGCATTTTCTTCTGTGAAGCAGGAACCTGAAGAACCGCCTTGTAGCAGGTAGCCATTCCAGCTTTGAAGTTCCAACCCCCATTGAGACTTTGGCAACTGTCACGCCTACAAGGCAGGACCAAGGGAGGCGCCTGGAGACCCGAGGTCTGGATGGGCCAGCGCGCTCTCTCTGTTCCAGGACCCTGGACGGTGGAGGTGGGCCAAGCAGAGCTCCAGAGAACACCGCTGGACTGCGATACACCTTCCCCAGACCCCGCGACTTACCTATCCCTTAATTTGTAAGTTACACCATTAAATAAACCTCCTTTTAACTACGTGGAGTGGCCTTAATAATTTCACCAATACTGTCTTGCCTTGCAAAGTTCAGTGGTCACCTTTCTATGGGTCCTGCATGTTCAGTTTATACAAAATACTGCCAAGCAGTCCAGGCAAGAGCAATTTCTTGCCCAAATGGCTAACTTTTGCCATAAAGAAAGTGAACTCCACATGGAGTTTCTCCAATGCCCATCAACTTCTCTGAAGTAGATTGGTGCTGCCATGAGCAGACAGACATGTCTCAATGTCCAGAAAAGTCTAAGTTCTTAAAACATTTTAAATACCATATTCTGTAGGTCTTTGAAGTGTTTCAGGATTACCTATCTAATTGAAATATATCTATGTATACCCAGAAAATTTAACTAACATGACTATGTTTGATTATCATAGATGACAAATTATTAATCTGTATTTCTTAATTATGCACTATAATTTAAAATGAGTTGCATAAACATAATGCCTTAAACAAGAGTAGAAATATATATACAGTATAAAAGATTAACTTTAAATTTGTATTAATAAATGAAAATCCATAACAATGTAAAGCATTACAAACAAATTGTTGCTCTTTAAAAATAGGTTCAATAATCTACCTTTTTATCCTATCATGTCTGTATCCCCTTTTCTTCTTTAGAAAGAGATTGCATTTATAATCAACTCTACTTTAAACAAAATAAACATTCATAAACAATATTTTGGGAAGTTTGGCATAGCTTCCCATACTACTTACTACTAATTGGGGGCACTGGCAATCTTATGAGGAACCTGAGAAAATTAAGAATTGTAGTTAAATCTTGACTATAGTAGTCTGTCAGACTGTACCAACCTTTTAGGAGGTCTTGGTTAATCAAAACATATTAGCCTGGAAACAATCCACAGGTTCTCACCTTTTGTGGAAACAAAAGCAGAACCTCTTTTCCAAAGCAACATATCCTTAGACACAAAGTTTGAAGACAAGATACCTTTAAAATATACATATTGGTTTAACTTAGTAGCCCTTACCATCAAATGTCTCTCTGCAGTTAAAAATCCCAAAAACAATATAATAATATGCAGTATCCAGATTCTTTGTGTAATTTTCATCCTTATATAGCTTAACTTTTATATTACTTTTATTATCTCTTTAAAGACTTTATTTTTTAAACTATTTCTTTATATAATTGCCTATATTAATTTTCCTCTCTCTTCCAAACCTATGTACCTTTTTACACATATTGTAAACCTTTTAGAATTTTTTTTCATCTGAATCTGTCCTGTTGTGAATCTGTCATCATTTTTTGACCATTGATTTAAACTGCAGTTTGGCTAGACCTAAGCTTGCTTCACCCACCTCAGCTTCCCAACATGGCAGAGATATGCCTGCCTTTGGGAGATTTGCATGCTCACTGCTCACTGCCAACCCTGGGAAGCACTGGGTCTATGCCACCATCAAGCAATGTGTAGCCCAGAAACCTTTTTTCTTTTCTTTTTTTTTTTTTTTTTTGTCTGTACTAGCAAAAGCTAAATCTGCCACAAAGTGCACTGTGTGGCTTGGAGAGGGCTCTGTGTGTGGTGGCAGGAATCGACCATGCTGTGCTCAAGCTTAAATGCCACAGAGTCTGTACCATGGCTTGCATGAGAGACATGAACTAGGAAGTTGCTCTTGGCTCTGTTTCTGTGCATTTTAGGTCTGTGTGTATCAATGCCTGATGGTAGGCACTAAATGTAGACAGAATTTTCTCTGGTCCTGTCTTGCTCAGCAATCCACATGAATCTCTCCCACCCACTGTTCCACAGCAGCTTATAAATAATTACTTAGAGGCCTATATTAATTACAAACTGTATGGCCTATGGCTTCATCTACTTGCTAGCTAGCTCTTTCATCTTAAATTAACCCATTCTTATTAATCTATATGTTGCCATGTGGCTGTGGCATTACCTGTCTGTTGGCATCCTCTTGCTCCTTTGGTGGCACCTGGGGTATCTCTCCTCTCTGCCCTTCTTCCCTCTGTATCTCTGCTTGGATTTCCAACATGGCTGTAAGCTTTCTTGCTATAGGCCAAAATGGCTTTATTTATTACCCAATGGGAGTTAAACATTCACAGCATTCAGAAAGACATCCCACAGCAGAGCCTCCAAAAGTTTTATGCTCTTAATTGTTTTATTTTATTTTTAACCATATTTGTGTATATGTACACCACATGTATATGTGAACCTGAGGAGATCAGAGGCATCAGATGCTGAGTTGTAGTCACAGCCGGTTCTGAGCTGCTTGATCATGGTGCTAGGAATTGAACTCAGGCCATCTGGAAGGGCAATATGCACTGTTAACTGCTGAGCCATCTCCGTAGCCCCAGGTTTATGCTTCCAGACTTTGAATTTAAGATAACCTTCCCAAGGAAGAGAATTTCATTTTAAGTTAGCTTAAACTTTCTTTTAGGTATCATACTTCATTTATGTCCTGAGCCTGAGAAACAAAAACTCATTGATATGAGAGATGACCTAGAAGGAAGAGAGTCAGGGATGTCAATTGGTAATGCCACATAAAGTGATAATGAATTAATTTTGTAAAGCGATAGTCTTAAAGTCTTGGTATAGGATTCTAATATATATTCATGTCAGTACAGTACTTTTTCAGAATAAGGTGTTATTATATGAAGAATAAAATTAGTGATGCTAACAATATATTGTAGTACCATGAAATTTTGAGTTTTTCTAAGTAAATAAAAGAGCCAGTAGAATTCTTTTCTATAGAGACATAGGATTACAAATATATATGTATATATTTCATATAATTTCATCCATAGTATAAATCATACAATTATTTCTAGTAAGATAGCTTTCCTGAATATAGATTGTAGATGAATTTCTAAGTGGTCTTATTAAATAAAAAACATGGAGCCAAATACAAGGGTGAAAGCCTTAGAGATCAGAGGGAAATAGGCCACCTCAACATGCCACAGCTTCCAAAGTGCCACAACTTCCTGTCTACCCAGGGTTTTATTGCCTTCCTGTTCTACCCTCGCATTGGCTCTTAGCCCAACTACCTCACTTCCTTGTCACTGCCTGTCTGTACAGACCTCCAGGTCTCTGTGGTTGGTACTGGGATTAAAGGTGTGAGTTACCACTCTTGGCTCTGTTCCCTAATATGGCCTTGAACACACAGAGACCTTGCCTGCCAAGTGATCTGATTAAGGGCGTGTGCTACCACTGTCTGACTTTGTGTTTACTTAAATTGGCTTGCTATTTCCTCTGATCTCCTGGCAAACTTTATTTATTAACATACAAATAAAATATCACCACATTTCAGCACAAATAAAGTATCACCGCAATAGATTTAAATTCTGAATCTCCTGTATAAAAAGCAAATAGAGTTTTGTTTCTATTTCAAAGGGCCTATAGGATACAGCTAAGTTTTTGCCAGTAGTCTATAGTGGAGGTATCTTTGTGGATTTCTGGGGACCTCTCTAGCCCTCTGCTTCTTCCTATTCCCATGGGGTCTTCATTTATCATGGTATCTCTTTCCTTGTTCTCCCACTCTGTTCCTGATCCAGCTGGGACCTCCTGCTCCCCTAAGTTCTCTTTCCCCTGACCCTTGCCCTCCATTACCCCACCCCCACCCCCAGTTTGCCCATGTAGATTTCATCCATTTATCTGTCATTGGGTAATCCCTGTGTCTTCCTTAGGGTCCTCCTTACTAGGTAGCCTCCCTGGAATTGTGAGTTGCAGTCTGGTTATCCTTTACTTTATATCTAGTATCTACTTATGAATGAGTACATACCATGTTTGTCTTTCTGAGTCTGGGTTACCTCACTCAGGATGATATTTTCTAGTTCCATCCATTTGTCTGCTACTCTAGTGATCGGATGACTGAACACCCTAACTGTCATGATAGAACTCTCATCCAGTGACTGATGGAAGCAGATGCAGAGATCCATGGCCAGGCCCCAGGTGGAGCTCCGGGAGTCCAATCGGTGAGAGAGAGGAGGGATGAGCAAGAGATATTGAGACCATGATTGGAAAAAGCACAGGGACAAATAGCCAAAATAGTGGAAACACATAAACTGTAAACCAATAGCTGAGGAGCCCCCATGGAACTGGACCAGGCCCTCTGAATAAGTGAGAGAGTTGATTAGCTTGAACTGTTTAAGAGGCCCCCAGGCAATGGGACTGTGACCTGTCCTTGGTGCATGAGCTGGCTTTTTGGAAGCTAGGGCCTATGCTCAGACACTTTGCTCAGCCTTGGTGTAGGGAGGAGGGGACTGAACCTGCCTCAACTGAATCTACCAGGCTGGGCTGACTCCCCAGGGGAGACCTTGCCTTGGAGGAGGTGGGAATGGGGGGTAGGAGGAAGGAGGACAGGGGACTCCATGACTGATATGTAAAATTAAATTAATTATGAAATAAAAATATTTTTTAAAAAAGCTAAGTTTTAAAGATGTATATACTCCTCAAAAATATGAGAACCTGAATGAGATTTACTTTTGTGAAAACTCCTGGACATCTTTAAGGTAAGAGTGCCTGCAACTAACCTGTGGTTAACAGTTGTTCTACATCCAGAATAAAGGCCTTGCTATTACAGGAAGACAGAGAAAAATTGGATGTGGAATTCAAATCTTAACCTCTAAAAGCTTATGTGTTAAAGTGGAAGCTAAGCCTAATATACTTGGAGAAAAAAAATCAACCAAACCAAATATATTAAAAAGCTTTTATTACTGGGGAGTGGTGGCACACACCTTTAAACCTAGCTCTCGGGAGACAGAGGCAGGCTGATCTCTGAGTAGACTAGCCTGGTCTCCAGAGTCAGTTCCAGGACAGCCAAGGCTATACAGAGAAGCCCTGTCTCAAATAACAACAAAACAAACAAAAGACAACATAAAAGCATTTATTAATAAATTTCTGAGAAAACAAAATATATACTTCTTCAAAAAGTATGTATGCACACATCTGTGAAGCTATATCTACGAAGGTCAATCCTGTAAGAGAGAGAAAAGCAAAAGGAGAAGAGATAGAGCAGGAAAGAAGGAAAGAGAGACCAAGGAGAGCTCTGGGTGGTCATATACAACATAATGTCTTATTCTTCTTTCACATCACAGTGCTGTGCCCTGAGCATGCAATCATGGGTGCAGGCTTCTGCTAGCTTTTGCTTTCTTTCCCCTCTGCATCCTGGAAAAACTTGCTATTCACTTGATTAATTGTGAGAGAGGACATGTAAGACTTCAGAGAGTACATTCTTTGTGCCATGTACATTAAAAGCACAGATGATTTTACCCTGTTCCATGGGCCTGTATGCAGTGTCCAGATGCCCACAATGATCCTTGCTCCTTGCATATGTATTCTGTGCAGTCCCTTCTCACAGTGCATCCAGCATGCATTATGGGGTGACTTCTAAGAATAGGCCATATAAGTTGTCTGTGTCCATCTAGAGAAAGTCTCTCTTGGATCACTCACCCTTCAGAAATGAAGTTGCTTATAGCAGTCCTGTAAAATGACCTGCTTATTAGGGCACTTTAGCCAGTCATCACCATGGACTTAACGACTATATGAATGAGTTTTAAAGTAAATTCTACAATTCCATCTGAATCATGAGATTTCTGCAACCCCAGCCAACCACTTGACCATAATTTGTGAGAGACTCTGAGCCAGAAGTACTCAGTTCAGCCTCCTTTGGTTTCCTAACCCTCAGGAACTATGTGAGGTAATGACTGTGGTGATTTAAGCTCTTATGGTTTGGTTAATTAATAACAGAGATAGAGATTAAGTAATGAGATGACATCATTTAACCGCAAGGCAGATCAAGAAATCTGTTCTATGTGCAGGAGACAAAGCTATGAGGTTAGTGTCCACACAGCTGTCTCTACCACATACAATATCCAACTGGTAAGAGGAAACACAACACTTTTCTCTGAGGAGCTCCTATGCACCAAACAGACCAGAGGTATCATTCGTGTTCTCTAAGCACTCTCAGCCTTCCTAATTGTTCAGTTGGCTGTTCAAATTGCTGCCACAGAGAATATTGAAGTGAGCGAAACCTTGTGCTCCAATATCTCAACATTTTTTCCTGAGAGGAGATTCTGATAGTCTCTAGAAGAATCTAGCAAAATCAAGAACTCTAGATAGGAGTAAACAGTATCGAGATGCAGTTGCAGTGAACACTGTGGGGCCAGTATTTGCTCAAATAGAAATGTAAGAGTTGCCAAGTAGACATAACAGGAAGGCTAGAGGCGGAAGATCTCAGTCCACCACTCTTATAACACAGGAATTGCAAGTCAGTAGGCCCATTTCCATGCTTGTAAATCAAGTAGAGTTGGGCAAATAACTTACGCTCTCTTTTATTATGCAGTTCAAGATAAATCATGTAGGCAAGTTGTTCTACGTATAGTATGTGTGGAGCAATTTTCATAGTCAAATTTTATTTTGCTAATAGTCTTTTCCTTGTAGCATCAAGGTCCTCTAATTTCTTGGATAGTAAGTTTTAAGCTTCTTCTTCTTTGTTTTAATGGAGATTTCTTTCAAAGTAAGGATCAGAGGTTGTCTTAAATTATAAGAAAGTGTTTCATTATAAAGTGAACAAAGACAACCACAATAGACATGCTACAGTCTGAGAGGCCCATGAGGCCACAGTCCCACACAAAGAACTGTAAGTAACTTAGGAATGTTTAAAGTGGGAAAACACTGTCTTCTCCAAGGAAGAGCACAGCAACAGACTTTCTAGTAACAAATGAACGGCCCTGAAAACATAAAAAAATTTACCATTATACACACTAAGCAGGTTCTAATCATGTATTTAGGAATATATATGTATATACAGACATGCACACATACATATACATAATGTAACAAATTAATGAAAAATAGAAGCCATGAATTTGAAAAAGAGCAAGGACAGACATATGGGAGGGTTTAGAGGGAGGAAAGGAAAAGGGGAAATGAAAATCTCAAAAAAAAGAAATACATATTTTTTAAAGATACATTCTATGGTGACTTTTTTTGTGCTTTAAAAAATAAATCTTGTTGCTCCTATGAGTGAGTACATACCATGTTTGTCTTTCTGAGTCTGGGTTACCTCACTCAGGATGATTTTTTCTAGATCCATCCATTTGCCTACAAACCTCATGATGTCATTGTTTTTCTCTGCTGAGTAGTACTAGATGTGGAACAAAGATGACTGGACTGCTACTCACATCACCAGGGAGGCTACCTGGAAAACAGGACCCCAAGAAAGACACAGGGATCGCCCAATGACAGAGAAATGGAATGAGATCTATATGAACAGCCTGGACATGAGTGGGGGTAGTGAAGGGCGAGGGTCGAGGGAAAGAGAGCTTGGGAGAGCGGGAGATCCCAGCTAGATCAACAACAGAGAGGGAGTACCAAGGAATAGACCATGGTAAATGAAGACCACATGAGAATAGGAAGAAGCAAAGTGCTAGAGAGGCCCACAGAAATCCACAAAGATACTCCCACAATAGACTGCTGGCAATGGTCGAGAGACAGCCCAAACTGACGTACTCTGGTGATGGGATGGCCAAACACCCCAATTGTCGTGCTAGAAACCCCATCCAACGACTGAGGGATCTGGATGCAGAGATCCACGGCTAGGCCCCAGGTGGAGCTCCAGGAGTCTAATTAGCGAGAAAGAGGAGGGTTTATATGGGCGAGAATTGTTGAGAGCAAGGTCGGATAAAGCACAAGGACAAAGAACCAAACGAATGGAAACACATGAACTATGAACCAATGGCTAAGGGGCCCTCAATGGGATCAGGCCCTCTGAATGGGTGAGACAGTTGATTGGCTTGATCTGTTTGGGAGGCATCCAGGCAGTGGGACCGGGTCCTGTGCTCATTGCATGAGTTGGCTGTTTGAAACCTGGGGCTTATGCAGGGTCGCTTGGCTTGGCTTGGGTGGAGGGGACTGGACCTGCCTGGACTGAGTCTACCAGGTTGATCTCAGTCCTTGGGGGAAGCTTTGCCCTGGAGGAGGTAGGAATGGGGGGTGTACTTGGGGGGAAGGGGAGAGGGGCGGGAGGGGGGAGAACAAGGGAATCTGTGGCTGATATGTAGAACCGAATTGTATTGTAAAAGAAAAATTAAAAAAAACTAAATAAATAAATAAAAAATAATAGATAAATAAATAAATAAATGAATAAATCTTGCCTGAAGATCAGAGTGGGAACTAGTCACTAGAGGTCAGGCAGTGGTGGCACACACCTTTAATCCCAGCACTTGGGAGGAGGAAACAGGAAGTGATATGACTGGGTGGAGAGAGGAAGTGATAAGGCAGGATAGAGACAGGATTTTGGCCCGTTTGGTCTGATAATTCAGGAGAGGTAAGAAGTCTTTCTAGTGGCTGGCTGCTCTGCTTTTCTGATCTTTCAGCATTTACCCTGATATCTGGCTCTGTGTTTTTATTATTAAGACCAATTAGGATTCATGTTACAACATGCTTCTAGACATTGGAGGGCATTCATGGGGTTGCATAGTTTTTGTCTTAAAGGTTAAAATCCATCGAAGTGCCAAGTTGTTCCTTTGCAGAAAAGTCACATACACCCTTGTGTTCTTAATTTGAATAATCAAAATGCATATGAGTAATTTGTAACCATCTACTGCCTTTCCACTCAGCTTCTGGCTTTGAGATGCTTTGTGATTCTGTGCTGTTAACTTTCACATAAAAGGCCCTAGTTAACCAGGCTCACAGGTTCATGTTTTCTTTTTCTCTCCATCTATTCATTATTCAGTTTTCCCCAACTACCTTACATTTTTGTCATATTGCACTCTTTTTTTATTTATCCAATTCTATATCTTCAAAAAACAAAAAAATAAATAAAATAAAAAACTATCAAGGGCAATCAAACATTTTTTGGGAAAAAAGGAAATGTGGCCCAATAAAGAAAGATACAAACATTTTTCATTAGAAATTTTATAAAGAATATGTGGTTATTAACTGAAGTGACTTGAAAGTATGTTCTCTTGGATTTAATCTTATGAATGGATATTTGTTATACACATAATTTAATAACTTGTCAGCATTTAACATCTTTGAAAATGTCTTCCTTCTTTCCTTCATCTCTTCTCTTCTTCCTTCTTCCTATTTCTCGCTTTTTCATTTTTCTATTTTGTTATTTATTTATCTATTAATTATTTTTAGACAGGGCCTTTCTAATTATCCCAGACTGGCTTGGGATTTACTATGTTGTTCAGGTTGGCCCAGCATCACTTTGTAATTCAAGCTATCCTGGAGCCCACAATCTTCCTGTTTCAGGTACTTGAGTGCTGTTATGAAAGGCAAAAGCCACTATACCCATCCAAAAGTTCATTATCCAGTGTGGAATTTAAACTAAAGAATTGATTTTTATCAAACATTGATTGAGGCCCTACTGTAGAGCTATGTCATGTCTACCATATATTTTTTAAATCAAGTATCTTATTTTTATGATTAACTGTTAATCATTTAGCATGGATTTGAATTCCATGTGAAATTAAGCATCCACAAGGAATAGAATCTACTATAGAAAGCTTGGACTACAGATAGATAGTTATACTTCATATCAAAAATAGTTAGTGATTGGAATGCAATGAAATTGATTTGCATCTGGTAAATTTAATCCATAGTCAACCTCAGAATAAGTAAAAGCTAACATTTATTGAATATATTGTGCATTCCAATCAGTATTGTTTTTTTCCAAACAACATTCTGTGAAATTCTATGAAAAGCTCATCACCTATAATCACCAATGAAACTTGGTGAATTTTGTAGACTTTGTTGCTAGGAAATGGCAGAGGCAGATTCCTTCTCATATCTGTCTTATAACAAAGTCAAAGACTGTGTTCCTTTAGGAAGTATGCACTGATCCATAAAGGGTCCTGAACAAGAGAATATTAGAATGTTTATATAATTTCCCAAGGGAACTACTTAAAAAGAAGAAAACACATGGAAACAGTAAGTTTACAGTAACTCTTTCTCCTTCATGGGTATAAGTTATACTTCCAAGTTAACACGAACAATTTCCATTGCAGCAAATTCTAAGGGAAGGATGACAAGATGAGATTTATAGTGGGACAGCAACTCCAAGGTCATAAGATCATCAACTCTTTTAAACCTGTAATTGCTAGCCACATTAGTCATTTGACTTGTACAATAGTCAAAACCCTTCCTAGTTACATAAACCTGTAGACCTTACTTGCTATAATTCAGTGTTTCTTAGCTGCCTCCAGAACCACATCCTTTTATTTTACAAGATCCTCTAAACTCATGGTTTATACACTGTGATTGACAGATTGCATTGTGAGGAATTATGCAGATGCTTTGCCTGAAACACTTTTAATTGACAGAACTCTTGCCGATACAAATAATTCAGTCACCCTAGCAATACTCGGAGTAGGCTTTACCTTTCACTTGACATTGTTTCTTCAGGAAATAAGTTTAATTGATCATTTTTTGTCAAAATCAGTCATGGCCATTTTGTCACCTAGATACATTTCTGTAATAAACAGGGTGATTTTATTATGTAATAAATGGTATAGATACACAGTCTCTAAATTCCTTACCCTATTATCTTACATGAATCTTGGTATCCAAGAATGTAAGGAAACTGCACACATCTTTACAGTAGTAAGTGATGAATGCAGTACCTAGTTTAGCTGTTGTCAGACACAAATTTAATTTTCTCATTGATTCTATAATGCTAGCATCAATGAAAGAAAAATGTATATTTTAAACATAAAAATAAATGCCATCAATAAGGGGAAATATCAATATGCCTTTGCAATACAGAAACATGTAACCTTGACAAACATGGTGCAGTAATGATAGTCACTGGGTTTGGGAGAATAATTTGCTCTCTGAAGAAAGAATACTGTAGTATTTGCATGACTTTCTTATCTTTAAAGGAATCATGACTTATCATTCATCACTTGTACCCTACATTGTGTTATTATGAATAAATAAAAAGACATTATAGCAAGTTACAAAAGCATAGGCACCCCCTCTGTCAGCACAGTGTCCTGCCATGGACCTGGACGTTCTCCATTTCAGCCTTGTTCTATACATCCAGATGGTAGAACCAATAATTTTTAAAGGATGAGCTAGTGCTTAGTGAGCACATCTAGCTCCTTAACCCTCACAAAATACACCCAAGAGAATTATCTTGATGGCCTACTTATTTCTACATAAGGAATGTAAAAGATGCAAGGATAGAGGACCTAATAAGCCCTGAAAAAATAAAAATAAGTTTTCTACCCAGACTTAATAACTTTCGTTCTCCCGACTGGTGTTTAATATCTGGTACAGTATCTATATAACATAAATATCTATAAAAAGAACTTGATTCTATACAACTTCCCCTCCTTGATATAAGAACTTAAAATTGCCCAAGAGGGCCAATTTTTTCTATTTATGATCAAATATAAGACTTCAAGGACATGATTGTAGCAAATTCCCAGGAATCTGTTCCCTTTAAGGAGAGAAAGCTCCCACTGGTTGGGACATACAGGTTTCTGAGCTGCAGATAACATTTTATTTCTTGATTCATGCAGTAGGCTTGCAAGTGCTCAGCTGCTAATTTTTCCTTAAACAAGCACTTTTCTCCTTGCTTTATGGCTTCATGAAATATACATAGATGTATGAATGTGTGTGAAGCAAACAGAAAAGTGTTCATATAATTCAAATAAAATTATAAACCCAACCACCTATGGTACTACCAAGTTTAAAAGAAATAGTGAAAACATGAAGTCAAAATGCCCTGATGTGAAGTAATAAACACACTTAAATTCTAGCATTATACCATATGACCCTTTACATTAGAGAACAAGAAAGCAGGCATTGCAAATGTGGAGAGAGATTGTCAATTAGATTGAAAATCAAAATAGTAGTGCTTGCTTCATAGGTTTGACAATCACATAATCTCCATGTGAGAGATGAAGAGATATCTTTTTCTCTCATAATGCTGACTCTTCTCATTTCATAGTGGAAAAAATGAGAGAAAATCATTTTTGATTTTGAGTATAGTGAATGTTGGATGGTAATATTGTTTGTAAAACTCTTAAATATTTCTGTAGTGTTGCTTAAGTAGAAGAAACAAAGAGAAGCCCAATCTTTATAAGTATCACAAAAGCATCATTGATTATTGATCATTTTAAAAGGTTACTACATTCATAAATCAAAACTAATATATTCTCATGGATTAATGATTTACTGACTGGTATTATCAGATGACATCAATGAACTATGGTCACTGGGCATTTGTTTCTTTTTTCTTTGGTATGAATTACTTCATGTAGCAAGTTTGTGTTTATGAAGGTCTGGGCCTCGGAATGGGTCGGAACCAAGGGAAGTCTTCTAGCACTAGAGTATCTGAATCATGTGTTGAGTGAATATCTGTTGGCAGGTGACATTTCTGAAATAAATGGCACTCTGTTTGGAAAGCTAATAGGTTACCACTTTTCTGCAGTTGATCCAAATCCTTGGTTGGGGATATTATTATTCTCTATGTAGAATTTGTTTTGTTTCTTCCATGTTTAAATTCAGAAACCCAATGGAATAGAAACATAAAATTAACCTGATTGCAGCAGAAAGCATTCTGGATAGAAAACCTCTCATTCTCCTGGTCTGTCTTAATGGGGGAATCAAATGTGATTTGGGTTGTGTGGAGATGATTACTGATGGATAATTAGTCTAAAATATCTCTTTTCAAATCCTTTGCATGGCAATCAAGGAAGAATGTGAGAGGTTAGGCATTACATTACTGGGGTTATCAGCAGCATATAATTTCTTAATTATGCATAAAACAAATAACAAATACCTGCCAATGAAGTTTCTGAATTTTCTTTGTGAAATGAAGTCTGAAGTACAAAAGAGTCTCTGAGCCCTATTAGAAATTGTGTGGTTAAAAAGACACAAGCAAAGATTCTTTTTCTGGTTCTGTGTAGCTACAGTTGGTTTTATTCTGTCTCTGAAATGGGAATAACAATGCTCATTTTATCCTTAAGTTGTATCATGAGTTACATTGTCTTGACTGTCATTAATAATGCATATGTTAAAAGTACTACATTTTTCTGTGACTATCATTGACTGTACCCAATTCAGGATAGAAATAAATTTAATAGAGATGTATGCCACTTGGCCATTGCATTTTCTAAATCTAACATATATCATGAAAGCACACATTCTAAACAATGTTTGAGTGGAGGCCTGTTTCTTACTAAAAGAGTCTTATTTGGCCTGTGTTGATATTTCTCAAATTTCTTTAAAATGGCATGTGCTATTTGAATGTGTCAACCAGCGTAAAATGAATTAGCATATTTACTTACACATCCTCTAATTTTGGAGGAAAAATATGTACATTTTTGATTTATTGTGATGGCTTGTCAAGAACAGATGAAAGTGTTATGAATTGTTACTATTTGTGTTAATTTCTCCTCAAAGTAAAAAGAGTACTTTAGCATTTCGCATCTTTTTTAATTGTTATCAAGTAGGGCAGTTTGTAGAAGGAGTACTAAAGCTGGAAGGTGATTGAGAAGCCAGAGGCATGGACCTCAAGCCTTGAAATCACATTTATGGGCAGCAAGAAGTTATAGATATTTATCTACATGGTTTTATTGCAAAACATCAAACCTCCATGAAAGGGCACCTTTCATAGCTCAGAGTAACTGTGGCTATAAGGAAGTACAAAAGATATAGATCCTAGGGTGATGGCTCCATCTGTAAAATGTTTGCCATGCAAGCATGAAGACCTGCATTCAAGCTGTAGCACCTACTTAAAGAAGAAACAGTGGTGGCCACATACACCTGTAATTCCAGTGCCGGGGAGGCAGCGACAGGCAGATCTCCGAGACTTATTGTCCTACTGGTCTGGCCAAATGGATGAGTTCCAGGTTCACTAAGAGACCTGTCCTAAGAAAATAAGGTGGAAAATGGTTAAGACTGATACTCAACAATGAACTGTGGCCTTTATATGCATGAGAACACACACATACACACATACACACACACACACACACACACACACACACACACACACACACACACACAGAGAGAGAGAGAGAGAGAGAGAGAGAGAGAGAGAGAGAGAGAGAGAGAGAAAGAGAGAGAGAGAGAATCTATTAACTATCTCAGAAGAACAGCATATCCCTAAAAGACTATCTGCATCATGATTATTGAAAACAGAAAGGCATTATTCAAAAGTAGCATGGCTTCAGACTGTACATGTCACTCTGAAACTATAACAAATGTTAATTAATTTAACCAATATTAAGAAAACAAAGTGAGTATTTAGCAATGAGCAAGAGATGGACATGCTTAGAAAATGGAGTTCTAATATGTTTGATAAAATTCATTCTGGTATAGATACTTAATTCTAAAATGAGGCAGAGAGAGTATCAGAAATAATAAACTTCTGCACAAAGTATTAACAGAATTAGCTCCTGTTGGATAATGTCATTGTTGTTTATGACTTCAGGGTGAAGAAATAATTTACATTTCACTTTCAACTCTAAGTTTACAATGTATTTATGGCTTAAATCAGAAAGTGGTGTTGTGGCAACTTCAAAAGTATAAATGCTAGGTAAGGAAACTCTGGGAGACAAATGCCTAAAGTACATCTATGTCATTACAAGTTTTGGTCACTCTCCTATACTTGGAAGACAGAAAACAAGTTTGAATTTGGGTGCCTCATACAGCTTGAGATAAAGTGGAAAAACCCCAAACCATTTGAAAAGTTTGACAATATTTTTTCCACCAGCTTTGTGAAAAGCTATTTGTTCATTTATTCCAGAGATATGGAGGAATCTATCCCATTTTTTTCTTTCAATTTTCTCCAGTTTCTATACTGTAGGTGAAGGTCAAAACAAAGGGCATAGCAATTCGTTGTATCTATTGCAATTCTGCAAATTGGAGGCACTTGAAAATACATTGTTTCTGAGTGCTACAAAAAGATGGTGTCATGGGAACCCACTCCCATATCTACTCAGGGAAAAGGTGAATATGTGAGTCCTTGTGCAAAATGAGTAGACATAGTGACCCTCACAATTTAACATGGCTCTTTCATTTCTAGGTCAATCCAGATTGGGGGGTGGTTATAAAATCTCATTTTGTCTTTTGGTAAGGTCTTCAGCACTGTGAGTAAAGAGGAAGAACAATCACTTTCAGAACCATCTTTTAAACATGTTTTTGGTCAAATACATATTGTCAGGGATGGTTCTTCCTGTATGACACAATTGAGGACACAATTCCTCAAGAGAGTTGGTTCATAATGGCAGGCACATGTTCACAGGTTATTGTTCTACCTAATACAGTGCACATACATAGATATAATTAGTTAAACCCTTGAAATAGTATCTATCATTTTCTGTGTGACCTTGTAGATATGTTTTGCATCCATTATTTTTGGCATAAAGCATGAAAGTTGCCAACAGAACAGAAATGTGATCAGCCTCTTATTCTCTGACATGAGTAATGTGGATTGGCCCAGGTGAGCCACTTTAGAAATTTTATTTTTCATTTCTGGTCTACCATGCTTATTGACCAAGAAATATTCAGTTTCCCTCTTTGGAAACATATTAACGTGATTCAACACTCAA
Source organism: Peromyscus californicus insignis (assembly GCF_007827085.1). Classification (NCBI taxonomy): domain Eukaryota; kingdom Metazoa; phylum Chordata; class Mammalia; order Rodentia; family Cricetidae; genus Peromyscus; species Peromyscus californicus. The sequence continues at coordinate 113,721,239 of NW_026294595.1, forward strand.
TTTCTAAATGATCTAATTATTCATTGATTACAGCACTCCTAGTGAGAGCATCAGGATGAAGAGGCTATAGTAAGATGTGTGATGAACATACAGACCTTTGGCAAAATAGCCCTAGTACATACCATTAGATGACATTGACATTGGGCAATCAGATTGACTAATGGGTGTCCTCATTCATTGCTTTCTTATGGATCTGGAGATAGATATGCATTCCTTTAGAATGGAAGCTTGAAAGCTTGACCATAAAGAGGGTAGGACTGTGAAAAGTCAAAGAATCTGTGTTTGACATGACAAGCATTCATAATAAATATCTACTTTAAATTTTTTTATCTCTAATGCTGTTTCTATCTTTAGCTTCAAGACTGGATTCAAGAAGGAACACTGTATTATTCACTTCAGCTCTGAAATGGCACCATACTTTTATAGCTGAAAGTTTTCCTGTGCCCTGCCTAGCCCGCAGTCATGACAAATCTCTCTCACCTGCTGGTCCCGCAGCCACTCAGACCCAAGTAAACACACAGAGGCTTATATTATTTGTAAATTATGGCCATGGCAGGCCTCTTGCTAGCTAGCTCTTACATCTTAAATTGACCCATTTCTATAAATCTATACTTTACCATGTGGCTCATGGCTTACCAGTACCTTTACATCTTGCTTCTCTTGGTGGCAGCTGGCAGTGTCTCCTCTGATCTGTCTTTCTCATTCCTCTCTCTCTAGTTAGAATGTCCTGCCTAACCCTATTCTGCCTCACCATTGGCCAAACAGCTTTATTTATCAACCAATCAGAGCAACACATATTCACAGCATACAGAATGACATCAGCCATTATGCTTTGTTTCCCTAAGGAGAATTATCCAACACCTCTGCAATAACCTGTATCCTCAGTGGAATTTTTGGAAGAAACAAGAGAAAAGAAGAGATGGAAGAAGTAATCACTTTCTGCTTGTGTCTTTATTATGAAAAGTGGGTGCAAAAACACATTAGAGATTGTCATTTGGTTCAGTCACCACATGCAACACTACTACAATCAATAATATTTATAGTTACCTACAACCCATCTAATTTTAAAACTTTAGGAAGTATTACTCAGAACTAGACACTGCTTCCAGTATATCAATTGGAAACAACGCTTATCTTAGAATCTAATTCTCACTAATGAGTGAGGCAAAAATGGAAGAAAACAACAATAACAACAACAACAACAACAAAACCAAACAAACAAAAAAGACCACCATCACCTCAGACATCCTTCACCCTCATTGCCTATATGTTGAGCATATGAAGACTGAAGCAGATCTCAGGAAAATAAGAACATAGAGGAAAGCCTGCAACACTTTCATTGATCCATGGAGAACTACTATGAATAAAGATAACTCTACTCAGAGCAATGATGATGGCTATAGATTTAGAAGTAAGTGAACTAGGTTATTCTACAGAGAAAATTCAGCACTCAAATCATCCTGAAGAGAGCCCCCAGCAGCCTGATGCTCTTCACTTGCTTTCAAATGCTCCTCCTACTGTTCTGTGCGGTCATTGGATTATTTTCGTTTTCTGCCCTTGGAGTTCCTGGAATGACTATGTGGTTGAGCAGAATATAAGGCAAAATGCCAAATGATTTGTTCACAAAGATAGAGAAGAGATTATGTATTTTAGTTCAATGGAGTAGGTAGAACATTGGGGATTTTATAGATTAATTGGAACTCTAGAGTCTAGTGAGTCTCATTGGTGAAAAGAAAGTGGGGGAAATTGTTGCAAATAGCAAACCTGCAGGCAACGTTCATTATTTTATTTATTTTTATTTTACATGTATAAATGTTTTGCCTATGTGCATGTCTGTGCACTACATATACACTATGCATGAGGAAGCCAGAAGTGGGAATTGGATGAACTGGAACTAAAGTTTAAACCATCATATGTTGACATGTGGGTACTGTAATTGAATCTGTCCTCTAGAAGAGCAGCCAGTAGTCTTAACCTTTTAAAATATGACAATCTTTTAAAATATGATGTTATATGACTTCTGGATCCTTTCTATGTCTTGCTACTTTAAATTATATCAAATTTGTTTTTATGTTTAGTGTTTATAAGTTGACATTGTAGAGCAGAACCAAATATTAAAATCTCTAAATCTTACAGCTTGAGGTTCTAGGCCTAGTTCTGAAAATCAAGCTATATTCAGTGTAGAATAAATCATACCTTTGAACAATTTTGAAGCACTCTCTCCATAGTTCATCTGGGTATTGTGGGTCTTTGAATCTAACTTTGAGAAAAAATATTTTAGAATGCTAATGCATTCTACCATTTTCAAGAACAGTTTGCTCAGAAAGGCTCTAATCTCTTACACAGACTAATTTGGTTAGAGAAACTCACGAGATTATACTGCATACCTACGACCCCAAATTTCAGACCTCAATGAGACCTTTTAATGGTCCTTAGTGTTTATTAATCTTAAATCTTTAAACCAACAAGACCTGAGATGCACTGCAGCCTTCCTACCTCTAAGCAGGTTCCCTCTGCTGGAAAAGAAGAAAATATAAGGAGGAGGAGGAGGAGGAGGAGGAGGAGGAGGAGGAGGAGGAGGAGGAGGAGGAGGAGGAGGAGGAGAAGGAGAAGGAGAAGGAGAAGGAGAAGAAGAAGAAGAAGAAGAAGAAGAAGAAGAAGAAGAAGAAGAAGAAGAAGAAGAAGAAGAAGAAGAGCTGTGTCATAGTAACAAACTATGGACAGTGGTTAGCTTTGTTTTACATTGGGAACAAAGGTATCAATTTTAAAACCTTGATTTCATCCCCCATCATTTCATTCCATTTAGAATATGAGTCATAGGTATTTTTAGAAGGAAGATGGAACAAGGTTAAATCAAAGCTATGGGTAATCTGGAAATCTTTTAGATCTGGTTTAAAATTCAACCATATACTTATCTATCCACATTATTGGGAACATGCTTCTGACAGGTTATTAAGCAAACTGAAGTGTTTATAGACAGACCTGAAGTAGAGCAGGAGAAGAGGTGTGGATATTTGAGTCAGAGGACTGTCCTAGCTACCCTGGCCTTATATTACAGAATGTAGAGAACAGGAACCATATAGAGTTGTTTTAGGGATAAAATGTGTATATATTTGGAAGCCATTATCATGAATTCAATAAAATGCTAATTGGTTTTATTATTCTGCTTAGTACCAATTGATTATGGCACTTCTATGGAAGAGTATGGGGATTAGAGAAAGAAGCAATGTATTAGGTTCTTGGAAATCCCCCAGTAGCTGATTTCTTGGCACACAACTGAACTAAATACATTCTATTTTCTAAAGGTCAGTAAAAACTACAATGATTATGCTAGAAACTTATGACTCAATAGTGATTAAAAAAAATCTATGAAACTGCATCTTGTTTTCAAATTAGAAGAGACACATTTGGAATGTAATGCATGATAAACTAACAAAGTCTTTAGTGTTTGACAACAGAGTGAAGTAGTTCCTAGAAGTCCATTCTAAAACACAGATTGCCCACAATTGAAAAGCGAGGGCTCTGACAGCACAACATATAGAAAGAAAATAGAGGTGGGGTTTTGTTCTATTTATAATTCTACACACTAAATTTCCTAATACACATACATACATACATACATACACACACACACACACACACACACACACACACACACACACACACACACACACAAACAGAGAGAGAGAGAGAGAGAGAGAGAGAGAGAGAGAGAGAGAGAGAGAGAGAAAGAGACAGAGAGACAGAGACAGAGATAATTAGCTAAATTAACTTTCAAACTAGAGATACTGTGCTTTGTTTTAAGTAATCAAGACTATACTTTGGATATTAACTATTTTCACACATAGATATCCTTCAAAGACAAAAACTTAGTGGAGCCTGTAGTGGTATTGTGTTCCCCAAAATATTGTGTACCCTAATAAACTTATCTGGGGTCAGAGACAGAACAGCCACTAGATACAAAGGCTAGAAAATGGTGGCACTCACACCTTTGATCCTAGCATTCCAGAGGCAGAAATCACTCCGGATCTCTGTAAATTCAAGACCACATTGGAAACAACCAGGCATGGTGACTCACGCCTTTAATCCCAGAAAGTGAGCCTTTAATCCCAGGGAGTGATGGCAAAAACAGAAAGATATATAAGGCGTGAAGACCAGAAACTAGAAGCATTTGGCTGGTTAAGCATTTGGCTGGTTAAGCATTTGGCTGGTTAAGCTCTCAGGCTTCTAGCAGCAGTTCAGCTGAGATTCATTCTGGATGAGGACTTAGAGGCAGCCAGTCTGAGGAAACAGATCAGCTGAGAAGTTGGCCAGGTGAGGTTAGCTGTGGCCCATTCTGTCTCTCTGATCTTCCAGCATTCACCCCAGTAACTAGCCTCAGGTTTGGTTTTATTAATAAGACTCTTTAAGATTCATGCTACAGGAGCCTTTAAAAATTAGAATAAGTCAGCTGGGCGGTGGTGGCACATGCCTTTAATCCCAGCACTCAGGAGGCAGAGCCAGGCGTATCTCTGTGAGTTCAAGGCCAGCCTGGTCTACAAAGTGAATTCCAGGAAAGGCACAAAGCTACCCAGAGAAACCCTGTCTCAAAAAAAAAAAAAAAAAAAAATTAGAATAAGTCTAGTTCATTTGTATAGTAGGCAATCACCTGTGGGTCATTTTATAAGAACTTAATGTCTGATTCCTTTCACTGGTCTCCATGTTCTGTCATGGAGGTACTCTAGGCAGGTAGCAGCAAAAAAAAAAAGTCTAAAAACAGGACTGATCTTGAAACTTTACTATAAGGGCACTGATCTATATAACTATGGCCAGTGATCCTGAAGACTTAATGTTGCTGAGTTTATTCCCTTCTTAACTGATTTCTATGTTGCTCTGCTCAGCTTCACAGTTATAAAGGTTGAGTCATTAAGCCTTTCAGAAGGTCAGATCCTCACTATGTTAGTACTATGAAACAAGGATTGCATTGGTCTGATCTCTGCCTTACTTTACTGTTGGCACAGAGCCTACCATTCGGCAAGAACTCAATGAATACTTGTAGACTGTATAAGAAAGCAAATGAAAAGCATATAATTCAGTAACCCAGCCCCAAGAACATTATCCTGGGGAGTTTACAAAAATCAAATTCTGGAAATCTCTGCTGTGCCTGAATCTTTGTAGATGCATCCCAATTTCTTCCAGGACCTGAAGGGTAATTACAATAATCACTCATGTCTCCATGCGGAAATAAGATGTAACAGTCATGCTTTCTGAAGGTATATTACAGCTCATACTTCATTTTGGAAAGATTTATGTGGAAAATTATCAGCTTTACTACAAGGCTAATAAGGCTAATGTGGAATATAGGTAAAATTAAATATATGGGAAAATGTTTTTTCTCCACTGGGTAAAGCAAAAAAAAAAAAAAAAAATACGTAGTAGAAACCCACACATAGATCCATGCATGCGCTTATTACCTGGGTCCAAAAGAAGGCTTGTTCCACTTTCTTTATTGATTAGTTTCTTGCTAATTCAACGATTAAAGGTGGGTTTTAATATATTAAACCTGTTAAAGAGACACATGTGCATAAATCTACACATGGAGTACTTTGCAGTGCCTTTATAAAACATAGAGAAGCCTAAAGGCTAGGATTTTTAAAATACATAAGGCAAAAGTAAAGAGTCAAAATGGTCAATACAGGGAGATCCGAGAGGAATATGCTCTATTATAATAAAAAATGTAGCTGGGCACGGTGGCACATGTTTATAATCCAAAATCAGGAAGACAAAATCAAAAGGATCATCACAAGTTCAAGACTACCCTGTTCTACATAGTGAGTTCCAGACCATCCAGAACAACATAACCAGACCCTTTCTCAAAAAATCAAAACAAAAATTAATTAATTAATTAAACAAACTATATAAAAAATTCAAATTGAAGTAGAGCATATATAGATATCTGTGCAGTCTATCAATTCAAGAATCATGAGTCAGAAATAACCATAGATTGTGTAAAAATATATAAACCCATGTTTACTGTTCAGTGGAATAAAAGGATAATTGATTCTAGACCTTTAGCAATGTATATTAAAACACAAGCTGCTCTGTACTTAAAAAATAACTACACCTGAGTCAGAGTCTATGATTCTTGGTCTACCAGTCTATCAGTAATTTTATGGATGTTAGTCTAAGGAAGACTCTCAAGGAACTACTGCAATAACATATAAAGGAAGAACAAGTTGCCAACACAAGGCAAATAGCAACTCTTATCATACTGTAGTGTATGAATAAATTTTATGAAAGGATCGTAAAAGAAAAGCTCAGTGTGACAGGCTATTATGTATCTCTTTTTTTCAGAATTCACATATTTCCTCCAGGAAGAAAAAGGGAAAATCATTATGACCCAGAAAGTAAATGTCATGTTTAAGTTTCAGGAAGTAAATAAACCTCATATGTCTCAGAAAGATACTGAAAACTACAAGATTCACCTGGCCCTCCCAAGGTTGTGTAAGCAGTAATGTACTGATGAGGGAAGACTCTCCAATGGAACAGCTTTGTTCTCTGTAAATTGTGCAAAGAGCTCCAGTGATATAGCGTTGGGAACATCAACATGCTGGGGTGAGATTTTAATGATACAGCTCCCTTTGTGTCATCTATGCTCTGTAAGTAACCCCACGACCAACTCCCTTAAGTAATCCCAATGGACTTACTGGTTCACTAAGTTAGACTTGGGTTGATTTATTTCTTTGGTCTATCATTAATCAGGTGAGGTGAATAGACATCTCCCCCAGAAAAAGTCACACAGTACAGCCTATGTGGAAAAGGTCATTGACTGAAAGATTTCACCAAAAAAAAAAAAAAAAATCAATCAGGTCACCCAGTGCTAAGACTGCTGTTTGAAAGGTAATCAGAAAGACAAATAATCTTGACATCCACCATTGCTACCCTGATCCAAATTTTATGTTCAACACAATGTGCTCATCTGCCATTGAATAGTTAACTTGTTCAGCCTGGAAAGCTGAATCATAAAACTCAGTTCTTTCTAGTTTTATTTATTTATTTTTAGATCAACTTAGCTTGGCTGAACAGAAAGAAGAAAATAAGCAAACTGCCAAATTTTTGCTAGAGTTGTAGGAAACATCATCAAGTGAAGAAATGCCTAGTAGGTGAGATATTTCTAAAGGATTAAAGAGTCTCTTTGAGAAGAGACGGGGGTCTGTCAGAATGTACTATTGCAGAATTTTTATCACACACAATTATAAAAAGGTGTGCATCTGTTTATATAACCCACTGGAGTCACTGCTGCTATTATCTGCAACTCCCTGAATCCAGTTCTACTTCTGCCTCCCAACTGACTCCGAATTTGGCTCACACTCATCTTGGCCATCTAATAATGATGGAAACAACATCTATCTACCAGGGCATTTCATTTTACAGTTTACAAAACATTTTCAATTAATTATTTATATAACTCCTCTAAGAACCAGAAGAGGCTATCACTGCTATTTTGCTTTAAAAATGAGGAGATTTACAGAGGATGAAAAAAATTTTAAAAGGAAAAAAACAGCATAATGTAAGTCAAAGTTGGGAAGAGAAGGAAAAGCTTCTAAGGAGACTATAGAAAATGAGACTGTCCAATGAGGCTGAGAGATGGCTCAGTTGTTAAGAGTGCTGACTACTCCTCCAGAGAACATGAGTTTAATTTGAGTATCCACGTGGTGGCTCACAACCAACTTCAACTCCAGTTTTTGGAGATCTGACATCCTCTTCTGGATTCTGCAGGAACCAGGAACACATACAGTGCACTTACATACAGGCAGGCAAAATACTCATACACATTTTCTTGAATGAACCCTCTGTCCAATGGAGGATTATATCCCAGAGACCAGTTATTGATTGGTTCTGAAGTCAAGGTTTGTTTCCTCTTCCCCAAGAGCCAAAAGTAGAGCTTAGCGGCTCCCTATGATCATTAATGGGTTAATGAGTGTCCATATCTTATCTATTATTTTGGTTTTTTTTCTTTTTTTATTTTATTTTACAATACAATTCGCTTCTACATATCAGCCACGGATTCACTTGTTCTCCCCCCTCCCGCCCCCCTCCACTTCCCCCCAGCCCACCCCACCCCCCATTCCCACCTCCTCCAGGCCAAAGCCTCCCCCGAGGACTGAGATCAACCTGGTAGACTCAGTCCAGGCAGGTCCAGTCCCCTCCTCCCAGGCCGAGCCAAGCAACCCTGCACAAGCCCCACAGCCCGAACTGACCTACTGTGGTGATGGGATGGCCAAACACCCTAATTGTCGTGCTAGAAACACCATCCAATGACTGAGGGATCTGGATGCAGAGATCCATGGCTAGGCCCCGGGTGGAACTCCGGGAGTCCAATTATCGAGAAAGAGGGGGGTTTATATGAGCGAGAATTGTTGAGACCAAGGTTGGATAAAGCATGGGGCTTATGCATATCTTCCCTATTACAGAAACTGTCTCTGTTCCTCAATACCCCTCAGTTCTTTGACACTCATTTTAAATTACGACCCGTTTTTGCCAAGGCATCCTCTATGGTGTGAGAGAAACAAGGTGTGTGGCAATAATACCAAGTCAAGAAGTAAGACAGATTAAGAAACAAATCACTGGTCACATGAAAATTTATCACAACCATCCCATGAGAAAACATGTTGTGGATCTTTAGAACCCTGTGTCCATCCACATGGGCTTCTTTCTTGAGTTTCTTTTTTCTAATATCAAAATGTCAAAGAAGCCGGGCGGTGGTGGCACATGCCTCTAATCCCAGCACTCGGGAGGCAGAGCCAGGCGGATCTCTGTGAGTTCGAGGCCAGCCTGGGCTACCAAGTGAGTTCCAGGAAAGGCGCAAAGCTACACAGAGAAACCCTGTCTCGAAAAACAAAACAAAAAAAAAAAAAATGTCGAAGAAACTCATTTTCCTGTAAATACTGAGAGATGGTTTCCAGGAAGCGCTGAGTGAGCAAGAGATAAAGCATATAAACAGTGACCTGAAGCTGCCACTTTCAAGTTGTCTTTGTATTAGTATTCAGAGTGCGTGCTTACGTTTCTGTTCATGCTTTTCACTAAAGATATTAAATGCAGATGAGCATCTTATCTCTGAGTTCTCGGTCAGTCTTGTGGTCTTGCACTCCTAGTTACAAGAAACAGCTTAGGAGAAACAGCAGACTCCCTCCAGCAATTCTTTCCAGCAGAGTTGGTTTTTATCTTCATACACAAAGGCAAAAGCACTGTCCTTAGACAACCTATCCTTAATATTCCATTTCAAAGCGCCTCCAATACAAGTGACCCACTACCCTTTCCTCCTTTTTCTTCTCATCATCATCTTCATGCTATGTTTTTCCTCTTTCATGACTCCATTCTCTATCTTTTCATTATGAAATAAGCTGTAGGTAGTCACTAACTGTGACAACCTCGGGAATGATCCTAAAGTAAAGAAAGGAATATTGGGACATATAAGGAGAACAAAAACTTCAAAACTCTTTGAGTTTGGATTATTGGATATCATCTTCCCCTTTATTCATTGTGGTAAGAGGGGGTTTGGAGTAAAGACAAGATGAGATCATGGGTGTGGAGTGAGTTTTGATATGAAAAGAAAGTTTACAGTAACCTGGGAAGTTGAGAATAGAGGTGGTAGAAAGAAAGAGGGGTATGTGGCATATGAGGAAATTATCTTCTCAATACAGGGTCTAGAAGCTAGAATTTCATTGGAACTTGTACTAAAAAATCTCTCTCTGTGAATGAGTAAGTGGAGAACCCAGGTGAGTAAAGAGCTGAGAGTGTCTTGGGACTCAGCTAAGAGCTCTATTACATTGTATAAATTACAGATGTTGGCTCTTAAAATAGGTTACTTTAATTGCTAACTATTTGTTTTCAATCTAGATAGTATTATTAAGGTCTACACATTTTGACATGCAGTTCTTTGATGTTTAGATTTCACTAGCATTAGACAAAGAAATGGAGAAAAAAAACATGATAGGATTTTTGTATGTCTATGGAAATATAAATTATTGAACCTCAAAATCTTTTTTCATTTAGCTTTTGAAATACATAAAACAAACATTAACTTTAGGAAACAAATAGAGAAATCTAGGGAACAGGAATTCTGGAAATGTACATTCTCATTCAGTCATATATTCTTAGCCCAATCTTGCTGTGATGGTCATCTAACATGGCAGCCTCTTAAATGAAATACTGGCAACATTTATCTAATAGTTAACATTTTAAGTATATCACTCTAATTTTGGCAAGTAATTAAATCTTTGACCATTTATCCTTGGAGGCCTGAACCCCATCTTTCTAAACTGCCAGCTCTTCTGTAACACCATAACAACTGGTAACAGAGAGGTATGCTGTAGGCTGGGAGTACACTTTTAAGCTTAGAATATTCATTGTTTTGTTTTATACATAATCTTTTCTATATATTTATTCTTGTATTGAGTTAGTACTCACTTTAATAAAATACAGCAAGGCAAATTGAAGTTTATCTGTGAGAATTTTGGACATGTCATATCTCTTTGTAATATCTTTTAAAATCTACTTTTATTACTACTTTGTGCAAATCTATGAGGCACAGTATAATAATTTGATGTATATACATAGTTTGTAATGTTAGAAACAAGGTACTTGAATTTCTTTTCCAGAATCATTTTTTTTTTAATTTTTGTCATTCCTTTTTCATCAACTCCTAATCACTTCTTTGGTGGGGATCACTCTTCCTACCTCTTCAGAGTTTTGGTGATTCTTAAAATTTTATCCCCATTTTCAACTTCTTACATATCCAGCTTAGGCCACATACCTGTTCAATATATCTTCCTTGGGAGTTAGAAAGTCATCCAGAAATTCCAGGTAGAGGAAAGACAAGGGGCTACTACTGCGTGACCCTGTGAAGGACAGAATCAGAATTATAGAGGGAAAAGTCCATGCCAAAGATGAAAACAGAAGAAAAGCCTTGGGAATCCATGTATGAAGTAAAATTGTACCAGAAACTAGCAAGGAGAAATGATAGCATGACTCAGAGAAGCAAGATAAACACAGATTTCCTCCAGCCACTCCAAGTTTGGAGAAATGGAAACAAATTGCTTCCAAAATTAGTTTTCTTCTTCAAGTGTTCCTGGGTATTTTGCTTGCAAGAACAGGGTACCCAGGAACTGGAGAGATGGCTCGGTGGGTAAAATTCCTCTCAGGCAAGCTTATGCACCTGAGTTTGTATCCTGAGCACACAGGTAAAAAGCCTGACATGACAGCAGGTGCCTGGAACAACTGAGCTAGGAGTGTGAGTGGAGCAGGGCAGGAAGAGCCTAGATAGCCATTGTACAAACAACAGCACAGCTTAATTAGCTTCAAGTTCAGTGAGTATCTGTTTCAAAATCTAAAAGAGAGTAGTGATCAAGAAAAGACACCCATTTTGTCCTCTTGCCCCTGTGAACACACCTATAGTAATACTTATACACACTTCACACATCACGTACACTGACAGATTTATACAAAAAATAGTCAGCTCAGTAAGAAGACCTTCTACGCCCCAAATCCAGGAAAGGTGGGAAGCCAACAAATGCTCAAATAGAAACACAGAAACACAAAGCACATGTAAAATCACAGCAACGAGATTATCCTGAAAGACATAACTTCTCAACTCAACTCAAAGTTATTGAAATAGGTAAAAATGCTCGAAGAAGATTACAGAAACTTTTCTGTAGTAATGATCAATTACCTGAAAGAAGATACAAACAAGCAAATGAACTCAATCCAAACCTGGAGAAGAAATCCAGCAGCAAAGAACAAAGTCAGCAAAGGATGAAAAAATAAGCAATACTGATGAAAGTCAGTAACACAGAACAACATTACAAAAGGGAAATCGAGGCTTTGTCTGATCTCTCTGGGTACCAGAGACATGGTGCACACCTTGGCTAATTCTCTCATCCTTTTCATAAAAATAAATAAATTTCCAATAATAATATCAGGAATGGAGGACAGAGCTGATGAAATATTATATTCAGACATTAATAAAGAAGAAAAGTAAATGAATGTGATTACAATATGCCAGAGCTCTGGGATAAAACCAAGAAACCAAACTAAGACTCCATGGGGAATTAAAAGAGCTGAGACAAATACTAACGGTATTAAGAAGCTATTTTATTAAAATAGTAAAATAATACTCTAATATTAAAAATTAGAGTAAAAGTTTCCCCAAATCTAGACACCCAATCACAAAAGGCATTTAAAATCTAAAAAAAAAAGCCTCATCAGACAAGAATTTGTATATAACACACTATACTCAAAACGTTAAAAGTACAAGACCAAGAAACAGTATCAAGGGAGGTTAGCGAAACATCAACTCACCTTCAAAACTGAAACACTAAAATAACCTCAGGTCTCCATTCAACAACCCCAAAGCCAGAAATCATGGAAAGTTATACTTCAAACCCTAAAAGTAAATACCTGCCCAGCCAGAGTCCTGTATCTTATAAAGAGAACTTTTGCAATTGATGGGGGAAAACATGACTATTTCGAAATAAGCACAAGCTAAGGCCCACAGGCAATTGCTACAAAGATAGCTAAAGAAATAGTGTACACACAATGAGGTAGCACTTGCATCCCAGTATTTGACCTATAAAAGGATCATTGATCATTTGGTTCTGCCTTGTATTATTATTCATCAGCCAGAGAATCCATCCCCCTCCAACTCTCTTTCTTTCTTTCTTTTTCTTTTGTTAAGGAAGGGTTTCTTGTAGCCATGGTTGGCCTCAAACTCACTATGTAGCCAAGAGTCACCTTGATGTCATGATCTTCATAAATTCTCCCCACCCCCACAAGTTATGCAATAAAAGGTGTGTGTCACCAAACCTGCTTTGTTTGTTTGCTTTTGATTTTAAGACCGATGTTGATCCTCCTCCCTCAATCTCCTGATTGCAAGGATCCTACTATTTCACCTGGCTAAAATACCCTCCTGACCTGAACAATCATTGGCTATTGTCTGCCCTCCAGGACTTAGGAGCATTTGAATCCTTAATAAATAGGAAGCTTGAACCAAGAACAAAGATGACCAGGAGTCTTGCTGCCCTCAAAGTTTTCATATAGGAAAGATCCTGAGCACAGCGTGTGTAGACAAAATTATCACTCATTATTCCTGGTCCTGTCATAAAGAGGGCTGCCTGTCTGAGCCCAAACAAGAGTTTTGATTCCTCTAGGCCCATATCTAAGAAGGCAGATAATATGACAACCAGACAAGCAGAAGGGAGATGGTGTGGCAACACTTGAATGCACTTTGCTCCTCTCTTCACTGGTCTTGCTAAGCACATTTCCTCTCCAGGTGGTTGCTAAAACTTCTATATCATTATCTTTTCATCCTTCAAATTTGGTTTATGAAATTATCCTGAATTTCCCTGACACACTGCTGATACAAGGTCAGAAAATGACATTTCTTTTTTTATTTTAAAGCTGTATCTTCAACAAAAATTGGGATGTGGACTTAAATGGATGTGATGAATTGGGGAAGTAATTTTAAAAAGGAGGTGGGGAGGAGTTCAAGATGCAGCAGTGGAGAAAGACAAGTATGATGTGAATTTAACAAAGGGTGAGACTCAATCTGATAACACAGGGGGTTTGGGAGCATGAAGGGATCCAGAGACTATGTCCCATCCAAGGCAAGTGGTGGCTATGATTCCCCTTTTCTGAATGAGGTTCAGCCTGTCCAAAACCTTCGTGTGATCTCCAGAAAATTTCTCAGTGAGCTAACTGCTATTAAGCAAAAGTGATTCTCAGGAAAACATCAGTGGTGATCTAGGAAGGCACTAACTGAATCTGGGTGTGCCACACCAAAGGTATCTCAGGCTGCTGAGTAGAGGTTGTCTATACATGGCTCATGGTCCTGTCTGAGGGGTAACTCCACTTTTTCTTTATTGAAATCCTTGTCTACGTATCCAGCCAAAGAAGAAAACTCTTCCTGTTTTCTACATTAGGATGTTTTATCCTGTTATCAGGGATCCAGCTTGAGATGAATATAACCATCGTGTTTGTAGCCCTGGCTTCCATTTCATCTTCTATACATGCTAATCAAAGCCAGTAAGGTAGTTAGCACATATTTCATGAAGGCCACAGAATTACAAAATACTCAGAGAGTTCCTTAGATAATTAGTATGTTGATAATTTTGTTGTGGTTTTGAGACATTCTAGATATAATCCAAGAGACTGGCTTTGTCTAGCCTTGTTTGTCTTTCAACCAGCCGCACAGTGTGAAATCTGAGAAAAGACTTTGCCCATTAAGTTCCTCCTTAGGCTTGTGTTTGTCTCCTCCTAGCTTCTGCTTCTCACTACTCTCTGCATTTGGTATCTTCTACATGGAATTTTTTTCATAAACATTACCTATCATTGCTTGAAGTGCATGATAATATTAACTCACTCAGTGGTCATAACATTCCAATAATATGTTACTGTTGCTTTCATTTTATTGAGAAAAATGATATTATTAAGCAAAATTCCTTTAAGAATGAATCTAGGCTGCACAGCACTCACATATCAGTCTAGACACTCTGGCCCCAGGTTCCATATTCCTATCTAGGTGGTATCATCTGGGTGACTACCATCACAGGGGTAGACATGTCATTATAAAACCTCACATAACACTTGACAAGCTACAGGTACTCATTTTTTTAAAGATTTATTTATATTTTGTGTATTAGTGTTTAACCTGCATGAATGTAAGAGTACCACCACATACACTTCTGGTATCCACAGATGCCAGATGAAGGTCTCATATCCCTCTGGAACTGTAGCTACATATGATTATGAGCTGCCACGTGAAGTCTAGAAACAACAGCAAGGTCCTCTGCAAGAGCTGAAATTACTCTTAACTACTAAGCCATCTTCCCAGTCCAGTATATGTATTTATTTTTTGTTAGTAAAATGAACCAAAATGAACCAAATGACCCAGAAGGACAATATTACACAAAAAAAGTGGCTCCCTTAGATCTTATGGCATTAGTTTTGTTGGATAATAAACACTTCCCCAAGAAGGTGACTTTGTACAAAAATCATCAGTCTCTCTTTCACATCTGTGAGCTAGCAAGTTAGGCTGGGAACAACTCTGTAGTTTTGTAGCTCTAGGTGGTTTATTTCTGCATCCCTGTTGCAGTTACTTCTACACAACATTACTCTTCTTGGGTTATTTGTCAGAGAGCTGGAGCAACCCAGTGAAGTAGGTCCTACATCTCTCAGTATCTAACTAGCCATCTTGAACTTGTCCACCATCTGGACAGCATCTCACTAGGAAGAATTCAAGCATGCAAAGAGTTGAAACCTGCAACACATGTCAGCACACCATCACTTCTGTAGTTTCCAGTTGATCAGAGCAAATTACAAGGTCACCTGAGAGTCAAAGAATAAAATAGATTTTCTATTTTTATGTATGGTACCAAAATCATATTGTAAAGGAACATGGATGTCTAATAGCTAGCAGTCTTCTTTTAAAATACATCTCACCCTGTGCTTATAGACTATGCCTAAATATGAAATAGAAACCCCTCCTTTATATCCAGTGCTTTCTTTTAGATGTGAAATGCTGATACTATTAGATAAGAGAGTTTGGCAAGCATAACGCTATTAATAAGTAGCTTAAAATAGTAATCAGGCCATCTAACAGCAAGCTTTGCTCTTGGTCTGTTTTCTGGTCTCAGAAAAATATTATAAAAAAGCAGAACAGCTCTTCAACCGTATTATACATCTGTACTTTGAGACAAGTTAAAATAGAACAATAAGTTATGTAATACTCTGCTGCCTGACTCATCTGTCCTAAGATCTGACGTGACTCACTGGCATGGACAACATCAAAAGGCATCTTATGCGTTTCCCAACATGATTTCCTTAAACAGGAACTTTATGCATCCTGTCTTTACTTTTGTCCACTTAGCACTATGACATGAAGGGGTGTCTATACTACTCCAAACAGGTGTGCTTAATCTTTAAAACGCTACAATGTTCCCTCTAAAATCTAGGGAAACAGTAGAGTCAGTTACATTTTTCTTTGTATATGACTATTTTTATTGCTTTTAGTTTCTTGTCTCATAGAGATGGAAATTGAATTATTTTATATATTTCTTTGGATTCATCTATGAAAGTATACATAAGACAAAATTCTAGAAGTAAAGATGAGTGTTTTAAGCATGGTGTTCTCAAAACTAAAAGAAACAGCTATGATAAACTGGGTTTAATGTAAACAATACATGAAAGCAGCATTCTTCCATATACTCATGTAATAGTATGGACTTATAAGTACATGCATTTTTCTATGTTCAACTAGTGCCATCTTGAGAGCTGAGCATGGTCACATGATTATTTAATTTACATTTGTAAAACAGAGTTCTGTAAATTTTCAGACAATTTGTATAAATTTAATGAAATGCTAGTTCAGTCATAATTTTATTTTAATATGTTAACTGCATTTGAGAAGAAGCCTCACAAGCCTTTTATATCATAAGGAAAATTAACCCTTTTGTCTGTGGTAAGTGTTACCATTGTTTCATCTACTTGGCTGATGAGTATATTATACACAGAGAAAATCACACTGATCATAAGTACACAGTTCAACTAATGCTGGCAATTACATACACACTTGTAATCATCACACAAATAATAATATAAAGTCCCTAGGTTCAACCCCAAACACACACACACACATACACACACACACACACACACACACACACACACACACACACACACACACACATGCACACATGCACACATACACATACTTTTTATTATTGTCTCTCTTTTTTTGACAGGGCTGGCTATATAGTCAGAGCTTACTTCTGTCTTCTGACCCTCTTGTTAGGTCCCTGGGTGCTAAGATTATAGGTGTGTGCCAAGCTCTATTCAACAAAATACAGACAAAAACACCTGGGATCTAAGCATATTGGCACATATTCATAATATAAACAAGAGGTACCTGAGTCAGCAGGATCAAGGATTACCTCAAGGCCAGCCTGGTTATGTAGTAAGACTGTATCTCCAAAAAACCAAATAACAATATAGAAAATGAAATAAATAAAATAAAATGTAGTATTGCAGAAGTTTCTAGAGCCCTCCTTGTACTGGATA
This sequence comes from Peromyscus californicus insignis, assembly GCF_007827085.1. Lineage (NCBI taxonomy): Eukaryota > Metazoa > Chordata > Mammalia > Rodentia > Cricetidae > Peromyscus > Peromyscus californicus. Next base: position 113,738,333 of record NW_026294595.1, read on the forward strand.
TTTCTATCCAAATATAATGACAACATAAAGGCATGTTCAATTATGTAATATCAGATCACATAACAAACTCCACTAATGGAACTTTTCAAGTAAATCTGTATATAAATAAATGCATTTTTATTATTTTCTCTACATATTATGGAGCAAGGGAGATGGCTCAGCTGCTAAAAGCTAGCTCCCAGCACCTACATCAGGTGGCTCACAACCACATGTAACTTTAGTTCCAGGAGATCTGAAACATTCTTATGGATTCTATGGGTAATCACACATATGTGGCATACACAGACACACAAAAATCAAAATAATAAAAGACATCCCTCCATGATAGTCCCTGAGAGATTAAGGGCACAGGACACATACCTCTACATATTAAAAGCAGTTTACACCAAGAACATAGCCACATCAACTTAAATGGAAAGAAATTCAAAGCAATTCTACTAAGATCAGGAACAATACACAATTATCTACTCTCTCCATATCTATTTAATATAGTACTTGTATTCTTAGCTAATGCAACAAGACAACTAAAGGAGATAAAGTGGATACATTGGAAAGGAAGAAGTCAAAGTACCTTTATTTGTAGATGATATGATATATATATGTATATATATATATATGTATATATAAGTGACCCTAAAAATTCCACCTAGAAACTCCTACAGCTGATAAACACTTTCAGCAAAATAGCTGGATAGAAATTAACTCACAAAAGTCAGTAGCCCTCCTATATAGAAACAACAAAAAATTTGAGAGAAACAACAGAGAAATAATCTCATTCACAATGGCCTCAAATAATATAAAATATCCTGGGGTAACTTTAACCAAGCAAGTGAAAAACTTGTGTGATAAAACATCAAGTCATTGAAGAAATAAATAGAAGAAGATATCAGAAGATGAAAAGATCTCCCATGCTCATGGGTTTGTAGGAGTACCATAGTAAAAATGGCCATGATACCGAAATGAATCTACAGATTCAATGAAATCCCCATCAAAATCCCAACACAATTCTTCACAGACCTTGAGAGAGTAATTTTCATCTTCATTTGGAAACACAGAAAAAGAAGATAGCTAAAACAATCTTGAATAATAAAAAACTGCTGGAAGTCTCACCATCTGTAATTGGATTTTTCTGTCCCTCCTGTCAGCTCCCAAGTCACGACACAGAGACTTAGTATTAATTATGAAAACCTGGCCAATACCTTAGGCTTGTTTCTAACTAGCTTTTATAACTTAAATTAACCCATATTTTTATTAACCTATGTTCTACCATATGGCTTTTACATCTATCCCATTTTGTGTATCCAACTCATTCTTCATCTGGCTGGCTTCTCCACCCTTCTTCTTCCCAGCATCCTCTGTTTCTGGAAATCCTACCTAGCTATTAGCTGTTCAGCTTTTTATTAAACCAATATGAGTGACACATATTCAGAGTGTACAAAAAGATTATTCCACACATTTCCCCCTTTTGTCTAAATAAAAAGGAAAAATTTTAACTCGAGCATAATAAAACTATAAACAATAAGAACAATTATCAGGTAAGAATTACATTTAGTGTCCAGTCCATTTGTATTTGGCATATTTAGAGACAACACTCCATTATTTATTCTATCTTGATGAGTCCAAAGCTCTGTACCTAATTTACTTTCTATCATAACTAAGGAAAACGATCTGGTCTTCAACTCCTTCAAAGACCCCAGAAGGATGTAATATTACCTTAGTAAACAGGAAGTACAGAGCAAGCAACTTCCAAAACTAAAAGAAACAATAGAAACAGCTGGATGCCTGGAGAGTCACTAAAGATTCTGCTTGAGTTGGTGCATCCATCTTAGGCCTACAGGCCTAGACTATCTTACAGACTTTTTTTGTGAAGCAGGAAGTTTTGAAGGACTGTCCTACCCTGTCTTGACAAAGTTTGGAAGTTGGTTCTTTTGTGTCCTGCTGGTCCAGTTTGGATAGCATATTGTCAGAAGTAGAGGCAAAGGCAGTTTCTTGCTCATTGACTAACTTTTGCCACATAGAAAGCAAACTCCACAAGGAGTTTCTTCAATTCGCATCATCTTCTCTGAAGTAGATTGGACAGGTCTCATTGTCATGAAAAACCTTATGCTATTAAAACATCTTAAATGCTATATGCTGAAGTGTTTGAAGACCACCTGTCTATCAAAAATATGTCTCTATTTCACCTAGCATGACTACAAGTTTGATTGTTAGTGGTGACTAGCTACTAACCTGCATTTCTTTATTATCCAAAATAGTTTGTAATAATAAATTTCAAGGACTAGACATTTATACTACATTGTTAAATGGGCTGTATAGGTACAATACCTTAAACAAGAATAGAAACATACATATAATATAACAAAAATAACCTTAAATTCATATCAATATACAAAAATGCCTTAAGCAAGAGTAGAAACATATATACAGAATAACAAAAACAACCTTAAATTTGTATTAATATACAAAAATCCATACCAATGTAAAATATTTAAGACTAGTAGTTGCTTTTTAGTTTCAAAGTAGATTCAATAATCTGCCCTTTTATCCTATCATTTCTATACCCTACCTTTTTCTTTTCAGTATGAGATCGCTGAATCTAATCTCCTTTGTTCATCATTTTTGCTGATGATTACCCATAGCAACTTGTAACAAAGCCCCTAAATGATAACAAATATCTATAACCCACTAAATGACCAAAAGCCATCCACCCCACATCTTGGGAATGTGGGTGTCATGTCTCTTGATTGCTTCCTGCTTTCTAGGGGGTGAGAGCTTCTCTAGGGAACCCTGAGAAAATCAAGATAATGGTAAAGTCCGAGGAAAGCTAGCTATATCATTTATTGTCCAGTTTCTGTGCAATGGGAAAGTGTAAGAGTTATCTGAAGTCTTGGCTGGAGTGGTCTGTGAGATTGAACCATCTCAGCCAGCAGCCTTGAAGCTATTCTGGATGGGGAGCTCTGAGTAAACTCTATCACCTGTACCACCCATTTTCATTGGGTGTATGGACTTCTTTCCTTGTTTGTATGTCTGCTGTGAGATTCTAGTTTTCCTCAGTCATGAGCTAATACAGAAACTACATTGCCAGAGCTATTCAGAGAAGTGTTGAGAGTCTTGGCTTGGGCTTGGTTCTGGCAGATTTAATAAGGAAAACTGGTGTGCAAGATGATAGAGTTAGACCTGGGAGTGTGTGGATGTCATGGGCAGGCTTGTTTCTGAATAGATTGATCAGGAAAAGGCTGTGCAGAAGATGTGTTTCTAGAGCCAGACCTGGGAATGTGGAAATCATAGGTCAGGTTTGTTCTACTGTTTCTTATTTCTAAATTCACAAATATAATATTTATTTTGTGAGTACAGCTCATTTCATTAGTTTATTTCCTTAAATATAATGATCTCCAATTTCATATATTTTCCTGAAAATAACACCATTTCATTCTTTGTTATGGCCAAATACAAGTCAATACAATGGAGAATACATACCACATTTTTTTGTCTGTTGATGTATTGAAAGGTACCTAACCTAACTAACATAATTTGGCTTTATAACACTGCCACAAGCATCCATATTTATGGATATCTAAGATTGTTTTCAAACATATATCCAGGAATGGGATAGTTATATATGGCAGTACTATTTTATTTCATTGTTTTGAGCAATCTCTATACTGATCTCCATAGTGACTAGATTTATTTGTATTCCCATGAACAATGTGTAAAAATTCATTTTTCATATACCCTTTCCAGCAGTTATTGTTTCTTCTTGTCTTGATGATAGCCATTCTGATTGATGGAACCCCAGCATAGTTTAATTTGCATCTCCTTGACAGCAAAAGATGTTGAACAGTTTATCATTTTCCAGTGGTACTTTTCATATGTACAGCATCTATTCAGTTCATTCATTAACTTATTGACTGGATTATTTGTTCTTTTGATGAATAATATCTTGAGTTTTATATAGTCAAGATACTGATAAGCTGAATACTTGACAAAGATTTTTCTCTGATATGTAGGCTCTCTTCCTGTTCTATTTCTTTTGCTATACAGAAGCTTTTAAGTTTGATGGAATCACATTCACTAATACTTGTTATTATTTCCTGAGCAAGCAATAGTCCAATAGAATTCCAAGTTAGAAGGTTATTACTAGTGCATCAATTTAAAGTATAGTGTATTTTTGTGTATTGTCATTGAATTCAACTGTAAAAGCTTCTGGCCAAGGTTAAGCAACATTTAATTCTCTTCAAACTTTGGTTATATATACAAAACAACTAGCAGATTTATTACAATGTGGATATCCAGGTAGTTTCCATTTAGGCTGTCCTAAATGATTGTGCTGTGACTATTCATGAACCTGATTTTGTATACATACATTTCATTTATCTTAGGCATATACCTGGAACTGGAAATATCTTTTCATCTAGAAACTCTATACTAAAAATTTGAGAAAATTCAAATCCAGCCTGTTTTCCAATGAGGCTACATCATTCTGCCTTCCTATCATCAATATATAAATGTTCTGATTCCTCTGTACCCGAACCAATACAGGTTACTGACTCAGTATTATGTTTCAACCTTAGTATGTACAAAATCAAGTCAAGTTCTAGTTTTGATCATATTCCTTTGATGACTAAAAATTTTGAGCATCTTTTCATGTGTTCATAGAGCACAATAGAGTGGATTATTGTGCACTAGAATACTAAAGTATTTTCTAGAAACAGTAAAAAAGAATAGAGAGCAAGTACAGGTAGTATTATATTCACAGATAGAATATTCAGAAAATTTCAGCCAGTTGTCAAAGTATAATGTTATAATATCACATTTATGTAGATGAGGACCAGTTGCAAATGAATCTATACTAATAAAAAGCAAGATAATGGATGCTGAATCAGGGAGGTATGAGGCAACCATTCAAGCTGCTGACAATCCCTTGTACCTTGATATCTAGATGACTGTATGAGGTAGTCACATGTAATGTGATGTAGCTGAGTGATGTACCTAGATCTGAGCATCCTACTGCATGTACATTAGACTTCAATACAGTTTTTGAGAATTTTAAAAGTAGAAGACGAAGCAATGAAAGATTTCCTTAGGTCAAACAACACAAGAATGATAAGAATAAATATTCAATGACATATAGAATAGGGATTTCCAAGGAAATAAAGATTGCCTAGACAAGAACACAATGCAGATTTTTAAGCGATTTTTTAAATCCATCTTTTTTTGTCAGTTTCATTTGCATTCGTTATTTTCATATTATGGCAATTTTGATAGCTAAATTGCTCTCATGATTTGAAATCTCCAGATATATTTAAAGGCAGGAATGAAATAATTTCTATAATGAGCAAAAAAGAAATCATTCTGCCTCGAGCTTGCAAAGATAAAAGGATAGTAATGTAGCTTCTTTTTTTAACTTTAAAAGCACCCTACATGGGCAGAGCAAGTTTTCCATGTGATTTAATGATCCCAGAAGAGTGCCCATGAATGACACCCCAGTGCAACGCATACATGTTTAGGAGAGAATTACCAAGAGTAAATAGTCTGGCTTGTACTATAAAAAATATATGTAACAAAAATAAAGAGGCTATCAACTTTGGGGGGTATTGAAGACTTTGGAGAGAGGGCACCTGAGAAGGGCTGGAGGAAGAAACAGGAGGGGAGAGGGTGATTTAATTCTATTTCAATTAAAACACTTATTTTTTAAAATGCAAGAAAAATTGAAATGAAGAAATAGCAAGTTTATATAGTTTAAAAAAAGTCTATGCTGGCCAATACTAGATTTATTGGCTCTTACATGTATCAAGATAGAGAGGGAAAGAAATAGCAGAGGCCAGGTTACAGACAGAATCTCAGAAAGTCACATGACCAGTTCCATCCTCCATGTTCAGTGATACAATCATATACTCCTTGGGATTTAAACCGACTTCCTAGAAGCAGAGCCTAATAGAGGGACTTCTTTGCTTGTGATTTTCTACAGAAGGGATTTCACAGGAAATGGGTAGGAGCAGAAGGATGCAGGATAGGGCAGAAGGAGAAGATCATGTAGCAGGGAAGGCTAAGTATAGTTAGGAAGAGCTTCAGCCCTTTCTCGAGAGAGCTCAGGAGCAGGCATCAACCAGAGTTGCCCTAGCAGGAAATGAACTTAAGCACAATTCTAAACACTTACATGAGTCCACTTGTAATCCTGGCAGATGAAACGGATGATGAAAATTTCCTTCTGACAAAATCTCATCAGCATCTTCTGAAGTCTGTTCTCAAAGGTCCAAACTTTAAAACATTCTCTTTGTTCAATTTTATATTGTCCGAATTTAGCAAGCCTCCTAAATCAGTTTTATTAGACTCTATCATCCTTTTGTGCTCTTTTTTCTTCTGTATTTTATTGGTGTTTATAACTATGCAAAATAATGGTTTTAATTATGACACCTATGTATATGTATATCATGCTCCTTCTTCTTTATTCTCTGTCTCTAGTTCACACTTCATTGTATTATTTCTCTTTCCAAATAATCTCCCTTCTTTAAGGGAGAATACAAATTTAAGGGAGATATATGTGCACACACACACACACACACACACACACACACACACACGCATATTTCCAAAAAAATCCCATAATTTTGTTCTTCATCACAGCTTAATAAATCTCCATTTATATGTATATATATACATATATATATAAATAATTTATAGATTATATATATTTCACATTGCATTTTTCTTTATCCATTCATCTGTTGGCAGACATCTATGTAGATTCCATGACTTGGCTATTGTGAATAGAGCAGCAATAAGTGCAGGTGTGCAGTTATCTGTGTACTATGGTGACATAGTGTTTTTGGGAGGTGGTGTGGCATGGAATGGCTTGGTAATTGTAATGAGATAAAACTATTAATGAGATAGTTTTATCTCATTACCTTCTAGTGTTTTGGGGAACCTCCATACTAGTTTCCTCAGTAGCTGCACTGATTTACATTTCAGCTAGAAGTGTGTAGGAGTTCTGTTCTTCTGTCTATTTTGATAGCTGAAAATCCTCAACATCAGATCAGGTTTCTCCACTTTGACCATTCACCAGCTCACCAGATGATGTCCAATCACCCTGGCTTTCAAGAAGTATTTTACTAAGTTGCTTTTAAACAGAATTGTCCCTAACCCTTGTTTTTGTTTTTGTTTTTTTCCCTTAGTGATTTTCCATCCAAGGTCCCCTACCTTAATTCTTTTACTGTGAATTTGTGTTTTCTCTTGCTTGAACTTAGAATTCAGCCTATTTATTTCCCGTATTGTGAAGCTTCACTGCAGTGTCATCTACACATTCCTAATATGCCTTCCATACTTATTTATATTCTCCTCCTCAGTTCTTCCTCCTCCTCCTGTCCTCCTTATTCCGTGTATGTGTGTGTGTGTGTGTGTGTGTGTGTGTGTGTGTGTGTGTGTGTGTGTGTGTGTTTGAGGATTGAACTCAGGACCTACTCCATAGAAGGTAGACACTCTAACAGTGAGCTGCATCCCAGCAAAATTAAGTTTTTTTGAGTGGTGTTTAATATGTAAGTACTTAAAAGAATGGATAACAGTGTACTGTTAAGCAGCCTTTGTTCTCAGGACCTAGAAATAGGAATAGTGACCAGATAAAGAGATTACAAGAGGGGTGCCAGTGACATCTTTATATTTTCCCGAAGGGTAAACATCAGAGTCTTAATTTTTTTTTTTTTTTTTTTTTTTTTGGTTTTTCGAGACAGGGTTTCTCTGTGTAGCTTTGCGCCTTTCCTGGAACTCGCTTTGGAGACCAGGCTGGCCTCGAACTCACAGAGATCCGCCTGGCTCTGCCTTCCGAGTGCTGGGATTAAAGGCGTGCGCCACCACCGCCTGGCCAGAGTCTTAATTTTTATCTGCTCATGTTTATCCATGATAAGTATTTACCTGGTTTTGTGTTTAAGAGCTGATTATATTACAATAACAGTTTGGAAGTTTTGTTCTGATAGTGTCATTATTTTAAAATCATCTAATCAAGGCCTCGCCCCTAAATGAAGAGCTAGAGCTATCTAATGACTGTTGAGAGAGGTAGCATCAATCTTCTTTAGAGATGAGCCCTCTGATAGCATATCTGATCCTGAGAGGACAGCCCTAAACAGAAATACATGTGAACAACATTAAATGGACTCTGTGGATTGTATTTATATATATATATTTTATATATATATATATATATATATATATATATATATACACATGCATGTATATATATATATATATATATATATTTGTAAGACTAATAATCAAAGAAGAAGCAGTCGTGAATTTGAAAGGGGATTGGAGGGGCACAGGAGGAATTCGATGGGGGGATGAGAGAGGCAGAAATTATGTAAACATAGTATTCATATAGGAAATTTTCAAAAATAATTAAAAAAATTTTAATTGATCTACCTTAAGTCCCACTTGGAGCTTGGGAACCCCACAGAAGAGGGAGAAATTGTAGGAGCCCGAAAGTTTGAGAACGGGGCTCATGGAGGCTCAAGGAGACCAGAGGCTGAAATGGCAATCGCAGAGCCTGCATGAGTCTGCTCTAGGTCCTCTGCATATATGTTATGGTTGTTGGCCTGTTATTTGGGGGGCTACTCCTAACAGAGGGAGTGGCGTTTCTCTGACTCTTTTGCCTGCTCTTGGGTTGCCTCACCCAGCCTTGGTGTGAGAGCTTGTGCCTGGTCTTGTATCTTGTTGTGCCTTGTTCAGGTGATGTTTCTGGGAGGCCTGCTCTTACCTGGGGGAGAGGGAAGGTGGAGAGAGAATGAGGATGAGTGCTGGGAGGGCAAGTTGTGGTTGAAATGTTTTGCATGAAAGAAAAATAAATAAAAATAATTAATCATTTTTTAATACATTGTTTTTTAAATTGTACTTTCAGTAAGCAATAATGCATACAATTTATCTAGGGTTATTTTTTATCTAATACATATAGACATATACACTCTGTGTGTATGTGAAGATAAGCTTAAAGAAATCAAATATACATACATGAATACATAATCCAAAACTTGTACAGCTGTAATCTACAGATTCTCTTTCCATCCACAAAGAGATACACCTGTACCTTCATTTGAGAAATGCTGAATTAAAGTATGTCAAATGATATATGTCTATTATTTATTGTAGTGTCTCATATTAGGTCTGTGAAAACTAAATATTTGCATTAAGATTTACAGCATTTGTACGGTCATACCTTTATATAACCATACCAATGTATTATATATACATATATTTGCTGGCTAGATTCATGTTAACTTGTCACAAACTATAGTCATCTGAGAAGAAGAAACCATAATTGAGAAATTACCTCCATAAATTTGGACTGTAAGCCAGCCTATAGAGCATTTCTTTTTAATCAGTGATTGATGGGGAGGGCCCAACCCATTGTTGGTGGTGCCACCCCTGGGTTCTGGCTTTGGGTTCTATAAGGAAGCAGGCTGAACAAGCCACGAGGAGCAAGCCAATAAGTGACACCCTTCCACAGCCTCTAAATCAGATCCTGCCTCTAACTAGGTTCCAGCTCTGTTTGAATTCCTATCCTGGCTCCTTCAGGGATGGGCTATAATGTAGAAGTGTAAGACCAATGAACCCTTTCCTTCCCAACTTGCTTTTTGGTCATGGTGTTATATCACAGCAATAGAAACCAAGACAACATATATACATATATATGACAATGTATATGCATATATATGTAAATTGAACTGTCCATGTGTTATGGTATGGGAAACCACTATTAGGTATCATCATAGTTAAGTGTATCTCTCATTTACATCAAGACCATCAGGAAATAGTACACTAGAAAAATAAATTTTAAGATGTAAGGTGAGCAGACCATGATTCCTTCCCAAGATCATATGCTGGTGTATATATTAGAGAAAGCAGGATATGAGTAGTAGATACAATAAGGATAAGACAGTTTGAAAAGTGACCATGATTTCAAAGCAAGTTTTAAAATCCAATATGACAACTTTCCAAATTTCAGTGATTAAGGCAACTTTACACTCAGCCTAGATGCGGGGATGGGGGTGGGGAGGGGCTTGGTCCTGCCTCAACTAAATGTACCAGGCTTTGCTGACTTCCCATGGGAGCCCTTACACTTTTGGAGGAGGGGATGAGGGGGGGTATGTCAGGGATGGGAAGGCTGTAGGGGATCAGGAGGAGGGACGTGTGGGGGATCTGTGGTTGGTATGTAAAATGAATAAAAAGATTTCTTAAATTAAATATATATATATATATTATATATATATATATATATATACTTTGACATAAAAAAGACATCTTTTTATTGTGCTTGCTGGGTTATTAAAAAGAAGCCAACATAATCACCATTGCTTTTACTTCCATAGTCTCTAATTGGATATGTGTTATGATTTTTACCATCAACAGTCATGCAGATAACTTCTTAAAATAAAATTGGATGCTACAGGGGAGGAAAAGAAAAAAAATAAAACATTGGCATTAGTGAAAACAAAGACGTGTAAATCAATGGAGAAGAACAGAGAACACACAAAACAATCCATTGGTTTATGATAAAATAACTGTGGCAACCTGATGGTCAAAGGCAAAGCTTTGTAACAACAATGCCATGTATTCACATTAAATGGAAAATAAACTTTACAATCACCTGATATGTACAAAATAACTCAAAATATATGACTATCTGAAGTATAAAACAAAATTACAAACTTAATAGAATGAAGTCAGAAAGAAATTGAACTTTAAGTAAGCAAAGATGATTAATTGCTTCCCATATGAGAAGGATGAACCACGGGATGAAAAGTGAAAACATGGGGCTGCATTTTTTAAAGCCTTTTAAAGACATAATTAAAAAAACAAAGCATCAAGTCACAGAAAGTATATGCTATATATCAGACAAAGGAGTTGTACCCAGAATGCATAAAACATATTTAGCAAGAAGACACACAACCTAATAAAATTATGGGCAAACATTCTAATAGAAGCATCACTTAAAAAGATATGCAAATGAACAATATATTCATGAAAAGAGGATCAATATCATTAGTCATTGGGGAAATGCAAAGTAAGACCACAAAGAGAAAGCAACACAAACTGCAGAGTATCTTGATTTAGCTTTGGAGGCTTTCTGCCTGTATTTCAATAGCAGGTCTTTTCAATTTTCAAGGGCAAATGTAAGCAGAAGTCATTAACAACCCGACCCAACAGGGAAGGGGCATACATAATTTCACTACACCAATTTAAGAAAATGATAATTTTGCAGATGCTATTTTTCATCTCTTTCATAATGAACTTGGGAGGTTCAGGATGCTTAGTTTTGAGTGTCATTTCAGGCTGGGATAATGGGATCCCCTGGGTCCGGCCTCAGTGATGCAGCCTCATTCTCAGGAAACAAATGACACTGACTTGCATTCCTGCCCATCGCACCCATGCCTGAAGATGCTTTTACACAGATGATTCTGGAAATGGGGGGATTTAAGTGCAGCTGAAAGAATAATTGTCTCAGAGGAAGCAGGATATTTAGATGTTGAGCTGGGGGCTGAGAGGAGAAAGAGGATGAAGGGTATTACTAAATAAATGTCCTGTTTCTGCTGTTGAAATGGATACATCATCATCCTGGCTGTCACCAGTCACCACTAAATGAGAGTGCGTTTGTCATGCTTCATTTAGCAGGCTTTCAGGACTGGCTGGGCTGAGTCTGTCCAGGATTATAGACTGTTTAAAGTCTCTAAACCAGAGTTCATAATAAATCCCACCACAAAGCCAGGGCCAGGAGTGAAGGGAGCCGGGTTATTGCAGGGTTTTGTGAAAGGGATAAAGGGATCAATACTTCAGGAGGAAGTCCGGGAAAGGAAAGAAGAAAGGCAGACATTTTCTCGGGCTTAATCTGCATGGATTTTTCTGTGACTCTGTGAATCTTGCTAACTGCAGGTAAATCACTACCACCACACATATATTCATCATCAAGAAAAATCACAAAAGGTTATGTAAATGGTGAGAGACATTTTGTGCAAGGAGAGCTTAAACAGGAAGTACAAGGGTCGGTGCCAAGTCCTTACCTTTTGAATCTGGAAGTACATAAGGCATTCCTCAACTTATGACTCTTTGCATTGTGCTTTTCGACTTTATTTTTTAATGTTAACCTTATTCTAATTGCATTCATTCATTCATTCACTCATTCACTCAGGGAGGGAAGTACATGAGCAAAGCATGTCCAAGAACAACTTGTGAGGATTGATTCTCTGCTTCTGCTGTGTGACTCCCTGAGATTGAATTTAGATCTCTGGACCTGAGAGCAAGTGTTTTCACCCACTAAACCATCCCACTAGTCCAGCTCTTTTGTTATGTGATAGAACAAAAGCAATTTGCCTTATCAGACACTTCCCAGTTGGAATTTTATTCTTTGCTTAGACTACTGAAACACATCACAAAATCCTCTGTGCAGACCAGAAGCAGCATGCCACAGCTCCCTGTCAACCAGCTAGGTGATCATGAGGGGAATACTTGATACTGTGAAGTACATGACATTTAATAAATTATATAAATATATGTATTAGACACTATATTGGAAAGGAAGCTTTTGTTATATTTTTTCCTAAGTATAGCCTGATGTAAGTATTCTGAGCGTGTTTGAAGCAGATAAGAAAACACTATGAAGTTCAGAAAGTCAGACAGACTAAATGTAATGAATGAAACATATAATATTTTCTATGTGCAATGGTCTTAACTGGACAGAGGATCATTGGAATTGGAGAATCACTGGAATCACAATCAGTAGAAGAAAGCTTGTCCCATCATGATCTTTTTCTTACATAGTGTTTGCACTTTAAGGTGTAAGCACCTAATGTGAAAGCTAGAGAATCATGCATACCAAGGGCTTGAACTTAATTTGAATAGCCATCTAATCATGAGAAACCTTCATCTCAGTGTGTCCTTCTCCTCCTTCCTTGGTGGTATGGAAACCGACAGCAGGGACAATATAATCAAAAGGTGGAGGGGAGTTCTAAAGGTGTCCACTGTTGTGTGTTGGTGGATTCCCGATCCACGTCTGTAAAACAAAAGGAAGGTAGATGCAAACAGCGATGAGCTGCACAGTGTATCAGGGGCACTAGTCAGGTACAGAAAATTGTTCAAGTCTGTAGGGATGGTGAGGCAGAGTAAAGAGACATGCATATGGAGCAGATAGAACATAAAACACCAGGAAGCAAGGATGAAGTGATCTAGAGAGATAGGCAGAAGCCAGAATTAGAAAAAGCCTAACATTGATATAAACAACTTCATGTTCATGAGGAAGACAATGGGATGACAAGCAGGTGTTTTAAGTTTTTAGAGGTTCTCAAGACCATACACGAAGATGGGTGTTCTTATAGTGTACAGAGAATATTGAAAGGAAGCCGAGATAAAGTCAGTGGTACTGGAAAGGTGAATACACTGATCCAGATTAAAAAAAAAAAAAAAAAGATAGTAGCAGATCTACTGAAGATTGGGAGATTGGCTTGGATTTGTGATAAGGTGGCTGATTAATGCGTTGCCCTCTTTATATTTGAGCTTTGGTTGACAATGATGCATTTTCAGCCCCAACTTATTTATATTCATGGAAGATCTAACTTCTTTCCAAAGTTTCTAGATTTGTCTGTGCTTTGTTGCTATAGAAACATATTAATGTCTGTTTAATGGGTAAATGAAAGATTTGTTTTTCATCTTGGTTTTTGATGTTTGGGAACATGGCACCAGCATTTGCATGGCCTTCATGATGTCATCCTAGTGAATGGCGAATGGTAGCACAACAGTGAGCATGTGTGATGACTGTTCTTCATTGCCAACTTGACTACATCTGGAATTTACTAAAATCCAAATGGCTGGGCACAACTGTGGGATAGTTTTTTCATAATTAAATCATTTGAAGTGAGAAGATCCACTTGTAATCTTCATCTTTGAGGTGAGAAGATAAACTTTAATCCAGATCTTTTGAGGTAGAAAGATCCAGCTTTAACAAGGACCACACCCCAACTGAATGTACCAGGCTTAGCTGTTCCCCCACGGGAGAACTTACCCTGTTGGAGGATGGAGATGAGGGGTGGGGAGGGGAAGGTGTGGGAGAGGGGGATGAGAGGGAGATCTGTGGTTGGTATGTAAAATGAATAATAATAATAAAAAAACCAAGGATCACACCTTCAGCTGGAAGCCGACACAAAGGACATTTAAGAAAGAAGCTCTCTCTCTCTCTCATCTTGCCTCCTTGCTTTCACTCTCCCTAGTAAGCCATTTACTGGAATTAGAGTCTACTTCTTCGGGATTCTGGTTTCTACAGAAGACCAGCTAAGACATCCAGCCTCATGAACTGAACAGTTACTGGATTGTTTGACCTTCTGCTCATAGGCAGCTATTGTTGAATTAGCTAGACCACAGCCTGCAAATCATTCTAATAAATCCCCTTTCTATATATACAAATAGAGATTCATTCCATAAATTTTGTTCCTCTGACTAATATAGCATGTGATAGTGATCACAAGACAAACCAAGAAGTCTTGGATCTTTTTATATAATTTCCTGGAGAAACTAAGTAGGGTCCATGAGAATGTTAATAATATTTTCTGAGAACAATTTCCTCAACTATCTAATTACTTCCCACAAGGTCTCACATGTTAAAGGATAGGCAACTATCACTCCAAGCTATTATTGTCATCATCAATAACCTTACTTTCATACAGCTTATCAACCTTTTCTTATTCTCAACTCCCCACAACCCTTGACAATCATCAGTTTGTCTTCTTAATATGCATATTTTCTTATACTTGAAATTCTATGTAAATGGAAGTGTACACTGTGCTGCCTTTGGGGCCTAGCTTCTTTCCTTAGCATTATGTCCTAAATATCTTCCCTGTTATAGTGCCAAGATTTGATTAGTTTTTATAGCCCCAGATTATCCCAGTGAATTCATACATCAGATTCTGGTCATTGTTAGTCAGACTTCAGATTGTTTAGACTTTGTGGATCTTATGAATAAATCTACAATGAACAGTCATGTACAAGTTTTTATGTGATGCACACTTTAGGTTCTTAGAGTAGAAGTATAGCAGAGGAAATGTATGTAATATTTTGCAGCACTGGTAATTATTTTTGCAAAATGTTTTGTCCACTTTATTTCCAGTAAGCAGGGCATATGGGCTCTGCTTTCTGTCCACCTTCTTCAGTAGTTCTTATTGTCTGTTTGAATTACAGTGACTAAAGACTGTGCGCATGCTGTCACTTATGTTTAGGATTGCATTTTCCTGAGGATGAATGATGCTAGCTGGACATCTCTTCATGTCCTCATAGGCTATTTGTACCACCTTATTTTAAAAATATGCCCATTTCACACATTTTAATGAGGTGTTTTCTGTGGACCAGACCTCATTCCATAAGCTGTGCATCAAAAGATGACAATATCAACAAACTCCTGCTTTTACAAAGTTACATCTAGTGGGGTTACAATTTTTTAAAAACTAAATAGTTAAACGCAAAAGAAAATTGTCCAAGAATAATAAAATACTGTAAAATAAATGGGAGACATTTCAGTGCCATGGGAAGATGAAAAGGGAAGCCAAAGGTGAGTTTGCTTTGTGTGCAGGGAAGAGGCAGAAACTATAACTGTATCATAACCTACCTGATGAAAACACATTCCAAGGTATTCACTGGTATACAAGACAAAGGAATCTGTCCTCCAAAACAGAGTGCAGCTAAAGTCAAGAGTGCCTCTTCAGGGTAATGATGCAGCTGATGGAATTTCTGGTTAATTTGGACTTGAAATCTGTGTTTATATAAATGATCACATTTCCCAGGGTTACATGTTATTCATTTAGTCTCATATTGCCTTTACATATCTTGAAATAAAAAGTGTCATATGAATTCAAGGTCCACATCATGCTTCTCACAGTTTATTGGCTTAAGCACATATTTATTAAGTATATTTATTTGAAAGCTTATCTTTACCAGTTGATAGTAATGAGACCAAAGGGCAAGAGGTAACTAAATTTCCTTCTTCATTAATAAACTAGATGTCACAAAACAAGATCAAGTATTCAACAATGCTAGTAGTGAGTTTTATTTCCCAAATATTGAACTTTCCTTGAAATCATTTTCTAAAGCAAATCCATAAAATATGAGGTGACTGCATTTCCTATTTGCAAACAATGCATAAAACATAAAGTAACAGGCACAATATTCACATTTCAAAAATGCAATTTGGAAAGTAGTGCTTTCTTGCTTGTTTTGAAGCCAGCTGCCAGAGGATATGAATAACAAGATCAGAAAAATCCAATAAAGGCTAAGTGTACTTATGGGTAACTTCCCCTTCATTTGGTTACAGTTCACTTGGATGAAGGGCAGATACCTAAAACCACTGAATGCGTTCCACTGGAATTTAAGCTAAATAAAAATGACCCCTTGTTCAGAAATTCAACCAAATGAAACTTGACCTATTTAACTGAATATCCAGCAATGTTCCCTTATGAAAGTTGACACTTCAACTAAGCTGATTTGGAGCAGAAACTTAAATCTCACACTTAACAAAATGCCTCAGGAATAACTAAACTGTGAACAGTGCTGTTATGGATAACTATCAGATCTTGATTACTAAACAGCTATTTATTGGATAGCCACGTCATAGCAAATGAGAAGGGAGAGAACATCCTGCTCTTAATGTTGACTTCTAATGGAGGAGATCAACAATAAGCAGTTAAACAAGAGAACTGTAGAATGTACTAAATGCTTCAGAGAACAAAAAGGTGAGGTGACATATACTGGTAGATGTACCTGAGAGCAACAAGGTAACGTAACTAAAACAGGTCTCCACATTACTGTAAAAATCCAACTTGAGCCTTGTAATGTTAGGTGGGAATGCATCTGGGGTAGTATTTTGAATCATATGTGCTTCAATTTTGTTACTATTTGAGTGAAATCCAGCTGTGTTGTTCTTCACTGCTTTCAACTCCCATCAGTAACATTATATATATATTGAAACAAACTTTCACAATTTAGTATTGTTAAGGCTATACACACATATATTTTTAAAAGCTCTTAATACATTATTCCAAACTTTCTTATATTTTAATTTTTCTATATTTTATTATTCCTAATATTTTACACTAATTAGCAACCAAAGCTATCTTGTTCAAATGCCTTAAGATTTTGCTGGTATAACACCTGTTTGGGTCAGGTAATACCTTACTAGTGCTGTATAGAAAGTCACTCTCGCCAGGCGGTGGTGGCACACGCCTTTAATCCCAGCACTCGGGAGGCAGAGCCAGGCGGATCTCTGTGAGTTCGAGGCCAGCCTGGGCTACCAAGTGAGTTCCAGGAAAGGCGCAAAGCTACACAGAGAAACCCTGTCTCGAAAAACCAAAAAAAAAAAAAAAAAAAAAAAAAAAAAAAAGAAAGTCACTCTCAAACAGCCATCAAAAAAGGGTTCATGTGACTCTTACATGGTCATCAAAAAGGAGCTCAGATGCCATAGGCACAAAACTGCACACTGAGTAAAAGTTAACCATTTGGTTTCCTATCCTCTGTAATCAAGTGGTTGCTTTTAAAAATCATGTTTCTATCACACACCTTTAATCCCAGAACTTGGGAGGCAGAGGCAGGTGGATCTCTGTGAGTTTGAGGCTAGCCTGGTCTACAAAGCAAGTTCTAGGACATCCGGGGCTCATACACAGAGAAACCCTGTCTTGAAACACACACACACACAACACACACACACACACACACACACACACACACACACACACACACACACACATGCACACACACAAATCATGTTTCTATATGGAAAAAAATCATAAGAGACTATGCCCAAACATAAGTCATATTTCAAGTTTCTGCTTTTATCAGCTGTGCTAACATGTCATAGAGTAAAACAAGTCACATGACCAAGGCCTAAGTTTAGTTTCAGGAACTACACCTTGTCTAACATGTTGTCTGCAGAAGACTCACAACATAGCACAAGGGGGCCACAGAAATGACTCCTCCTTCACAGGTAAGATCATAATCTAAACTTCCACATCTTTCAATCACCAACTAAACAGCAGTCTTTTAATATATTCAAGACATTGTGGTATACATTGTGGGATACAGAAAATAGAGCACACTCTATATGAAATGACATACAGAATACATTTAGATATGCATTTTTCATTTACACAAGGTAGCCAGTGAGAGGGCTGTTTTCAAAGAATTGGATAAAAATGTTTCAGACATTCATAAAGGGAAGAAATAATACCTTAAAACCTCTTTCTAATGCAAATATTTATATGTACAAAGAGAGATACATACTTACTATCCATGTCTACTACACACATCTATAAACTCTTTCCTGAATACAAATTTTATTGAATGTCAGGTTGAAGACTTCACTTTAGCTCCATCATCCACTTGGTATTCATTATCATGTAATCATCACTAGAGTCTCCATTCAAAGAACCTGTAGTCTCATGTCTGAGAGCTCTGTCAGTCTCAAGACTTCTATTCAGCCTGTATATGATTCTGGCTTGAAGGAGCATGGAGCTAAAACATGAGCTGGTGATGGCCTGTAGCTGATGGAAAACCCCTTCTGTGGTGATATTGTGTTCCCCAATATATTGTTTACCCTAATAAACTTATCTGGGGTCAGAGAACAGAACAGCCACTCAATAGACATAGAGGCCAGAAAATGGTGGCACACATGCCTTTAATCCTATCACTTGGGTGGCAGAGATCCATTTGGATCTCTGTGAGTTCAAGGCCACACTAGGAACACACCTTTAATCCTAGCACTTGAGATCTCATGTCTTTGCTTGGGAAAGACAGAGGCCTTTAATCCCAGAAAGTGATGGCAGGAAGCAGAAAGGTATATAAGGCTTGAAGACCAGAAACTAGAAGACTTAAGCTTTTAGGCTTTTAGCAGCAGTTCAGCTGAAATCTATTTGGATGAGGACTCAGAGGCTTCCACTCTGAGTAAATAAGATCAGCTGAGAAGTTGGCTAGGTGAGGTTGGCTGGGGCTTGTTCTGTTTCTCTGATCTTTCAGCGTTCACCCCAATACCTGGCTCCAGGTTTGTTTTTAATAAGACCTTTAAGATTTGCATTACATTCTTCAAGCTACTCCTTTGATTCATTCATAGTTCCACAGCTGGATGTATTCCTAGTCACACAGGTGGCACTGTGCTTGTTAGAAACCTCCTTATTTGTTGTCTCCCCTGCTCTGCCTTATTCCTCCTACCCATGGGCACTGTCAGACCACCCTCTACATTAATGAACACCCGTTTGTGTTAAAACCGTTGTCTCAATGTCTGCTAATGTATAGCCCCACAAAAAAAATCACAAAATGAACTGAAATAACTCAAATGGTGTCAGAATTTCTTAGAGGTAGAAATATCAGACCAAAACCAAGAGGTCTTGAGGATGGCAGTATTCCACTTAGTATCTGTCTTTGAGCTTTTTAATGTGTGCTTGGCTTCTCTATAAACCAAAGATTCCTTCCCTATGGAACACATCATATGCCTGATCAAGCAAGAAATATCAAGGTAAATTTGAGTTACTTTGGACAGCTTAGGTATACCAGCTATGAGGACTAGAGATAGAGTCTTATGCAAACAGCTCATTACCCAACCAAAACCTTGCCTGTAGAGTCAGATTAATTTTGTTCTCAACACCACTAATCTACAAACATTTAGAGCCAATTTATTTCATGAAAGATACTATTTTAATTTCTTGAGATTAAACATTAGATTTAGGACTGCTTCTGCATTTATAAATTTATAATCCAGTTAAGCATCAGAAATGGAAGAAGAGGATAAAAGCTGCACTGTAGTATTGGCCATAGCAAATGATACATGTAAGAAACAAAAGAAACTGTTCTCTTTGCATACTCTCCTTACCCTGAAATGGTGATTACTAATAACACTCTCTAAGATAAAGGATGAGCTACAGGTCGCAATAGGTGATGAATAAATACAAACTACACTTTAAACATAGGGATATGTAATTTTATCTTCAATGCATTTCTTTTTGTTAAGGGATGTTTATTGTCTTTTTGTTTTGTTTTTTGCTCTGCTCTATTTTGGTTTTATGATTTTTAATACACAGTTTGTACCATTCGGTACAACTTAGTGAAACTACATCAAGAAACATTTCACCGTAAAATTAGAATCACAGATGTTTTCTTTGGGGTCAGAAATTGGTCCAGGGTATGCTGGAGATAAATGGGATTAGAGTGTGGAAGCCAGAGGCCAGAAGCTGTCCCGGATTCAGAGACTGGGGGAGGCTTGTAAAGAGGGATGTCCATCCACAGCAGAAGCAAGAAATAAAAAGGAAATTTCTCTTCCTCCCCCTTCCAAATCTCTCACCCCTGAGCTCACAGTGAGGCACTTCTCTGTAGCCAGGAATATGCAGCATGGGGACCACTGCCACCATGTGTGAGCAGCTGTGGCAGATAAGTCAAAAGCAGAGGGAAGCCCAGCCCAGGACTGGCACATCTGGGGTTTTGTGAGGTATCTTTGCAGATGGAAAATAGTGACCATCCCATCTCTGAAGACAACAATGAAACAAAGTATCAAAATAAAGAACCCCGAAAGCCTGGCTGCCATGATACCAGACAATAGAAGTTAAAATAGAGCATTTTATTATCCAAATTCTCATTGGTCCAATCAACAAGCAAAATGGGATTAATCTTCCATATATTTTAAACGTGAATGTAGAACTTCGAAATGTATATGCCTTCTTGTTTCAATCCACTTCATATTTTGTATAATATATATGCTACCTTCAAGGTGCTGTTTCATTCCCATCACGAGCACTCTCTTATAGCCTTTCTTTCATAGAGTTAATCATATGGCAAACATGTAAGAGGTAGGTGTATCGTTGATTCACTAGCAACTGTCAATGGAATATTTATATCACACTACTGCTCCTAAGGATCAGAGATCTGTTATGCAGAAAAAGGATAAGAAATGTTGTAAGAACAAGAGGTAGTGGATGGCTTAAAGGAAACACTGTTTTTTCCAGATACAACAAGCCAGGTATGCTTATAAAATCACAGACACTGTGACAGCATTCAGGCACGATTCACAAGACCTGCGTAAGCTCAAGCCAGACAAAATCCATCACAGAGGTGGGGAAGTTAGCGTGAGGTCTCACCCTAGCCAAGAAGCTATTTGCAATTCATAGCTGCTAGAAGAGGGAAAGTCAGTTTCTTCAATGGAGTGGACAGTACGTAGATCATCTACACTCCAGGGCAGGCCCCAGAGCCAGGAGTAGTCAGCCAATAAAGACTGGACTCCATAGTTTTGTTGTGTTGTTTGCTTATATTAAGAGAGTCAGAAAAAGAGAGAGAGAACATGAAGCTATGGAGGTGGGGTGATCTGGGAGAAGTTGGGTTAGGAGAATGAATATGATCAAATATATGGTGTGATATTCTCAAAGAATGAATAGAAATATCCTTTCTTTTCAACCTAGAGTAGAAAAGCAAAAGGGAGAGAGATGAGGCTGTTGAAAACAAGAGAACAAACAACAAAACCAGCACTGTTTAAAAAGGAACCAGAAACTGAAGTCAACCACAAGTAACAGAACACCTTGATGTGACCAGTGCCAGCACTGTGCTCACAGGGACTCTCGGGTATACCATGGCATCATGGTTGCTGAACCTTGCATCCCTTCCCTCCATCTCATTCCTCTCTTCTTTCTGATTTTTCCTCTCATCTTCATTTTCTATTGTTCTCCTCCTTTTCATCCTCTTTGTACCTATAATGTTCATTTTTTTCATAACGTATTTGCCATCACAGATTCAGACTAGTTATAGAAACTGGCCTTATATGCACTTCATGATTAGGAAATACCAGAACAAAAGTAGTGATTATACAACATTAACAAAAGAGAAAGCAGGGGAGTGGTTGTAGTGGGGCTGGTAGCAACCAGACTCACACACACTCTAGGACATAGCTTGGACATTGGGGATGAAAAAAAATGGGGAAGTAATGGAGGAAAAGGAGAATAACACAGGAAAGGCTATACCAAGTGAAGTTTAGGTGAATAAGGAGGGTCAGAAAGGGTAGAAACTCTTTCAGGGGCCTTCTGTAATGTAACTTTCATCTGCTTTCTCCTACACATTTTATTATCTATGAATAAATTGGGAGAACCATGAATCAAGCTGCTTAGCCAGTAGGCACTGGATGTAGCGCTATGGAATCCAGATCCTCTGCTACAAAGGAAAGATAATTCTTATATTTTCTGGTGCCTCTCAAAGTTGAATTAGCAATCTGTTTCCAAATACCTGCCTTCTGGTCATGAAAAGAATGTACAGTTCAGCTCATGTTTGGGCAGCCCTGAGAACATACAATTAATATTATACAGACTAAGAAAGCTATATTTATGTTTTTAAGAATGTGTGTGTGTGTGTGTGTGTGTGTGTGTGTGTGTGTGTGTGTGTGCGCGCGCGCGCTCACAATTAATGAAAAAAAAAACAGGCCAAAGTTTGAAAGAGAGCAAAGGAGAGTGTATGGGAGGGCTTGAAGGAAGGAAACGGAGGAGGGAATGGTACAATTGTATTACAAACTCAAAGAATAAAGAAATAGTTTTTTTTAATCTATAATTCCATGGTTAACACAAAAGTACTCTGTCTTCATGCAATTAGATTTCATAACCTTCATATCAACAAAAACAGGGTTTATCAACAAAAGACTCTTCACTTGACCTAGTAACTTGATGAGACGATATCCCTTCTAACAATAACAAAATGATAACTGTCTCTGAACGCCATCAAAATATAAGTCAAATTTGGCCTTGATAACATTTCTTTTCCATCTAAGATTTCTAGCTCTTGTTTGCTTGTTTGTCTGGACAAAGTGTGTGGTGATATTGTGTCCCCCAATATATTGTGCACCTTAACAAACTTATCTGGGGTCACAGAACAACCACCAGACAGACATAGAAGCCAGAAAATGGTGACACACACACCTTTAATCCTAGCATTCCGGAAGCAGAGATTCATCTGGATCTCTGTGAGTTCAAAGCCACACTGGAAACAGCCAGGTATGGTGACTCACACCTTTAATCCCAGGAAGTTATTGCAGGAAGCAGAAAGATACATAAGGCATGAGGACCAGGAACTAGAGGCCTTGTTAAGCTTTTAGCTTTTAGCAGCAGTTCAGCTGAGATCCATTTGGATGAGGACTCAGAGGCTTCCAGTTTGAGGAAACAGGATGGGCTGAGAAGTTGGCGAGGTGAGGTGGCTGTGGCTTGTTCTGCTTCTCTGATCTTTCAGCATTCACCCCAATACCTGGCTCCCGGGTTTGTGTTTATTAATAAGACCTTTTAAGATTCGTGTTATGAACGTGTTTACTTTTCATTCTAGTACAGTGTTGCTGTCACATGAAGTCAACAATTCTTAGTAACATTAAAAGAGAAACCAGAATCTCCATCTCTACTTTTATCTTGACAAAATAACAAACAGGAAATGGAGGCTGGTAAACCATACACTGATCTTTACAGTGACATGTATTTTGGTGTCTTGTAGACTAGGATATTTTCAATATTTTTACAGGTTGATGACACATTTAACAGTCTGTACCAGGCAGCTGTCCCCACTTTAGTAACCTCTGAAAATCCAGACTCATTGGGGTCCCCCATGTAGAGGCAAAAGGATCTTCTCTGCAGACACTGACCTCTTTTTCATCCTTATTTCTATTTGTTAATATTCAGCATAGAATAATTCAGATAATATTTGCTGTCTCCAATAAATGGCAGGCACAGTTTTATTTCTTCATCGAATATGCTATTTAATGAGGTATGGTCAGAATATCAAATTCAGAATCTCACACTAACTAAGTTATTGAGCCTGATACATGATATGTGAATGTCATGGGGAGCAAAACTAAGTGAGTCCATAACAGCTAATAATATAAAGTCAGAGATGGCTGTGTTCATTCAATTTGCAAACTGTTTATTAATGCAGATATTCAGAGGGATAGAGATATAGATAGTATAGTGCACTTGCCTACTGTTTGTAAGACCCCTGAATTAAACTCTTAAACTTATGTTTTTTCTAATTAAAATTTTGCAACCTTTTAATCAACTTCTCCCTCATTTCTCAACTCCACCATCAAGACTCAGCTCCTAGTTACTACCATTTTAATTTTTCAGTGTTTTTAGTTTCTATGTATAAGTGGCAATAGGTTATTGTCATTTTGTACCTGGTTTATTTCAGTCAGTAAAATGCTCCCCAATCCATTGCCAACCACCTTTCTCCATGCTATTGCAAATATCAGGATTTGATTATTTTTGAGAGAGTATGAATATTTTCTACATATCTTTTTATATATCAATTTCTTTATCCACTCACCCACTTAGACACCCTTGCATTGATTCCATGGCTCTAGGTTCCTTCTGTTGCTGTAATAAAGCACTCTGACAGGGAGCAACTTGGGGAGGGAAAGGTGAATTTGCTTTACACTTTTTGGTCCAGCCCATCTTTGAGAGACATTGAGGCAGAAACTCAAGCAGACCATGATGAATGCTGTTGCTGTATTCCTTCTCACACCATCCCAGGCTCATGCTTGGATGGTTATTCAGCCCAGGCCCATCTGCCTGGGAATGGTGCCACCACAGTGGGATGAACCTTTCAACATCAATAATCAATGAAGTCAGTCTTTCACAGGTGTAGCCACAGGCCAGTTTGAGGTGGAAAACTATCATTTAAGACTCTCTCGAATCACTCAAGGCTGTGTCAATGAACAGCTGAACCTAATTAGGACACATGTTTTGGTTGTTGTGGATAGTGCTTTAGTGGACATGGAAGTACACATATTCTTCAGCATACTTATTTCACTTATTTTGGATATTTGTCCAGGAGTGGGAATGCTGGATCATATAGAGTTTCTGTTTGTAGGGTTTGAGGAACCCCACACTGTTTTTCTATAACATCTGTACAAATTGCACTCTGAGAACAAATAACCATGCCCTCCTAACATAGACGAGAGAGACAGAGAGAGAGAGAGAGAGAGAGAGAGAGAGAGGGAGGGAGGGAGGGAGGGAGGGAGGGAGGGAGGGAGGGAGGAGAGAGAGAGAGGGAGAGAGAGAGAGAGAGAGAGAGAGAGAGAGAGAGAGAGAGAGAGAGAGAGAGAGAGAGAGAGAGAGAGAGATGGTTTATTGAGACAGGGTTTCCCTGTGTAGCTTTGGAGACTGTCCTGGAACTCAATCTGTAGATTAGGTTGACCTCGAACTCACAGAACTCTGCCTGCTTCTGCCTCCTGAATGCTGGGATAAAAGGTGTGAGCTACCACCACCTTACTCTTCTGCATATTCTTATCTTTTTTTCTTTATTGTAGACATCTTTAGGTATGAGTAATATCTCATTGTAGCTTTAATTTGTTTCTCTATTAATTAGTGATAAATACTTTTTTCCTTTACCTTATCTGTGTCACTTCTTATGAAAAATGTCTATCTAAGCCATTTCTCCATTTTAAAATGAGGTCGTTTTCTTACTGTTGATTATTTCATCACCTATATTCTATGTATATCAACTCTTTATTAGATATGTGATTTTCAAGTATTTTATTCCATTCACTAGGTTATCTTTTTTACTGCAATCATTGTTTTGACATAATTTTATATGTTTATTTCTGTTTTTGTTGGCTGTGCTTTGAGATCACATCAGACTCATTGCCCAAACTAAAGTCATGGAGTATTCTCAAGTCTGGAGGTATCTCCTAGTGGTCTTTATTGCTTATATTTGCTTGGAGGGGGAGTGGCCTAGTGAATCTACTCAGTTTCAGTGACTTCTTGAAGCTACTGAGATTTTACTGCCTGGGATTAGGGAGATTACTGTAGGATGGAATGTTTTATCTCCCCTTAGAACAACACAGGTCTTAACCAGCTTCCCATTATGATAAATGGTTTCACCTTAGAAGAAACTAATACACAATAATAATGCAGAAAATTGTTTTTTATATTTAATGTTAATTTTGTATCTTGAAACTTTACTGACTTTATTAGTTGTTTCTGTAGAGTTACTATGATTTTGTATAGGTCAGACTATATTTTGTCTAAGAAAAATAGAACACATCTGTGTCAAGTGCCATGTCCCTGGAATACCTTTTGTTGTTCCCAAAATTCTTGCCAAGAGAAGGGAACAACAAAAAGGCCAACAACTAAGTATTGGGATGACACAAAGCTGTCTGGAAGACTGCTGCATCTTTCCTCGGTATACTGGGAAACAGTGAGAAAGTCTGCCTCCTGCCCAGCTAGCAAATAAGCAATTTCATGGAATATTGGCCTCACAATACCAAAGCAAACTCAGTGAGAGTAATGCCACTGCTTGTGATGATTAATTTCCTTGGACAACTTGCCTGGGTTTAGAGTCACCTAAGAGATACACCTCAAGAAGTCTGTGGATGTTTCCAGAGCATTTAAACTGAGGGAGAGAGACCCACTTTGACTGTGGGTAGCACTCCCCCATGGACCAGGGTCCCAGGCTGAAAAAAAAGAAAAAAGGAGGAAGGCTGTTGAGTACTAGCATTCATCCCTCTCTGCTTTCTGACTAACAATACAATGTGATTAGCCACCCAATGCTTCTGCTGCCATACTGTCCCAACTATGATGGACTGTGTTTCCTCAAACAGTAACCCAACATACACCCTTCTTTCCTTAAGTTGCTTTTGTCAGCTGTGTTGTCATAGTAACAGAAAGAGCAAGAAACAAACTTTCTACATAGTCTACTAATAAAAACTCACCCTTAGAGAACTATGAAGCATAAGTGTACTTGGTCCAGCTCCTGCCACTGGACTTTACCAGTGCTATAGACCTGGGCACATCTACCTTGGTGAGGTTTTATGTACAGCTCAGTGCTATTAGCTTAGGTGGAGATTGCTGTCCAACCTGTTCTCTGTCTTGCTAGTATAGTCATCACTGTGCATTGACTTTATTAGTATGTTTAATTCCATGTTAATGCATATAAATTAACTTTACATATTACAAAAGCCTCCAAAACTTTTGAGTATCCCACTATCCTAACACAACTAGGCTATGATGGGATTGGCATGACTGCAGACTAATAGGTGGCTGGTCATACTTTGTCCAGAGTCAGGAAGCAGAGAGCAGTTAGGTAGTGGAGTCTACTATCAAACCTGAAGGCTTGCACCCAGTAACTCACTTCCTCCAGAAGGCTCCACCTTCTAAAGGTTCCAGGACTTTCTAAAACTGTACCCCCAGATATGCCAAAGCTAACAAAACCTTGAGTCTTTGGGGGTGGAGAAGATGATTTCAAGCCTCCAGCAATGATAAAATCTTGATTTCCTTTTCTTTTGGTTGCTTAGCCAATCTGCTTCTTCATGGGTTACTTGAATCCATTTATATGTAAAGTAATTCCTAATCAGCATAGAATTACTACAGATATTTTGATTTTGTGCCCCTGGTTATCCTGTAGCTTCTTTTGCTGTCTTTCTTTGTACTAAAGGGGTGTGCTCCAGCATTGTGCTTTCACTCCCCCATTTAAAGTTTTGTGCATCTACACCAGGTTATTGAGTTTTGGTTAGCATGAGGCTCATATAAAACATATTGCAGCTATAACAGACTATTTTATGCTGATAACAACTTAACTTGGATAGCATAAAAACGCTACAAAGATGTTCCATTCCCTCTACATTTTACATTTTCAAAGTGACACCTCATGTTTTTATATTGTGTATCACTTAACCAATTACTGTAGCTGTTACTGTTTTTAGTAGTTTGTGCCTTTTATCTTCATAGTAAAATACAAGCGATTTATAGACAATTACTACTATATTACAGTATTCAGAATTTGATGACACTCATCTACCAGTGATTTTACACTCTTATGTTCATTTATGTTCCTGATTAGTGTCCTTTTCTTTCTGCTTGATCATCTATTTTTATCACTTCTATTAAGAGTTACCCAGTGCTGACTGAACACCTTAGGGGTTTTTGAGGGTATTGGGGTATAAACCATTGACTCTTGTTCATTTCTGAAAGACAACTTTGCCAAGTGTACGTATTCTACTCTTGACTCAAAATTTTTGTTGTCTGATTGGTTAATTTTTGTTATTTTGTTCTGTCCTTTGGTATTTTGAATGTTTTCCTTATCTTTCCTGACTTATTATGTTTCTGCTCCAAATTTTACATCTTTTCTTATTTGATCCCTTTTGTAAGTTGTTTACCCTTTTCTGTTACTGATTTCTTTTGATTTTTTTTTTTCAGTTTTGGGGAGTTTTATTGCAATTGCTCTTAATATAATATCGATTTATTTAGTTTAGGTTTTTTTGAGACAGGCTTTCATGTACTCCCAGGTATTTGATCATCCTACTTCTACTTCCTACATGATGAGATTACAGGAGTACTATCTTGACATAGACTTGTTTGAATTGCACTTGACAGACCTTTGACTGCTTCCTATGTGGATATTAGTCCCCAGATTTAGAAAACTTCCTACTATTTAATTAGGATTTCTGCCTCTTATCTCCCCCATTTTCCTTACTGAACTACTATAATTCCAGCAATTATTTTTTATTGTCGTTGCATAAGTTCTATGGTCTTCTTCCTTTCATTATTACTTTCTTTGTTGTACTCTGGTGGTATGCAGGGACAAGGTTTTGCTTTATAGCCCAGACTGGCCTAGAATTTAGTATGAGTCCAGGTTTGTCTTGAACTCAGGATAGTCATAATTGACATTTTTACTTCATTGATTGTATTTTTTCTTAGTTCTTTAATTGTCTGAATGAGAACTGTCCACTATAGGCTTGTGTATTTGAACACTTGGGCCCCAACTGGTAGTACTGTTTAGGGAAGTAATGGAAACTTTGGGAGGTACAACCTTGCTGGAAGAAGGATGTCACAAGATGTGGACTGTGAGAGTTTATATCTTCATCCTACTTCATGTTCTCTTCTTCTCCCCCCTCCTTTTGCCTGCTTCCTCTATGTGAATGAAAACGTGATTAGCCAGTTTCCTGCTCCTGGTACCCAATCTTCCCCATGGTTATGACGCTATCTC
Organism: Peromyscus californicus insignis; assembly: GCF_007827085.1. Classification (NCBI taxonomy): domain Eukaryota; kingdom Metazoa; phylum Chordata; class Mammalia; order Rodentia; family Cricetidae; genus Peromyscus; species Peromyscus californicus. The sequence goes on from NW_026294595.1 coordinate 113,767,325, forward strand.
TTTGCAACTGTAAGCTAACTGTAATTTCTTCTTTAAGCTGCTCTTGGTTGGTGTATTTATCACAGCAGCAGAAAAGTACCTAATATAATTTCTTTTTTGGTGTGTGTGTGTGTGTGTGTGTGTGTGTGTGTGTGTGTGTGTGTGTGTATACATACACTATCAAATTAATGCGTGTAATAATTTTAATTTTATTATTTTCATGTTTGGCAATTTTTTTGTTTTTCCTGGTCATGGATATATTCTCTATATTTTCTTGAAGTTCACTGTGGTTTGTTAAAACAATGGCTTTCAATTCTTTTCGGGCGGCTTGTATATATCCACGTTGTGGGAGCAGGTCCTATAAGATTAGTATGTTCTCTTGGTGGTGCATATACTTCTACTTTTTCACCGCCTTGTATTGATATTTTCGTATTGGAAGGAGTAGGGTTTATTCCAGTTTTTGCAGACTTACATCTGAGAAAGCTACACTAGTTAGCATGTCCAGGGAGTCAGGAAGACCATCTGACAGAGGATCCAGACTGGCACATAAAACCTGAAGCCTAGAGTGGTATAACTCCACCATGTGTGAGGACAGGCTTGGAAAATCAGAAACAATTAGGATGCTCAGCTGTCACAGTTTCAGAAACATTTTAGACATAAAATTCTTCTTCCAACCATCTTCAGTGTAAGTTTTCTTTTTTTTTTCTGTGTTATATCCAGTCATAATGATCTTTTCTCTAGTTTCCTAAGTTATTACAAAATTATTTTCCTCCATGGGGAGTAATTCAAAGTGATGTTTCCACAGGAAGATGAGTGCTGGGATACTCTCCCATTCTGATACAACCCCTTCTTTCGGCTATAAATCATCTGCATTTAGTCATCAAGCTTTAAGGTTTATCCATAAACAATAAATTAGATCTTCTCTCACATTCATGTAACTAAAATACTCACCATGGTGGTTTTGATAAGAATGCCCCCCATAGGCTTATATATTTGAATGCTTAGTCATCATGGAGTAGCATTGTAGAAGAATTAGACTGATTAGGGGGTGTGGCCTTTTTGGAAGAAGTGTGTCACTGTGAGTGGGCTTTGAGGTTTCAAAAGCCTATGCCAGGCCCAGTCTGTCTCTCTCTGAGTTGGGGATGAGGATGTATCTCTCAACTACTGTTTCGGTTCTATGCTTGGCACCAGGGCCCCCACCATGATGACAATGGACTGATCCTCTGAAACTGTAAACAAGCCCTCGATTAAATGTTTTCTTTTATAAAAGTTGCCATGATCATGTTGTCTCTTCACAGCAATAGAACACTGAGATATCCACCAAGACAGAGGAGCAGAGCACTCCAAAGACAAGCTCCATCCCTACCTCAACCTGGACAGAAAGGGCTACTTATTTAAAATACAAATATTCCAAGTTCTGTGAGTCAGTTTGTCATCTTCAGTCTGGAAGAAGCCTCCCCAGTAATTTTCTATTGGTGAAATTATTAAGGCCACTCCACGTAGTTAAAAGGAGATTTATTTAATGGCGTAACTTACAAATTAAGGAATAGGTAGGTTGCGGAGTCTGGGGAAGGTGTATCACAGTCCAACGGTTTTCTCTGGAGCTCTGCTGGGTTCACCTCCACTATCCAGGGTCCCGCAACAGAGAGAGCGCCCGCCGATCCAGCTCTTGGGTCCCCTGGCGCCTTCCTTGGCCCCGCCTTGTAGGCGTGACAGTTGCCGAAGTCTCAATGGGGGTTGGAACTTCCAGATCAAAGCTGGAATGGCTACCCACTACAATTTTCCTTTACATAAGGATTAGTATGATCCTACAAATGTGCTATAGAATGAGGATATCAAATTTAGAGTGCCTCCTCTTATTTGATATCTGGGCCTGAAAAGATGAAACTCTCAAGTATCAAGTGTTAGTTCACTGAATATTGATTATTCCCATTAAGGAAAATGGTGAGCATTGGAATGTGTCAAGCAGCATGAATCTGTTGCTTTTTGTCTACTCCAAACTTCCTCAACATTAAAAGAGGAAGAGTAAATCACAGTGATTTCAATGTTCCAAGATTGTCAACAGCACATGAGTGGATATTATTTCTTATTAAGTATGGTTGGATATAATTGAAATATTGACATAATTCCCTGAGACACTCAGGAGATATTTTTTTTTAGGATAAAACTTTTCCTGACTTGAGAATTCACTGACATTGCTCACAGACAATCAAAATATAAAATTTCACCCTGTAATTTATTTAAACCTATAAGCTACTACAAAACCAGTGTCAGGAATCCTAACCTTCTTTCAGTTTTAATAACAGTGCTAGGTCATTTTCACAAAGAAGTCATCCATTTCGTAATGTTTAAAGAACTGACTCACTGGTAGCATGTAAGGATGGTTAAGAATAGAGCGCTTAGGCAAAGACTCAAGGTATTCACTTAGACTGACTAACTAGGTGGGTAATCCTCCTTCCCCACACATGCCTGGAGCTTGATGCTGAGGATCATCTAAAATCTTACAGAAAAATTCCAAGTTATTGCTTGGAAGAGAAATTCCTGTATGTACAGTGTTCAAGAGTTAAATCCTTAAGTAGCAACTCCAAATATACACTGGTTTAACTCTGCCCTTGTCCTGGTTTAGAATGGTAACTAAAAGACTAGGTTCTGGAATCAGATACCAGTTTCAAATATGCCACCCAGAGCAAGCCCACTGACTTTGCTCTCATTTCCTCACACAGAAACTTGATAATAATACATCATGTTTGTATCAAATAGGACAAATACAAATAAAGAAGAGAAGAGGTTCGCCTCACAACTAGCACTCAATAAACTCCGGCTTATTACTTCTACCCATTAATTACCCCCATTCTCTTTCACCCTTGAGTTAAACATCATTTACATGATTTTATAATGACTATTTCCAAAGTATGTCATCATGCAAAATAGATCAAATGAGCTCCATTTAATGATGTAATTAATTAATCATTTGGGCTTTCTTTAAATTAAGTCCTAGACATTTTCATAAGATATATTAATTTATTGGGACTATTTCCTATGCTCTTATGAACAAAGAGTACTTGAATGAAACATACTCTTACTCCTGTCCTGAATTATTCTGAATGAAGACTCAGTCAAATTGTGTTGCTGGTGGGTAATACACAGAGTTTAGAAACAAATGAATAAGTACCCAGCCAGCCAGCTCTCCTCTACATGGTAATTAAAGAGCACATGGGTGACCTTAACATCAATGGCCGACATCTCTTGGCTTTATTTTTTGACGTCTTTAATGTCTATTTCAGATTTTAGCAGCTTCTCAATCCGTGTTGCTCTTTTCAGTGAAGACACTTTTGTGCTTTTTAAATTGTGCATATGATTTTTTTCTTTTCCATTTTTTTTCACCGAAGTAATGGATCTAAATCATCTATGATTTGTCAAGACTATATACTTTGTATCTAGACCAAGTAACACAATGTAACAGAAATAATGTTAGAATCTACACAATCTTCTGTGATGGAAACAAAGGGGATTTATTTCAAGTTCCCAGTTTCATTTAAAGAAAAACAGGGCATTTTTATTCCTTTAATTTTCTAGACTTTGTCTTTTAACTTTCATCTTGTAACTTTTGTCTTTTAACTTTCATCTTGTAACTTTTGTCTTTTAACTTTCATCATGCAACAATTTCAACTTAATAAGGCTTTTTAAAAAGCTGTTTTGCCCATAAAAGTTTGTCTGGAGGGAGATATTTCCATTTCTTTGGTTGTAGAATGAAAGGGTTTTTAGTTAATTTATCTGACTCAACCTGCCCACTGAAAATACTGTCTAGAGAGGGTATATTCTTGATTTCAAAGTCATCCCGATTAATAAGATATTCAAGGTGGTCCCAGGGTGTCCTATGAAACAAGAGAATTTTAATGCATGTGTGGGATGGGTGTTAAGAGAAAGGAGCATAAGGAAACAAAAGATTTTCCTATTAAAAGGACACGAGGTGGGTGGTGAATGAGAAGCTCCTACTCTGGAATGCTAAATAATACTGCATTTCTCCTCTTCTAAATCATTGAGATCGTATTCTGAAAAGGCAATAGAAGAAGGACATGATATCATCAGTCTTGTACAACATTCTGTTCCTTGGATTATCTAGTTTCTGACCTTAAACTGTTTAGCTGTAGGAAAACAAATCCATTTTGTCTTTGAAACTTTCCTTTTTCTTTCTTTCTTTCTTTCTTTCTTTCTTTCTTTCTTTCTTTTTCTTTCTTTCTTTCTATTTATTTATTTATTGGTTTTTGAGACATGGTCTTGCTATGCAACCAACCAAATCTAGTCTCCTGCTTTAGCCTTCCAAGTGCTGGGATTACAGGTGTATGCTGCTGTCCTTGGCAGAACTCACAGTGTCCTGTCATGTTCTTCATATTGTCCCTGTCAATCTGGTGATGGTAACTTAGATTTAAATTTTAATATTAAATCATTAGAATTCCTGCAAGTTTACTACCAATATTCCAGGTCAAGCCAGAGACTGTGTAGCTCTCTAAGACTGTTTACTTTGGATATTTTGTGAAATACCTTAAGACAAAGCATGAGTGCAGAGATCTTGTGAGTGAAGGATCACTATCCACAGAATTAAATGGTTTATATAAAAGCCCTGTTCTTACCATAAATGATGTCAAGGGTTAAGAGTAAAGAGAGATGGAAAAGTTGGGTTCTATGATGCCTCTCTACAACAAATTCTAATTAGAATGACACAATATACTTTCTACACCATCCTTTGGGCCCTCTTATTGAACTAGCTCATTTTCTCAGTCATGCATCTTTATAAGTATGTGTTCACTTCTTCAACCCTCACTATCATTTTAAAGACATTAATAGAAAATACTTCAATTTATTTTTGTTCTCTCTGAGTTATTTAATTCTATGTTTTATACGTATGGTATTAGTATGGGCAAACTGCATTTATTGATGAGTGTATTTGTGGAGCTGAGATGAATATGACACAATCACTTAGCTATTAAAATTCATCTTCTATGTATTTTTCTTGTGATAGACGAGATTTTCTTAAGATACATTAGTTACATAGGCTGGCCTCAGTTCCCTATATCTTATTAGGTAAATGAGAGGACCAAATTAGAAAATGTCACAATAATTGATATATACATTCTCCATTCTGTGCATTTTTCTGACTTTGGTTCTTATCAATCTCTTGGAAGCTAAAAAAAAATGACTATTTCTTTTTTGGTTTGCCAGTGTTAATCTGAGATATAATAATATACATCAAAGCAACTCTTCATTTTCATTGAGATATTCTTTGTTCAGGTAAATATCTGATTCACAGCGCATGTTTACTATGCCATAACATACTGTATGTTGGGTAGGACTGGGAAATTTCAGAAGCAAGAGTTGCCTTGAACTCTAGGGATAAGAAGCCCCCATGGAAAGGTGGAGAAATGACTCAGCAGTTAACAGCATTTACTAATTTTTCAGAAAACTTGAGTTCAGTTCCCAGCATCTACATGATGTCTCACAACCATCTGTAATTCTAGTTCCAAAAGATTAAATGTCATTACTGACCTCTGTAGTCTTCTGCATATGCATGCTGTCCATATGTACACTCAAACACACACATACACACACATACACACACACACATACACACAATTATTTAAATTAAAAGAAAATAAAAAATCCAAATGTTAAGTCATTTAATTCCACACTACTGGAAGTCCAAATTAATTTTGACTACACAATCTGTTAACTTCAAGAATCAGGGAGAGGGAAAAGAGAAGAGATAGATTGCACTCCCTTCTCCTTCTAGTTATATTAAATTATCTGCTTTGAGTTAGTATTGTTTTTCTAGTAGTGAAGAATATACAAGTCACGGTATATAACTCAGTAGTGGAATATTATTATTTACCATGTGGAAAGTCCTGTAATTAAAGTACTAGGGATTGAACCTAGAAATGTGTGCTCTCTCTCTCTCTCTCTCTCTCTCTCTCACACACACACACACACACACACACACACACACACACACACACACACATTTCTTTGGGAATTCCTGGAAATCTGAAAACAAAGGTTCTACTGTCACCATCCAGCGTGTCTCATGAAGAAAAAAAATAGTGTCACTCTGATTTATGGAGCTGATTGAGAGGATATATTCATTATGACTCTCAGTGCATGTTAAATGAGTTGTCTTTATTTATTTATTTATTCATTTATTTATTCTTTTATTGGTTTCTTGTGTTGATCTGGGATATAATAACTCACATCAAAGAAGCACTTTATTTTCATTGAGCTATTGCTTTGTGCAGGTAAAAATCCTATTCACGTAGTGTTTAATATGCCATAACAAAGAGATAAATCATCTCCAGTCAGAACGCTAATGCTAATCTTGCCCTGGGTGCTGAAATTCTAGTACTTTCAGGGTTGTTGCCCATAATGTTATTTCAATGAAGAAATAACATCACTTTTCTCTATCTCTTAAAAAGATCTTTCTGGCATTTTCCAGTACATTAATCATAAAATCTGTGTTTAATAAAAAAAAAATGGAAAGTATGAAAAATGGATTAGATTCAGCACCAGTGAGGCAGCAATATGAATAAGGAGTGTGATAGGAGGTGAGCAGTCTGGAGGTTTGACAGTGTTAAGTGTAAGTTCATCAGTACTGTGATATTTCTCTGTTAACTCAGACTAAAGAATACTATGTAAGGGTGAACTAGTATACTACACCTGCTTTTCAACTTTTAGTGATTTTAGTTCACAGAAATTTCCCCCTAAATTATGCATTTTAAAATCAAGGCAAGAATATGTCTTCCTTTAAGTAGTTAAAAATGAAACTAATAGGCTTCAAAAGCCTTTGGAGGATAGTAAACAAGACGTAATTCATATTTCATAGAGGAAATATTCAATTAGCGTGTTTCAGCATACATGGATGTAAGGGCAGAGTCATACTAAAAAGGATGAAACTGATGAGAGAAAGTATTAAGAAATTCTTGATATTTGAGTTTCTTCTGTCACACATAATATAAATGTAAATGGCACATGAGGTATATTTCCATGACAGTGGTTCAGTCTGGCAATAACATATTGCCAGATGAACTCACAAGACCTATGTCTTGCTTTTGTTCTATCATTTATGGTCTCAAGGATGGCATGGCAGTATTTAATTATTCGGTCTTTACAACTTTCAACATCCTTAGTGTTATAGGTGGTGATGAACACCAAACAAAGTAATGAATGTAATTTACTTTGTACAAAGGTGAGACTGTGTGTGAAGATGAAATAGTATTGTCCTCTATCCTCTCTCATCTCTACTTCAGAACACAGCGGTTTGCAAAAATAAACTTCATGAGCTCTTGAAACTTGCACAATAAGATGTACATGTCTGTCCCAACAGTCTTGAAAGCCTATCCTCTCACAGGGAAAAAATTCATTTCAAGAAAATCTCTTGCTGAAGATTTAGCAGGATACTTTCCTTAATTCATTCAATTGTTTAGATAGATGAGTTATCTCTATTAAAAATTCCCTGCAAACAACATAAAGCCTTATCTAGGTTGGTCCTTTATATGTATTATATGTTGAAGAAGTGACCTTATGTAGAAACAGTCTGTTGTGATCTGATATGAATGTGAACACTTTATATGCTAAATCTGTGTCATGGCTCTGAACTTTTGTTGATTTGTCTTAATTCTCAAATGCTGAGGTTATATTAGTTACTATCTCCTATCTACAAAACATTGTTTTCACTATGTACAGTACTCATTTCCGTCAGTTTGGGAGAATGGGGACAGTAGAAACTTAAATGGAACAGTTTAATTTTGAAGCAAAGGAAAATGAAACCCATTCCTTGCAGAAATGAATGGAAACCCACATTACTAAAAGCAAACATACAACTTGATTCTCTGGCTGTTGATCACTAAACTAGTTCTTCAAGCCTAAGACTGAAGCTTTAGTACATTATGTGATACAAGGACCACATTCTGCCAGGAAGAGATTTGGAATCAGCATTCTTACCTAAAGCCAGGAAGAGGAAGGCAATCTGATTGACACCCCCTACACACACCATTTCAAAGAAAGAATTAGAAATCTAGCACCTGGCTTAAGATTTTGTATAAACTTCTAACTCATGTATTGTAGATGTATCCAACCTTCTTATTAAATAAGAAACACAGAACCAATGCAAAGAAGAAAGCCAAGAGGTCAGAGCTAAGAGCTAAAACCTTACCCTTCCTCCTGCATTGGTCCTACCTCTCCGAACCAGAGCTACCCCTGTGTTAAAGTCTTTATATAGAGTTCCTGTCCTGCCTTCTCATTGGTTGTAAACCCAACCACATGACCGCCTCCTCACAGCCTGTCTGTATAGGCCTCCAGGTTTTCCATGATTGGTATTAAGATTAAAGGCATGTGTATCCAATAATGGCTGTATCCCTGAACACACAGAGACTTACCCAGCTCTGCCTACCAAGTGCTGGAATTACAAGCGTACGCTACCACTGCCCTGCTTTCCTATGGCTTGCTAATAGCTCTGACCCCCGGGCAACTTTATTTATTAACATACAAATAACATTTTAATACAAATAAAATATCACCATAATGTATAGAATGTCAACTACAACAAAATCAGAACATTTGAATGCCATAATCTCCCCCTCAAAAACTTACTTGTGTTCCCCATCTTGTAATTTACTTTTGTTTTTATAACTCTAACCAAAGTGGGTGCTAAGATCTGTTAGTTTCTCTAGAACGTTATTCATGGAATCACTAATCTACAGCCTTCTAAGGCTGCTTTTGTTTAATAATCATAATAAGTTAAGTTTTACCATCCTTAAATTTATTAATGATTTGTGGTGACATTTTATTTGTGCTGATATTATCACTTAGCAGGCAGGGTCTCTGTGTGTTCAAGGCCACACTAGGGAACAGAGCCAAGCATGGTGACATACACCTTTAATCCCAGTACCAACCACAGAGACCTGGAGGTCTGTGCAGACAGACAGATAGTGAGAGAGCTGTGTAGGAAAAGGAAGTAAGGTAGCTGGGCTAAGATAGCCAATGAGAGGGCAGACCATCAAGGCAATAAAAGCCTGGGTAGACAGGAAGTCATGGCATTTGGAAGGTGCAGAGTTGGTGAGGTGGGTTGGCTGGTGGCTCTCACTATTTCCCTGATCTAAGGCTTTCCCTCCTATATTTGGCTCTATGTATTTTATTTAATAAGACCATTTAGAAATTCATCTACAATGATTCCTTACTTTATATTGCTAAGTGTCGTGCCACTGAAGATGTAATTATCCTTTAATGCATAAGGAGGGAATGATGTCATTTGATGTGTGTGTCCCATGTTTTTCCATTTGATTTTAATATTTTGTTTTAAGGACATATTTATATATTTTTGAAAATAGTCATTTATTAAGTATGTCCCCTAAAATTATCAAGACCCTTCCTGTTAGTTATCTACTCATTCTTTTATCAATGCCTTTTTTTAATGTCTTAAAATGGTAAGAAAGTTCATTCCACAATTAGTTTCTTTTTAGATTTGGTGTCAGAGCTAAAAATTATTGCATATCAGATCACAAATATTTTTTGTTATTTTCTTCAAACATTTTTATACTTTTATATTTTGCATATAGATCTCTCTTGAGGTGAATTTTATATAAGCTTTAAAATTTGCTTTGTTTTGTTGTTGGGATCTAAACTTACAATTTTTTTCAGTGCTACTAATTAATAAGACTATCTATTAAACTCTTGAATTTTTCACATCTTTCAAAAATCAATTGGATTGTGTGGATCTTATACACACACACAGACACACACATATATTTATATATTTATATAATGTACATATACTTATGTATATAATTTTGCACAGTTTTGATTACTATAACTTTATAATTGTTTTTAAATCAAGGTTGTATAGTCATTCAATTTATTTTCATTTACCTACTAGCTACTCTAGTTTCTTTTCCTTTGAGAATAAATCTTAGAGAAACTTGGTGTAATTCTACATTTTCTGGTGGAATTATTACCAGGGTCTTTCAAACTATAAACATGTCATGTTGAACTGTTCTCAGTTGTCTGGATTTCTTTAAGCAACATTTTGTAACTTTATTAGCAAGTATCACTGTGTGCATTCGTTATATTTAGTATATTTGCAACTACATGTTTTTCTGTAACTATTGTAGATTGCTTTGATATTTCAAAAATTAATTTCTAATTGTATATGATAGTATATAGAAATATACTTGATTACTGTATATTGGTCTTGTAGTCTATAATCTTTCTAAATTCACTAATTATAAGAGTATTTTTGTACATTAAAATCTTCTAAACAATCATGTTTCCTATAAACATTGACAATTTTATTTCTTTCACTGTCTTCTGTGATTCATTGATGGACTGCACTAAGTAAGACTTTTAGTATGGTGTCAAACAACAGTTGCAAAATGGATCTTTTACTTCTTTGCTTTGCTCCTGATCTTGGGTGGGAAGCAGTCTGTTCTGGTGACATTTGCCATCAGTTTGGTGACTATCATTATGAAGAGAGTGATGTCATCAGAAGATACATTCTGCTCTAAATTTTATAATTTTTTAGTATGAATGGGTGCTGATTGAGAACTCATGGCATTACCCCACTGCCAGTTTTCTCTCTTTGCTGCATGTTTATGGTTGAAAATGCCTCCACCAAAGGCTGGAGAGATGGCTCAGAGGTTAAGAACAGTGGCTGTTCTTCTAGAGGTCCTGAGTTCAATTCCCAGCAGCCACATGGTGGCTCACAACCATCTGTAATGAGACCTGGTGCCCTCTTCTTGCGTGCAGGCGTACATGCAGGTAGAACACTGTATATATAATAAATAAATCTTTGCGGGATGTTGGTGGCTCATGCCTTTAATCCCAGCACTCAGGAGGCAGAGCCAGAAGTATCTCTGTGAGTTCAAGGCCAGCCTGGACTACAGAGTGAGTTCCAGGAATGATACAAAGCTACACAGAGAAACCCTGTCTCAAAAAACCAAAAAAAAAAAAAAAAAAAAAAAAAAAGAAAGAAAAAAAAAAAAGAAAATGCCTCCACCATTATTATAGACCCTTTCCTCTCTGGCTGGAATCTTAAGTCAAAATAAACTTTCTTCTATAAGTTGCTCTTGGTCATGGTATTTTGTCATAGCCACAGAAAATTAATGCAGCTGGCTTCACAAGATGAGTTGGAAGTTGTTCTGTCCTGTTTAATCTCTATAACTTAATCTTTTTATTTATATTTTATAACTTTTAAACATTTTTAGTGTGTATCTAGAGAACTGAAATGTCCTTTCTAAATGGCATTTTTAACTCTGGGATTTTTCTCTCTCCCTTCTTAGAAGATGTTTCATGGCTTTGTTTGTTGTTTGTTTGTTTGGTGAGTCTTGTTAATGTTGAGTTGCTGAATTTACATGAATGCAACGGTCTCTTGTGTTCCTCTATTATACAGTAAGAACTATAAAATGTATCAGTCTTTGAAACTGATCAAACCTCTAGATATAGTTTTTATAATACAGTAAATTCAGATACTTCTCAGAATAAATCAGAAAAATCTATTATGGGAAAGTACAAAATTTTGTTTTCTTCAATGAATTATTTATAAGAAAAGATAGAAAGAGAAAGGACACCAATGAGAAGTAATTCAATAAACAGATTAAACAATATACGAATGTTGCCTCTACATCACAGATCCTACATCTGTGGCTCAGGTAACACCACAGAAGAGGGTGCTGAAAGAGTGCAAGAGTCAGAACACCAGAAATTCTGCTGAGGAACAGTCTCTCCTAGAAATAGCTGCGTGAACAAAACTGAAACAATGGCAATATTAATGGACATATTAACATGGAAGGGGGAAATTTCATGGGGTCCCACTCCTAGACACAGAACTACAGGCAGCTAATGAGTGCGAGGAGAAAGAGTATTACCATTTTCCAGAACTGAGTCCCCTTTGGTAATCCAACATAGAACAATGATCCCTGAAACCGTATATGCACAAACAACATAGACTCATCATGTCGTATTTATATATCTGTTTATGTATATGTATGTATATATATATATATATATATATATATATATATATATATATGTAACAAAAAAGAAGCTATCAACTTGAGAGTTGGGGGTAGGAGAATGGAAGAAGGAGAAGGGGGAAAGATATAATTCTATTTTGATTAAAATTTATTTTACAGATAAATTTAAATTTAGCTCTACATAATTTCAGAATTAAATTGAATTGAATTTAAGTGATTCTTACATTTACAGTAAGACTGAAAGTACCATAAACAGAAGAAAAGTAAATTCACATAATCACATGGTAAGAGAATATATTGGTGATTCATGTAAATGGGGAAAGTACTCTCCTACTGAGAGTATTTTAAGACCATTATTGAATAAAGAGTGAAAAGGCAGCACAGTTAAGAAGAACAGGCAAAAATGAACGTGAAAAACTCAAAAATATGAAAGTCAGTAATTACCAACTCTGAAAAAAGATGTTCAACTGACAATTAGAAAATAGAAATTCAAATAGAAATTTACCAGTATCACACTCATGAGCTATGAAAGAAAGTTGTGTGTGTGTGTGTGTGTGTCTACATGTGTGTGTGTATCTGTATGTCTGTGTGTGCTTGTCTGTCTTTATCTGTGTGTGTGTGTCTGTTATTATATGAAAGAGACGATCAGTATCAACTGTAACATAAGGCATGTTGAATTCCCAGTCTGCTGATAGATCAGAGACAAGCTAGTGAGATATTTAAAATATGACTTTCCAGAAAGATTAAAAAAAACTCACATGTGTAGCTTGCACTGATTTCTAGGTTGTGTCTACTCTCACTTTGCTCATTTTAAGTTAACAGTGGGATGTGATACCCTGAACAGGGTAGATATATTCACGATTAGATATATAAACCTAAAATATCCAGTATAAGTTTTGAATGTGTATCATTGAAAATTTCCCATTTATAGAACAGGATATATTAATCTTAAATTTGGGGTAAATAATTTAAATCTGACCATCTCAGCAGTAAGCTGAATGAATAAATTAGATTACATTCTATAGTGACTTATTGTACAATAGTCTAAATGAATAAGCTAGATCTAAATGTAGTGATAGCAGTGCACTCCACAAACACGATCTTCAGTGAACAAATGAAATGGCAGTGTGACAACATGAATGAAATTGGCATATACATATGTGTGTAATTAATGAAAATACTAATGAGAAAGTTATATCAGCATCTACTTCATATTCACTTCTAAGCAGGAAGGTAAAAATTAGAAAGAGGATGCATATGAAGCTTCAATTACATCAGTAATAATTTCATTCATCACAGTAAAACCTATAACTCAGGATGGAAGATACATAGTTGTTTTCTTTCTTCTTTGTGTGTTTAAAATTAAATATTTGAAGGAAAATCCCATCTTTAGGCAGGAGTTCTTACACCCTACTTTGATGAGATCGGGGTGTCTGTTATGTATAAGTGGATAATTTCGGTATGAGTTCATAGTTAGCATCACAAGCCTGTACTGTGGGTAAAGGCTCTCAGAGACTGTCATCATCTGAGGAAACCAGGGGGTTGCCGGGTGGTGGTGGCACACACCTTTAACCTTAGCACTTGGGAGGCAGAGGCAGGTGGATCTCTGTGAGTTCAAGACCAGCCTGGGCTACAGAGTGAGTTCCAGGAAAGGCACCAAAGCCACACAGAGAAACCCTATCTTGAAAAAAACAAAAATAAAATAAAAAATAAAAAACAAGGAAACCAGGGGTTCTTACCCACCACAAACTCTGCATCGGTTGCTCATGCTAGGATGTTTCCGGTGAAATGTGGCTTTGACTCTTATGCCACTGGTGTAAGTCATTAACCTCTCTCAGTGGTTGTAGTGTGTATGTTCATGGCAGAAGTCTGGTTTAATAAGACATGAAAGCATAGCATTCCCATGGGGATGTCAACCTAAACCAACACAGAGAGGTACCAGAGGCAAGGAAAGACACGGGTGCTCCATTTTCTCCAAATTCAATTAATTCCTGTATGTAGAGTACTATCACTGAACTGATTTAATCTGTAATCCAAGCATCTGTAGGTCATTTACAGGAAGTACCTTTCTAAGGATAAGGGAATAAAAATGGCCACTTAAAATCAAAAGTCTAGGCCTGGCATGGTGATGCATGTCTGCAATCCAAGTACTTGGGATGAGGAGGCATGAGGATCAGGATTTCAAAGCCAGCCTTTACTACATACTGAGTTTGAGTTCTGCTGGGTGACAAGACATTTTATGTCAAAAAATCCATAAACAATTAAAAAATAAATGACTTTCCATACATGATTACCTATTGAGATAGGAGAAATGCCATAGAATCCCTGAATATTATTAGTGTCATGATTCAGATCATTTAATTCACTCATTTTCAAGTGAGAGAAGTGAAACATCACAGTAAATTTGTAATTTCCTAGTCATCTACATTTGAAGGACAAGGTCTAGACTCAAATTATTTAATTGTCTGCTGAGTAACTCACATAAGAACTAACATTGGCCTATTACAAACTTCTGGAGGATTGCTTGGAGTTCTCTGTTTCTTTCTCTTTTATCCCAAGGTCAAAAATAAAAAAATCTAATAAAATCAAAAGCTGCTGAAAGTCCTGCCAGAATTGATACTGCTGAAGAAAACTAGCTCTTTAATTATGATGAGCAGCGAGCTGACTTTCCTCCTCATGGATCTCTGAAGTTGAGTTGCCCGGTACCTTTGAATGCTCCCTGACAGGTCCCTGTGATTTGTATCAGCTCACAAAATTAAAAAAAAAATGCAAGACTTGCAGCTCTCATTTGCCAGAATCCTTAAGATCTCTTTTATCATGCCCTGCTGCCTGGATAGAAAGCAGCATTCTCTTTACTGGCAATCTGCTGTAATCATTTTTTATTCAGGTGGCAGGCAGGGTTCGGGCAAAACATGAAAGACAGTGATTGGAGCACAGTGTCTTCAGATGGCTTAAACTGCATCACTCGGGCAATTTTGATCCCTTTTTATTTAGCCACATTTAAACAGGCTTCTTTTACAGCCCAGGAGACCAAATTGCTGTATAGGATATAAATAAGGTACATCAGAAAAGAGCATGGCATTTGCAGTCTAAACTTACTCCCTTCTAGATGTCCATGACCTTGAAACACTAAAGCTCTGTGCATCCCTCTTTCATTTACAAAATGAGAAGAGAGAGAAAGAGAGAGAGACTCTGTGTGTGTATGTGTGTGTGTGAAAATGTGCATGAAAATGATTTGTAATTTTTAAAGCATTAAAAATATTAGTATCACATACCTAATTTGTATTCAATTTTTGAAAGCTTGAAAGCATGTTGAGAGTCAGTTGAAAATAAGCCACACTGAAAGTTTCCTAGTAAACATCTAACTTTTTGTGTCTTCTCTAAGGCTTAATTTTTAGTAGCTCAGACTGGTTAGGCTTATTTTCTTTGTAATATTCTTGGGTGTACTATTCTGAAAGGTAGATAGTAAAGGTGCATTTTAGAAAAAGCAAAGGCTTTATTTACTGCAGGTTTCTGGAAGACTGTAATAATTTAGTTTTCTTATGACAGAAAAAAAAAATCAATAAAAGAAGGGCAGTGACAGATGATGTGGCCACAGAGAAAGCACTGTAAGATGGCAGTCACACTGAGACTGCTGGCTTGGGAAAGACTCCAGCTCTATGACAAGGTATCTCTTTCCTGTGGGGCTGGAGACTGGGCTAGTCTCTGTGCTCTGGTAATGCATTGCCTTCTTGCTTAGCTTGACCTGCAAGAGTTGGGACAAATATGCTTAGGAAGGTTCCGATGCAGGTGCCAGGTCTGGACTCCAGGGTATATTCAAAGTATTTTTGCTCCCATTGGGATATTTTTCTGCATTCTTCCCTAATGGCAAAATTGTTGTGATTGAAATCTCAATAAAATATTCATTCTCCTAATGGAAGCAGAACTTCAAACCAGAGAATACAAATGACAGCCTTCTCAGTATCACTCTGCCAGTTGGGCCTTAAGATGCAAAACTGTAACTTAACCCTAAAAATCTTAGGATGGTCATTTTTCTCCTAATACCCAAAAATCACTGCAGGTTTACTGAGAAAATATTTGTAAGTATAAACTTTGCACTAGAGTGCTAATGCTAGATATAAAGAGATAATACTCCCTCCCTTTATAAGATATGATTTTTCTCTTAAAAGTCCCATTAAATATACATTTGCACTTAAAAATTTGGAAGCATTGGATCCTGAACTATGATTCCTCTTTCTGGTCATCATCTCTTAGCTGTGAGCATAACTCTTTAAACTACAGTGGAAACTGAAAAATGCAGAGATGGACTCCCAATAGTTTTTGCCCTTTCACATCTTACACTTCATCTGTGGCCCCAGGGCATGATATTCTAAGGGTCTAGACATCTTTATTCTCTGGTATTTAACCAGCTGGAGCTCACAGTCTTAATATCTCTGGATAGTCTGTGCTTCCCAACAAGCTTCCTCTTTGGAGGTTGTTGGAGGAGCAGACTTTGTTCTCAGGCATCTTTAGTATGCTATTCGTCGATTTGTTTCCATGTATTATGCCCCTGCCTGCATCAGATCTACTTCCTCTAGTACTTTTACATCAAGAATGAGAATTTACCCTTGTTGGTAAAATGAGATGCCACCCAGTAACTGCCAGTCTACATTTCTTCTGTTCCTTATTACTCTGACAAAACAACAACAACAACAAAAAAAACACACTGTAAAAAAGGGTTTATTTTGGCTCATACTTTGAAAGTATAGGTGATCATAGAAGGGAGTTCTCAGTAACAGGAGCGTGAGGGTGATGATCACTTAACAGTGAAAGCCAGGAAGATAAAAAATTAATAATACTGGTACCTAGCTCAAGTTCTCCTTTTTATCCAGTCTAGAAACCCACCTAGAGGTCCTCCACCCTCAGTTAATTAAATCTAGAAATCCCTTCATAAACATGCCCAAAGTTTCATCTTGTATGATTCTATATCCTGCCAATATAGTCAAGTTGATAATATTAACCACCACAATCCCACTCATTGTCAATTTGATACTAAAATATTACTTTAAATCACTAATTTTCACTTGTATTCTCATTATTCCTTAGCTATCTCATAATGCAAAATATTTTCAATTTTCAAAAGTTCTCATAGTCTTATAGAGTCCCAATACTGCTCAAAAGTATAAATGTATCTGGAGTCTTCTAAAAAACCCAGGCAGTCTCTTAAATGTGATCTCCTATAACATATAAAGCACTGTATATATTTTTAATCTACAATGACAGAGATTAAACTTTTGCACTCTAAAAGAAGAATTGGATCATGACACGAAAAGATTTGGCAAGGCAAAACCAAAACCCAGCAGAGAAAACATTAAATCCTCAATACAAATGCCTAGCATGTAGGACTATACTGAAATTATCTTGACTCCAAAGGGCTTGGGTAACTCTTCCTAGCCTATCTCCTGAACTGGCTCCACTTCTTACCTGCTAGTTTTCTTAGTAGATATCCCATAATTCTGACATCTTCAAATTCTTCTGGTCTTCAGTGAAACCTAGGCTTTGCTTTCACAGCTTCTCACAATGGCTTCTCAGGGCCTCCTTGAAACCCTGCCATGCATAGCTTAACATCAGCAAACTTCTGGAACCATGATATAGAACTCCCATTAAATTTTGCATATTCTATGTTTTCAAAATCAGTACCACATGGGTGATGTTGCCAAGTTATATTATCAACTAGTGGTGAGTCTGGCTCCCATGGCCTGCTGTGAATAAGCCTCTGGATACCTTTCAGGTTGATCCTGGAGAAGAACTTCTGTAGGCCACTGCTTTCAACAGGGAATTCCTTCAGTAATATTCCCCACTCTCTCATTTCAAATGAATTTCCTTTTCACACATGAAGTCATCAACAGGATGAGACTTGCCCTCATTGTATCTCCCCTATCTTTCAAGAACAGGGCATTAGGTTTCTCTCTGGTGATACTAAGCTTTCTACCAACTGCAACTGCTTTCTCAGCACCCATCTTGTTTACAACTTAAAGTCACCCTTCCTCTGTCAGAGGAATATTGTTTCAATATTCTCTTCCAGGTGCTGTTCTGCCTCACTGTAGACAGGGGTTAAAAAGTGAACAGTTGCCATGACACAACCTGACTGTTATCCAATCATGAAATTTCAACAAATTAATTCATTACTTCTGAATTCAGCATCGGTTGTCAAAGCACTAGCAGAGTGCAGCAAGATTCTTTACTGGAACATAACAAGAATAACTTCTGGTCCTGGTCCTAAAAGGGCCATTATTCCTCTCAGAAACCTCATGAGCCCTTTAGTATCCACATTTCCTATGCATTATAGTCTTCCAAATTCATACCAAAATAGACCATTAAGCTCTGCATATAGTGTTCAAGGGCCTTTCTAGGTTTACTGTAGCCCTTAAGTATCATGGTAGGGATATCAGGCAGTGGAAGTGTGAGGCAACTGGTGAATTGCAATCAGGAAACAGAGAGAGTCACTGATGCTCAGCTCACTTTTACAGGTGCCCAGAGGTTGTTTTGTAGGTGATTCTACATCTTTTCCAGTTGACAATCAACATTAATCGTCACTGTAACTAATTATTACTAAATAATAAGAAAAATACATTTAATTGAAAGACTTAAAGTGAATTACTGGGTTTAGAGTCATTGTTTAAAACAAAAACGTAAGAAATGTAGGTAATATACTGCTGTTAGGTTTTGCTTTCTGTGGTTGATCTCCCAACACACACACACACACACACACACACACACACACACACACACACACACACACACACTCACACACACAGAGGCTCATATGTTTGAATACTTAGTCTCCAGTTGGTGGAACTATTTGGAAAACATTAGGAAGTATGGTCTTTTTGGAGGACATGTGTCACTGGGGAAGTACTTTAAGATTTCAAGGACCCATGCCACTCCCAGTCTCTCTCTCTCTCTCTCTCTCTCTCTCTCTCTCTCTCTCTCTCTCTCTCTCTCTCTCTGCCTCCAATTTTTGATTCAAAATCTAAGCTCACAGCTGTTCCTGTTGCCACATCTTTGCTCCATCATCATGGACTCTAATTCTCTGAAACTGTAATTCTTAAATTAAATACTTTCTTTTATAAGTTGCCTTGGTCTTAGTGTCATATCACAGCTGTAGAAAAGTAACTGAGACACTCACCCTTGGGAGTTTATTTGCATTGTATTTACTCAAAGTAGAATATAGTATAAAAAGCATAAGGTGATGTACCTTTTTATATTTTAGAGGTAGAAAAAATACTATCAACCTTTATAGAGAATTTCCAATGAACAATCATATGCTTACTCAAATCTACTATTGTTAAGCTGATTTGAAACTACCCAACACTATACTTCTGAATTCCAAAAGAGGTACAATACCATTCAGTTTGCATAGGTAAATGAGATGCCTCTTTCCGTCTTTACAATACTGTAGGGTTTACCCAGATAAATGGGGTGTCACTTTCATGTTGCAGCTTAACACAGTCAATGTCATTGGGTAGAGATTCCCTGCCCATCCCCCAACAATGGAATGATGAGTTATAGCTTATTTGATAAATAACTATAAAGCACATCAGGGTAACCAGGATTTAACCAAGTACTGATGCTCAGATTTGAGAAAAGCACAGACAGCAGCCACAGAAGCAAAAGTACAAACTCTGAAGCAGTAGATCCGGAAAGGTAAAGGCTTGTTCAGGAGCCAGAGAGATGACTCAGCAGACAAAGGCACTGGCCACAAAACTCAAAGGCTCAAGTTCAGTACCTGGAACCTACCAAGAGGAAAGAAAGAAACAATGTTAGAGACTTGTCCTTTGCCTTAACACATATACCATATGGCATGGGCATCTATATGTGCACACAAACAAATACACACACAAACACACACATAAGTATGTACAAATACACACACACACATATATATATATATATATATATATATATATATATATATATATATATATATACAATAAATTAATTAAATAAATACATAAAAAATGAAAAAATAAGACTTGGTCAGATTATTGACAGATTCCTCTTATTTTGATGAAAATTTTATCATCAAATATATTTCCATGGATTTTTTTCAACCTTAAAAATATTTTTTCTTATTTCTTAAGTTGTTGTTGACATTTCATTGTCAAATATAACACAGCTAGGAATGCCCAGAATGACTTGCTTCAAACTAATATTGTGATATAAGGTATAGATTTATAGACATATATATTCTATAAATAAATGTTCCCTGATTCTGGTTTCTAAGGTGGTGATGAAACACCTGGCCAATAAATAATAGGGAAGCCATTTGTTCTAATATTTGGTCTTTGACACTTATTCCTGATGCAGAGCTCCCAAAAGTTTTTAGCTTTCCTGTGGGTAATACTGTCTTTTGTGCTATTAGGAAATTTTTGGTGGGCTCCAAGGTAGCTTCCAGATCAGTGTCACTTGTTGGACCAAACAGTAAGCCATTAGATGGCTAAAATTTTCAGCCAACTTACCAAACTCTAGAGTAAGAACTTTCTTTTCAGAAAATCATTAGGTCTTATAGAATACTACATTCTCAGCATTTAACTTGGTACCTGACTAAAGGTGGCATCAAAATAGATGGGTGAATGAATGCATAGGCATGCAAATGGGGAAAATGTTTTTCCTTAAATATAGAAGGATATATTTATGGATACAGAAACAAATAGACACATACAAATATTGTGTTTGTTTCCATTCCCCAAGCCACCACCAATCCACAAAGGAAGATACCTGCTTGACAATTATCTCTATATCTCTTCATAAAAGAAGCAAACAGAAAAGCCCAATCACATAGAGAAACTAATCTAATAATATTTCAACTGTCTGTGCTATAGATGAGAGGAGGAAAAATGACAGCCTTAAAAGCTAGATAGAAGAAGAAGGTTTTCAGAAAGAGTGAGAAAAAAGAGAGAGAGACAAATGGAGTTTTTATTTGTTATTCTTAAATATCCTCCAAGATGAAGAAAGGTCTTAAAGTAAAAACTGTATCTAGAGAAAAACAGGGTGTTTTTTCCTGTTTAAGAATGAACCAGGTCTTCTTGGTAAGATGGAAGTAAGAAACTCTATTTAAATGCATGCATGATTACTGTGAAGAGAAAAGATGGAGTCTGTCTGCTCCACCACTGGGCCAAGTTGAAAATATCAACTCCTTGACTCACTGATCAGTTTTAATGTATGTGCTGGTAAACTTCTCCCAGGGAACAAACCTAGGCATCCCAGTCCTCCCCACTGCTACCATCATTGCAGAAACCTCTAGAGGATGGCACTCTGCTACTCAGCCTTAAATGTCAATACACACAAGTGCTGTGGGATGTTCTGTATGGCAAATGTGTTGCTAATTAGTCAATAAATAAAACACTGATTGACCATTGGCTAGGCAGGAAGTGTAGGCGGGACAAGGAGGAGAATAAAGCTGGGAAGTGGAAGGCTGAATCAGAGAGACACTGCCAGCCGCCACGATGACAAACAGCATATGAAGATGCCGGTAAGCCACGAGCCATGTGGCAAGGTATAGATTAATGTAAATGGATTAATTTAAGCTGTAAGAACAGTTAGCAAGAAGCCTGCCACGGTCATACAGTTTGTAACCAATATAAGTCTCTGTGTTTACTTGGTTGGGTCTGAGGGGCTGTGGGACTGGCAGGTGATAGAGATTTGTCCTGACTGTGGGCCAGGCAGGAAAACTCTAGCTACACACAAGGGTAATACCATCATTGAAATTCCTTCACAAACAGACTCTGCCAGCTGCCACCAAAGCTATCCTTGTCTGCTACCAGAACAGGGACCACCCATCAGTGTTCATTGCTTCTTCTGGTGAACATTCATAAGACTTTCAGAAAGATAATATTGAGCAAGTGAAAAGCTAGCACAAGGAGTATGTTATGAATAAAGAAATGGGTACACAAAATGTGGTCAGGGAGCTTGAACAGGAGGGCTGCAACTGGAGAAAACAGGTTTCTCCCCAACCACTGCAGGGAAAGCTATACAGGAATTTACGAGATCATTGGAAGTGTGTCATGAGACTATGCATTCTGCAAACACATGAAGCTGCTCTAGTGCAAGGACCTTCTACCCCCCCTTCAGATTCCTAATCATGGAAGTTGAAATCCTAATGTACTGCCTGCAAGATTTTAACTTGTTTGTAAGTAGTAGGTTGGGGAGAGGGTGTTGTCTGGCCAGGAAATTCCAGCAGAAATTAGTCTATGTTAACAGTTCCTTGCCTGGAAGGACACACTGACATATCTTGTCTAAACTGCTAACACTCCTCACACCTGTGGAGACTAAGAAAAAAGAATCCCACTGAGGAAAAGCATCAGATATAAAGCATAATACTTCCTCCTTTGTGTTACCACCTTTAAAAAATTTTGAACCTTTTATCATCTACTTAAATTTGATATTTTTATTACTACTTATTTTTTTTTTACTTTGTTAAGCTATTGTGCTCTAACTTCGGTCTCATAGGAAATCATTTTCATACACCTGCAAAATTCTTCTCCCAACCTACACAGTTACAGTCTTTCTACTACCTACCATACCTCCAACTCACAGCCACTTCCTTCTCCTTCATTTTTACCCTTTCTTAATATCCCAATTCCTTCCTTCTTTCACTACTTACATAATGATACCCTTCATTAATAAAAAAAATCTATAAATTATTATTTTCCCAACCAGTATTCCAGTGCTACTGCATTTGAATCTTATCTGAAGCATGAGTGAAGTGCACAAGTGTCTCCTACCACAAGGCAAATCAAGAAAGCAAGTAAAACAGTACAGAGAATGACACCCATCTCACCTCTAAATAGTAGCAGCAAATGAAACTCTCAATGAAGATAATCATCAAGAATGAATCACATAACAAAAACAAAAGAGGGATAAAGTTATAAAACACATCTATCCAAACAAATGCACATTGCACAAAACACAAGCAATTATGAGGCAGTGACCCAACAGGATGCATTCATAATCCCACAAGTCCCCAACAATGAAGCCAAAGACACTTCAATGACTTAAAACTCAAAGAAAAATTCAGTCCTCCTTCTGGAAAGGATCAGTGAGTATATGAAGGACTCACATGAGCAGATGAGCAAAGCAAGGAGTCAATCCAGACTTCCACAAGAAAGTTGCCAAAGTGGAGAAAATGGTACATACTTGAAGAAGAAATGTTAAAATGTGGAGGGAAACTTCAGCAAAAGCTAAAACATTGAAAAAGAAACATAAGTCCTACAAATGAAATAAATAAGCAATGCAATTTAGAACATTAGAAAGAATCATTAACAGACAAGAGAAAGCTGGAGAACACATTTCAGAGATGAATAGCAAAATCAAAATAATATATATATATATATATATATATATATATATATATATATATAAAATGAAAAACAATCACTGAATATGACAAATACCTCCAATAAATCTTAGATATAGTCAAGAAACAAAGCATGAGTCAAGGGGTAGGAGATAATTTGAGATAAAATAAAAGTAATAGACAAACCTTTCAATGATTAAATTATAGCAAATTTTTTTCAAACTAGAAAAAAATGGACATTCAAACAGAAGTGATATTCAGAACTGCAAATTGACATGTCTAGAAAATGAACTTTCCATGCTATATGGTAGTCAAGATATTTAAAAAAACAAAATAAAGAAATAATACTAAAAGCTGTTGCTGTGGGATGTTCTGTATGGCAAATGTGTTGCTCTGATTGGTCAATAAATAAAACACTGATTGACCATTGGCTAGGCAGGAAGTATAGGCGGGACAAGGAGGAGAATAAAGCTGGGAAGTGGAAGGCTGAGTCAGAGAGACAGGGTCAGCCGCCAGGATGAGAAACAGCATGTGAAGATGCCGGAAGCCACGAGCCACGAGCCACGTGGCAAGGTATAGATTAATAGAAATGGATTAATTTAAGCTGTAAGAACAGTTAGCAAGATGCCTGCCACGGCCATACAGTTTGTAAACAATATAAGTCTCTGTGTTTACTTGGTTGGGTCTGAGTGGCTGTGGGACTGGTGGGTGAGAGAGATTTGTCCTGACTGTGGGCCAGGCAGGAAAACTCAAGGTACAAGCTGTAGAATACTAACACACATTTTACACACAAAAGCATAAATATCAGTAACCCTAAAAGCCAGGAAACCTGGAGTGATATATTCTAATCTCTGAAAGTATTTTTGAATTAAAATTGTCATAGCAAAATTGTCTCTAGAAATCAATGGTGAAGTAGACACTTCAAGACAAACACAAACTAAGAAAATTCCTAGTAACTAAGCCAATACCGAAGACAAATGTTCTTAAAAGGAGAGTGTACATAAAAGATAAATAAAGGTAGTCTAGCCAACAAGAATACAGAGAAAGATACATTTTAAGGCACTGAGAAAAGAAAATGTTAGGTGTTTGAAACATCTACCATAATCCTAGTAGGAAGAATAAATGTTGTAAAAATGGCCACATTACCAAAAGTAATGTAAACTCCAACAAAATTTCAATGAAACTCTTCATAAAACTAGAAAAGTATTGCTAAAATCTACATGGAAGGACAAAAGACTATGGATAGCCAAACAACCTAAGGTAAGAAGGATACTCAGAAGGTAGCACAATGACACAGTGCCTTAGTGACAAAGACAGGCTGGGGACAGCACAAACATTAAACACAAATAATAAAACTGCTGATCAACAAATGAACGAATTATATTAGCAGACAATTAGCTACTACAATGATGCATCTATCCTGCTGTATCTTGCCATAGAAATACTTGCTTCTACATGCATGCTTATTACTGCTCTGTTCCCAATAGCAAGGAAATAGAATCAACCTAGATATCCACCAACAGGTGATTAGATAATAAAAATGTAGGAATTTTATTCAACTCTAAAGAAAAATAAAACTATAAAGTCAGTAGGAAAATGGACAAATCTGGAAATTATTATGTTAATTGAGGTAATCTAGTCTCAGAAGGACAAATATCCTGTTTTCTCCCATATAGTGATCCTAGCTTATATATATATATATATATATATATATATATATATATATATATATACATGTCTATATATGTATATATATATGCATGCATTTTTTTACACATATATATTTAATCTGAGTGTGTTTATAGGACATGAATCTAAAAAGCAAATCACATGGAAAACATTAAAGGTCATAAAATCCATGTGACATTAAATCCAAAAGGAGGCTACTTTGGGTGGAAAGGCACAAAGAGGGGCAGAGGGGTGTGAGACAAGAGACAGGTAGAAAGGTTGGCAAAAATACACTATGTTTGAAAGTACCATAATAAAACAGTATACTCTGAACACTAATTAAAATAAACAAGTAAAGAAAAAAAGCTTTAAAAAAAAAAAAAGCCGATGAACCTGTTACTTCCCCAGAAACTGCAGAGGAAGAGGAATGCAATCCTGTGGACATACTGATTTTAGTCAGAAAAACACATTTCCAACTTCTGACCTCTAGAATGAAAACATTACACATTTCTATTGTATGCCACAGCAAGACTTTGTAATTTATTACTGTAGCAATGGAAAGCTAATGCATGTCCTTACAAAAGCTTTTACTGTGGTCATGAGAGGCTGCATGTTCGTGTAGAATAAAAGCAACCACAATATAGCCTCTGTGAGGAAGTTCCCCTTATGAGAAAATTATCAGGAATTCTGAAAAAATAAGATGAAGCAACAGCTCTGGATTATTCTGATTTAGATGCATTTACCTTTGAAAGCAAGGACACCAACTATTAGCTTTGTAAGCATCTGACCTGTGGTACCCCAAATTCAAAAAGCTACACTTCAGTTTAATACTCTGCCATCATGTTTTAACATAAAAGTAACTGATGCTACATAGGTCATGAACCTAGGGGAAAACCTACTACTATTATTCTGCTAATTGAATGTAGCAATAAAATGATTCCTGATGCCATATTGCTACACCTCCTTCAACCCTCATCAGAGAAGCTTCTTCTTGCAGTAGATGGGAGTTGACACAGAAACTCCTAAGTGGACTTTGTTCAGAGAGTGATGTACTTTGAAACATTCCATCCTAAGTGGGATATCCTCATTAAACTTCCATTCCTCAAGGCTCAGGGACCTATGCAGAAAAGAAGCCTCTGCTAAGAGCCAATGAAATATTGAAATATTTCAATGAAATATTGTCTTCCAGATACAAGACTGATGCACATTTGAACTCACAGAGATTGTAGCAGAATGCACAAGATCTGCAGGGACAGAGTCCCAGCACTTTAAGGGGGAAGCTGTCATGCAGTCCCACCCCTAACTACGAAATTATTGATACTTGCAGGAAAAAGAAAATCTGTTTTTTTTTTTTTTTTTCCAAACCAATGGAGTGTCACTGGGTATGCCAATCACACTCTAGGGGAAGCCCCATGGCCAGGAGTAGCTGGCCAACACACAAAAAAAATTCCATGTTTTGTTTTGCTTCAGCATTTTTTTAGTCGTATTGGCTTTTGTTTGTTTTAATTTTTGACTTTGGGTGGATTTTTTTTTTAGAAAAAATAACCGCAAATGAGGAGAAAGAACATGCAGTTATGTAGGTAGGGAGATGGAAAGGATTTGGGAGGAACTGGGGGAAGGGGAAATTTTTCAAAATATATTGTATAAAATACTTCAAACAAAAATGAAAAATACAACTGAATTCTAATTTTGTTTATTACAAAAAGTCCACTGTGTTTTTATTTTGCCATGGTCCCTACAAATTATATAGTCAATATTGGCTGTATTCTTCTGTTTCCAATTATTTTCATACAATATCTATTCAAGTTGACAAAAACAGCAAGTTAAAACAATTATAAAGAGAAAAAGAAAACAATTAAATCTAGGCCATATATCCAAATACTTTTCATTAAGTGTAACATCTATTTTACCTTAAAAACTTTATAGAAGTTTTATCTACACAATAAACATCAAGACACATTCATAGTTACTTTTCTGTCTAGTGTAGTTATGAAAGTAAAATGTGTTTCTCATTTTAAGGCAGCATGCATTCACTGGGCTGTGGATATTGCAAAATGGCTAAAATTCTCTAAAATATTTGAAGAATGAAAGTGAATCAAGTATAATTATATATTTAAGGCAGAAAGATGCCTTCTGAGGGAATTATTTAATCATAAAATTTTCACCAATGAAAAATCTATAAATCACAATCAATTACAGCTACATAAAAAAATCACTGAAGTAAATTAAGCCTGATGATATTTGTGTAAGTTATCTCATTAGTGTAGGACCACATGCTATTATCATCAGATACTGTCAAAACAAACACCACCCTACTAGTTCATAAGATGTTTTTGATTTTTGAAATAATAAACCAGGCTGAAACTGTTGCTACTTCCAATGAAAGAGTCCTCTTATCAGCCATCTCTTTGTGGAATCTGTTGTCATTCAAATGAATATTTAAATAAAAAAATGGAGGGGAAGAAAAAGATGTCTATGTTTGCAGTATTACTTCCTGGTATTATTTTAAGTGAATAAAATTTAATTTTCCTCGGTGGTTATCTTTTAGTAAGTAATACTATTAAGAGTTCAGACAACCTAGACTTCTCTGTGGTTGTTACATAGATAAATGAGCAGTCGCAGAGTAGACTTAGGAATATCAGGAGCAAAATGGGCAAATCCAGGAGTGCCAGTGTTCAGTTAAGGAACTATAAACTGCTAGCATCTATAGATGAATGAAGGTAGCTTTCAGGGAGAGAAACACTAATTGAGATCTAAAGCTTACACAAGAACCACCCAGGCAAAGTGGACAAGTTAAGGGAGTAGGGAGCAAACTCAGAAGGGCAGGAGGGCTGCACGGTAGAATAGCATTATTCACAGTGGCTGTTATAAAGAGTAAAACACTCCTGGAGTGAGCCAGTTCTCTATATTACTTTCTAATAGGATCTGGTCTATAACCTTAAATATCCTTTAGCAAGCTCTTTTTAACGTTTATTAGATAACAAATTTGCCTTGAGTGTTTAGACCCTCTATCCTGCCTGACTGTAGGACCTATTGGTACATTGTTATAGGGTAGCTTCAGAAAATAACCAAATGAATTAACTGCCCTTCCTTATGGGGTACTTGGCTCTGTACTAAATTCTGAGGATTAATTTTCATTGCCAATGTAACTGAATTCAGAATTATGTGGGAATTTAGACACACCTCTACAAACTTCTGCCAGGTTCTTTCCAAGAAATATTGATTAAAGGAGGAAGGTATACTTTGAAGGTGGGTGGTTTCATCTCATGGGTTGGGGCCTCAGGTGGAAAAAAGGGAGAGGAGAAAGCTAGAAAGACTCACATTTCCATATCTTTTCTTCTTCTTCTGTGGTGTGAGAAGCTTCTGCCACTCAATCCCACCACCATGCCGCCCCCTCAGGCCTTCTCTACTCGAAAACTGTGATCCTAAATAAGTCATCTGTAAGTTTTCGCCTTAGACATTCTGTCATCCTGAAGAAACTAATATAGAAACCTCTATCATCTTCAATCTTGCAAGAACCCAAAAATAAAGATATCATTCATTCCATTTGAAAGATGGATAAATCAAGGCCCAGAAAGTCTGAAAATCTATACAGTATCATACCAAAAAAAGCAGAGTGGAAATATTAGTTACACTCTTCTTTGCAAGAGTGTTTATGTTGGTTGTTTATTAATTTGAGATACTATTTCCTGAAACCCAGACTCTCCTTAAACTCACTGTGTAGCTGAGGATAACCTTAGACCTGCTTCTGTTCTTTACAGGGATGTACCATTATGCTTGTTTTCCTTCATTTTATCTGATATATGGAAACCCTGAAATCTTTGGCTGGGAATGTACTTCAGGGGTGTAATGCTTAGCATGCATAGAGCCCCAAGTTGTTCCCTAACATAGAACAAGAACTGTTTTAAAATTCTGTTTAACCCATGGAATATAGCACAGATATTGCTCCTTTTCCATAGCCCTTAAAGCAAATGTTTCTCATGTCTCCCATCCCTTTGAGTTTTGCTACTTTACACACTTAAAAACTCCCGACATCACTGAGTAAGTTAAGATTTAAGAAGGGTTGGAAAGACGCTGTCACTCCTTGCAAGTATTGCATTGATCTTCCCTTGGGTATAAAATAAAGAATCCACTAATTCCTATTTTTATGGGTTGTTACTAGAATTAAATAACATAATTTTAAAAGATCAGATATGATGTAGTCACCCAGAAAAGCCATTTGAATTCCTCTCATAGGCTTTCAACCTTGGCTTCATTTTAAGCTTTCTCAGTCAGTTTATATTTGATCTCAGCTGATAAGAACTTTGCCCCACATTATCATATCAGCACAGTTTACTCTCTGAAGTAGACCTAGATTACTACATTAACAAAATGCCAACATGCTAGGTGTATTTATATATGTATTTCACTATGTATAATTTATCTCCCACACTCTGGATAAGAACTTCTTACCCTCAAGACTCCTATAGTAGAAACAATCAAAAGATTTACATTCTCCAAAGAGTCCATTCATGTTGTTTTTCAGGGAAGGTGACTGCAATCCCAGTAGAAGCCCCATTTAGCCAGAATTCCCCATTGCCTCTGGCTTCCAGCCAGCTAGTTCTCAAAGATGAAACAGAAGCGAGAAATGTGTATGAAGGGAGCCCCGGGCCTCAGGGAAAGCATTTTCCACTACTGACATTGAGGCTGAGAGTTTGATCTTAAGAATACAGTATCTGAGAATGATGTAGGCCAGACAGGCAAACGTCACAGTAAATAAGGTGTGAACCATTCCCCAATACTCTGAGCACCAAGCTCAGACTCAAGGTACTTCTCTCTTATAATGCTCAAGAGGAAAGTCTAAGTCCAGCACAGGCAATTTACAAGATAGATAGGGAAATATTTCTATTTCTGCTGACTGAGTTCTTCCATTTCATAGCAAGGCCAAGCTGGGGATACCCCTTGGGACTGAGAGGTTATGCAGAATGCAGGTATTATCAGCCTGTGTGACCTGGAATTATCCTGGTATCATCTCAATGCCCTAAGGCAGAACTATAAGGAGAAACTGTTGTATATATATATATACTCAAGTGGGAAGTATACTATGCAGAAAGTAGAATTAAAAGTTAAGTCTATAGAAACATAAGAAAGTTGTTCAAGATTTTAAGCTATGCTCTCTGGAAGAAGCAAAGGAGAATCTCAGCCTTAGATAGGGTTTCCTAAGCAAGGAATTTATGGAGGGATGGTTCTCAGAAGAATAGTGAGGGACACAGGAGTACTCAGGTCACAAAGCTAGCAGGCACATAGTCTTCTTGGGGTTAACTGCCAGATCATACAAGGAATTTCACAGCATAAATTAAACCATAGGGCTCATCTCACATCAAGGAGAGTGGTCAGGGATTTTTCATTCTTTCATGACTTCAAGTGTAGTGAGACTGAATTTCCCTATGGAGAAATATATATGGAAAAATGAACAATCGATAGTGTCATCTCAACTTATAATAACTTTCTGCCATATATCTGTAGCTGTTGATATCTATGCCTCTATTATCTACCTATCCTCTATCTACTGTACCTATCATCTACCTATCATATTTATTTATTATTGATCACCCATCATCTATCATCTTCTATCATCACTATATCTATCATCTATTTTCTATGATTTATTTATCTATCATCTTTTTGTCTATCAGATATCTATGTATCCGTATTCTATTTCATTCATCACCTTACATTCTGCATTTGTTTACTTATCTGTTATTCACTCAGGCTTTCCTTATATGTTACCATACTCACAAATTATTTCCATCCGTTTCTATCTTCCTATATTTATCTTTCTAAATGACATTTTAAAAACCAAGTTGTTTAAAATGTAGCATAGTTATATGTATTTTAGGCCCCCTGATGTAGTAAGCCACAAAAATGAATATTATCATCTCTGGCTTGAGAACACTTTATAGCTTTCCACCCTGTCATATTTAATCACTTGTGTATTTGATTTGCATGGCTTTCTGTCTACTTCTAGTTGCAAAATGAGACTTTTAAAACTTCCAAACTTGGTTTCAAAATTGAACCCTCAAAATTAAATATTCTTCCCATATGCCTCAGTCTTCAAGACAGGAACATGTGCATTGTTTACTGCTCTTTCAGACTATCCTCTCTGCTCTTTGAAATGGCTAGATGTGAGTTGAATTGTATCAGTTGTCCACTGCTGCACAACACTGCAAATCAAGCCACTTCCTAAACTACAGCAATGAACACTTACTTAGTGCTCAGTTTTGCAGGTTAGTGTTTTAATGTGATACATTCCTTATCTATTATTGGATAGCAGATTATCTCCAGACTTAGCAGCTTAAAGCAATGTACCTTTGCCTTGTCACAGTTTCTGTAGTTCAGAAACCAGGTACAGCATAGCAGGGTCCTCTGGTTCTTGATACAGCTGAGGCTACAGCGATGGTATCAACATGGAACTGAGGGTGAAGCCACAGTTTCCAGAACCTTCTGAAATTTTCCAGGAAACACCAGTTCCTTTGTATGTGTGGCACTCACAACACAGAAACTAGCTTCTACCACAGTAACAATAGAGTAAACAAAAACGAAATTTAAGAAAGAACCAAACCTGTTTTGTAACATAATCTTGGAAGAAATATCGTGTCAAGTTTGCTACATTTTGATCACTTGGGAGAATCCACTAGGTCCAGCCCATATCCAAGCAAACAGTGTCACACAAGGGCATAAATTGCACCATCAAAGGAAGCCATGCAGTATGCTATCTACCACAGCCATGTTCAGCTGCTTAGATTCTCCTAGAATTGTCTGGACTCATCATTCCTCTGTGGGACAGCAGGGTATGAAGGAATTCCTTTGTCTCTTTATATTCTGTCCTGGATCCCAGTAGATAGAACAATGCAGCTCACACTTCAGGGGGTCTTCCTTTACAGTCAAATCTTGACACACCTTCTCAAACATGTCCAGACCTGTGTTTTCCTAGGTGGTTCCAAATTCAATCAAGTTAACAGTTGGCAATGAAGCTTAGCCGTTGCAGGTGGTGACATTCTTTGAGCCTTTCCTAAAAATCCTCTTTAAAATTAGCTGAGGTTGTCATAGTGATGGCATAACCGCAAGGAAACAGACACATATCCCAATCCTCAAGAGGGGCATTGTCAGAACTGGCACAATGTGTTCTCGTGGCTCAGGGAATCATTTTGATAAGCCCATGTTCCAGGTTCAATCCTTGATTGGAGAAGTTGTAAGTCCATTGTTCTAAAGGGCCTGAATTTTGAAAAGACAGGAAAAATGGAGCCACTGATGCACTCAAACACATGTCAATATTATCATCTCATTACACCATCTTAAAGCAGTGATCCACCCACCCAATGAGCATTTCCAGTTCATGAATATTCTGTCGTTCATAGCCACTCTGTCAATACCATTTCTGTCAGAATTCATGGAAGGATTGATGTCTGTGTAGATCAGTGCTTCCCAGTGGAAACCACAATGTAATTTTGAAAGAGAAAAATCCTTCATTTGTGTAACAATATCCCTTGAGTTGCTTAGCGTTTGATCTACCGGACTCATGCATATTAATCGCAAATATGCTATGGTTTGGAAATTACCCAGCTGAGTGAGAAATCAAAGATAAGCAAGTGGAGAGATCTGTAATGGTTCATGTGACATCAGTATGAACTAATTTAACATACATATAGATGTGCACATGCAGACATTTTATGTATATAGTTATGAAAAGTATATAAATCTGTATATAACACATAAACTATATAATATACATGTATTAGAATATACTAGAAGAAATACCATCTAACTAGAAATAAGCACACCTAGCATCCAGATATTGGTTTCTATTTTTATTCTCCAATAAAAAGAATTAAAGTTCCCAGGGAAATTACTGATGTGAATGTGGGACAAGAAAAATAAAAGATGAACCTAGTTTATATTTTAGTATAAAAACCTAAGAGCTGAGGCTAAAGAAATGGCTCAACAGTTAACAGGACTCATCTTTTCAGAGGACTGGATTTCAGCTCTCAAGCACACGTTAGACAGTTCACAGTTGCCAATAGCTCCAGCTCTAGGGGAACTGACACCATCTTATGACCTCTACAGGGATGTATAAATACACACACACACACACACACACACACACACACACACACACACACACACATACACACACACACACATACACACATGTGTGTGTGTGTAATTTAGGTAGCTTTTCTATAGCCAGTACGAATCCCTGTGTTTTAAGCACAAAGACTATACCTAATGACTTAAACCTAGAGAGTACAACATGGAGAAGGAAAGAAAAATGTACATTTTCAGTGGAGAAATCTGACAAAATGAATTTGAATAAGTTATTAAGGTCAGTTTAACCAATGATAAGCAAGCTGATGAGATTCACCATTGATGTAAGGCAACCACCATTGTTGTAATGTGAGCACCATGGTTGTAATGTGGGCACTCTTATTGGTTTGCTTTATTTAAAATAGATTTATCTCATACAATATATTCTTATTACAGTTTCCCCTATCCCAAATATTCCCACCTCCCCTCCCTCCCAAATCTATACCCCTTTTCTCTCTCTCTAATTAGAAAACAAGCAAGTGTCTAAAAAATAACAAACAAAATAAAAGATAAAATAAAAGCAAACCAACTGAGATGCGATTAAAAAAACAGAAGAAAAAGAGCCAACAAAAAAGCACAAGAACCCCATATAAGCACAGAGACATGTACATTCATAAACAGAGAAGTTTCATAAAAACACAAAACCAAAAATTATAATGTATACACAAAAGATCTGTATGGTAAACAGGTAGATAGATAGGTAGGTAGGTAGGTGGATGGATGGATGAATAGATGGACGAATGGATGGATGGATGGATGGATGGATGGATGGATGGATGGATGGATGGATGGATGAGTAGGTAAGTAGGTAGGTAGATAGAAGATAGATAGATAGATAGATAGATAGATAGATAGATAGATAGATAGATAGACAGATAGAGAGTAAATAATTCCATGACTCAGCATTCTGAGACAAAGAACCTCTAAAAATGTCATTCAGTTTGTGTTTGCCATCCACTGTTCAACAAAGGGCCTACACTTAACATTGACTGTGTACCCAATGAGACTGTTGGAGAAAACTAATATTTCCTTTGTGAGTGGTTATTAATTGAAGTTAGCTTCTTAGTTAGGGGTGGGGGAGTGTCTGCTTCTCCTCTCAGAGCTGGGACCCCATCTGGATAAGAGCTGTGTGGGCACTGTGCATGCTGCCTCATTCTCGGTGAGTTCATTCATATGCCAGCCCTGTTCTGTATAGATCTTGATTCCTTGATGTCCTCCACCACCTCTGGCTCTTAAAATCTTTCTGCCTCCTTTTCCTCCAGGTTTCTGGAGCCCTTAATGGGGGCGGGGGGGATTTTATAGGGAATACTCCATTTAGAGAATACTCTAAAATACTCATTTAGAGCTGAGTATTCCAAGGTATCTCCTCCTCTATACATTATCCAGTTGTGGGTCTCTGTATTTATTGCCATCTGCTGCAGGAGGGAGCTTCTCTAATAATGGCTGAGCAAGACACTGATATGTGAGTATAGCAGAATGCCAGTAGAAGTCATTTTATAGCTGTGTTCCTTTTTCAAAACATTAGTATTTGTTTCTCCTAAGTCCCCAGCCTATCTAGTCTCAGGTTCTTGGCCTACAAAGCAGTGCCAAGGATGGATACAATCTCATGGAATGGATCTTAAATACAATTAGGTGCTGGTTGGTTGCTCCCAGAAGCATTGTGCTACCATTGCTCCAGCATATCTTGTAGTTTTTTACTATTATATATCAAAGGATTTGTATCTGAGTTGGTGTTTACCTTTCTCCTTAGTAGCATGCACAATACCTTCCAGTATCATAACCACTATTCAAAAGGCTCCAGGAAGGGATGAGCTTGACCTCTTCATATTCAATGAGATGTATAAGTGTTGTCTTAGTAATAGACTATTACCATCAGTTTATGGAGGGCAACCAATAGTCTGGCAATAGCCTGGGTTGTTTACAGGAGTTTCCATAGGGCCTAAATTGCCAATAATTTGATTCGATGTAACCCATTCCTGAAATTGGAGGTTTCATTTGGTAACAAGAGATGCCTAGTTGGGGCTTTTTATCTCCCATTATTTGATGATTCCATTTGTATTTCTTTCATATATGTATATATTTTAGGAAATTTCTACTGTATTAGGTTTCCTTACAACCCCTCACATAGCCCTTAGTTATGGCTATCCCTCCCTGAATTTCCCTCCCTTATTTCCTCTTCCCTCTGCCCTCTGCATCTGATCCTCCAATTCTAGTCCCCCAACTCACATACATCCACAACTATCTATTCTACTTCCCCCTCCTAGAAAGATCCATATCCCTCTATTCCCCTATTCTATACTCAACTACTGTGGTTGTATGGATTATAATCTGCTTATCAAATACTTAAAAATTAAAATCTACACATAAATAAATACATAGCACCTTTGTATTTTGGGGTCTGGATTACCTCATGGAAGATGATTTCTTTTATAGTTCTATCCATTTATCTTTGAATTTTGTGATTTCATTTTAAATAGCAGAGAAATAATCCATTGTACAAGCATATCAAAAGGTATATCCAATTCCCATTGACAGATATATATATATGCTATTTCGAATTTCTGGCCTTTTAAGAGAGTATCAATAAACATGGTTGAGCAAATGTCTCTGAAGTAGGATGTAGAGACCTTTGGATATAATGCCCAAGACAGATATAGTTGGATCTTGAGGTAGATCTATTCTCAGCTTCCTAAGGAACTACTACACTGATTTCCATCATGGTTATACAAGTTTGCACTCCCATTAGCAATAGATGAGTGTTTCCCTTTCTCCATATCCTCACCAGCATGAGATGTCATGTACTTTATTAATATTGAGCATTCTCATTGATGTGAGATGAAATCTCAAAGTGGTTTTGGTTTGCATTTCACCAAGATTAAGGATGTTGAAAATTTCTTTAAGGTTTCTCATCCATTGTGCTTTATCTTTTGAGAATTCTGTTTCAATCTTTACCCCAATCAAAATTCTTCACAGAAATGGAAAAAACAATTTTCAGCTTTATACAGAAACACAAAAATCCAGGATAGTTACAACACTCATTAATAATAAAAGTACTGCTGGAGTTATCACCATCTCTGATCTCAAATTGTGCTACAAGCGCTATCGTAATAAAAACATCATGATATTGTCCTAAAAACAGACATGTTGATCATCGGAATCAAATTGACATTCCAAACGTAAGTCCACATATCAATGAAAATCTGATCTATGATAAAGAATTTTTGCATCCATGTTCAGGAGGGAAACTTGTCTCTAATTTTCTTTCTTTGGGGGGTTTTATATGGTTTAGGTATCAGAGTAATGGTGGCCTCATAAAAAGAATTGGGCAATATTAATTCTGTTCCATTTTGTGGAATAATTTAAGAAGTATTGGCATTAATTCTTTTTGAAAGTCTGGCAAAATTATATGCTAAAACTGTCTTGCCCTGCCCCCACCCAGGTTGGGAGACTTTTAATTATTTTTTTCTATTTCACAAGTGTTTATAGATCTATTTAAATTGCCTTTCTGAACTTCAGTCAACTTTTGTATTGCTGTATACCAAGAAAATTTCCAATTTAGTTTATATTTTCTAATTTAGTGGGTACAGGTTTTTAAAGTACATCTTCATGATTCTCTGAATTTCCTCAGTGTCTGCTATTATGCCCCCCACTTTTCCCCTAATTTGACTAATTTGGATCATCTCTCTGCCTTTTGTTTAATTGGGCTGAGGGTTTGTCAGTCTTATTGATTTTCGCAAAGAC
This sequence comes from Peromyscus californicus insignis, assembly GCF_007827085.1. NCBI lineage: Eukaryota > Metazoa > Chordata > Mammalia > Rodentia > Cricetidae > Peromyscus > Peromyscus californicus. The sequence continues at coordinate 113,804,189 of NW_026294595.1, forward strand.
ACAACACTTTGTTCTCTTTGTTTCATTGATTCTTTATAGCGTGTGTGTGTGTGTGTGTGTGTGTGTGTGTGTGTGTGTGTGTGTGTGTGTGTGTATGTTACCATTTTATTGACTTCATTACTGAATTTGGTTAATTATTTTGGGGGGGTGTTATTTCTTCCTTTTGTTCAAGAACTTTAAGGTGGTTTATTAACTTACTAGTATGAGCTCTCTCCAATTATCTAAGTAGGCACTTAGGGCTATTTACTTGTGTCTTAGAACTGCTTTCAATGTGTCCCATAAGTTTGAGTATATTGTGTTTCCTTTTCATTAAATTTTAGAATATTTTTTAAATTTCTTTCCTCATTCCTGTCTTGATCCATTTTCCATCATTAGTAGGTTGTTCAGTTTCCATGGGTTTGTAGGCTTTCTGTGGTTTCTATTGTTGATATCCAGCTTTAATCCATGTTCAATTCGAATGCAGGGAGTTAGTTAAATTTTCTTGTATTTGTTGAGCCTTGCTTTGTGTCCATGTATGTGGTCAGTTTTGGAGAAAGTTCCATGAGCTACGAAGAAGGTATATTCTTTTGTGTTTGGGTGGAATTTTCTGTAAACAATGTTAGGTCCATGTTATGACATAATTTGGGTCTAGCATTTCTCAGTTTAGTTATTGCTTAGATGACACTTCGATTGGAGAGAGTAGTGCAACCCACCATCACTGTGTCAGTGTCAGCAGTAACACACTAGGATTTTAGCTGTAGTAGTGTTCCTTTTATGAACTTGGGTGCCCTTGTGTTTGGTGCACAGATGCTGAGATATGTAATATCCTCTCTATGAATTTTCCTTTGATGAGCTTGTAGTGACCTTTCCTATCTCTTTTGAATAGTTTTGGTTTGAAGTCTATTTTGTTAGATATTAAAATGGCTACATAGGCCTGCTCCTTAGGTCCACTTGCTTGGAAAATCTCTTTTTCACCTTTTTACCCTGAGAGGATGTCTATTTTGAGGTTAAGATATGTTTCTTGAATGCAGCAGAGGGATGATGTGTAGCTAGAGTTTTCCTGCCTGGCCCACAGTCAGGACAAATCTCTGTCACCCGCCAGTCCCACAGCCGCTCAGACCCAACCAAGTAAACACAGAGACTTATATTGCTTACAAAACTGTATGGCCATGGCAGGCTTCTTGCTAACTGTTCTTATATCTTCAATTAATCCATTTCTATAAATCTATACCTTGCCACGTGGCTCATGACTAAGGGCATCTTCACATGCTGCTTGTCATGGCGGAGGTTGGCAGTGTCTCTCTCCGCCTTCCTATTCTCTCAATTCTCCTCTCTGTTAGTCCCGCCTATACTTCCTGCCTGGCCACTGGCCAATCAGTATTTTATTTATTGACCAATCAGAGTACATACAGACCATCCCACAGCAGGGATGGATCCTGTTTTTTATTCCAGTTTGTTAGTCTGTAGCTTTGTATTGGGGGACTGAGACCATTGATACTGAGAGTTATCAATGTGCAGAGTTTATTGATTCTTGTTATTTTGATGTTATGATGTAGGATTTTCCCCCCTCTTCTGATTTGATGGTCTGAGATTATTTATTCCTTGTGTTTTCTTGGATATGGTTAACCTCTTCAGGTTAAAGTTTTCCATATAGAACCTTCTGTAGAACTGTATTTGTAGATAAATACTGCTTAAATTTGGTTTTATCATGAAATGTTTTTCTTTCTTCATTTATTGTGATTGAAAATTTTACTGAATATAGTAGTCTGGGCTGGCATGCATGGTCTCTCAGAGCATGTAGAACATCTACCCCAGCCTTTCTGGTTTTAGTCAGAAAAGTCAGATATCATGCCAGTAGGTCTGCCTTTATGTATTCCTTGGTCATTTCCCTTGCAGCTTTTTATAGTCTTAGTTTGTTCTGCACATTTAGTGTTTTGATTATTGTATGTCTTGGCAAATTACCTTTGTAATGCAGTCTATTTGGTGTTCTGTATGTTTCTTGTACTTATGTAGGCACCTCTTTCTGTAGATTGGGTATATTTTCTGATTTTTTAAAAATATTTTCTATGTCTTTGACTTGCATTTCTTCTTCCTCTGTTCCCGTTATTTATAGTTTTTTGTTTTTCTTTTCATAATGTCCCAGATTTCCTGGGTGCTTTGTTCTTGGACTTTTTCAGAATTAACATTTTCATTGACTGAAGTATCAATTCCTTCTGTCTGGTCTTCAATGTCTGTGATTCTTCCATCTCTTGTTTTCTGTTGGTGAAGCTTACCTCTGAGGTTTTTGTTTGACTACCTAAAATTTTCATTTCTAGTTTTACTTCAGTTTGTGTTTTCTTTTTCTTTTTGGTTGTTTTCTATTTTTTGTTTTCTTTTTTTCAAGACATGGTTTATTTGTGTAGCCCTAGCTATCCTGGAACTATCCCTGTAGACATGACCGCCCTCAAACTCACAGAGATCTCCCTGCTTCTGGCTCCTGGGTCCTGGGATTAAAGGTGTATGCCACCACTGCCCTGGCTCAGTTTGGGTTTTCTTTAGTAACTGTTTCTATTTTCATGTCTTCAACTGTCTTCTTATCATTCCACTGTTTGTGTCTTCATTAATGACTTTATTCATATCCTCCTTAGGGTCCTTAAATATATTCATAATAGCTGTTTTGGAGTCCTTGCCTTGTGCTTCAGCTACATTGCATTTATCAGGACCTACTGTAGTAGGGTTGCCGTGTTCTGGTAGAGACATTGTCCTGGCTATAATTGATTTTTTTTCCACACTGGTGTCTAGTAGGCATATGGGTTTAGGATGATTGTAATTCTAAGGGTTGATATCTGGTCTTATTTTTGTTGGGTGAGTGTTCTCCTCCTTGCTTTCAATTTTCCTCTCTTGAACTTAGGAGAGTATGGTGGCTCTTGGTTACCTGGTAGGGAGTACATTTAAGGCCCTGCCACAAGTGGACTCGGGGGTTCTGGACAGTAAGTTTTTCTAGGTCTTGGTAGCTGACATGAAGGAATGTTGATGGTGTAGAAGGGGGTGGCTAAGAGGGTCTACAAGAGGGAAAATTATCTGGCTCTGCCTTGAGTATTTTCCAAGTCTCCCGGGAATATATGTGGAGAGGGAAGACAAACTCATACAGGTGATCTGCTATAGGGCTGAGGATGACCTTGGAGGACTAGAGAACAGGAAGGAAGGTAAAGATTCCTGTGCTGGTTTGAATGAGAATGGTCCCCATAGTTTCATATATTTGGATGCCTAGTCATCAATGAGTGGAACTACTTGAGGAGAATTAGGAAGTGAGGTCTCATTGGAGGAAATGTGTCACTGGGGATAGGCTTTGAGGTTTCAAAAGCCCAAGCCTGGTTCAGTGTCTCTCTCTTCCTGCTGCCTGCAAATCTTGATGTAAAACTCTCAGCGACTTCTCCAGCATGTCTACTGGCATGACACCATGATTCCCACCATGATGATAAATGACTAACCCTCTGAAATTGTAAGTAAGCTCCAATTAAATGATTTCTTTAATAAAAGTTGCCATGGTTATGGTGTCTCTTCATAGTGTCGAAAACTAAGATAATTCCCTTACCTGATTCCCAGGCTTCATAGCCAGTGGGTTCCCTAAGTAGAGAGTGCTTCCAGGTTTTAGAGGCTAACACAAAGGAATGGAGTGAGGGAGGAAGGCTAAGTGAGAAGATCTGTGGAACCCCCTGGGAATAGAGGCAGAGAGAAAGGAGATGACCTACCAGGTGTTCTGCTATAGGACTAGAGATAAGATTGAAAAATTGGAATTGAAAGATATGAAGGAGAATGAAGATCGCCTACCTAATTCCTAGGCTGGCATGGCCAGTGTGCACATACCATTATTGTAATATAAGCACCATTGATAAAATGTGACACCATGGATATAATATAAGAGAGGAGTGCTTGGATAAAGTAGATCTTCTGCCCTCAAACATGGAGTATTATTTTGATCCTCAGTTTCACCTGATTCTACAGCTTTTTGTTTCAGTGAGCAACCAGGAATTTTTTTTTTTTTTTTTTGGTTTTTCGAGACAGGGTTTCTCTGTGTAGCTTTGCGCCTTTCCTGGAACTCACTTGGTAGTCTAGGCTGGCCTCGAACTCACAGAGATCCGCCTGGCTCTGCCTCCCGAGTGCTGGGATTAAAGGCGTGCGCCACCACCGCCCGGCAACAACCAGGAATTTTAAGAAGACAATTTGTTCAATTTCCTACCATATTGACCCACCCACTTACATCTTTATTTTATTTTGCCCATATGCCAACTGTGTAGTTGAATTTATTCCCTATATCAACACCAAATAATACTACTTTCATTATAGCTACACACACCATTATGGGACAAATTACCATCATCTCCCACTTGACTAAGTTAGTTTTGTAAACTGCAAGATCTATCCCAAACATCTGTGTCCACTTCAGTCTGTCCTCAACAGAGCTGTGTTCCTTTTCTGCAAGTCTGATTATCTCTTTCTGGTCAGATTGCCCAAGGGTCCCATCTTGTTCAGAGATGAAGCCATGCTTAGAAGCCTATAGATTTGTTTTGGTAAAGTTTTAACTTGATAGTAATGTCAGTATCTCTGCAAGAATTAAAGTGTTCTGACTTACTCTAGCAGATAAAGCACTATACCAAAGCAAGTCACACAGTGGCAAGAGAGCTGATTGGATCAGACCACACTACCAGCTCCCCAATCCCTCAAAACACATCACACCAGCTCCCTCAGTGGCTGTCTCTGGACTGTGCACACAGTGCAGTTGTTCATCTCTGTTCAGGCTGGGTGCCTCTCATTGCTTCAATGTTAATACTCCATGACATTTTCTACATGTTCACCCTGTCCAATCACATCAGCCTTTTTTGATGCTTCTTGAATGACAACTACCCACATACATTTCTCTATATATTTTCTACAAAGTTGACTCCTCCCTGCTTTGGGTCTTTGTTTAAAATGCCACATTTTCAATGAGAAAAATTTCACTAGCTCCCTATTTCATACTGTACTCATTTCTTTTCTACTACCTACCAGATTCCTGCTTATTTTCTTTACAACAGTAGCCATCTAATATGGAATATTTCATTTGTTGTATATGAACCCCAAACCTAAAGAAATGTTTCACATGAAAAAGAACTTTCATTGTTAGCTCTGTGGCCCCAAGACCTAGAGTTCTAACTGAAACACATTGCAATCATTCAAGCATTGTGCCATAGATGGAAAAGTTTTAATGGCATAAGGATTATGGTAATTTTTTCCTCTGGCTCAGTTCTCCTCCAATAGGAAGCAAAATTTCTTTCCTTCCTAGTGTCCAGTTTCATCTGAATATATTTTCTTGAGCTTTTCCAAATCCTTATTTCTTATCTGTCATAAATATTCACTTCACATATTTTCTTGTCTCCTAAAGAGAATATCTTGGTCTAGCTTGATTCCCCAAATATTCCATCAAATAAACATTTAATCAGCAAATAATGAAGATAGAAAAATTTATTTTTTAATCTCAACACATACATGTATATGTGGCATTAACTGTCCAAAGACACTAAGAAGTACAAGAAAATGATATTTGAAGATGATTTCAAAATGGCAAAGTAGCCTAAGTGAGTAATACATACAGAAATTGTTTCTGTTGATATAATAATTAAACATATAGCAAAACTAATTGCTTTAATAAGCATTTAACCAAAATAAAGCAGTTTTAAAGAGGAAAAATGCATGCTCCTTCCTAACAGGATTAATTGTGCTTTCTCCATGGCTATAAAATGTTAAATAGAATTGTGAGCTCCCTACTATCTATGGCAAATATTTTATTTTCTTACCAAGTACTATAGTGTTATTTTCATAGCAATATCTCATGGCTACACAATTTTGGCTTAACTTTATTGATCTCTTTCTATATTTACAATGAAACAAATCCATTTTTTATAGAAATATGTCATCCGATGCTCATTGTTTGAGCTCAGCTGGAAAATTAAAAGAGAAACTGAATTTTGAGGAGAGAACAACACCACCATTTGGGATGCTGTGGGAACATGTCTCAAACATACAAGGCTGGACCAATTAGATTTCAAACTCTGAGCTGTATTGACCTCAAGTTGAGGTCTAGAAATAACACAGGAGAGTTTGAGAGATGGTCAATGTGAGACTAGAAGTGGTGGTTACCATATTTGTTGCATGCCTGTGCCATTATTTCTAAGAGTTAGGATGGCAAATTTTAAAAGCTATTTCTGTTTCAAAAATACAGTGCTGTCAGAGCAGTGCAAAGCATACAAGGAAGAAAACTATTACCTCCACACCAACTCTGGAAAATGGTGATTCCTTGGCTTGCATCAGTTACAAACATGTACAATGGTAATAAAGCCCACAAACAGCTGGTTTCTATATACTAGATATTAGATTGTTCAATGTGTTTGACATTTTGATTGGTGTCAACTTACTTCAGTGAGACCTTCGTCCTTAAAAGCTCTATGCATATTCACAGAGGATTTCTTGAGGCCATGGAAGTAGCAAAATATGTTAGTTGTCTTTTTGGGGGGGTGTTTGTTTATTGTTAATTATCTTAAGAAACATATTCTCAAAGGGGGAAAAGGGTTATCTACTAATGGGATTACATAGATGTCCTGTTTTATCTTATCCAGCAACTCTTCATACTGACTGCCACTCTGAAAAACAGGTTAAATCTCTTCCCTTCCTTCCTCTCTTTACCTCTATTATTCCTATCTTTCTATCAGTCTCTCTCTCTCTCTCTCTTTCTTTCTTTCAATAAATTAATCTGCTGATTGTACTTTTTGCTCCAAGGGCAGAGACAAACACAGAGTATGTAGTCATTAGAAAAATCACAGAAAATCATCAAAAACTCAAATCCAACTCTTCAGCTCTTATTCCTCTGGCTAGACTACTTTCTTTACAGTCTTCTCTCCTTTCTGCTGAGGTGATGGAATTTGTCAGGGCTGCCTGCCTCCTCTTCTAACAGACACACAAATCTGGTTAACATCAATGTCAGTGGAAATTGGGGATGTCACTATATTTCCTAAAGGTTATCTTTACTGAGTTAGAAAGTGGTGCATACAACATCTCCTGGGAGATGTCATAATGATCCCTACCATAGTTTCTAAGGAATCTCACAATCCTTCTTAAATTAGATATAACCTTACCATTCTTACACTTTTTTTAACCAAGGCATTCTTTCCACAGAAGAATACTTCTGTCTTTGGTGAATGGACCAGAAACCAAAGGATAATATAAGAGAAAGGCTTTTACTCATAACAAGATGAGTAACAGAGTGTCTTGAGCAGAGGAAAGCACACTCAGGATTTCTCAGGCCCACCTCACTGCTTCCTGAGACATGACAAGAGTGAAGGTGAGCTAGAAGGCTTATACACTAAGACAGGTGAGCAATCACATATTGTATCCAGGTGATAAAGGTGAGAATGATAAGAAGGGACCCATTTCCAGATGTTATTAGAAGACAGCACTTCCCAAGCTTGTACATGGCTGAACACAGGGTATAAGAGAGCTGACACATCGATTCCAGTTCCTTTCTTAGTTGCAGAAAATGGAAGATTCTCTGCTGAACAAATTTAAGTATTGTGCCATAATTGGAGACTGTTGGAGGAGAATTATAAACTTCAAAAATAACAAATTAATATTCAGTAAAGCCACAACATTTTCTATCCCCGCCTCTGTTTCCCCTTGAATGTAAGTTAACCCAATCCTTTGCTTCTGAAATCAGGCTGTTCATCAGAACTTAAAAGGTAGATTTAAGTTCACCATGGTTCTTCCAAACTAATGACATAAATAAATTCCCAGTTGGATCAAGGTGATGGTGTTCTCAAATCCCTGCAGGTAATAAAAGTGTGGAGCAAAAGTAGATGATCATAGGCTCATGGTACTGGTGGTTTCTGTGTATGAAAAATGTTATGCAGGCATTTATTGTGAGATAAGAATTCCATCTTTCAAGGAAGTTTGTGAAAACATGTGATGTTATAAGAGGAGGAGAAGCATTCCATTCTGTAGCAAAGCTTATTAAGTTCAGGAAGTAAACAACTTAGTATCTTCAGGAAGTCCCTGAAATTGAGTAGTTACATGAAGCCCTTTCATCTGAAGCCTATATAAACAGTTAGGACAACTGAGAGAACTGGAGGACACTGCCCAACATTTAAGCAGCTCAACAGTTTGGAGGGGGTCCTTTCCAAGAAGCATAATTTGTCTGACAGATTTCTACACAGTTTGATTGGGTCTTGTTTCCTTAGGAAGCTCAGTTGATCTAAGAGCAACTACCCTGACTTTTTTTTTTTAACCTGAGTTCTGGTGCTTGGGATCATGTTGTGATACTTGCAAGGCAAACACTTTAGTAATGAATCCATCTACCTAATCCTCTGGTCCTTTGCTTTTGTACAACTACAAGATCTTAGAGAGAGGGGAAGTGGTATGTATTGTAGGTGTATGGGTAGACTATGCAGAAGTGGGGGGGGGGGCACGTGCGCACGCATGTGTTTACACAGGGCTCTCCTGTTTATCTAAACTGGCATATTTGTGTATGCATTTCATTGAAAGAGGTTTAAAGATATCTCTAGTTGCCCTCTAAGAATACTGCACTTTTCCTAGCTACACTCTTCCTTCCTTCTTTCCTTCTCTCTGTCCCTTTGTCTCATCCCTTTCATTCCTTCCTGTGGAGTTCCTGGTGTTTTCAGATTAGCTTAAACTGTTGCTACTGTTGGGGTCTGGGCTATGAAAGAAATTCTGAAGTGTTGAATAGTCTCCAGGAACTCAATAATAAATCATTGTCATAGATCTTCAGACTACAACAAAACAAAGTCAGGTTCTGTGACAGGATGCCGAGACATTTTGAATACTATCTACCTGAAAAGGAAAATATGCACAACAAGAGCCTTTAATGACTCTGAGATACCACCTTACACCTGTCAGAATGGCAGTAATCAAAATCACTAATGACAGTCTATGTTGGAGAGGATGCGGAGCAAAGGGAACACTTCTCCGCTGTTGGTGGGAATGCAAACTTGCACAACCACTGTGGAAATCAGTATGGTGGTTTCTCAGAAAATTGGGAATTGATCTACCTCAAGACCCAGCCATACCAGTCTTGGGCATATAGCCAAGGAATGATCAATCATACCACAAAGATACATGTAGCATGAATCTTAGAAGTTCTTATTAATAAAATCAAACCTGAGCCAGGTATTGGGTTGAACACTGGAAGATCAGAGAGACAGAACAAGCCACAGCTAACCTCACCTGGCCAACTTCTTAGCTGATCTTGTTTCCTCAGACTGGAAGCTTCTGTGTCCTCATCCCAATGGCTGTCAGCTGAACTGCTGCTCGAAAGCCTGAAGCTTAACCAGCTAAAAGCTTAACCAGTCAAATGCTTCTAGTTCCTGGTCCTCATGCCTTATATATCTTTCTGCCTTCTACCATCATTCCCTGAGATTAAAGACTCACTCCCTGGGATTAAAGGCGTGTGTCACCATGCCTGGCTCTTTCCAATGTGGCCTTGAACTCACAGGGATTCTCCCTCGGGAATGCTAGGATTAAAGGCGTGAGTGCCACCATTTTCTAGCCTCTGTATCTAGTGGCTGTCTGTTCTCTGACCCCAGATAAGTTTATTAGGATGCACAATATTTTGGGAAACACAATACCACCACAGATACATGCTCAACTATGTTCATAGCAGCACTATTTGTAATAGCCAGAAACTGGAAATAACCTAGATGCCCATCAACTGAAGAATGGATTAAGAAAATGTGGTACATATACACAATGGAGTACTTCTCAGCAGAGAAAAACAATGACAGCATAAAATTTGCAGGCAAATGAATAGAACTAGAAAATATCATCCTGAGTGAGGTAACCCAAACCCAGAAGGACAAACATGGTGAGGACACACTCATACGTGGATTCTAGATGTAAAGCAAAGAGCAATCAGACTGCAACCCACAGAACCAGGGAGGCTATATGGCAGGGGGGACCCTGGGATGACTGTGGCTTAGAATAATTTTGGTTTTACTCAAAAATAAATAAATAAATCAACAACCAAAAGAACATCATGTGTCTCCAGAAACATAGCAGATGTCTGGAAAGGAACTTGGCAATTCTGAATTTACTAATAACAATGTCCATATTCTTGCAGTTTTGTTTGTATACACAAGAAGAAGATCTCATCCATCCCTATAGCTAAGAGAGTATGCCTTGACCTTCAGTTGTGTGACACTCTTTGTGGCAAGAACTGAATAAACATCTACTCATCAGAAAACAGATGAAAGAATAAAGTTAAGATACCACCAATGTTCAACACAGTGAACCAAAGAGTTTTATTATGGTTGCCTACAGGAGTATTGGTGAGGGGCTACTTAGAGGAGCAGAAATGACTTAAAGACAGCTACATCACCAAAGACCTGTCTCAGTGTGGGTGACAGTTCATGGCAGCCACCTAAAAAGGGCACTCCAAATTGTTGATGGAAATTGTTGGACAGTACACTCCAGGTTTCAATAATATTGAATTTGGGACCACAATTCCAGGATACAAAGTTTTGAAAGACTGACTATATATAAACCAGAACAGTCTTGTCACACCCTTCTCATCACCTTTCCATAAATATCATGGTTTACTCATACCACACATTTGGTATCTTTGCTTAATTTTAGTATACCAAAAGAACTGATTATTTTGCTGGAGAAAGAATTATAGTTAACTAGATTTTTGATTAATTTTGAGACTTTATGTGTGAGGGGCCCAAGATGGAAAGGTGCTAGAACACAGGAGTCCTTCCAAATCTTTCTGAAGATACATTATTTAGGCACCAATATTTCCTGTTCGTCTATCAAGCCACCATTGAATGAAGGATAGATGAAAGGACAGAAGGTGTCACAAGGGACAGATTTATCTAAGCCATGCCTATTAATTCAGACCTGAGGAACAGTCCTGAGGTGACTGATTCCTCTGCTAGATGGAACAGATGCTATCTGTGCCCTTGACTGTCACTGTACAGGAACTCAGTTTTCACAGCCAGAACCTGAATTTCATTGCCTGAAGACTTTCCACAGACTAAGACATTCACTTTTTAAACTCTTGTAGCATCTTTAATTTCTAACTCCTATCAGCATCAAGCATCCCTGGAACTGGGACTGATGGGAATGGCTTTTCTGCATTATTAGTGGGGTAATTCTGAGGCATATTCTACATTGAGCTTTGAGACATATCCCCATTGAGAAGGGAACACAGTTGCCTACCACTGGTGACACATAGTATTTTGGCTGCTGTTTTTTCCCAGCCTCTCATTCCCATCACCATACCAATATTTTTTGCCTCTCACATAAACTATTTACATTGAAATCCTTACTGAAATCCAGCCTTTGAGACATCCAGAAAGGGTAACCTCTATAGCTCCAAGCTACAATATATGAACAGAGGTCAAGTTAGAGAAAACTAGAGATATGAATGTATTTGCAAAACTTGTGCAAGCTATATAATTCATCTCGATGATGACCAGGGAAATTTGCCTGTCTGCTAGAGAAGGGACCAGAGTGACCATGTAAAGGGAAAACAGATGCACCCAGCCTGCGGCCTCACACATCTGCTGGATGAGCAACGACTATAATTTTCCAGGAGGAGACAATAAAGAAATCCACATAAAACTTTTTATTGTGTAAGTGACACTAGTTATTATAGTCAGCAATCAGAAAGCTACCCTGAGGACAGAACTTTTCTGCCTATTAATGTAGAGAGAATGGCTAGCCTGCTTCCCAAGTCTCCAAATGTAACATTAGAGATGTTAGGATCCATTCCAAAAAGAGTTATACGACCAGCAAAATACAAGAAAGATGTGTATTACAGGAAAGATAATAAAATAAAGTCTAAGCATTTCAGAGCTCTTGGGGCAAATTGAATCCAGGGGAATTGAAAAATAAAAGGCTTGGGGAAAATACAATCTGTGTAACAGATGATGAGACAATAATATGTATCTCCATTTTATGAAGGGTGAGTTCTTTTAGACCCAAATTTGTAATTGAGGCATTTCCAAATATATAAGACATTATTTTATAAAAACTATGGTTTAACTATTAATCACCAGGTCATACTGTAAAGGTTTTCTATTCAGTGTGACAGTAGCCAACAAGTGAGTATAAATGATAGACAAATCCCTAGGTGAAGCTATCAATATCCTTTTCCACCTGAACCTATCTTCTAACTTTCCTGTGGTACTGATGTGGGCCCTGTAGTGTTAGCATCTGTGGAAGCACACTGTTGTTTTTCAATTATCCCTAAACTACACTTAGACACAGGTCTATGGGATCTGCACTAGCACCATAATATATGAGAGCTTGAAAAGACTTAGGGTCACATGTACTGTACTATCATCATTAGAGTTGTGTGTGTGTGTGTGTGTGTGTGTGTGTGTGTGTGTGTGGTATGTTGAGACAAGGTTAACAATTAACACTGCTGTGGTATATTATTTGGATAGGCCAGTTCAAGTCTTGAAACAAAAACTTTCATCTGCTTCTAACCTCATCTCCCATGCCCTGATATTAAATATAGTGAAACTTACATCTTGTTTTCATTGCTACCTAATCAGTGGAGACAATAAATAGTGTATCATATAGGGCCCAGGGTGTGGCCACCTATTAGTTTTAACCACTAGCATGCAGTGGAGGTATTTTTAGATGGTAAAGTCAGAAATATATTTAGATCGGTGAGCCTGAGCCATAGAGTCTCCTCTACAATTCTGGTGATTATTGTGCAAATATCCATAAATAACACATAAATAATGGGCACAGCTGTGTTGTAATAAAACTTTATTTATAAAATCAAAAGCTCACTATAAGTGGGATTCATCCACTCATCATCAGTGTACAAAGCACATAGAAGACCAGGATCTTGTGGGAGATATTTCCAGGGCCACTTCCTCCTCATTCTGTGGGTTAGACCACATGTATGTGCCTAACTACGAAGGACTGTGGGAAATATACTGTAAAGGGAAGGGGAGAAAGGATTTGTTAGTTTTGACATTCTGTTTTGTCTAACTGAGAACTGAAGACCTTTTAAAATACAATGACTATAGAAAAGATCTTATGAGAGTCTAAGCAATTAATTTAAAATGTCGTGATGATATGATTCCTCTAGGAATTAGAATCTATTCTAAATCTACAAAGTTTTTTTTTCCTGCAAATGTCAGAGAAGCATTGTCTAAACAAGTTAATTAAAACAACTATTTTCTTGAACTTGAGACTACTCATCCTCCCAGGTGGATGAAGTGTATAATTATCAATTGGGAATTAAATGGTTTCTACTGAGCTTCTGTTGATAAACAATTTGCTAACTAATTCATGATTTATACACAGGAGTGATACATCTCTATTTTTAAAAGTTCATAATTGTATACTGAACAATGGTCTTTGCCCAATTGCTACCAAATTAATGAGATTTTATATATCCACAAACTTTATTAACAAGCCAAGTTTTATTTTCCTAATACTGCTTTAGAGGTAAATATTTTTCAACCTAGAGTTTTTCTTGATTAAATGTAGCAATAGAAAAGAGTAGCTTTTCTTCAACCATTCAGTGTCTATAAGGTAATTATATTTAGCAGCATTAACAGATCCAAAGTGCTAAACAGAAATAGATTAAATTTCATCAAACATTCTTACCACAAGAGAAATGTAAAGATAAATGTATCCACTGTAATTTTTCTGAGACTTGCTTTGGTTCAGAATTAGTAAAAGTCAGAGAAGTAAAATCTAAAACTCTTGTCTTCATTTTTCAACCTTCAATCCTTATAACAAACCAGAGCTGTGCAGATAAATCTAAAATTTTAATAAGGAAAAGTGAAAAATAAATTGCAGTTGCTTCTGCAGTGCTTCTCTAAGTCACCCTGGAATTTTTGAGGTTTTTGTGACTGATGGAGGAGGGGCATATTGCGTATGTCGTGAAAGATCCTTACTTGAAAGTGAATACTACATTTAAAATTTTATTCCTACTTTATTTTGTTTTGAAAGCTCAATTTTTTTTTGAAATTCCTTTTGCCAGTCGTATTAACTTCTGAAAGAAACCCTAGTATCAGCAGAGTTGTGATTCTAAAGTGTAGTACCTGTAAGAATCTGTAGGGATGTGAGCCTAGCCTTTAACGGCTGAGCCATCTCTGTAGGGAGGTTTGTTATACCATTGGCCACCAAGACTCTGGGGTCGAACCTGAAATTCTGCACTTTCAGCATCCTCCCATGTGATATGGATGGTGCTGCTCTCTGATTTCCAACAGCGATCTAAAGAACTCTAAATCAAAGAGTCTCAAATGAGAATCTCACTGAAACTGACTGAACACACAAGAAATGCATAAGCTAGTTAATTCCTGGCTGTCAGTCTGACTGACTTTAGGCAGTGATACTTGAGGTACCAATTTCCTTCTCTTGCTCCTGTGTTGTATATCCGACATGTTCACAGATAGATTGCAGTGCCCCGGACCGTACCTTGTTTTTTTTGTTTGTTTGTTTGTTTTTGTTTTTGTTTTGTTTTTTTTCTAGGCTTTAAAAAAATACTCTCTAACTGTTGAAAATTTTTGTTTCCTTTTATTGACTGTCATTGAGATATATGATTTTATGTGATGTATACTACAATTCTAGAGTTTAATATCCAATCAGTTATGGAAGTGATTTGGGATCCAACTCTGGAAGCAAGAGCCACGGCTGCTTTTCCATATCAAGGCTTTCACCAAAGCTGTGGGAGATTTCTGAGCTTGAGTTTAATTGAAGCCAGGATGACTAGAGGATGAATGACTTTGGGTATCATATTCAGGGATAGCAGCTTCACCTCCCAGACTCAAATAGATGCCTGTAAGGTACATTGTGATTTCCCAGAAAGATTCTGTCTACTTGCCCACTGTAGAAACCAGCTTTGTGGTAAACCGTCTACAGTCCTGCTTTTTCTATATCTCTTTCCTTGCTTCCTTACTATCGTCTGGAATCACTTTCCAAATAAGTCACCAGTTCTCAGACATTTAATCTACATACTGCTGTGGGATGTTCTGTATGGCGAATGTGTTGCTGATTGGTCAATAAGTAAAATACTGACTGGTCATTGGCTAGGTAGGAAGTATAGGCGGGACAAGGAGGAGAATAAAGCTGGGAAGTGGAAGGCTGAGTCAGAGAGACACTGTCAGCTGCCATGATGAGAAACAGCATGTGAAGATGCCGGTAAGCCACGAGCCATGTGGCAAGGTATAGATTAATGGAAATGGATTAATTTGAACTGTAGGAACAGTTAGCAAGAAGCCTGCCATGGCCATACAGTTTGTAAGCAATATAAGTCTCTGTGTTTGCTTGGTTGGGTCTGAGTGGCTGTGGGGCTGGCAGGTGAGAGAGATTTGTCCTGACTGTGGGCCAGGCAGGAAAACTCAAACTACAACATACTAATTTTGTGAGGATATCCAAGAATGACTCCATTTAAAAGATATGGACTGACACTGAAGGGGGAGATGTTTTTCATGGAAAATTGGGAGTTGGGAACAAAAAGAAAACGTTGACAAAATCCTAAGAAGTGGGAATAATTCACTTATGTCAATATAAGCCAGTAACAGTGAGTCCATATTCAGTCAGGATTTGTATCTGTGGGTGAGATGCATGTTATGAAGTAGACAGATGGCTACTGACTGTGGTTGTCAATGTACTGATGTTCCCTTTGGTTTTAGTTACTTTTCTCTCTGATGTGATCAGAATACCTAAGAACAAGCTATTTAAAGAGAGGGGAGGGTTTATTTTGACTGATAGAGAGTGTAGAGTTTATCATCACGGGGAAGCCATGATGACAGAAGCATAAGGAGACTGATCATGTTGGATCCACAGTCAGAAAGCTGAAAAAGATCAATTTGGGGACTCAGATTGTTTTCTTCATTTTATTCTGTCTGGGTCCCCAGCCAACAGAATGTTACCACCTACGGTTAGTGGGGGAGCCTTTCCACCTCAACCCAATTTGGAAATGCCCTCAAATTCATCCTTTCAGGTTTGTCTCCTGCTATTTTAAGTCCTGTCAATTGACAAAATTATCCATCATACCTCTGGACACCATTTTGTCTAAAAATAACTTTAAATACCATGCTTGGCAACCCTCAGCTTCAACAAATATTATAGTATCTCCTTCAAACTTTAGAACTGTGCCATCTCTCCACCCACCTGGAACCAATTTCTCACTTCATTGAGCAGCTCAGCTTTCCATGTTTCTGCTAAATTCTACATTTGAAGGCTGCCTTACCCCATGTTCTATTCGTGAAGGACAAAGTCAAGCTAATGCTGATCAATCGACAGAACACACGACAAGAATTGAGAATTGGTATGAAATATTAATTCACAACCCAGACAAGAAATAACTTCAATATTAAAACTATTTGATGTCTATCAGCCAACTATTTACACAAATATTTCCCAAGGAACTTCTCCCTTTTGAGAGTTACCAACTCACAAATGTCTGCAAGTGGTGTATATCATCTTTTCCTTTGAGTGACAGTGAGCATTAACTTATTAAAGATTCTGATGCATTTACTTGATTCGCATTTTCCTGTCTTAGCTGATTTTAGATGTGTTTGGACTTCTAATTTTTGCTGTCATTGTTTCTTTAGATTGTTTTTATTTTCTGTGATTGTTTTCAGGTAAAACTTGATACTATGTTAATGATTTTGCAGGTTGTGTCCTGACCTGAAAGTGAAATCCCTTTACTCCTATAGACAGGTAGGAAAGTATCTTCAGAAAATTCATCCAGGTGCAGTTGAGGCTTTATTTGTCTCCATGTGGCTATAATGATGTGTTCGATGTGTTCTTTTCTAAGCCTCCCTGGGACTCAGAACAGATTCCCACATTCCCACCCCATCACCCTTGGATATCACTGCATGTTATATCTCTAGAGGCAAGTGACGTTCTGTAAAGATGAGTGGTTTCTGCAGTATCCAGTAGACTCACAATGTGAGTTATAACTTCTTCAATTATCATATCCAACATGCCTGATACTTTGTTTATTGTGGGAGGTTATCTAATGCTGTATGACTTTTCCTGAGGAGGATGTGAACATGTGTTCAGTCTTCCCAGATAGGGCACAAATAACAGACCAAAGAAATGATTTGCCCTCAAGTCTAGCTTAGTGAACATGTGAGTTTATTGCAGGTTACCTGCAGGAACCTGGATGACTAAAAAGCGGCTACACCAATGGGAAGTCAACATTGGTATGGATTTCAGTCTGGAAAAAAAACTTGCACCCCTGGAGTTTGCTGTACAACCTGTAAGTATCTCAGCTGTGTACAAAGTTCCTCCTTCTCTGTGCTTTTATAATCTCAGGAGGGAGCCTTGTAAGTCTTGTAACTTTGTGAGCCTTTTAAGTATCATTTACTTCCTGAAACTTTTAAGCATCCCTCCTCTCTCTAGGAAGGAGTGTTTCAGTTCAGAATAGCTGTACAATACCTAAGAAGTTCAGGTTACTGAATGAATCCCACATAATTGGCGTAGAGTAACTATTGGTAGCCTGTGAAAGTGCTTCTACCATTATGAGGTTAAACATGTATATTTTAGATTATGTATTTACTTTACACATAGGAATTATAATCTGGTGGATAGGACATCCATCATTAAGTGAGGAGATATTGGCATTTGGTAACTGCTTAAAGAGAGTCAGTGTTATTTGAAGATTTGATCCTCAGGAGGTTGACTACATGTTAGATTAACCTCCATTCCCAAAAATGTTTTTGGGGACACAAAAAAAAATGAATTCAATGCAAGGTGTATGGTGGTAGAAAACTCAAAGTTGGATAGGAAAGGATGGGGCTGTGTAGTGGGTGGTTATGGGAGGGTTCGTGGAGGACTGGTGAATATATTGAAGATACATTGTATGAAATTCTTGAAAAATTACCACAAGTTTTTAAAAGAATTATAATACGGTGTGAATTCTAGGTTTGACAGCTGCGATGCTGAAGAACTGCAGAACACGAGTCCACCTGAAGGGTTTGCACATAGGTCAGAACAGACAGTGCAGCAGTGACTTCAAGGGTCCTTTCTAGAAGGTGTGACAGTAATAAATTTGGTATCAGAGGGTAACGTTAGAAAAACAGACAAAATAAATAAATATAAGACCCTTAGTGGCTTTCTCTGATTGTCTTTCTCAAATGGCAGCTATTTATATTTACATGAAATCTTTCTCCTCCTCATTATCATATGCACCACATACTTGTCATAAAATTATCATTTTATATTGTCCTCCCATTCATACCATAGGACAAAAGCTGTATGAGAGCCAGCCCAGACTTGGTTTTGTTCACTCTTGGGGACACACAGAACCCCAAGAAATACTTCTTGAATTTGTGAGTACAAGTGATAAAAAGAATATATTTTTCTAGCAGTAATTATCTTAATCCAGTCTTCTATGTGAACAAGTAAATGAATGTATTTGGCAAATAATTTAAAGATAAGTTTGTTGTTTTCCTTTATTTTTCCTCTTCACAATCTTAAACCTTTTTTTTTGTCACTGCAGGTAATAAGTTGTTGAACATGACTTGGGAATTGCAGTATATGTCTGTGAGTGTATCTAGTGAGTTTGAGATCAATGGAATGAGAATATTTCAGAGAAATTGCCCCTTAACCTCAGTAGAAACCTTGTGTTTCCCAGAGAAAGCAAGTGCTCTATAGAGTTGAACTGTCTATCACAAAGAAAGGTTAATGTTACACAGGGAATTAATGAGTATAAAACAAATTGCATTTTATTTGTACAGTTTGACTCATTCTTCATATACACATTTTTCATTCTTCCTTCTTCGCTGCTAAACCAGTAAAATAAGGATCTCTCTCTCTCTCTGTGTCTCTGTCTCTCTCTGTCTCTCTGTTTCTCTGTCTGTCTGTCTGTCTCTCTCTCTCTCTCAGTGTGTGGTGTGTGTGTGTGTGTGTGTGTGTGTGTGTGTGTGTGTGTGTGTGTGTGTTTTGAAGAATCTTTTAAAATTTATTTATTTAAAAATTTTTTAATTTTACATACCAATCCCAGTTATGCCTCCCTCCACTTCTCCTGCCTCCCCCAACCCAGCTCCACCAATCTCAGCCCCCCATCCACTCCTCAGAGAGGGTAAGACCTCCCTTGAGAAGTCAACAAAGTCTGGCATAGTAAGTTGAGGCAGGACCAAGCTCCCCCCTCCCCCCGTGTCAAGGCTGCAAGCAAGGTACCCCACCCTAGGGAATGTGTTCCAAATAGCCATTTCATGCACCCGGGATAAGTCCTGATGCCACTGCCAGGGACTCTCTAAACAGATCTAGCCACGTAACTGTCACCCACATTCTGAGGACCTTGTCCCATGCATGTTCCCCAGCTGACAGGCCAGAGTCCAGGACCTTTCTTTTTGTGGTCATTCTTTTCAATAAGGCTCACTGCAATTTGCTCACTAAGTGAATTTTGAGGTCTACTTGCATCAATCAGGGTCTGAGCAGGAAAGTAGAACATGTGGCAGGTAATCCAATACAAGAAATTTATTATGGTGTCCAGAGAGATGTTAGAAGTGCTGACCACCTACAAAAGTCAGGCACAGACAGCTTCAAAGGTGTGTGAGCTGCATGCCCGTGTTTAGCTTCCTACTTAGAAGAATGCTCTCCAAATGAATCTCAAAATTCTTCATAATTTTATTTTTCTTTTTTCATTTTATAAGTGAAGGCCAATGGGATGATAAAAGATGCCCAAGACATAAGCAGAAGATATGCAATATGTGTTCACTGGATTCTGCTTATTCCGTTTGCTTGCATTATTTGTCTCATGAAAGTAGAATTTCAGTGAATATAAAGATAGAAAGTTTAGCATGCTGTAGTATAAATTTGAGAAACACTGAGATACCTCATAGCACCACATCTTCTATTCTAATCAGAAACTGCGATGAACCTCAGAAAGAAGCATCATTGGAAGAACGTAAATAATCAAGAACCCTATCCTACTTTTCATGCTAGTGTTAGGTCTCTATAATTGCCAACTCTTTATGATGAAAATGCACACACAGAAGGAAAGAAAATGATAGGGCAACCCACATATCCTCTTCCATTGGTCCTTTCTTGCATATGAGAAAACCAGAAAACATAGTGTGGACATTATGAACCCATATTAAGAAGTATTATGAAAACAGAGTTTATTTAGTATTTCAGTTGTTCTATAAAGAATAAAGTGCATGGAAATACATTATATACACAGTGTATTTCCCCCAAAGGAATCAAATACTATTATATTTTCATTTAAAATTGTAATTACATGATATAAATACATATAATAAAATTATTACAAAACTTCAAATTTTTACTTTCCAACTTGAGAACAATACTAGAAATAATTTTTAATGACAAGAGGAGGGAGGTAGTGAAAGAGAGACAGAGAGACAGAAGGAGAAGCTCTAAAATGATTTATTCCTGTTTTGTGAGCAAGAGACATTGGATTTTCATTTTGTACTGGGCCAGAAAATTATAAGGCAAGGAAGCCAAGATGTAGCATCATTGTGAAGGGTGAAAGTACATGGGGTGAATATAATGTGACTACAGCCCTGGCCAAGGCTAGTAGTCATGCTATGCAGTCTGAAAGGAGTGGCCACCTGTTGGGAACTAAGCCAAGGTACTGAGAACTTGCTGGGAGATGAGGTTGCAGAAGGACTATCTGGAGTAGTAGTGCTTATAGTCTGAAGATATTCATCAGAATTCATGCATTGGAAACTCAATATCAGTAGCTGTGTTGGGAAATAGGCACTGTGGGCAGTGTATAGGTGGTGGCAGGGGGACTCTCCTCTCATAAACAGATTAATGAAATAAGAGGGAGGACAGGGGATATTTTTATCCTTCTACCTTCTTGCATATGAGGATGCAACATCCCTCCTCTCTGGAGGACATAGAGTTCATTGTGTTACTTGGTAGCTAAGAATAGTCCTCTTGAGAAGTTGAGAACTGATCTTGAATGTTTCAGTGTCCAAGATTGTGAAAAATAAGTATCAGTCATTTATAAATGATTTGGTCTGTGTTACTCTTTTATAGTGGCATAAATGATCTTAGATTTCCCCCTCTTGAAATCTCAGTTAATGCCAGAAACCCACCCTGTAGCAAAGAATGCAGAGGAAGCACTGGCTGCCCCTCCTGTTTTCTGAATGGGACTAGATTTAATTTGCTAGGTTCTTTGAGTCATGTACTGAAAATATGGATCCCACAGAAGGGGAAGTAAAGAAAGGGAGATAAATTTCCATTTTTCCTTGTCTATTTTAAGTTTCCAGGCCCCCCACTCTTATACTACCAAGAAGGGGGATCAAAGCTACCTTAATTACTAATTACTTGGTGGTCACTAATTAGTTTATCACCAAGAATTTGTTTCTAAATTCATGCCAAGACAGACAACCACACCACAGTCATTTCCCTGCTTGTGCCCCAAGGTAGGGGACTTATCAACAGACAAATGGCAGCAGGTGGACAGAAGTGGCAGACTCAACCACCAAGCCAGAAAGAGTGCATAGACAGCTAAAGACCAATAGAAGAAAGAGGAAATAACTGGGAGGGTGTACCTGAATCCAAGAAAATCCCACACTCTCTTAAAGTCAACAGACTCCTGTCTGTAAGACATATCCTTGCCCACAGAGTCTGTGATGCTTAACGATAAATTTCACTCTCACTTTGACTTAAACTTCCCCTTGGCTTTCATATCTTTAATAAAGGAAGGGAAATAACCTGACTCCTAGGCTGTCATGTTGCCTTTGATAAGACTATGAAGGCAAACAAGTGAGGAAATCTGAAAGCACATGACCAGTAAGCTACAATCCTTTTCCCCATAATTCTCTGATCTGCAACCTACATTCTCCCAGCCTTTTGCCTCCTTCCCCTCCTCAGGCCCTTGCACATGGATCACTCTGTCCAAACCTTCTCTATAATTTAGGGTTTTAACCTACCATTCCACATAGACTCCCTTTAATCCTCATGAATGAATTCTATTTTTATTTCTTCATTATCTGTGGCCAGAAGAAGCATTTTGAGGCAGCAGGCTTTGCTGTTAAAGAGACCAGGCTCAAATCTTCCTGCCTAATAACATGGCCTTTGGGAATATTTTCTTAGCCTAAAGGAACTGCACTGTCCTTAGTCATAAATAAAAGTGACGATTTTTGCAGCTTGATATTATTGGAGAGAGAAGCTAAAAAACACCAGACTCAAATCTGGGGTCATGTTCTACCATTACTTAGCATATATTCAAACTCACATTATTTTCTAAAGATATTCTAACAAAATAGTACAAATGCCTGTCACTTAAAACAACATAAATTCATCCTTTGCTTTACATCTAGTATCCTCTTACGAGTGAGTAAATACCATATTTGTACTTCTGAGTCTGAGTTACCTCACTCAGGATGATATTTTCTAGTTCCATCCATTTGCCTGTAAACTTCATGATATTTTTTTGTACTGCTGAGTAGTACTCAGCTCCAGAGAAGCTAGCTAACAAGGAGGACCCTAAAAGGGATGCATGGATCACCCTGCGAAGGAGAAATAGATGAGATATCCATGAGCAAACTAGAGAGCCTTCATCCAATAACTGATGGAAGCAGATGCAAATTCCACAGCCAAGCACCAGGCTGAGCTCCAGGAGTCCAGTTGAAAAGAGAGAAGAAGGATACTATGAGCAAGGGACATCAAGATCATCATGAGGAAATATACAGAGACAACCAAACCAAACTAGTGGAAAAGCATGAACTGTGGACCAATAGCTGTGGAGGCCCCATGGGACAGGACTATGCCCTCTGCATAGCTGAGACAGTTGTTTAGCTTGAACTGTTTAAGGAGGCGCCTGGCAGTGGGATCAGGATCTGCCCCTGTTGCATGATCGGGCTTTTTGGAGCCCTCTGCCGATGGTGGGACACCTTGCACAGCCTTGGTACAGGGGGAGGGGCTTGGACATGCCTCTACTGAATGTACCAGGCTCTGTTGACTCACCATGGGAGGCCTTGCCTTGGATGAAGTAGGAATGGGGGGTGGGTTTGGAAGGAAGGCTGGGGATGGGAGGAGGGAGGAGAGGGGAAATCTGTGGTTGGTATGTAAAATGAATAGAAAATTTCTTAATAATAAAAAAGAAGAAAATAACATAAATTTATTTGTCCACGAATCTCTGTTGTAGAAGACCTAAAATCTAGTTTCTCTCTGCAACATGGAGACAGGGTACTTCCTTGCTGTTCCCAAAATTTGATGGTGTTGGGAATTTTTTGATCTTTCTTAGGACATAATTCTGTCCTTACTATCTCTAACTATGTTCACTGTAAGTACATGCCACCCCATGGCCATATCTCCATGTTTTAAAGACACTAGTCATATTGGATTAAGGGACTTTTCTGACAGCTTTATCCTATCCTGATGCTATCAGTGAAGGCCTATTACAAACAAAGTCACATCCACAACTATCAGGATTTAAGATCAGCTTGTCTTCAGGGTGACATAGTTCAACCCACAGCAAGCTCATCTTAATTTCACAGAGTGTCTTCTAACCCGCTGCCTATTTCTCCAGCCCTGTTGTCATTATTTGAGCTCACCAATTTGT
Organism: Peromyscus californicus insignis; assembly: GCF_007827085.1. NCBI lineage: Eukaryota > Metazoa > Chordata > Mammalia > Rodentia > Cricetidae > Peromyscus > Peromyscus californicus. The sequence continues at coordinate 113,827,719 of NW_026294595.1, forward strand.
TACCACCAGACTGTATCATTTTTCTGTCCAGAGAGGAAAAGAGTTTCTGATTCAAACAAAACTGCAGGAACAGCAACTTCTTAAAGCTTTTAGAAAGAACAAGGGAGCCAGAGACTGCCAGACCCTAAAAGCCAAACAGCTTGGAGAAAGAGATTTAAAGCTCATAAATATAGGAGAGGCCCTGGAACATCAGGGGCAGAAGGAACAATTCTAAACACAGCGAAACATAAATAAAGTTGGATAGAGTTCATTGGCTTCACTCCCAGGGCAAAATTATCATCCCCTTTCCAAAAGCAGCATTTAGCACACCATTAGTTTGAAATGGCTATTGTCTTTGTGGAATGCATTATTTTTTATAGCTTATGACAGAAGTTGACATGACATTGCAGTATTCTGTATCCCCCTTCCAGTGCACACAGGTAGGCCCTTGGGAGTTCCTCTAACTCAGGCTTTAGTCCAAACAAATTCCCCTACTTGCACCTAAAGTGATCACCTTCGTACCCTGTTCCCAACCCCTGGTGACAACGTCTAGATTTTATATTTCTTTTTTCACTGGAGTAGGAGTAAATTGCCATACTACTCATTGCAAAGAAAGAAAGAAAAATGTTACCCTATAGTTCATTACTTTAGAATAATCCATTATATTATCTTGGAACCACAGTTTTTGATGACTTCTAAGTAGTTTATTGCCATAATTATTTTAGTTGAAACCCCCTTATTGACCATTTGCTTTGTTGCCATTTTTTTCTTGTAAAAGTTGTTATAACAACCAACTCTGTAACCAAATTTATTGTGTGCTCTGAAGCATATTTCTAACTTCCTAATCCAAGTTCTAAAATTTTTAGTTGAATAATCAAAGAATATTTATTTTTTTGTTGAGAAACCATGAATCAATTGAAGACATAAATGCAACTGTAGCTGTGCACATTTTAGCAGCTCTGACCTATGCCAAGGGCATTGATAAACAGCGAAAGAGGCACTACACTTTGAAGCCTTCAGACCATGTGCACAGATGGGACTTGCCTATGGCTCTGGATGGAATCTGATAAAATTCCCTCACATAACAGGACAGAACTTGGCTTTTGCTGGAGACATTGGGAGCAGGAAAGTTGTAGCCTATACATACTGTGTTCCTCTCATCACTGTATCTCAAACAATCAGGACAATTGAAGGCCACTTTTTTACACCTCCTCCTTTGTATGATCCCATCTTTCAGAGCCAGTTGAGAAACAGAGGCTGGTAATTCCGTGACCCAAATCCAACCTTGCCAGGTTCCAATCAAGAAAGTCCCCTTGCTTCTTTCTCTTCTTCAGTGCAAACGGAATTCCATTCTTCAGTAGTGTCTTTGGCAATTTAAATGACTGATGGCTTGTTGCATGTTATTATCCAGATTTGGAGAGACTGTGCTGCCCTTCTGACCAAAGAAATAAGATAAAGAATTCAGCTGCAAACAATCTCACCATGTGACAAAGTAGAGGTCAAAACTCAATTTGGAAAAGTTCTGATCCACTGTCCCTTGTTGCTAAAGGTAAGAGCTTTCTCACTAGAGATTGCAACCAATTCTTATCCATGGAGAAAAAGCAAAGAAGATTGAGGGCATGCTGCAAAAAGGAATTCATTTACGCTGTCCTGAATGATAATTTTTTGCTATTCAGAGTGTGTTGAGTGGATAAGCAGCCACAGTAGCACGTGAGTAAGAGTTAGCAATGTAGGCTCCAGCCACTTGCAGACACTCTGACCCATTATTAAGAAGATCATTGGCTCACTCTGACTTGTGTTAAAATGAGAATTTCTGGTCTATTATACTAGATGTACCTATTAATTCATTTAGCTACCAGAAAGCATGCCTGTAAAACTAATTTTGCTTATCAAACAAAATAAAATTTAAATAAATTGTCAAAGCTTTATTATCTTTAGAAGGTTTGTGTGTAGATGAAGTTCTAAATGGTCTTATTAAATTAAAAAACACAGAGTTAAATATAGGGGTGAAAGCCTTAGAGAGATCAGTGAAATAGGGAAAGCCACCAGCCAACCTTTCCTCACCAACTCTGCAGCTTCCAAATGAGAGTTACTTCCTGTCTACCCACACCTATATACCTTGCTGTTCTGCCATCTCATATGCTCTCTCTGTTCAGCTACATCACTTCCTCTTCCTGGCCAGCTCTGTCATTTCCTGTCTGTCTGTACAGACGTCCAGATCTCCATGGTTAACTAGTGTTGGAACTTAAGGTGTGTTTCACCACACCTGGCTCTGTTTCCAGTGTGACCTTGAACACACAGGTATCCTGCCTGCCAAGTGATAGGATTAAGGGCATGTGCTATTGTTGCCTGACATTTTTGTTTACTTATAGTAGCTTGTTTTTTTTTCCTCTGATCTCCAAGCAAGCTTTATTTATTAAAGCACAAATAAAATATCATGACATTTGTGTTCTTCTGGTATGCATTTGAACTTTTTGTAAGAAAAACCCACCAACATTAATTCTAACATGCAAGATTTATTTGCTTGATCTTCTTATATGCTTAATTGTGTAATTTTAGGCATCTTAATTTATTGAAAAGCAATCCAAGGACATGCTAAAATTTTCACAAAGCATGAAAACATGTAAATTTGAAAGTAAGATTTTATTCTAGATACATGCTATTCCTAGAGGCATGCCCTACTAACAGATTACATATATAACATATATAATCTTCCAGAAATATTTGTGCTTGTATATTATTAAAATATACTGCTAGTGTGCTATTGTGCACTTTGCTTTTGCATACATTTTGAATTTCATATGACAGTAAATGGAGAGAGGCCTTTGTCTTTGCTTTAAGTTTTTGCATAATAATTTTCTCATTTTTGCATATAATTGGTTGCCACTGAATGTCATTCAGGATATGTCAGCTTCTTCTCTTGCCATAAGTGTTTCAATTGATAGCTCAAAGAAGAGCTCTCTGCATATGTACTTGCATATATGTAAAACAAAAACTTAAGTAAAATTACTGATTCTAAGGAGCGGCACATTTAACTCATGAATAGATTTTCCTACTCTATTCTTCAAGTCATTTTCATTTAGCAAAACAACAAAACAACAACCAGGAAAGTAACCAAGGCCTCCTTATCTCCTTGCTTTTCTGAGATTCAAAACTTGGAAATGTACAACTTGAAAGGTAGGAATCAGCATGGCATGCCTGTGTGATATGCATTTCTTTAATTGTGACTGTTTGTACACATGTTCACGTTTAGAAGCCATCTGTGTCTAATTGAAAACTGCTTATTATTTTTCCTTAGCCATCTTCATCAGAGGAGCACAAGGCCCTTTTCTGACTAATTGAACACAACTCATTTTATACTAATGGCTTTATAAATTATCACTTAGAAGAACACATGTTGCAAACATTGCTTCTTGGTTTGTTTTGCATTTTTTCCTCCTTCTTTCTTATATTACCTTTTTGTGAACAGATTACACATGAGTCTGATTCAAATACTTGAACAATATATTTTTCTTTGTGTTTATAACTAAATTTTATTTATTTTTTAATTATTCTGTGAAAGATTCATATGTGTATATAATGTATCTTAGTTTTTTCCACTCCTACTTCCTCCAACTCCCCAGGATCCCTTCACCAGTACATTTTCCTCCCAGTTTTGTGTCTTCTTTTTGTCATCGCCTACTGATTCCAGTTCACACTAACTATGTGGTCATGGGTATAGCTGAGTCATCCACTGTGCCAGGGGCAAACTACTAATAGCCATCCCCTAATGAAAAATGACTCACCCTCAGCAGACCCAGCAGTTGTCAATTGCCAATAGCACCTCAAATATCAGTATCTCTGATCAAGATTGAGAAAAGAACAAATGTTTCTTTGACCAAGATTGAGAAAAGCATAAATCTATGAATATAAACATAAATATTAGAAGGTAGTTTGACCACTTGACCATTTAGCAAAGCAACATCTATGGGTTTTTTCTTTTGGCTATGGCTTCTCCAGTCTTGAATTTCAGCCATGATTTCAGTACCAGCCATGAATTCCCTCCTTTGAATCAGGCTATAATTCCAATGGAGAGAGTGACTGGCTACTGCCATAAACAGTCTTGCCACTGTTGAACCAGTGGGAACATCTGGCCTGATAGATCAGTATCATAACATCCAATGTCAAATTCTGGGTAAGATTACTGATGCCCTTTTTCCCCAGCAGCCTGCATAGCATCTTTTAGCACTACTGCTGTGGGATGTTCTTCTGTACACTATGAATATGTGTTTCTCTTATTGGTCGATAATGAAGTTGCTTTGGTCTATAGCCAGGCAGAATAAGGCTGGGCTAGATAGTCAAATGGAGATATAGGGAGAAGACGGGTGAAGTTGGGGTAGCTGCCAGCCAGCTGCCGAGGAAGCAAGACATATAAAAATTGAGGTAATAAGCCACAAACCATGTAGCTAAACATAGATAAGAATTATGGGTTAATTTAAGTGTAAGAGCTAATTAGTAATAAACCTGAGCTACCAGCCAAGCATTTATTATTAATATAAGCCTCTGAATGGTTCTTCAGGAACTAGCAGGCGGGATAGAACCATCAGTTTACAGACTACAAAAGTTACAAATTATGAACCGAACCATTACTTCTATACCAACTTCCATCTACTATACATGAACTATATTTATCATTTCTTATGTATTTGTCAATACTTGGTATTTGTGACATTTTATATATATATGTGTGTGTGTGTGTGTGTGTGTGTGTGTGTGTGTGTGTGTGTGTGTGTATAACAGATTGTATATATGTGCAAAAATATGTATTTCCCCATTATTTTTAAAAGTAGAATGAATTTTGCCTTTTATTTTCTGCTCAGTAAATCATGTTTGAGATCTTTCCTTATTGAAAGGAGAACAGCATAAGGACTTTCCCTGAGGAGGTGAGGAGAGGGTAGTAAAGAGGGAAGAGAATAAAGGAAATCAAATATCCCTAAAGATTTTTGAAAAAGCCATAGGAGAACACTATTTTGAAAGCTTACCTAAAAATACTCGCATATAATACATATGTGTGTACATTACACCATACAGGATGCGTGTGTATTACAGCACACAGGTCTCAAGAGATGTAGACTACCAAACAAAAACCCCAGTGTCAGACATGGGAGGGCGCCTCAAGTTGTTAGCCAGGTAGGGAGTGTTGATTTGTAATCATTTGATAAGTCATGTTACAAATTATAATGACATAAAAAGGATATACTATTGCTTTATCTCAACATTGTGGCATCCATGTAAATTTAGTGACCACATTCTCTAATTCTAGTAATAGAATATTTGTCATCTAAGATTTCAATGAGGTCACAATTTTCATCTTTTGCTTAGTCTCCACAGGGACATCAGTTTAACAATGTAAGAGGAAGAGTCAAAGGCTCTAAAGCCTGATGACCTTTAGAAATATTGTTATTACTTCTTTGATAATTTCATATAATGTGTTTTGATAACATTCATGCTCTTCCCCCAAATCCTTCCATAAATAACCTATACTTCTATATCTACCCAATTTAATGCTTATTTTTTAAAAAATCCATTGAGTCCAATTTATTTTGTTCAAATATTCTTCTGTATGGTTTATCTACCACGGTGCTCATATGACTATAAATAACCTCTCACTCATGATTTTGTAAGCAACCTTACTCTCTGTAGACAATTAATTCTCTAATTAATTTCTTATTCTCCCCACCTCCATGAATTGGATGGGTGAACAGTGAAGGGCAAGAGAAGAAAGAAAATTTCACTTGCCACTCAGGAGTCACTTAAAGAAAGCTGGCTTTGTCTTTTCCAGAAGATATCAAGTGCCAAATAACTTCTCAACTATAGGTGATGCTTCATGGTCACATCCCACCCTTCGTGGTGGGATTTTGTCTGGCTTGAGTTTTCAGAGGTTTTGTACATATGTCATGATTGCTAGGAGATCATCTGACTTGTTGCATCTACAAAACAGATTCTTTTAGTTATCCATCACCTCTGGTTCTTACAATCTCTCTGCCACCTCTCCAATTAGGATCTCTGAGCTTTGGAAGGAGGGGTGTGATATATTCATTGAAATTAGGGTTGGGCATTAGATTCCACAGTCTTGTATTCTCTTCGTGTTGACCAGTTGTGGATCTCAGATGGTAGCTTCCATTCAGTGAAAGAAGAAATTTCAGATGAAGTCTGAGGTATGAAGTATTCTATCAATATAAACATATGTCATTATGGGTCATTTTAATGCTATATGCATTTATCAGAATAATAGTATTAGCTTATCCTCTAGGGCTATGACTTATCTTGCCACAGATTCTTGGCCCTGTTCATGGTACCAGGTTTGAGCTTCATCTTGTGGATCAGAAAATAATTAGTTAGTCCCAAACAGAAAATAATTAGTTAGTCCCAAAGCATTCATGCTTGATTGTGACATTGGACATATCTCAGCAGGACAGACTGTGGTGGTATTGTGTTCCCCAAAATATTGTGCACGCTAATAAACTTATCTGGGGTCAGAGAACAGAACAGCCACAATATTAAACATAGAGGATAGGCAGTGGTAGCACACACCTTTAATCCTAGCATTCCAGAGGCAGAGATCTACCTGGATCTCTGTGTGTTTAAGGATACAGCCAAGCATGGTGACTCCCACCTTTAATCCTGGAAAGTGAGCCTTTAATCCCAGAAAGTGATGGCAGAAAGCAGAAAAGTATATAAGGTGTGAAGACTAGAAACTAGAAGCTTTTAGCTGGTTAAGCTTTTAGGCTTTTGAGCAACAGTTCAGCTGAGATTTATTTGGATGATAACTCAGAGGCATCCAGTCTGAGGAAAACGGATCAACTGAGGAATTGGTGAGGTGAGGTAGCTGTGGCTTGTTCTGCTTCTCTGATCTTCCAGCTTTAACCCAATAACTGGCACTGAGTTTGTTCTTATTAATAAGAACTTTGAAGATTCCTGCTACAACAGATGTTATTGTAGCTTTTAGGGTTCAGGAATGAGTAAGACTGATGATTAATTTTCTCTTTCAGTAGCATGCATAGCACCTTTCATCATCACAAGTTAGTCAGTAAAAATGAAGCTTTAACATTGGTACCACTTGATTTCTCCAAGTTTTATGGTTTGAGAACAGGATGGCTTCAATAATAGAGTCTTATCATTAAGTTGCGGAGCTCATCCAGGAGCAATGGCAGTAGTCTATATCTGTTCAGGGATATATGTGGCCCCAGTGGCCAAAAACTCAAAAAGAGGTAAGCTATTCCTGTTGATAGAATTTTTATTTGCTAATGTGGGACATATATTTGGGGTCTTGTCTCCCCATTTTAGGGGAACTCCATTTAAAATACTTTGTATGTTTATTATAATGCATGTTTTTTGGGTTTTGCCACTAATTATGCACTGATATACTTTCTCTAAACTTAATTTATTTATAGTTTAATTTGAATCATGCTTTATTATTTTGACTGCATTCAACAAACAAAGTCTATATAAGAATTAGAAAACAAACACTTTTTTGCTCAGGTTCCTTATCCTCTTATTGGGTTCCCTCATCCAACCTTGACATGAAGGTTTATGCCTAGTCCTTTGTAACTTGCTATACCATGTTTGGCTGATATCCCTGGAAGGCCTGCTCTTTTCTGAAGGGAAACAGAGGAGGGGTGGACCTAGGGGATAGGGAAGGTGGGAGGATGGGAGGAGTGGAGGGGGAAAACTATGGTCAGGATGTAATTCATCAGAGAAGAATAAATACAAAAAAAAGAAAAATGAAAATGAACAATGTACCTACAAAACTCTCTTCAATATTTCTTTAACCATTTCCCTTCTTTCAGCTCAGAGTTAACCAGTATCCTAACTTGTGAACCTATACTTCTTATTGAAATAGCTTTAACATGTATGGATATGTTGATAAGAAGTCTGTTTTGCACATGAAGCATCTAAATGCATATAATAAAATGTATCATTTGGTAGATTTAGGATTTGTTATGTTCTTTCACAGCTATGCTTTTAATAGCCTTCATGGTCAAAATGACAATCTGTAATTATTTTATCCACAATGCTGTATTGAATTACATAGTATGAATAACTCACTTTATCTGTGGAACTGTTGTTACATTAGCTCAGTTTGCAGCATTTTGCTTTTGTAAACACTACTGTAATAAATGCATGTTAAATGTGTAACGAGTGTAGACATAATCATTTCTCTATTTACTAACTAATGACATTTCTGGATCACGTTGGAAGGACACTTTTAACTTTAGTGTTTAATTTCATAGTGAATAATAATTTCAATCTAACAGCATAATATTTCTGCCAGTTCTTGGAATTTTGCCTTTGGAAAATAGGATCTGTGTTGTAAAATAATGCTGTGTGTTTCATTTTCCTTTCCCATACAGTAATGAACAATTAGCAACATTTCCATATTAGCACCATTTATATGTAGTTTATAAAGCACCTATTCGAATCTTTTACACATTCTTGCCTACTTGGCTTTCTCTTGTCATTTTAAAAAACATTAATCAAAATCAACTTGGAGAAGAAAGGGTTTATTTGACTTACAAGTTGTGGTCTATTATTCAAAGAAGCCAAGGCAGACACTCATGGCAAGAAAACAGAGGCATGAGTTGAAGCAGGAACCATGGAGGGATGCTGCTTGCTGGCTAGCTTCCTCTGGCTTGCTCAGCTACTTTTTAATAGTCTAATGTCCACCTGTCTAGGGATGGCATTGCTCACAATAGGCTGATCCTACCCACATTCATTAGCAATTAGAAATACCCCACGGACATGCCCATGGGCCAATCAGACAATTCCTTAATTGTTTTTCCCTCTTCCCAGTGACTCTAGTTTGTGTTAAGTTGACAAGAAACTAACACTGGGATGTAAAATTTTTATATGGTGAGAAGTTATTAATATCTCCCAGGTAGCAATCCTTTGTTTTTATTTCACATGTATAAAAGTTTTACACGAATTTGTTGTTTCTCTTTTGGTTCTTGTGGAGGTTTTTTGTTTTTTTGTTTTTTAGTGAAAAGGTGATCTGACATTAATATAATTAAGTGGCTTTTCTTTATTACTTATCCAAATTTTTTGTCTTAAGAAACTTTCTTCTACTCCACAATAAGAAAGATACCTTTATATTCTAAAGATTTAAAAATGTACTTTAAATTTTAGTGGCTATAATTCACACAGAATCAAATTTTCCTCCATTTCTATATTGATGAATTACTGTCAACATCAAACACTGAATTAGCTGTTCCCTTCTGCTGAGATCTCCAGTGTCACCTCTGACATTAGGCCACCCTGATCTACTTTCCTGCCAATGGAATACTATCTTTGTAACTCCAGTTTCTTCATATCTTTATTTCCTTTCTTTTGTCTGTCTTCTGTCTGTTCTTTCCTTCTTTTTTTTGAGACAAGTTGTCTCACTATATATCCCTGGCTGGGCTGAAGCTCACCATGTATACCAGAATGACCTCAAACTCACAGAGATCAGCCAGCCTCTGCCTCCTGGACCAATATCTTCACTTTCGGGAATGATATGTAATTTTGCTTATTCTTCCATGATAATATTTTGGTGGTTGTTAACCTAGTTGCTGGTCATAGCTTTTATCATTAAACACACACACACACACACACACACACACACACACACACACACACACACACACCCCTCCTCACTCAATTAAAGCTGAATTAAAAATGGATTAAATTTATCTTATCAGATCTGAGGTACACCTAACCATAGGCCAAATTTGGACTGTCCCATGTTTTACTAGATTTGTAAATAAATTTTTAGTGGAGTGCAACCACACTGGTTCCTTTGCCTGCTTTCAATAGCTTCTCCCAAGCTGCAAGGCAGAGTCACAAATGTACAACAGCTATCTTGTGGCCTGAAGAGCCTGAAATATTTGCTACCTGGCCTTTAAAAATATTAATATAGAAAATTTGGAGAGTAATTCCATTTTTATGATATTGATGTTTTATATCCAGAAATGATGTGAGACTAATATTTTATTTCTACCTGAAATTTTAAAAGAAAATTCCATAAGCTTCTTCTATAAAAAGTTTTATATATATATATATATATATATATATATATATATATATATATATATACATATACATATATTTATGTTTTCTTCACATTAATCAATCAAAATTTAGTTTCTACAACTTCTCAATTTTAGTGATAGTGAATAGAAAAGCAATTTTGTTGGATAATGTATATAAAGATTGCTATGGAATTTGCTAATATGACTTACTAAATTTAACAAATATCTGTACATTGTCTAGGTTTTTAAGTTCACAGCCACACTAATTGTTGATGGTATTTATGGTCATAAAACTGTGTGCTTGCTTTTATGAGCAAAACCAAGTGTTGCATGTAATAATTGTGAATTAGAATAAAAGTCTGCTCATGTCCTGTCTGAATCCATAGTTCAAGAAGTTGTACAGGGTCCAACAGGTGCATATAACTTATTGATTAAAGATAGTTATTCTGCAAGAAAATGAAATTATTTTAAATTGGCCTCTAAAGTCTTTGACAAATACCTATTAAATTTTTAATCTAAACTAACTAATCAGTGTAAGTGTTGGTTATTTCTTTGGTCTAGAGATATCTTCAGAAAAATAGTGAATCACTAAAAAGACCATAAAATGAGAACTTCTGGGACCCTCTTGCTCAGTCTGCTCTCAACCTTCAGCTTTCAACTATTTGTAGAATTGATACTTTTCAAATTTCTTGCTTAATTAATAATCTAGTTTTGTACATATTCTTTAGTATTAGTTTTTTTATTTTAATATATAAATAATATAATGTAATGTAATATAATATAACAGCACTTCGAGAATTTCATACAATGAGTTGAGTTGTGACCATGTTCACCCCCTTTTTCTATGTTTCTATGTTTCCCAGATTCATCCTTCTTTCTGCCCCACCAACTTTGTGTCCTCATTTGTTTTTTACCCGTCAAGTATATTTGGTGCTGCCAATATATTCATAGACAAGTGGCTTTCCGATGGAATATGGACATCCTGTCAGTGGAAACACTCCTAAAACTGCCAACAGCTCCACAGCTAGAGCTGGGACTTCACACTCACCTTCCCCTCCATGATGGGGTTTAGTCTAGCTTGAGCTTTCATTGGGTTTGTGCTTTCTGTATTAGCCACTATGAGTTCGTCATATGTGCATCTGCACCTTTGGGACTCTACTCATACGGGTTCCTTTAACTCATTTACTTCCTCTGGCTCTTACAATCTTTTGCCCCCATCTTCTGCAATGATCCCTGATACTTGGAAAGGGGGGTGTAGTATAAATGCTTTATTTAAGGCTGAGCATCCTGTAATCTTTGATTCTGTGTAACTTAGCTGGTTTGGGGGTCTCTCTGTTTATCACCATCAAGAATACATTGGTAGAGTGATATATCTATATATAAAGTATATATGATATGTAGGCACATATTTCTACCTATACATCTAACTGTATTTTGTTTCTGGTTCTCAAACCCACTGACCTGTTTCTGTCAGTGTGGCTGAGATTCCTCACTAAGAATAAGTCTTTGGAATTTCATAAGTGACAATTGTTTGGGTAATATAAAGAAGTGCATTTATCTATAAGCCATAGTTTTCTTTCTAATTGGATAAGAGACAATGATCATTTGGATACTTTTTAAATCAATAAAAACTAAGTTTCTCTGGCCAACTCTTCAAGGAAAAGGGATGACAATTGTGTGTTCACATGGTAATACTCTGCATCTATAAGGTAGCACTGAGGACTTGTGAAGATTTCTTGTCAAGTAGTGGCTATTTTCCAATTGAACCCCATCTGGCTATTTCCTTAGCAGAATTTTCTAACACTGTGATGACATCAAAATGCTCTTCTTGTAATATTTTTACACTCATGTCTTTTCCTTATTATTTATTTATTATTTTGCTGACAATGATGCCTATTTTTGAAGACATTTAAAAAGAGAATTCTATGGCTAAGATCAAAAACACAATTAACATCTTCTGCTGGAGAGGATGAGGAGCAAGGGCAACACTCTTCTAGTGCTGGTGGGGTTGTAAACTTGTATAGCCACTTTAGAGGTCTGTGTGGCGGTTTCTCAGAAAACTGGGAATCAACCTACCACAAGACCCAGCTATACCACTCTTGAGCATATTCAAAGGATGCTTAATCATACCACAAGGACACTTGCTTAACTAGGTTCATAGCAGCTTTATTTGTAATAGCCAGAACCTGGAAATGAACTAGATGTTCCTCTACAGGGGAAAGAATAAAAAAAATGTGGTACATTTACACAGTGGAGTACTGCTCAGCTGTTAAAAACAAAGACACCAGGAAATTTGAAGGCAAATGGATGGAAATAGAAAAAAAAATCATCCTGAGTGAGGTAACACAGACTGAGAAGAACAAACATGGTATGCACTCACTCATAAGTGGGTATTAGCTATAAAATAAAGAATAACTGTGATATAATCCACAGACCCAGAGAAACTAGATAACAAGAAGAGCTCATGAGGAGACATCCAGATCTCCCCAGGAAGGGGAAATAGAAGATATTTCATGAGTGGACTAAGGGCAGGTCAGGATGGAAACATGAGCCATCAGGTGGGGTGGGGGTGGAGAGGGAGAGTACTGAAAAAGACTACTAGAAAGAAAGTGCATTTCAGGGTCAGGTAAAAACTTAGTGCAAGGGAATCTCCCAGGAATCTACAGTGAAGACCCCAGCTTAGACTCATAGAAAGAGCAGATATATATCCTGAACTGACCATCTCCTGTGACCAGACCGGTGCCTAGCCCAATTGTCATCAGAGAGTTGTTGTCCAGAAACTGATGGAAACAGATGCAGACTCACAGCCAAACATTAGGCAGTTTGGGTAATTCTGCAGAAGAGGAAGAAAAAGGATTGTAGGGGCCAGAGGGGTCAAGAATACCATAAGAAAACTCACAGAATCAACTAACCTATGCTGACAGAGGCACAGAGAGACTGAACTGACAACCAGGGAGCCTGCATGGGACTGACCTATGCATTCCACATGTATGCAACAGTTGTGTAGCTTGGTCATCTTGTGGGACTCCTGACAGTGGCAACAGGGGCTGTCTCTGACTCTTTTACAGGCCTTTGGGACCCTACTCCTCATACTGGGTCATCTTGCCCAGCCCTAAAACATGGGGAGATGCTTAGTCTTACTACAACTTGATATACCATGTTTTGTTGATACTCATGGGAGACTTGCCCTTTCCTAAACTGAAACAGAAAAGGAGTGGATTGGGGAGTGGGAACAGAGCAGGTATTGGGGGTGGGGATTGGGAGGAGAGGATGGAGGAAAAACTATGGCCAGGATGTAAAATAAATAAATCTATTAAAATAAAAAATTTAGAAAGGATCCACAAAAAAATGATGAGTCTTGCTCAACCTAAACTAAATTCACCCATATATGACTGTCAGGTCATTGAGTGAACTAATGGCTATATTGTTATCTTAAGACATTTATTTCTCAAGAACTTACTTCTGGTGAATAACTTGGTTTTTATTTTATTTTATCTTTTTGTTTTGTTTAAAAAAAAACAGGGTCTCATTATGTAGCTCTGGCTGTGCTGAAGCTCACTATGTAGACCAGGCTTGCCTTGAACTCATGGGGATCTGCTTACCTCTGCCTCCCAAGTGCTAGGGTTGAAGGCATGTACTACCTTACCCAGAAAATAGCTATTTTTCAAAGTGATTGAGAACCATAGAACAGCTATATACCAAGCCACAAGAGCACAGAGAAAAACCTCAGACACTTTATTTCTTCCATTCTCATTAATTCCTGCTGCTGTTGCAGGGAAGATTTACTTCACATTATAACCATATTTCTATGCATCATAAGGATAACCAAATATTCAAATTAATAAGCTATTTTCACAAAAGAAAATTGGATCCCTTGGAGATTGTATGTCTTGTACAATATCTCTACCACCTGCCAAGGTTCCTTTAAAGAGCAGTTGTACCAGAGAATTCTTGTACCAGAAGAAGAATAGGTAACCCTGTGTATGTGCCTGTTTGGCTCAGTTCTTCTAATGACTCAAGGGAATGATAAAGGAATTAACTTGTTGGCTAATCGGGGTCTGCTTTCTCTAATGAATTAAATTTGGTAGAATGAAATGCTCTCAGGAAAAAAGGCAGTGCTGTTGTGCTAAAGCTGGGTATGAAATAATGAAATGATATTAGTGCTAATTTTGAAGGATCCATGGTCAAAGCTCCAAATGATCTATTAGTTGAAGTAGGCGAGGAAGAAAAACATAGAAGGAATGGTGTCCAATATCTTTTTTATAACATATGTAAATGTTTTATTGGTTGACTGAATAACTCATTTACTTATTTTTCTCATGATGATGTCTCCTTAATATGTGGACTTACAGCTACTGCTCCAGTGCCATACCTGCCTGCCTGCTGGCCTGCCTCCTGCCATGTTCCCTGCCATGATGGTCATGGACTCTAATCCTTTGGAACCATGATCCCCAAACTAAATGCTTCCTTTGCCAATTTGTGTTGGTCACGTATCTTATCACAGAAATTGAAAAGTAACTAAGACATCAAAAATCCCTTCACTTAAGCAAACATCTTTAGTGTTCTCAAAAACATTATATTGTGGTATAAGTAATGCTTAGTTTTCATAGCTTTGAATATCACTTAATAGATTCACATATAGCTTCCCTTTTGAAAGCTGAAATGTTTTAATGAAACTCAGTTCTCCTCAGGAAGGAAAGCTATCAGCTTTATGATATTCTGCTGTCTATATTTTTTTTGCATGTTTGCAGATGGATACGACATGGGAAATAGCATCAGTTCTTTCTGAGTGACTACAGGAAAAACAGCAAGATAAAAATTCACTAGAGCTAAACAACTCATTTTATCTCATATACTTAGACTTTCTTTGTTTACTTTTGAGTTATAATAGACTCTCCCTCCCTATCTAAGTGCTTTGACAAGCACTCTATCTAAATATTTAGATCAGCACACACAACTAGATGGAAGGCATCTTTTCACAGAACTCCACTCCATTAATTTATTCTCTACAATGACGCGATAGAGAAAAATGCACTACAAATAAGAGGTATAAATTACACGAGAAAGACTATGTTTTCTTTTACAGAGAATAAGAGAAGGTGTGAGAAATGTTCCCTACACTGCTGCAATTTCTTCCCATGGTGTTTCTTCTTCCCACAACTTGATTGTGGTTTAGTTGACAATTAAATAGTGTAGATACTTATGATTATAAACTTAAATATGACATATACATATATTGTAAAATATTTTCTATATACACATGAGTTAACATATTCATCATCTCACACAGTTAATCTCTTTGTGTTGCAGAAATATTTCTTTACACTCTGTGTTAATAAATAAAGTTGCCCGGGGGTCAGAGCTATTAGCAAGCCATAGGAAAGCAGGGCAGTGGTGGCGTGCACTTGTAATCCCAGCACTTGGTAGGCAGAGCTAGGTAAGTCTCTGTGTGTTCAGGGATACAGCCAGTATTGGATACACATGCCTTTAATCTCAATACCAATCATGGAAAATCTGGAGGTCTATACAGACAGGCCGTGACGAGGTGGTCATGTGGTTGGGTTTACAACCAATGAGAAGGCAGAACAGAAATTCTATATAAGGACTTTAAAACAGAAAGTAGCTCTGGTTCGGAGAGGTAGGACCACCGCAGGAGGAAGGGTAAGGTTTTAGCTCTTAGCTCTGACCTCTAGGCTTTTTTCTTTGCATTGGTTCTGTGTTTTTTTATTTAAAAAGATGGTTGGTTACATCTACAACTGTGTGAAGTTGCAGAAGAGCCTTGGGTGAGTGTCCAGGCAACCAGCTGTTTCTGTCATTTCTATGGTTTTGAAAGTTACTTGTTCTGTGCTTCCTGTTTACTCAGGTAATATTTTGTCCTTCTTGGGTCTCTGATGGGGGTTTAAGACTAGGTAGTTATAATGTTTTCTTTATTACTAAATTTTAAAAAAATAGAAAAGAGATGTAAAGTGTATAAGGTTGAAGGACAAAACAAAAAAGTTTTAGCTGTTTTTCTAAGAAGATGTTTAAGGTCCAAAAAGGTATTTTTAGGATTATAATACAAGTTATAATAGAAAGTGGTTTAGGTATAACATTTGGACTCACTAAGATAGGATAGATAATACAGTATTTTCTCTGAATATGCCAAATACAAATGGACTGGACATTGTGAATATGGTTCTTAATGTTATAGTTGTTTTTATTATAGAAAGTTTTACTATGTTAGACTTAAAACCTTTTCTTTGTATTTAGACAAAAAGGAGGAAATGTTGTGCAATATTTCTTTATACTGTGTGAATATGTGTCATTGAGATTGGTTTAATAAAGAGCTGAATGGCCAATAGCTAAGCGTGAAAGAATAGGCAGGATTTCTGGGGAGAGAGAGAACTCTGGGAAGAAGAGTGGCAGGGATTTCACTAGCAGACTCAGACAAAGTTGGACATGCCATACTGAGGAAAAGTAAAAGCCATGTGGCAGTACAAATATTAATAAAAGCAGGTTAATTTGAGTTATAAGGCCTAGTTTGGGACAAGCCTAAGTTAAAGGCCATGCTTTCATAATTAATAGTAAGTCTCTGTGTCGTTATTTGGGAAGTGGTAATCTAAAGGTAGTCTGACAAGAAAGCTTGTTACATTTTTGTGTGTGCATATGTGTCTGTAATAAGAACTCAGGTACTACCCTCAGTAAATTTCAGGGACATCAAACACTGTTGTACAATATAGTAAGAGTGGACATCAGTACATACACACTCATCTTTCATACATGGATGTTTGTGTCCTTCAATCAACATCTCCATCTATCTCTCTGAGTTTGGCAACCATCATTCTACTTTGTTTCTGTGAGCTATGCAGTTTTTGATTCAACATATAGATGATATACCACATTTTTCTTTCTATGCTTGCTTTAAGTATTTAGCACTATACCCTTCATATTCACTTAGGTTGTCAGAAATGACAATGTTCCTTCTTTTGAAAGCAAAATAAAATTTTATTTCACACATTTCACCAATTTCTATGAATTCATCCACAGACATTTTTGTGGCTCCTATATATTTATTAGTATAATAAAATAAACATGATAACACAGATACTCTTTGAGATACTGATTTAATTTCCTTTGGGTCTTTGCCTAGAAATGGGATTTGCTATATTATAAGTTAGTTCTATTTTCAATTCACTGGGAAACTACCATAACATTTTCCAGAATGGTTGTACGAATATCATTCTTCACTGACAGTCTACAAAGATTTCCTTGTCTCCACATCTTAGAAACATTTGTTATCTCTTACATTTTGGATAATGGACATTGTGATGGGTTTGAGGTAGTGTCTCATTGTGGTTTTCATTTGTATTCTCCTGATTATTGACAAAGATGAACACTCATATACCTGATGGCCACCTATGTGTCTGTTAGAAAAATTTAATTTAGAACCTGGACTCATGTTTTATTTTAATTATATGTATTTTTTCTTTAGGTAATAAGAATTACATATTTTGGATACTAAACATCATCAGATATATCATTGATGTTCTAGGTTATTTTTTTCCTGTTGCTGTGATGAAATAACTTGACCAAAGCAACTTACAATATAAGGTTTCATTTCAGCTTACAATTCTAGGTTACAGAACGTCTCTAAACATCTAAGAGCTGATCTCCCCATTATCTGTATGGACTGAAGTGAAAGTAGGTCCCTCAGGTAGGAATCCAAAATCTGTGAAGCTGGTTGCTTACTCTATTCTTCCTTTCCCTGAATTCTGGGCCAAGAAGTTCCTTCTCAGAGCTGAGCTACGTCTGTCTGAGGAGGTGATGAAGAAGTCAAAGCAAACCTGTCTTTACTTCCTGTTCTGTGTAGTTGTTCTCTAGTCTTCTCTCTAGTATGTTGCTGCTGTTTCTTTTACTATTAGTGTGTGTGTGCATGTGTGTGTGTGTGTGTGTGTGTGTGTGTGTGTGTGTGTGAATGTGCATGCGTGTGCTCACGTGTCTCTTTGTGTTTCATGGCCTTCTCCATGGCACTCCTTTAGAAGTTGGAAGACAAGTTGCTGAAATCGGTTCTCTCTTTGTACTACCTTCCTCTGAGAACAATTGACTCTGGAACTCAGATGGCCTTTACCTCCTGTGCCATCTTGTTCACACTACTGCTGCAGTTTTTAATCTCAACTCTTGTGCTCTCCCAGAACTGTTGATTATTGATAGATCACTGTCCAGATGGTTTTATTTTCCCCTATAGGGACAGATGTTAGACAGGGCTGCTGGGCTTTCTTACTCTCCTCTCAAAACACTCATCATCTCTCAGATTTCAGATTGGCTCAAATTTAGGATTGTTGGGTAGATGTATTACAAAAAGTAACAATATGCTAATATATGTCAATAAAAGCTGACAAATATCTGCAAGAATAGATTTTAATGAAGTGGAATTTAAAAGGAAAGTTGTTTTTGTTCTCCCTGATTTTGTTGCCACAGGCAAGTATACCGGAAACGCTGACTCACTGGGATTACAAGGCCACAAAGGGTGATAATTGTCTGGCCCACTGAGGTTAAATCTGAATTTTAAAGCAGACTTATCAAGTGTGACTTCCTGGACCTCCCGAGGAGAACCCAGCTGGTTCTTCTTTTGCCAAAGCTATGGCATGTGCGTTTTTGAAGCTGGCATTCTGGATGGCAGAGAGGCCAACTGAGGTACTCCTCACACTCAAGGAGGAGCAGTGACTCTTCCAGGTGCTCGGCAACAGAACTGCAGTTATTGGCAGAGTCTGGCCTACAGAGCACATTGCATGGTAGCTAATTGATCATGGAGAGAAGCAGAGAGATGGGGAAAGAAGCAGACAAGTCTCATCAGACAGCACTTGATCTGCTCAACCAGTTCACAGCTACCTCTTTCTCCTTCGTCCTCTCCCCCCCGTCTCTCTTCCTCTCCCCTCTCTCTCTTCCTCCTTTCCCCCTTCTCCAACTTTCCTTCTCATATCTCTTCTTTTCCCTACCTTGTCCTTTCTCCCATTACTTATTTATAAAAGTAGAGAAATTATAAAAGTAGTCCTCAAATTTCATTTCAAGGATAACTTTATTATGGTAAGTTAAATTACCAATGATTTTTTTTTCTTCTGGAAAAAGCAATTCATTAGTGCAGACCACTTTAGATCCAGGAACTGGAAATCAAAGTCGATAGAAATGATAGAAATGGAACTGGTAACTTGAGAGATTGCTTTCAGGGGAAAAGGTGTGAGGGAAATAGTTGGCCAGAAGGAAGAACTAAGCGTGGATCTTCTTCTCTCAATTAGGGCCTAGCCGTATCACACAGTAATGGTACTCAAATTGCAGCATAGAATATGACCCTGATCCAAAGGCAAAGGCACCTGATCACTTTTGTTTGTTTGTTTGTTTGTTTGTTTGTTCTGAGACAGGGTTTCTCTGTGTAGCTTTGGAGCCTTTCCTGGAACTCACTCTGCAGTCCAGGCTGGCCTCAAACTCACAGAGATCCGCCTGCCTTTGCCTCCCAAGTGATAAGATCCAATCACTTCATGTACCCATTATTTCATCTACATTTGGATGCAGCATATCTGCTCCTGTCAATCAAAAACCATTCTCTGACAATGGGATAAGCTCTGAGATACGGAGAAGCTAGTGTTCATCAGAATCAGATCATAAGAGTGTACAGCCTAGTGAATAAACTTTGCAAGGCAAAGCAGCAACAGTGTCTCCACAAAGCTTAATATGACCATAGTCTAATTTTTGCCTTATATTTTTTATTTATATGGACTTTCTTATTTACTAAAATTAGGATTATTTTTCTGTATCTACCATGAAGAGCATATATCCCCTTATTATTTTATATGCTTATTTGGGGAGTTGTTTGTTTGCTTGTTTTTTGAGACAGGGTTTCCCTGTGTAGCTCTGGCTGTTCTGGAACTTGCCTTGTAGAGTATGCTAGCCTGAAATCCAGAGATCTACCTGCTTCTGCCTCCTGGGTGCTAAGATTAAAGGTGTGTACCACCATGCCCAGCTTACTGGCTTATATTTTGAGGTTTATTTTTATTTAAAACTCTTCTCTGATAATGTATTTTGATAATATTTCCCCTCCCAGATCCTCCACATTTTTCTACCCACCCAACTTCATGTTTTCTCACTCTGTCAAAAAAAATCAAAATAAACAAACAAAAAACCAGCAAGACAAAAAAAAAAACACAAAATAAATTAAACAAAAAGTCCCTACACACACACACACACACACACACACACACACACACACACTCACACACACACACACACACACACACACACACACACACACACACACAGTGGACTCCATTTGTGCTGGCCAATTACTCCTGACCATGGGTCTTCTCCTGGAATGTGGTTGATATACCCAGTGACATTCCATTGGAGAAAATTGACTTCCCTTTTGCCATCAGTTAACCATTACAAATAGCTTCTGGGTTAGGAGTAGGCTTTGTGTCCCCTTCTCTTTCTCCATGATGGAATTTTGTCTGGTTTGAACCTGTGTGGGGGTTGTGCATGTTCTCACAGTCTCTGTGAGTTTATATGTCCATCAGTACTGTTGTGTGTGGAAGATGCTCTTTCCTTACAGATATCCACCACCTCTGGCTCTTTCAATCTTTCTGCCTCCTCTTCTGCACAAGTCCCTGAGCCTTTAGGGGAGGGATGTTAATGAAGAAATCCCATTTATGATTGAGTGCTCCAAAGTGTCTAACTCTATGCACATTGTCCAGTTGTGGGTCTCTGTGTTACTTAT
Organism: Peromyscus californicus insignis; assembly: GCF_007827085.1. Classification (NCBI taxonomy): domain Eukaryota; kingdom Metazoa; phylum Chordata; class Mammalia; order Rodentia; family Cricetidae; genus Peromyscus; species Peromyscus californicus. The sequence goes on from NW_026294595.1 coordinate 113,848,488, forward strand.
CCTCTACCACAAGAAGAAGCTTCTCTGATGTGCGAGAGTGAGGCATTGATCTATGAGAATAGCAATATGTCATTTTATTGCTGTGTCCCATTAGCAGTCTTAACTCAACCATAAAACATCATCTTCCTCTTCTACATGTGTATTATTTTACATGTTGTAACAGAATACTCTAAATCACTCAAGTCTATATGAACTCCTGTTTGAGCTTCAGTTAAAAAGAAATTCTGTCAGCAACACCCTGCATCTGAGTGGCCAGCCTCATGTATCTGCACCTCAGTGTTTAGCATGTGAATATCAAATCCAAATACTATTACTTGAAATCATTGTTTTGCTTTATCAGAAATAGCATAACACTGAGGATAAAGGTTTCCATTTAGTCAAAGAAAACAGCTCTGAATTCCTCAGATCAGAAGTTTGTAAAAGGAATATTTGGCTCCTTCTTCATCTGCATTTTAGAATTTGAGTTCAGACTATCTAGCAGCTAACCCCAGCCTCTCTCTCTTTCTCTCTCGGCTGCTTTTTGGTTAATCAAGAGCAAAATGAATCAATCTGTTTGCGGGAACTCTGGATTCTCAACTCCCGGGAAATCAATGTGGATAGTGCCTGGTTGCCCTGTCTAAGCTGTACTTTCTAGCCATGTAGGTGGTAATGCAATCATGGATAAGATTAATTAAATTAAAAGCCTGTTTTTATTGTGCAGAAAATACAGAAAATTCAATCCTCCCTGACAGCCTGGAGCTGGATGCTGGTTCTAATGTGATCACTACAGAACTGGTACAGCCAGGCTGCATGCCATTTAAGGAGGCAGAAAACCCTGCCAAATAAGTGCAGCTTCTACCTTGTGTTTTGGACTTTTCACTAAGCATCTTCATAACCAAACTCATGCAGGACTGAGCCCTGAACCTTTCCTCTTGCTGTTCACTACACTGTTAAAGAATTAGTTGCCCCCTCTAATTAACCAGGAGCCCTGTTTCTATAATGCTTGGAAAACCATAGTCTCATGTCCTTTCCTCAGCACTCCACCACCATGTCCTACTTTAGAAATTTCTTTCTGAGAGAGAGAAAGACAGAGAGAGAGAGAAAGAGAGAGAGAGAGACAGACTGACTGACAGAGAGAGAGAGAGAGAGAGAGAGAGAGAGAGAGAGTAAGTTTGTGTGTGTGTCTGTGTATGTCTCTATGTGTAACCTTCCCCCAGAACATTGCAGGAGATCACTCTCTCAGCATCGACTGGGAGGCAGACACAATTTATGTTCTTCCTCTTATTTTTGAATTAGGTCTTTTCCTTATAAAACACAGCCTTTAGAAAGAGAGATAAACTTTTTTTTAAAACAATTTATTCCTTAAGAGCTGCTGTAGATTTTTTTTTAAACATAACTACTTCTCGTACTAGAGACTAGAGATACCCATCTTCATGCAAGCTGTAATGTGGCTTTCATTGTGAGGCTTTTCCATTTTACTTTTCCTTATTTTTTTGTTTGTTTCCATCATCATTAACCAATAATTCAAAGACTTGAATATATCAAGTATTATCCTAAGAATGTTTGTTATCTTTACATACTCATCTTTTCATTTATCAAAAATAATTTCTGCAAAAAATAAACAATGGCAGCCATTTCTATAGTAGAATAAATTTAATCCTAAAGCCGTGTCCCTTAGATTATAATATTCATAAAGAGAGGATCTTAGAATAGTTTAGGAATAGGATCTGTTCCAAGGAAATCTGGTGAATTCTGGTTTGATATGTTGCTTGGATGTAAGACCAAACTAAGACTAAACTAAGTCATCCCATAGATGGTCAACAAGGATGAATCTTACCAAGGATTGAAAGTTTCCAAGCTGTGACAGTCCACATCGTCATGTATTAGACAGGAAAACAATCAGAGCCTATTTTAGGAGTTGCTGCCATCTCAGACACAGAATTTGGGTGAGAAAGACAGAGCTTGACACATAGTCATGAATACATGGATAATTGAAAAAGCTAGTGTGGCAGCTAATCCCAGGCTGGAGGAGATGGAGACAGGTGCCTCCCAGGAGCTCTCTGGACTCATGGGCCAGCCTGCCTATCATAATCACTGAGCCAATGAAAGAGCTGTCTCAAAAGTAAACAAACCAAAAATAGAGATAGCATCCCTGTAATTTCACCCCACACACATGTACCCACATGAACACACACGTACATGCAACTTCAATTTGGCACATAAGATAAAGAGATACATGAAACAATTACACAAATTTCTTTTTTATCTTTATAGTACTGTGATAAGAATGATTTCAAAGTGTTCCTTATAAACAAAAGCTGACAGTAGTAATACATATTTTTAATCCCAGTGCTCAGGAGTCAGCAGCAGGTGGGGCCCTGGGGCTTGCCAGCCAGCCAGCTAACCTACTTGCCAAGGTTCAGTTCAACAAGAATTTGGTAGCAAAAAAAAAAAAAGGGTAGATGCCTCCTGAGGAACGACACCTAAGGTTGATCTCTGGTCTCCATATGAATGCACACACAAGTGCATCTACACACACACACACACACACACACATACACCATAAATAAATATGTAAATAAATAACAAAATAATTTCAAATTGGGTAGTAGGAGATAGATTAGTGAAATAATTGAACCACATTTCTTTTTTCATCCTTACAATTCTGTTATAACAATGATGCCAAAGTGTTTCTTAAAAACAAACTGCAACAACAATGGCACAAAATGTTTTTCTACCATTTTCCATATTTCCACTTGTTTCCCCTGGCCCTAGATAGAGAGCATCAGTCATCACATGTAGAGATTAAAGCATACATAAGAGAGTCTTTATAGAAATAAACATCAAAAAGCTGCTCTTTAGGCTGAGGAAATACTTCAGTTAGTAGAGTGGTCACCATAAAAAGCACCTGAGTTAGATCCCCAGAACCCGTGTTAAAAAAAAAAAAAAAAGCAAGGTACACAGTTGTAATCTCTAATCCCAGTGCTGGGGAAACAGAAACAAGTTTTTTCCAGGGACTTATTGGCCTGCCAATATTGCCTACCTAGCAAGCTATCGGCCAATGAGAGACTCAGTTCCCAGCACCCACATGAACACACACAGAGAGAGAGAGAGAGAGAGAGAGAGAGAGAGAGAGAGAGAGAGAGAGAGAGAGAGAGAGAGAGATTCTTTATTTAAGCTATAATCTATCAAAAATTTTCCTTTTTTGTTTTTAGCTAACCAAAATACTTTCTCCTGTAAAGCAATCATGGCATTAAAAAAAAAATGGCCGTAGGTTTGTCAAATTGTCTCACTCTTAAGACTAAAAGACTAAAAGCATCAAAGCTGATGTACATGCTCAGGGCTGCCTAGAAAGATACTGACAGAATAGAAAGTCAATATCTGGATACTGATCCTGAATACCCGGTTCACTGATTAATTCATGTCACATACTGAACCTTTTCAAGCTCTTCGTCCTTAAAACAGTGAGAAAAGCAAAAACCTATTTGACTGACAAAAGGGAAGTCTTGTCTCCAGGATGTCAGCTTTAAGCCCTTTTCTTCCAGACAAGAATTTTGAAGAGGGTCCCTTCTTTGAAAGAGAGGATGTGCTGCTTAGTTTTATGTCAACCTGATACAAGCTAGAGTCCTTTTAGACAAGGGAACCTCAAATGAGAAAATACCCCTACTATTTTAGCCTGTGGGCATGCATGTGTTGCATTTTCTTGACTGATGACTTTGGAGGATCCAGCACATTGTGGGTGGTGTCACCCCAGGGTAGATGGGCCTGTGGGGACTGGGAGCAGGTTGTGCAAGCCATGAGGTGCAAGCCAGTAAGCAGCTTTCCTCCATGGCTTCTGCTTCAGCTCCTGACTCTACATTTCTGCCCTGATTTCTTTGAATGATGGACTACAAACTACAGGGTGAAATAAACCCGCTCCTTCTCAAGTTGCTTACAGTCATGGTGTTTTATCACAGCAAGAGAAGCCCTAAATAACATGGAGGAGTTATTTCTACTCCCAGTTAAATACATGTGGTATCCCTCTGTCATGTCTTTTTTTTTCTTTCCGTCATTGCATTTCCCTTGAGAATGTGTCATACGAGTACCTCAAAAAAGATAGACAAAAATGTAGCTGTTATGTACAAACAAGGGAGTTGACCCCCTCATCAACAAGTTCACTGCTGATCTAGCTGGTGGACTGTCACGCCTAACCCCCACACCGGTGTCATCTTTTCACTGAGTTCCTTATAGAACATAGGAACATGTACCACTGAGGCAACTCCTTCATCTCCTGAGATGGAGGCTGAGGTGCTGTTGAAACTGGCAGTCCTCCTTGTGCAAGGGTTGAAATGGCAATGAGGCTTCAGTGTCATCAATCACCAGTCACAAGGAACAGAGAAAATATTTTCCTCAGGGGCTTAATCAATCAGGGGGATTCTGTATGCCTGACTGAGGGAAGGCAGAAGATGTACATCATTCAATTATAATTTATCACTAGCCATTGGCCTAGACAGATAAGTGAGGTCATTGCAGCTTGACCACAGCTCAAAGCAGGTGTTCTTTTTGGGCCCATGGAGAGATCCTGATTCAGGAAAGGGGAAAATGGGAGCTTTCAGAGGCTCTGTTATTACATTTAATGAAATTTATATCCTTCCTTCCACAGAGGATTTCAGTGAATGAAATGGAGATAAGAAAAAGCAGCACTGCCTCCCTTGACTTGGTATGGGAAGAGGAAGCAGGTCTTTAAAACCCTGTCTGTCCTACACCCCAAGTCAGCTCATTTCTGCCACTGTGGGCTTGGTTTGACACTCCATCATCTCCACGGGCTGTTTCCTCCTCCTGGACAAGGATGTCTTTTCTGACTCCTCTGAGTTTTGTTCCTGGCTCTTGTTCACTCACCATCATATCACCTTGTGTTTTCTTTGTAGCACAGGTTACCATCAAAAACCATTTCTTTTTCTTTCTTTTGTTCTTTCTTTTTAGTTTCTTTGCTTGTTCCATGTTGCACAGTGAGAGGGGCCGAGCCCTGCTTACACTATTTCTGTTACCTAGAAGGGTGCCTAGCTAACAATAGTGTGATATATATTGAGTTAATGAAGTAATTGTTTCATATGTGACTGCCCAGTTTTAAATTGCTAGTATCAAGATGTGTCTTAGAAGGAAAGTAAGAACAATTGCACAACCAGGCAGATCCAAGAGTTTGAGAAATTGTAAAGGCCAGAATTTGCTACTGCCTGGATTCAGACACTGGGGTAAGTGGTGGCCAGGAATTGTTCAAAAGTGTGGATAGAGGATATGAGACAACTGAGATGAGAAAATCTGGATGCTAGCAAGCTTTTGCTTCTTTTTAGAAAATATCTATTTGTTCTCTGGAGCAAAACTGTATCCCTAGGAGCCACTGGCTTAAAGCTTAGCTTCGTGAACATTCTTAACTAAGAAAGAGAAATAGAAAATTTCTTTAAAAACATTCCTTGTTAATATTATGCATAATAGGCTTTAAAGAGACATGCTAGCTGGGATCATTACCCTTTGTGACTAGACATTGAGGAGAATTCAAGATAAAAGTTAATTAAAAAGTATATAAAGCATTGTGAAGGCAATGTACTTGTGCATTAGAACATGGCATTAGGGCATCCAGGCAAATTCTCAGTTGCAATGCAGGGCTTCAGATGAATGATACCATTTCCTTCTGTCTTTAGTGCATCACATCACTATCATTAAAGAGCCATTTATTTAAGATTTAGAGTGTACAGGGAGATATCCAAGGAATAACATTATAATTCTAGAGTTTGGAGAACAGAGTTGTAGTTTGATATATTTGAACTCATGAAGGTTTAATTTTAATATTAATTTAAGACTATCAAGAGATGCTGTGCTAGTGGCAGGCTTCTTGAAAATCCACTTATTTCTGAAGCTCTTATCCTAGCCTTTTCATTATCTACTTTGGTGCCATCCTCAACCTTCTTTAAATTAAAAAATATTTTATGCATATAGGTGTTTTACCTGCATGTGTGTCTATGCACTACATGTATAATTGGTGCTTGTGGAAGCTACAAGAGGGCATCAAGTCCCCTAGAAATGAAGCTACAGATGATTGTGAGCTGCCATGTGAATGATGGGAATCAAACCTGGAACAGCAGCCAGTGCTCTTAACCACCGAGCCTTCTTTCTAGCCCCTACAACATTTATTTTGACTCCTGTTTTACATTGTAGACTTGCAACACATATGCTGTATCATCGTAAAAAGGATGTTTGTGGGCAGCAAACACTTTCACCTCTACTGTTCAGCCCTTGAGAGGATGAATCTGGTAGAAGCTTTAGCCAGTGCATTGTAAATAGAAGTGAGGGACAGATGTCACTTCCCAGATGAGGTATTTAGATCATATTCCTCCTCCATCCTCAGACGGCCATCTCAGAAACCTTGCACATCACAGGGTAAGATGATAGTAATAAAACATCCAGAAAGACTGGCTCTTACAGCAGTGAAGTAGAAGTGGGCATCTACAGATCCCCCTATCATGTTTCAAGAACTGGAAATAAACTTTGATGCATCAAGGTGTACTAACACACATTGAGATGCTGGGTTTTTCTATTGCTGGTCTGGCCTGTGTTTTGTTTTATTTTGTTTTGTGTTTTCTATGTCTCTATTCATAGTCACTTTAAACTAGAGTGGAATTTTAAATGCCAATGAAATTTTACAAATATTTGTTTTCTGACTGATCATGAAGATTTTGAGTGTTGGTGTGTCTGTTGAGTTTGTGAAGTTCTGATTCAACAAGACAGGTCTATTCAAGCCCTCTGATAGGGGTTCCAATAGATGTCTAAACTTAAATTTAAGCTATTATTTTCAAAGCTTCTGAAAATAGGCCTGACAATTCTTCAGTATTTGTGTGAAATTTTCTGGGTATTGACATCTTGGTGCTTCTTATAAAAAAAAAAAAGAACCAAAATATTATGTGTAATAAGGTACCAAAGGGATAAAAGGAGTTGCCTGAAAGGTGACAGAACTGCAGACATTGTTTGAAAGGGCTGTCTCAACGGAGCTGAAAGAAGGCTTAGACCTTTCCAGACGACAAGGGGACCTAAATCACACTTACATTAACGAGCGTTCTCATTCTATTCTACTGAGCTGCAGCCATTCCCAACAAGAATATTATATTGCCTTCCATTCCCAACAAGAATACTATATTGCCTTCCATGTTAAATTGTATTGCAGGAGGCTGGCAAGAAATGTGATGCACAAATCAATGTTCAGATGTGTATGCTTGATAGAATGGGCCAGTGATGGGGCAAAGGTCAGGTTCTGTAAGAGGGTAACAGTGCTTTTGAACATAAGACCCTCAAGTATGTTAACCATTTCTCAGAGATGCTGCTGCTGAATCATGTGCTGTTTTAGCAGATGAATATGGTGAGCTATGTTTCCTCTTGAGAAGAAAATGATTTGCTCATCTTTACATGTTATACTCACTCTTTCTAGAGATAAAAATGCCCATATAGGCAAAGTCTATGCTCAAAATGTGTCTTGTAGACTTTAAAAACAATACCAAAAGTATACTGACAACTAGTATATTTCTCTAATCGTCCAGATAAGCTAGTTGAGTAGGTATTAATAAGATTAACTAGAGTTTATATAAGAAACAAAATGAAGAACCTAAAGAATAGGAACTTTGCATCAGTTTTTAAAGAGCCCAGGTCTACTGAACGTGCAGTCAAGTTTCAACTTGTTAAGAGAATGTACGATCGAGCTCATGGTTTAGTGGAGAAGGGCCTAAGTAATACTAATCCCATACCTGGCACTACTGCCAATCACTTCCCAACCTAAAAACAACGCAAATTTAAAAATAGTACTTTCTAGTAGCAAGAAAGAAGAAGGCCAGTAGAACTAATAAAATGAGAAATGAAAATGTGACAAAAATGGGGGAAAAACGATGAAAGAATGTCAGAAAGAGGAATGGAAGTTTTCAGACATATGAAGTCAGGGCTGGAAGTAAGAATGTAAAAGATGGATAGGAGGACAGAGGTAGACACAGGGCAAGTATATGATACCCAGATGAGTGGAAACAAAAGCAATTTTACTGGCTGTATAAATATGACAAATAAATGCCCTTTTAACCCTTGATTAAGGGAGTTTCCAGTGTAACTGTAGAGAAGATTCCTAATACTCATAAAATGAAGACTAATGGCAGAGATTTTTTGAGTTTTCTGGATAACAAAACAGCTTGCTTAGCAATTTCTTCTACCCATCTCTTCTCACATATATCAAATCGGGGTGCTATATTCTACCCTGGATTTTTTTAACTGAATATCTCCTGCATAAAGGCTTTGGGAGATTCCAGGGTCCTGGTATCCTGTGCTCTCCAAGGATGTGAAAAGAAATGCATCTGTTTGGGTATATCCAGAGGAATATTATAGCCCCTCTGTCTAGAACAGCTGTAATTTGTTTGTTTGTTTGTTTGTGAGAAAGAATATCGGCACTTAACGCCCTTTGAGTTCCAGGTTCAGTATCCCTCCATTACTTGCTGCCACATGTTCAAACTGTATTTGTTGTTGTTGTTTTTTGCGACAGGGTTTTTTTGCATATCTCTGGCTGTCCTGGACCTCGATCTGTAGACCAGGCTGGCCTCGAACTTACAGAGATCCACCTGCCTCTGCTTCCCAAATGCTGGGATTAAAGGCATGCGCCACCACCTCCTGGCTCAAAAAGTATTTTTTTTAATGGAATGATACAACGTGAATAGCATACAGGGTGCTAAGAAGCTTTAGAAAGGAAGGGAACATTATATATATATTTGGTTTTTCGAGACAGGGTTTCTCTGTGTAGCTTTGCGCCTTTCCTGGGACTCACTTGGTAGCCCAGGCTGGCCTCGAACTCACAGAGATCCTCCTGGCTCTGCCTCCCGAGTGCTGGGATTAAAGGCGTGCGCCGCCGCCGCCGCCGCCGCCGCCGCCGCCACCACCACCCGGCGATATATTTTTTTTAATAAGTGAGATGTTTAGTATTGTTTGTCAGCTTGACAGAGTGTGGAATCACCTAGAAACGGTATCTTGACAGGGAATTAATTGTGTAGACTTGGTTGGTTTGTGGGCATGGCAGTGGGGAATTATCCTAACAATGTTAATTTAAGCAGAAGATCTGCCCACTCTAGGCAGGGAATTTTGAACTGTGTATGGATGGAGAAAGCAAGCAGAACACTAAGATGCAGGCATTCGTTGCTGTTTGTTTCTGACCGTGGATATGATATGACCAATTCCCTTGAGCTACTGACACTGTGACACTGTAACATCCCTGCTTGGGTAGACTTTAACTTGAAACTGTGTACTGAAAGAAAATCTTCCCTAAGCTGCTATGGTCAAGGCATGTGTTTTTTTGTTTTTGTTTTTGTTGTTATTGTTTTTCACAGCAAAGGGAAACACAGCTAATCCACTAAGTAAGTTGCTTCAATTGGTTAAGTATTACACAACAGAGTGTGTCTCCACAAAGTGAATGACAAATAGATGTTCCAGATTGGGAGATGAATTGCAACTGTCAAAATGGAGCTGTTGTTTTCTTCATGGCGGCCCTGGGCAGAACCTAGGATGGATAGTGCCTCAGGCTATACTCTCCCAGAAGCAGATACTTGAACAAGATTTTGAGTAGAAACAGGATATTTAAATTGTGTCAGGAAACACTGCTGGCAGGGCATGGAATGAGGAAGGGGGAAAAGCAGAGTTATCAGTAAAGTCACACTAAAGAACAGGGCCCTGAACCCTGCTGGAAAATATGGGAACTGTGTATCCTTGTACCCCAGGACTACTTACTCCAAAAGACTAAGAGCTGAGGGAGCAGGTGTGTGTACGATTTTCATTAGTCATTGGCTAAAGGCTGCCTAGTAGAAAAGGATGTCGACGTAGGCTCCAGTGATCAGGAAAAAGGCCCAAGGCAAAGAGGATCAGGTGTCTGAGGTGTCAGAGGGACTGAAGCTCTGGGCTGTTAGGAAAATGCCATGTGGGTGGAACAATCCAGGGTTGATACACAGCCCACCTAAATCTATTCGAGGCTGAGCCAAAAGAGAAGAACGGTTTTCATTTTTGCTTTCATAGGGTCTTAGAATCAGTTACTATCAGAATAGTGTCATCACAGCTCTGTGAATCCTCTATTATTAAATCCAAATCTGAATATACAGACGGAGGACTTAGAGAAGTAATTTGCATCAAATCTGCATCTTAGATCTTCTGACAGCCTCCAGACCATTTATATATTTACATTACATTGTACTCTCCCTGCCAGTTTCAAATGGAAGGCAGGCCAGAGCTCTCTGCCCTTCACTGAAATCTAAACATGGCAAAGAAGAGAGCAAGCCCAGACATCCAAGCATCTGTTGAGCTAAGCAAAGGTGTGTAGAGAATGCAGTAACACTGCTGTGGACCACCCCACCCCCCCAGTGGTGACTGATTTACCATGACAGTATAACATACTTTCACAGTTCCCAGCCCTGTGTGGAAAAGATTTAATCTTAGTTTACATTTCTTATTGAAAGGAAATATAAAGGTTATGAAATTGACACAAGCTATAGAACATCAGCAAAGATCCATCAGGGTATTTCCAGGTACACTGAGCAGGGTAGCTAGTAAGAGACAATGGATGATGAAACAAAGATTGGACAAAACATAGTATAATTAAGGCTGAAGAGAGAAGCTGCTATTGAGTGGCCTATGTTAATAACAGAGAGAGAGAGAGAGAGAGAGAGAGAGAGAGAGAGAGAGAGAGAGAGAGAGAGAGCATATGGGGTGGGGGGAGATATGACTTCCTGGTCTCTTTGAAAACTGTCTTCTAAGTAATACACATTTCTCCAGAAACCTTCTCATCTACTTAATGATCACCCTCTGGTTGTTGTCCATTTCCTAGGAGGCTTTTGAAAGACATTTGTCACCCTTACCAGACATATGCTATAGGATAGCTGTTCTTATCAAAGCAGGAACAGGCAGGATTTGAGGTAATGAAGAGAGCTCTTATGAGCTAGGCAAGCTTTTGACAGCTCTGAAACCAATCCCTCTGTGACTGTACATTTTAATTGTATATAGATTCATAATCTCCTGTCCCAGGAATGTCAGCATATTACAAATCCTGGAAAACCATGATTTTTTTCTAGAAGGTAATTCATTTCACATATAATCTAATGGATGTATTTTATACTTTCAGAAATCTCAAAGAAAAAAACTTGAATACTAGAACAGAGTCCTTCAATAGACCACCATTTATTTAGATATACAGATGCTTGCTTCTTATACTTAGATTGACTACCTGAATAACCTGTCCTCCTCAACCTGCAGACTTAACTAAAGGCCCAAATTTTCAATAGGTCCATTCATAACTGAAACCAGGAACATCTTGATAAGTAGAAACATGCCAAGCCTGCTGTATATCTTGAGTACAGACTACCAGTAGCCTGCCTTTACATGAACATCAATTAAATGACAACCTGGTAATGTCCGTTATATGCATTTACTGTTTCTCAACTACTGAATGTTGAAAGGGATATACAAGCCAAGGATTTCCCCAGTGCACCACTTGAAGAAAGAAAAAAGTAGGCAAGGTAATGAAGAAGGAAAGAGGAGCAGAGGGACATGGAGAGAGATGGGGAGGGAAGAAGAGAGGATAGGTAGATAAAAGGTGAGCCTGGACCAAGTGAACAATAAATGTCTTACCAAGGAGTTGAGCCAGATTTCTGATTTTTACTTTTTGTTCTATTTGGATGAAATTTTTAAATTTGATTTTATTTATTGTTATATATATGCATGTTTTGTCTGCATGTATGTCTGTGTACCACATATGTTCCTGGTGCCCACATAGGGCAGAGAGGGCATAAGATCCCCCGGGACTGGAGCTACAGACAGGTGTGCTGTAGAGACTGCTGGAGGAGAAAAGTTACCATTAGTCTTACTCAGTTGCAAATTCTGTGAGCTACAGTCATGGTGTTCCAGGCAAGATGTGCTCTCTAGTGCAATAATAACATGACTGTTATGGGGAATACCAACCATTTTGTGATTGGATTTGAGGTTGGATCCACAGAAAGAACTCATGTCTCCTGTAAACCAGATCAAGAGTGCCTGGCTGGAGAGGCTATAAGCCAAAAAAGGGAACTAGCTAATACTGTTTTGCTAAATGATCATGTTGTCAAGCTGCTTTCAAAATGTTTGTGGTACTATGCCTTCATCAGAGAAGTAGATGAGCAAAGTTGTTAATACAGGAATCGGTAACTAGCTGCAATGGGGAGACTCAATGACAGAGGAGTGCTTGGCTCTAAGTGAGTTAGCTATGTGGTTCCTCCCAAGACTCAGGGAATGTTTTGGAAAAGAGGGTAGAAGGAATATAAGGGTGGGAAGATGTGCAGCAAAAAGTCATCTTCTGAATATGATACAACTACTGTATGGTGGCCATCTGCATAAGACTTACACATTGTTAAGCCAGTTAATATTTATCAAGATAGAAGATGGGTCTAAAAGGCCCCACATCTCTCTGAGGAACTATTGACAGCTGATGGTTGTTGGAGATGATTGTGTTATTTTCTTTAGTGGTATAACTACTAATAAGTTCCCTTTGCTCAAGTAAATAATTTTAATCCCATGTTCAGACAAGAAACTCTAATTAAACTAGTGGGTCACAAATTTAAAAAAAGGCTAGTAGAGGCAAAAGGGGATATTTGTTGGGGAGGAGAGTTTCTGTGAAATAAAAGGGGATGCAAGAAGAGAATGGAGATAAGAAAAAAACCTCTAAAATACACACTATATACAGCATATGAAATTCCAATAAAAGAAGATTATAATTAAAAAGTAAGTGAAGTCTATTGAAAGAGATGCGCTCTCATCATTTGTTTTGGGCCTTATGCACTGCTATAGGACAGCGTGGCAACTTGGTATAATAAAGATACTCTGACAATGGACAGCTCAGCACACCTTAGGACACCCGGAAACAGGTGTTCATGCCAAGTGAAAAGACATCTTCCTCAAACATCAGGCACTGCCTTTCCTTGTGTCTATGTCTTTCCCTAGAAGACCAAGGATATTTGTGTTCCTTTCAGAAGCAGGTAGACGAGACAAGGAAAAGTCCTAGCCAGGACTTCCCAGAGTGCCTCAGTCACTGGGAAAGAGGAGATGCAGTGTCCATGATAGGAAAGCAGCAGTGGCCTGACTGATTCTCCATGTTCCTATCACCCCCACCTCACAGACTGATTAAAAGGAAAAATAGCAGCAGATGGTGCTGCTGCAAATGGAGAAAGAATACCATTAGGAACTCAACATGGGATATTTAAAAGTAACATTCCACAAAATTGCCTGAAGCTGAAGGAGGATGCCATGGGAATAGTAGATGCTAGGATTCTGCATTTACTACACAATTTCTTAGCTACACAGTTTCAGATGTCTTGACCACACAACCTGCTAAGATCACTGCTCTGGATTCTCCCAGTGGAAGCATAAAGGAAATGTGATAAAAATTGGGGATCATCCTGAGTCAAACAAAAGCCTAGTAAAAATAACCAATGGGACTGATTAAAATGAGCCCAACACACTGGTAGTTGAGTTAAACTGAGATCCATTGAGACAAACGTGTATTTGTGAGAAAATTAAAAATAAAGATTTAATTCCCCAAGATTTTTGTTATTATTTGTTAACTTCAATAACTCTAAGTCCCCTTGCACATGGGGGAGAATTAGTGGTAATTACATATTCTAGCTACTACTGTTATTTTTAATTTAAAAGTCCTTTGAAAGTCACTGTTTAAACTAACTGAACTACATAAAAGTTCATATAGAGACTGATAGTTTAGACACATGCTCTATTTGTCTTTACAGTGGAATGATTTTGGTAACGAGGAGGGAATAAATCACCAACTTGATATTCCAAATCAGCACATGTCATTGAGGGAACCTATGAGCTTTCCATAGCCTGTGGTTGCTATTATCTGATTTGCTTCCTTTGTTATGTGGATTCTTGCCCAAACTCATAAAAATTTCTCAGCAAGGTCTATCGAATGTCACTGGCATTTGTGCCACAATAATCAAAATGAATTGTTGCTGTAGCAGAGTGAATACACAAGGGCTGATTAATTCACTTGCAGAAGCTCAGCACTAAAGATGGAAAACACCACATCGACCCTTAGCATTATCCCCATGAGGATTCTGCTATTAACTGGTCCAGATTTAAGTACAACTTTTAATCAACTTTCAGGCTTTTAAGCCTGTACCCCTACAACTGCTTATTTACCTCTAAGAACTGGGAGTTAGGGTCAACTAATGTGAAGGATGGTCCTCTTAAGCAAGCTAATTGTAGGATGTTTCATGTACACCCATATCTTGTAGTAAAGTAGAATAGCTGTGCCCTGACCAGTTTTGTTTGAATAAAGCATTTACCTTCAGTTTGACATAGCAGAGTAAGAAAGGTACATCTATACTGAGAATGCAATCCACTTAAAAAATCTATCCTAGTGTAAGCAGGCCAAATCAAGCATTCTTAAGCAATATAAGAAAAGGAATCTCATTTACATAGCTAATTGACTTAAAACACTGATATAGTAAACTATCTTGTAGTGTTGACCTCAGCAGGGGTTTTATTAATTAGGTCATTCATTCATTGTTTGCATTGAGAATCAAATCCAGGACCTTGGACATGCTAGGCAAGTGTTCTACCACTGAACTACACTTGTGAAACAGCAAGACCTTTTCATGTTTGGTCTTAGGGAGTTATTTGAAAGCATATCTGTAGAATAATATAAATATGAGCATAGACATGTTCTAAACACAAAAAAGGGAGGTCATGGACTGTTGTGGGGTATTTTAATCGCACTCTGACACTCCTGAGACTGCCAATAAATTTACTTTGAATCAGAGGGCAGAGCTAACTACTAGCTAATCAAAATTAGCCTTAGAGGTTTTGAAGGACCCAGGACATATAAACAGACACGGGAAGTAGTAGAAATGGGCTTAGAAAGATTCTTGCCCCTTTTGGATTGAGGAAGGAGAGAGAGAGGAAGTCAGTGGTCACTTCTCCACTGCTTCTCTGATCATTCAAGTTCTTACCTCAATATCTGACTAAAAAGTTTTTATTGATAAAGAATAATTAGATAAATGCTTTCTCTTGTGTCCAGTACAGGGCCTGAGGTCATGAGGCAGCCACTCACTGCAGGCTTTTCAGTCACCTGAGTCACCACCATGGCTAGCTTTCCTTTACTCCCCGACAGGCCCTCCACATGAGTCTAGGGTTTTCGGTTGCAGCCTCTCTACAGCAGGCCCCAGCTGCCACCCATCTCTGATCCCAAATGCCACAGGCAGCTTGACCCCAAACACTATTGGAGTTAGCCAACCATTGATGGCTGGCTGGCCCTGTCATTCAGGTAGCTCTGTGCCCTCATTTTCTGCCATATGAGCTTCTTCCACAAGTCCCCCTGTGTCTGGTTTTCAGGCAGATGGCTCCCTCTCCCTGTGGGTTGTAGGCGTCCCCTGGACACCCTCCTCAGGCTGCCACAAACCAGGCTGGCTGCCCCAACACCTGCTTGGGCTTTTACTGCTGCTGCCACCTCCACACACTCTTAGTCCCTGGCTACAAGCAAGCAGCTACAGCTGCCCTCAGCAGGCCAGGTGGCGCACTGGCTGCATTCTCTGCCCAGCCACACGGTGCAGTGACAGCCAGCCTCAGACTTTGCTGTCATCAGCAGCAGAGCTGGTGAGACACCTGGGAATTCTTCAAGAGGGGAATGAGTTTTGTTAAAGAAGAAAAGAGAGTTTTTACCCATGTTAAGAATGAGGAACAAAAGAACAATGCAGGGAGTCAGGTTATTGTATGGTTCCACAACGGGTGGTTTGAAAATGGAGAAGTTAAATGAAGGGATAATCAACCTAGGTGGGATTGACATAATGCTGATTATAATCATTACCAGTTTGGTATTTCATATTCTATCCTTAAAAAAGTGGTTTGAGCCGGGCGGTGGTGGCGCACGCCTTTAATCCCAGCACTCGGGAGGCAGAGCCAGGCGGATCTCTGTGAGTTCGAGGCCAGCCTGGGCTACCAAGTGAGTTCCAGGACAGGCGCAAAGCTACACAGAGAAACCCTGTCTCGAAAAACCAAAAAAAAAAAAAAAAAAAGTGGTTTGATATAGGTGCCAAATATGAAAAATTGACTGATAAAATACAATCTTTAGAAAGACTTACTAATGAAACTAAGAAAAATATTCACACAGAGACAGAGGTGTTTAGAGCAGAACCTATTGTACCATTGAATTATGAAAGTGAAGAGGAGGAGCTCAAGATTATTAGAAAACCAACCTTAATTTATCCAGTTATCATTTAAGAATGACCACCAATATACACCCCCAAAGCTATTCAGAAGTTAACTGAGATCCTTTTGAAATGTTAGATTTGAAGAGATTTAAGGAAGCAGTAGTTTCATATGGTATGAATTCACTCTATGTGAAGCAGATGTTAAATTCATGGCCAACTCAGGACAGAATTATTCCACAAGATTGGAAAGACTCATCTACAGCAATATTGGAAGCTGGTTCTCAGTTATAATGAAAAACATGGTGGAGAGAGGAAGCTAGAGTCATAGAACAATGAAGTAGGGCTAGAAATTTGAAATTTCCCAAGAACAGCTTCTTGGTGAAGGCCAGTATGCTGACTTGCAAATACAGATTACAATTGATGATCACACCTTGGCTCTATGACATAGAGCAGCTTTAAGTGCTTGGGACAGGATTGAAGAATCAGAAAAGAGAACTGAGCTATTTAATAAAATCATACAAGGCCCACAAGAAGCTTTAACTGATTCTTTACAAAGATTGATTTCACCTATAAATAGAATGATATCAGAACCAGAAGTTAGACAAGTATTAATTGAATCCTTGTCTTTTGAAAATGCCAATTCAGATTGTAAAAAAGTGATTAGGCCTTTAAAGGCAAGATCAGCACCAATAGATGAATGGATTAGAAATACAGCTAATATTGGATCTCATACTTATGCTGATAGTTGGATAGGAGAAAGGATTTCTAAAAATTTTAAGAAAAATCAAAAGGTTAGATTTTTAATTGTGTAAACCAGGTCATGTAAAAAGGGATTGTAAGCAAGACATTCTTAGAAGTGATATTTTTTTCTAGAGATAATCCAAAAAGAAAGCCACAGCCTTCTGGAATATGCAGAAGGTGTTGCAAAGGCTGTCACCGAATGCAGGTCAACATGAGGCAGGCAAGGTAACCCTCTGCCATTGAGAAATGCCTTAGGGGGCATCTTGCAGGCCCTAATGTCAAATTTGGTTCAATAATTTCCTGTTAGCATTTGGGAAACCCCTCCACAGTGCAATTAAAAGACTTAATGCTTGTTGTTAAAAACCATACTGCTCTGGATGACACAACAGCTTCTATAGATAAAATTTTTAGGAGAGACCACATGTATTTTGGCAAACTTCTATAAATGATCAGAGACTAAAGTTAAAAATACAAATAAATGGCATTAAAATTGAGGGGTTGAGAGACACAGGTACAGATGTAATATAATTTCACCAACACCTTGGTATCCAGATTAGCCTCTTAAGGAGGTAAATGTTCAACTTCTAGAGACTGGAACTTTATCTCAAATAAAACAAACTGCAAGATGGGTCAAATGTATAGGACTAGAGAGACAGACAGGAAAATTAAAATCATATATGGATAACATAGCAATGAATTTATGGGACATGATTTGTTTCAGCAATGGAAAAACACATTAATATTTCTCCAATCTCAGGAACAAACTGTAAACTAATGTATGCTTCTGAGAAAAACATTAAAAGGTATTATCAAGAACAGTCACTGACCATTCAGGATGTACATAAGCAGGGTAGAACAGCTGCTGATCTTTCAAAGGTGTCAACAGCCCTACCTTTAAGTAACAAACCTATCTTGGTAGAACAGTGGTCTTTGACATCAGAAAAATTGCAGTCATTATAACACCTGGTATAGGAGCAGCTAAATGCTCAACATATTGAAGAATCAACAAGTCCTTGGAATTCTTCTATATTTGCGATTTAAAGGAAATCTAGAAAATGGAGAATGTTAACAGATTCAAGAGCCATATATAAGGAGATTCAGTCAATGAGCTCTTTACAGCCTGGAATTCCCTTGCCTTATTTATTATATAAAGTATGGTCTATTATTGATTTTTAAAAAACTGATTTTTTACTATATCTTTTGTTTTGTTTTGTTTTTTGAGACAGGGTTTCTCTGTGTAGTTTTGGTGCCTGTCCTGGATCTCACTCTATAGACCAGGCTGGCCTCAAACTCACAGAGATTCACCTGGCTCTGCCTCCCAAGTGATGGGATTAAAGGCATGCACCACTGTTCCCTGGCTTTTTTTTTTATACTATATCTTTACAAGAACAGGACAGAGAAAAATTTGTCTTCACAGTACCTACTTAAGATAATTCCCAGCCTGTTAAAAGGAATCTATGAAAAGTTTTTCCACAAGGGATGTTAAACAGTCCACCTTGTGTCGATAATTTGTACAACAGCCATTGGAAGTAATTTGTAAACAGTTTCCTCAATCTATAATTTATCATTATGTGTATAGCTAACTCAGACTCCAAAACCTTAGAAAAAAAAAACATTTGAAGAGGTAAAGAAAATTTTGCCTTGTTGGGGATTACAAATTGCTCCTGAAAAAAATATGAAGAGGAAATTCTATTAATTCAATCACAGAAACTACGAATTAGGAGGGATCAATTATGAACTCTTAATGATTTTAAAAAATTGCTGGGAGATATTAACTGGCTATGGGCCACAATTGGTTTGACAACTCAAGAACCAAATAACTTATTTCAAACCTTACAAGGTGATAGGGACTTAAATAGTCCCAGAAAATTATCAGCTGAGGCTGAAAGAGAACTGGCTCTGGTAGAAAAGAAATTGAAGGATGCACATGTGGATTGTTTGGACCCAGAGCTTGATTGTCTTCTGGTTGTTATGCCTTCTATGTATTCTCCCATAGGAATTCTTATGCAGAAAGAATATAATAGTTTAGAATGGATTTTTTGCCATAAAAACAGAGTTAAAAAAAATTAAAGACCTGTATAGAAGAGGTTTCTGAACTGATTCTGAAAGGAAAATTGAGACTTCCTCAATTATCAGGAATAGACCCAACAGAAATTGTAGTACCTTTTACTAATGCTGAAATTGCCACATTAAGGGCAGAAAATGATCACTAGCAAAGAGCTTACAGTAATTTCTTGGGAGAGATTCTCAATATTCCCAAAGCAAGAGACTTCAGTTTATAAAAGAAACTGATTGGATTCGTCCTCATATTGTATGGGGGACACCAATTTCTGGAGCCCCTACATTCTATACTGATTAAAACAAATCAGGAAAGGCAGGCTATAAGCCACAAAATTTGGGTAAAGTGGCTCAAAGCACTTATGATTCTGTCCAACAGTCAGGAATATATGTTATTCTCATGGTATTATTAGATTTTTCCAGAACCTCTTCATTTAGTTACTGACTCTCAATATGCCGAAAGAGTTGTTTTATATATGGAAACCACTGAACTTATTCTAGGTGACTCAGAATTAACTTTATTATTGATTCAACTACAAGAAATAATCAGAAACAGAAACCATCCCTTGTATATAAAACATATCATATCCCATATAGATCTGCCAGGCCCTCTAGCACAAGATAATGGTGAAATTGATCAGCTATTGGTAGGAAATGGGCCAGAAGCCTCAGAATTTCACAAGAAACACGATGTTAATAGCAAAGGTTTAAAGAAAGATTTTTCTATCACTTGGCAGTAGATTATAGATGTTTGTCACTGTTTAGGGGAGTTAGTTGCAAGTTGTTACTGGTCACTGTCAGAAATAAACTAAACAAAGATTAGATTCAGGCATCTCATTCTATAAAAAAGGAGGAGGATATAGGAATGATAGGGAAAATGATAGATTATTGAATCTACTTTTAACTAAAACAGCAACTACTAGTCTCAAATATTTTACATTGGTATGGATTTTTGTATATTGATACAAATTTAAGGTTATTTTTATTATACTGTATATAACTAGAAAAATGCTTCAATAGACCCCTTAATATCTGTCATGTGACACACAGGTAAGAGCCTCATGATAAATGCTTTCAAAGCAAATCATGACTCCTTTTTTGTAGTCATCTCTCTATACACTTTCTAATTTTTTCTGTCCTGTTGGCCTATAAGCTCCCTGAAGGCATTGGCCACATAGATCTTGTCAGGTCTTAGAAAAATAAACCTCAAAGTCTAATAATACCTTGACATGCTGAATACTTTTTACCTCAACAAGATTGCCAGGATTTCAAAAATAAGATATTCCTGTCTTTTTCATGCTTTCCTTCCTCCAGTTTCCCACTTCCTATTGACCCCCAAGAGGGTCGCAGTAAGTACAATTCTTTTTCCCAAAGGAGGCTGTAAAATCTTAGAAATAACTCACTAGGAAATCTCTTCTCTTTTCTCCCTTCTCCCCAGAAGATCCTCATTCCACAGATGTCTTGTTCTATATTCAGGGAAGAGGAATGCCACACAGAGACACAGAAAAGGATCCAAGCAAACAAGCCTTGCTGAAGCATTCCTATAATCTCATGACTGAATTCCTAGTATTTAAGGCAAAGCTGAGGATATAGATAGAATTTAATAAATACTTACTCTATTAAAAGAATTCATTTCTATTGAAAGTTTCATGTTCCTGTTTAAAATCAAACAGTAGACTTCAAAAGAAGAAAATTTTGCACAATAAAGAGAAAACTGATTGTTTTCAGCCAATAGCATTCATGGTTAGTTTTTTATTTACATGATTTACTTAATGGTAATGAATTTGTGAAGCAATGTTTGAAATTGTATTCAACTCCTGTAGTTCTCTAATTCTGTCCTGTTCAAACCATAGTAGGCACTAGCATGATGTAGACAAGATGTATAAGCACACAGCTGAGCTCAACCTTCTGATGTTCTGACTCTGCAGTCTAGGTTGGGACTTGAACCTGTTGGTCCATGGGATATACTTTGTATAAAAAGTAGTTTTGATGATTTCATTCTGTAAATGAGTGCACCCTTCTTTTTCTTTGTGGTGGTAGGGATTGAATCTACACTCTCCCACATACTAATTAAGCCTCTATGCCTGAGCTACAACCCTAGCTTCACATAAAGAATTTTGAGGATTATAACATCCTGACCAATGTAAAGACCTTGTATATGACAGCAAAGTTATATCATTGGGCCACATTTTCTCTGTGTATGCTTTTATATCATGGTCCACTTAACCCATTAGTCAAAATAGAGGCCTATCACAAGCCACTAATTATGCATCACAGAATTTTTCTTAGGAAAGGTGGCATGTTGTTTGTTGCTTTTTAACTCTTTTTTGGGGGGACTGATCACCCAACTCCCAAATAAATCACACATAGAGGCTTATTATTACTTATAAATGCTCATCCTTAGCTTGGCTTGTTACTTGACAGCTTTCTTTAACTTTAAATTATCCCATTTACATTTTGCCTCTGGGCTTTTCCCATTCTATTTCTTTCATAAATCTTACTCTTACTCCATGGCTTGCTGTGTAGCTGGGTGGCTGGCCCCTGATGTCCTCTTCCTTCCTCTCTCATTCCTTGACATTCTCTCCTCCCAGATTTCTCCTTCTAGATATTCTCTCTGCTTGCCAGCCTGTTTATCCTTTCTTCTGCCTTACTATTGGCTCAGTTCTTTATTACACCATCAGGTGTTTTAGACAGGCACAGTAACACAGCTTCACAGAGTTAAACGAATGTGACATAAACAAAAGTAACACACCTTAAAATAATGTTCTACAACAGTCACAAGACCTGGCTTTTGAAAACTTTTATTATACAAACATTATTATAACAACATTAACTGAATTTTTAAAAGGAAACTAAATTTTCCCCAATATCTACAGTTTATCAGAGGTTTCTTGTTTTGCATGTTTTAGCACGATATGCCAATTTTTAAATAACTCTAGTCACAGTGACCATTACATTAGTGGTTTATTTTTTAAAACAAATTAAGCATATTTCATTAGGTTGTGTTGATTTTATTATTTTGATGACATAGTTCTATTAGTAACTTCTCTCATTGCTATGAAAAAAGTAACAAGAAAATGTGGCTTGCCGGGTGGTGGTGGTGGCACATGTCTTTAATCCCAGTCCTCAGGAGGCAGAGGCAGGCAGATGTCTATGAGTTCAAGGCCAGCCTGGGCTACAGAGTGAGTTCCAGGAAAGGCGCAACGCTACACAGAGAAACCCTGTCTCGAAAAACAAAAAAAAAAAAAAAGAAAGAAAGAAAATATGGCTTATTTGGGCTTGTAGTTTGAAGATGTACTCTACCATATCAGAGAAGTCATAGTGGCACACATGAGAGGCAGCTGTTGATAATGTATCTAGTCAGGAAGCAGAGACCTGAATGCTGATACTCAGCTCCCTGAAGGCTAGGAACCCAGGACATGGAATGGAGCTTCCATACTTCAAGTGGGTCTTCCTGCCAAAACTAACCAAATCCAGAAACTACTTCATTGGCATGCCTAAAGGGTTTTCTCCTAAGTAATTCAAGATCCTATCAAGTTTTGAAACTATTAACCATCACAAGGAACTTTGATATATTTACCTTAAGAGAAAAAGTCTAGCTGGGAATAGTGGTACATGCCTTTAAACATAGCTCTTGGGAGGCAGAGGCAGGTGGATCTCTGTGAGTTTGTAGCTGGCCTAGTCTACATAATGAGTTCCAGGACAGCCAGAGCTGCCTGGTGAAACCCTGTTTCAAAAGTGCGAGAGCAGAGTGTGAGAGCCTAACCTATAAGGAAGTTGCCCATATGTGATTAGAATAAATTTAATAAATATTACCCCTCAATGAAATCACCTACAGAGATGAAGTCTCCTTTATAATGGATTGTCTACAAGTGCTTATGATATGTATTTTGGAAAACTATTGGAAATAATGTTTATAATATTGAAAATTAGCAAACTGATTCACTTTCTTTTTGTCTTTGATCAAAAAAGCATTGTCCAGCATCTCTCCTAACTCTCAACCTTTATTAATTTTGCAGGAATCTACCAAATCCCAAAAGTAAATGTGTCTTCCACTAAAAATGTATTTAAAAAATTTCCAAAGGGACTGTACCATAAGAATGAGACCCTAAATCATTGTTTGTTGATGTAGTTTTTAGTGTGCTGAGTCCAGATTAGCTAGTTGGTTATTTGAAAACGTAATTTTGAGATAAATTCTTGAATCAAATAATCCAAATAGAGAAAAACTAAATATCTAAATAAAGTCAAACCATAAATACACCCAAATAAAATATGAAAGGCTGGTAAACTTGGGTATATACAGTAAGATGTGGGGTTTATTTGTGGCAGTAATACAGTATTATAAACAATGGTCAAAGGAGAAATGATAAAATACTTTCAGCAAATATATATAATGTTCTTATAGCTAATCTTTTCAAATTAATAAAAATGTATCACAACCATACAGAAAGTATACACCTATATGTGACCTGAAAAATAAAACCAGAGTAGTTTATAGAGAGGAAAGACTTGTTTAAGATCATTCTTTTTAATTAAAGGCACATTAAAATAAAAATGAGAAATCATTTTTCTTTATCAGAGAGTAAATTATCCAAGTATTTAATAATTTATGGTATTATTAACAATTTATTAATGGAACCAGACAGTCTTGTATACTCTTAATGAGAGTTTAGGTTGCTACAACCTCGCGGCTACCAAAATGATAAATAAAAATGTATCACAACGTAAGATGTGCATGCATCTTAAGCTTGAAATTTCCCTTCTAGGAATTTGTATTACAATCATACTAGCAAACATGCAATGAAATATGTGTATAAATATATTTATTACAAAATGGTCTATAATAGTTTTCAAAAATGAGAAGCAATGTAATGCCCATGGGCAGAGGAATGGCTACATAAATTATGAAACATTCACTCCATAGAATACTAGATAATTACAAAGAATGAAGTAAAGTCCTGTATGCTGACAAAAAAAAAGTCCCCAAGAGATATTATTCCAGAGACTAAAAAAAAGAGAACTAAAAGCAAATTATAGATTAGCATATGGTGTCTATACATTATGTTTCATTTTTAGTTTTGAGATGGAATTACATTACTCCTTTCCATTTTCTCTCTATATATCCTCTCATATAACCTTTCCCTATTCTCCTTCAATCCTCTCTTTTAACCAATTGTTATTGAATGCATTTATGTATATGTAGATAAATGTATATTCTTAAATATAACATGTTTAATCTGATTAATATTACTTGTATGCATGCTTTCAGGGATGACCATTTGGTACTGGACAACCAACTTGTATGCTCTTCCCTGGAGAAAACCATCTCTCTTGCTCCCAGCTTTCCTCAGTTGCCTATAGTTCTTCTGTAAGTCCTTATGCTTCCTTTTTAATAGTTGCTTTTCAAAGATTAAAAAATCTGACATTGATTTAGTTTTCCTCCTGAAAAAAAATATATATGTATATATATATTGATTAGAATATTGTGAAGATGGAATGTAATAAGACATGTAACTATGAAGTATCCTCCAGCTATTGACTGCATGTAAATGAAATCATTTCAATACTTAGTAATTTTACAATCAATATAAAGTTGTTCATTATTATAATCCTGTGGGTTGGCTGAGTGATTTTGTGCTGCTGTCTTCTAGCCCATATATAGTAAGACTGTAGTATCTGGATATCTTCCTTTTCACTTCATCATAGCCTTCTGTCTGAGCTTCTAATGGTAAGCATGTCAGGAATGCTTTTTGAATGAAAGCCCAATGCACAAGATTCCCAAACACTTCTGTTTGTATCACATTTGTAAACCTCATAACAAAGTAGCAGAATGTATATGAATTCATTATAAAAGAAAAGAAAGTAGAAAATGATATTTCTTTGGATCATATCTATAAGAAACTCTCACATCGTAAGTCAAATCATCCAAATTTTTCCTATTGGGCAGAATTAAGCAATTTAGAATAAGTATCTTCTAAGGATCATACTGCTGGCAAACAACAGAGTAGAAAGTTTACCTGTTCCTCTGACTCTCAAGTCTGTATCTTGACCCCAATATCTGCAGAACCCCTCTGATTTCCCTCTCTCAGACAACCCGTTTTTCCTCTGCATATGCTTCATTTCGGTTTTAGCTTTCCTTGTGCACCATTTTAAATAGCTTG
Source organism: Peromyscus californicus insignis (assembly GCF_007827085.1). Classification (NCBI taxonomy): domain Eukaryota; kingdom Metazoa; phylum Chordata; class Mammalia; order Rodentia; family Cricetidae; genus Peromyscus; species Peromyscus californicus. The sequence goes on from NW_026294595.1 coordinate 113,873,656, forward strand.
CTCTGAAGCATCCTCCTTCTTCACACACTTGGTTGATCCAGTCAAACTTCTCTTGAATCTGATTTTTATATATCAAACTGGTTGCTGCTAATGTGCTAACACTTTATCTTAACACTCTCATCATACACTGCAATATTTAGGTGTGCAGCTGCCACAGAACTTCAGCTTATAAGATGGCTCACTCTTTGGGTGTAGGATGTCTGAGATAACACGTCTTCATACTTACCACTTTAGTTGCCATGGCATTTCATAAACATAGAACATTGACTCAATAGCTGAAGCTGCCTTTTTTCTGACTTATTTTCACTCCCCAAATATTTTAGAAAAGTGATTTCCATTTGTTATTACATTCAGGGTTTTTTGGTGTCTTGTTAAAATCACTACTTTCTATGGTTTTGGTAAGTGTCCCACAAAGGTCAGCACATTAAAGTCTTGAACAAGAATCATGACATTGTTGGGAAATGATAGATGCTTAAGAGATGAAGCCTTGTGGAATGAATTTATAGCATTAGAGGGTATGCCATTTTTATCATTCACCTTTCTCTGTCATGAGGTGAGCAGTTACTTCTGACCTATGTACCTACCATAATGGACTGCCTTACTACTGACCAAAGTGCAGTTAACTGTGGATGGTGACCTCTGAAACTGAGCCAAGCATCCTTTCTTATTATAAGTTGGTATGCCCTTTATCACAGTTCTGGAATGCAACACACTGTTATACTTTCTGACTCCATGAGAAGACTCTTACATGTGAAGCCCCTGAGTTATTGCTGATGGTGGTTGTCTAGTCATTATACTTTGACCAATAACATCCTTTAAGAAACAGTTTTGAGGGCATTTTTTATACAATAATAAAGGAAGAGTTTGTAAAACAATATTCTGTAACCAGTAAAATGAGACCAGACTAGCCAAGATAAGCTGGTATGTTTCCCAATGCAGATCACTTCAAAATTTAGCCCTGAATCCTTCACTAATCTTCATTTCTGTTTTAATTCATCAAAATAACGAAATGGAAAGGGGGATGGGTATATAGTCCAGTTGGTAGAGTGCTTGCATAGCATGCATGAAGCACTGGCTTCAATTCCCAGTCAGTGCCACATAAATAAGGCCTAAATGCCTACAGTGATAACTCAGCATCACAAAAGTGAAGGATGAAGAAACAAGTTCACGAGCATCCTCAATTATATAGGTAGGAAAGCCTGGTCTACATGAGACTAATAAACAAACAAACAAGCAAGTGAACAAACAAACAAACAAGAAATAAATAAATAAAGCAAAAGTGTCACCAGGAATGTTTTTACAGTGTATGTTTGTCTGAATACTTAAAAAATGGGTTTGTCATAACAAGAAAACAAGATAGTTCCTACCATCAGCCTTCTTATGCAATTCTGTTTTCCTGGCTGTGACTAAACATCATAGTATTAAAATATGGTATGTTCATTTCTTTATGAACCACGTGTGATTGAAGTCTGAAATTGCTTAATAACTTACGTGTCTCCCATTGGCCTTTCCAGTTCTTCATGGTCTAGAATTGAGTGGTATCATAGTTGAGGTTTATGTATGCATGCACACACAACACACACACACACACACACACACACACACACACACACACACACACCCCTCTAGTGAGGGAAGAATGTATTCCTCTACCCTGTGACTTTGAGCTTTGCAACCTGCATTGCCCAGTGAGACATTAGCAATGTGACATCATGAGCAGAGGCTTCTTAAGCATGTTTCTAGGGCTCAGCTTGAATTTTTACTTTAGTGGTGTGTCATGAAAAGTATATGTCTACATGATTGCTATCACAAATTGCTAGGTAACATTAATAGGGACTCCAGAACAAACACATTGAAGAATACATGAATTTATTCCAAAACTTAGATTAAGGCTTATGATAAAGAATCATTGAAATTTGAGGTAACTTATTAAACACTTTACAACATGGCTGACTCATACAAGTTTTCTTTCACTCTCTGTCTCTGTCTGTCTGTCTCTGTCTCTCTGTCTGTCTCATCTCTCTGTCTCTCTGTTCTCTCTCTCTCTCTCTCTCTCTCTCTCTCTCTCTCTCTCTCTCTCTCTCTCTCTCTCTCTCTCTCTCTCTCTCCCTCCATCCTTCCCTCCCTCCCTCATGGTACTATGTACTCCAGGCTATTTTCAAATTAATAGTAGGACTTCCCTTTTCTCAGCCTCTTGAATACTAGGATTTACAGGAAAGAGCAACCACATCTAACTACGTATTTTCAGTTTTCTGATTTTCCCACTTCATTCTCTCTTGTGAGATTTTACATACCTTGTGGATTCTGGCTGAGTCTCTCTCTCTCTCTTCCTTACCATTTTCCTTGATACAACTCTCTTCTACTTATCTTCACATTTCTAACTCTAAACTTGTTTCCATAGAGAAGACACTCCTGTCTCTGAAATCTTGATTACCAGTGCTTTTCTTCTACTTTGGAATGGGATACATGTCTATAATTGTAGTTTATTTTATTTAATTTTATTATTTCAGAGACAGGCTCTTGCTATGAGTCATAGCAGGTCTGAAACTTACCATGTTGGTCAGACTGACTTCAAATGTACAACAAAGTCTCTTGTCTCTGTCTTTTGGATGCTGGGGCTCTAGTCATGTGCCATCATATTTAGCATCCTATATAGTTTATTAACAGTTATAATAGCATGATTCATTTTCTTTCTCCTCCACTCAACTAGAAAGAAAGAAGCACGTTTGGTTGGTTAACTTTGGAGCTCTGGTACCTAGAAAACTGCTCTTTCAGAATTCTTGATGGAATTTTACTGAAACTGCTCAGTTTAATGTATTAGCATTTTAGTGTGTTAGCTGTTTGAGTGACTCATGATGATTTTGCGGATACTGAAGCAGGTGGATAACTGCTATTTAATGTTATTATGTGCTGATAATAGAAAACAGAATGATTTGAGTTGAAAAAATATAAGCCTGTGATAAATTGGATGGTTCTCTACCATGTGCCCGAACTGACCTACTCTGGTGATGGGATGGCCAAACATCCTAATTGTCGTGCTAGAAACCCCATCCAAAGACTGAAGGATCTGGATGCAGAGAGCCACGGTTGGCCCCGGGTGGAGCTCTGGGAGTGCAATTAGCGAGAATGAGGAGGGTTTATATGAGCAAGAATTGTTGAGACCAAGGTTGGATAAAGCACAGGGACAAATAGCCAAACGAATGGAAACACATGAACTATGAACCAATGGCTGAGGGGCCCCCAATGGGATCAGGCCCTCTGAATGGGTGAGACAGTTGATTGGCTTGATCTGTTTGGGAGGCATCCAGGCAGTGGGACTGGGTCCTGTGCTCATTGCATGAGTTGGCTGTTTGTAACCTGGGGCCTATGCAGGGTCGCTTGGCTCGGCCTGGGAGGAGGGGACTGGACCTGCCTGGACTGAGTCTACCAGGTTGATCTCAGTCCTCGGGGGAGGCTTTGCCCTGGAGGAGGTGGGAATGGGGGACGGACTGGGGGGAAGGTGAGGGGGCCGGAGAGGGGAGAACAAGGGAATCCGTGGCTGATATGTAAAACTGAATTGTATTGCAAAATAAAAATAATTAAAATAAAGAAACAAAACAAAAATAACTAAAGATAGAAGAAAATCAATGTATCAAATATTAAAAATTGATGAATTTGGGCCTAGTGTATGAAAGCTCTTTGTAGTATTCACATTCAAAATTATTACAGATCTGTGGTGATATTGTGTCTCCCAATATATTGTGCACCTTAATAAACTTATCTGGGGTCAGAGAACAGAACAGCCACTAGATAGACATAGAGGCCAGAAAATGGTGGTACACATGCCTTTAATCCTAGCATTCTGGAGGCAGAGATTCATTTGAATCTCTGTGAGTTCAAAGCCACACTGGAATCAACCAGGCATGGTGACTCACACCTTTAATTCCAGGAAGTGATGGCAGGAATCAAAATGGTATATAAGGCGTGAGGACCAGAAACTAGAGCCTAGTTAAGCTTTTAGGCTTTTGAGCAGCAGTTCAGCTGAGATCTATTCGGATGAGGGCACAGAGGCTTCCAGTTTCAGGAAACGAGATCAGCTGAGAAGTTGTCGAGGTGAGGTTAGCTGTGGCTTGTTCTGCTTCTCTGATCTTCTAGCATTCACCCCAATAATTGGCACAGGGTTTGTCTTTATTAATAAGGCCTTTAAAGATTCATGTTACACAGATCTTTTCAAAAGGACATATTACTAGGCTTATGAGAAGTCCTCATGGTCCTATTAGTGAACACATTGAGTCCAAAAGATTGTAAGAGCTAGATATAGCGGGCATCTGCAAGGAAACAGTATTTGTGAGCATGGCAGGGCTGTGGTACACATGAGATCAGAGCAGCTGTGGATTGCATACAGAAGACCTGTACACAGTGGGATAAAAGCTGGGATAAATAGGGGAGGGAATAGAGGAGATACAACAGGGATGGATTTGGTCAAGACACATTACGTGTGCGCGAAATTCTTAAACAATAAAAATTTTAATTAAAAAATTCTGTAAACCACAAGGGAGCAGGAGGACATGTGATCATGTTCAACTCTGCACTCCAGAAGACCAATGCCAGATCTTCATAGAGTTTATCAATCCCCGAATTGCTCCATTACCAGACTATCCTGAATACTCTCACCAGTGGAGATGCTGGAGGACAACTGTAGATCCAAGGCCTTCCACTGGAACCACAGACATTAGAGCCCAGAAAGCAGGGGTTTAACTCTGGCTACAGAGGAGGCAACAGGTAGGACTGAGCATATCCAAATGTATTTTTAGGAGACAATGAGACCATTTTTTAAAAAAGGAGGGAAACACCTCAGGGACCTTTTCATGGTGTTGTCGCTGCTCTATGTATCAAATTCAATGCTATTCCCTTCGTCCAGGTATTAAGCTCAAGATATGGAGTAGGTACAGCAGTGTTTAGGGCAAGGAAAAAGCAGAGGCAATCTGAAATAGAGTTACCATCATAAAAAGAAAACAATACAGTATGTAGTTGCCCCCAAATGAACTATAAAATATCAAATAACTTTATCTTTCATTTTCCAAGGCTGAAATCTCCCCACAAAATTAAGACTCTATAGACTACAGGTAAATCTGTTAGAAAGTAATTCACTATTTACTCTAACTGATATGAATATTAGTGAGCTTTCTTTCTTCACTGTTTACTTTGTCTAGATCATTCTGAGGAAAAATCATGTATAGAACGGTTTAGAATTTTAGTTCTATCACACATATTCACATAAAATCACATGATGTTGTCCAGGCCCTGGCCGCTGTCAGGGGCCATGTCTGAGTCCCTGGCCCTACAGCAGCCAGGGTCTGAGTCAATGTTTGTGGCTCCTATTGCAGCTGAGGTCCACGTGGTTGCCCAGGATCTAATCAGTTACCTGGAACCATTTTGGTACCCAAGGGTCAGACTGAAGCCAGGGCCATAGAGAACTGAGTGGCAAGTTCTACTACCCAGCGCCATGGTGATGTCTAGACCAGAGACTCATATCTGGGTTCACAGCCCTACTGCAGCCAGAGTCCAAGTTCATGTCTGTGGCTCCTGTTGCTATAGAGGGCCATGTGGATTCCTGGGGACTGGGCTGCCACCAGGTACCGTTGGCGTCTGAGGGCCATGCTGCTACTGGTGCCACACCTATATGGGTGGCCTGTGCTGCACCACCTGGGACCAAGGTAACATTCAGACCCAGACCCTGGCTGCTGCTAAAGACCAAGTATGGGTCAGTGGTCCTACCACAACCATGGTCTGTGTTGAAGTCCAAGGCTGGTGTTGCCACCAATAGTCACACGGAAACCCGGGATCAGGGACAAAAACTGGGGCGTTATTGGTGTCCAGGGCACCATCCTGATCTGAGTGGCCTATGCTTCTATCTGGAGGCAGGATGTGTTCCATGCCAAGCTGCTGCCTAGGGTCATGTATGGGTCCATGGTCCTGTTGCAGCTGGGGTCTGTGTTGATGCCTATGGTCCGTATTACCTCAGAGGGTCATCGGAAATCAGAGGGCTATATTGAGCCGACCCGCCCTTCACTGGTCCTGGCAAAGTTGGCCCCACTACTCACTGGACACTGCAACAAGAGAGCTGGTCCCAATCCTCATGGGAGAGCTGGCCCCCACACTCCAGAGAGATGACCACACCCCTCGCCATGGGCATAGGGGAGCTGGCTCTGCCCCAGTAGCCTCAACTGACCAGCACTACCATAACTGGGCCTTGGGTTGGCCCACCCTAACATCTACCCCATCTAGGACCTGATGGAGCTCTTGAAGTACTGGTCCTGTGAAACAACACCCACAGGATCTCCATGACTCGAGGAGTTTCAATGAGGATCCAGTGATGATGATGTACCAGAAACCAGAGGCCTTGAACCAGACCAATGACTCATTGCAATGAACATTTGCAAGTAAAGCAGACTGAATGAAGTGGTATACCATATTGTGTGACACACCACAGCTCCCAATGCCACCGGGATGATTGAACAGGTGTTGGAGAATCAAGAAAGATGGAGGAGCAAAGAGGTTTTTGTTTTGTTTATTTGTTTGCTTGTTTTGTTTTGATTTGATTTTTTTAATTTTCTTTTGGCGGGAGTGCTGCAGTGGTGAGGGGAGGGGGGGACTGGGAGATGAGTGGAATTAGGGTGTATGATGTAAAATTCCCAAAGAATCAATAAAGAAATTACGTTAAATTTTAAAAAAAGGTTACCTTTATAAAGCATTCTTTTTTATTTATAGAGGTGATTTATTTATTCTTTCATTGGTTATTCAATATCTACAACTATAACCCTTGGACATCATCTCAAATTCATTAAAGAGGTCCCATTGTGAGCATCCGGGACCCTTCACTTAAAGTCTTCCTCTTGCTTCAGGCCTGCCTGGGGTGACAGATAACAAGTGGTAAAGAGGTCATGAACCCCAGACCAAGCATTAGCTTCAAAAGTATGACTCTGAGGTGCATCCAACACCACATTGCAGAGGCTTCCTAGTTACACAGCACAAAGACCTGTTTAGCATGCTTAACAAGCTACTGCTCTTTTTACATCCTCAGGTTCTTATGTCTGATTCCTGGGGGACATTTCCAAGAAATGAGCCAAACCCAAGTTCTCATCCCTGTGTATTCAAATAAAGTCACTATTTCTTTCTCCAGGAAATGACCTATACATGTGAGAAACAGTAGCAACGAGACTGAAAACACATATCTTTTTATGTAACTCAGTTTTTGATAGGAATAGCAGAGGATACCCAAACAACAAACTCCGAAGTGAATATGTGACATAGGGTGAAGGGATTGAGCATGAGTGTGGATAATATGCCAGAAAAATGTCTGAGGAAAACTGAAAATGTAGAAGAAATGAGCTTTGCCCAGGACTCTAGAAAGGGAACCCAAGTAGCAGAATTCAAAGCCTGTGATAGAGAGAAGGTAACAGAACCCAGGGACAGAAGAAGGATCAGTGTGATTAGATGGAGAAAAACAGGAGAAAATAATAATACTTTCTAGACAGAAAATCAAGAAGGACTGTTGTACAAAAAATTTATCCATTCGTCCATTGACTGACATCTAGGTTGTTTCCAGTTTTTGGTTTCTATGAGTAGAGCAGTAATGAGCATGCTCGAGCAAGTCTCTGTAGTAGGGCGAAGTGTCTTTGGAGGTATATGTCCAAGAGTAGTATAGTTGGATCTTGAGATCAGATCTCATCTTTCTGAGGAACTGCTTCACCAATTTCCATCCTGGCTGTATAAGTTTACATTCCTACCAGCAATGGAAGAGTGTGTTCCACTTACTTCACATCATTGACAGCATGAGCTATTATTATTTTTTATTCATCTTGGCCATTCTGATGAATATAAGATGGAATCTCAAAGTAGTTTTGATTTGCATTCCCCTTGTGGATAAGGACGTTGAACATTTCTTAAAGTGTTTCTCAGCCAGTTGAGTTTCCTCTTTTGCGAATTCTGTGTGTAGATATATACCCCATTTTTAATTGGGTTATTTGTTTTCTGGATGGCTTTTATTTTTAGTTCTTTATACATTTTGGATATTAGCCCTCTACCAAGCATATAGTTGGAAAAAAGAAAAACTCTTTTCCCATTGTGTAGGCTGCTGCTTTGACCAAATGATACTGTCTTTTGCAGTTCCATGAAGTCTGACTTATTAATTGCTGTTCTTGGCACACAGCTAATAGTGCTCTGTTCAGAAAGTCTTTCCTGGTGCCAATGATTTCAAGGCTATTCCTCACCTTCTCTTATTTCAGAATCAGTGTATCTGGCCTTGTGTTGAGGTCTTTGATCCATTTTGAGTTGAGTTTTGTGCAATGTAATAAGTATGGATGTATTTGCATTCTTTGACATACAGACATCCAACTTGACCACCACTATTTGTTGAAGATGCTGTCTCATTTCCAGTGTGTATATAAAGCTTCTTTACCAAAAATCAGGTGTCCATAGGTGTGTGGACACATTACTGGATTGTCAATTATATTCCATTGATCAAAGTGTCTGTCCTATTTGTGCCAGTAGCATGGTATTTTTATTGCAGTAGTTCTGAGTAAAGTTTGAGATCAGGAAGGGTGGCACTGCCTCCAGTTCCTTTATCATTCTGGAGTGTTTTAGCTAGTGTGAGGGGGTTTTATTTTTTTATTTATTTGTTTGTTTGTTTGTTCATTTATTTGTGTGTGTTGCATGTTTCCATATGAAGGTGACAATTGTCCTTTCAATTTCTGTGGAGAATTGCATTGGGATTTTAATGGAGATTGCATTAAATATGTCAATGGCTTTTCTTAGGATGGCAATTTTTACCACATTAATCCTACTGATCTACAAACATGGGAAATATTTTCATCTTCTGATATCTTCTTCAATATTCTTCTTCAATGTCTTAAAGTTTTTATTACATGAGTTTTTACTTGCTTGGTTAGAGTTATCCCTAAGATACCTTGGAGACTTCTGTGAAAAGTATGTTTTTCCTGACTTCTTTCTCAATCCATTTGTCATTTGTATATAAGGAGGCTACTGATTTTTGTATGTTAATTTTATATCCTGCTACTTTGCTGAAAGTGTTTATTAGTTGCAGGAGTTCCCTGTTGGAACTTTTAGGGTCACTTATATATGCTATCATATTATCTGCAAATAAAGATACTTTAACTTCTTTCCTTCCTATTTCTATCTACTTCATTTCCTTCAGTTGCCTTATTGCTCTGAGACTTCAGGTACTGTGTTCAATATGTATGGAGAGAGTAGACAACCTTGTCTTGTTTCTGTTGTTAGTGGAAATTCTTTGATTTTTTTTTCTGCATTTAAGTTAATATTGACAATAGGCTTGCTGTAAACTGCCTTTATTATGTTTAGGTACATCCCTTGTATCTCCAGCCTCTGAAGAATTTTTATCATGAAGGAATGTTAGGTTATATCAAAGGTCTTTTCTGTATTTAATGAGATAATCATTTGTTTTTTGTCTTGCAGTCTATTTATATGGTAGATAACATTTATCAGTTTATATATGTTGAACCTTCCCTGCATCTATGGGATAGTTTGCTTTATCATGGTGGAGAAACTTTTATATGTGTTCTTAGGTTTGGTTTGTAAGTATATTGTTGAGAAGTTTTGCATCTATGTTCTTAAGAAAAATCGGTCTGTTATTCTCTATCTTTGTCAGATCTTTGTTGGATCTGTAGCTATCAGAGTAACTGGCCTACTACAAAGAATTGGGCAGTATTCCTCTGTTTTACAGAACAATGTGAGGAGTATTGAGGTAAAATCCTCTTTGTAAATCTAGTAGAATTCTGTACTAAACCTATCTGGCCCTGAGAGTTTGGGTGTTGGGAAACTTAGTTGCTGCTTCTATTTCACTGGAGCTTAATAAGTCTACTTAAATTGCTTCTCTGGTTATGATTTAACTTTGGTAGGTGGTATATGTCAATAAAATTATCTATTACTTTTAGATTTTCCAATTTGGTTTAGTAAAAGTTTTTAAAGTATGTCCTTATAAACCTCTGCATTTCCTTGGTGTCTCTTTTTATACACCCCTTTTTGTATCTAATTTTGTAAATTTGAATCTTCTCCCTCTACACTTTAGTTAATTTGACTAAGGGTTTGTCAATATTAGTGATCTTCTCAAAGAACCAACTCCTTATTTCACTGATTCACTATATTGGTTTTTTGTTGTTTTCTATTTTATTGATTTCACCTATGAGTTTATGTCTTGCCATTTATTACTTTTGGATATGATTTCTTCTCTTTGTTCCAGAGCTTTCATGTGTGCCATTTAGTTACTAATATGAGATAGTTCATTTTTTTTTAATGTAGGCACTTAGTGCTATGAACTTGCCTCTTAAAGCACCCTTCATTGTGTCCCAGAAGTTTGGGTATATTGTGTTTCCTTTTCATTATATTCTAGAAAGTTTTAAGCTTCTTTCCCAATTTCTGTCTTGGCCCACTTTTCACTCAATAGTTCATTCAGTTACCATGAGTTTGCAGGCTTTCTGTTGTTTCTGTTGTTATGGATATCCAACTTTAACCCATAGTGGTCAGATAGAATGCAGGGGTTATTTCAATTTTCTTATATCTGCTGAGATTTGCTTTGTGCCCAATATGTGGTCAATTCTGAAGAAAGTTCTGTGGCCTGCTGAGTTGAAGACATAATCTTTTGTTTGGGTGAAATGTTCTGAAAATATCTGTTAAGTCCATTTGATCTGTAATGCCAGTTATCTCCAGCACTTCTTTGTTTAGTTACTGTCTGGATGACCTGTCTATTGGGAAGAGAGGGATATTGAAGTCTTCCATATTGGTGTGTGAGGGTCAATATGTGATTTAAGCTGAAGTAGTGTAGTGATATTTTATCTGTGTCCCCCAGTAAAGTTTATCTGAATATTAGAGAAAAAAGCCGGCCCTATATTAGACACAGAAGTCAGGCAATGGTAGCACATGCCTTTAATCCTATTATTCGAGAGGCAGGGTTCGATCTGTCTGGATCTCTGTGAGTCCAAGGCCACACTAAGAACAAAGCCAGGCGTGGTGGCACACACCTCAAATTCCAAGACTAGTAGGCCATAAAGGTCTGGAGGTCTGTACAGACAGACAGGAAGTGACAGGACTGAGCAGGAAAAGGAAGTGATGTAACTGGGCAGAAAGAGGAAATGAGTTAGCAGAACAGAAAGGAATATAGGTGTGGGTATACAGGAAGTAGGTCTCTTTGGAAGCTGTGGAGTTGGTGATGTAAGGTTAGCTGTGGCTTTTCCTATTCCTCTGATCTCTCAGGTTTTATCCCCAATATCTAGCTCTAGGTTTTTTATTAATAAGACCATTTAGCACATTGTTCTACAAAGGAGTGTTTCTTTTATTAACTTGGGTGCTCTTGTGTTTAGTATTTTGGTATTAAGAACTGAAATGTCTTCTTGGTGGATTTTCCTTTTATGAGTATATAATGTTCTTCCCTATCTCTGCTAATTAGTTTTGGTTTGAAGTCTATTATGGCAGATATTAAGATGGCTACACAGGCTTGTTTCTTAGGTCCATTGGTTTGGGTTATTTTTCTCTATCTTTTTACCCTGAGGTAATGTCTCTTCTTGATGTTGAGACGTGTTTTGTGGATGCAGCTGAAGGATGGATTCTGGTTTTCACATCCATCCTGTTAGTCTGTGTCTTTGTATTGGGGAAATTGAGATTATCAATGTTGAGAGTTATCAATGAGCAGTACTTGATGATTCCCATTATGCTGTTTTGGTGGTGTGGCTTTCTTTTTCCCCTTCTTTTGATTTGCTAGTCTGATGTTAATTATTCCCTGTGTTTTCTCTAGTGTAGTTAGCCTCTTCAAGATGAAGTTTTCCTGCTAGCACCTTCTGTGAGGTGGGATTGTTGTATAGATACTGCTTAAATTTGGTTTTATCATGGAATGTCTTTCTTTTTCTATGATGGATTGCTGGATACAGTAGCTTGGTTAGTATCTATGGTCTCTTAGAGTGTATAGAACATCTGTTCAAATCCATCTGGCTGTTAGAGTCTCTGTTCCAGACAAGTCAGGTATTATTCTAATTTAACCGAAGAAATCTAAGGATGGTAGCCTAGAGAGTGCTTATCTGCTTATTCTATATGACAGAGTCTTGCTTTATTTGATGTCTTCAAATTTGTTTTCACAAACTGATTATTTTTCCTACCTGTGGAGATCAGAGTTTCTCACTCTTAAAGCAGTTCATATTCACAGAGTTTTACAGCCAATCTCACAGACATGAGGAATTTTCCACAGAAACTCTTTATTTTCCTATGAGGTAGAACATACTGTCTCTTTGAGAAAGACTTTGTGCGTCAAAATTATTTCCAATTCCCAAGGTCAGCTATATTCTTACCAGTGCATATAGACTGGATTTCATTTTTAATCCTTTTTCCAGTAGAAATTTACAGTGTTCATCTATTTCACAGCAAATGACCTTGCTTTGGGACCATGTGTTTAACTAAAATAACCAATCAGCCACAATTCAGTGTGGATTTAAAAAAAATGAGAGACAGGAACACTTTCACAGTGTTATAACATGGCAATTATACTTCTCTTTGGATTTTGAGTGGCTTGCTATTTTTGGTCAAGCTAGATGCAAACTAAGATTAAAATATCTCACATGTACCTAGAATTTAAATCAGAAGAAAATAGAAATGACTGATAATTTAAGAAAACCAGCACCCAGTTCCTCAATATAATAAAATTTGAAGACTGATGAGGAGGCAGGAAAGTGGGTAAATCCAAACCTTAGCCTCAATTACTAAGTTGGAAAGATATTTAGAGAGGCAATGGAAACTTGAGGGGGGCGAGGAACATTTTTAAGTCCTTGTTCTTATTATAGAGGTGTTAGCATAACATTTCTCCTGCTAGGGGCTGGGGAGCTGACTCAGTCAATAAAGAGCCTACCTCGTATGCATGAGAGCCTGTCTTCAGATCTTCATCACCCATGTAAAATCCAGGCATGGTGGCACATGTCTCTAATGGAGCTGCTGGAAGGAGAGTTAAATGGGAAACAGGAGCCAGTGGATCCTTAGAATTCATTGCTTATCTAGCCTAAGTCAATAAGCTCCAGATTTAGAGAGAGACACTATTTCGAAATAAATGAGGTGCAGAGCAGCTGAGGAGGATACTTGATGTTAATCTCTGACCTCTATAGGCATGCACACATATGATAACATACCATATAAATAGCTTCTTCCATGCCCACACACACATGTATCTTCTCTCTCTCTCTCTCTCTCTCTCTCTCTCTCTCTCTCTCTCTCTCTCTCTCTCTCTCTCTCTCACACACACACACACACACACACACACACACACACACACACACACACACACTTTCTCTCTCCTGGTTATCTATTCCCTTCAGTGCTCTTCTGAATCTGGACTAGAGCCCTTTATCAAGGATCAAGGGTTACCTGAAAACTTCCATTCACAAGCACTCACAATTATCTTAGTAGTTGTACCAGTGTTCTATTGCTACATAAAGTTTTGAAGTCCCCAGTTAAAAGCTAAGGGTAGAAGTTTGCTAAATGCTTGCACTAACTTTACATGACCCTTGTTTGGGTCTCAGCAGCACTGCCCCACTTTCTTGGATAGTGAATCATATGTTTTGTCTCCCTGCAACAATATCTGAAGGCTCAGAGCTGAGGCCAGAGACTTGCTGTCATTCTAGCTGTAACTTTTAACCTACATGACAGCATCCCAGAGCACACAAATACCCAGGTTGGAAATATCCACAAAGGCACAGCCATCTTGGAGGGTCTCCTTGCGTGAACACACAGGGAAACTGGAAAGGAGGGGTTCTAGCAAGGCTGTTCATTGAAAGTTGTGAGGTTATCAACAATAATATCACAGTCACCAAACAATGTAAAAACAGTTCAGTACGCATCAGCAGCACAATGTCAATGGTCTATAAAGCCCAAGAAATAGATTCTCCTGTTGGCCCCAACAGGGGAAGTTGCCATGTCAGCGGTTTAGTGGATGCTACTCTTCACATTACTCTTTGTCAAAGAATGAGTCCTATTTAGATGGTAAACCTATAGCAATGGGAAATTGCAGAATAGAATTGAGGCATTCAACACACTGCCCAAGATACTGTCTAAGCTGACTCTACTTATAGAAAGTAGAAAGATTCATGGGGAACTCAGTGGAGGGTGTTTCAGCTTTGCAAATGGTTTAGATTAGAGAGGTGACCCAGACCTTTGTCCCACTGAGAGCCACTGGTTTGAATTCGGAGCTCACACCAGAGATTAAGAAAATAAGAATTAAAGCTCTTCTTTGTGTAGAGTAATTCTTTCTGCTTACTAAATAAATTAGTTCACTGAATTAAAACATTGGCCTGACATTCACCTTGGTTAAAGGGATAAATTAAGATACAGCCCTTTAAAAGCCTAAATCGTGATATGTTCATTCTTATTCATTCTTACTCACTCTCCATAAGGGTGTACAAATCAATACTTCGATCTCCTGATCTTCTAGTTCACTTTATTTTATGTACTTGAAACTACATTAAACTGCCTCTCTAGAACAACTTGTCCATAACTCAGAAGTTAGTCTTACACCATGTAAAGGGATTTGATTGTAAACACAACTTACAGAAGCACTGGCTATTTTAGGATCCACCTCCCAGGCACACCAACCAGAATAAGTCTTAAGAATTATAGCATGTACTGAAAAGTAGGCCATTGCTTCCCTTTCTTACTAGCAATTTAAGGTAAGTGCTACTTCCCACTAGGTTCTGTGTTGTGACAAGAAAAAAGTCACTCATCCACAATACTGAAAATAAGAATCAAGTTCATTAAATATTTCTTTCATTGTAAAAATCCTTCCAGCAATCAGTCCAGAAGCAAAGAAGGAATATTTAAAGTGATATGAAATATAGATTCCACCAACCATGTGAAGGAGTTCTATTCTAGGCCCTGTCTGTAAAGAGGCTTGCAAGGAGACACCATCATTGCTCAGTTGTCTGTGCAGGACTGCAAATAATAGCTATGATTATACTCAGAAAGCTCTTGACCACAAATGACAGGAACATATGCCCCATGACTGACTTACTGCATCCTACATCCTGCTCACAGGAACAGCCCCCCTTTTAAAGTCTGTTGGTAAGAAAAATCTATATTTCTCTGTAGAAGTCCACTTTTTGCTAACTGAATATATTTTTTTAATAAAATACCTATGCTTTTCTCTGGATAGACACTGTCATTTTTTTAAGTGAGTAAACACTGCAGCCTTTCTCGATGCTTCTTTTCTTTTGTTCCCATCATCCCTTCAAAATAAACTTTAAAAATTACAGCCTGTGAAGGCAGCATTTGTGATAGTGTCACTTCATTTCCCCTGTTGCTAAGGACCATGCCTTTCTGGTTTGTTGCTGATAATAGCATATTTTGTATAACTGTCTACAAAAGCATTCACAAAAAATTGCAGATCAAGGGGCTTCTGTTTTTCTATCTAAAATGAAGTAGGTTAAATTAATAAATTTTAATATCACTTTTAAGTCACATAGAATAAAAGTGGTCTCAAGAGTACAAAGAACTAATCTCTACTTCCATCTTCATGCAGATTCTTGCTAAGCTTCCCGAAGATGGATGTGAAACCCTTCAAAGGAATTTGATCCCCCAACGTTTCTCAGAAACCCTCCCCAATGACCTTATCAGAGAGACCAGCTTCTTTTTGAACAGAAGTTCTCATGTGTGGTTTCAGGCTTAAACACTGTTTGTCGGGTCATCAGAAAGTGAAATGGAAAACAAATGGCATTGCTTAGGAATCTCTCACAAATGAAAGATAAAACAAAAACTCCTAAGGGATTAAGCCTTCCCCCACATGCACATCTGTGAAAAAAAAATAAAAGCAGGTGTTTCAAACCACACATGTACTTACTTGTTTATAAACTATGTCTCTAGGCTTTATATCACAGTAGACACTACAGACTTGTCAAAGGTGGTCATACAGGCTAGTTCCTATAGAAAGAATAGAACTGAATGAAGTAAAGACAAGAATTCCAAACAAAGTTCAAAATTAAATCCATGGCAACTTCCACAAACAAAAGCACTGACCACAATTGGACTAGGTGGTCCACTGTGATCACAGGATGGAGAAGCTGCCAAGGAATTTAGCTGTGACACAGACATGACTCAGATTGTATACAGTGCTGTGTACCAGGTGTGTCGGGCTATTCATCTTCCCCCAGATACCTTTCCCACTGTCTACATTTTGGACTTCTCTCTGTTCATACTTGTGGCTTCATAGTAAGATTAACAGTTTGAATAAATAAGGAGACAATACAGACAGATTTTTCCAATGGGGGGGAAAAAAGAAGAGAGTAGAATTGAGAATATAAAGTTATAAGCAGAAATATATGATCTCTGCTTCCTACAAGCTTTAATATTGTCATTGAAGTAGGCAAGGAACTACTATATTCATTATCTTGGGTGCTAAGGAGGGTAGAGAAAGCTAAAATAGCAAATTTCAGGACATCCTAGTGAAAGGTATGTGGTGAAACACAGGCATTAATAAAACCTAGTGTGAGCACAATGAATGTAATTCCTAATACGTACCTCCAGGGAAGATCCTCTGGACTAACTCCTGTTAACTGTAATGTGGAGACAGTCAGGCCAATATTCATTTTCCTACATTGAAGGCCAGCTATAACCTGCTCTGGGCCAATAATCTAATAATATGCCTATGATCTAGTCCCAGGATAGAAAGGAAAGTAAGCAGGGGTATCATTTGATTGGACAGACTTTGCTTGCTTATTTATATGCTCATTTGTCTAATGAGATGACAGTCACTGAATATTGAAGAAAAGTCTAGTAGTTTATGATCACGTATAGGAGAAATGCCTGGAATGGCCAGTGCCAGAGATGTTTCATCTTCGTTAAATAAGGAATAAGCAACAAAGCATTTGCTCTGCCTATTGGCATGGTAAGTGATATACATTTCTACAGAAAGCTCTAGCTATTGCAAGGACTTCTGGTGACAAATGGTGACTGGCATCCTATAGGGTAGTAGGGGCAGAGCATATGCAAATGAAGCAGACACAGCAACTGTTGTAGGACTTCTAATCAACAAAGCGATAAGCCAGTAATTAGGTTTCAACTGACTCAGACCCCATTCTAGGCATTAATTGGGGGAAAATATGTAGATTGCTAGTTAATAATCGAACAGTGAGAGTTCCAGAGTCATTTTTTCCTGTTCAATCTATTTATTTGATTGCTTGTGTGGCAAACACTTGATCTTCCATGGATATGTTTAGTGATTTGAGACTTTTTTAAAAAACAGCTATTTATTAATTAAATTAGAGCTGTCTTTGAAGAACAATGCTTATACCCCAAGGCCTATAGAAATTTGTTTTGAAAATTGGAAGCTGATGGGGTGACAGTACTTCAGAGAACACTACAGGATGGGGGAGAGGAAAAATCCTACGTCTTATATCTGTGTATATGCAGAGAGGACACAGGGATCCTAAAACAAGACTCAAATCTGGAAATAAATACCATTAAAGTTGCCCTACTATTTACTCACTTTTACACAAAATTATCTGCCAGAATTTTTCTTCACATTCATAGCCCACACACTCTCATTGTCATGTTTACAGCTCAGGTTAGTTATAACTTACAGGTTTTTCTCTTCTAAATTTCCTTTACTTTCTAGAAAAGTCAGATGAGTTTTTCTGGTATGACTTGGTCTACTTTGCCCCAAGTTGGGTTAAGATCTACATTTGGGCCTGTCTCTGTGCAAAGGCATATGACACATGCTATGTTGTTAAATGACTCAAAGAAAATACTTACAGGCTTCAACTCTAAACCAGTTTTATATTGCCTAGAGGTGATGTGAAATACAGAAGCCAACTGAAGTCAAGATAGTTGAAATTGAAATAATGGAGTCAAAGAAGGCATTGCTAAACCCTAAACTTGCACTGGAACCACCTGGGGTTTGGGAGTGCTTCCCTTCCAGTAAAGTGAAGGTAGTAGGGACCAGGAGGATGCACTTTCCTATAAGATGTAGGATCTTAGATGACTCTGCAAGAAGAAATGAATGAAAAAGTACATGATTCACAAAAATATTCTAATTGTAAAACAAGAATCTTTTGAAAAACATATAATTCTGAAACATACATGTACAAAAATCTTCCTGTTTACCAATTTAGATACAAAAAAAATTAGGGTGTAAAGTTATAAAGACACGAACCATGAGCCTAAGTCAAGTCAGTGTGAGTTTGGAATTGTTTGCTTTTTTTTTTTTTTTTTTTTTTTTTGGTTTTTCGAGACAGAGTTTCTCTGTGTAGCTTTGCGCCTTTCCTGGATCTCGCGCTGTAGCCCAGGCTGGCCTCGAACTCACAGAGATCCGCCTGCCTCTGCCTCCCGAGTGCTGGGATTAAAGACGTGCGCCACCACCGCCCGGCAAGGAATTGTTTGCTTTTACTTCGTTTGGTTTCTGTGATACTCAGGGAGATCCCACTGGGAGACTTGAGTAAGTTTGCTGCTAGGTCTGTATCAAAGAGGACATGAAGACTGGGACAAAAATATTGCAGAAGAATCTATAATTCCTACAAGAAAGTTAACAAACTAAGAAGGGGCAAAGGCAAGTACCCCAAGTTAAGTCTCAGGAGCTGAGCGGGGAGTGGATAGGAGAAGGATGCATCTTAAACTGTGGCAGAATTAACTTCTCAGTCAGAAAATGCATTTAAATGCTTGTAAAGCAGTAGTTGCCACATGAAAAGCATGTTGCATGCTGGGTGAACTAATAAGAGCATAACTTAATCCTCACAATACACAATAATGAAAGAGTTGACCATTGTGAAAAATGAAAAAAAATGGCATTAGAGTTGTTTTTTTTTTAATTCCTAAAATAAAAAAGGTCATATGTCATAGAAATGGAATGAAAACTAGTCTGAATTCTATCCTGTTACCACAACCTATTCTTCTGTTATCCACACATCGTGAGCGCGCTTGAGATTCACTGAAAACACTTCTTCCTCCTGCCTCCTTTTCTGCCACTTAGCATAACAATCTGCACAAAATGTGCTAACTGATGATTTCTACTGCTACCGTTCTCGTCATATGTCCACATGTTTGTTAGTTAAAGTTTTCCAGTCAAGTGAAGATGTAGATGACGGCCCTGGGAGTGAAGACAATGCTGTGAGAAGAGCAGGCATAGGTCCGTGTGCCCGAGAGTGCCTCAAGACCCAGAAGGGCAGTGAAGTTTTGAGACACAGCTATTATTTGTGTTTCATGAATATTGATTGGACACCGTTTTCTTCATTAACAGCAACTTTAAAACATGGTAGGCTAGAACCACATTAAACTGACTGACAGTCCCTTAAGAACATGAGAAGGTAGAAAGCAAGATGGCTAAAGGTGGATGGTCTAGTGTGCAGTCAACTAGTCAGTGATGGAAGGACCCTGTATTGAGGAAAGACCCTGTAGCCTATTCCCTTCACTGCCTCACTGCTTCAAAAGAGCAGTGACGTAAGTAGGAAGAGCACAGTTGCAATGAGAACAGAAAGGATGCAAGGCCAGCAAGGTTGGTGCCAGTCAAGCAAGCTCTCCTTTTTAGGTTTGGGTGCATAATTGTTCGGAAAATAATTTATTGATTATGTTATTAAGAAGAGGGAAGTCCTGGTGACAGGTGGAGGTGTCGCTGTGTATACCATACAGTGGTTCTGTGTGCCCTAGTAGCCACACATTTTCTAATTAAAGGCTGTGGATACTTGTTAAATAGGATACTTTTTGCCTTCACAACTTAATCCAAATCCAAATGATCCCCACACATAAGTAATGATGGAGGAGAACGGCGATCATAATTATGGGAAAGGTAAAAATAACCTGCATATATTACAGAGAAAAAATTTCCTTATTCTGTCTTCCCAGATTTCATCTTGTAGTGAATGCCAATTCTTAAGAAGGCTTTGATTTGTCAGATAAATATCTGGTAGCAGAATGAGAATATGTGTGGGCAAGTCGTGATTTGCATCTGCTTTAATTTAGGAAGGTTGCTCTAGTAAATGAGAAAAAAAGAACTTAATTTTATTCTGGCCCTGAGAATTATTATGAGTGACTCACAATGAATGTTGCATCATGGAATATTAATAATAATTTCTAAAGTAGGCCTGCAGGCTGGGTCTTTATTACATTCTCTTCCAGTGATATTCAAAGTTATTGAGAATGTCAGCTTAAAATAAAAGGACGTTCATGAGTGATGGCTTATGGGCCACATAGATTGCCTGTGATTTGGAGTGCTTGTGTTTAATTTGAAACCTACATTGCTATTTTTGTTAGACTCCTGCTCGTGTTCCTGCTTATGGGGATTGTGATGACCTTCTTGGGCATTTCTATTCAGCAGTATTTAAAATAGTTTCCAAAATTCATGACTAAGGGAAAGTAAATTTGAACCTGTCTCTCCCCATACCCCTGACAAAGCTATCTATTTCATGTTATCAGGCTCATTTACATGCCTATCCAACCATTCAATTCAATTGCCTATTAAGACAAGTCCTTTAAAGTCCTTAGCATAGTGACTGACAGAGAGGGTAAGTATTAAACACATGCTAGTTATTCTTAGTCATTATTTGAAGAGTCCTTCTTTCTATTTTATGTAAATCTTCAGACTCAGCAGTCACAATATCAGGATCCTCCTCCTGTCTTCCCTACTTGTGGGCAACTTGTACAGTTTAATCCATATCCTTGCACTTCTGGTTTCCCCTCTATAAAATGAGGACAACCACTGTTATTCTTATTTTTGTTCTTTTAAGGATAAAAGACATAAATTGCATGTGTGAGCCAGTTACTGATACAAATTTTATTATTTTTATTATAAATGCAAGTACTACTGAAGCAACTACTATATTCCATGTACACGATCATATATTCTTTTATGCTATTCTACTTTACCCCTATCCTTGTTGGACATATGTCTCTATATTCTCTTGTAATCCATACGCCTCCTGTATGTTTTAAATAATAGTTCTTTTCTATAAATTCTGTGGCTTAAGAATTCAGACAGACCCTTCAGAGGACACTCAGTTTGGTTGGAGAGTCTGAATCTTCAGGCTCATTCAAAGACTGTCACTAGGCAGTGTCCACTGGGGCAATGCAAGGCTGAGCGATGCATTCATATAGACTTGTATGTCTTTCCTCTGCTCAAGAGCAATTGCAGCTCCTTCAGGAATCTAATCCCAGATAGACAGTTACTTGATGTTGTTTCCAGTATTCAGCCTCAGAAAGCTTTCCTATTACCTTATACTGTGAAGATCTCAAGGTACCTGAATTTCCATAGAGAGAATAAGACAAGATAAACACATTATACTCTCTTTTCTGTTCTAATTTTATAAGTCACCCACCACCAATTCTGTTATAGTCACAAGTCCTCCAGCCTTAGGGGAGAAGACAACAACCTTAAGGGTGGATGTGATGACTCCATGATGTTTCAGCATGGCTAGACTGACATATGTTTCTCAGAACTCCCTTTTGTGTTTCTGGTTAAAATGGCCCTTAAGAGAATCCCCTGCAGAGTTAGAGGGCAGCAATGAGTCACTAACCTCTCATCTTTACTGTTGAAACTCACATACCCTCCCTGAGGTAGAAGATGTAAGTATAGGTTAGGTGTGCAACATCTTTGAGAAATAAAATAGATTAAATTCAATTGAATCTAATATCCATGATGAAATATAAATATGAAATATAAATATAAAGGAAGAACAACAGCTCTCTTTATTCCCATGGATCTTCTTCTTTGACAGTGCACATTCTCTTGTGAGAACTAGAGTCTTTTTTTAATGATCAGATTCTTCACCTGGTCCTTCCTCAAAGAATGTCATGTTTTCCAGAGTTTGTTTCTTGGTGTCTAGGGCTGCTTAACGAAAGGCATATCCATTGAGAGTTCTGTACAACATACTTTGATCTATCCATCCCTTCTCCAGCAACTCATTCTAGATCCAGGCCTCCTTCCTTACCCACACAACTTTGTGTGCATGTTGTATATAATATATATTATTTGTATTTACTTTACAATTATATTACCTAACAGAGAATCTGAGCTATGAATGGGCAGTCTTTAAAAATATCCTGAACCAATGGATATAACTATTTTATGAGGAAAGAAAATCAAACGTGATTATAAAAATCATAATTATAAACCTCTAGAAGAAGAAAACCTATGCAATACTTACAAATATCAAACACACAGACACACACAGACACACACACACACACACACACACACACACACACACACATGAAGAGAATGCTGTTATGTCTCAAAGACCTTAAGTACACCACCTTCCATTCCTTATCTTTATACTAAGGTCTTCCACGTGTGCTTGACCACAGCTAAAGGTGTGTTTTATCCATTTTACAGAGAATATGAGAAAATGGTCATGGGGAAGATGAGGCATGATGCATCTTCATATAAGGAGTATAAATATGGCTAACTGGTGAGGCTGTGGCCTTGGTTTTGGACCAGGTCACCTGCCTTTGGCAATTGGATTCACTCCTTTTCATCATTCCCTGGCTCAGCTCTTAGTGGAATTGCTATGCAACTTCACCTTGGAGGAAGAGTCACTGTACTTTCGGGAAGGTAGGTGTGGTGAAGGTAAGTCTAAGCATGATTAAGGTCTCTGTATGTTTCTAGTGTTTATGGGCAAGAGACATTTTTATAAAGTTGGAGGGTAGCTACGAGACACTAGCCTCTTACCATTACCTTTGAGTGACCTGGGAAGATGCTTTTGACACTATACACACTATTATCAATCCTAGTAACACTTATGTGTGACAGAAGCTGGGCATGCAACTGTTGCCCTTTTTTCAGCTACTACTCTAAATTTCTATGTCTCCCAGGTCAGGTACATACTTAATATATGACAAAGAGATGCAGCTTTTGTAGAATACTCACCACACCCAGACAAGAGGCAACAAGGTTGACAGGTTCCAGCACACTCTGTGGACTCCTGCTGGTCTTTAATGGTACCTACTCTGTCTCTCTGCCTTCACCTTCCTCTGGCCTGCTCTGAAGACACCAGCCCCAGGACCAGCTGCATAAACAACATATTTAAAGAGAATGTCACATGGGTGTCTACAAGTTAAATCCCTGTACCCAGTGTATAATGGTTCTGATTCTCTAACTAAACCCTGAAGAGTGATTTTTAAGTATTACTTTCACACCATTTAAAACATCTTTTTTTTTTTACTTTTTTTTTTTTAATTTTAATTTATTTTGCAATACAATTCAGTTCTACATATCAGCCACGGATTCCCTTGTTCTCCCCCCCTCCCATTCCCCTCACCTTCCCCCCAACCCCCCCCCCCCCCATTCCCATCTACTCCAGGGCAAAGCTTTCTCCACAGCTACAGACTGAGGTCAACCTGGTAGACTCAGTCCAGGTAGGTCTAGTCCCCTCCTCCCAGGCCGAGCCAAACAATCCTGCATAGGCCCCAGGTTTCAAACAGCCAACTCATGCAATGAGCACAAGATCTGGTCCCACTGCCTGGATGCCTCCCAAACAGATCAAGCCAATCAACTGTCTCACCCATTCGGAGGGCCTGATCCAGTGGGGACCCCTCAGCCATTGGTTCATAGTTCATGTGTTTCCATTCATTTGGCTATTTGTCCCTGTGCTTTATTCAACCTTGGTCTCAACAATTCTTGCTCATATAAACCCTCCTCATTCTCGCTAATTGGACTCCCAGAGATCCACCCAGGGCCTTGTCTGGTGATGCGATGGCCAAACACCCTAATTGATGTGCTAGAAACCTCTTCCAACTACTGAGGGATCTGGATGCAGAGATCCAAAACATCTTTTTTAAAATAATTTTTTATTTTTTTTCTTTTCTTGTACATACCAATCCCTGTTCCCCCTCCCTCTTCTCCTGCTCTCCCTCACCTCCCCGCATCTTACCCCTATCCCCTCTCATAGGGGGTAAGGCCTCTCTTGGGTAGTCAACACAGGCTGGCATACCAAGTTGGAGCTGGACCTAGCTCCTCCCCCCTGCATCAAGGTTGAGTAAGGCATCTTAAGATTAGAGAATAATGCACCCTCTCCAAGGTGAAGAGAGAGAGAGAGACAGACAGAGACAGAGAGACAGAAGAGAGACAGAGAGAGAGAGAGAGAGAGAGAGAGAGAGAGAGAGAGAGAGAGAGAATGTAGAAGTAGGGAATGATATTAAATGCTGAAGGTTGTAGCTCTCTAGATCATAGGTCATCTTTTCAAACTTCACCATCTCTCTCTGTACTCATGTGTGACAAGATAAACAAACAAGCTGAGACATCCATTTACTACACTAGGCAGCCCCTTCACATTTGGTCTTAGGCAATGAGGCTGTTTTCCTTAGGATTTTCTTCCCTTTAAGGAAACTTGCCCTTCCAAGTCATTCCTTTACCAGTGATGCCTTCCCAAGTCCTGTGCTGTTCTAGCTCGTATCAAATTACATATAAAAAAGCCTCATCCATATGTTTCTTTATTTAGACACTGGCTTTTGAAATGAAAGTTTTCTTCAGTTTAAAAATAATTCTCCTGTACTGCACAGCAAGCAAAAAAATCCAATCTCAGCAGAGTTTGTTTTGCTAAGCTGGTGACCCTGAGAGTGTAGCTATGTGTTATCAGAATGTTAAGTTCTATACTATCCCCAGCAGTGAGAGGCCATTGCAGAAAAACTCAATAATAATAATAGTAGTTTCCAAACATATTCACAAATTGTTCCAACACAGAAGGCAGTGAGATAAACACAAACATGCTTGCCGCCTTTCAATATGTGGCTGATAGCTAGAGAGATATTTGTGAAGTCCACCTCTTGAAATATCCTTCTATATGCCAAAATTATATTTTATTAGACTCCAGCAGATCTCAGTAACATATTTCTACCATTATGTTGACAAATCACTATTTCTATTATGTGTCATAATCATATTATTAAGTCCTATCCTGACACCCATAAATTTTCTATTGGGAGTTAATTGAATATACAAGATGAAACCGTCAATAGATTTTTTTTCTTCTTTATGTGTTGATTATTCTTCTATTCATTGGAGATTATAATACTATAAGAGCAGCGAGCTCAGTAAGGAAGCTGGACAGGGACATTCCTATTAGGGAAGGACTGTTCAGGGTCCTTCATAAAATCTTGATTCTGGAATTGGTCAGGAAAGGCAAATTTATCCTCCTGTGCTGTAACATACAGTACATGAGGATGAGGAGATTCCTGTGTTTAGATGGAGTCGACTAGGAACCAAGTGTTGTTATACCTTGAATCAACAACAATAAAATAATGTTTTAGTCATAAGACATATAAGTGAGATCTCAAAAGGCTATCAGTTCCACAGAATTTTTGAGATGAGGGCCGGCTTTGCCATTGGCCTGGTCTGGGTTCAGATCACAGCATCATCCAGATGCTGTTGATATTTCTCCTGGGTAAGAAATTTTACCTAGAAATCTCAACTCTTTCATTTGTAAAGCTAAGATCATGATGTACACATTTCAGTGAGACAGGATGATCAAATCACTGACACAGGTCACACATCTTAGGTAACTCTAACTGAGCTAATCACAGAATTTGCTCATTGTGGTAGGCATTTGGTAATCTGGCATGCAGACTGATGGGAAAGAATAACAGGAAACATCTGGAAGGGTTTCTGAGACTTTCAAATCAGAATCAATAGCATGAAGTAACAGTAGACAGTCATCATTCAATTCATCTTATATAGTGTCTATCAGATGTATGATGCCTCTTGTCATACTGGCTTTTTTCTCTGAACAGTTGGATATAGTCAAATAGTAAGGCAAGTATCTAGCATAGTATTGCTTGAGGAGACAATTTCAGCTTCCCTTAGTCTATATTAATAAAAAGTTAATATGATATCTATCTCACATAGAAGTTACCTTGCCTTGCTTTGCCACAAAAGTAAAATAATTTCATCTGCTGAATCTTCTGCATAGAAAAATTCTTGTCTCCTATAAGAGCATAGAGTAGAGTTTAGATGCTGCCCAACCTTTCATATCTCTGTACAGGTATCTCATACTCCTTAGCACACCTGTATTCATCACTTCTGATAACAAGAGAATGACTTCAAACATTCTGACATATTTTAAAACTCAAAAAAGGAAGAAAAAAATCAAAGTATGTTTTAAATGTCCTTAAACAAATTTTGAAAAGGTAGGAGATTTTGCTTCTGTGTTTTTATTTTGTTGTTGCTATTGTTTGCTATTGCTTTCTGCTTGAATTTTTGATTATTCATCACTGCAACCATTTTTTTAATCCTACCTTTAATTTCATCAATCAATCTTGAAAAATCTTAGCTCTTTATCAAGTCAAACTTCTGTTCTCTTCCTTCCTATTAAGGCAACTTGGAATACTTTTGGAAGAACTATACCAGTTTTGAGCATCCATGGTATTCTGCAGTCTTCATCAATATGTGATGGTCTTATTACAAGTCCTTGGTCAATGTTCTTCTCCAAACCTTCACAATCTCCTCAACACAAGTTCCATCTGCCATCTGAGGGCAAGAGCACAGTTTTATCTACACAAATGTATAACTTTCTCAGCTCTAGTGAATGGCTGAGTTCTTGGCACATTTTAGGTAATCATAAACACCTGATAATTTAGTAAACACTGACTTCTCTCATGAACCTCAGAGAAATTCCTCACAGTCCACTAATGACACCAGAAAGATCTGTTTCTCTACTTCCCGTTCCATTTGTAATCTCAAGATAACACACGAATTCTCTTTTCTGTTCTTTTCATTTTTTTATGCAGGGCCTTACTCTGTACATCCTAGGTTGTCTTTCAACTAAAGACAATCCTCCTGCCTCAGATTTGCAAGTACTAGCCTGACTGGAAGGAGCCACTACATCCAGCTAATACTCTTTAATGTTTTATAAATGTTGTTTCATTAATCACTCATTTTATCTTCTAAGCTTTCAACTATTCCTTCAAAGTGTTTTCTATTCCTTTACCAACTTAGATTTCTACATCTAAGGAAATCTATATTTCTTCTTTTACTAAAATTTGCAAAGGAATTGCTCCATCTCTTCAACATCCATTGGATTTTTCTACCTCTTAAAATATGATACATATACTTAACAGTCAATGAATGTACTGTCACTAAAATTGTGAATTGCCTAATTTGCAAAATAAGCCTTCAGCATTTAGCTCTAATGTTAATAGACCTCTTCAGCCTTGGGTCTCTTTTACTTCTATAATGTTCTGGCTGGCTGCTTTTCTTTCCCTCAATTAAGCCTCAGTGCCTTCCAAGTGTCCATCTTAACCCTTTCCCCCTGCCTTCTCCACCCTCATCCTGAGTGAGCTTATATACAGACTTTGCTTAGCTCCCACCACCCATAGTTGTATCATCAGCTTGGAATTTGTTCCTTCCTTTCAACATTTTAAACTCATGAAATAAAATCCTGAGTTGTTCATCTTACCGTCACTTTACTGAATTCTCACTTTCTCACTGCCTAAGTGGAAAAACAGAAGAGAAGGCCCAGTAGTGATCAAGAGCCCTGGCTGCTCTTTCAGAGGAATGGGGTTTGATTTCCAGAACCCACACAATGGTTCTTAGAGCTCTGCAACTCCAAGAGATGCCTTCTTCTGTCCATAACAGGCACTCCATGCACATGGTATGTATACATGCAAGCAAAATACCAATACACATAAAAGAAATAAATCTTTAAAAAATTAAAGAGACAAGACACCCACCATAAATCTATCACTCTTTCGACTTAGTCATCTCATTAGTTTCATTGGTGTAAACTTCTAACATCTCTGAAGAAAACATTTTCCAGTGTATGCCTTGTCTAAGCAAACTTCAAAATATTTTGTCTTATGTCTACTGCCTGGGTCATTAAGGGATCTGAGTATTTAGGCAATAAACATCCTCCTTAATTTTATTTAACCTAACACCTTCCAATACAATAGCTACCGTCTTCATTACAAATACCTTTAGAAACTTTATACCATTACCCAAACAAGGTTTGGTAACTATTGTATTCTGTTCCCTTTTCACTGCCCCTACATAGCAGATACTATTGTATTAATGCCCGCTCGGAGCCTCTAGGGTCTTTTGATTTTTAAGCATCTTCATGCCACACTGCTTAGCATTTTGTACTTGTCATTCATTATAACTGTTATGCCTCTGATTTTCAGAGGGTTATCCTTGGGCTTGGAAACATGCTCATAGAGAGAGCCAGATGAACCTCATAGTTTAAGTCTCCTTCAAAATAGCTTCTAGCCAGCAGATGACTGGTGGAGGAGACAATGACGGCAAATTTATGCAATGGAGCTCATCGGGGTATGACTCAGGCTGGGCCCATCCCTGAACTCACATACTTGCCTGAGACTTTTGCCCCCTTTGTTTGTTTTTTCCATAGTCCTTCACACTTTCTGTTGGAAACACTGTTCTTAATAGTCACTTAAATAATAGATCAGCTTCCTGACAACCTATGTCCAGCATCTTACCCTAGGCTCTAGCCATCTTCTATGTAGAGCTGACCACTATATTCTGTTAGGTCACTCTGTGCCTCTATCCTTCTGTGCTCCATTTCCCTTAGCATGAAGTCCTCACTCACCAAGGCACCTCAGGCCATCCACCATCTTGCCAAACTGTGCTCTTCAGTTCCAGATACTCCTACACTCTCCAGTGAGTATGACCCCCAACCAGACCAAAGAAAATGCTGCTCTCTCCAAATATTTGATAGTCCAACACATTCCTCAAGATATTTGAGAAGAACTTTCTCTCAAAATAAGAAGTATTTTTGTTTTTGTTTTTTATTTCTTTGCTGGTTGAAAAATCAGTAGCTTATCTTCAAAATAATTTCAATGCTCTAATGTCTGTTGCCTTTTGTCTTGCAGTTCTGTCCTCTTCCCTGGACCTCTCCTTGTCTTTTACACACTAAGATTGCAGTGTTTTTCTTTACTTTGCCTAATTTTTCCCAGTAAGCATGTCTCTAGCTAAAGACAAGGAAGTTTTCTAAATCATTTTCATCCCCACAGAGTCCCATTCTGCTCAACAGATGCTCAGCAAATATCCATGGCAACCTATAAATCACCTGTTCAGTAATCAATGACTCCTGGAGTTGAGACATCCTTGCTATGGTAGTGTTACCAAACTAATCAGAAATGCAATTTTATTTTGTAGCTGTCCTGTGTTCCACATTGTAGGTCACAAATTATCCAAATCAAATCACATGCAGAGACAATACCAAAATATGTAATAGTGTATGTGTTTAATTATTGTTAGTAGACTTGCTTGCCAAATTTATTTGGACACTTTAAAGAAATTGAACATCAATTTAATTTGGTATAGAATAATTAGATTCTACAGTCTTAGCCATTTAAGAGTTACAGAGTTGAACAGTCAAAGCGCATTTACACAAAGACAGTTGTATATGGAAGGTTGCTGGTGCTTCTTATTATCTCTACTGAGGGGTGGACCAGAGCATCCTTGATTTCAGTACTGATAAGAACACAGTGCCACTAGTTGATAACCTCAAAGTTCCAATCTTCTTGGGTTTGCCAATGGCTCTGTGAAGATAAATGCTGTGTGCCCATGCTTCCTGGAGACAATTTCTTTAAAAAATAAAATTAGTACTATCCTCATTGCCTTTTATACTCAATTTTCACTGTTGAGAATGACTTTGTAGATTAGTCAGTAATTCAATTTCTGCTAAATCTTATAAGCCAAAAATGGGAAACACACACAATCTTTTATTGCTCTAGCCTCATCTGTGACCTACACACTAGAAATGTTACCTAGCTGTTATCTAAAACAAAATCTACCTAGTGATAGAAGACTTCCCTCTTGATATCCAACCAGGATTGATCACATATTGCTCATACAACGATGAATAAAAAAACACTATCCTACTATTCAAATAAATGACTTGGAAATTCTAACATTAAGCTTTCCATGATATATATCTTATTTGGGTGAATGTGAAGTAAAATGCTGTTTTATTTACTTTTGTTTGTAATGGGCCTAACTCCAAACAGCTTTTAGAAGGTAATAAAATGTGAAGTCTCTTACTTATACCCAATCCTCATTATCTCTGCCCTTTAAATTCTTTTCTTTCAACATTTTATATCAGTTAATTTATGTCACCCTATAACAAACATCTAAACTTCATAACCTAAGACACCCACTTATTTTTTGTAATTCTGTGGTTTTTACTGAATGGTTTGGCTGGTTCAAGCTCATTATTCTTCAAGCCCTTGTAAACTGCATGGTAACCAGGCAACTCTGTTAATTTAACATGGTTTTCTCATGTGCTCATATCCTACTAGAAAGAATTGGTGGACTTGACTCTACTCCCACCCCCAAGTCTCA
This sequence comes from Peromyscus californicus insignis, assembly GCF_007827085.1. Taxonomy (NCBI): domain Eukaryota; kingdom Metazoa; phylum Chordata; class Mammalia; order Rodentia; family Cricetidae; genus Peromyscus; species Peromyscus californicus. Next base: position 113,903,969 of record NW_026294595.1, read on the forward strand.
TATTCCACTGTCATCTGTTCATAGTGAAGAGAGAAAAGAGCAAAGATGAATTGTGAGGACCCTTGAAGCTCCAGGTTCGGGACAATGTTTCTACCATGGTATGTTAGTTACTGCAAACCCAGGCTTCATGACTAGGGAAAGCTCTCATGCTGAGAGGAAAGTAGCAGAGAGTGGAGATTCTGGAAAGCATGGAGTCTTTGAGTCATCTTTAAAAACAGCCTTTATCTCCCCCAGTTTGTCAAATGTGTTATGTTCCAAGATGTCTTAAGTCTGTATATTTCTTGTCCTAAAAATTGTGACCAAGATGTTATCATTTGAGAAACATCTTGGAAAGATGCATGATTTGTAATCATCTGTCTGTATCATCTGTCTGTGCAGATAATACTGCTGAAGAACTACTCTATGTCCTCTATATCCACAACATAGACTTTCCAAATATAAAGAAAAACATGTATACATGAAGAAGTATATAAAATGGACATTCTGTGTTCCAAGAGGGATGTTTTATAGTTTGTGTAACAGAAATATTACTGACTACAAAATAACATAATAGAATGTATATACATGTGCATTCATTGAGTACTTACTATGTGTAATTGTCTTTGCATCCATCTTTAACACATAAGCTAACTGCATACTTATAATACTCATTTTACAAATGAGGATACTAAAACTTTTATGAATTGGATAACAGACCTCCAGTTATTAGATGACACAGATGGATACTGAACTTTTGAGTCTCAACAAAGAATCCACTTGCTGTTCAGCACATGCTTTCATAGGTGGCTTTCTCTGATTTCATATCAGTCCCCATCAATGTACTCTATCTCTGTTGCACACTGAAGTCAATTGCTTTGAAATATGCTTTTAGTACTGTCCCCAAAGGTACAATCCATGGATCCACAATAGCAACATAGCCTAAGCTTGCTTGCAAATTCTCAGATTCCTTCCTCAGGCCTGTTGGATTACAGTATCCAGGACAGAACTCGCAGTCTGTATTTTTAAAAATCTGGATGGCTATTTCTGGTGCATTTGGCAGCTTGAGACTGATCACTTATCACTAGGTATGATATTCAATCCTGTACATGAGCCCTGGTGACAGGAGACACCTGAACTCTTTCTTAGACTTACTGAACGAATGTGTTCAAATAGTTCTCTGGGCAATTCTGTTGCACTTAGGATTGAAAAATCACATCTTTTCTCTAAGTAGATTTTATTATATACTTAATTATATTCCAATGTATATGCACCAATATTTATCATGCTTACATAGTTTCTCTCAGAGAGAAGCATAACACATGCAAATTTTCATTCAGAGAAGTATATCTAGTTTTAAAACCAAAGTATTCTCAATCTTTGACAAGAGTCAGTTACTTCAGGATTCCAGGATGACAGGATGATCGGTGCCTCATCTACGATTAATGAGGTACTGTGTCAGAGGGTTGTCTGAGCTATGAGCAATAGAATGAAGTGTCCCTCAGACCTGTAACCTGGAATGCACATCTCAGATGAAGCCATTATTCTTTCTATGGGGAAAAATCACATGCTCAAGTATGACTAACTTCAAGATTAGACTCAGATGCTGAGGTCCAGGGTACACATTGGTGCTCCCGTGCCAAATAAGAAATCACATTCAAATTCTTCTAGAAATTGTCATTTTCAATTTCTACCAGAGCATCTGAGAAATACTGACCCATCACTAATTGGCCCCTTAGCTCTGAGTGCTAGAACAGAAGGAATTAGGTTCAGGAAGTATTTCCATTGCCAGCTATCTGGAAACCTTTAAAAAAAATACCATACTTGGTAACTTTCATCTCCCTTGGTAACTTTCATTGAGAACTGTCTGTGAAGGACAGAGAATCTATATTTTGTAAAAATGTTTTTCTTTTTTTTAAATTTATTTTTAAATTATACTCATGATATTCGTTAATTATACTCATGATATTAATTACATTTGTGGTATTCATTGATTACATTCTCAGTATTCATTCAATAATTATATTTATGATATTCATTAATTACATTAGTTATGTTGATTTATTACATTCATGATATTATGTCCTGATACTACTGTCCATTTGTGGTGTTTTTCCATCACACAAAACAGAGATTCTGTACTTAGGAAATCATTGCTCTATATTCCTTTCTTCTCTGTCTTGAAATAACATCTAATCTTTCTGTCTCTATAAATTTGTATATTCTATATATTTCATGCAATACAATTTTATAGTATTTGTCCTTTTTTTGAATGTAAAAACATTTTATGTACAACTGTAGGAGAAATAATACTCAGATAGACTGAACATAAAAACAGGTTATAATTTAAAAGTCTAAAGTTATTTTAAACAGTAAAATATTTTCTCTGTAGAAAATAGTATAAATGATAACATTTCCCAATAAGCCCTTTTAAGCCAAATGATAGCTGAATTATACATATAAATATTGATTAGATTCTGGGATACAAAAGAAACCTATCTTCATCTGTTCAGAGAGCTATGTTTTGGTTTTACTCAATCACTGGGCAAACTTTAGTAAAACATTTCACTATTAGGATAAGAATTTGTACTGTATCAAGCTGATGAAAGAAAACGCTGGCCGTACTTTCAGGAGGGGAGGCTAAATCTTTTTAGACTATGGATTAGCATATAGAAAAACATCTGCCATAAATCAAACAGTGAAGTGGAAGATGAATAGGAATCTCACTTACACAACTTAAGTAAAACATAGCTCTCTGAACAGATAAAAATGTTTTTCAACTCAGTTTTTCTTTCAATCCAAATGCCTTCAGTTCCCATTTTCAAAGTAGCTCACAACCTAAAAACAATCACTTGTGGAATGCTTCCTGAATAAAGTGCACTTATAAAGATTATGAATAATTTAAAATAACCAATGCATGCAAGAACTTGCTACTCAAACTGTGGTGTATAGATTAGCAGTAGTGGCACTACCTGGAACTTCTAAGACACTCAGACTCTGGCTCTAGACAGGCTACACAGAGTTATTTAGTTAGCATGTTGAAGGGTATGTATAATATTAAAGTTGAAAAATATTGCCATGGAAGGTATGGTTTGGCCATCTTAAAGTATGTGAGGTATATGCAAATGAAAACTCAAGTCATTATGAAAATTGGGAATGGATCAAAACTTGGTCCCTCAAGGGTCATAGAGGTTGGAGATGACTGAATGTGATGAACTGAATTATCTGAAGTCAAACTACCTGGAACATGAGCCTGAAAAAGAGAATTGCGTACTTGAGAATTATAGAGGGGGAGTCTTGGAATAATCAGAAGTGAAGGACTGGTGAGCAGGGATGTGTTTCTAGCTGGATCATAAGGGAAGCCTGGAGTGTAAACTGTCTAACAGAGTTGGCACTGCCTTGAGACATGACAAGTGTGCTTTTGTAATTTTCTTCAAAGAGTCATTGGTCACCCCTCTGTATGTGCATAGAATACAAACTTCTAGTCAAAATGGCTTATGATGCCTAGGGGCAATTCTATGAAGAAGAGAAGCAGCTGTAAGATGCCAGCAGTGTCCATGGTGCTGGAGGTGCAGGCACTGACCAGAAAAAGGCATGTGAATGTGATACCAACAATATTACTCTAATCTGAATATCTGTGAGCCCTCAAATATGTGTGTTGAAACCTTAACCTCAAAGGCTAAAGTATGAAGAGATGGGGCACTTCAGAGTGATTAGATCATAAGGACAGAGCATTCAAGAATTGAATTAGTGATTTATATGGTTTCAGTAAGGCTTGTCTATCTAACTCATATTGAAATTAAGTTCCCATCATCAGATAGGAAGATGGGACCAGCTGGAACCTTTAAGAGATGATTGGGCCTCGATTCTCATAGATGGATTAATGGACTTGTGGGTTAAAAGGATCTGGAAAATGTGAGTCTCCAAAAACCAGTTTGGCTAGGTGTCTAGTCCAATCCTGATCTCTTACCATAGAATCCCCTATATTGCCTTGTATTAGAAACGTGAGCTTCCTTTCTTTGTAACTTAGTGTGTGACATTTAGTTAAAACATCTGGAAAGAGACTAAGATGGAATCTTTATAAAAGAGACCAGAAAGCACTATTGTCCACCCTTGACCACCATTCTATGATATAATGATATTGACAGCCCGTGACTATCATCAGAAAGTGAACATGCCATCATCCTGAACATGGACTGTCCACGCTGACTCATAAATTTTTATTGTTTCTGAGTCATTCAATTTATAAGACATGTTACAGAAGCTAAATGGACTAAGAGAAGGAATTGAGAGAACAGATGCCAGAAAGGTACATCAGTGGCAGAATCTTTTATGTATTCACTGGGAACAGTGGTCAGGGTATAATATATCATCTGAAAATGTTTGCTTGATTGAAGAACCCAGTTATCTTTTGTTCAACTACTGCCTTTTAGTTCCTTTGGGGAGCTCATCTGTTCTCTGTCTGAGAGTGGAATTATGATAATAACTATCTTATATACCAGGCTGTGAGGGTAGCCATAAGACTGAGGTTAAGTAGTCAAGGCATCAGTGGCATGAGAACTTGACCAAAATCAAGCCAGAGTGTAATAAACATATCTGGATATTGTTAAAGAGGATTCTATTTCTTCTTTGATGATGATGATGGAGCCCAGTAATGCAAACAATTGAGAAGACATGGGAACAAATGAGAAACTGAGTCTGAGTGAGCAAAGCATGAAGCCTGATATGTGAGCTAACATACTAATATGGTAATTTTTCCCAGAAGACAGTCAACATAGGGTTCTGTTGCTTGCAGCTAAATTTGTTCTTAGGTTTGTCTACTTTTTAAAATATGGTTTATGCTCTTTGTTGTGGGGTTAACAAGATAAATTTCCAGTTCCCTTTCTCATTTTCTGAACCTTACCCTTTTACTTTTATCACCATAGAAACTCTATGTTTTCTTTTCCTTTTGGGGGGGCAGGGGAATAGAGGGGCTGATGTGGCTGTGACTGTGTTCTCTGTTCAGATCACTCACTGCATAAATCAAATTGAAAATGACTTATCACCATTTATGTAAAAAATAGATGCTCATTTTGATTCCATAAACTTCACAGTGGATGAAAATAAGGTAAAAGTTAATAATTTTAGGGAAATAAAATATATTTTAGTCCTTAATGTATCAATTTATTTCTTGACTTTGAAAAGGAAAATAACGTTTTGAAGAAAATGTTTTCAACATCCAACTCTATTAGGTTGTATCTTATTTTCAAATAATGATAGAAATATTCTCACAAATAAACTGAAAGTGGATTAACTTTGAAAAACAGGGAGAGTAAACTACTGAACAAAACAGTTTTGTATTTTAAGACACATCAAAACTTGACAATTTATTTCCACTGTCAAAAAACATAAATGCAATAAGAAATTCCTAAGGGGTAAACAGAAAAATGAAAGTCTGAATTTTCAAAGATTTCTAAAATTTAACTTAGGGCACATGGGAAGACTTAAAGTATGTATGAGCTTCTGAACTTAAGACAAAACTTCAGATTTTTGAGAGACTAAAATCTTGTTGGTTATGTAAATTTGCCCAATGTTTTTCTTTATTTCATAGTACACTGATCATAACTACTACCAATTGAGTGCTTACTATACAGACACTTTATATGTCTCTTTTTTTGAGCCTCATAATCATATCTGAACCTTTCTTGAGGAAATGAGAAACATGGTGCTAAGATGTTTTTACATTTCTCAATTGTTTGTAGTAAATCAATGATCAAACTGAGATTCTTGCCCAAGTGTCCCTAAGTCTATAGTTTGAACACTTAACAACCTTGCATTGGCTATCTCAGATGTTTTTTTCCTCCCTCTCTCTTGCCACACACACCTCATCAATTTAATCAGAGTTTTTAAAGGTTTGGCAGAATACCTAAAATATGTACCATAAAGGTGGAAGGATATTTTGGCTCCTTGGTTTAAAGGTTTGGTCTGTCATAGATATCAAGATATGGGCAAGCAAAGCTACTCATACACAGTGTCTTAGAGTTTTATTGCTGTGAAGAGACACCATGATCATGACAACTCTTATAAAAGGAAAGCATTTAATTGAGGCTAGCTTACAGTTTCAGAGGTTTAGTCCATTATCATCATGGCAGGAAATATGCTGGCAAGCAGGCAGACATGGTGCTGGAGAAGGAGCTGAGAGTACTACACGTTGATCTATAGGCCTGAGAAGGAGACTGTGTGTGCCACACTTGGTGTATCTTGAGCATATGAGACCGCAAAGCCTGCCCCCATAATGACACACTTCCTCCAAGAAGGCCATACCTCCTAAAAGCACCACTCGCTATGGGCCAAGCATTCAAACACATGAGCCGATGGAAGCCATTCCTATTCAAACCACCACACATGGTGACCAGAAAACAGAGAGGGGGCAAGCATAATGAATATATTTACACAACACATCTTTTTTTATATTTTTCTTCTATCTGGGTCCCCAGACAAGATTATAGGATAATGCTTTCCCCATTCAGGGAGCCAACATGCAGGAAGAGTCTTTCTCCCTAGAAGTAGCCCCACAGACACACTCAAGAGGTAAGCTTTACTGGTTTCCCTGGCAGTGATACTCATCACAATATTAAACATTGCGTTTCACATTTGAAATACCTTTAGATTATTACAGTGAAGGTTTAATACTTGCCTTCAATGATTTTTCTACATAAAGTGGCTGGCAACTGAGTATCAACAAACACTGACAACTAATGAAGCCTAACTCTCTCCCTTCCCTACTTCAGGGCTGCAAGGGTCAATGCACTCTGCAGACTGAAAAGGACCAGAGAAGACTTCTGTCTTACATTGGACTAGGTGATATTGCTTGTGACAGAATTTCTCAAGAGTTGGCTTTCACTCAGTAGGAATACAGTACAGTGTAGTCTTTGATGTTTCAGCCAGTCTTCCTTAATCCTACTTCTTCAAATATAATCTATGCAACACAAGAACTGCACATGACAGCAACTCAATGTACTACCTTCCATAGTTGATGCTCCAGAGTCACATTGAAAACCTAACTTTCCAGACTTGTTCTTCTACAGCTACCATTTCGCATATAGTATCAACATTTGAGAGACTTTTCATTATGTATGAATGACTACACACTTGGGTATACCCATATTCCAGTGTCCTAGTTAGCTTTAACTGTCAGCTTTATGTAGCCTAGAGTCACCTGAAAAGGGAGTGTCAGTCAAGGAATTTTCCAAATGAGCATGGCCTGCGAGCACATCTACTGGAGGATGTCTTAATTGTTCAACAATGTAATAGGTCTCAGACCACCATGAGTGGCACCATTTCCTGAGTAGGTGCTCGTGATCTGTATAAGAAGGTTGAGTAAACATTAGACTACATGTGAGCCAGCAAACAGTGTTCCTCAATGGTTTCTTCTTCAAGTCCCTGCCCTGACACTCTCAATAACAGATTATAACCTTGAAGTACAAGTCAAATATCCCTTTTCCTCCCCTAAGTTGCTTTTGGTCAAGGTGTCTGTTATAGCAATAGAGATCAAACCAGACATCTCTTGAGAAGGGAGAAAGATAGGTATATGAAAACTTGCAGTGGAAAGTAATTTTTTAGGCTTTTTGAGCCAATTTTTAAACCATGACATGTTAACTTTATTTTCAAAGCTGAGTTCTTTGGGTTTAGTTGGTCCTAGAACTTTTATATAACTGATTATCTATTTTCTGACCCTCTAGAATATTCTCATCAATGAGTGATAGCCATAGAAATATAGCCTTCCCTGCCCAACAGCTACATAAATGTGAAATATTTAAAGAACTGAAAATGAACTCTTGATATTGGCTAATATTAGACTGCATAGGCCTTGACTTGTCCTTGATGTATATACAATAAATGTCTTACTGTGCATATAAAGGACAAGATCACAAAGAGTATTATCTTAAAACCTTCAGCATTGTGCACATTCTTGGACTTTGTAATGGAAATCTCTGTTTTGGGAACTTTGATTTCTATCATTCAACAACACAGAGCTTTGCTTACACTTAGGTAAATGCCCTTCTTTGGTTTTTCTCAATTGGCATTTTCTTTAACTCTGATCATACAGTCTTGGGCCAGGCTTGGAAGATTTTGGGGATTGCCTATAGCACAGCTGCTAGGTGCTGCATGATTTATGCAGGAACCTCCAAAATCCTGACAGCATGACCTCCAGAGACCACTAGCCTTGAAAACAGTTCTTGGCTTCTGTGGGTCAAACCTGTGATGGGGAGAATAATGGAGAAAACAGTTAAGTATCTGATAGTTACCTAAAATACTGTTATCTCCTTCAATTCTGTATTCTGAGCTGAAGTTCCTAGGGGATCAAAAGCACATCAATTTTAAAGATTCTACAAGACTGGTTGACTATTTAGTAAACAGAAAAAAAAAAAAGTAAGAAGGAAAGACATGGCTGCTCCTAGATATGGTGGATGAGAAAGTTTATTGTAGACAAAAGGGAGAGCATAGCCAGAGGCAGAGAGTTCAGAGTGGACCTGACCCTGAACCATGTGAGGAGACGGGGGGGGGGGGGGGGGGGGGGGGCGGGGGGAGCCCACAGGGGGGAAGGTAGAGGGACAGGGGAACCAGGTGCAACAAGAAAGAGGTCAAAAGGTAAAAAAAAAAAAGGTGGGTAACTAAAATGTCTAGATTATATAGGGAAGAGCCCCTGGGGAAAGGGCAGGCTGGCCAACCTCTGGGCTAGAGAGTTTGGGGGTAGAGGGTGGGGGCATGCCAACCATGCCCTGTAACAGATAGAGGCTGAGGGATCCTGGGAGAATCTGGGAGCCAAGTCTCCTTTGATATGTTAAAAACATGTCTCAACCATTTGTCCAGGTTTGAAACTCAACATTTAGAACTACCAGATTGTGGAGGGTAGAAATGTTGCAGATTCACAGCCAAACCATCTTGGGCTAGTTTCATTCACTGTCCACTTCTATGCTGTGGAATAATGTTTTTGCACACTGGTTTAATAAAACACTGATTGGCCAGTAGCCAGGCAGGAAGTATAGGTGGGATAAGCAGACAAGGAGAATTCTAGGAAGAGGAAGACTGATTCAGGAGACGCCAGCCATCCATCCCGGGAGCAGCATGTTATGGCACACAGGTAAAGCCATGGGAAACATGGCAATTTATAGATTAGCAGAAATGGGCTGAGTTTAAGTGTAGGAGCTAATCAGTAGTAGGCTTGAGCTAATGGCCAGGCAGTTTTAATTAATATAAGCCTCTGTGTGTTTACTTGGGGGATGAGAATGGGAGAGATTTGACCCAACCACTGGCAGGCCGGGACACAGGAAATCTTCCAGCTATAAATGGCGCCCAGACATGGGGCAAGAATTTCCACCCAAAACCTGAGAAAGCTTTAAAAAAGGGTTCTAAAATGGAGCCAAGAGCAGCTTCCTAGTTGTGTCTCTCAGGAAAGCTGTGATACAGAGACACTGTGGCATGTGAGCTTGAGCTACAGTATGGCAGGTTCCTCCAGAGCTGGTGGTAAACATAGCTCCACCATGTTAGAAAGCTGTTAGAAAGCTGAGGTGGGTCGAGCCAGCAGCCAAAGCTGCCATTTCAGTCCTAGTCACCTACAGTTTAAAGCAATAGATTCACAATGAAACAGATTCAGATGAAACAAACCTCTGAATGGTTTACACAGTGTGTAAAATTGTATGTAAGATTAAAAGAAAAAGGAAAAGGAGGATAGATAGTTATATAAAGAAATAGATAATTAAAAAAAATAAAGTCTAGCCGGGCGGTGGTGGCGCACGCTTTTAATCCCAGCACTCGGGAGGCAGAGCCAGGCAGATCTCTGTGAGTTCGAGGCCAGCCTGGGCTACCAAGTGAGTTCCAGGACAGGCGCAAAGCTACACAGAGAAACCCTGTCTCGAAAAACCAAAAAATAAAAAAAATAAAAAAATAAAGTCTTTAAAGAGAAAGTAAAAGTAATATAAAAAATAAGCCACGTAAAGATGGAAATCACAGAGAATCTGGATTGCGTTGTCTTTAGGATTTTTAACTGCAGAGAGACACTTAATTGTAAAAGCTACTGAGTCAAATCAATATGTATATTTTTAGGTATCTTGATTTCAAAATTTATATCTAAGGATAAATTGCTTTGCAAAAGTGGTTCTGCTTTTGTTTCTACAGAAGATGAGAACCTGTAGATTGCTTCCAGGCTAATATGGTTTGACCAGCCAAGACCCCCTGAAAGGTCTCCAATGACACCATGGACCAGATGATCCAACATCCAGAAAGGTTTCAAGGCAACTGACTCAGACAATGCAGGCTCACAGACTATTCCATTCAGGACTTGATCATAATTCTTAATTTTTAGACATGACCATGAAACCTAGAGAAACTAGAAATGTAAAAGAGACCAAGTTGGAAGATACCCCCTAGAGTTAGGAACCATGGGACATGGGTGTGATGGAGTGGGAGATGACAAAAATGGGGGATGCTTTAACTGAGAGGGAGGAGGGAGGACAATATAGCAGAGGGAGACGGGAAGAATAAATGGCACTAAGGAAACTGGAAAAGACATAGGTGATCATTATTTCATAGTTCCCCTAAATTATACAACTTGGGACAGTAATGCTGTCTCCACAAGCTACAGATTATCTACCAGAAATCTCATTTCCAAGCATTCATGACAAACCTCTTCTTGAATTGTTGATAAGAAAAATCCAAGAGACTCCCAATTGTCATTGGCCTTGCTTCTCTCTCAGAATTAGAGGGTAAGGCCCTGTTGATGGAGATATGATATATGTTGGACAAAGGACATCGACTAATTGGACTAGAAGTGACCAGAAAATTTACTCCTGAGAACTGTTTCTCATAGGATCAGAGGGTGCTACCCATGGGAGAGGAAGATTCATTAGATTTAACCATAGGATGTAAAGTCTATGAATCACAACAATGACTGCTGGAAACATATCCACAATGGTTCAGTAGTGACACTTTTATATTGGCTGTAACCAAAAGCCGTGTAAGTGGATTTAAGGCTTGCTCGAGAGAAGGGAAATTGTGCCTCACACTGGAAAATCAGCCAGCTACCAGGAAAGACCATAGAATCAAGAGAACTTACTTGCCACTTTTCCCCTAAACTAGTGTAATTCTTAACCACTCTAAATACTTATCCTTGTACCCACAGATGAGTGAAGATCTCATCCATCATCAAAGAAGCTTCTTTTTGCAGCAGAAGGAAACCATTACAGAAAGCCACAACTAGTCAAAATGAATCATGGGATGCCCAATCTCAACTGATAACATACATCCTGCTTTAACTCACAGAACACCTTGGAAGAGCAGGTGGAAAGATTGTAAGAGCCAAAGGACCAAGAAGTCTGCTGACAATCAACATGCCAACACAGATGGAAGAAATCGCAAGGAGTCCCTACCTCTAGAAAAAGAACTTCAAGCAATTAAGGACTTCTGAGAAAGAAAAAATTAGTTTACCCCAAGGATGTGTTCCCTGATGGGTTTCCTGTCAAAAGCAGTTAACCCTAGAATCATACACATGCAGGTAACACTGAAGGGACTCAGCATGTTACATTTATATGTATGTATATATATATATATGTGTGTGTGTGTGTGTGTGTGTGTGTGTGTGTGTGTGTATATATATATATATATATATATATATATATATATATATCAATGGTTAAAGAAGAGGAGACTGACTTAGAAAGGGAACAGGGTTGTATGGGAGGGATAGGAAGAATGAGAGGGAGGAGGGGGATTATATAATTACATTGAAATTAAATTTAAAAGGTGAATTGTCTTTCAGTCCCCATTCCCTCTACCCATATGTAAATAAAAGCTGGTACTGTAATGGAATAGAGATGGTGAAGGCAGCCTGAAGTCCAGAAAGGGTCACTTAACATTTTTCCAAGCTAATTTTCACTTGCAGTCTGTCTATATCTAATGGCTTTCTGTAGTATATATGATGGCTGTGTGTGTGTGTGTGTGTGTGTGTGTGTGTGTGTGTGTGTGTGTGTATGGCTGGTGAATAGACCTCCTCCCTTTAACATACTATAAATAAATAAATGCATTTTCCTTTACCAAAAGTTTTCCTTATTTCTTAAACAGAAGCAGCATGTTTATGGTTCTAAGTGAGGGAAGAACACCGAAGGGAGAGTTTTTATGACAGTTCTTCAGTTAAAACTCATTGCTGGTGATAAAGGTGAAAATTACTTTCCCCAGATATGTCTGTTTGATTATTTCTTTTCCTTTGATAGTGTTCCTCAGAGTTTAAAGGTACATTTCTGTCTCCCCCAAGTTAGCAAACTTCTCTATAGGTGATCCAGGTTCCTAAGTAGCATACCATAGGTGACTCAAAACCATTGTCACTGATTTGTCTTTCCTTTAATACTGGGCCTGACTAAATGGATTAGGACATCTGCAAACTGGGTAATTAGCCTTAACAAATCTCCTTTATCAAACTCAGTCATCACAGCACTGTGCTCCTAGCTCACCAATTCACTGGATCAGATGTTCAAGGACAGTGGCAAGAGCCACTGTTCAGTCCACAAACATGCAGGGTGGTGGGATCTAGCTGGCAATGGGCACCTTCTGTCCACATTCCTTGTCTAAAAGAGCAACCACTCTTCTTACTGCCATTTCCTGCCTAGAGGCTCCTAGGAGCCTCAACTTTCTGGAAATATTCCTGAAAGTATTGATGGCTATCAAGAGCACAATCGCAGGTAAATTATTTTCTTTGTATAAGAACTGACTAGATTAAGAATCTTCCTTTGAGTTAGCAGACTTTCAGCAGTTTTATATTTTAAATTATTCTTACAATTGTCATTTTAAATTACTGTGCATGCTTTCTTGGCAATTTTACTTACTTTTAGACAATTAGCTTTACAGAACATTTACTATGTATAATGCTCCATCGTAGAGGATTATGAAAGTCCTGAGATAATTCTGTGGAGCCCAACCTGATGGAGCAAGCCCATTATTTCAGCTATTCAGGAGACCAAAGTAAGACAATTCCAAATCCAAGGACTGACTGGGCTACAAAATAGGTTCAAGGCCAGCCTGAGCAACCAAGTGAGACTCCATTTCTAAATAAATAAAGTAAAAAGAAGACTGGGGCTTTAATTCAGGGATAGACTACTGGCTGGTTTATATGAGACCCTGGGTTCAAGCCTTAGTACTACAAAAGAAAGAAAGACAGAAGGAAGGGAGGGTGGGAGAAAGGGAGGGAGGGATAGAATAATTAGCGTGACAGGCACATGAAAAGCATCATGCTAGACTCAGCCCAGTGGGTATTAGATGCCCTCCATTAAGGAGCTCCTAGGCTTGTAATTAATCTCTGCAGCAATCTGTAGCTCAATGAATGAGAAGCTTCTAAGTGAAGAAGGTCCTTCTTATGCAGTCAGCCTCTATTAAAGTGATTGACAAATGGTACCCTTTCTTTTTGGTACTTAATGAATGTGAGCACACTAAAATGCAAGCCAGAAGGTAGTGTCTACATCAGCTTAGGCTGAATATCATGAGTAAGAGGACAGGACAATTCATAAGGAATGCTAAGATGCACTCTCCATACTAAACCTAAGAAGAGAGAAGACTTCCTGTGTGCAGGGTGCAACTTCAGCACTCCAGTGAAGGCAAGTGAACCTGGAGCTCTGGGACAATGTTAGCTTCAAGGAGCTGAGACTTCTTTTTAAAAGTAGGGAAAATAATGGTGAAAGCTACGATGTTTACGTGGATCATCTGTCTGCTGCCCTGTACCAAAGCTACACAGCAGCCAGTGTTACTAACCTTGCTTTGGAGATGAGCAGAGATTCTGGGAAAATGTCCCCTTTTTGCTTTGCATCACAGGTCTAGACCAGTAGGGATAGGTTGGAATGCAGCCATCTGTATACATGATCTAGGTTAGTAACCACTGGCAGTGGATCATGAGACCACGACGAGGCCTCAAAGCCTCAAGTCAAGAATCAGTTGCCTGAAATCATTGAGTTTACCTGGCATTCTGTGGAACTATGGGTTCTATCGGACTAATGCTAGCGTTGGAAATCAGAAAGTATCATAGTTGTCTGTGGAAAAGCAGTATTTCTTCAACTATATGATATTGGTGGCTGGTTTGAGTCAACACAGGAGATAAAAGTCAACACATTAAAGAAGAAATAAGTCATCTGAGGCAAAGACAAGACCCTTGGGACTAGGTTGATCATAAGGACTTCCTCTGCATTTGAGCTAGTATAGAAAAACAGGGCTGGAAAGATGGCACAGCAATTAGGACCACAAACTACTCTTGCTGAGGACATGAGTTCAGTTCTTGGAACCCGTTTCTGGAAGCTCACAACCACCTATAACTCTAGCTGAAGAGAATCTGACTTCTTCTGGCCTTCCCATGTACCAGAATACACCTACACACACACATACCACACACCATACATGCACACACACACACACACACACACATACACACACACACACACACACCATAGCACACCACACACATAAAATAAAATACTTTTTTAAAATGAAGGAAAACAGGGTAAACTAAAGGCACTTGAAAAGGAAAAGAAGTAAGTTTCTCACCTCTCACTGGCTAAGAGAAAAGAATTTCAACAGTTGACCTAACGTGAGACACTATTCTCATTCTGTGAGATATTTTAAGTAAGGGTTATAATGGCTAATTAACCATTATAGGCCAAAATGTATATGACCTTTGGACATAATCTTACTCTTTGCTCATCTGTAAACCTGTTATTTTTCTGAGAAAATTTCACAAACAAAATCACAAACCATATCTACAGACAAAGCAAGTATCTTGACATCCCTGTGCCCTATGTATGGCAAGGATCCCTCTGACCTTTATTTATCTTTTTTCATCATTTCTACATTCTGTTCTTATCTGTAAACCAGCATGAAACACTTCATAAACCAATAAACCAATTTTCAATCTCATCATGAAAGAAGATTTTTATATAATATTTTTTTCAATACACCCTTATTTCATTCTCTGGACTTGGATATAGGTTACATTCTATGAGCAGCGAAGCTCCAGAACCACAGAAGCTATGCCTCTGCTATTCTTTACAGACTCTGGTGTGATTCTCTCCTAAGATACTCTATTTCTTCTGGAGTGCATACTGTTATACTTTTCTTTTTTCTTTAGTTTTTGAGATCATAACAAAATTGTGTCATTTCTCCCTACCCTTTTCTCCCTCCAAACCCTCCCATATACCTCCTCTTTGCTCTCTTTCAAATTCATGGCCTCTTTTTTCATTAATTCTTGTTACATGCATATAGGTATAGGAATTTACATATGTATTCCTAAATATGACCTTCTCCAGTTGTATAATGTTACTTGCGTGTTTTTTAGGGATGACCATTTGGTATTGAATACCCAATAAGTGTATTCTTCTTTGGAGAATGTGATTTCTCCCACTCTCAGCATTCATTAGCTGCCTGTAGTTCTTTGTGTTGTGTCGATGCCTGGGGGCTTTCCCCACCTACTTTGCCTTAAGTGCATGTATATGTGTATCTCATTGCCCACTTTTACAACTAAGCATGTATTTTTTTAATTCACCACACTTTACTTAGTAAACCAATTCTTAGTAAATCAAACTTGTTCCCTATTTTGACTCACTCTAAAATTCTTTACCTTGGCATAAATCAAGATCTTGGCTTTACTTGAGTAGTGGTCTACTTAGGCTTCCCACACTGGCAATGTTGAACTGTAGCTGCTTTAACTAGTGTGATCTGCTGAACCCATCACTAATTTAGGCACAGTGAGTTTTGTGATGAAGATCATTATTTGAATATATCTTAGCCACCTTGGTACATTTCCTAGGGGTTCCTACAGGGGAAGAGGCAGCTGAGGACAAGTGACCTGTTACCATATCAAGACCAAAAGCATTATGTTGTTTACAAATGCTAAATATTCCAAGCAGATTCTGGGATGGGAGAAAAAAACTTCAAATGTAGGTGAATTTTTTTCAATATTAAATAAGATACAAGTAATGTAAGCACAGTTTTAGAACAAGGAAATATAATGATCAACGAAAGAAAGAAAGTAAGAAACAAACAAGCAAAGCTGCCCCCAGTTTGATTATTTCTTGCCGTCTATTCCTCTTGGGTGTGTTTGCTTCTTTTTGTCTAGAGCTTTCAGGTGTGCTGTTAAGTTGCTAGTATTAGATGTTTCCAATTTCTTGATGTAGGCATTTAGTGCTATGAATTTTCCTCCCAGCAAAGCTTTCATTGTGTCCCATAAGTTTGGGTATGCTGTGCATTCCTTTTCATTGAATTCTAGGAAGTTTTTAATTTCCTTCTTTATTTCTTCTTTGACACAGTAGTCATTCAATAGAAAGTTGTTCAGTTTCCATGAATTTGTGGGCTTTCTGCTATTTCTGTTGCTTTAATCCATGGTGGTCTGCTAGGACAGAAGGACTTACTTCAATTTTATTGTATCTGTTGAGACTTGCTTTGAGACTAAGTATGTGGTCAATTTTGGAGAAGGTTCCATGAGGTACTGAGAAGGTATATTCTTTTGTGTTTGGATGAAATTTTCTGTAGATATCTATTAGGCACATTTGGTTCATAATATCTGTTAGCTCCATTATTTCTCTTTCCAGTTCTTTTGTCTGGATGACCTGTCTATTGGTGAGAATGAAAGGGCTCATGGAGGAGTGCATGGATCTCCCCAGGAAGGGTAAATAGAAAATTTACAGGTGGACTAGGGGCAAGTGGGGTTGAAAATAGGAGGGATCAGGTGGGTGGGAGGAAGGATGGAAGAAAAGAGTAGTGAGAGAGATGACTGAAATGGAGGACATTTTAGTGGGTGAGGCAGAAACCTAGTGCAATGGAAACTCCCTAGAATCTATGAGAGTGACCATAAAGAAGACTCCTAGTAATGGGGGATACAGAGCCCGAACTGGCCCTCTTCTGTAAACAGTCTGGCTTCTAGTGGAGGAACTGGGACACCAACCCAGCCACAAAATCTTTGACCTACAATTTGTCCTACCTGAAAGATATGCTTGGATAAAAGTGGCATAGAACTTGTGGGAGTAGTCAACCAATGACTATTCCAATATGAGACCCAAACCACAAGATGGAGCCCATGCTTGGTTGACACTGCTTGGAAGTCCAGTAACAAGAAGCTGGATAGCCCAGAGACCTAGGATAGAACCACACAGGACTGGGGGGAAAAGTTAATGAAATGATGCCTAATAATATTCTGGTATACCAGACCAGAGCCTAGCATAATTGTTATCAGAGAGGCTTTATCCAGCAACTGATAGAGGCAAGTTCAGAGACCCATAGCCATATATTAGACAGAGCTCTGGGAATCCAGCAGAAGAGGGGGAGGGGGAAATGTAGGAGCCAGAGGGATCAAGGACACCACTAGAACACAGTCCACAGAATCAACTAACCAGTGCTCACAGGGGCTCACAGAGACTGAAGCAACAATCAGGGAGCCTACATGGGTCTGACTTAGGTCCTCTGCATATATATTATGGTTATACAGCTTGGTGTTCTTGTGGGACTCCTAACAGTGGAAGCAGGGGGCTGTCACTGACTCTTTTGTCTGCTTTTGGGACTCTTTTCCTCCTATTGGTTTGTGTTGCCCAGCCTTGATATGAAGGCATGTGCCTAGTGTTATTATAACTGGTTATGCTATGTCCAGTTGATATCCTGGAAGGCCTGCTCTTTTCTGATGGGAAATGAAGCATGAGTGGATTTGGGGGAAAGGGGAGGTTTGAGGGAGGAACTAGGAGGAGAGGAAGGAAGAGAAACTACAGTCAGGATGTAATATATGAGAGAAGAATACATATTTTTAAAAATGTGAAAAAAAAATAGTAGAAAAAAGAAAACCGTTTTTGATGTAATGGAAATATGGACAATAAATTATAATAAGCACAGTATTAGAATAGTACAAAGAAAAATAAGCAAGTTGGGACCAGAAGAATATGAGGTGAGAGCATAGCTTCAGATAAGACAGTTTCCATTAAGGACCTGAAATGTAAGCTGAGTCCTGAGCTGCATTAAAGAGAGTGACAGCAAATGTACAGAAGAGGAGTCCAACAAGAAGGCAAGTTCAAAGACCTAACGTGGGCGTGAGATGGGAGGGTAGAGAAATGCAAGGCCAGAGGGCCTAAAACAAAATGAAGCAAATCCACTCATCTGCTACCCAAAGTTGGTCCTCAGAGGCCAAAATAAAGAGTTGATACATGTGTACTGAAGTTTTGAGAGTGAATTCAAGTTCAGAGTAGAGAGTGAAGGGGGAGAAAAGTGCCATTCAGAGAAGTAATCCACAGAATAGAGAAGACGCAGAGTCATGAAATCAAGTTTCCCTAGTGGAATCAAAGTTCAGGAGGCCTGAGGAGACATTGCCCTATGTTTGTCATATGAGGGACTTTCCAACACAAAGCCAATCTTCAAGAGCACAGTCGTCTCAGCCCTAAATTGTAATACTAAAGGCCAGATAATTTAAAATGTGGGGTACAAATAAAGCAACATGTGCAAAGGGCAGCAAGGTCACAGAACAGGAAAGAATCAGTTCACAAAGGAAAACTGTCTTCACTACATTTACTTGGGATTTTTAACTTAAAATTATTGAATATTTGAAAAACAACTGCAAAATTGACATTTGGGTATAACTGTAGATACAAAATGGCAATGTATCTATGATGTTAAAGCATGCATTAAACATGAATTCAAAGACCATAAAATAAGCCACCATTCTTCAGCAATTAAGCAAAGAAAAATGCCTTAGGAACAGCATGGATGAGTTGCTAAGGACAGGCTGTTTAAACACCATTAAAAGAGAGAGAGGCAGAGTACAAATTGATGCATGTTGAGTTACACACACTGAACTGAACCTTTGGCACTAGGAATCAGAGTATTTTGTTGTATGACATTAAAACATATTATAAAAATGTGCTGTGTCAAAGGAGCACAACCACCAGCATTCAAAAGCAACCTGGCAATAAAATATCACAGCATGTCTGTCTGTTGTTCACCCATGAATGCCTCTGTAGAAACTTTGAAATGGAAAAAACAAGAAAAGAAAAAAGAGCCAGTGTGTTTTTTTTCTCTGCTTATAACCAAACAGAAAACAAATGCCAAATATGCTCTACTTTAGCATCTTCAAAGTATATTATTTGTATAGAGAAGAACTAAGAACCATCCTGTTTATAGAGGTCCAAACACAAGTGAGTGAGGGTAGTGAGAGCACACCTCTCACGCCGCTTTCTGAGGGTACTCAGGAGCCACTTTGTCATCACTGACACTAAACAAAGTTGCAGAATTCACCTCTAGCTACTTGAAGAAGTTGTGATGGTAATTCAGCAAAAAAGCCAGGCTCTTCTCGTCTAGAGATGTATAGTCTAGTATTGCTCTTATTCCTACAAACGATCTTAGTAAACATGGCACTTAGTGCACCTGAGATATGAGTGCTTGAGGATGAGGCTAAGATGCCAGCATGATGTGGTCTCTGAAACTTTTAGAGCAGGTGAGTGCCCAACATTACACAGATGCACTCTTTTATCCTTGCCACAACTTCATTAACAGCATACACTTTATTATCTGTGTTTCCTCCATACTTCTTATAGTTTGCTTAAGTCTCTGGAAAGGAATTCACATTCTTCTGAGCCGAAAGATAAGTAGTTGAGATAATCAAGTTCTTATCATCAACAAGTCATGAGTTCAACTTTTTGAGAATTTTTAACTTCAACTATACTAATGAATGTCTTTTTTCAACAGTTGGACCAGCTGGGCCTTTTCCCCACAGGAGGCTGAGGTGCCGCATTGGAACTTCTATCATCTCCATTACCAGGTATTTTCTCCTTGTTGGTTTTCACTTTTGTGCCTCCACTTTTCCTGTTGCAGACCAGATGTCTTCTTTCCTGGAGCAGCCCATGTCACCTTGCCCTCTGCATATTGCTCCTGATGGGCCTGTTTCTACACCTATTGGCACACTCTGCTTTCTGTAATTATGCCAGTGATTATTCCAACCACTGTAAGATATAAAGCACTTCACTTATTTGTCCATTGTGACAATTTTTACATACTTTGCTTTACAAAGAAGTCCATAAAAGGAAAGTACTTCAGGTCTTGCTTGGACTTCATTTATAATTGATCCACCAGCTCCTCCCTCTCCCACCACCCTGATTCTTTCTACTTGTTTTTAAACAAATATTTAACTTTAGAATAGCTCTAAGATTACAGAAGAGTTGGGAAAGGAGCACAGAATTTCCATAAACCACCACCAGGTTCTCCTGGTGTCAACATCATCCATTAGTAGAGTCATTTATCACAGCTTCTACACCAGCAAGAATACACATCCTTCCCTGAAGTCTATGATTCATTCATATCTTCTTTATCTGGGCCAAGATCCCCTCCAAGGCACCAGGACATCTGGACACCTCTCCTTAGACTCCTTTTGGCTATGACACATTAGTATACTTCCAGAATCTGTGATAATCTTGATGGTGTTCAGGATTACTGACCATATATTTTGTAGACTTTCCCTCAACTGGATTCCTTCTGACTTTTTCCATTACTAGATGAGGCAGCAGATTGAGAGGGAGCTTTCCTATTTTTGGTGAGTTCAGAGAAAACTGACGGGAGTAAAGTGCCACTTTTGCCATAGATCAACATAGTCGATCTATTCCCATGCTGATGCTCTTGCTCTACGGCAGCCAGGGATTGCTTGTTGGGTTTCTCCCTGCAGAGTTATACTCTTACTCCACCATTCACACACTTTACTCACCTGAAGAAATCACTATGCACAGCTCATACTAAGGGGTGGGAAATGATTCTCCCACTCCTCCTTAAAAGGAAAGAACCAGGTATTTGTGCAATCTTTTGTTTGAACCAATGGGAACTCACAGATATTTATTTTACAATTTAAATTATGATCAAATATTGTTTTTATTTTATTGCTCACTTATCCAGGCTCATCCTTTAAGATCTCTTTAATTTGGCTCCTAAATATGTTGTTCCTTTGATATATTCTCAGAATAGTAGAGTATCTTCCTAAGCACTTACTTTATTCCTGGCAATACTATATTCTTCAAACTTAATATGTCAAGAAGCCCTGTACCATTATTGGTGAATGGAATCAGAAAATACTTCTAACCAAGAGTGGTGGCACATAGGTCAAGAGTCAATCAGTAGTACAATTTTAATGTCTACAAAGTGTTTTCAGACCAGCCACAAGCGCATAGCAAAATCTTTTTTTTTTTTTTTTTTTTTTTTTTTTTTTTATTGAAACACCAACCAAAATGTCATCAGTTTATTTAGGTTTTAGCCAAGAAATCCACAAAATGTAAACCTGATGGTCAGTGCTTCATAAAGTGGATGCCCACTCCCCAACCGTGGGGGTTTGTGAAACAGAATTTCATGTCGCCTACAACAGCCTCAAAACTTGCTATGTAGCTGAAGATAGCATTAAACTCTGATCCTCCTTGCTCTGCCTCCCAAATGCTAGATTGCAAACACGCCACCATGCCCACCCTAAATTTTTTAACACTGTTTAACTTACACATTTTAATTAAGGGGACTTGATGGCCTCAGGCTGGTTCTCATTGGTCCATGTGCTAAATATCATTCAACCAAGCACGCACATGAAAATAGTAAAATACTGCATAATCAAGAAGATGACTAATTCTCACAGGCATACTGCAGAGCAAGTAACACAGAGATAGCCCCAATTTATAATGCATATTGAGAACTAAAGTTGAAAAACAAAAAGGCTATGTCCTGGGATGCAATGAAGGGCATTCAGAAGCTTCACGGACCAGATGGCTGCCCCAGACTAGGCAGGGAGTGGACGTCAATGCTTGTGCCCAGGGATTCAAGGCTCCAGAAAACAAAATGGGCAAGATCAAAAACAAGCTGGAGATGCACTGACTGTTCACGAGGTATAGAATATTTTGTTTTGAGTAAAGAGAAGTACTCTACTCTGAAAAAAATAAATAACAAGCATGTAAAACTCAGACAATCCAAGCCAGCCTTTGGCCCTCAGACCTCACCTGTGCCTTCCTGCGACTGCATTCCTTACACTGACCATCACTGCACAGCCCAGAGCACTCAGCACATGCTCCTGATGTGTGTGCCTTCAAGACAATGAAAAAGGACCCAGTCTCTCGGCGGGATGTTCTCCGGGCAGCCACCCGGTCCCCCGCCGCCCCCGCCGGGGCTCCCGGGCCAGGCGTCGCTTCTGCAGGCAGCGCCTGGGGCTTCGAGACCATCCACCAGCACTTTGGTGGACGAGTTGGAGTCGTCATTCGAGGCTTGCTTTGCTTCCCTTGTGAGTCAGGATTACGTCAATGGAACTGATCAGGAAGAAATTCGAACTGGTGTTGATCAGTGTATTCAGAAGTTTTTGGACATTGCAAGACAGACAGAATGTTTTTTCTTACAAAAAAGGTTGCAATTGTCTGTCCAGAAACCGGATCAAGTTATCAAAGAGGATGTCTCCGAACTAAGGAGTGAACTGCAGCGGAAAGATGCGCTGGTCCAGAAGCACTTGACAAAACTGAGGCATTGGCAGCAGGTGCTGGACGACATCAATGTGCAGCACAAGAAGCCGGCCGAAATGCCACAGGGCTCCTTGGCCTTCCTTGAGCAAGCATCTGCCAATATTCCTGCACCCCTGAAGCAGACCTGAAAGCACGCTGGACTGCCATGCAGCCTTGTGATCCTGCCAGGCATCTTTCCTTCTAGACATGCTGTATTGGAGGAACTCTGTGGGGTAGTGCCATGGTGTTAGTTTATGTTCTGCCCATTTACAGGACAGAATGTAAGTAGGAAGCCCAGGCTGACCTTGAACCTACAATTCCCCTGCCTCAGCTTCTCTGGTTCTCTTACTTTATAAAATACCTGAAGCATTGATAAACCAAGTAAAGTTCGTTGGTTTGCTTTTTAATTCTTTAGGGAAGTTTGGACTGTGGGGGTGATCACACACATTCTCACGTGGCCTTTGCCATTTGTTTTGACATTTGTCATTTTGTGCCTTCATCTCTTTGGTTTATTTTAGTTGTGAATTTGGTACAACCTGAAGGAAAAGATTTTTAATAGTTTGAGAAGCCAGGGGATATAGAGTTTGGTGTCAGCCTTAACAACCACCCATGGTAGTATAGGCAGATCTGTAGATTTGCTGTTTCAAAACTTTGAACTACCTTACGAGGAATCTGACTCAACAATGCCATGTTTCCAGAGGGGCACAGGGTGAGCATATTTTGCGTGTGTGTCAAAAGTGGTTAAAATATGCTGCCACTGGCATATTTTATTACAGGAGGATGCTTACCTTAATGTTGGATTTATAGCAAAATCTTGATTCAAAAGCAAAACAAAACAAAACAGACCACTCTATATGATACCATGGTATCACTGTGTCTAGGCATATAAGAATTTATTTATACATGTCTAGAAATATCCATATATATTTTCATTAAGCTGAACATGAGTTGGTACAGATGTCTAATTAATTAACTACTTTCTATCTTCCTCCCCTTGCTTATTGATAGCATTTCTTTCACCAACTGGAAATCATGTTTCTGCTTTCCATTGTAAGTCTATTATATTGTCCCAATCTAGTATGCATGTGTATTGGTATCAGAATGATATCCTGTAAATCCATGAAAATGATTTCATCAATTAGGGTGCAGTGACTATGTATGTGTACTTTTTTTTCTTTTAACCTTAGAGACTCCACACATATCCAGGGATCCTGGGCTCAAAATCTTTTCTTCTGGTCTGTTCAATAAGATTATTTCATGTATTATAATTTATATCACTTTGTCACATAATTCATTCTATCCTGGGCTCTCCCCAACTTCTAAATTATTTTTTGCAATTGCATATATTAATATTTATTCTTTGTATGAGTTTCTATGAGTTTTAAATGTTTATGTAACTTTATGCACCTACCATTATTTATAAAATTGAAAACCCTACTGTTCTAAAGAAATTTCTGATTTTTCACTTAAACACTTTTCTCCACTCTCTCCAGCCCTGGCAACCACTGATATTTTTAACATTGCTATGGTACTTGCTTTTCCAAAACATTATACAATTGGAGTTTTGCAGTATATAGTCTTTTTGCTAGCATTTCCACCTAGGAATATACATTTTTAAACCCGCCCATACCTTCTTATGGTTTAATCACTGTATTCTTATCAGTGAATAATATTCTCCTTTAGAGATTATCTATGGATTGTTTATACATTCATATGTTAAAAGATACTTTGATTGCTTATAGATTTCTGTTATCTTATCATCACAAGGCTGTTGTTTTGTTAATGTGTTTTATTGGGTTATTGTGTTGAAGTGATATAGGTAAAATACTATCTAGGGACACAGTGGCTGGATTACTGGGTAAGAGTATTCTTAACTTCAAAAGCAACTGCTGATCTGTGAATGAAGTAGCTGTGCCATTTATATTTCCTGCAGCAATGGATGAGAATTCTTGTTCTTCCACATTCTTGTCAGTAATTAGTGTCAGATCATTGAAGTTCTGTCTTTATAAAGCAATTCACATTAGGTGTAGAGTGATATTTCAGCTCTGTTTTAATTTGAAATTCCCTAGTTAGAAATTATATAGAGAATGTCATGTGCTAACTTGCCATTCTTTGTGACAAAGTGTCTCTTTAGATAATTTGCCCATTTAAATACATTTGGTTCCTTATGAGTTTTCTCAGCTCCTTACATACTTTGCATAAGTTCATTAACAGATAAGGTTTTGCAGAAATTTTTCCCACTCCATGGCTTATGTTTACCTCTATCACTGGTATCCTTTGCATAACAGAAGTTGCAGCTTATGGATAAACTCCAGAGAATCAGCAATTTTCATGGATTATGCTATTGGCACTTTCTTTAAAAGGCAACAGAAAATTTAATAGTCATGTACATTTTCTTCTTGATCTATAAATTATTGAGTGGCTTTAATGAAGTTTCTAACACAAATAAATTTGTCCCCTGCTTCTTAGTCTATCAAGTACTCTCCAGGATGGACACATCGAGAATTTTTTGTGTTTTAAGATAAGAGGTCCTTTTCCCTTATGCAACATTTACTTTTGTACTTTTCCAACTTCCTCTAGATTACTGCTGTCATGGCATGCCTTTCTTCATCTGTTTAATTTTGAACATTTGAATGCTTCCTGAATATTACTGTTACTGTTTTCCACATAAATCTATCACCCAGGTCTCAAAGTATCATTAATTTTTATATATGTTTAAATACAAGGGATTTTGGTTTATTTGTTTATAATTGATTAACTGCTTCAGGTGGACTAGATGAAGGAGAGGAGCTATGGTCATATATAGCACAAACCTAGTCATTAGAAGTGAATATGGTTCATGTGTTATTATTCAAATTTATCTAGCATTAATGTTAAATTGAATTAATATTTGTCATATGTCAATACAGTTAACACTTGCAGGTCTCATAAAATACTATTCTAGTTTAAATATGTGGTCATTGATTCTTTTAAATAAAAATCACAGTGAAAATCCTTTAATAATACAAAAGCCAGCGGAATAAAACTTAAAGGGCTCAATTTTAATAGCAAATGAATCATATTATCAATATAATTGTAGAAAAAAGTTAAGACTGCCCTGCATTACATTTCATTTTTCTTCCTTTTAGATCAGTATATATTAATTGTATAAAATATCTGGTTTCATTGTGCAAATCTCATACACTTATGAGAGCTGATCTTGATTTTCAACTTAACACATATGGGAAGAGGGAACCTCAGCTGAGGAATTGCCTCCATCAGCCATCAGATCTGACTTTGCTTATGTCTATGGCCATGTTCTTTGATTATCAGTTGATGTAGGAGGGCCCAGTCCAAGGTGAACTATACCAGCCATAGGCTGCAGACCTAGTGTGTAAGAAGGCAGTTGAGTAAGCAAGCTAGTAATCAGTGTAGCTCCATGGCCCTGGCTCTAGTGCCTCCCCTGAGTCATGTTATAGGGCCATCCCTCCCCTAGCCACACGATGGTTTATAACCTGTAAGCCAAATAGACCCTTTCCATTCTAAGTTGATTTTTGGTCAGTGTTTTATCACAGCAGAAAACTACTTTGATCATATCTTCACTGAAACCAATACCTATGTTTATTCTGTCTTATTCTCTAGTCTCCATCTTCTTCCCAAATAGTATCCTTCATACTTTTATATTTTTTTAATTTTTTTGGCCTAGACATATGAGAGAAAACATGATATCTTTATTTCAGTGTCTGGTTTACTTTTCTTAACACGCTGGTCTCTAGAAACATCTGTTTTTCTACAAGTGACAATTTTGCTCTTCCTTATGCTCGAATAATACTCCATTTTTGTGTGCATAAATATATATGCATATATGTACAATATTTTTCTCATCTATAAGTAAATCCTTCCAAAAAACTGTCTTGGGTATTACTCAGTCAGAGCTGGGAAGATACAGTCCACACTGCTAGAAAACCAAACTGGAGGCTGAACTCAGAGGACAAAGAGGGTGTTGATCCTGGGCTAACCTCAGATTGCAGTAGACAAAGAAAATCATAAATCAACAATAGATTTCCAACTTGTACAATTCCTGAAAAGCAGTCTGAAAATAGAAGGATGGACCAGAGGGACTGCACACTGTCTCAGAACTTGACAAGAGCTGAACACATCCCACCAGAATCAATCAGCCAAGGACAACAGCTCAGCAATCTGGGGAGATGACTACAGAAAAAGGTTGGGGATTTCTAAAGTTGGAGAATCACTCCCTTGTCCCCCCACATGCCTGCTACTAGTCGCACAAGGAGTAAGATCTGTCAGAACTCTGAGAAGAGTGGGGACAGAGCAAGAAGTGTGGTGTGGCATCTGGATCAGAGCAAATGGCTCTGAGCACAGAGACAATGGAAATAGCAACAGCAGTGTGGTAAAGGAATCTGAAACTGAGAGATTTTCAACATCCCCTGACCCTCGCCATAGCAGGGGAGAGCTAAAGGACATTTGTGACAGAAGTTGGTGCAGTGTCCTGACAGACAGAACTAAAGTAAATCCAGGTGCTGGGCTCTTCTTCATTGTTGGCTGAGCTTTCAGCATTGGCTAAGAACATATCTTCCACTTCATTGCAGTATTCATTTGTGTCTATATATTTTTAAGATGTTTTTAAATTTTTTCACTTTCTTTTACATACTATCAGAGTGAGCTTCACTTGTCAGTTTGACACACCTTGCAAGAGAGAACATCTACTGAGAAACTGTCTATATCGCATTGGCCTGTGATGTTGATTGCTAATTGGTGAAGACAAGCTTACCCTACTGTGGACAAGATCATCCTGGCCTGGGCCGTATAACAAAGGGAGCTGAACAAACCAGAGAAAGCAAGCCCATTAGCAGCATTGCTTTATCATCTCTGCTTCGTTTCTTGCCTCCAGGTTACTGTCTTGAGTTGCCTCTCTAATTTCTTTTAGTGATGGATTGTGACATGGATGTTGGAAGATGAAATAAACCCTTTCCTGTTTTGGGTCATAGTGTTTATCACAAAACAAAACAAAACAAAAAAACAGAAAAGCAAACAGGATACAAATATTTGCTTTTTTAATTTTTAAATCTTTCAATGTTTCTTAGTCTGCACACTTTTGTACTTCAAGTGTCAATTGATGTGTTGTAACTTGTGCCTTGAAAGATGCTCTTACATCTTTTCTCCAAACTTTTCTCTAATGCTTCTCTTATCTTTAACCCAGATACTTTTCTTCTGCTTCTTTTAAATCATATGCATATGTGTGTGCATGTATGAGGGAATGTGCACATATGAGAAAAGGTTTACTGAGAGTCCAAATAGGGTTTGGGAATTCCCAGAGCTCCAAGTGCAGGTTGTGAGCTGCCCAATGTGGGTGTTGAACCAAACTCGTCCTCTGCAAAAGCAGTGCATGCTCTTAACTACTGATTCTTATTTTCTCTCTTACCTGAACTTATTCCCCATTCACTTAGTTGTTAAAGATACTTCATTTTCCCCCAACTAAACCCTAGGTACTCCTGTTTCTAAATCTCATAAGTGCTGCAATGAAGAGACAAGTACCTTCTTCTATAGGTAATACTGAAGCCATCATAGGTTGTGCTGTAGTTTACTTTCCCCTTAACATAAATCCAAGTGAAGAGAGCCTACTAGGAGGACTCTTATAAAATAAAACAAACAGAAACAGTGTGCAAAAGGAGAAAGACTACAAACTAAAAGACATACACACTTCAACAGAGCGGCAAAACACAGCAAATGATGAAAAACACAAGACAACAGACACATCCCACTGCAGCATCTCCACAAGCTGACGGCTTCTTAATACTGCTAATAAAAAACCAAACATGATAAAACAGCCAAAATATCAAAAATATTCTACCAAGTTCTGTCTTTATAAAATATCAGCTGAGGCCCAGCCACCAGACTCCAGCAAAGCTCTCACCCCACACCATGTGGCCAGGATTGGCAGAACTCAACAAGACACCAAGCAGGAGCCCACCCCGGGTACTGGGTGGTTGGGCACTGCAAGGATCTCTTTGTATTGGGGAAGCATGGCCCAACCCTGCGTCATGGGGACCTGAGTAGGACAAGGTGACCCAGATGCAGGCCTGGGGCTGTTTGCCCCAGGCTCTGAGAAGAAAACATGGGCCCAACTGGTAGCTTGCAGCACCAGCCAGATGGACACTATTAGAGTGAACAGAGGTATGGTGTATTGTGCTATGGGAGTGAGACACACACACACACACACACACACACACACACACACACACACACACACGCTCATACACACACACAGAGTGGTTCAGGTTCTGTTGATAAGATCACAGCTGAGCCAACCCTGAGAATGTGAGCATAGAAGACCTAACCCCACCCCTCATTTGCCACATGGCAGCATGGACTGGGGAGAGTTGCCCTTCCCCTGCGCCCACCCATCAATGCCTAAGTCAGGTGGGAGAGTTGACCCTGAGGTAACAAGAGTTGGGAGAGCTGTTCCTGCCCCCGACAAGCTTCAACACTCAAGAGAACAGGCATTGAACCTCTCCAGGGCAGCACAATAGAGTCAACCCTGCTGGCTCAGGTGTGGTTGAACCAGTCCTAAAATTGTGAGCATGAGAGAGCTGTCCTCATTATTCATCTGTCTTGTCATTATGCATGGGGGAGAGACCCTGTTCCCCCTGCCCATCAACACCTGGGGCAAGTGGGAGAGCTGGCCCTGTGGTCATAGGAGGACAGCTGTCCCTGCCCACCCCCCATCAGCTGCAATACTTGGGAGAGCATGTCCTGCACCTCACCTGGGTAACACAATAGATCCAACCTTGCTGGCAAAGGTATGAGTGAGCCAGTCAGGAAGTTGTAAACATAGGAGAGCTGTCAATACTACTCCTCTGTCATGTGGCAGTGTGGGAGGGTGAGAGATACCCCCCTTACCCCTCCCCTCTTACCACCTGCAACAGATAAGAGAGCTGACCCTCCCCCTTACCAGCTGCAGCACTCAGGAAATGGGCCCTGCCCCTTGCCTAGGTAGCACAGCAGAGCTGCCTGGTGTTTGGAGGTGATAGTGACCCAGCCCTTATGTTATAAACAAAGGAGAGCTGTCTTCATCAGACATGTGGTAGCATGGGAAGAGGAGAAATGCCCTCCCCTGCCACCTCCTGCCCATCAGTGCCTGAGACAGATGGAGGAGCTGGCCCCAGGGTCATAAGAGCAGGAGGGCTGTCCTTCCCCCCACCAGCTGTAGCACTCAGAAGAGTGGCTCCTGTACCTCACCTGGGCAACACAACAGAACTGATCCTTAATGGTGTAAGTGTGGGAGAGCCACCCCTGAGGGTGTGAAAGCAGGAGAACCAGCTGTAACCTTCACTCATTGCTACAAGAGGTGAATTAGCCAGGCAATGCTGGAGAACTCATCCTGGTGGTAAGGACAGAGGAGAACTGGCTGGCGGACCAACTCTACAGCTGCCCAGGCCCAGAACCAGGGTTATGACTTGGCCCACCCCAACATCCACCCCATCTATGTTCTGCTAGAGCATATGAAGGGACCTGACCCACCGACTAGAAAATACAGGATCTCCACAATACAGGGCAACAATGGGATATCCAAGAAGAATCCCAGTGAGAGCCCAGCATTGATAGTGTAATAGAAACCAGAGGTCCCGAACCAGACCAATGATTAAAATGAACAAAGGCAAAGAACACTTACAAGTAAAGATACATGGACAAAGTGGTTTACTGTGTGACTCAATGAGTCACACTGCAGCTTCCATGATGAGATTTTTCATTTTTCCCTTCTTTTTCTTTCCTTTTTATCTCTTAAATTTTGTTTTATTTTCAAGGGGAGTGGTGCAGAGGCAGAGGATGGATGAAAAGGGACAGGAAAATGAATGGGATCAAGATACATGATGTGAAAGATGCATAGAATAAATAAAAAGATATAGATAGATAGATAGATAGATAGATAGATAGATAGATAGATAGATATCAATTGACCAAATAGGAGATTCAAAGAGATAATGAATTTAATTCAAGATGTAGACAAGCTTACAAAATCCATTCAAGACATAGTAAGAAAGTTACTCAAGTGGATGAAAGCATCAATTACTTGGAGGAAAATTAAAAAAAAGAAAACATGGATAAAAACTTCAGAAAGGAAATTGAGGTACTGGAAAAGAACAAACAATTTCTAGAAATGAAAGAATACATCAATTAAATATAAGAAGTCTCCTCAATAGATAAAGCCAAGAGTAAAAAGAATGAGTAAAATATGGAGGTTATAATACACACAGACATAAAGGGTGGGGGGGAACAAGGAACATGACCCAAAGTTCCATGAAATCTAGAATACATTTAAGAGATCCAATCTAAGAATCCTTAGAATAGAAGAGGGAGCTGAGATGAAATCAAACACTTTAGACAAGCAATTCAATTCAATTGTAACTAAGAATTGTCTAACCCTATGGGAAGAAACAGACTTCCAAAACATAGGAAGCATTTAGAACCCTAAATGGACTTCATCAGAGTGTCTCCATGATATCTCAAAGTCAACATGCCAAAAGTATAAAGCAAACAAGCAGTACTAAAGCTGAAAGGGAAAAAAAGGTAAAAAACATCAGAATAAGACCATTCTACTGTCAACAGCCCAAAAGCCAGGAAAAAATGGTCTGGTATATTTCAAGACTTGAAAGTAAATAAATACCTAGCAAAAGTATCTACTAAAATAAATGGAGAAATAAGAATATTTCCAGGCATACATACCATGTCAACTAAGCTAACATTTCAGAAAACTCTTAAAAGAATGCTATACATAGGAGAAGGAAAGGGTAGTTTCACACACAGGATGGCTGCAGGTTTGCTGTGTTGGACATGACTGATTCCTTCTGAGTTCCTCTGTTCATCAATTATTCTCATAAAATACATTCTTTTCTCTGTACACATTCTACTGAGGGAAGAATAATTACTAATTAACAAACCAATGACAGCAACAAACAGTAAATGATGAATAATAGCAAAGTCTTGTCAATTATAACCTTGAATGCAAGGAGCCTTAATAGACCAATTAAAAGACACAGACTAAATGACTGAATTAAAATCAAGATCCAGAACTGGAAAGATGGCTCAGCAGTTAAGAGCATCCAGTGTTCTTGCAGAAAACCTGACTTCAGTACCTGGCACCCACATCAGTGGCTCATAATTACCTGTAACTCCAACTTCAAGGAATCTAACCCCCTCTTCTGGACTCCTCTGGCACCCACACACATGGATGCATAAATGCATGTAAACAAACACATACACATAAATAAAAATTAAAATATTTAAAAAGAAGACTTAACTGTCATCTGTAAGGAACTCGTAGAGCTAAGAAATACATTCAAAAACCAAGAATGAAAGGTTGAAATCAAAATACAAAACAAATGAAAGCTACAAGCCAGCTGTCTCGGCAATTCTCATATCGGATAAAGTAAAGTGAAAACCACGACTTGTCAGAACCGGCAAAAGCCATCACTCTCAATAAGAATCAATTAATCAAGAGGATAAACTATTGTAAATATCAACGCACTACATTTTCAGGGCCTAAATTTCATTAAAAAAATACTCAACGGTAAAAGACTACATAGGTCCTGACATAATAATAGTGGGGGAATTTAATACCTGACTCTCACATCCAGATAGATCTATGAAATTAAAAACCAGTCAAGACCCCTCAGAGACTACTTATACCATATATCAATTAGATTTTACAGATATCTATGGAACATTCCACACTACAGGTAGAGAATTCACATTCTTCTCACTAGCATATGGAACCTTCTCTAAAATTGAACACATTATAGGTCCAATTCAATCCTCAATAATTTTTTAAATAAAATAATAACCTGTCTTATCTGACCTCAATGGAGAACAACATAGTAATCAATAGTAAGAGTAACATCGGAATACACACAGATACTTGGAGACCAAACAAAACACTTTTGAACAAGCTTTGGATTATTGGCAATATCAGGGAGGTAATTCTGGCAATATCAGGGAGGTAATTAAAACATTCCAAGAAGCAAATGAAAATGAGCTCACAACCAATCAAACCTCTGGGATACAATGAAGGCAGTCCTCAGAGGAAGGTTTATATCTCTAAATGTTCATATTAAAAACCAGAGAAACCTCAAATAAATAAGCTAACCAGATACTCCAAGCCTATAGAAAAACAAAAAAGCCAAATCCAAATGCAGCATATGTCAAGAAATAATAAACATTAGGGGAGAAAATAATGAAACAAGGACTGAAAGAAAAATAGACTAAATCAATTAAGTAACTAGTGGTTCTTTAAAAACATTAACAAAACTCACCAACCACAAGACAAACTAACCAAAGATGAAACAGAGAGGGAAAATCAAATTAATAAAATAAGATGAAAATTTTAAAATAGACTCCACCAAAATCCAGAAACTCATCAGGGAATCGTTGAAAAACATTTTAAAAAGGTGGAAACTTTGGCAGATATGTAGTTGGAGTGTTCTCCAGTCATACTCAGCACTGCAGCCACTCAGACTCAAATAAACACACAAACGCTTATATTATTTAAACTGTTTGGCCTAATGGCTCAGACTTCTTGCTATCTAGTTCTTATATCTTAAATTAACCCATTTCTATTAATCTATAAGTTGCCACGTGGATTGTAGCTTACTGGTACCTTATATCTTGCTTCTCATGGTGGTGGTAGCTGGCAGCATCTCCTGACTTAGCCTTCCATATCCCAAAATTCTCTTCTCTCCTTATCCCACCTACACTATACTTCCTGCCTGACTACTGGCCAATCAGCATTTTATTTATCAATCAATCAGAGCAACACATTTACAGCATCCCCAACACAGATATGAACAAATTTCTAAGTTCATGTCATCTACTCAATTTAAAATCAGAGCTATAAACAATTTAAGCAGACACATAGCAAGGAAGGCAATTAAAGAGGAAATTAAATGTCTTCCTGTGGTGGTATTGTGTTACCCAAAAGATTGTGCACCCTAATAAACTTATCTGGGGTCAGAGAACAGAACAGCCACTAGATATAGAGGCCAGAAAACAGTGGCACACACGCCTTTAATCCTAGCATTCCAGAGGCAGAGATCTGCCTGGATCTCTGAGTTCAAGGCCACACTGGAAACAGCTAGGCATGGTGATTCCCATGCCTTCAATCCCAGGAAGTGAGCCTTTAATCCCAGGGAGTGATGGCAGAAAGCAGAAAGATATATAAGGAGTGAAGACCAGAAACTAGGAACATTTGGCTGGTTAAGCTTTTAAGCTTTTAGCAGCAGTTCAGCTGAGATTCATTCTGGATGAGAACTCAGAGGCTTCCAGTCTGAGGAAACAGGATCAGCTGAGGAACTGGCAAGGTGAGGTGGCTGTGGCTTATTCTGCTTCTCTGATCTTCCAGCATTCACCCCAATACCTTGCTCCAGGTTTATTTTCATCAATAAGAACTTTTAAGATTCGTGCTACATCTTCCCACAAACAAAAGCCCAGAGTTGGACAGATTTACTGTTGAATTCTATCAGACTTAAGGAATATCTAATGTAAATACCAGTGCTTCTCAAAGTATCTGTTCTAGTTTGGTTTCTATTGCAGTGACAAACACTGTGACAAAAAAATCAAACTGGAGAAGGAAAGGATCAACTTCATTTTATACTATAATTTCTACTATTGAGGTAAGTCAAGGCAGAGACTCGAGTAGAAGTTTGAAGTAGTAACTATGGAGGAATGTTGCTTGCTGGCTTGTTTCCAGGCCATCTTTCTTATACTGCCTAGGCCCACCTACCCAAGGATGGTACTGCCCACAGTGGGTCAGGTTCTGCTACATCAATTAGCAATCAAGATAATGTTCCTACCACCACCACCACCACCACCACCACCACCACCATCACCACCACCACCCCACACACAGTCCAAACTGATGGAAGCAATTCCTCAGTTCAGATTTTCTTTTCACAGTTATGGTTTAGATTTCTATCAGGTTGACACAAACTAAGTGGTACACTATTGCATGACACAGAAAGGAAAATAACACTCCCAAACTCATTCTAAATAGTCAATCTAAGCTTGTTACAAAAAAATTAAAGATATACAGAAAACAATAGAGTAATTTCATGGATGAACATGGATGAAAAAATTTTTGACAAAATACCCTCAAGCAAAATTCAAGATCATATTAAGAGTAGTATATATCATGAACAAGTTGATTATGATCCCAGTTATATGATACTGCTTCAATATACATTAATCAATAAATGTAATGTAACATTTTAATAGAATTAAAGACAGAAATCACATGATTGTCTCAATAGAAGCAGAAAAGACATTTGACAAAGTTCACACTTTCATTTTAGAAGAACTGAAGAAACTGAGAATAGACAGAATTAGGCTCAACATGATAAAGGATGCATACAGCATACCAATAAGCATATGCAACATTTGTGTGGACTCTTCAACTCAACTGAGCAAATATTAAAGAGTAAGATGGTTGGATCACAGTGGGAGTGTGTTCAGACTCATTAGAAAATAACTCATCTTCCAAAGTGACTGTGCCATTTTGCATGTTCATCAACAATGAATGAGGCTTTCCCACAACTCTCTTGGCATTTGATGTTGTCATTATTTTCAACATAAATCTTTTAAAGAGGTATGTATTGGTACTTGATTTTAATCTGAAATCATTTAATGGACATGGTGCTGACATTCTTTTAATATGCACATTTTTTCTTTGTATGTATTTAGAGGAGTTTCTGTTATATTATATATATGTGTGTGTGTGTGTGTGTGTGTAGTTTGCTCATAATTGTGTTATTTCCCTATTTTTGAGATTTATGAACTCACAGTACTTTAGCAGATATGCGTTTTGAAAATATTTTCTCCCCTTTTATGGCTGAATATTTTATTTTAGGGGTAGCATTTTTTCCTAAGCAGAAGTTCTTTGTTTTAAGAATTCCCACTTAATTTTTTTTCTCTCCTGGGCCATATTGTGTTACTATATCTTAGTCATTGTCAAACTCAAGCCTGACTAGATTTTGCCCTATGTTATCTTCTAGTTAGAGATTTGTACTTTATACTCAGATCTGTAATTTATACTTATATCTATAATCCATTTTAATTGGTTTTTTAAGGTACAATGCTTAGAATCTGGGGTTTTGTTGTTTATTTGTCCAACTGTCCCAACATCATTTGTTACAGTGGCTGTTTTTCATCCAGTGTCCTTATTACAAAGATCAATTGATTACAATTATGTGTCAATTTTCTGATTCTCATTTCTGTTTCATTGATCTGTTTATCTATGACAAATATTCAAAAGTCTAGTTTTTCATATCTGAATAATATGACTGTAGGAAGAGAAACATCGGTTATCCTTTCTTAACTTTCCTCTTTTTTTTTCACAAGCATACTTGTGTTGTTATAGATGCATGCTGGTGTTGGGGTTTACATACATAATAGGGGTTACCATACTACTCTATCAATATTCCCCAAACTATCACCAGAACATAAATACATGAGCTTTCTTGTACACTCATCAGTAATATTTACATGAATAGAATTAGCATCACCACATGATAAATGACATGAATCACTTGCATAGCTTGTTATAGCCCCAGAGTTCTTCAAAGGAATACAATGTGATACATGTGGGGTACTTTATTGAATTGACTAGAATGTAACTGTATTGTGGAAAGTAAAACTCAAATGATGGCCTGTGTTCTACATACTGAGTCAGTTCAAATGTCAGAATCTCCAAAGACTCAACTTTCTGTATTTTCCTCTCAAGATACCATAGTCCCTTGTTTTAGATCTACAAAGCATTATCTGGCTGAAAATATCCTCCAAATCACAAGAACATCTTAAACAGACACACACACACACACACACACACACACACACACACACACACACACACACACACACTTGCTTCCTGTCATGACTGATATAAAGGAAAATGACCTGTGCTTCCAAAATCAGTCATCATGTCTCTTTGGAACATGGCCAATAAAAAGAAGAGAAAGGTAATCTCTGCTAACACAATGTCCCTGCTGTATACATTTTTATTTGCTAGTAATCCTGACATAATCCACATTGCATATTGAAGAGCTGCTGTCTTTCATTTTCTCTGTCTCATGAGCATCTGCCCCTGGCCATAAGCAGCATCATTTTTATATTGGCATGTCATTCAGAGACATTCCCCATCAAACTCACACAAAAGAAATAACCAGGTGCTGAAATGAGTATAGACTTTACCTATTGTCACAGTAACCATTTCTCAAAACCTCAGCATCTGATGGCATGTCATATCAAGCCCAAAAAGTCAAACATTTTACCTCAATGAACAATTCCATACAAAGAAAAGAAATAGATCCTCTGTATCTTGCAGGGAGATGACAGAAGTTCTCTTTTTCAGTCAGAGTGACATCTCTGCTCCAAAAATCAGTGTCACTCTAGACAAATGCTCTTTGTAACATTTATCAATTCATTAGTTACAAGTAAGTGAAGCTGGACAGGAAATTGGAGTCATTATTTTCCTGATCACCAAGTCCCATAGAAACCCGCTGTCTGCAAACATTTTGCAGTTTAGGGACATATAGGGCTTCTTTCACAAAGGAAGTAGACCTGGTTTTCAGATAAGTTCATAACTCGAAATTGCATATTACTGAAAAAGAAACACTTTGTCTTCTGTAATTCAAGATGAATAGGAACATTCTCATATTCATTTGTTTCTTAGAAACTGAGCTTGGAGGATATGTTGTGTTAGTTCACAGCTGCTTCCTACCCAAGTCCAGCTCCTATCTGGAGACCAACAACTTTCTTCCTTTTAGTTGTTACCAGAGTCTAGGAAACACAGCAGAATAAGTGTGGTGATATTGTGTTGCCCAATATATTGTGAAACCTAATAAACTTACCTGGGGTCAGAGAATAGAACAGCCACTAGATAGACATAGAGGCCAGAAAATGGTGCACACACCTTTAATCCTGTCACTTGGGAGGCAGAGATCCATCTGGATCTCTGTGAGTTCAAGGCCACACTGGAAACAGCCAGGCATGGTGACACACACCTTTAATCCCAGGAAGTGATGGCAGGAAGCAGAAAGGTATATAAGGTGTGAGGACCAGGAACTAGAGGCTTTTAAGCTTTGAGGATTTTGAGCAGTTCAACTGAAACTCTCAGGGATGAGGACTCAAGGGCATTCAGTCTGAAGATTCGTAAAAACAGGATCTGATGAGGAGTTGTTGAGGTGAGGTTAGCTGTGGCTTGTTCT
Source organism: Peromyscus californicus insignis (assembly GCF_007827085.1). NCBI lineage: Eukaryota > Metazoa > Chordata > Mammalia > Rodentia > Cricetidae > Peromyscus > Peromyscus californicus. Next base: position 113,941,689 of record NW_026294595.1, read on the forward strand.
ACTCCTCTGATCTTTCAGAATTTACTCCAATACCTGGCTCCCAAGTTTTTTATTAATAAGACCTTTTAAGATTTGTGCTACAACAAAACTTAAGTCCAAGTGGATCAAGGACCTCAACATAAATCCAGCCACTCTGAACCTGCTAGAAGAGAAAGTAGGAAGTAGTCTTGAACGCATTGGCATAGGAGACCACTTCCTAAATAGAACACCAGTAGCACAGACACTGAGAGAAACAATCAATCAATGGGACCTCTTGAAACTAAGAAGCTTTTGTAGAGCAAAGGATATGGTCAACAAGGCAAAGCGACAGCCTACAGAATGGAAAAAGATCTTCACCAACCCCACTTCTGACAGAGGACTGATATTTAGAATATATAAGGACCTCAAGAAATTAGACATCAAAATGCCCAACAGTCCAATTAAGAAATGGGCTATAGAACTAAACAGAGAATTCTCAAGAGAGGAAACTCAAATGGCTGAAAGACATTTAAGGAATTGCTCAACATCCCTAATCATCAGGGAAATGCAAATCAAAACAACTCTGAGATACAACCTTATGCCTGTCAGAATGGCTAAGATCAAAAACACTGAAGACACCTTATGCTGGAGATGATGTGGAGCTAGGGGAACTCTCCTCCACTGCTGGTGGGAATGCAAGCTTGTACAACCACTTTGGAAATCAATATGGCCCTTTCTTAGAAAATTGGGAATCCATCTCCCCCAAGATCCAGCTATACCACTCTTGGGCATATACCCAAGGAATGCTCAACCACACCACAAGAGCACTTGTTCAGCTATGTTCATATCAGCGTTGTTTGTAATAGACAGAACATAGAAACAACCTAGATGCCCTTCAACTGAAGAATAGATAAACAAAATGTGGTAGATATACACAATGGAATACTACTCAGCAGAGAAAAACAATGACATCATGAGGTTTTCAGACAAATGGATGGATCTAGAAAAAATCATCCTGAGTGAGGTAACCCAGACTCAGAAAGACAAACATGGTATGTACTCACTCATAGGAGGATACTAGATGTGGAACAAGGATGACGGGACTGCTACTCACATCACCAGGGAGGCTACCTGGAAAACAGGACCCCAAGAAAGACACGGGGATCGCCCAATGACAGAGATATGGAATGAGATCTACATGAACAGCCTGGACATGAGTGGGGGTAGTGAAGGGCGAGGGTCGAGGGAAAGAGAGCTTGGGGGACTGGGAGATTCCAGCTGGATCAACAGCTGGGAGAACAAGGAAGAGGAGACCATGGTAAATGAAGACCACATGAGAATAGGAAGAAGCAAAGTGCTAGAGAGGCCCACAGAAATCCACAAAGATACCCCCACAACAGACTGCTGGCAATGGTCGAGATACAGCCCGAACTGACCTACTCTGGTGATGGGATGGCCAAACACCCTAATTGTCGTGCTAGAAACCTCATCCAACTACTGAGGGATCTGGATGCAGAGATCCATGGCTAGGCCCCGGGTGGATCTCTGGGAGTCCAATTAGCGAGAATGAGGAGGGTTTATTTGAACGAGAATTGTTGAGACCAAGGTTGGATAAAGTACAGGGACAAATAGCCAAACGAATGGAAACACATGAACTATGAACCAATGGCTGAGGGGTCACCAACTGGATCAGGCCCTCTGAATGGGTGAGACAGTTGATTGGCTTGATCTGTTTGGGAGGCATCCAGGCAGTGGGACCGGGTCCTGTGCTCATTGCATGAGTTGGCTGTTTGAAACCTGGGGCCTATGCAGGATCACTTGGCTCGGCCTGGGAGGAGGGGTCTGGACCTACCTGGACTGAGTCTACCAGGTTGATCTCAGTCCACAGGGAAGGCTTTGCCCTGGAGGAGATGGGAATGGGGGGCGGACTGGGGGAAGGTGAGGGGGGCTGGAGTGGGGAGAACAAGGGAATTTGTGGCTGATATGTAGAACTTAATTGTATTGCAAAATAAAAAAAAATTAAAAATAATTTTTAAAAAAAGAAGAAAAAAAGAAGTTTGGAAATCCCCCCCAAAAAATTAAAAATAAAATAAATTTTATTTAAGCTTATTTAAATTTAAAAAAAAACCGAAAAAAAAACAAAAAAAAGATTTGTGCTACAAATAAGTTCTTATTTTAAGTAACAATTAACTAGTTGGCAGATCCTATTATTTTTCCAATGTTCCTAATGTGATTTTTATAATCAAAGATTGGCAATTTCATTTTTTATCATGTCAGAGGGAAGATACAGAAATGTGATAAAATTCAGAGCAATCATTCTGGTCACTTTTTAATATACATCTTGTAAAAGCCTAGGTAGTAATGAATTCTAAAGTTATTTACTGAAACAGAGACAGAGAAATATTTATATTTTCTTTGGATCTGTTTTCTCATGACTTTGCGAACTTTTAGTGTAATGTAGATATTCCTCAAGTAATAGGAATTCATTAAAATTTATTGAATGAATTAATTAATATATAATTACTTTGCTCTATGCCTTCTTGTCTCATATCTCACCTCTTTATCTTTCTCTTAACGTTATCCATCATCAATCATCTATCATCTATCTGTCTGTCTATCTATTTTATCAATCATCGTCTATCACACAAACACACATGCACACAAATACATGACTTTTCAAATTTTGGTGTGTATTACAATTGCCTAGAAGACTTGTTTAAACTCATAGGCATCACTAGGACTAGACCAGATTTTCTGAGTCAGTTAGTCTGGAAGAAGACTGGAAATTTGTATTTTTAACATCTGCTCAAGAAACACTTGAGCTACTTGGCTAGATGACCACACTTTGAAATTCTCTGTTCTGATGTATACTTCTCAAATTTTAAGTACCTTTCTCTCCCTTCAAAAATGCTTTGTTCGTAGTTCATGTGTTTCCATTCGTTTGGCTATTTGTCCCTGTGCTTTATCCAACCTTGGTCTCAACAATTCTCGTTCAAATAAACCCTCCTCATTCTCGCTAATTGGACTCCCAGAGATCCACCCGGGGCCTAGCCATGGATCTCTGCATCCAGATCCCTCAGTAGTTGGATGAGGTTTCTAGCACGACAATTAGGGTGTTTGGCCATCCCATCACCAGAGTAGGTCAGTTCGGGCTGTATCTCGACCATTGCCAGCAGTCTGTTGTGGGGGTATCTTTGTGGATTTCTGTGGGCCTCTCTAGCACTTTGCTTCTTCCTATTCTCATGTGGTCTTCATTTACCATGGTCTCCTCTTCCTTGTTCTCCCAGCTGTTGATCCAGCTGGAATCTCCCAGTCCCCCAAGCTCTCTTTCCCTCGACCCTCGCCCTTCACTACCCCCACTCATGTCCAGGCTGTTCATGTAGATCTCATTCCATATCTCTGTCATTGGGCGATCCCCGTGTCTTTCTTGGGGTCCTGTTTTCCAGGTAGCCTCCCTGGTGATGTGAGTAGCAGTCCCGTCATCCTTGTTCCACATCTAGTATCCTCCTATGAGTGAGTACATACCATGTTTGTCTTTCTGAGTCTGGGTTACCTCACTCAGGATGATTTTTTCTAGATCCATCCATTTGTCTGAAAACCTCATGGTGTCATGAACTATGAACCAATGGCTGAGGGGTCACCAACTGGATCAGGCCCTCTGAATGGGTGAGACAGTTGATTGGCTTGATCTGTTTGGGAGGCATCCAGGCAGTGGGACCGGGTCCTGTGCTCATTACATGAGTTGGCTGTTTGAAACCTGGGGCCTATGCAGGATCACTTGGCTCGGCCTGGGAGGAGGGGACTGGACCTACCTGGACTGAGTCTACTAGGTTGATCTCAGTCTGCGGGGAGGCTTTGCCCTGGAGGAGGTGGGAATGGGGGGTGGGCTAAGGGGAAGGTGAGGGGGGGCGGGAGGGGGGGAGAACAAGGGAATTTGTGGCTGATATGTAGAACTGAATTGTATTGCAAAATAAAAATTAAAAAAAATGCTTTGTACCAGACATTGGTTGTCTCTGCAACATCCTCTCATCCTCTCACAAATTTTAGCTAAAGTTACATGGGTAGCTCTGAAGGTTCAAGCCACCAGAGATCCTTTTCAATTGGCCAAAGTTTATAAAGGTTGAGAAAGGGAGGATAAATGTCACAGTGGGGACCATTCTGAGAAGTACTCTTGCAGGCCTATCAGAGGTCTATAGAACTCAAACACTCACTTCCCACAGCTGGGACCTTTACATAGCAGACTCATATTCTGTTCCACCATTTCCTTCTCACTGTTTCTCCTCACTCCTCACTCCCGACACACATTCCAATAACCTGTGGCAGGGACTTTGTCCTAAGCTTTGCTTTCAGCATAAGCTAAACTCAAACATGTTCCTGAATCATAATCTCACTGAGCTATTGATCTACTTATCCTAATCCCTCCAACACCACCCAACTCCATGAGCATGCCTCCCTGCTCACTGATTTGTCATGTGTGTCTGCATACAATTTTTTTTTAGAGTGGATTATAGCATGAGCAAATGAACATATGGAGCATGAATTATGTCTAGATATGAACTTTACTTACATAAAATAACATTTTAAAGTAGTAGGTAATGGGGTATCAACACATTTCGATTCAACACAGCACATGAATTGTGGAAAAATGGATTACAGTGCTGGACTGCCTATTCTATTGCAGTTCTTGGGACTTGTCTGCCTCTCCAGTGACATGTGCTAATTCATCATTTCTGTTTCTCTGACAAATACAACCAGTAACTACACTGAAAAGTACTACTGAGTTTCCAATGCTGCTGCCATTGCTCTATTGTAGGATTTGTCATCTCATCTTCATACAATGACTACAACATCCTATCTGGAGTTCACTGACTCAAACATCAGTGATCCCAAACTGACTCAAATAATCTTCTACTCACATGCACTTAGACCGCCCCCCCACACACACATACACAAAGGTTTTAATACTAAAGCCCGATATCAAGACCACTTGGACTTTGACTACATTTCTTAGATGTACTAATAAAAGAAAACAAAAGCCCCCAAATATTTATTTTAGTCCTATTGAGTGTGTCTGCCTCAATGCCAGGCCTTGTATGTTTTCTCTGTTCCAATCTCTCTCCTCCTCTTTCCCTTTTTCCTTCCTCACCCAGAGTTCTGCCATGTTCTTCCACCAATTTGTTGAAGAGTGGCACTGTTGACCTATGCCTGATATACAGTCCAATGATTCCAAGCCTAGAAGCCTTAGATTTTAAGATCAAGTTGCAAATAAGGTAAATAGCATCATCAGATCTTACCAGGAAACACTCTGATTTCAAAACATAATGCAGTTCTGCCTTTTACAAAAAAAAGACAAAGTTAAGAGAGATTAGAATTCCTTCAGTAACTTTCTCATCTAAATTTTGGTGCAAATCAAAAGGAAAATCACCCCCTTTATTTTTCTAGTAGAATAAAGATTTAGCTTATAGATGATCTGTGTCATAGTCAAATAGAATTCCAAAAGCAGATCTTCCTGTTTATTAAATAAAATGGTCATAGGACTTACTTTATCAAGAGTAATCAAGGAGATGTCTCTAGAGAAAATGAAACCCAAGCAACTCCAGCTGTAACAGCTACATAAAGTACTATAGGGGAATCTGATTAGTGAAAATATCCTGAAAAATAAGAAAGGAATTAAAATACTTTTGCTACTTCAAAACATCACAGTAATCAAGACAGCAGGGTAAGGGCACAATAATAGAAATATTGATTAATAGAATAAAATTGAGAGTCCAGAGATAAATATGCATGTTTACAGTGGAATGATACGTAACAAAGACTAAGAGAAATGTTTCCAACAGAAAGAGCTGAAATAAGTGGCCATAGAGAAAAGAACAGTGTTGATTGTTGTTTCATACTCTCTCCCATATTAACTCAAATAGGGACCTCAGCACAAGAGCTGAACATATTAAAGTATAGGTGGAAATCTTCATGGCCTTGGATGAAGCAATGACAGTGACCCCCCCCCCCCCCAGTTATAACAACAAAAGCATAAGTGTCTAGGGAAATTGTAGGTATGTTTCAATTAAGTGAAACTTTTTAAAAATGCATGCTTTAAAACACATCATAACCAATGTAAAAACAACATGTAGAATAAAAAAATGTTAACATCATTTGTATGATAAAACATATCAAGAATATAGAAAGAACTCTATAGCTCAATGACAAAAGTAGCCCAATTCAAAATGGATGAGATGATTTCAATAGGTAGACTTTTCTCTAAAAATAAAAATTCAAATAGCCAGTACATGCATAAAAAATGGTCAACATGGCTAATCTTCCCGTAAATGGAAATTAAAATGTAACAGGATTGTTTTCATATGTCTACTAGAATGTCAAGTGTTGGCAAGAACTCAAAGAAAATAGAACACTCCTACATTTTTATCATGATATTTGCTAATTCTTTAAAAAAAAAGTTAAGCATACATAGAGTTGCCTTACAACTGAGCAATCACATTTCTGGAAATATAACCAGGAGAATTAAAAACACATCCATTCAAAATAGATACACAGTTGTTATAGCTAGAATAGTCATATTGATAAAAAATAGAAACAATCCCAATTGATAAATCAATAGCTCAAATGTGTTTTAGGCTCACACTAGAATATTATTAGTGAAGAATATAGTACTGGCAATGCTACTGCACAGGTGATTCTTGAGAACACTATGCTAAATTAAAGCAGCCATACATAAAAAGCTGAATACCTCTGTGATCACATTTCTATAAAATATCCATAATCCATAAATTCATATCAACTAAAAACAGATAAGTGTTTCCATGTGCTGTACTGTGGAACTTTATGTCTCCCAAAAAAGTGTGTGTTCAAGGCTTAGTCCTCAACGATGGCACTATTGGGAGCTAGTAAAGTCTTTGAAAGGAGGAGCCTGATAAGTTACCTAGTCACTGTGTTTTTTAAGGGGCTTGGAGAACTGTATCCTTTTCCTGGATGTTTTTGTTGCCTGGTTATTAAATGACCCTATTACTTTTCTGCAAGTGTCTGTAATCAAGGACTACAGCCCCCAAACTTTGAACCTAAGCATGTTTACTCTTCACAATTCCATGATCTCAGATGTTTGTCATGGTGGTAGAAAGCTTGTGAATCCAAAGGGACAGGGGTAATAGGCTGAATTGACTGCTAGAGTACGAGGCCTATAGGGTGAATTATATGATAGGTGAATTGTATCTCTTTAATTTTTATTTCTATTAAAAAATAGAAAATGACTCAACTCCTTGCTCTGGACCAGTGGTTGGTCTGACTCCAAAGGAGATCCTGGAATTTTAAAGTAAACTTCCACAAGGCAAATCCATTGACAGTGGCATCAACTGAAAAACGAAGGAAAACAGATAGTTAGCCATTGCCCTCTAAGCAGAAAGTTTTTCTTAAAGGACTAGAAAGAACGGTTTGTCTTGGCTCCAGTTGAATAAATGTGCTGGGGCATGGGCTGGCCTTTGCTAATAAGCTCTGCTTCTAGAGTTTTCCTGCCTGGCCCACAGTCAGGACAAATCTCTATCACCCACCAGTCCCACAGCCGCTCAGACCCAACCAAGTAAACACAGAGACTTATATTGGTTACAAGCTGTATGGCCGTGGCAGGCTTCTTGATAACTGTTCTTATAGCTTAAATTAACCCATTTCCATTAATCTATACCTTGCCTCATGGCTCGTGGCTTAACGGCATCTTCACATGCTGTTTGTCATCATGGCGGCTGGCAGTGTCTCTCACTCAGCCTTCCACTTCCCAGCTTTATTCTCCTCCTTGTCCCACCTATACTTCCTGCCTGGCCACTGACCAATCAGTGATTTATTTATTGACCAATCAGCAACACATTTGCCATACAGACCATCCCACAGCAGCTGGCCTTTGCTAATAAGCTCTGCTTCTAACCAGCAGAGGCGACTGAAGGCTCAAGCAGGGAGGGTGGACTAGACAGGGCCCTGGTGAGGCACTAGGATTCTTCAAACAGAGGAGTCAGTCTCTGCAGAGCTTTTTCTAGCTGGGAAACTCCAGGAAATGATTTAACCCTGACCACAGAGTCTTCATTTCTAAACTGACAGCTATGTGCACAAGGATTGTTATGAGGACTTAATGAGTTGATATTTATAAAGCGTTTGCAAATATGCCCAGATCATAGTATCACACAAATGTTTATTGATTAAATATGTCATATTAAACATAAATACACATACTCAATATAGTATCTAGTAACATTAAGTAGAACAGAAGTTGATGATTATTGGCCCTCACAGGTTGAGTGCTTTGACTGCTGCCCCCAGTTTTGAACATCTTTTCACAGTCCAGTATCATCTATGATTTCTATGAATTTCTAAACTGAATATCCCACAGTCCATCCTCCTCTGTCTACTCTTGAAGGCCACATGCATATTATCTGTTGCCTGTCCCTGTGTGACGGAAACCTTGCACAAATCTTCCTTTCTCTGTGCAGTGAATTGAATTACATGCGCCAAAATTTATGTAGTAAGGTCTTAAACCTGAAAGTAATAATATATTAACAGTAGCTAATTTGGGTGGGGCTCTCATAGTGGGATTGGTGTCCTTACAGAAAGAGACATCAGAATCACAAGTGCATCTTTTTTAAAAAAAAACCTCACTTTTACTTCTTCCCTCCTATTTCCACGTACATGTGCCAAGAAGACCATGTGAATACACAAGATGGTGACCAATTTTAACTCAAAAGAAAATCAGTATCAGAATGAACCCTACTTTGTCAGAACTCTGATTTTGGACTGCTTATCCTCCAGAACTGCAAGAAATTAATTTCTGAAAGAAACTGAGTGCTCAGTCTTAAATGAGATATCTTTCTCAGCCCCATCTCACCCCTGCTACCACCACCAAGGCACAAAGAACACTGCAAAAGAGGAGGTAAAAAGAATGTAAGAGCCAGATGATGACACAGAGCTACAAAATGTAAACTTCTGGGGTGATATGGCCATCACATTCATAAACTCATACCAGCTATGATTACTTGCCCAAGAGCTGCAGAAGATCAGCCCAGCCAAAGTTCCGGCATAAATGGGAGAAGTGCCCCAGGCTCCATCCCTTACTAAGGAGCTATTGGTAGTTGATGGGTGCTGAGGCAGGGGAGAGAATCAATCTTTTAAGGTGTGGCCACTGCTAGATTTCCCATGATCCAGTGGGTAGCCCCTATCTATACACATAAGGGCATCATTACTTGGTTTTAAAAGACTACATTTAAAAAATGGGACACAGATTGGGTGCTATGGCTGTACTGGTGAAAACATGTGGGAAGCTGGCACAAGAGGGGAAATTGGGAGAGGATATGATCATGTTTCATTGCATACATTTATGAAATTCTCAAGAGTAAAGAAAAATTAATATTAATTTCTGTTTTTAAGCCATTCAATATATAATCCTCAGTTCAAGTCGACTAGTGTGCCTTACTTTTGTAAGAACAGAATTACAAGGACAATGGCTCTTAGCCCTTACATCTGGACAAGGAACAAATGTTACATTTTTTAAGTTTCTCTTTACTACATTGAATCTAATTATATGCACATATTTTCTTGAGATGTAGAAAAACTGTCAAGAGGCCCTTTACTGTCTCCTATTGATGCCAAACTCATGTACAAAACCTGATCAAGATGAAAGTCCACTGGGTGCAGGGTAAAACTCTCTCACCCCTGGTGCCTTCCACACTGCGACTCTAACAAGAAGTAGTTACCGTGACATTCTTCTGGTCTTCCAAGTCTAGACTGGTATTCTTTATTGGAAACTTGCTGGCTGTATTTTTTGGAAGGCTGTTTGCTTCATATTTTTTCTTTCTTTCTCTGTTGTGCATCACAGTTTACGTGAATTATGGAAACGGTTCTAATGACATCTTAACTGGGTAGAATTCTTCTTAACTCCAGTGACTCCTCGTTATTCACAGTGTGTACTCCAGTATGTATCACACTTGTTGCACAGTTTCACATCCGAGCACAGCATCTTTACCTGCCTGCTTACATGTGGTTGCCAAATAGACACAAGTAACAAAAATATTTTTAAAATGCCACATACCAAGAAAAGCATTGTTGGGAATGTCCCTAATGAAACAGAGCCATAGGGCTGGAGAAGTGGCTAAGTGGTTAAGTGCATATGCTGCTCTTGCATAGGATCTAGTTCAAGTCTCAGCTCCCACACTGTGTTCAATGTCTTTAACTCCACTTCCAGAGAATCTGAGACTTCTTTCTAGCTCCCAAGGCACACTTCAAAAACACAGTGCATATGCAGACAAATAAGCATACACGCATGTATTAATTTTTAAATAAGTAATTAAAAAGAAGCAGGTATATCAATCTTGGAGACCATAGAACATAATGTCTTGTAGAAATCCTAGTGCTGATAGATGATAGTTCCCAACTTATGAAGCATTTGCAACCCATCAACTTACTCATTGTGAATTCAAAACACCCCTAGTCAAAATTTCACTTAATACATCTAGCCTGCCAAATATGCAGATTAGCAATATGGTCCTCTATAGACTATTGGCTATTTCACTGCCCAAAAAGCATGTAAGAGGACCTTACCGGGGGAGCATACTCCTAGTTTCAGAAAAGATCAAAATTCTAGCATCCTTTCCTTTTAAATATTTATTTTTGATAGCGTATATATGTGCATGCACACACGTAAACACATATATGCCACAGCTTGTGGGGGTATCAAAGACATCTCCTGGGAGTCACTTTTTCCATGGCATATTTAAGGATCCTGGGATAAATCTTAAAAGTCAGTATGTCCGTATTCAAGTTCCTTTATTTACTAAGCCATCTAGGCAGTCCTCGGGTATTATTTCTAATGACTTCTGTCTTAGTTAGGGTTTCTATTGCTATGAAGAGACAACATGACCATGACAATTCTTATAAGGAGACCATATATTTGTGGTGGCTTGCTTACAGTTTAGTTCATCATCATCATGGCAGTGATCATGATGGTATGTAGGCAGACGTGGTGTTGGCTACATCTTTGTCAGAAGGCAACAGGAAATGGACTCAAGCAGTAGATGTGGCTTGGGCATATATGAGACCTCAAAGCCCATCCCCACAGTGGCATACTTCCTCCAACAAGCCATACCTACTCCAACAAAACCATACCTCTTAATAGTGCCATTCCCCATGAGCTTGTGGGGGCCAATTACATTCAAACTACAACTACTAATTGCATTTGTACCATCTAAAGAAAGAAAAATTATATTTGGGACCATCTGTGTATGTGTTATCAAATATATTAGCAACCAACCACATGTAAGCATTTAATACATACATTGCTACTAGGGAAAGTGGCACCAAACCATTTGAAATGAAGGATCCAGGAGCAGAGTTTTTCCTTCATTTTCGTTCTATCTTAATGTATTTATTTCTTTGTTTTACATATTGAAGGAGATTCATTTGTTACCATAATTAACAACAGTTTACAAATTAATGAAATTCTCAGTGATAATTCTATAGAAGCATATATCAGGCAATGATCATGTTGATCCATTCTATCCACACCTCCCCACCCCATACTTTATACCCCTTCCTAGTCCCCAGTGATCCCTCTCCTATTCTTAGGTATGTTTATTTTTCTTAACTTTAGTTTCCTTCTAAGAAAGAGAAGTAACACTTATCTGAGTTTGGTTTATTTCACTCAACATGATACATTTACATTTGCTTCAAGCAGCCCTTCGGGCTCAGAACTGCTATGTTCAACAGTGCAGAGAATTTTCAGTGTGAGTCCACACTGCTTTCCCAACACCCTCTTCACAGGGGTCTTTCCCATTCTGCAGCATTTCTATTTCAAAATTTCTGAGATATCTGTAATATCCAGATATACTTTCAAAGAAAAACAAAGTTTCTAGGTCCTATTGTTAAGACTCAGGTTTGGTATGCCTTTGGTATATTGTTTTATTGTGGCGGCACATTTTTCCTCCAGTTTTCTTTTATTAAACAACCTCAGATCCTTATAGGCAGCATGTAAATATTTCTTTGCGCTGTCACCACTTGTCTCTCTGAATTCAATGCTGGCATTGCCATGGTGAGACTTTTCTCTGAGGAGCCTCTGTGGGATCAAAAATGAGTTTACAATATTGCTCTTTTATTCCCTTGTCACATGGAAGCCTCATATCAAATGCTGCATTTCTTTTAGAGATTCATGAGTCCAAGTTTGACTGATGTTACCTTAATGCCGATTTTAGTATGTTCTGTTTCATGGAACTGAATTCTTAGCAAAAACCTCCAGTTTCTGGAAGTAAGTAGCCCAGCCACATGGGTTCAGCATTCTGTGACACTCGGCCTCAGAATGGCACAGTCTAGTCTCTAACATGCAGTTTTCTTCTAACAGATCAGGAATGACTATTTTGTAGGATATCGTTTTATTCACAAAAAGAGAAAAAGAAGGGAATGGGGTAGGGAGAGAGGAAATGGGGATGGGGGAGGAAGGAATGATTGAAAAAAATGCTTAAATATCACCAACTTCCAGGCTAATTCATAAGTCACTCCAATAACTTGGTATCATTCTCCAGGCTGACTCACATATTTGGTATATCGTCTAATCTTGAGGATGTTTCTAAGGCTCTGATATGAATCATGAAATATGATCCACATCTCTGCACTCATAGGGAAATGAAAGTGAGTTTTTTTCCTTCTGTGAATTGGTATTTAAAACCTGCACCACTAGTTGTACTTTTGCTATCAGAAGCTGTGACACAGCTGTATTTATGGGGAATGACTGACCAGTGTATCAATGACCAGTGTAGATCAGCTTGACTTCAATCCCTCACGCCCTGTCAGAATTTAGGTAATCCTAGTTATAACAGTTAGTTCCATGTGTAGGTGGGTCCAGTACCTCCCCATAATTTTATAACATCTGTATTGAGAACTTCTCATTGTGGTTTAATCTCATTTTCACACTCCTGGCTATGTCAGCCATTTAGATTGGTAGATACACTGCTCAAGCTCTTAGAAGCTTCCTCAAGGAATACGTTCACCATGTTTAGGGAACTCATTTGAACTGTGTGGGGTGTAAATCTGGCATTCTGTGGCAGTGTAGACTCAGCTTTTTATTCTCTTAGCTACCACTTCCAATGCCTGCCTGTCTTCTGTCACCCATATCTCTTCCGTAAGACTTTTCCACCTGCCATCACACCATGGGAAGTATTGCCTAGAACATCTGCGCCACATTCATTTTGTGTTGTAATAAGAATAAAATAAACTATCCACTCAGGGAACAGTTTATAAAGTCACATTTAAAAGACTATTTTTCAGAGAATCTTCTTTTCATACACAGTTGAAGTAAAGTGGTTATTTTGTCAAACCTCTAGTTATAACCAAGTGTCATGAGACATGTCACTTTCATATTCAATCCCAGTCACATTAAATCAGACAAAATTTTCCCCAAGAGGGAAAAACTCTAAATAGTACCCTGACTATGGCATTATCCCACTCAAATGGAAATAATAGTGGCAATTTGTCTGCTACGGAATGAAGTTTAATGACTGAACTCAGATCTTCGGAAGGTGTAATAAAACAATAGAAAACATTCTGAAATGCTCAAAATCACTGAAGATGTGATACAAAGTCATGTATATAGTTATGGCTTATTTATTTATTTATTTATTTATTATTCTTTATTTTTTATTTATTTATGTGTAATATATCTCTTCAATGATAACTCTCATAGTGAGAAAATGGCTTTAAACACCTTGACTCATCAGATGAGCTCAATAAGAGCTTCTATGTCCACACCCCTCCCAGCATCTGATCTTCTTAATAGTTTTCTAAGTTTTCAACATCATCCAAATTTAACTTGCTTTCTAGGCAAGACTGATAATTTAAATATTCAAATTAGCTTACTACTGAAATGTTACAGATGACCTAATCAGTAGTGGAAATACAGGTTCTGCTGAAGGGGGGGGGGCATCAAATATTAATGCATGTCCTCATTTAGTTTTGCTGTACAATAAACAACACTTATGCTAGGTGGCATGAAGCTGTGATCATTAATTTTTTTTCTCATGATTGTGTGATGAGTAATAGGAGTTATTCTGGACTCAGCTAGACTGACTCATGTGTCCAAAGCCAGTTTTGAAGTGACTGGGCCTGTTCTAGGATGATCTTGTATTGGAACAGTGAATTTCTGTTCCATATTTGCATTTCTTCCACCAGGTGAGCTTACGTTTTTTATCATCAATAGCCGTGGTGTTGTGAGAGAAGATAGAAACATATAAGATCTAGTTCTATGGCTGGACTTAGAACTGACTGAGACATTCAGCAAAGCAATTCACTAGCCAACTTGTATTCACAGGATGCAGAAACAGTTTCCACCTCTCTGGAAAGTGGCATAGATATGGGAGGGTGGTGGGGAGGTGTAGCTCTGGTCATTTACATAAGCAATTTATTAAAAACATACAAAGACATTTTGAACTTTAAAGTACTCAGAACCTACAAGTGTTTGTAAAAATGATTCTCACCAGAAACTCCCAAGGAAAAACAGGAATAAAACATCAGTAATGTTGCTCAGTGATAAGCAGTTCCGCATATGACTGTGTATCTCTGAAGAGGTTCATTGCTGGCTCATTCAGCTGTGCCTACATGCACCAACCACGCTTGATCGTCCTATCTTCTTTAGTTTTCTGAAATTTGCTGTTACAGTTGATGCTTCACATGGCAAATATTTGTGATCCTTGACCTAGTTGAGGATCCTAGATATTGAATAAGAAATTCATATTATCTCCAAAAGGAAACCAACTATACATTTGTCTAAGAAAAATAACTTGTAAATTATTTTTAATAAACAATATGACACCTGAGACTTTGAGAGTATGTATCTGTACTAGAAGGCTGTGACATCCATTGGACTCCTAGCAGTACACTTAAAGCTGCCAATGAACAGTGTTACCAGGGAACCTGACTTCTGTATGTGCAACAGTGTTGATAAATGAAGACAAAATGTGATCTACTTGCATAACTTTAAATACTTTAGTTATCGCCCTTAAAAAGTCACATAAACAGGGAGTGTGTCCCAAATATTAGATATTCTGCACAAAATAAAGTAAAATACTTTTTGTCTTTTAGGATGAAAAGTAGGCCATAGTTTTCTTGTATGCTTTGTATCTAGCTCAGTAATTACCATGTAATATATGGCCAATCAACCTGAGCTGAAGGAAAGAACGAAGCACAAACCAATGCATTTCCTAGGCATTTACTACATTGTACAATTCACTCTCCATCATTGCTTGGAGAAATACTATTTTTACTTGTGCCTTTTGCTTTAAAATTCTTGAAATTAAGTGTCAAACCAACTGGTTTAAATTATATAAACAACTTCTATTGTCCCTGGATTCTATTTGGCAGCTTATTTGAAGGAAACAATTCTTTAGACCTAGAGTAAGTTCACACTGAGATTAATGTAAGAATAACCTGTAAGGACAGCCCTTGGCTGCTTCAGGGTCCTTCAGAAGGACATATATTTATTTTCCAGTAAGTGGATTACATGTGGCTTAAACTTACAGTGCCCACTCAACTCCGAGTTCCATGATAGCTATTTTTCCTGCTATGAAAGCACTTAGTCTGTTAACTCCACATGATGGGCATTCCCTCAAATATTCATAAAGTTTTCTGTAAACGTCCAAGTCTCCTTTGCACATCCATAAATATATCAGTAAAAGAAGAATTACAGAGTAAGCCAAGACAGGTTCAAACTTTAGACTGAGGTTCTCTTCAAAGTTAACCATCTTTAAAATGCACACCACATTCTTCAAAAATTGATTTTTCAAGAAAAAAAAGGCTTGAATATACTATGAGGAAAAATCTGAGCACAAAGAAGTCTGTCTACTCAGTATATGATGATAAATAAAAGCAAAAAAAAAACTGAACTGAATGCACCAAGCTGATATGCGAATGGCATATTTCAATGGGCAAATATCTCCACAGCTAAGGCAATCAACAAGGCACTTCTCTGCTTTTTAGCTCATCAACCATTCAATAAACTACCAACTAAACATTTACCCTTACACAGTGCTGGGCTAAGAGTGATGGACTGTGCTAGAGAAACACAAATTAGAATCCCCTCCTTCACATTGCTTAAATTATATTTGAAGAATAATCTCAAGTCCACATCAATGCCACTATCCCTCCTTATTTCTTTTTTTCTTTCTTTTCTTGTTTTTTGTTTTTGTTTTTGTTTTTTCAAGACAGGGTTTCTCTGCAAATCTCTGGCTGTCCTGGAACTCATGGACCAGGCTGGTCTCGAACTCACAGAGATCTACCTGCCTCTGACTCCCTGAGTGTTGGAATTAAAGGTGTGTGCCACCACTGCCCAGCTTCCTTATTTTTTTATAAAATCTCTTTTGTGGGAGCAGAGTAACCCCTTAAAAAACTTCAATTACCCCAGTAATAACCTATACCACAGTTTGTCTTATTATTTTTAATTATTTATATCATCATCAGGTAGAAAAGATGGCACACAGATGATCCATGTCCAGTTCTTTTTCTCTATAGTTTCGTTAAGATCATAAGACTCAGGGAATAAAGCAATAGATTGCTAGAATTTGACAAGCCCAGTGCATAGCAAAACTAACATATGACAGTACCTACAAGGAAAGCCTTTCCTACCTCTCTATCCAGCTCTGAAAGAGTAAGAAACTGACCATCAAAAAGGGGTGTAAATGAGGAGGGAGGAATACTCAAAAGGTAAAAAAACAAAGAAAGAGCTATCTGTGGCTACAATCCTTCCCCACGACTGGCTGATAAAGTGAAGGCTTCCACTAAACAGAGATAATCTTGATTAGTCTGTGCAGATGGACATCTGCTTTATGAAGCAGAGCTTTTGACATTTGGGGATTAGATAATCACTTCATCCCAAAGAGAGTAAGCATTAATTTCACAGAGTTTTCATAAATTACTGAGTGAAAAACAGAATGTGCCTTGAGTCTTTCTAACTAAATCTCAATTTTCCAGCATATTACAGATTTCGTGATGGGCAAAGATTATTTTGTTATTTTTCCCTAACTCCCCAAGGGAAATTACCATTGTTTGTGTTGATCACAGATATTTCTGAGGCAAGAAAAAGAGTAAGTACTTTATGAAGATTTAGAAATATTCGTTGAGTAAGTATACAAATATTGATAGAAAATTTGAGACTTTTGTTTAAATTTGTATAGACTATTTTTAATCATGCATACTATTTTACATTATTTTTTCAAAATTTGTTCTTCTCTTGTATATTCCCAATTGAGGTTTCTTCTTCTCCTCCCAGCTCCCCTGACACACACACACACACACACACACACACACACACACACACACCCTCTCCCCCAGAACCACACCTTCTCCTTTCCATTTGGAGAGCAGGCAGGCCTGCCAAGTATATCAATATCATAAGTCATGTCAATTTATAATAAAGCTAGGCACATACTCTCATATTAAGGCTAGACAAGGCAACCCAGTAGGAGAAAAAGAGTCCCAAAAGCAGTCAAAAGGGTAAAAAACATCCCCTACTCCCACTCTTAGGAGTCCCATAGGAACACCAAGCTACACAATCATAACATATATGAAGAAGACATAGGTCAGACCCATATAGACTCCCTTATGAGTTGAATCTTGGTGAGCCCCTATGAGCCCTGGTTAGTTGATTCTGTGGGCCATTTTCTTGTGGTGACTTGACCCCTTTGGCTCCTATAATCCTTCCACGGCCTCTTCTACAGGGTTCCTGGAGCTCCACCTAGTTTGACTGTGGGTGTCTGTATCTGCTTCCATCATTTGCTGGATGAAGCCTCTCTGGTGATGATTATGCTAAGCCCCAGTCTATGAGTATAGCAGACTATCATTAAGAATAATTTCATTTACTTTTTTCCCCCTGACTGGACTTGGTTCTATTCTTGGTCTCTGGGCTATCCAGACTCTGGTTCTGGGCCTCACAGGCAGTGTCAGGCATGGACTCTGTCTCATGGTGTGGGTCTCAAGTTGGACCAGTCATTGGTTCAGTTCCACAAGTTCTGTGTCACCATTACCCCAGCACATCTTGTAGGCAGGCAAATCATAGGTTGCTGTGGAATGGTCTGTATGTCAAATGTGTTGCTGATTGGTCAATGAATAAATCACTGATTGGCAGTGGCCAGGCAGGAGGTATAGGCGGGACAAGGAGGAGAATAGGGCTGGGAAGTGGAAGGCTGGGTGAGAGAGACACTACCAGCTACCATCAGGACAAGGAAGATGTAAAGTACCGGTAAGCCACAAGCCACGTGGCAAGGTATAGATTAATAGAAATGGATTAATTTAAGCTGTAAGAACAGTTAGCAAGAAGCCTGCCACGGCCATACAGTTTGTAACCAATATAAGTCTCTGTGTTTACTTGGTTGGGTCTGACGGCTGTGGGACTGGCGGGTGTCAGAGATTTGTCCTGACTGTGGGCAAGGCAGGAAAACTCTAGCTACAAATGGCGTCCAACGTGGTGGCAAGAGTTTCCACCTAAAAACTGAGAAAAGATTCTAAAACGGAGCTAAAAACAGTTCCTAATTGTCTCTCTCAAATGAGCGACAGCTGCCGGTTTGAGCTACTGGTGGGTTCCTAGTGTGCACGCTCGACCTGCGGTATGGCGGGAATGAGGCCTCTGCAAGTGGCACATTAAGCTGCTTGGTGGATTTAGCCTTTGCTAGTACAAAACAAAAAAAAAGAGGTTTCTGGGCTACATGCTGTGCTTGGATAAAAGCATAGACCCACAATGGCTCCCAGAGCTGGCGGTAAGCATACCGCCGCCATGTTGGGAAGCTGAGGTGGGCGGAGCCAGCAGCCACAGCTGCTGCAGTTTAAGGCAATAGATTCACAATAAGACAGATTCAGATGTAATAGTTAACAATGTGTGTAAAATATATATAGACTTGAAAGAGATTAAAAAGGTGATATATACAGTTACAGAAAGAAATACATAGTTTTAAAAAATAAAGTCTTTAAAGAGACAGTAAAATTAATATAAAAAATAAGCCCCGTAAAGATGGATATCACACAGAGAATCTGGATTGTGTTGTCTTTGGGATTCTTAACTACAGAGAGATATTTGATTGTAAAGGAAGCTGAGTTAAACCAATATGCAATTTTAAAGGTACTTTGACTTCAAAATTTGGATATAAGGATATGTTACTTTGGAAAGGAGACTCTGCTTTTGTTTCCACAGAAAGCCAGAGGCTATGGATTTGTTCCAGATTAAGACACATCAGGTTTGACCAGTCAAGACCACCTGAAAGGTCCCCGATGACACCATGGCCCAGATGATCCAACATCCAGAACCGTTTCAAGGCAACTGGCTCAGATGATACAGCCTCACGGACTACTCCATGATCCTAAAATTTTCTTTGTTTCCCCAGAAGATACAGCGCCCCCCTCCAGCAGGAAGTAGTAAGAGAAGCTACGCCCAAATTCCCAAATATACCAAGCTGACTTTGGAGATGTGTAAAGGTTAAAACCTTCCTTTTTAAGAAAAGAAAAGGGGAAGTGCTGTGGGATGGTCTGTATGTCAAATGTGTTGCTGATTGGTCAATGAATAAATCACTGATTGGCAGTGGCCAGGCAGGAAGTATAGGCGGGACAAGGAGGAGAATAGGGCTGGGAAGTGGAAGGCTGGGTGAGAGAGACACTGCCAGCCACCATCAGGACAAGGAAGATGTAAAGTACCGGTAAGCCACAAGCCACATGGCAAGGTATAGATTAATAGAAATGGATTAATTTAAGCTGTAAGAACAGTTAGCAAGAAGCCTGCCACGGCCATACAGTTTGTAACCAATATAAGTCTCTGTGTTTACTTGGTTGGGTCTGACGGCTGTGGGACTGGCGGGTGTCAGAGATTTGTCCTGACTGTGGGCAAGGCAGGAAAACTCTAGCTACAATAGGTTGAAGGTTTTGTGGCTGGGATTGATGTCTCAACCCTCTTGGTAATAGAAGACGGTAACTTCAGGCTCCATGTCCCCATTACTGGGAGTCTTCTGTAGGATCACCCTCATGGATTCCTGGGAGTTTCAATTGCACTAGGCTTCTACCTCACCCTGAAATGTCCCCAAATGCCAACCATTTATCCCAGTACTTTCTCTCTTCACTCCACCCCACCCTCACTTAATCCATCCTGTTACCATCCCCACCTGTCCCGAATGTACCCATGAAATCTATTCTATTTCTCCTTCCCAGGGAGATACATGCATCACCCCACTCCCAGAGCCCTCCTTGTTACTTAGCCTCTCTGTGACTGTGGATTGTAGCATGATTATCCTTTACTTTATAGTTAACAGCCACTTTATAAGTGAGTACATATCATGTTTGTCTTTTGGGGTCTTTATTACCTCACTCTGGATTTCTTTTCTAGTTTCATCCATTTGCCTTCAAATTTCCTGATGTCCTTGTATTAAACAGCTGGATAATTCTCCATGATGTAGATGTACCACATTTTCTTTATCCATTCTTTGGTTGAGGAACATGTAGGTTGTTTCCAGTTTCTAGCTATTATGAATAAAGCTGCTATGAACATAGTTGAGCAAGTGTCCTTGTGGTATTGTGGAGCATCGTTTGGGTACATGCCCAGGAATGGTATATTTGGGTCTTGAGGTAGATTGATTACCAATTTTCTGAGGAATCTCCGTATTGATTTCCATAATGGCTGTACAAGTTTGCACTCCCACCAGCAATGGAGGAGTGTTCCCCTTGCTCCATATCCTTGCCAGCATGAGTTGTCACTTGTGCTTTTTATCTTAGCAATTCTGAAAGGTGTAAAATGGAATCTCAGATTCATTTTGATTTGCATTTCTCTGATGCCTAAGGATGTTCAACATTTTGTGAGGTTTTTCTTAGTCATTTGAGATTCCTCTCTTGAGAATTCTCTGTTTAGATCTGGACTCCATTTTTAATTGGATTATTTGGTTTGTTGATGTCTAGTTTCTTGAGTTCTTTACATATTTTGGATATTAGCTCTCTATCAGATGTGGAGTTGGTTGAAAATCTTTTCCCATTATGTAGGCTGCTCTTTTTCCTGTTGACTGTGTCCTTTGCCTTACAGAAGATTTTCAGTTTCATGAGATCCCATTTTTTAATTGCATTCTTTCTTCTACATGCCAACACCCAGTTAAATGAGCATTATT
This sequence comes from Peromyscus californicus insignis, assembly GCF_007827085.1. Classification (NCBI taxonomy): domain Eukaryota; kingdom Metazoa; phylum Chordata; class Mammalia; order Rodentia; family Cricetidae; genus Peromyscus; species Peromyscus californicus. The sequence goes on from NW_026294595.1 coordinate 113,962,799, forward strand.
TGTTAAAAAATACTTTCTTTTTTCCATTGTATATTTCTGGCTTCTTTGTCAAAAAGCAAGTGTCCACAGATGTGTGGATATATGTATAAATATTTGACTTGATTCCATTGATCAAACTTTCTCCTTTTATGCCAATGCTATGCAGTTTCTATTACTATAGCTCTGAGTACAACTCTGTAGTACCTGAAATAGGGGACATATATACCTCCAGAAGTTCTTATATTGTACAAGATTGTTTACTCTATCCTGGGTTTGTTGTTTTCTTTTTCCTTTTTTTTTTTTTTTTTTTTTTTGGTTTTTCAAGACAGGGTTTCTCTGTGTAGCTTTGCACCTTTCCTGGAACTCACTCTGTAGCCCAGGCTGGCCTTGAACTCATAGAGATCCACCTGTCTCTGCCTCCTGAGTTCTGGAATTAAAGGTGTGTGCCACCACCACCCCCCGGCGGGTTGTTTTTTTTTCCATATGAAGCTATGTATTTTTCTTTCAAGGTCTAAAAAGAATTGTGTTGGAATTTTGATGAGTATTGCATTTAATATGTAGATTAGTTTGGGTAAGATGGCCAGTTTTACAATGTTAATCTCTTTGATCCATGAGCATGGGAGATCTTGTTTGTGTTTTCCTGGATTTCTGCAAAGGATTTCTTCATTTCTTTTTAAGGGACTCTATCATCTTTATAAAGGTGGTTTTAAAGTTTTTTTCCTATGCTCCAGCTGTGTTGGAATATTCAGGGCTTGCTGGAGTAGGTTGGTTTAGTTGGCAGTCCTATGGGGATTTGAGTGCTGGCGTGGCCTTTGATAGAACAGGGACTTCCACTGGAGGTGTTTGCTCGGTTAGGGTGAAGAGGAGAGGAAGGGCTGCTGTGATTAGGCTAGGTGGGTTCTGGGGGAGTATTAGTAGTCCAAGAGCAAGGGGTTTACCTGGGGATCTGGGTGCTCCTGTGGCCTCTAATGGAACAGGGGGCTTCCATCCAAGGTATAGGTGAGACTTTTCTTTATGACTTTATTTATTTTATTTTATTTTTTTAGAAAAAGTCTTGTTTAACACAAATAAAATAAAAAGTGGAAACATAAAAGCTTTTATATAACACCTGCAAAAAGAATGCCTCGCATCACTCCTTCCCCAGTTTTAGGCATAATTTACACTGGCTTGAGTGGAAGATCAAAGACCTTTCTCAACTCCCCTCATCTAAAACTCCAGCTGCCTAAAAATATTCAGCTTGTGTAACTAATTACTACTGCAGCAGCTTTTCTTCCTCCTTGCATTTTCTCCTCTGATATTCTTGCTAATAAAACTGTCAATTTTCTTTTACTTCAATAAAAGGTCACTTGTGACAACAACCCCTCTGCCTACTAACAGCAAGAGCCTGTATTAATATTTTAAATGTACACAGTGATATTTCCAAAAGGTCAGTTTTTTCAAAAGACATAAAATGTCAGTCCTAATTCTTTTCCTTCTCACTCTCAGCTCCTCATCACCACCACATTGCTGTTCAGCCTCAGATTTGGGGTTTAGTATAAATCACATTTGGCCAGATAGACATCAGGTAGAGCATCAGATAGATCACAGGAGGCACATGCTTTTATGCTTATATCTCTATAAGAACTAAATACTCAAGCAGGACAATGACAGGGAAGGGCTTTCTGAATCAGGGTATTTTGTGAGCTTAAATGTTGTTTGTTATCTAGAGGCACAGAGAAAGTTAGCTCAAAATTTAGTGGTTTGAGGCATCTAGCATTCTGTGAGTGTGACTTAGTGGGTCTTCAGATTCTGTGTTTCTCACTGGCTATAGCCGTGAGGTTGTCAGGGGCTACTCTCATATCAAGGCTTAACAGAGATCATGTATGTGGGTGTAGATAAGATTCGTTTCCTCACAGACTGTCATGATACAATCTGGATTTTGGAAAAGTTCTCCCTCGTGTCCTTGCCACCTGAGAAACCCCTCTCTAAGGCAGCTGCAAGCTTGGAAGTTGGTCTCGTCCAGCATAAGCAAGTTGCAGCATAAGAAGAATGAGTTGAATGGACATATGTACCATTGTAGTTTGGTCTAAAAAGTGATCTCCATAATTTGAGTTATATTCTGTTTGCTGCAGTTAGACATTAGATACAGCACACACTGTAAGGGAGAAGATAACACAGAGGAGGTGTCCAGAAGGTAAGAATCATCCCTAAAGGCTGCCCACCATAATATGGAACATAGATTTTCACCAATACTTAGAGCAGTGTTTCTCAACCTTCTTAATACTGCAACCCTTTAATACAGCTCTTCATGTTGTGGTGACCCCTAACCATGAATTTATTTTCATTGTTGTTTCATAACTCTAATTGTGCTACTGTTATGAATCATAATGTAAATATCTGTGTTTTCTGATGGTCTTAAGCAACTCATGTGAAAGGGTCATTCGAGATCCCCCAAAAGGGATTGTGAAACACTTCTAAGAGGGAGAAGACAGTGAGGAGGAGGAGGAAGAGACAGGTGAGAAGGAGGAGCCTTCACCCAGAAAGAAGAGAAAAAAATCTCTTCACTGTTCTGGGCAAAACATCAGGATAATAATGATTCATTATTTTAGAAAAAAATCTAGAGAGCACATCACCCTTGGATCCCAGCTGGTGGCTTTATTTTGTGAGGCTATGTAATCTTTAGAAGGCAGAGCCTAGTTGAAAGAAATAGTCATTGGAGATGTTGGATCTTTTTCCTACCCATCCTTCCATGACCACTCCATGATGGTTTGCTGAAGTAACTATGGACTAAGATGTCCAGCTGTGGAGCAAAATGAGTCTTCCTTCCTTTAATTGCTTTTGTCAATTTAGACATTTGACCACAGTGTTGATAAACCTTATATAGCTGAGCCCATGCATATGGTTCAGGACTTGAACCTGAACTTACATGCAATGATATGCTGGAAACTAGATATTGAATTAGTCAAATACATTATGGTGTGATGGGAGACAAACCTGTGAAAACCATGACACAGGAAATACGGAATGATGGGCATCAAGAAAAGGTTTTCTTGCTCAATTTGCCTAAGAAAGACAAAACAGTTTCTGATGGTGGACAACTCATAAAAACCTATTTTGCTCCTAGTGGGAATGAGATGAAAGGGTATCTCATGCTCAGGTAATCTTTGCGAGTGGCTGGACTGCAAAAGAAGTTTCTTCAGCTGTTTAAATTCTCTAGAGTAATTAATTTTTATTTAATTTGGGGCACAAAAACGTTTAAGTACTAATAAAAGCTGAGTTACTTCTCAGACACATTAAGATACTCAGAACATTAATATAATAGAGATTTCCCATATCATTAGAAGTTCAGATCAATAAGTTTCAACTAAAAATGTCTTTTTAGCATTCAGAAAAAGATGCAAATTATTTTATTTAAACATCAGAATAGTAATGAGAATTGCTTGTTAATAAGGGTGCCTATCCTTTCCATGCACCTTGAACAAGGAGTTATGAAAATTATATCTATGCAAGAATATAGTGTCAGGAGAACTTTTCATAGTCTTTCTTATTGATACCAAATGAGGCTGGAACCTCACTGTGTTGTCAGTAGAGATCAACAAAGGAAGTGAAACTCCAACTCCAACCCATGAGTAATGAGGCTTACAAACCATAGTTCCAAACCAAACAATCTCTTTCTGAAAACAAAAGGGGAAATAGCACTCCTTAATTTACTTTGTGAAGTGAGTGTGACCCTGATAGGAAAACAGAAAAGTAAAGGCAACACAAAGAGAAAACAATTGCCCACTACCACTCGATAACAAATAGAATTAAATACTATGTAAAAAAAAATCCTGTATTATGAGCAATATATATTGGTTCAAAGGCTGGTTCAAAATTCAAAACTAGATGGATATAATCTACTGTATGAACAGTCCGAGGAGGGGAAATGACATGATCATACCCGTGAAGACATTCACTTAACCAAAGTTAGCACTTATTCCTGAAAATACTTTCAGCCCTCCAAGGAGAGCTTAAAGTGACAAAATGTACGTGCAATATATCCTATAGTTAGCCTTATAATTAATAAGATCATTTTTCCCTAAGAAAGAAAAAAAGGCAAAAATACTCTCTCTTACCCCTTCAATATGGCACTGGAAGCTCTCTCTAAACAGCACAACACAGAGAATTAAACAGACAAAAATTAATAACATGCAATCAGAAGCAAAGTGGTCTATAACTGCAAATGATAAAATACTCTGTTTATAAAGCTCCAAGAAATCCATACCCTCATACTCATAAAACTGATGAGTTCAGTGAGATTGTAAGATATAAGATAACGAGATGGCCATACAAAATTCAGTTGCATTTCAATGTCTTATTAGTAAACAACAAAATTAATTACACCATTTGCAGACACTCAATATTTTAAATATTCAGATAATCTAACAAGATAATTACATATCTATAAATCAAGGATAAAAGAAATAAATGATGCAGATAAGTGGAGAGAAATAACAATTGGTAGATGATACATGGTAATTTCTATACAGGTATAGTGCAATGTCTATGGAAATCAAAATATATGTCTTAGTGATGTGGACAAGGTTTTTGTGGAGTTTCTAAGGAAAATAAAAGGAATTCATAGTTAAGACTGGATAGTTTGTATAGGAGACATCTGTAAATTCCTTATGTCTGTACATAGATCTATATTTATCTCAGAATAAAACCTTCCTCTCTTTAAATTGGATTGGGGAGGATAGTACATACAAAATATGAATGGTGTACTTAACAACTATAAAGTCCAAAGATATGTGCCACCCCAGAAAGTCTGAACCACCCTGGCCTTCCAAATGGAAAGAAGCTAAGTCATGCAGATGCAGAGTTTGTTTGCTTACTTTTAAGGGAGGATTGTTGTTGTTATTGTTTTCATTTTTCTTTATTAAGACATTTTCTACTCACTCCACATACTATCCACAGATCCCCCTCCCCTCCTCCCACCTCCCAGCCCTCTTTCCCAAGCCACCCCACATCCCCACATCCCCCAACTCGAGGTCTCCCATGGGGAGTCAGCAGAGCCCAGTACACCGAGCCTAGGCAGGTCCAAGCCCCTTCCCACTGCACCAAGGCTGTGCAAGGCGTCACACCTCAGGCACCGGATTCCCAGGAGCCTGCCCATAGACCAGGGACAGATCCCAATCCCCCTGCCTGGGTGCCGGGAGGATTGTTTTTTTGTTTGTTTGGTTGGTTGGTTGGTTGGTTTTGTTTTTTAGTTAAAAGGGAGGTTTATTTAGTGGCGTAACTTACAAATGAAGGGATAGGTAGGTTGCAGGGTAAAGACGTAGCGCAGTTCGGCAATGTTCTCTGGAGAACTCTGCTTGGTCTACCTCCAGCATCCAGGGTCCAGGAACCAAGAGAGTGTTTTTTATATGATTTTCATCCCTATCTATCCTTAGAAGTAACAGGCTTAGTAAAGTTAGACATTAAGATTTTATCTTCAACTATCACCCACCTAGAGATGCGTGTAGACACTGTAACTGAGATTCAGTATTTCCACCTATTCAGTAGCTATACCCATCATAGATATTCTTCATATTTTCATATTTTATGGAATATTAGAAAATTCCACTTTACAAATGAGTGTTTATTCTGTAGCCGGGGAATAACTATTAGTATCCAAGCTATTATTAGTTACTATTAGATTACTAGTATTGGTTAGTTGGAGTTATATTTTTAGTTGTCAGCAAATAACATGTTACTTTGGAATAAAGGAGTTCAGAAAGGTGTGATTTGAGGCTTATATTTCCAGATAAGTAGATGTTTATCATTGAATAAAAAGTCATAAATGAAAATGATAACACCTTAATACTTTTTTTTCTAAAGTAGGATGTAATTAGAGAACTTTCAAGAGAGATATAGAAATGGCCAGTTATCTCATCTAACAGAGATGCATATAGCTAATGCTTGACCCCATTTTTAGTTTTCAGCCTCATGCTCTTCCCACAAGATCATGTTGATTCTATCTATTTAGAGGCAATAGTGAGCCATTTAACGTCACTGGACCAACTTTATCATCATTTCTATTTATATTTGGATATTCAACATCCTTTGAAGATAAAAGGAGCATATTAATTATATCACAGTGATTAACCTCACAATTTAGGATGATTTATTTTAAAATATGCCCACAGAATATATGTGCAACATTGTATAGCTGGCATATAGGAAACAGAAAGGGGAGGTGGCAGAATAAGTTCAGGAACCGAGTCTCACAGCTGTTACTCATTTTCTGACCTGTATAAAGTCTACTTCTTTCAGCTTCTTTTGTGTGATGGCTAACCTTGTCATTTTGGTTATACTGAGGGGTGAGGGGCATAGGAGATTAGCAACATGCCTCTGGTCGTTTCTATGAAGGTATTTCCAGAAAAGACTAGCAAAGAGAAGAAAGCCTTTGGTGATGCAGAGAGCCCCATCCCATAGCCTTCAGGCACAAATCAGATGAAAGGGTAAGGAAAGTAGAGAAAGGACCTATGAGTACAGGCATTGTCATTTTCCCTGCCTCAGGTCACTCAGCCTCTCCACCAGGATGGACAAACCCATGAGCTAAAAGAGATAATATCTCCCTAAAGTTGTTTGTGTCATGTTTTCAATAACAGTCAAAGGAGTCTGGCACACTTTGAATGGGTTTTATTTTTGCATTCCCTGTTGTTAGAGTTCTTGCCTTAAGATTTATAAAATGGAGCAAGAGAGATGGCTCAGCAGCATAAAGTATTTGTTGCATTTGCAGAAGACCGAGGTTCAATTCCTAGCACCCACATGGCAGCTCACACCATTTGTAACTCCAGTCACATGGGATATAATGACTTCTTCTGACCGCTAAGTGTTCTTCAAACACTGCACATGGTGCAGAAACATGCATGCAGGCAAAGCACCAAATACACAACTGTTTTGAATTTTAAAACTGATTGTATGAAATAAAATACATATAATCATAAAGTTTAAAGTACATAATCATTAAAACAGCGAGAAGCTAAAGTGTCAGAAATCATTCTCCTAACTAAAGATGCCTACTCCAGATCATGCCTGGATTCTTGCCTTTCTCTAGCTGCTACCTAAAGACCCTCAGTTGTAAATCTCAATAAAACCTTTACAAAGCAATTTGGTAGAAAAATGTTTCAGCTAACCGCCTTTTTCAGTGATATGTGGAGAATTTAATTCCTCTTGCTGGTGCTCTCTCATCTTACAAGGAGGCTGAATATCCAAATGTCTGTTTCTAGTTGGGTCCTCAAGCAGAACACAGTTGACTTCCATGAGGTGATCAATTTAACTCCTGGGCACATTAAAATGAATTTTTAAAAAAAAAAAAAAAAACTACACTGAAGTGAAAAAGAAGGAAAAGAGAGAGTAGGGGACTGTTTTAAGAACAAGAGTTTTGTTTTCATCCGTTTCTTAAGAGTAATTTAAAACTGCCTTGATGAGCATTGTTCAACTGATTTGACATGTTGCAGCTTGGCCTGCTGGAAACTGTGTTACCCAACAGACAAAACCCCATTCCCAGTGATTAATCAAGCAGGACTGATAGCAGGGGTCTGATACGAAGTTTTCAAAAATAGAATAAGGAGTGGCATTTAGACAAACCAGTATGTACTGACTATGAAAAAGGCATTGGGGGTAGTCAAGTTTAAGGCTACCTGGTAATAGAAATTAAGAAAGTGGAATCATTAGATTTTTTTTTATTTTTCCTTTGCCTTGGAGACAGCTAAGACACATCTTAGACTGTACATTTCTGTACTAGTTAGAAGAGTCATCAAGACATCAACCCAGAGACATAGAAATGACTAAATAGCGATGAGAGTTTTCAAAGGAATGCTAACACTGAAGATTTGAAAAAGATGAGTGATAATGGAATGTCAGAAAGTGACCTTCCCTGACAGAACATCAGAACTGTGTGTTTTCAACACTGGAGAGGTGTCTTGTTGTAAAGCCACTCTGTCCTCCATTCTGCATCCCTTTTGAATGAAACACAGAAAAAAAGAATGTATTTCCTAGGACAGACATGATTCTGCTTCTTTTTACGGGTGCCTTCATCATCACAGAACAAATTGTCATCTGTTCCATGTGGTAGCCTTTCCAGAATTTGAAAAATGCTATCACATTCTTCTCATTCCCTTCCTCACATTTGTATAAGAATATAAAAACATAAGCACCATAATTTTGACTACATGAATGTATTGTGAACAAGAAAGAATGAAAGAGGTACATTAAAACAGAATAAAGATGCGAAGGATGATTTTTTTCCTTCTTTATTTTCTAGATAGTTTCTGAGTTTGTGAAATTGCTTTTGTAATAGGGAAATGAAGGTATAAAACTTCAAAAACACAATGGTGTTTCTACTCTGAAAAAATCTAAGTAAAAAGAAAAGCAAAATAATTTTCTAAATTTGAGCATCAGCAAATGTAATCTAATCCCCATTCTCCTTGATTACATAGTAATACTGAGGCCAGAGGGTCTGTGAACAAGGTCACTATGCTAAGTGACAAGGTCATAGAAGCAAAAGCAAGGCTTATACACCAATCTAGCAATCATTTTATTGTACTAGGTCATCCCCATAAGCATAAAGTATAATGTATAATAACAGCACTGCAGTTCCTCCAATTTCCTTAGACTTTGCCATTGTTACTCCTGCTTAGATTGTCTCTGTGTTTTCTTTGCTTGATAAAAATAAATCTACCTGTATTTTCAAAATTTTGTTTTTTATTTCACTATCAAAATGAAGAAATAAAATTTGGAGATGTGCTTTTCTGTATTTCTTCTTAGCCATAAGCACATCATAAAAGGTGCCCAGGGGTTTTTATATTTGTGTCCTCACTGGAAGAGTCACTGGGAAGAATACCAAAGAGAAATGCAGAATTGGATACCACGAGTTTGTAAGTAGAAGGAAACTATTGAACATTTTATAAAGATTGATTCCCAGTGCATCTGTGTTTGACTGACAGAGATGCTATTTTGAAACCAAAGGTCAAGAATGCCAAGTAATAACAAAACATTTCTTTAACCCTCCATTTGTTCTGATTTACCAACCAGCCTCACTCATATTTTTAAACTTGTACATTCTCCTTGAGGAGTCAGGCAAACATAGCAGCCTGCACTGGAAACTATGAACACGGAGTATCTTACTTAGTGATGCTGCATGTAGAATCTCCCAGGAGGACTGAATGCTGTTGGCAAGATAATAACTGTTCCTTAACACATGCTTTTCTTCCCAAATTGGCTTCCTCTGGATTCCCTTCTAGTACTTTCCTTCAGTCAATTCTCAAACAAGCAGCTGGCACACATGTATTTTTTTCGAGGGGAGAGGGTCTTTGGATCTATAGCAAGCCCCTCAAATGCATACATATGCCCAGGACCAGAAGACATGTTATCATAAATATCCATTAGAAGTAATACAGAAGCTAGAGAAGCTAGTCGAAAATCAAATATTTCATCATTTCCTAGGCATAACTGGGCAGCATTTAGCCATAACTCAAGATTCACTAAAATTTGACTGAGACAAAAAAACTTAGGGGATGAATTTCGTTCCTACCTCAGAGCCTCGGATATTCCATATCTGCCTTACATGTGTATGTCCACTGGATGAAGAAATGGTATTAGCTATCAACTTACTTATATAAAAGGTAGATTTAGTTTGTCAAAACAGTGTGGTGATTTAAATGAAAATGGCCCCCATAGGTCATAGGCGTGGCATTATTGGAGGTGTGGCCTTGCTACATAAGTGTGGCCTTGTTGGAGAAAGTGTATCATGGGGGCTTTGAGGTTTCAGAAGTTCAAGCCAGGCCCAGTGTCACTCTCTCTTTCTGCTACTTGAGGATCCGGATGTAGAACTCTCAGCTACCTCTCCCGCGCCATGTTTGTCTGTGTGCAGCCATGCTTCCCACCATGATGATAATGAACTGAACACTTGAACTGTAAGTCAGTCCCAATTAAATGCTTTCCTTTATAAGAGTTGCTGTGGTCATGGTGTCTCCTCACAGCAATAAAAATCCTAACTAAAACAGCTGGTATAAGAAACTCTGTAGACCCCAGAGGAGAAAGTAGAGCTATGAAGCCATACTATAGTAACTAACGAACAGTGCCTTCTCCCTTCTCAGGGTATGTCACTTTATAGTGATTCATAGCTTTTCTTAAATTTTCCATTGAACATCTGGGTTTAGAAGAAAAAGAATCCCTTTGCTATTAAAAGTCACTTTACTAAATCAGGCCACATATATTACCCAAATCACCCAAGACTTCTTAGATAAGGAAGACAAGTGAACCAATGAGAATCCCAAAATGTGCTGCCTTTGTGATTGCCTACAGTGCTTTGGAAATTATCTTATTGAGAACAGAGTTTAGGGACTTTAATACAATTTCATTAAGAGTGTGCAAGGAAGGAGGCTATATACTAATGACCTAAAAGACACCATTCATAGCTGATATCCTAAAAACCCTTCTTCTATGGCAGGACATTGAACAATCAGGTCAGTATGGCAGTCTGAAGGAAGATATTAAAGGACTTGGCAGTGGGTTTGGGGCTGCATAGTACCAATATGTCATGCAGAGGCTCAGAACAGTGGGTTTAATCAATCTGTTAGAGAAGCACCTGGGTATAACAACTGGTCTGACCATCCTGGTGGGCACTAACTCAACATCATGGCATGAGTGAACACATCCTGTCCCTGCCCTTTTTCCTGGCCTCCAGCAGGGTTTTCCATTCTGTCCCTGCTTTCTGTCATATAGCAAGAACTAGAAAGTGCCAATGAGTGTCAGATGCTGTGTAACAAAGGTCAGTCCTCTTACCTAACATGGCAAGTTAAGCTTCAGAGAACCCACGAGATGAGTCCTCCCACACGGTGCCCTTGTTTGGTCTCTACACTTTATTCTCCTTATCTGTCTTCCCTGCATCCTCACCAGGTCCTCCTTAGAACACTCAGATCATAACTCCAGGTCTGATTCGTAAAGATCTGACCAAAACAGCTTCCTAAGCCACAATGACTTGTAGTGTTGAATCTCATAGATTTCACTTATTCCCATGTGGCCCCAGGAAGCTCCTTTGGCACCTGCCCTATACTCATCTTACTTATGTCTTAATGTTCCTTTCCCCTCTGATCCAGAGTCTGTGTACTAATTCCAGAGGACATTGTATCTGCAAACCTCAGAGTGCAGTTCTGAAATATCACCAAGTCTGTGTCTACTGTTTCAGCTATTTCTGTTCTGAGCTATTGCTGCCAAGTTCCATGCAAATGTGAAACTGCCAGATCATGGTGTTCCTGCAAAGCAAATGGCCCCCCTATAGCATCACACCAAATGGCTGATCATTCTTCTTCATAATTGCAATAATTTTACTACCAATGGTGATAGCTATTCTGCACAATACTTGGGGGCCTCTGGCAGGAAGAATTTGTAGTCATCTCTTCACTGAAGTCTTTAAAGTAGAAATCATTAGTTCCAATATACTGTAGGAGAAAGTGAGGCAGGAGTCAGTTAACTCACTAAATGTCATACTAACTATCCTGTGTGCTAGGCTACAGCTAGGAATCTGATCCACCTACTGTCAAATGTGTTTCTAAGCCTACTGTTAGTGCTGTCTTCCACAGGCAAGGGTGCGATCAACTTCTTGGCATTGGTGGGAAATGGATGATAGAGATGAAGTTACTTTTGCTAGGAGAGGAAAGTCCCTTAGGCTCTTCTCACTCTTTCCTTTGATTTACATTAGCAAGGCCCTTGCCCTTGCTTTAGCAGCCTGGAACACAGACTGCTGATTTCCTACCCTACTGGGCCTGCTCTATCACCCACTTTTGCACCAAATTACATTACTCCTTTATGTGGTTCCAACTGCCATTCCTCCCATTATCCTTCCTCTTCTCTGAGATTCTAAAATAGAACACATACACAAAAGCATTTATGGGCAATGTAGAATTGACTAAAGCAAGCATTTTAGCAACCATTTATGTAGGAAACAATGTAGTAAGTTCCTTCTACTCTGAGGGTCTTCCCCCTCCTTGAACTCCCTTAATACTCACTTCTCAGCTGGCCTCTGCAACTACTTCTTCACAGTTATTGGCATTCTCTCCCATCTTTTATGTGAGTACAGAGGCCAGCCCAAAGCTAACTTTCGTGCAACAGACACATATCAAACGCATTTTTCAAAAGAGCTAGTCTTTCCAAGAAAATGAATTTCCTGAATCTGCTGCTAAGATGATAAGCACTTTTTTTTTAAAGTGACAAATGTAAAGTTACAGAGAGCTGTCAGCACTGGATAGAAAGGGCAGCCATTTGCACCGTTGTCCCAGACCCAGGAAGTGCACACAAGGATGGAACGTGGTTTCATGAAGCCAAGAAAGAAGGAACGAACATCTTTTGAAGTGCTTCATATATTAAAAAGAATTGAGAAATGCAACTAAAGTTCAAAAATTGTAGCCACTTGGAAATGTTTATGTTGAAAAAATCATCTTTACCATATACATATATATGTATGTGCATGTATGTATGTATATAATATGCATCCATAAATGCCCAACAATAAAATGGTACTACTTACAACCTAGCTGCAGGAAATGTTTTGCTGAAAGTATACCTCAATGTTAGAGAATATTTTTGAGAATGTCATGAATCCATTCCTCATTGTCAAATTGTAATGAATTTTTTATCATAATGTCTACTCTACACCATACAATGACTGTCTTTTTGACTTATACATCTCTTGGATTGCATATAATTTAATTTGAATAACAATATCTGAGTGCAAATGTAAGAGTCCCGCACAAAAGTGAAGATCCCTTTCCCTTATCCTAACCTCATAGGCAATAGTCCCTGGATGAGGATCAGATATGCTCTCTGGCCTCTGTTGAGCAGTGCTTCTCAACCTTCCTAATGTTGTGACCCTTTAATAAAGTTACTCATGTTGTGGTGATCCCAACCATAAAATTATTTTCATTGCTACTTCATAACTGTAATCTTGTTACTGTTATGAACCATAATGTGTCTTCCAGTGGCCTTAGGTGACCCTTGTGAAAGGGTCATTTGACTCTCCAAGTAGTTGTAGCTCATAGATTGAGAACTGCTGTGCTAGACCAATCCTTAGTGAAATAAATTTGTCCCTAACACATGCATCAATTAGCACATAGGAATATATATTTACATATAAGTACCTATATATGTAAAACAGCATACATATTAATAGAGTATATAAAATATATGTATGTATATGTATAGAAAGAAAGAGGGGGAGCAAGGAAAAATAAACAACCTGGTTGAATAAGTGGAAGACACATTTAAATGGATCAATTATTTGCAGAAATATCCCTAAGCAATGAATCAGTCTGTCCAATTATTGCTTTTATTTAATTGTGTAAACAAAAAAGCTTCAAAACTCTCCAATAAGTAGAGTGTCATGCTGTGTGTACTGCATGTATTTGCAGAATCACATCAATTTTGGGTTAAGAAATTATTCTACAGTGTATGATCCAGATTGTATGATATCCTATAGCTAATGAGACCACATTAAATATTTAACTACCTGAATAAAAAGTGGCCACAAAAAATAAAGCAATTATAACTTAACCCACTTCAATTTAGCTCTTCTCTTCTTAAAAGGAGACTAAAGCACACTTAAGTTCACAAAACCAAGAAACATCAATGCCTTGCAATGAGAAATGAAAGGGTATATATACCATCCCTTTATCTTCTATTGGCTTGGAATGGCAGAGCTTCTTAGACTTATGATATAGTAGATGGACTTCAAAAATAATGGATACCAGTTCCTTTCCTCCTGTATCCTCATGCTTCAGATCAAGACATGAAGTCCAAATCCTCTTCCCTTAAAACTGAGTCCGTAACTTTCTTGACCAGTGTGACATAAAACAAGTTGCTTTTCAGAATTTTGAAGCTATTTTTTGGAGAGTCCTTTCTATCATATGTATAGAAAGAAAGAAAGGGAACAAGGAAAAAATAAATGACCTGACTGAATAAGTGGAAAGACACATTTAAATGCATCATTTGTTTACAGAAATGTCCCTAAGCAATTAATCAGTCTGTCCAGTTATTTTGGACAGACAGAAATGTTATCACAGAAAGAAACCAATTATAGTTTCCCTAGTCTGTGATCTACATGAGGTCAACTCCAATGCCAGCACCAACTTCCAGTCATAGGAATGAACCCAACAAGATACTAAGCCCAAGCATTGCTAGTCAGCTAATTAGGCCCTTTTACTTACATGGATAGGGCCCATGAGTAGGCAAGATGCTCTTCATTATGGTGAGCAAGTATACCATGGGGAAATGGTAGAGAGCAACAGACAGAACAGTTCATGGGCTAGAAAGAGAGGTGGATCTGAAGAGGTGAGGGTGGTGAGGAACTGGCTGATGTGAATGGCATGCTAGCCACTTGAGTCCAAGATGATGTCTGGGCCTGGGCTATTGCCAAGGGCCAGTTCTTCATCTGAGTCCCTGAAGCAGCTAAGGGGGCCTATGTGGATGTCTGTAGCTCCTATTGCCACTGAGAGCCAGTGCAGAGGCCTGTGGTCCAGGCCACCAGTTGGGGCCATGTTGATGTCCGAGGCCCATGCTGCTCCTAGGGCCATGCCAGTCTTGGTGGCCTATGTTGCTACCTGGTGCCATGGTAACAGGCTGCTGCCAAGGACCATATATGGGTCTACGATCCTATGACAACCAGAGTCTGTATTAATGTTCATGGGCCATGTTGCCACCAAAGACCACACAGATGCCCCAGGGTCTGGGATACAATCTGTGGCCATGAGAGTGTCTGAGGGCAATTAGTGTCATCTGGGCCAGGGCTGCTTCCGAGGACCATGTCCTGGTCTGGGACTCTGCAGCAACCAGGGTCTGAGTTGATATCTGTGGCTCCTGTTACAAGCAAGGATTCTGCAGATGCCCAGGGTCTGGTCATCCACCTGAGGCCATGCTGACAGGGCAAAACTGATTCGGGTAGCCTGTGCTGCCACCGGGGCCATGGGGATGTCTGGCCTGAGGTGCTGCCAAGGGCCTTGTTTGGATCCATGGTCTACTGCAGCTGGGGTCTGTGATTATGTCAGTGGCACACGGGGTCTCTGGAGCCATGTGGTGTTGAGCCAGCCCTGTCCTTCACTGGCCCTGGATTGCCTGGCCCTGCCTCTTGCTAGATACTGCAGAGGAGAGCTGGCTCCACCTTTCAGGGGAGAATTGGCCCTTGCACTCAGGAAAGATGGCCCCACCCCTGACCACAGACTGTGTATCTCACCTGGGCAGCACACTAGAGCTGACTCTGTCATCTGAACACAGGTGAGCCAGCCCTGAGGGTGTGAGAGCAACAGAGATGACACTACCCTCCCTTGTCTGCCATGCAGTGGCATGGGTGAGGGAAAGATACCCTCCCACCTCTACCCTTTGCTACCTGCGGCAGGCAGAAAAGCCACTTCAGTACATAGGGGAGCAGGCCCTGCATCCTGCCTGGACAGCACACTAGAGCTGACCCTGTTGCTGGGTATACAAGTAAGCCAGCCCTGAGTACATGAGAGCTTGAGACCTGACCCTGCTGCACCCCCACCACCACCCTCCATATGCTCCCTACAGCAGTCGGGAGACAGGGCCATGCACCTTGCTTGGGCAAAATGGTAGAGCTGTCCCAGTATTGTGAGTGTGGGTAACCCGGATCTGAGGACCTGAGAGCAGAACTGGTCCCAATCTTTGCTGCGGGCTTCACTGGGTGACCTAACCAAGGCAGTGCTGGAGAGTTTGTCCCAATAGTGACAATGAGGGAAAACTGGCAGGCTGACCAACCTAGCTACCACCCAAGCCCAGAATCAGGGCAAAGAGTTGCCCAATCCCAATATCCACCTCATCTATGATCTGTTGAAACAGGTGAAGGGGACAAAACGATAGATCCGAAACAGCATTATCTCCACAACACAGGACAATAAGGAGATATCCAAGAGGAGCCCCAATGAGAGTCCGTTATCGGTGGTGGTGCAGCAGAAGCCAGAGGCCTTGAGCCAGACCAATGACTCATGGCAATGAATACTCGCAAGTATAGATGAATGAACTAAAGGGTAAATTGTGTGACTCAACGGGCCACCCTACAGCTTCCAAATCAAGATCTCTCTCTCTCTCTCTCTCTCTCTCTCTCTCTCTCTCTCTCTCTCTCTCTCTCTCTTGCTTTCTCTCTCATTTTTTGTTTCTTTGTTTGTTTGGTTTGGTTTTAGTTTTTCTTTTAAATTTGGTTTTGTTTTGCAGGAGAGGTTAGCAAGGGCAGAGGGTAGATTCAAAGGGAGTGGAGAGATAAGTGGAACTGAAATCCATAATGCGAAATTCACAAATAATCAATAAAGTTAAAAAAAATGCACGTCAACAGAATCTAACCAACATATCTGTGTTTTGTATCAGTCACACTGCCACCCAGTTTACCCTTACTGAAGCACCACCCATTTTGAACATTCCACAGACACTTTGAGAAAATCCAGGGTGTCGTGCATGCTGAACAAGTGACTTTCTAGATGGTCAACTCAATTCAGGACTGAGTTGTGAAGAAGCTGAGTATTCCAATTGCCTGATAATTTAAAAATACTGCCCTCACTTTGTTAAGCAGTGAGGCTGCTATTTTATATGTGAGTGACTATAGGAGATAAGTGATTCCCTAACAATAGAAATTCTTCAGTTGATTTAAAATACAAAATTATTCTTGAGTTAATTATGCTCACATTATGTAATCCATTGCTATGTTGTCTATTGTCTATTCAGACAGAATTCAAATTTGAAGACTTAAATCTTTAGAGTCTTCTGTAATTTTTTAATATTTTTAATAATTTTTATTATTTAAGACAATTTTTAAATTTAAATATATTTTTATCATAATCTTCCCCTCCCACAAGTTTGTCCAGATCATATCCTCCTCCCTTTCCACCCAACTTCAGTTCTTTCTCAAAAAAAATCCAAAAACAGAATACAACAACAAAACATCTTAAAACTAGGAAACAAAATAAAGCATCACCCCTCAAAAAGGAAAAAACAATATGAAATACACCAAACAGTAACCAAATAAAAACATGTACTTGTGCGTGAAAGTGAGCGCGCGCGCGTGCGCACACACACACACACACACACACACACACACACACACACACACAAGCTGTGGGGTCCATTATTTGTTGTTAACTACTCCTGAACAGGAGATCTACCCTGGAGTAGTTGATATTCCCAGAGTCATTCTATTGGAGAAAACTGATTTTCCCTCTCCTGGCAGGTATAAGTGACAGTTCTGTTGTTAACCTTTCCCTTAGTGGCTAGGATTACATTCATTCAATTTTTTTAATGTAAAAAATATTAATAAGACATAACAAAAATTATCACATTTGAAATCAGACAAAACAGACCAACAGAAGGAAAAGAGCCCAAGAGAAGGCATAAGAATCAGAGACCCACTCATTCGCATGCTCAGGAATCCCATAAAAACATTAACCTGGATGCCATAATATAAGCCAGGAGACCTGGTACAGACCCGTGCAGGTCCTGTGAATGCTGCTTCAGTCTCTGTGAGTTCATATGAGCATTGCTCATGCTGATTTATAAAAAAAAAAAAAAAAAAAAAAAAAAAACTGTTTTCTGTTTCCTCTGGCTCTTACATTCTTTCCCCATCCTTTTCCCTGAGCTCTGAAGGGAGAGATTTGATGGACACATCCCATTTAGGGCTGAATGTTCCAAGGCCTCTTACTCTCTGTGTAAGGTCTCTTACTCTTTGTGGGTCTCTGTATTTGTTCCCATCTGCTGCAGGAAGAAGCTTCTCTGATGACGGTTCAATAAGACAACGATCTATGAGTATAGCAAAATACCATTAAGAGTCATTTTTTTTTTTTTTTTTTGGTTTTTCGAGACAGGGTTCCTCTGTGTAGCTTTGCGCCTTTCCTGGAACTCACTTGGTAGCCCAGGCTGGCCTCGAACTCACAGAGATCCGCCTGGCTCTGCCTCCCGAGTGCTGGGATTAAAGGCGTGCGCCACCACCGCCCGGCAAGAGTCATTTTATCACTGTTTCCTTTCTCTCTCTCTTTCTTTCTTTCTTCCTTCCTTCCTTTCTTTCTTTCTTTCTTTCTTCCTTTCTATCTTCTTTTTCTTTTTCTTTTTTTTTAAGACCAGTATTATTTGGCTTTGCCCTAGGCCCCTCAGCTATCTAGTCTCGGGTTCTTTGTTTATCCAAGTAGTATCAGGTTCCATCTCGTAGAGTGAGCCTTAAATCAGATCAGATATTGGCAGGTTACTTCCACAAGCTTTGTGCCACCACAGCCCTAGTATATCTTGCAGGTAGTGTACTATTGTAGGCAAATGGTTGTGGCTGGCTTGGTTGTTAAGTTTCTCTTTTGATAGCATGCAGAGTACCTTCCTACCTATAACAAAGATGCTGGAACATGCGAGTGAAGGCTTTATGTAGACACCAGCATGACATGAACATGTTCAATGAGTTGTATAAGTATTATCTTCAGCAATAGGACCTTGTAGAGAGCAACCTATAGTCTTGGCAACAACCTGGATTGCTTGGGGATTCACATTTGTCCCCTTTGGCTAACAACTCAATTAGATGTAACCCAATGTTTTATTTGTATGTAAATAAGTAAAATTTTAATTATTACTAATGAAGTCATCTTTTTCACAGTTTATATAATACTTGCATATATTTCCAAGTTTAATGTGGCAGCCCACGGAAAAAGGAAGATTTTCCTTTTTGCCTCCTTGCCCTGACTCTTGCTGGCAAGTTCACCTGCTCTATTACTGAGGTACTCCTTCACCTATACTAGAACTAATTGCCTTAGGATTCCAATATAAACTGAAGATCAGCAGCTCTCAAGGAATCTTCTAGGACTGTAGTGACCAATTGGAACTGCTGAGAAATCCAGCCTTGTGGACTGAACAACTACCAGATTCTCTGATTTTTCATTGGGAGATAGCCACAAAGACTACATCCTGCCAATAAGTCTAATAAAGTCCTTTTTAATTTGTGTATATGTATAATATATATATATATATATATATATATATATATATATTTCCTCAGTTCCATCCTTTAAAGAACTCTGATTAATATATCAGGGGTATACAAAAGAGTCTTTGCTTTTATTTGGTACATGACTATAATTTGGCAACTCCAACAAATTTATATGTGGAATATACAGTATAATAAAAAACTGATGGAATTTCATGAATAATAACAACCACTTTTCAAATATGACCTTTTTGGTGCTCAGTTAAACACAACTAAGGAAGTGCACTTATTCCAGGACTTCCTGGGTCTTTTAATATGTAATTAATATCAAAAGATAGATGGGTATGTGGTTTCCTAAGCCTGAGTTTTTGCTTTTAAAGCTATCACTACCAATAACTTCTTAAAGGGACAGAACCATCTTGAGAGACTTAGAAACACGCTCTCATGCTCATGGAATACTGGGACTTAATAAAATTTCTGAGGCATTTCTGTGAACAAAAAGGAAGGCTAAAGTGTCACCCTGAGTCCAGCAAGCAGTGTGCTGCTTAGTGTGGTCCTGCTAAGAGTTGTTCCCGTGTTAATTTAAAATGGCTATAAATCCTATCTGTTCAAGGGGAAGGTTTGAGGGGCCTGCTGTTTCTTATGGGTGGTGGGTTGGCACATAAAGCAGCCTGAAATAGCAGCCCCTGTGCTAGAAATTCACCCACTGTCAACCTGGAAAAACCTCACTAACCAAAAAGTTGCCAAAAACAAAGTCATAATTTTCTTTCTTTTTAAATATGCATGAAATGTTTAAAATAGAAACTAATAAAAATGGCATTTTTGACCCTGATGTGAAATGAGTCTTGATAAAATAAGAATTAAACTAATTGGCTAAAATGGAAAATTTTGGTGACATTAGCTTGTGTTGCCTGTGGTACTTCTTAACTCATTGTGGGGGAGGGGAATTGCTCATATATTAGGCTACCAATAGATTTCCCCCTTTGTTTGTATCTCTTCATTTTCTCATTCATGGTACAGAAAAATAGAAAGAACCTAAGTCCACACTGTCACTCAGTTATCCACTAACGATGTAGCTTCAGGAAATCCATTTAGCTTCACTGAACTTGTTCGTTCCCTGTGAACCTGAAGTGGTAAGATTAGATGACATGATATAAGTTGCTTTTCTGCCCTTCCATAGACATAGAAGGTGATTAAAAATGATTTATTTGCTCGCTGCTTTCTGCTTTTCCTTTCTGTTGTCTAATGAACCGTCCGTCCCAGGCCTGCAGAGAACAGCAAATTGTGAGTACCACAAAAGATCAACACTATGTTTATGAGCCATAATCTGAGATGCTAAACAGAGGTCACCTTGGCAACGGAGGTGGAGTTTTCTATATTTACAAGAATGGACCACAGCTTTGAAGAGAAGATTCGAAAATGTGTGATCTCAAGCATGAGAGACTGAGTTTTAGAAGTGTAAGTTGTGAGGAGCGTGGTCTCTGCCAAGCTCCTTTCTCAGGCATGAGACTATATTTGTGACTTACAAAGCATCTTAAAGGCTCACTACACTCTTTGAAAACCTCCACTGTCTTTTCCTGTCACTCAAGTCTTCTGCCAGTTTCCCCAGTTGGAAGGCAGCAGCACATTTACAGTCAAGACACTCTCCTGGGCTTGTTTTAGCAACTCTAGAGCACATGTTTTGAATTTACAGTTTTTTATATCCCTGACTCTACAAAAGCTCAATCAAGGAAATGTAAAGTACCCAAATAACTGTCAACAATGCTTCCAGAACTATGATTGCTGCATAGTTAATTGATTTTCAGTGACCGTGGTGAGAAAAATTTGCCCAGAATCTGTCCCAGAAGAGATAGGAAATCTAAGCAAATTAGATTCTCTCCTTCTGCATAGAAGGAGACATGTTCCTAAGAAATGCCTCAGCACAAAAGCACCATGCAAAGGTGACCCCAGGGGACCTTGGTTACATTTTAAAGAGCAGATAATTCTTATGTTTGTGGTTTTACATTTGTCTAAAGTGTAGAGAACGAAAATATTCAAAATTCTTTCTTCCTTTGGAATTATTATAACAGTGCTACAAAAACCTTTAATGCTGAAGATTCCAAATCAATCTTATCTTGAGAAATGGTAGAAAACCCACAGCAAAATTATTAATTTATAAAACACAGAAATGCACTAAACACCACCACAGAATTAAAACACACTCCTCAATTGAAAATATTAACATTTGTGAAATTATCAATATAACTACCATATTAAAAACAAAATGAACATTTACCATCACAGAAAGGTATTGATTGGCATGTACAAATCAAAATTAGTCCTTATTAAGAAAAACTACTATAAAGTAGGCATAAATTAGCATTTAATATACAAATAATGATAACCCAAAGTCAACACTAAGTTTATTAAGGAAACATAAAAAAATTCTTTCTCATTAATGACAGGAATATAAACAGAATACTTTTTATTACAATTTTTACATAGTACTGCTCTAGGAATACCAACTAACAGGTAAACAAAATGTAGGAAAAACATTGTGAGGAAACAAGAAATAAAATGTCCATGTGTAGATGTTAATATGGATAAATTAAAATAATTTAGTACCTACCATAATCATTTTACAAGTTCAAAAAGTATCTAGATGCAAAAGTAACAATCAGAAAACCAATATCCTCCTCCATACACTTGTATCAGAAGAAGACAGAATGCAATCATTGACAACATATAAAATAGCTAATATGAAAATGTTATACAGATAAACTTAACAAAAATATGCACAGTCTCTTAGTGAAACTTTGTTAAACAAAGAAAACAGAAAAGAAGAAAGAATTTCTTATCACTATAAAGATACTAAGCACTCCTGGCTTAGCTGTAACTGAAACGGATGCAAATTAAAAAACAAAAACAAAGCAAAAAAGAGTGGTAGAATATTCAGAACCACATAAATTTACTCTATATTTCATATAGAAAAATAAGCAAGCAAAAATAACCTTGAATACTATGAGGGTAACAAAAGCATCTAGAGCTAGGACAAACAAACATAAAAGCGTACTATAGAGCCTATCCATGGAAATTTAAATAGTGTGACTTGTGATAACAGAAAACAGGAGAAGTCCAGAAATTTGCATATACAAATAGCAATTAAACATGAAGATATTTCAATTTAGAGGCAAGAAAACAAAGAATTATTCAGAAAACATGATGGAATTATGTAGTAGACTTCTGAAAAACTACACATATAAAATTATGTACAAAATAATATATAAATTATACATATAATTTCAGTAGATTTATATTAAACTATACACTTAACCTTAAAACAAATTGAAAATTGATTAAAAAAGGTATTTATTGTAACAAATAACTAAAACTCTTTTCATGTAATCTTGAGGTGACCAAAATTACTATTTCTAAAACCAAAAGTAAATAAAAATCTCATAATATCCAACAACAGTAGGCCAGAAACATTCATGACAAACTGTGGTACAGTTTCAAACAGGAGGTCAATCACACAGTGCTGATAGCGAACACTGGCTGCGTCAAAGAAGGGGGACTAACCCCAGGCACCTCAAGCTGAATGACAGATATAGGGCAGACAAAAGAGGAAGACTAGATGATCCCATTTGTAGAAAAGTTCAAAGTTCAAAGCTAGGCATATATTAGTGGTAAATGAATAAAGCAAAGCAAAGGGAGTTACTGTAAGAGGACTTTGGTGGGGAAAGAGGAATTGTGACTGGCAAGGAGGGCAGTAGGACTTCTAAGGGCTTTCTGGTTCATTCTGAATGACGGCTTTGTCTATGCACAGTTTACTCATAAGTGTGACATTTCACAAGAAAATAGTTCAAAAACTAAAAATAGCCTCATTAAATTTGTGGTCAATATATAGAAAATCAATTTTCTCAAATACAGAGAGTCTCTACAAATCAATTTTACAAACAAAAGCAATGCTCTCTTGGGACACAGAGGCAAGAGTATTGTGAGTTTGAGGCCAACCTGAACTGTACAATGAGTTCTTGTCTCAAAAAAAAAAATTTAAGGCAATCCAAGAGAAAAGCTGAGCAAAGCTTATAATAGAAATTTCATTATAAAGTCTCACATATTTTAAAATGGCAACTTGATCTACAGAATGGAAATTGAAGTTTAGCACTGACCTTGGAAGATAAGAAGAGATCTAAGAAATTGAAGATATATTTATTTGTACTTGGCAGAAAGTCAGTTTCTTTCATTCTCAGGAAAAATAAGAAATTAAGACATGCTTGCACACTGAGAGCCACTGAGCCACCACCCAATCCAAGGATTTGGAAATTTTAACCAAATCTACTAAAATAATAAACCATTTTCAAAGAAAAAGTCAAATGTTTACCTTTAGTTAAAAGCTTTCCTAATTTGCATAAAGTCCCAATGACGATCACAAAAGGCAGGAAGAAGGGGTGGATGGTCATCCTAGTTCATATTGTAACTAGAGTGGTTCGTGATTTCTACATTCCAACACTGGAGTGCTATGGAAGTGATCAGTAAAAAATAAGTTTTACGGGTCCAAAGTTCTTGTGGGATTTACAAATAAATATCTACCCATCATTTATGGCTACTGAGCTTAAACACAAATTTATTATTTCAAATTATTTTCCTAGTTTACACTTTTCTATTTTCTATCTACACTATTTTTAAGCAATT
This sequence comes from Peromyscus californicus insignis, assembly GCF_007827085.1. NCBI lineage: Eukaryota > Metazoa > Chordata > Mammalia > Rodentia > Cricetidae > Peromyscus > Peromyscus californicus. The sequence continues at coordinate 113,986,407 of NW_026294595.1, forward strand.
TTAGAGTAAATATGAGCCCTTGAAGATACAAACTCTAACTTTGCCAAATTTGCATTAGAAATTTTATTTTGTTTCCTGCCAGTTCATTTACTCTCAGTGTGTCCCTGAACACATACTGGAAAATTTAAATTTGCTTTTCCAGTAACTAAATTTTGAAGAAAATCCACGGTCAACTGATATATGCAATAGAAACATGTTTCAGTGTCCTGGACCCATCTCTTCTCACTATTGGACCTAGTTGACTCAGCAAATGATTACACATTTCCTGTCTATTTACAGAAAAAGAGCTGGCATTGTGTGGATCTCTGTGCATTAGGGAAACATGAGGAGCAGCCTTAAGGCAATGTATAATATGTAATTAGTAGAACTCAATAATTTCAGTGACTGAGTGGTGTGATGTAGATGAGAAAACTAGAGGTGGACAAAGTTTCTTCTTCATCTGTAGGCTTCCAGTTGCTACCTCTCAATCCTCCAGCAATCAGGGAGGATAAGTGCATGATGACATTTAGAGAGACAGCACTTCTGATTCCTCATTAAATGTTAAAGGACCAAGGTTTGTTGTTGCTGGTACAAACTAAAGCATAGAGAGATGTGATGGCAACTCTCTGGAATCCATGTTGCACTCTGATCCACAGTTCATGGCTCACACATTATAGTCATGCAATTTGTTATAAATGACTACATTCTCCTTAACTGACAAAAGGATGAGGGGGAGAGAGAGAGAGAGAGAGAGAGAGAGAGAGAGAGAGAGAGAGAGAGAGCAAATCTTATTGACTTAAGAATCCTCCAAGGTATCAGCATTTTAAATCATTCTTTTTCCCTGCTTTCTTCAGAATCTTCCAAGCACCACTATGTGGAACTATGGCTTGAAAGTAACAGAGAGCAGATGATGGAGTGTATACACATCTCTGTCTTTGAATTCTTTTTCTAGTTTCCCGTAATCTGATGGTAGAGATAAAAATGAATCAAATCCTAAATTTGTCCCTGATATGATGATGGTATGAAGGGTTGTATGATTGGATGGTCAGGTAAGGCACTACACAGAGTGCATATGCTAATTTATAAGACAGATAGGCAAACATTAAGAGGAGTCTTGGGGCAAGACTCCTCCAAGAGAAGAGAATACTCTTCAAAGAGAAGCTGATTGTCCAGTTGGGCACATAGACAGGGAGCAGCTAAAGAAGTAGCAGCAAATAGGATCATAGAGAGAAAGCCCAGAAGAGGCTCTCTGACCAGATAAATATAACCCCTTGTAGAAGATTATGGAAGACTTTGGGGCTCAGTTTCCTTTTTCTCCTAAGCAAGACATGACAGTGGATCATTTCATAGAGTTCTATGACCTTCTCTGCTAGGTGTCTAATGTTGCTGGAGAGCTTCTCTCCAGGTCCCACCAAGCCCTGCAGTCCCACAACCCACATATAAAATAATCACTCAGACGCTTATATTACTTATAAACTGTATGGCTGTGGCAGACTTCTTGCTAACTGTTCTTATATCTTAAATTAACCCATTTCTATAAATCTATACCTTGCCACATGGCTCGTGGCTTACCATCTTTACATGCTGCTTGTCCTGGCGGTGGCTGGCAGTGTCTCTCCCTCCTTCTTCCTGTTCCCTCAATTCTCCTCTCTGTTAGTCCTGCCTATACTTCCTGCCTGGCCACTGGCCAGTGTTTATTTATACAGAGCGATATCCACAGCAGTCTAACCCACTAACCTGGAGTTAGATTACTAAAACTCAAATTAATATCAACATTGGAAAGCAGTGGAAGAGTGGGGTGGTGAATATCTCTGCAGCTATAATGCCAACCTGAGGGAGCTTAAGTATTTGATGAGAATCTGCAGATGAAGAAATGTGCCTTCACATTCAATCTTGGACTCAAGTTTGTTATGTGACTCTAGGCTTCACACGTATTTTGCCACTACAAGGGAAGAACTAGAAAATCTATAAATTCAAATTTATTCTCCTATAATTTTTTGATTTTCAGTCTACATCACAGCATTACCCTTTGATTGAAACACTTGGGTTCTACAAATTATATTTTGGCAGTTCAACTTTGAAAATGCACATTCAGCTTTTCATCGTCGAATCCATTCAATGTTAAGTATTTTCATTTCTGTAAGCTCAAAATTTAATCACGATTTTGCAAAATAACTAAATCCGTGATTATAGATATATTCAGTTATTCATGAACCCATATTACCAGAATGTGTTTGCATGTAGGTATAAAGGCAAATGATCAGCATTTTTCTCAGCACTCTGAAAAGTGATTGTTTGAACAGAGAAGGAATGATGCTCACAGCATTACTAGAAAAAGATGACTGTATATAGAATTAGCTATTCAAAGTAGACACCCAGATGCTACCCACTCAGCACCTGCAGTGAAGAGAGAAACATTCTAGAACTATCCAAATCACATTCCAAATTCTTGAACAAAAATCAAGCAGACCTGTATTTTGTTACACCAGAAAATGTCTTCTTAAATACCGTAATTGTGAGCACAATTTCTAAACAAATTAAAGCAGACAGCTCTTTGTGTACAGGGATACCACACAAAAACAGACAAGTTAACGATTATATCCCTTCTATTAATACTCTGGCCACCACTTGCAGCAAGTCAGGAAATCAGCTGACTTGTGGAAACCTGGCCAGGTGACCACTCGAGAAGTGATTAGGGATGGCTGATAACTGTCTCTCAGGAATTCTGCTGAATTAGTCTTTCCATTAGGAGATAAAGAAGCTAATGTATCTTAAACCTGTCTGGTCTTTCTCCCTCCTCACCTTACTCTCACTCAGCCTGGACAAGATTCCTTTAAGGGAAAGGAGAGAAGTCACTATTTATTGCAGCAGGTGCTGAGTCCACAGAGAAGGCCTTTTTCTTTGTCTATTCTGAGCTTTTGTTTTAGAGAGACCTGGGCTTTTAGAATTATCCTCTAGTTTCCTCTTTTCTGTAGGAAAGGCTATCTACTTATTCCGCATCTCAAACATACTTTTCTAAAACTTATACTCTTGACATAGTCATTGTCATCTCTTAAATTCCTACTCAGACTCCTCCACTCTGTAAACTAACCTAAAATGTGCATTATAATTGCATTCAAAGCAAAAGAAAAACCTATAAACACTAAAATTGTTTTCCCTTGAATATTATTCTATAACATAGGTACTATCACACAGTGTTATACAAATACTATGATACATCTTCCAAATAGTATTTTAATTAAAGAAATGGTACTGTTTTCCATACCAACTGAGGAGATAAATGAAATGAAAAACAAATTGTCAAAGACTACTGCCAAAATGTAAAAATGTTTTCACACAAATGTGAATTCCTTATTTTGGAGTCCATCTGAAGAATACCACTATATGTATTAAAATGTGAAAATTCAAGTTGGAGAGATGGCTCAGTGGTTGAAAGTAGGTTGCTCTTCCAGGAGGCATGAGTTTGATTTCCAGCACCCACATGGCATATCGAAACCATTAATAACTCTAGTCTCAGGGGATCTTAAACCTCTTCTAAACTCTACAATCACCAGACATGCACAAAGTACACAGAGATACATGCAGGCAAAACACCCACATTTATGAAATAAAAAACATAAATTTAAAAAATAAAAAATAGGAAAATTTTAAATTATTTACCCATAGGATATCTTTCCCCCTGATACCTACAATTATATTAGTTATTTTTCAATGTTTTATCTACAAATACTTTTCACATGTGGTAATGTATATGGCAAAAGTAATAATAAAGTATTATTTCAAAAATAAACTCAATGGGGAAATTCATAGATGTATGATTAGATTTTTCTCTGTAATTTCCATAAAAACTATTGAGCAAACTTAATGTGGTAATATATTGTGTACCCCAGTGAAGTCAATAGATCACCACAACTTAAGACATTGGAAAGACTAGCACATCTTTCAAAATGATTGTTTCTTTTCATATTTCCTCACTGCATTGACTACTAAGACATTCACTAAACAATCCAACATTGAATCCCTTTAGAATAGAAAAATTGCTGGGGTACGAGGAGGTCAACCTGCTGATAAGAAAAATGCCACAAGACAAACCTGTAATAAGGCTGGAGAGATGGAAACCAAGGAGCAGACACCATTGTGACCACTACCAAAAACACAACACCCAAAGTTAGAGACAGACACACTGCACTGCACTGGAACTTCACACAGCCATGCCTTTCCTCCTAAAAGTTGATTGGGATTTGGCACCCAATCCTGATTTAGTCATTGTGATTTCTTCTTTGTATACTGTTGTAGATGGACATCCACAGACTACAACATTAAAAACAAAAACTACTAACGAATAATTTACAACTGAAAATAGAGTGGCAAAGAGAACCATTAAATTGCTGCTTGAAGTCTTTGTAAACCATTTCCTACAATTGTTCTACATTCAAATTGGTGACTTGTGACAAATAAGTAGTACTTCTGTACAAGCTCTGTTTTTTCCGAAATGCTGCTTAATGTTTGGAGATTGTGATTAGCCAGAATAGATTCTCTGACTCAAGACAAAATTATCTTCTGTTAGCCTTGACATCAGATCTGGTGGAGGAAGGAGACTGTGTTCTGGAGTTGTCAGAGGGAGAAAACAAATTACTTAAATCTTCGACTAGTTACCAGCTTGAATGTGTTCTAATAATCATGCTCTTTTGTGAAAATCAATTAAGCACAAGACATTTCTAATTCTTTGTCTATGGTCTTCGTGGCAACCAAGCAAGTAGGTACTATTATTACTCTGCCTTTGACAGAAACCAAAGCTAAAACTAGTTACATGGACTCCCAATATAATAGCTAATAAAGACTGGAGTTAGTGTGTTAAGTGTTATTGGTTCTAAAACCCATGCTCAATCTACTATTACAGTTTTCTATCTGTAGCTTATGATACATTTTAATGAAATGCAAAATGTATGTGGATCCATAGTAAGTGAAGCAGATAAAAGAAGGGAGACTCTGGTTGAACTACATGGAAAAAGTCTGCAATCTTACAACTTAGATCCTTTCTGTACTCCCTAACCTCCACGCAGCAGCCCCATGGGCTTCTGTGGGAAGCTAGGGCTCTGTGGAAACTCTGTGTTGAAGCCAGAGTCATCTCCCCACATATATAGACATATCCTTATATGTGTTTTGGGTCACAGACTCAGATGCTCACTTGATCTCACTGTTCCTCTTAAAGAAACGAGGGTTTCTTTTCCTCCTCAGTCATGAACTTCAACATCGTGAGTCTCTGTAATTTATGTGATCATTTCCTCCATTGGATTTTAAATTCTGTACCCAAGTTCCAAATTCAAAGTGCTAAAGAATAAGATTAGTCAAAAGTGATGGAAACTGATTGTAGCTGGAGTTTTCCTGCCTGGACCACAGTCAGGACAAATCTCTCTCACCTGCCAGTCCCACAGCCACTCCGACCCAACCAAGTAAACACAGAGACTTATATTGCTTACAAACTGTATGGCCGTGGCAGGCTTCTTCCTAACTGTTCTTATATCTTAAATTAATCCATTTCTATTAATCTATACCTTGCCACGTAGTTCTTGGCTTACCGGCATCTTCACATGCTGTTTGTCATGGTGGCGGCTGGCAGTGTCTCTGACTCAGCCTTACACTTCCCAGCTTTATTCTCCTTCTTGTCCCACCTATACTTCCTGCCTGGCCATTGGCCAATCAGTGATTTATTTATTGACCAATCAGCAACACACTTGACATACAGACCATCCCACAGCAACTGATGATAGTCAAAAAAAAAGAAAGAAAGAAAGAAAAAGAGAAAGAAAGAAAGAAAGAAAGAAAGAAAGAAAGAAAGAAAGAAAGAAAGAAAGAAAGAAAGAAAGAAAGAAAGAAAGAAAGAAAGAAAGAAAGAAAGAAAGAAAGAAAGAAAGAAAAAAGTCTTATTAAGAAGCAAACATGGCCAGGCAGTGGTGGTGGCGGCAGTGGCCCACGCCTTTAATCCCAGCACTCGGGAGGCAGAGGCAGGTGGATCTCTGTGAGTTCCTGGCCTACAGAGTGAGTTCCGCAAAACTACACAAAGAAACCCTGTCTCAAAAATAAATAAATAAATAAATAAATAAATAAATAAATAAATAAATAAATAAATAATAAAAAATAAAGAAGCAAACATGATATTACATCTAGACAGTCCACATCAGTTGCATTTTGTGTACTTTATACCAATCCACTGAGTATGTACACATTTAACTGGTATTTGTTTCATATTGTGTCTATGTTTACAAATATAAAAAGCAACGTATAAACTACCTATGTTTCTCTATGAATCAAATATGAAAATTTAAAAAAACAATTTGTGGGTTCAGGAATTCTCTTGGCAATGCTGGTCAGAGCAGAATGATGTTATTTTAAATTCTTCTCTCATTAGGAGAGGCGCTTGCTTCTTCAGAGTTCCTGTGCATTTGTGTCAGAGCTGTACTCGCATTTTTTACCGTGGTGTTTATAAATCGTGATGCAGTTCCACTACCGTTTCTGACACACTCATTAATTTGTTCCCAGCGGCAGTTCATTACCGACATCACAAGCAAAGCATGCTCTCTCCCTGGGCCCAGAGGGCCGACCGGAAATTAAGCAGACAGGGCAGCCTCGCACCCCAGAGCAAGCAGCCAGTCTCATCTCCTGCAGCAGGCTGGAGACAAACAAGCACAGGAGAGTGGTTGGAATGAAAGGATCCTGCCTCCTGTTATCTGGCACCTTCTGAGGCTCCTGCTGCAATGAGCAGTGGTTCTTTGATAAGGTTGGGATCTTGCTGTTACTGTGATGTTCCTTCACCGGTCGGCTGTCTTACTTGGATAGGGTTGAGAAATAGCTCGAGATGCTCAGTACAGAGAAGGTTTAACTCTGTCCCTTGTCTTCTAATGTGGTTCTGCTTTCTGGGTGCACAGATGCTTCCTGGTTCTGCAGGGAGATCAGAACTCTGAATTGCATCCTTCACTGAAATCTCATCAGGGAGGGTGCTAAGGAAGCCAGCTAACTCCACAAGAATAATTACAGCCCTGCCAAGCTTAGCTTTTGAGAAAATGCTATTTTTATTATTTTTTTAACTATAAGAGAATGAGAAAGCAAGGGTTCAAGAGGGGCAATGTGCTGTATGTGGCCACAGGTACTGTAGCATATAGCATATGTATGGATGTCAAAGAATAATATTGCGAAATTGGCCTTCTCAACTTCCATCTTTTTATGAGTGCTAGGAATTGAACCCAGGTCTTCAGGCTTACATAACACTTACCATGACCCACTGAACCATCAAACTGACCCTTAGAAAGCCTTAGTTTTAAAGAAACTCTGTGCTCTGGATTGGGGAAATGAAATTGGTTTTTGTTACCATTTTTAGTGGTTGTCAGTAGTCTCATCAAACCCTGGCCCACAACAAATCAACACCATCCTAACCATGATCCAGTCCTATGAACTATGAGCATCTCAGGATGCCCTCCTAAGCTTCAGTGTCCATCATCATTTCATTTGGCTGCTCCCTTCTGTTTCATGTGGTGGGCTAGTGAACTGTGAATGAGATAGAGCACGGAAAATGGATACAGTATTCTGGGGGACAGAACTTAGAGTGTTGGGTTCAAATCATTGCCCTTTCCCATCATAGAAACCACATCAATGCTTCACCATGATTCATATCACAAACAAAATCTGACTAAGAAAATTTAGAATCAAAAGGGGGGTTGCTTCGAAGCAGTAAGTAACTGTTAAAATAAATAAAGGCAGGTTCATAGAAAGGAAGCCAAGATAAATTACCCTTCAGATGATCCTCATTTAGAGTGAGAGCATGAAGGCTACAAGCAGCGATGATGAAATCCTGACAGGAGAGAGAGTAACCCCAATAGCCAAAGGATGAGTAAGGGTGTTGCTCTTAAAGTTTTCAGTGGTAGGAGTAGAGGTTTACATTCTGTATCATGTGACCACATCTGTGTGCTAGAAATTAGTAAAGCATTGGTCAAAGCCTAGAACAAACTCAAGGCCATTCTGAGCCAGAGCACTCAAGAAGGGGTAGGCCTTGCTTGCAGGAGTGAGGAAGACAACTCAGCTTTCTTATCCACCCAGTCGAGAAGAAGAGACTGCAAGGTAGTGTCTGGCATTGCTCAGAAAGAGAATAGATAACTGATCTGTAAGGGGAGAGTGGCTGATTGAACAACATCAACTTGAAACAAGACACTACCTAGCAGCCATTCTTCCTAGCTCATCCTGAAGCCTGGTGTGAAAATTTCAGACACTTCCTGCTTCAGGGGTCGGAGAAGACAGACAAGTAGACTGGAGAGATCCATAACAGTTCTTTAGAGGTTCTGCCAGACGGAAGGGTCACCCAAGACTCTTCTCTCATCTGCACTTTGACCATGAGCAATTTTGACCATCTCCATCTTCAGAACATGACAAATTTGACCACTGCTTGCTGCCTGCACAGCTGCCATTCTCGTACCTGATCCTGAAGCTCTGATTACTCACTGGATTCCTGCTTTCACTCTTGCTTCCCCTATACCTGTGCCATACCTCATAGATCCTCCTTTAAATGTGTGAGGTCCTGTTCCAGAGCTTTTCTTTCTTTGATAAAACACTGCAACTAAAAGTAACAGGTCAAAATCCATCATTGAATGAAGTCAGGGCAGGAAATCATGGACCTGGAGGCAGGAGCAATGGAAGAATGTTGTTTCTGGCTTGTTTGTGCTTAGCTAGCATTCTGACATAATACAGGACCACCTTCCTAGGGATCTCACTGCCCACAGTGGGCTGGGGGTTCCTGTATCAATCAAGACAATCTCTCAAAGACATGTTCACAGAACAACCTGATGAAGGTGATTACTCAGTTGAGACTCTTTTTCAGGTGACGCTACACTGTGTCAAATTGCTAGATAATACTAATGAAGACAGAGTCTATTTTTGTCCTGTTCAATATCCTTGCATGGCTTTAAGGAGAGGAAAATACAAAATCTCATGGTGATCTTAGGATTCCCAATGATCTATTAACTCAATGATGTGTAGCGTCCAGTTATTGCTTCTCTTCTGATTCGACCAAGCACTGTACACCTCATGCTGTATTAGAATATGTGCACAGAGAAATTCCTGGCTTGATGTGAAGCATTCATTCTGTCAAAGTCTGAAGCTCTCATTCCTGAAAATCTCCCTGAGTTTATGCCATCCTTTCCATAGGGTCTAGCTGAAATATCATTTGTCTATATTGTCCTTCTGTGATGATCCTGTTTTACCATCTTATTTATAGTGTATGTGTGCATGCATGCACACCCAAGTGTAAATATTCCCCATTGTCTATATGCTTTATTTTTCTTTATGGACACATCTTCTTCTGCATATCCTTTCGCTTATTTCTGTTGTCCATTTTACATATCTCATCTTGGTTAGAATATAAGTTTCCTATGAAGTCTTTGGCTCCTTTGACTCACCATTTTCTTCCTAAGATAGCACAGGAGTCCTTTCAGGTGTTCAATAATTCCTAGTAGAAATAACAGCATGAATGAGTTGATTCAGATACTGTAATGACTGTTTTGCAGTTACCAAAGCACACTATGAGGAAGCCTCAGAAATAACTGACTTGCATAACTCGGAAGACCATCATGACATTAGTTGGAAGATGCAAGTATGCAGTCACACTAACCATGGTGTATAACAGATACTCTGGGTAAGATAGCTATGAGAAGCTGGTTATCTTAAAGAGGAGTATTCACCACCTTGAAATTCATCAAGAAGCAAATAAACTAATAGAATAATACATCAGCTGTGTTCTCCTCTTTGATAGTACTGATGTGCTTTCAGTATTCTGTCTCTCTTGCTTCCTCGATGATTTCCATTTAAGATTTTTTTTAATCTTATGTGTATGGGTATGCTGCCTGTCTGTATGTTTGTGCACTGTGTGCGTACAGTATCTGTAAAGGCCAGAGAGGGTATTGAATCCCCTGTGGAATTACAGGTGTTTGTCAACTGCTATGTGGATGCTTGGAATCAAGCCTGGGTTCTCTGGTAAAGCAGCCAGTGTTCTTACCCACTGAGTCACAAACCCATCTTTGACTCTTTCTTAGGAAACATTTCATGCTGCACAGAATATGAACCTAATAGGTGAATTCCCATCAGATTTTAGTTTTCTTACTGTGGATGTGAGGAAGACACAAAATTTCAGTAAAACCTATTTATGAAACTAAGAAATGCCAACAAAAACAACAGAGTCAATAAAAACTACTTAGTCAAGGAAAACAAATAAATGAACATGCATCCCTAACACATTTTCTTTACAAGTCGCCTAATATTCAGTAGTATGTATGAACCATAATATATTCAATCCTTACCTTGTTGATACATTTCCCAGCTTAATTTCCATTTTCCTCCTCAGAAAAACTGAAATAAATACACTCCTGAATGTATCACATCACACCTTTTTGTGCTTTTATTTCTCTAAGCAAAATTCCCCAGGGTAGAACTGATTGCAGTAAGGTATCAACATTTATAATTTTAAACAATATTTCTAAGTAACTTTCTCAAATATAATAGCAACTTACTCTCCCAGCAGAAACATCTACAGTTGTCGTCCCTTCCCCCCACACATCTTAACCATGTCATGCAAAAATACTAGTCTTACCATACTGGGTTGAAAATCTGATAACTCAACAGTCTTTATTTTTGTGTGCATCTTCCTATGTATGGTTAGGATCTTTTAAAAAAAATCAGTGACTTTTTCTCTTCTTATCTGAATTACCTCTTCATACTTATTGAAACCATTTTTTTTTTTGGTTCTTTCTTAAATCACTTGAAGAGTAGAACCAGTAGCCTTCTTCAATGGCCTAACTATTGTAATTAACAATCTCTCTAGCTTGAATGTTCACTCTTACTGTCTAATGCCTGGAATGCTTACTATACTATGTTTTATATTTATGCAGTCAAATTCGTCTATTTTCTGATATTTCTGTCTAGCTGAAAAATGTCCTATTATATCAGGTTGTAGAAATATCCCTTTATATTTGTTCCAAAAATACTATTTTTTATTTAGTTTTTAAGTCCATCTAGAATGAACAAATGTGTATAGAGTAATGAAAAGTTCCTGTGGTTTCTTCTATATCAGTAGTAATGGTTTCATCAAATATAATCAATAAACTCTCCCGAATTAAAATGAAATCTCAGTATGATAAATTATCACACATACCTGGTAGTAATTTCTGTTTTCTCAGCACTCTGACCGAAGTATCTTCAGTGAAAACCATTAATATCACATTAAATTGTATATAATTTATAAAGAGAAAGAACCTAACCATACCACAGTCTATATGTTTTATCCAGTTTCCAGGAAGAATGTTCTCAGATTTAGTTCAATGACAATCCAAGCTCAACAATCACATTTTCACAAGATGCTTCCTATGAACCGGACTCTTTTCTAAATACTTCTTTTACTGCCTATATTAAATAATCTTAATAGACAATATTACCTTTATCTCAGTTCTCTGTATAAAAATCTAAATATTTGAGAGTTTAATTACCCAAGATCGCAAAAATAGTAAGTGATGGGGCTGAGATTTTAGCTTCCACAGGGACCCTAACATTGGAATTCTCCTGATGATACTTTTAGCTTTGTATCTTGAACACTCTACTTATCACAACACAGAAGGTAACTAGTGAATATTTATTTGATTGGATTGGGTTTCAAACATAAAACTTTTTTATACCACAAAGTCTTATAACATTAGGAAATAATGACTTGAAATGAGTTTTCTTCTTGAAAACACAGAGTAATTTCAAAACGGCAATTTCAGTGGCTGCAAACGAACAGCTCTAATGAGTTCGGCTCAAGACTCTTCTTCTCACCAGGAAATGATTGAAGACAAGGAGATAACCTCTCATTAATTCCTTATTAACCATCTTAATCAGGATTACATCACTGTCTCTCTCTGAGCATGGGCAACTGTCAGCAGGCTCTGAAGCTTGGATTCATTAAGCCCACAATGTGGGAAGGTCTAGACAGCCAGCAGGGTCATTTCCTATCCCCGAGGGGAGGCACATTTGATGAAGATGTGCCTCTCTTAGTAGCTTCTTGACTTGTGTTTATTGCTGTACATCCCTCAGAATCAGTACAAATCTCTGGATTCTCAGATGCTTTGCCTGTAAGCTCCTAGAAAGAGGCAAAATGCACAGCCTGACCATCCGCCAGCAAGTTCCTACAAAGGGATAAGCGTATTGCTAGGTGCAAGACATGGTTTTGTAGCTCAACAGGTTCAGGGAGGAGTCTACCTCTTCATCTCCTCCAAGGAGGCAACTCTCTCCCTACAATAGGAATCTGCTGTGTCGGGGGTAGGAAGATAAGAGGAGGGGTTTTATCCTACTCAGCAAAAATCCCCAAACCCAGGGGCTTCTAATGTCTCTGCAGATGAAAACTGCAGCTTTCTACTTTATGTCCTTAAGTAACAGCTTTCAGAAGGCCCAGCATTCCTCATTTTCAGTCTATGCAATGTGAATGCAGAGAAACACCGACTCCAAGCCTGAGTGACTAATGACTTTGGGATTGCTTTGGGGACTGGGGTAAGTGGATCAGCCAGAACCAGTGAGATACGAAAAGACTACTGGAGGACCATGTGATGTGGTAGATCATGTGGGAGGCTGTGAATATCTTTGTCCACACCCTGAGTAATAGCTGACTTGTTTCAAATCATCATGCTACTTTCTAGATATGTGACTTTGGACACCATTTCACCTTTTGCTACCTTGGTTCCGTTATTTCTAGAACAACAGTAGTCTAAGAGCACCTCTCACAGAAAAGATATGAAGATTGACTGAGTTTCTATTGGCTAATTATATAGTAAGTAGCAAATTAAAAGTGTGTTAAAATATGAGTTACCATAAACATACCTTAATGTTTCTATTAGAGAAATTTCTCACACTATTCTATGGTATCTGTAGTCCAAAAAAATAGACAATCTGGAACTGTCAGAGCCATCTGGGACTGTGAGAGGTGTTACATGTCTTAAAATTGAGAAATGAAGAGGCCTGTGGAGCATGAAAACTGTTCCTGGTGCTATCATCTAGCATTTAAATCAAGCTGTGCCCAAGGAAAGGCCTTTCCCATGTCACATAAGTGTGTGTGTGTGTGTGTGTGTGTGTGTGTGTGTGTGTGTGTGTACATGTATGTAATGCATATAAACTTTAGTCTTTCAAGTTATTCTAGTTTTATTGAAAAGTTGAGCAGAACACAGGAAACTTCCCCATGTATTCTTTCCACTCACATTGAAAAGCTTCTTGTTTTATCAAAATCAGAATGGTGAGAATGTGGGAAATGGATTTGTTTGAAGGAGGGAGCTTGGTTGGGGATGAGAGTGAGATGAGAGAGTGGGGTCTGAGTAATGGGAATGTATTACATAGATGCATGAAATTATCCAAGAACAAACCTAATTTAATAAAATAGATGGAAAAACCTCGAAATGGGAAGAAATAACAAATCCCCCCCCCATGAAATTGTATAAAATGAGTGGTACACTTGTTGCCAGAGAAATAGACTTTGAAACATCATTATCACAAAAACTGGTACACTCTTGTTATATATCCTATGGGTTTGCACAAAATTGTAATGATATATATTCACCATTATAGAATCATAGAGAAGAATTTGACCACCCTCAAACTCTGCTGTGTCCTGACTTTTCTTCCCTTCTTCCCAAATCCCCTTGTGACAACTAATCTTATTACTCTCTTCATAGTTTGCCTTTTCAGAATGTTATAGTCAGAATGAGGCAATATGTGACCTTTACACTTTATAGATCATCCTCTTTAACTTAGTTATTTTCATTCATGTTTCCTTCATAGCTTTTCATAGCTCATGTCTCATTTGCTCTAAGTAACATTTCATGTTCTGGATGTACCATATTTTATTTATTAATTCACCTATAGAAGGGTACCTTGGTTGCTTCCAAATTAAGATAAATGTTGATAAAGCTGATATGAGCATCTTTGGGGAGGTTTCTGGATACACATTTCAGATCTGAAATTCTGCTGAATTCTATGCTAAGAGGAGGCTCTGTTCTGTAACAGGAGTCACTTCTGCTAAATTCTATGCTAAGAGGAGGCTCTGTTCTGTTACAGGCTTCGTGTCTTCCAAAGAGGGCTATGCCAGTTTGTATTCCTACCGTGCCTGACTGGGCAGTATTCCCATGATTCTAACTCTTCACCAACATGTTTTGTTCTCAGTTTTCTGGATCTGGGCCATTCTAATAGGATTTAGTGGCATCTAGCTGTTTTAGTTTGCATTCCTCTGATATCACGTGATAAGGAGCACCTTTTCATGCACTTACTTGCCATCTATACATTTTCTCTGATCAATATGCTTTCATTTTTTCAGATTAAGCTATCTTGCTTTGTATTTTCTGCAAATGGCACTTCAAAAAGAAAATTTTCCCTGCTTCTCTCTGTGAGGGGAGCTCTGAAGATTTCATACCGGCTATGCAGAACTGAGCATACTCTTCCATCCCTCAGTTTCAAGCGTCTGCCAGCTAATACAGGTGAACTGCCTGCTTTGAATGAAACACAGCACAGCCTGGAGCTCCATTCTTGAAGTCTGGAATAACAATATAGCATAATATCTCAAATTTCTGCATGAGCTGGTAGGTGTGGAGAGCACATACTGACGAGCTAGGAAAGGTAGAAACTATAAGGAATTGCTAAACTCTGGGACTGGGTGCTCATTAGTGGAGCATATAGACCTGCAGGAGGTATATAAACATTCGTCAGAGAACGGAGAGAAAAAGAGGCAGCTAGGCCACTGTGAGCCAGTTCAGGGATCGCAGTGCCAGTAGGACAGATGTGGGGCCATATGTATTAATTTGCTCAGAAACCCAGAGCTTTGCTAAAATCCCATTACTGGTCTGCAGAAATCATTCTCATCTCCTTCTGTCTGTCTGAACTACAAATGGTTGTGTTATCCATCCCTGAGTTCATTTTAAATGTCTCACTTCTCATTTATTTGCTTATGCAATTTCTTTGACCAAAGAATGTTCATATGTATGCATACACACACACTCCAAGTCTTAGGTTTCCAAATCATTTCAAATCGTTTAAGTTGTATGTCTGCTCCTTGTTGGTGAAATGATATACTGCTAGTAAGTTAAGGTTTCTGCCAACACCACATCCCATAAACCTCAAAAGAAAAGAAAAGGTCCCACTGTGCTCTGTTACTCTCAGATAGATATCACTGTTCTTTTTTTTTTTTTTTTTTTTTGGTTTTTGTTGGGAATGGGGGGTGGGCTGGGGGGAAGGGGATGGGGCAGGAGGGAGGAGAACAAGGGAATCCGTGGCTGATATGTAGAACCGAATTGTATTGTAAAAGAAAAGAAAAGGTCATGGTATGGACTTGTTCTTTTTATTCAAATAGGTTTAGGAAGTGTTATTTGAGAAATAGCATAATTTAATGTAGAATTTGCTAACTTCCTTAATATTCATGCTGTGTATGAGTACATACTACATTCACACCCACCATTGCCAGTAAGAGGTCATCAAATAAGTGAACTCAAAACTGATTAAAGATTTGCTGTGGTACACCATTATGTAGAATTTCTACCCTGAAGATACATACAATTGCTACAAATGGCCTAAAGAATGTGAATAGTAGCAAAGTATGATGAAGCAATTATCAAGAATGAAAACTGGGCATTACCTTTGCTTTTAGTATAGTACCTTTACCTATTAGAATGTAGGACTTAAATTTTTATACTGTCCATATTTTTCAAAAGCTCTCATAATTCTTAAAAATTCATCATTTGATTTTAATCACTGGCACAAATACGGCATAGCACACCACTGTCCCCTCTTCACCTACACTTCCTTTCCTTTTAGAACGTATTGAAAATGATGTAAACAAAGCATTACACAATTAATAAACAATGTTTAAATGTAGAGTGTAATAGTTAATGGTCACAAACATGGGGGGAAAACCCAAAGCATTCTTAAAAAGAGTATATTTGCTGATAGAAAGTGGGAGAATATTTTAGGTAATGTAAAATAGAAAATCCCCTTGGAGGAATGACTATTCTTCAAAAATAAAGTGAAACAAAAAAAGGAAGAAAGAAAAGCTCTAAAGTACATTCCAACTGAAGTATTGTGGTTGATATATTGTGCACCCCAATAAACTTATCTGGGGGTTCAGAGAACAGAACAGCCACTATATTAAACCTAGGTTTAGGCAGTGGTAGCACATGCCTTTAATCCTAGCATTTTGGAGGCAGAGATCTGTCTGTATCTCTGTGAGTTCAAAGCCACACTGGAAACAGACAGGCATGGTGACACACACCTTTAATCCCAGGAAGTGATGGTAGGAAGCAGAAAGGTATATAAGGCGTGAGGACCAGGACTAGAGCCTTTTTATGCTTTTAGCTTTTAGCAGTAATTCAGCTGAGATCCATTCAGATGAGGACTCAGAGGCTTTCAGCCTGAGCAAACAAGACCAGCTGAGGAATTGACAAGGTGATGTTGGATGTGGCTTGTTCTGTTTCTCTGATCTTTCAGCGTTCAACCCAATACCTGGCTCCAGGTTTGTTTTTATTAATAAGACCTTTTAAGATTTGTATTACAAAATATATCCCAACATTTTAATACAAAGTCCCAGAAAGGGAGAGGTTAGCTTTATGTATTCATGGAACAGTGAGACACCCAGTGTGTCTAGAGTGATGTTAACAGTTGGAGGACACGGGGAATGATGACTGCAGATATCATAAAAGTCTGGGTAAACTGGGCGGTGGTGGTGCATGCCTTTAATCCCAGCACTTGGGAGGCAGAGGCAGGCGGATCTTTGTGCATTAGAGGCCAGCCTGGTCTACAGAGTGAGATCCAGGAAAGGCGCAAAGCTACACAGAGAAACCCTGTCTCGAAAAACCAAAAAAAAAAAAAAAAAAAAAAAAAAAAGTCTGGGTCATACAAAGTCTTGTGAGCCTTGGTGTGGACATGTTCTTTTAATTCAAATAGGCTAGGCCTTGGGAAGTTTTGTTTGAAAAATAGCATGATTTGATGTAAGTTTTTAAAGATTACTTAATCCCAACTACTGTGTGAAGAACAGATTATATACATGCAGTAATGGCAGAGGTAAAGTGTTTGCAAAGGGAAGTGAATAAAAAAAGGAAACAAATGATTATTGCCATTTGCAGCCAAGAATAAAGAATACAAAACAGGTGGTAAAAATCCAATGATTAAAAAAAGCAACCATGGATAACATGCAAGCAAATGGGTGTGGTAATGTTCAAATAAAAATGTACTTATAAAAGTAGCTTGCAGGACAAAATTGACTCATGAGCCAGTATATGGCACCAGCCCTCCACTCTAGAGCTCAATACACAGTAGAAATGCAATGTGGGTCAAAAATGTAATTTTAATACTTTTAACAACTGTATTACTTAAGGTAAAAAAAAAGAAACAGGTGACACATTTTAATTATATCTAACCCATTTCTAAAGTATGATTTCTATTAAGATGTTGGGTCTTGACAAGTTTTATCTTTATGTAGAAGAGAATGGGTTTTTAGCTATTTTGTGATACTTGTTTATCTTCATGGTTTATGCAGATTTCAGCTTGAGTAATTAATCCCCATTAAGAAGTCTTAACTGAATTCATTCAATATATTCCAATATCCAGATTACCTAGAAAACTTTAGACATACTATAGTGTACATACTGTTCCAAAAATTCAGTCCCTGGGGAAAAAATTTTGTCAGAAGGAGCACAACACAAAGACACTAGGTACTTTTAGACCCCACATTGTAGTAGATATGAGTGGTGAGATACCATCCTCTCTGATCTTGGTATAGTATTCTTCTTCTCCATGGTCTCACTGGAAAATGTCTGATACATAGGAGCTAGAATCCTGTTTTTATGGTACATGAAAGTAATTTAAACAGCTACTTTATTCTCTCCTTTATAAGAATACAGATTGGGGACCCATCTTTTTATCGAATTGCTGTCAGAGAAGGATTTGCACAAGGTCAACATAACAAACCTCTCCAGCAGGTACTGCAACAGACTTTAATACATTCAGAGGATTTATGTCAGATTCCAAGCACTAAAGATTGAGCTGATAATCGTAATTATTTGGCAAAGGCATTAGCATTTCTGTCTGTGGAGATTTCAATGCCCTGTTAACTATTCTGAATCATTTACCAGTGAGGAAAAGTACCAAGTTGAGTGAGTTGAGTTAGGGATTTCTCACTGCCCACCACAGGCAATACCATAGAAATCTCTAGTGCTGTCTGCAAGGAGAAATCAACCAGGATGGCAAACTGCTTTGACTCCTAATGAATATGAATGCACAAACATGAGCATTTCAAAATGCAACATTGGGAGCATAGAGAGAAGAAACCTGCTTTGAAGTGTGATCCCTCTGTGAAGACCCGTGAGTGATTTTCTTGAAAAGGACTGAATGATTTCCAGCACTTCTAAAGAAAATACACTCTGGCCTATATCCAGCATGCTTCCCAAAAGCCCCTGCAGTGTGGGCCTCCTCTATAAAGGTGACTCTCTCTTTAAAAACAAAATGCTCTACAAAAAGAGAACCACTGTGTTGACAATAATTCAGAAGAAAGCATGGAGGAAAAGAAAAAGGAGGGCAGATGTGTCGATTTCTCGAGAAAGACAGCAAATTTAACTAGTTTTAACCTAAATACAGAGTTCTTGCAAGTATCTGAGATGAAAATTGATTTTTTTCCTTGGTATGCTGACTCCAACCATGCTTCATGAGTGTCAAATGACGAGGCTAATGATTCATTCCATCTACTGAATTCTACAAGGGAAATAGAGGTAGCTACAAAAGTAGTGATTTTGTGGCTGATACATGACTTCCTAAAAAGCATTTCACTTTTCCCTCAATAGTGACAAATAGTCATCAATTACACTAAGAAAGAATGACTGTATTTGAAACTGGCACTTACTGGAAGGTGAATCAAATTGAAGCGGTCACTAGGATGACCCAGACATAGCACTCCATCATCTCCATCAACGTTTTCAGCCTTTAAGATTCTAAGATCCAGAAAAAGGAAAATGAAGACAATTTACTGTGTTTTTCACATTCTAAACCATTCAGCACACTGCCATTCACAAAGCTGATCCTCTCAAATAAATTGAACACAAAATTATTAGTGTGAAAAATTCCTTGGAAACTGTTAGAGTTTCAGATGTGATTCTTTACGTTCGAGCCTCGATTAATGCTATTTTTCTGCCTGTGCTTGGTCTTAATTCAAAATGTATACTTCTGACATCAGTTTTAACCATGAGTAAGCATTTCTATGCCTGTTGTTTCTGTTGGTCTCAAAGGATATAAGCAGTTTACCCTTGTATGGGCAGGAAGCACCACTCTGTCATGAAGTGGACCTGTCGGGGAGAGGGGGGGTGACACCCAGCCTACATCTGGCTTCCTTTCTTAAACAGAAAAGGCTACTATAGAAAGCACATATTTTAGAATTTCTCCCACCCTTGCCCATGCCCAATCTCCCAGACCTAGCTTAGGTCACACAGACTGTGCACTGGTCCAGAATGATGAGTTTCCCAGAACCTTGCTAACCAGCACCATGCCCACACTGCCAGGCCTCCCTGGGGTCATGCAACTGTGTACCAGCTCAAACAAGTGAAACCCACAACCCCCATCTGATGTGCACTTCTGACACTCCCAGAAGGCTCAGCTGAAGATATACCTCTCTGTTATCAAACCCGCCTGGCACATTCCCCAGAACCTCACCTGCTCATGCCATTCTATGCTCCCTGGCTTATCCTGAAACACAACTTTAGCACCAGCAAGGATTCATGTTTGCATGATTTCTTGGGACAACATGAAAAGATCAAATGTGTGAATTTTAGGCATTAGAGAAGAAGGATCCCGGGTAAACAGCATAGACCAGAAATCTTCATTCGACAAGATCATAGAAGAAAATTTCTGCAAATCAAGGAAGGACATCCATATAGACACAAGAAGCACACAAAATACCGAAAATGACTATAAAAGAACACACTTGGCATGTTATAAAATATAGAACAAAGAGAGGGCACTGAAAGAAAAAACCACAAATTAGAATAACAGTTGACGTCTCAGTGTCTCAATAGAAACTTTAAAAGACAGAAGAGCCCTCTTAGTTCTGAAAGACCACAGATGCTAACTCAGGCTTCTTTACACAGAAAAACTGTTTTGCAGGAAAAAGAAAAACATGGGAATAATTTTTAAAAGGAGAAAAAGAGTAACAGACCAATTTCTTTGGTGAAAAAAATTTAAGAGAGCATAATATTGACTTTGTGGAATGGAAATTAAATAACAAACTGTGTAACAAATAAGCCACATGTTAAATCAAGAAAGAAATTTTTAAAATTCCTAAAAATAATGAAAAATAAAACACACACAACAAAAGCTCTGAAAATGTTAAAAATAGTCAAAGGTGGGAAATTTATAACTCTAATTGTATACATAAAAAGAGCCAAAAAAAGCAAAAACAAATGACTTAATGATACAAAAATAAACCAAACACAAATACAGTAGATAAGAAATAATAAAATGAAAATAAAAATTAATGAAGCATAAACAAAGGAAAACATAATAATATTAAATTTGAGGGATAATTTCTAAATAATATATAAACAAAATTGACGTAATCTTTGCCCAATTAACCAAAGAAAAGAAAGAAGAGACTTGACTTAACAGAATCAACAATGAACAGGGAAACATTACAACAAAGGAACACCCAGTGCCAATGTTTTCTAAGCACAGGCTTGGTGGGATCAGATTTGGATTCGATAGTGGGAGGTGGTAGGGATGGGGAGAACAACTAAGATGTGAGTAAAGGGAACCAGAATCAACAAAGCCATAGAGGAGCCAAAAGATGGTGAAGACAGCTACAGCAAGTCTCAGTTTGGGGATAAGCCAGTCCTGGAGAGTAGACAGGTAAGGAGGACGAAATATGAGGTTAGATTCCAGCCTTACAATAAGAAGAGATCTCTTGATCACTTGCTGCACATCAAAAAGGAACTGAAACAGCAAATTTGCAGAGGAGAATCAGATGAGCTCGACAGGAACAGTTTACAGACTTGCTGCGGAGCAGTGACAACATAAAAACATGTCCAGTCTCATTATCAACCAGTGGTATCTGAGAACAGAGAAGAAAACACTTTCCCTGAGACCATCCAAATGGAACCAGCATGACAATGTGCAGAACTAAGGAAGGTGAGACACAGGGAAACCTAATGGACCATTCACAGAAGACCATTTCTCCTGATGCTCAGGAGAAATCTGAGTGTGAAACCTTTGACCAAACCAAAAGCTATCTTTTTTTTTTTTTTTTTTTTTGGTTTTTCGAGACAGGGTTTCTCTGTGCAGCTTTGCGCCTTTCCTGGGACTCACTTGGTAGCCCAGGCTGGCCTCAAACTCACAGAGATCCGCCTGGCTCTGCCTCCCGAGTGCTGGGATTAAAGGCGTGCGCCACCACCGCCTGGCCAAAAGCTATCTTTTTATTGTTACTGAATAATTTCAAATTTCTAAGTATTTTAAACTGTCATCACTGTAATTAAAAGTATAGTGGAGCTATATTTCACAAAATTCTGCTATATCAAACATTACTGAGAAGGTTTGGGGAATGCTTTTATTCAGTAAGAAAAACATTAAAACATTATTTCAATAATGAAGAAAAACAAATAGGTTTTAAAAACAAATATAAATGAACAATTAATATACAAAACATAGATTCCATATCTAAAACAAGACTAAATATTCTTTGATATTTTTTATTATTTTCATCAGTTACTCACACATATATGTAAAGATGAACGTGGAAGGGAATTTATTTACAGCATTGCAACAGTGAAAAAATGGAAAATAAATTGGCTATCAATAGAAAGGATATATTATGGCTTACCATCTGTCTAGATTAATTTCCTGTTGCTGACAAAAATTAACTAAAAGCCTTTAAACAATTACAATTTATTATCTTACAGTTTTGTAGTTCAGACACATACAGTTTCATAGGCCAAAACTATGATGCTGCAAGGTGGGTTTCTAGTTGGAGCTTTATCAAGGTCTCTTCTGCTGTTAGGTTAAGCAATGAGGTCACTTTTCACTACTGGATGTAAAATCAAGGTTTTTCAGAGCCATCTCTCCAGCATCCCATCTTTATATTGCGATGTGCAAGGTTTAATCTGAAAATAAAATCAGCAAAGGAGAAAGTGTAAAGCAGAACAAGCAGAGACAAATGTGTGTTGGAGAAATGCCTGCATTAAATACCAGCAACAAAGGAAAAACTAACGAGGAGATCAACCAGAAACCTGCTATAAGCACTGGAGTTATATCTCAAGGCTCAAATAAAAGAAAGAGGATGATTAATGAACAGGTTTCCAGGCTCTAGAGATGTTGTTAAGGAAGCTTGTAACACTTTGGAACTGCCTTACAATGAGCTGAGAAAGTTTAAGTTTGTTGTTGTTGTTGTTGTTTTTCAGTTTCTGCTTCACTATGGATGAGGATTTTTCTTTAGGATGCCGAATTGTCAGTACTGGTAGCCTGTCACTTGATGCCACACCATCTCCCACAGCTTCAGAAAGCCATGAACCAGAAAGTACCAGGAACTTCAGGGTACAGGAATTGTCCCCCAAAGACATTTTCTATGGCTTCTATAAGTGGAGATGGGTACTGGGAAATAACAGATGAGCTTCCCTGGTCCACAGTATAAAATAGACTCTGTAGCAGTGGATACCAGCTTATCACAGAATACTCATGCCCTCAAATATATACTGGCATCTGATAGAGACTGGAGGCCACCTCATGTCACTAGGTTCTACTGCCACAGATACATCTTCTTGCATGTCAGGGCCCTTTCTCTCCTCTTGGAGAATTCTAAAGCAATAGGTAAACCATTTCTGCATAATTTTAAAGAAATATGGGGTAGTCCAAGTCATCCTTCTTCTCAGAGAACCTATTCCAATTAGAATCTGATCTAGATAGTGAATAAAGAGTCGGATACTATTTTCTGCCCTATCCCAAATCCCCTGAGTCAGTGCTACCTGCTATATCCTTCCTTCCATAGGATAAGAAGTACCCCCCCCAACAGCTGGGCTTCCAAAAGACCTGCCTTGACATACACCCCTGATTTCCAAGAATGAAGCATTAAATGTTTCCCTTTATTTTAAGCATAAATATATTTATAGCCTACTAAAAGTTGTCCTTTTCTTTAACTTTAACAATAAAACCAAGTAATATAAAAGAAAAAAAAGATCATGTGCAATCCTCATTACACAACACCACTGTGCCAAGTTGCCAGCCTTTCTGAAGAGGACTTCCATTACCACACAGAGGGGCTCAGCCAGTGCAATGGAGGACATATGGCTGCAGACTGGGACACTGGATTGATCATATCTTTGTCCTGTGGCCCTAGTAGCATTTCAACAGTGCCTCCATTTCACTACTCTAGTGAGTTCATTAAAAATTATCCCTAGGTCTTTGTCTCTTTTTACATTCTTATCTCGGAAAACGTGGACTTTCTGCTCATTCAATCATGTGGCAAAATCTCTTCTCTCTCCCTTGGTCTGGGCTTCCAACTTGATTTTCCAAAAGAATGCACTGGAAACAATTGTCTTCACTCACTCTCTGGTGTCAAGCCCAGGAAGCTCAAAGATCATTCCAGAGAACAAACCACACAAACAAGACCTTGCTAGACCAGCTCACCTCTACTGACCCACAAGCTGACCAAACATTCAAACACCAGAACCTTACCCATCTATCTAAAAACATGCAAACATAGTATTTTGAGCTACTACATTTAAAGTGGTTGGTTAGACAACAAAAGCTAACTCATGAAATATTTGTGGACCATAAGTTTGTCACCCACAGAGAAGACAAATAAAATCACTTCTAAGAGTTTGAAAGTTTTGTGCGTTTCATTCCAAGCTTCATAATTTTATGGTTTACATATAACAGAAAACTTCAACATGGATCTTACTGGTTTGCTGGACACTAAAGAGCTTTGAGTTTTAGCTATGCCCTGTGTTCATAAACATCCAGGCACTTGGAAATACCATGAGGCTCACCTTCTCGAGCACAGAGGGCACCAGATCATTGCAGTGGTGCCAAAGCCAGGGTAGTCTTTAACTATGTATTAGAGGTACTCCTCTCTCTAACTCACACTCAACCCTTTTTCTCATTGCCAGTTCCAGATTTGAGGTTTGAACTTCACTTAGCTTGTTTAGATTAGTATTATATCCAAACTTCCCCTTTCAGCTATGGGCAAGACGTTTTAAAGCCTTAATAACTGACTGAGATTTTTATGGCTAAATGGGTTGTCTGTAAGGGAATACCAGCCTATGATAGAAAGAAAACAAAAATATCCTACTAATTGATCACTGGAATAAAAGGCTTCCATCTAAAAAAATCTACCGGGGTCAAAATGATGCACTGAACAGTATGGTAGTTCATTGTCTCCAGATGATGCAGCTAGATGTGCCAATTGTCTCTTTTATTTTTATGAAATAAATCATGTAAGGGGACTAAAGCATTAGCTTCAAATATTGGTCACTCACTTACTGGAAGTTTGAACATACTGCTTAGTTTAGCTAAATATCAAAGAGTAGTAAGATAAGACTCCTATGTTGATTATAATAGGGTTATTATGAAAACCAAATGAGACTTACATGGAAATAGCACGAGGTATTCCATTTGGTCAGTTAGCATTCATTTTTCCTTCTCTCTGTGTTGATTCATTTCCTAAACAGCATTCAAAGTCTAGCTTAGATGAGGCCCTTTGTAAAGTCTATACACAATGTCAGCTCATGTTTAATTCCTTTTCTCCTGCCTCTTGTTGACTCAAGCAAATTTTCTGAGGTTGGACTAAGTCCATGGATACCCTGCCATGTTGAGAAAGGTATGATAATCAACCTAGCAAATTCATGACATTATGAGTGGCCCAGTGTTATTTGGGGGACAGTATGAGAACATAGAACATACAAAAATCAGGGTATTTTGACACTAGTGGAATTCAGGTGTTTCTGGTACATGGACTGCTCTCACCCAATGTGAGGTTGAACTGTCGACCTTGTGTACATCCTACTTCACAAATGAGTCTGTCAGATATGCTAAGCCTATAGGCTGAAGATGATGCCCCAACACTGTGGAGAAACCTCAGGTGACTGTCCAGGCAGCTGGCTGTTTCTGTCAACTCACAAATTTTTTGGAAGTTGCTTGCATGCACTTTCTGTTTTTATTTTTGTTAGCTAATATTATTTCCTTCTTGGGTCTCTGAGGGAGTTGAAGATTAGTTAGTTATAGTTGAAGGTTAGTTAGTTATAGTTGAAGATTAATTAGGATAGAAAGTGAATTAGATACATTTTGGACTTAACAAAATAGGATAGATAATGAAATTATTTTCTCTGAATTTGTCAAATACAAATGGACTAGACATTGTTTAGACATTTATTACTTGTATATATTGTATATAGTCATTGTACTTTTGTATATAGTTTTTCTTTTGTTAGTTATAACCTTTTTCTTTTTTTTCCTTTTTATTAAAATAGAAAAGGGGAAAAAAAAAAAAAAAAAAAAAAAAAAAAGAAACAACACAAATGGGGGGGGGCGTTGGGGGGAAGGTGAGGGGGACGGGAGGGGGGAGAACAAGGGAATCCGTGACCAATATGTAGAACTGAATTGTATTGCAAAATAAATTAAAATAAATTAAAAAAAATAAATAAATAAAACTCACATTGAAATTGGTATAGAGGTTAACAAAAACAAAACCAGCTTTTTGATAATGATGATCTGGAGTAGGAAAGGGCTTACTTCAGCATATTTATACTTCTGACTTGACTTTGTGTGTATGTGTGTGTGTGTGTGTGTGTGTGTGTGTGTATGTTGTGTGTGTGTTGTGTGTGTGTATGTGTGTGTGTGTGTGTGTGTGTGTGTGTGTGTGTGTGTGTGTGTGTGACTTCCAACTACCACCTCCTCCAAAGGGAACCATTACTCTGAAATGTAACAATACACTTTATGGTTGTTGTTTGTTTTAATTGAAGTTTGCATCTAATAT
This sequence comes from Peromyscus californicus insignis, assembly GCF_007827085.1. NCBI lineage: Eukaryota > Metazoa > Chordata > Mammalia > Rodentia > Cricetidae > Peromyscus > Peromyscus californicus. Next base: position 114,012,427 of record NW_026294595.1, read on the forward strand.
ATACTCAATTATATCTGACTTGCTTTACTTAATGTTTTGTTTGTGAGATCCAGCTATGCTGTTGTATGCAGCTACACATTTTGTTTGTTCTTGTTGATACATAGCATCTCATTGTGGTTATATGCATTCAATGTGCTCCACACGGTCATTTAGGCATGTGGCTCTGAATAGTCATATGTGCCTCTTCAGGTAGAACTATCTATTCATTAATTATGGCAATATGCATACCCAGCAATGGAGTTTCTGACTCATGACTTTAGATATTACCCAAGCTTTTCAAACTAATTTTACTATACTTTTCTTTCACAACAATAAGATCTATTGACACACTGGTGGGGCTAGGAAGGAGACAAGAGAACAGAAGTAAAGGATAAAAGGTCATCATTAGAGTCAAAATATTCTTTGGATCCACCAACATTACAGAGCACAGGAGTTGTGCTACTGGCACTGAATAGTTAGAAAAATACCGGGTGCTCACAGAGATCCATAAACTTCTTACAATGAAATTCCTGGGTCTGTCAGCTGCACCAAAATCACTGCATTAGTTACTTTTATGCTGCCATGATGAAAAACCTGAACCAAAAGTGGATTATGGAAAAAAAGAATTTATTTGGGTTTATGGTTCCAGAGAGATAGAGTCTGTCATGGTGGGCAGGCATGGTGGCAGGAGCAGGAAGCTGAGTGATCACATGAACTGCAGGCATGAAGCAGGGATATTGAACTAGAAGCTCTATGCTCTCAAAGCCCTCCCCCAGGGACTTACTTCTTCCAGAAAGGCCACACCTCCCAAACCTCCCCAAACACCAACAGTTGGAGTTCAAAATGTCTGAGATGACGGGGAACCTTACCCATTCAAATCACCACACCCTTAGAAACTTGACAAAACAAACAAAAAAGCAGCAGTTTCATGGTAGTGTGTTTCTCAGATGGAATGAGTCCTGCAGTATGTCATGTAAACGCAGGCCCCTTCTCCATCATCTCCCTTTCCTATATTAAGAGGAAGCATGGCCGGGCGGTGGTGGCGCACGCCTTTAATCCCAGCACTCGGGAGGCAGAGCCAGGCGGATCTCTGTGAGTTCGAGGCCAGCCTGGGCTACCAAGTGAGTTCCAGGACAGGCGCAAAGCTACACAGAGAAACCCTGTCTCGAAAAACCAAAAAAAAAAAAAAAAAAAAGAGGAAGCATACATTCGTAGATGGTTAAAAATCAAGAAACTAAAAAGGTTAGGAAATCAGAGGCAAATTCATATGTGAAATCCATTAAGCTGTTTTCTTCTAGCCTTTCTTCCATATATAGATACATCTATTCCATCTTTCTAACTCCAAGCCATGGGAAGCTTCTACCCTAGAATGCAGTTCTTTTCCCTTAGCATGTTGTGGATGAGCAGAGTTTTGATTGAGAATGACTTTTTTAATAGCAAACTCTTGTTCCCAGCACCCATGTTGAGAAGGTCAAGAACATATCCACTTATTAAGCAAGATACTAATGTTCTGTTGAGAGCACAACAGACTGTGAATACTGGCTTTGAGACTAACAGGTTTTTAAGGTGCCTCATACACAGTAGGAATTCTGGAAGGATTTGCTGCCTTCAGATCTTTCCCCTTACAGCTGTGTATCAATTTTATAATCAGTGGCTTGAGGGAAATGCCTATGTTCCTTTATTAGGCTGTCATCATTCCCAGGGTGATGCCCTCATGATATCGCCCTCAAATAGTGTTGTGACTGATACAAATAGAGACTCCTTAGAACATGTGTCAGAGTTTCCAGTAATAGATGAAATCAACATTAAAGAGTCAGAAAAAAATAGGGAGGAAATGGTTCAAATGAGTGATACCTATGTAGACACCCAAATGATGAATTTTTAAATGTTCTTCCCTCATCTCAAGTATTAGCATGCACTTGGTCTCAATTAGAACACAACATGGACACAGGGCCAGTTCCATGTCTGAACTGAAATAGAACAATACAATGAGGACAGTGTCTCAATCAAGGCTTCTCTTAGCTGGGACTTATGGCTTATGCCTACCACTCCATCTACTTGGGAGACTGGGCAGCTTTTGTAAGACTCTGTCTCAGGATAAAAATAAAGAGCAGTCTACAAATGTAGCTTAATAGTAGGACCTAGTATATGTGAATTCTTAGGTTATATCCTAAGTACAGGAGGGGAGGGGGCCAGGAAGAAAACTGCTTCTTAAAGTAATACTCAGACAGCATGTTTTTGTGAGCAACCAGTATGTTAATTAGATTGGCTTGCAAAAGTCTTTGAAGGAATGGACTGTTTCTCACTTACTTTCCTTTCAGTATCCAATAAAACCCGATTATTCATACCCCAAAATGATAGGAAACAGTGTCTCCAAGGTTTTTTGACAAAGTTGAAGGAGCTAATATAATCATATATGTTTCAATAAAATTTATTACTAAGGGATCTGATGTTGGGCCATACTCCCCAGACAAACTTTCAAGATCTCTGTATTTGGGTTTCTAAAAAAGACAAACAGGGTTCAAAAGCTGGGACATTGAGCTGGCTAGGTTTAATGCCACTTTGATACAAGCTAAAGTCTTCTGAAAAAAAGAAACCTCAATTAATAAAATCTATACGTAAGATTGAGCTGTAGGCAAGCCTGTAAAGTATTTTAAGATTAAGAAGATTAATCTTATTTTTTAATTTAATCTTATTTTTTAATTTTTAAAAAAGACTAATCTTACTGATTAAGATTAATCTTAAGAAGATTAAAATCTTTCTTAAGAAGACCCAAAACTACTGAAGGTGGTGGTCCTGGGTTCTGAAAGAAAACAGGCTGAGCAAGCCAGTAAGCAGCACTCCTCCATGACCTCTGTATCAGCTCCTTCGTCTAGGTTCCTGTCCTGTCTGAGTTCCTGTCATGACTTCCTTCAATGATGAACAGTGATTTGAAAATATAAGCCAAATAAACTCTTCCTTCCCCAAAGTGCTCTGGTCATGGTGTCTTGTCACAGCAATAGAAACCCTAACTACGACAGGCATTGTTTCTGAAAGAATAAAAGTTAAAGAATGACTTTTTGGGTCATCTTTTTCATTTTCCTGATATTCTGTAAGTGAATGGCTTCAGGAATTACTTGAATGAGGCCCAAAGCACTTTCCTTTTCCAGTGTTTAATGTTATGTATGTCTCCTTTTAAATGACCGTTGTGGTGATAATTTGTTTGTGATCTAACAAACAAGGCTTTCCTGAAGATCAGAGTGCATAGTTAAGCCACTAGGTAGCCATAGTGACCAGGGAGTGGTGGCATACACCTTTAATCCCAGCGTTCTGGAGACAGAGGCAGATGGAACTCTGTGAGTTCAAGGACACCCTGAGCTACACAAGATTGATCCAATCTAAAAGAGAAACAGAGCCAGGAAGTGGTGGCACACACCTTTGATCCCAGCACTAGGGAGGTTGAAACAGGAAGTGTTATGACTGCACGGAGAAAGGAATATAAGGCAGGAAGAGATAGGAACTCAGTCTCTGTTAGACTGAGGATTTGGTAGAGGTAAGAACTCTAGTGGCTAGCTGCTCTGCTTCTCGGGTCTTTCAGCTTTCACCCTGGTATCTGACTCCAGGTTTTTATTAAGACCAATTAGGATTGTGCTACAGGTAGTGATGCCAAAAACTGCATCCTCTGTAGAGCTTCAGAATAAGGATAGTTGTGACTACACTGCTATGAAGGGGACATGGGTACTTCAAGCTTAGCACCCCCATCTTTTACGATGAGTCAGTGAGCTCCATCACCTCTTGTCCTAGCCTTCTTTGTGTTGTGATTTGTCCACACGTATTTATTAAGGATATTACATTTTTACAGCTATTTCATTGACAGTGTGCCTCAGAAAGTAAAAGAAAAACAATATAATTTATTGTTCTTCATAAATATCTAAGGGAAGAAAGGAGAGATAATATGCAAATCCTGAAATTCACAAATGAGATGGGATAAAAATCCCTGCAGAATTTATAAAGTCTGCACGATGCTGTAGATTGTGATGTATTACACTTCCCACCCCCACTCTCCCATCTACAGCAGTGTCTTCAATATTTTACTGAGCCAGGCTAACATACAGCTCACAATTTTAAACTGACAAATCTAAAAGCATAAATTTTAGATGCTTTTTGCAAAACAGCAAGGCTGAGTACAGACTGTACATTCAGAATATTATAGCCTGTCCTAATTCATGCCATTTCCGCACACTTTTTCCCTTTTGGAGGCTTTGGGGGCATATTTCAAACAAATATCAGTGCTTTGTGTTTATGCCATATAATAAAGAGTATCTGGGCCTGTCTGTAGGAAAATATCTGTTTTCCCAATCATCTCTGTTATGGGGAGGAAATGAATTCTATTCTGAGGACAAAAAATAAGAGTAGCCTCAAAAACATTTAAAATCAGCTCATTTGAGATTTGCTAGGGACATTTATCTGTTTACTACTAAACAGGGTTTTATCCACAGGTAGACAGAATGTTATAGAAAATACAAGAAAAAGTCCACTGTTTTCAAAACATTAGCTGTCTGTGTAACACCTTTTTTGTGGCTCATGCTTCTGAATACATGATATGTAGCCATTGGAAGAGGCAGCATTGGGCTGAGCATCTTGGGAAACTCATTATCAAGAGTCTCTTCATAGCAATGGCTTAAAATAGTTAAAAGCTGGCTCTCTTTTAAAGACCATGGAAGAAGAATGGAAGAGGAAGAAGTCCAGATTGAGCATCTCAGTGGTCAGACCCACTTAAGCAATGAAGGCACCATTAAGTATGGAGAGGAGACTATGAGGCCATGTTACTTCCACTCCAGTTTCTATCCCAAGAGAGGCTTCTTATCAGTTTCTTCTCTTCTAGTATTGACTCCTCTTCATCAATATTCCAAGCTGCTGACACTAATCAAGTGAGTTAGCATGTGGTTGAGATTATATAGCATGTCCACTCTACTGAAGTTGTCAAAAGGAAAAAGAAAGCCAGGAGGTGGCCCACATCAATAATCTTAGGGGATCATGAATTTGAGGCTGCTGGTCTAGGCTACCTAGAGGGATTCTCATTGTGGGGGAAAATAGAGTGCAGAGCAAAGCACAAATAACAATAAAAATAGATTGAGGGTAAAGGGTAAAAAAGACAGGAAAATATTTTGAAGTGGGGTTATGAGCCATATTTGCTTCTTGTTTATTGGAGAATTCCAACAGGGACTACAAGACACTAAAAGCTGTGATTCACCAAGGCCATATCACAGACCTGGTATTCTATGAGATGTTTTACTCCAGGCAGTCCAGAACATAATTAGTAGATTTGTAGGCGCTAAAGTCAAATCATTAGAGTTTGAATTTAAGCTGAATGGGGTGCTGGAAAGGTCAAGCCTTAGCACTCAATTACAAAGCGGGGATAATAATGGCCACAAAATAGTTTATTGCTGGGATAGATGAGGTAATGTATTGAATCTATTGTCAACTGCCTGGTGATTAATCAGTGTTAACTCACTCCTGACTCATAGTCAAGCACTGTTTAAAGATTACTATACAGCAACAGTATTTTTAAATGGTAAAGTGGGGTGTTCTTTTCTTCCTTCCAGTCTTCCCTTGTGGGTACCTTAACAACAGGGATTTCCTCCTCAGTCACATCAACCAGAGTCAAGCATCTCAAGACAATTCTGAGCCCACATCATATTTACCAGTCTTTCCTTTCTCAGAGACAATAACCCTGAAGGTTCTATAAAGGCAGGGAAGCATTTGGAAGAACTTAACTAGAAAGGCAATGGGTGGAGCGACAGGTGCACCTGAAATGAGAGAGAAAACACATCTTTCCAGAAGGAGGTCTACGATGGGAGCAGGAAAATAACACCTGCGAGTTTCTACTGCTTCACCTGAACACTCCAAAGAGAGGCAGGGAAATAAAACCTCTCTGTGGACGATGGGGGCATGAAGGGTTCTTCATCTCTTTCTGCCCTTTCTCTTTGTCATTCAAATGAAATGGAATAAGCAAAACATGTCTCAGTGAGTGTGACAGTAATGAACCCACAGTCATAACTAGAGCTATTATAAAACTGTAAGCCACATTTTACGCCCAAGTCTCTGGGCTCCATTCCTCACCACCACAAAAAGAAAAGAAGGGTAAAGGAAAGGGGGAAGGGGGAAGAAAGGAGAGTAGAGGAAAAACAGAAGGATAGAAATTAAATTTAATATGTTAACATACTATACCCAAAGTATTGTTTTAATATGTGCTAAAAAATAAATCAGCTCTATCATGAATTTAAAGTCAAATCTATGTGTTAAACTTACAGCATCTTTCAATTTAGATGAAACATATTTCAGATGTTCAATAACCACATGTGGCCATTGGCTATTTCATTGGTCAAGATTATTCAAAAGCACCTAGAAAAGCTGATAAACGAACTGCATTTAGTAGATAAGAAAATAGTTCACAGAGAAATAACTTGATCAGAAGCCAATATGTAAAACTAGTGTCCCAGTAGAGACTCAGTGTGATCTTGTGACCTCCAGTGGAATTCTCCACGAGAAAACACTAAGACTGTATACCATTATCAGAAAGCCAATTAGAGGTCAATAAAATGCAGAAAGTGAAATTCAATGAAAGTGTTTTACCTTTATCATCATAACATTTCATTTTTGGCCCAAGATCATTTTTACCCTTTAAAAAAAACTACTTATTTGGGCCTGAGTGACAGCTAAGTGAGCAAATGCCCCGATTTGTGAGCATGAATGTCAGAGGTCAGATCATCCGTACATATATATATATATATATATATATATATATATATGCAGGTATGAAGCTATGTGTCTGTACTCCAAACACCAGGCAGTGGAGACAGGCAGATCCCATAGGCTTGCTGGTTAGCCAGGCTACCTAAAACAGCTTAGGACAGATTACATGAGAGGCACTCCTTCAAAATAAGATGGGGAAGTTATTGAGGAAGATATCCTCCCATCATCAACCTCTGGCTTCTTACTCATGCCTATGTGGGCTAGCACATGTTCACACAGGCATACACCACACACAGAAAGACAGATTCATAACCCAACAATTAACTTATTCTGAGCATGTTGGCTCATGCCTGTAACCCAATGCCTGGGAAGCTGAGGCAGGATTGTCATGAGTTCTAACCCAATTTTAACCACAAAGTGACATTCTATCTCTAAAACAGTAAGCAGATAATTAAATATCAATACTAGTATTGAGGTTTATTTAGGGGTCCAGACAGCAACAATATACTCTATCAAGTCCATCAAAAAATATACTAGGTCACAGGTTAAGATGTTTACCAGGGTAGGGCTTCTGTAGAGCAGGAAATAGAGGGTGGCCCATTATTACCCTGAATGGGAAAAATTTTCATTAGCAGGCATTCCATTGAGAGTGCATAATTTGTACCCAGTTCTGAAATCACTAGGGATCTGGTGAAAGCGTTTATCACTCAGCTTTCCATCACTTTAATGAAATATATGACATAATAAACTTACAAAAGGAAAGTAGCCTGATTTATATGTTTGGATTTGAGAATGAAATTTGAACTCTGATCCTTACATATGCTAAGTGTTATATGCTACTGAGTGACATTCCCAGCCCCCCAAAACTCACACTTCTGTACTTAATAGAAGACTTGAGCCTCCTGGGGTCTTGATTAAGTCAAGCCATTTCTTTGGACCTCTGAAGGAGATACAAGATTTCAAATGTTAATCCCACAGATTCAAGGAGAAATACCACTGTCCATAAATTATGGCCAAATCAAGCTTTATTATGCACAGCAGAGCTGGTCCAGCAGCTGTCTCCCACTAATGCAGAATTCAAGAGATCATCCCCCCCCCCAAAAAAAAGAGATCATCCCCAAGCCAATTTCCCATACCTCTTTTATAGAGCAATACTACAGAGTGGAAGGATTATGCAAGGAAGTCTGGTTACAGAAGCAAGACCAGGCAGTTAAGATTTTACAAAGCATTTTAGGAAATATTCCCGGGTCAGATATTAAGAACCTTTTATGGTTACGGGATAGGGCACATCCCAGTTCTGAGAAACAGAAACTTAAGTTTTAAACTAAACAGAAATGTAATTACAGACTCAATATGGCTCCTAGGACCAAAATGGAGTCAGGCCAGTTCCTCATGACAAGTAGGACATTGTCTTAATCAGGATTTTTGTTGCTGTGATGAAACATAATAACCAAAAGCAACTTGTAGAGTAAAGGGTTTATTTAATCTCACATTTTTATCTCACAGGTCTTGGTCACAGTCCATCATGAAGGAAAGTCTGGGCAGGGACTTAAAGCAGAAATCTGGAGGCAGTATCTGAAGCAGACGTCATGGAGATATGCTGCTTACTGGCTTGCTCCTCACTAAAGAGGCAAATCAAATTAATCAAATGCATTTGTCTTGAAAAGTTCTTTAACTATGAAATCCTTTGTATTTTTATTAGTTCCATGCATGTAGGAAAGATTTTTGTAACTTTAGGTGTCAGCAAAATCTAAAGCCTGTTCCAGACACTTATATAAATTATCCTAATCATTCTGTTTCTCTAGAATTTCTGGTACCACAATCCATATTAGTCAGAGTTGTCAGGATTCTCTAGAGGAAAGGAACTGATAGAATGAATGAATGTGTGTGTGTGTGCGTGTGTGTGTGCGTGTGCGTGTGCGTGTGTGTGTGTGTGTGTGTGTGTGTGTGTGTGTGTGTGTGTGTGTGTGATTTAATAGAGTGCCTTACAGATTGTGGCTTTACTAGTCCAATAATGGTTGTTTACCAATGGAAAGGCAAAATGTCTGGCTGTCTCCCAATCCAGGAGTCTGTACAGCTGAGCTAGTCTTCAATCTACAGTCTATCTTGTGATTACAAAGAAGTAGGTTCTAATACTAGTGAATGGCCTCGGCAGTGAATAGATGCACTTGCTAGCAAGAGTGAGGGCAAGCAGGCAAAAAGCAAAAGCTTCCTTCTTCCATGTCTTCCCTCCCCTCTTTTTCTTGGGCTGCTACCAGAAGGTATGACACAGATTTTGAATAGATCTTCTGATCTCAAATGATCCAGTTTTAAAGTGACTCTTCGGGCCTCAGAAGACTCAGATTTAAGGTGATCCAATCATGAAAATCCTTCACACGTGTGCCCTGATTCTTGGGTTTTAGATGATTCCAGATATGATCAAGCTGACAAATAAGATTAGCATCACTAACATGATGCAGCAAATTGCCTGTTTCGTGATCAAGAAGGCAAGAGGTGAGGTGGAAGGTCCTGCGGTCCCATAATTTCCTTTAAGGGCACATCTTTAAAACCAAATGACCTCTCTCTATGTCCTACCTCTTAAAGCTTCCACCACATCCCAATGGTTCCAACAAAGAGACTAACTCTGCAGCTTATGAACCTTTGGGAAGCATTCATCTGAACAATAGGAAGGTGGAAATAATAGGGTAGAGGTGTCCTCATTCTGCCACCCATATTCTTATATAGTTCCCACCACTCTTGTGCTTTCTATACTTCCACTCTGAGACAGTGTACAAGAAACTCAAAAATTTGATTTAAAATTTTACTCAGTCTTTGTCAAAGGATATACATAATATAAACTCAAGAAACAAAAAAGGAAAGAATAAATATCTCTTTTTTACTGTTGGGGAAACTTCATCTTAGAGATAATAGAATAATACCTCATGATCACATAGATTATAAACAAGAGGGAAACATTAGAAAAAGTCTATTTCCAGAAGAAAACCATCAATCCACAGGAAAGGATGGGTAATTTGCAAAATGTATTTACAACATGAGTATTGTCTGGGGTATATAGCAACTACTAGCAAGTCTGAAAGGGATCTGTAACCTAATAAAAAAAATGGGAAATGATCCAAGACTCAAACAGCTACTCTACCAAAGAGAATATACAGATAGACTAGGCAACACTGTGACGATCTGTGTATAACAAATGCCAGGCATAAAAGTTTTCACTGAAGCTTCCTTGGTAATTTCTAAAACTCAGATACAATCCAAATGTCCATCAGTGACAGAATAGATTAAAAATAATTGCAGTATCCTCACAGAATAGAAATTAGACGAAACAAGAATGAATGAACTGCTAGCGTATGTAACAAATGAGTCTCACAAACAAAGTCTGTAAAAAAAAAGCAGAAACAAAAATTATTGCATAATTCTATGAATATAAAATTTGAAAAGAGGAAAAATATGATATTTGAAGCCAGGTGGGATGAGTACATAGTAAATAGCAGAGTAAAGCCATCTAGAGGGCTGAACAGGTACTGCCTCTTGATCCAGTGGTGAATAACTTAAGTACTTCATTTCTGAAAATGTGCAGGGCTGTACACACAGCAAAAACTCAACTTTCTTAGTGTTTGTTATGCTGCTATGAAAAGATTATATAAAAAGAAAAGAAAATTTCTAGAATTCTCCCTAAACTAAATGCTTGCCTTGGCAATTAGATTTGGAGACTTGGAGTCCTCCACTGCATAGTAAACTTCGCCTCTACAGCATTTCTTACCCTTCTTGGTGATGATTCCAAGCAATCTAATGCCTCTGTTAGCTGTGATAGATAGTAGTTTTGGAAAATATGTTTTGGTGATCAGAAGTTCCATTTAATAAAACAGCTACTTGGACTTTTTCAGGGCAGCAATTTGTGTCAGGGTAGCATACTTAGATTAATTTTCCTTCCTCTTTTAGAATCCAGATGTCTCTAAAAGAATTCATAGGAATGATTGGACTGACCTACACAACATAAGCTGGTCCACCACCAGGTATGGGTTTAAAAAAAAATCTAGAAAGCCCTTCTGGGCCCTTTAGTTATAAGGCTGTGTCTCTAGGACTATTAGGGTGAACAATGGAAACATCTACAAGAGTGATCTGCCAAGAAGAGTTAAATGTGAACAGATCCTCACTACTGACCCAATCCATCCATGCTGGTTAGCATCATGTCAGATAAGTACCTGCATCCATCTCTTTACCAATGGCTGATTCTACAACTCCAGCTTGGGGAAAATGTCTCCATACACACTAGGGGATGATTGTGCCCTCTGGGGATTCCACCCTCAGCAATGTAACCATAAACAAGGAGTCAGTGGCCTCCTGTCACCAGTCATCACAGACAGTGGTAGTGAGCCACACTACCCCTAATCAGAAAATGCCTGGCCCTGAAACTGGCTTAAAATCTGGGCTTGTGGTAGAAAATAATAGTTTATTGACACACATATAACCAGTACACTTTTCAAAAAAATTTATCAAACCAGAGGGATGGTCTCCAGAAAATAAAAGGTGGGGGGGGGGTACATGTACTTACATGTGGTGTTTAATCAACAGATCTCTTATCTCTGAACACAAGACCCAAACTGCTTAACTGTGTAAATTACAATACTCTTTGTATTTCCTTCTCACAGTTACTAAAGATCTATACAGACCTGAGTGAAAAAAAAAATCCTCTATGGTGTCCATTAACCATTGATTCCAGTTAAAGACGTAGAAATCAAGTGGTATGGCTTCAGCTACTTCAATTAATTCTTATAATAACATAGCTGTCCTGAAAGCCTGTTTTTAAAGTATTTCATTTTAAGAGGTTTATTACGTTTTAATTAATATAAGTATACTGAACATATCTAAACATGTAGTTTGGTATGTTTTAACATATGTAGGTAAATGTGAAACTATTCTCCTTTATCCCCAAAAGCTTCCTCATGACCTTTGGCAAGCTTTCCTCTTTGCCTCATTCATAAGATGATCTGCTTCTATTCTGGGGATTGCTTTGTTTTGCCTTGAATTTTATGTACCAAAATTATGTTAACCCACTACATGATCTGAGATTTATCTATGCTGTTTTACTGAACATAGTTTATTATTTCCACTGTTCAATAATATTCCACTGACAGATATCACACAAGAAAGAGATAGAGAAGCTTGAAGAGAAAGGGGTCTAAGTTATGAAAGTCAATCCCAAGAGAACATATATCTAGCTCACCATTTAACACAGGAGAAGGCATAAAGAAAGAGACAGCACTTTCTTCTTTTCCTCTGAGCATTTCTAGGCAGGAAACACAAGAAACTTAGACTGTCAGCTGCTTTCTATCCATGGCCACTGAGGATGGGATGAGACAGAAAGGGTAGGCTTTATACATGTTAGAAAGCCATAAAACCAGGGACAAATGTTTAAAATACAGAAGCAACTCATCTATATCTGTGATGTGGTGTAGCAATGGCAGCCTAATGCTCACATTAATACCAGCACAGAGGTAAAGAGTGGCAGGTTGAAATATTCACCATGGAAAAAAACAGAAATTCCTCGATTGAATTTTTAAAATCCCTAAGTACCTGTGAAAGAGCTACTTGATTAAATTTACACCAAACTAAGTAAGACTAATGGCATTCTAATGAGAAGTTATTTACTTATATAAAAGAGTAGGTCATATCTTGCATGCCTGAGCACTGAGCTTAATGCACACCTATTACATCATCTCAGTATATCTGAGTGGTTATAATCTCAATACTGATACCTTGTAATCAAGTTCATGAGATGAAATCTGTGAGATAAAATATTTACAAAGTGAACATTTTAAGCTATTATTTACCTGTTTAATGTATATATCATCTCTGCTTTGAAATGTCCCCTTTTCTGAACTGTTCCTCCTGTTTCTACACAATAACCATGCAGACTCTACTGAACTATTGCATCCTATGGCTACTATGTTCAGACTTCTCAAATGGAAGCCAGTGTCTGTTGATATACTAATATGTAGGTGTTAATCATAGCACTAGGCAGTCTAAGGAAGGAGGATAGAGAGAGAACCACAGTGGTATGTATAGTCACTATGTGTTACTGGATTGGGCCACTACACAAATAGCAAATAGGCCAAGGTCCATAAAGATGCAGAGAAAACTTGGCAATAACAATTCCCCCTGGTTGAAAAGAATTTTAACTCCATCTGAAAAACATAACATTTTTATTGGTTATTTGGGAATTTCACACAGTGCACCCTGATTTCACTTGCTTCCCATTCCTCCCAGGTCCACCATCCCACCCTCCTGTTCCTCCCCCCGCCCCCACCACAAAAAAAAAATAGAAAGGAAAAAGTACACCAAGTCCAATTTGTGTTGCCCATATATACATTGGAGCACGATCAAAGTCCCAGTGGTCATCCTTTAAATATAACTGGGTCCTTCCCCACATGTCCCCAGCTGGAAGCCATCAACTGTGAAGAGCTACACTTCAGTATCCCTATCACAATTTTTAAGTACTCTCTTCAACAGCTTCCTGCCTAGACTGTTTCTTTCTTTTTCTTGGGTGGGGAGAGTTGTTACAGAAGCCTTCAGTGTCTCTGGTTCTCAACTATGTGTCTGTAGTCATCAATACCATTGCAAAAGAAGCTTCCTTGAATATAACAGTCAACAGCAGCACAGATCATGGACTGCCACTCTGGCAGCAGCATGGAACACAAACTTCAACACAGCCTCCAGTGGCAGCATGGACCACAGACATCCACATGGCCTCATGTAGCAGCACATCAACATGGCCCCCGGCCCAGCAGGCTCAGTAGTCTAAGGTGCTGCATTCAGGAAGCAGTCCCTGACAGGCTGACATTTTGGCTGGAGAGATATCTCAGTTGTTAAAGATTAGACTCACAACCAAAAATGAAAACGTGTCGGGGTCCAGCTCTGACTTGTCGAATAGTCCTTGAAGGGGGAAGTAAGGAACTGAGAAATGCTAGATAGAAAAAATATAGACGTAGATGAAGAAAAAGATAGAGACACAGAATAGCTTCAGTAGAACCCAGTCAATACTCAGTTGCCTAATGGGCTTTTTATACACTAGCAAGGGGAGTGGCAAAAGACCTCCCCCTTTCAGGATCAAAGTACAAAGTACAAACAAGTGTAGACCCTTTCTTAATTCTCTAAACACCTGGTAACCACACCTTCTTGTAGTTAGGCCTTGAAGCATAAGACACCTGGTAACCATGCCTTTGGCCAAAACATCCTATTATACAGCCTTGGAGAGCAACATAAACTTTGACTCTCTGACCTTGAGTCAAAATGGAAACAAACCACAAGTTGGAATCTTTGTGGGCTTCCATGAAAATATGTTTTAAGTAAAAATTTTAATTTTATAGTAATTATGTAAAGTTTTTTATGTCAAGCATAATCTTTTCTGGCCCAATATGCTTGCTGTCCTGTATGTTTCTTGTACCTTTATAGGCATCTCCTTCTTTAGCTTAGTAAATTTTTCTTCTATGAGTTCATTGAAAACATCTGGCCTTTGATACGAGATTCTTCTCCTTCCTCTATACCTATTATTCTTAGGTTTGATCTTTACCAGATTTCCCGGATGTTTTGTGTTAGGAGCATTTTAGATTTAACATTTTCTCTGACCAGTATATCCATGTCTTCTCACATATCATCAATACCTGAGATTCACTCTTACATCTCTTGTATTCTGTTGGTGAAGCTTGCCTCTGTAGTTCCTGTTCGAATTCCTAAATTTTTCATTTCCAGAATTACCTCAGTTTGGGTTTTCTTTACTGGTTCTATTTCTAATTTCAGGTCTTAAACCATTTTATTTATTTCCTAACACTGTTTGTTTCTGTTTTCCTGGATTTCTTTAAGGATTTATTCATTTTCTTTTTAAGGACCTCTATCATATTCATAAAGGCTGTTTTAAGTTTTTTTCCTAGTGCATCAGTTATGTTGGAATATTCAGGTCCTGCTGCAGTAGTATAGCTGGGCTCTAATGGAAACATATTACCCTGGCTGTTACTGGTTATATTTTTATGCTAGCATCTCAGCATCTGGGTTTGGGATGGTCGTAGGTCTAAGGTGTTGATTTCTGGATTTGTCTTGTTGGGTGGGTGTTTTGTTCCTTGGTCTCTGTTTCCTCTTGACGTTTTTGGATAGTGTGATGGCCATGTGTTGCCTGTTTCCCTAGCCTGTTCAATTGGTATGTTCACAGGGAATGCCTGCTGGTATTGGAGGCTAGGATACCGGGATCAGTCGATGAAAGGAAAGTTGGAATCATGGTCTCAACAATGCTCGCTCATACAATCCCTCCTCTTTCTCGCCGATTGGACTCTTGGAGCTCCACCTGGGGCCTGGCTGTGGATCTCTGCATCTGCTTCCATCAGGCATTGGATGAGAGTTCTACCATGACAGTTAGGGTGTTTGGTCATCCAATCACCAGAGTAGGTCAGTTCGGGCTGTCTCTCAACCATTGCCAGTAGTCTATTGTGGAGGTATCTTTGTGGATTTCTATGGGCCTCTCTAGCACTTTGCTTCTTCCTATTCCCATGGGGTCTTCATTTATCATGGTCTCTCTTTCCTTGTTCTCCCTCTTTGTTCTTGATCCAGCTGGGATCTCTCACTCCCCTAAGCTCTCTTTCCCTTGACCCTTGCCCTTCATTAACCCCCCTCACGTCCAGTTTGCTCATGTAGCTCTCATCCATTTCTCTGTTGTTGGGCGATCCCTGTGTCTTTCTTAGGGTCCTCTTTACTAGGTAGCCTCTCTGGAGTTGTGAGTAGCAGTCTAGTCATCCTTTGTTTTACATCTAGTATCCACTTATGAGTGAGTACATACCATGATTGGAAAAAGCACAAGGACAAATAGCCAAACTAGTGGAAACACGTGAACTATGAACCAATAGCTGAGGAGCCCCCATGGAACAGGATCAGGCCCTCTGGATAAGTGAGACAGTAGATAAGCTTGAACTGTTTGGGAGGCCCCCAGGCAGTGAGACCAGGATCTGTCCTTAGTGCATGAGCTGGCTGTTTGGAGCCTGGGGCCTATGCCGGGACACTTTGCTCAGCCTGGGTGAAGGGAGGAGGGGACTGGACCTGCCTTGACTGAATCTACCAGGCTGAGCTGAATCCCCAGGGGAACCCTTGCCCTGGAGGAGATGGGAATGGGGGGGGGGGTTGTGGGAAGGGTAGGGAAGACAGGGGAATCCGTGACTTATATGTAAAATTAAATTATATTATAAAATAAAAATAAATACAAATCATTATTAAATTTGCAAGAAGAAAAGAAAAAAAGAAAGGAAAGTTGGAGGAGAAGGTCTTTGTGATCCCTTGGGGATGGGGTCAGAAAGAAAAGGGAGACCACAGCAGGTTTCCTGTTACACCTGTTACAGAGCTGGTGATGAGACTGGGTGGGAGGACTGGATCTCAGGAGCAGTAGGAGAGGCGTGGGTCTACCTTCAGCCTGCTTGTTTTCATGGGGGGCACAGTGCTTGGGTTAGCAGGGAATGTCCAGTGGAGTTGGGGTCTGGGGCAAAGCAACATGTAGGGGGAGTAAGGGTAGAAGGGGAAGATCTGTGGGATCCGCAGGAGATGGGAACAGGGTGGGCAAGGGCGGCTGCCAGAGGTGTTCTGCTGCAGAGCTGGGGGTGAGACTGTGGGGCGGGGTCTGAGGGAACAGAGAGAGAAGAATCTGCCAGCAGCCTACCTGGATCTCTGGCAGCCATAGCCTGTGCTTTAGCATGGGGTGCCTGCTGGAGTTGGGGTCTGGGACAAAGCAACATGCTTGGGGGGGAGGGAGGCTAGAAGGAGATGGTCTGTGGGATCCACAGGAGAGGTGGGCAAGAGGGAGGGAAGGCTGTAGCTGGTCTTTTGTTGAAACACTAGGGACAAGACTGGGGGTTGGGTCTGAGGAAACAGAGAAAGGAGAAAGTCTGCCCTGAAAACATTTTAATGCAAATATTTTCATGTATTGTTGCCATGCACAGAAAACATTTCATAAATTCATATAATTAACTAGAAGTAAATAGATATTTTCATTTCTTACCTTTAGTTAATATATAATTGGTACACATTTATGTGGCTTGGTATTATAATTTGATACATGTACTAACTCAATAAATCAAATCAGGGTGACTAGCTCCCCTGTACTTACATATTTTTATTTCTGTGTGTTATGAACTCTCACATTCTGCTTACCTAGTTATTTTGAAATGTAACATTGCTTGCTGCAAACTGTAACTGCCCTACTGTGACACACAACTCAAGAATGAACTCCCCCACTGTGTTTCTGTACCCATTAGCCACCTGTTACTTTTCTCTTCCTCCCTCTCCTTCTTAGCTCCCAATAGCCTCTAAAGAATAAATATTCTCTATCTTTAATCCTAAATTATTTCCATAGACCCACATTCTCCTTCTCTAATCTAAGATACTTTGCTCTTGCTATCTCAATAGTGATTTATCTTCAGATTATCTCAGATAATAGCATCGTGAGTTTTCTTGTTGCACTTCATTAACAATTCACTTAAAATATTTTAAGGAGCACCTCTCATGCCATATGCCAGGCTTGGCGCCTAATCAGGTAAGGTTAAGGAGTAGGCCCGGTAGACACAAGCACCATGGAGATTAAATTTTCAGTAGTAGCAAATAAAATACGTCATTTTCTTGACAATGGCCCTGAAGAACAAGCATCATAGTGAAAGGTAAGATTTGGAGAAGGGTCAGGGAATAAATACTTGGGATGCTGCTGACAGGTTGGAGATTCTGTCCTTATTCAAAGATTAAAGTAAACACACTGGCAATTTCCCAACAACTGAGAAGTGTGATCAGATTTATGTTTTAATAACAAAATAAAACAAACCTCTGGAGCAAACGGATTCAAAGAGAACAATCTAGACCAATCACAGATAGTTTTCCAATCTTCACAGGATTAAAAAGTAATAAAACACAATCAACATCAATACTCAACTGGAAATGAGGTAAGCCTTGATAATTCAGAAATGATGAGCAGGGAAGAGTTTCTGTCCACAGAGAGTTTGCTCTCAGAGCCTATCCAGGAAGTTTGACATGGAATCCAAGCAGCTTGTAGCACCCTGAGTTTCCCTTTCTAACCAAAAGAACATTCAGATGGAAGCATGGATTTCATTTTAGCTTTACTTTATCATTCCCAGGGACGTGGCTAATTGCTGACTTGTGATGCAAGGCTTCCAAACTAGCAAGTTCTCACCTCTACCTTTTGTCTCCTCCCAGGACAGAATGATACATGCTTTTCACATTCTCAGAAGCACTAAGCTATTGGAGTTTGATAATCAATCTAATGACTGGGGTCCTTTTTAGCAGACATTCACTGACCATGTTTTTCCAAAATAATTATTATTACTTTCCAAAATTATGTAAATATGTGTGGGATGGGGGTACGTGCTGAAGTATAGGTCAGAGGACAAAGATTTAGAGTTCCCCGGGAGGTGAAGTTGCATGCTGTCATGAGCTTCCTGATGTGGGTGTTGGGAACTGAAGCAAGGTCCTTTACAAGAGCCATAAGCACTCTTGAGCACTGAGCCATCTCTTCAGGTCCTAACTAATGTTCCTGGTTTTGTGGGTCTTAGCATTAGCTCTCTTGAGGCTAGAGATGTAGCAAGTCTTGTCTACAATGCAGGAACCCCTGGGCTTGATTCTCAACATCACATACAACTTGCTGTTATACTCCTGTAATTCCTGCACCAAAAATCTAGAGACAGGGGGATCAGGAATTGAAGGCAATAATCCATTACCACAAGAGGACCCTGTATCCAAAGCCAAACCAAAAGAAAATGTTAACTCCTTTATTTACAGTTCAGAAAATATATCCCTTTTTATACTTGGGATAATATGATGAATAATTTCAGAAGAAAGAATGTGGGATAGCTAAATTATTAAGAGCCTCACCCTTCCTGCTTCAGCGATCCTCTTCAGTCAAGAGAGCTCTCCAAAAGGGACCTACTTCCTGTGTGTATTTATATAGTCTAGCTGTTCTGCCTTCTCATTGGTTGTAAACCCAAACACGTGACTGCCTCATCACTGCCTGTATGTACCGCCCTCCAGGTACTTAAAGGCATGCGCCACCGCCGCCACATACTTGCTATGGCTCTAATAGCTCTGACCCCCAGGCAACTTTATTTATTAACATACAATTAAAATCACATTTCAGTACAAGTAAAATACCACCACAGGACCCTGTACCCAAAGCCAAACAAAATGAAAATGTTAACTCCTTTATTTCCAGTTCAGAAAATATATCCCTTTTTATACTTGGGATAATATAATGAATAATTTCAGAAGAAAGAATGTGAGATAGCTAAATTATTACACATAAGACTTCTGGCAAGAGAATGTTAATATGGTATGAAAAAATAATATAACTTTATTATGAATCTACAAGATAAAATATTAAGCTTACCTCAAAATAAACACTATATTTAAACAAAAGTCAATTTCAGCTCTGAGGAGCAATACGTTCCATTCATTTATCTAAACACAAATGTTCAACTCACATGCTCTTTTAGAATAAAATATCAATCAAAGGGCCACAGACTTATTAATCAGCTACAACATCAAATCTGTGGGAAAAATTTATATTTGTTCATTTTTATGTGTATTCCCATTTTCAAGATACAATTTAAGAAGTGTTGAAAATAGCATAAATATAAAAGATACTGAATAACCACTAAGGACACACTTATCTCTTCCACTTTATTGATTTACTAAAAAAAAAAAAAAGTGCATTTCAGTCTTATCCTAGCATTTTCTTGGTCGGTTGCACAGAATTATGGTCACAGTGGTACTGGGCTGTTGTGTCCATTCTGGAGACAGTAGGTACCCAAAGGTGGTGGCAAACAAAAAAGAAGAGAGCCGCCAAAGCAGAGATGATGTTATCTTCTCAGGCCCACTGTTAAAGAAGTATACAGAGACTCTGGGTCAAAAACATTAGGAGATAAACAGTAGGTCTCAAGTTAAGCATGAGATGCTAAGTATGGAATATTGGGAGACAATCAAGCCCTGCATGGACTTACAGGTCCAAACGAGAGGCAGCATGGTCCTGGTAAGCTCTCCATATGCCTACAGGAGTTGGTTGACACTTGTCCAGTGGAAGATAATATTTACATTGGGCTGTGTTAAACAATCTGGTCAACCACAAAGTTTTTTTCTTCGTATTTCTCTGCAGGGATAGGAGAGGCAGGAAGTAGGAATATATTCAAATTTAAACATTCTTATTTTTGGAAGGCATTTATTTCTTATAAAAATCAGAGAAAATCTGCCAAGTATCTAACACAAATCCATCTGGGGTAAGGAGGTGGGAAGAGATTGTAAACTGTAGGTTTTCTATTGAAACACTAGAACCAGCTGGTTGCCATGGTGAAATGGGAAAGAGAGATTTTCTTCAGTGTTCTCTTCTGATTTGGAAACACAAACCTGAGACTAAACCCAAAGTTTATATTTCAAATGAAATGGCTGGGCCAGGACCTCATGGGAAACACCAAGAAATACACTGAGGAAGGCAGACCTGAGATGTTAAGGCTGGGATGGGGAATAAGAAGAATGGGAAGCTCTGAGCAGCTTCCAAAATAGGATTATATTTAGTCGTAGTTTATTGAACCTGGGACCTGTGCCCAGAGTTGTGACAGTCACCTTCGAGCTTCGTAATTATTTAAAGTATGTATATTCATAACTAGATAACATAAAAGGAAAGATTACCCTCATTCTGCACAGGAAGAAACTGAGGTCAAATAGGTAACAGAATTTGGAAAATATTGCTGTAAGAGACTGGACTCCAGCCACCACTCCAACAGGATGCAGCTTCCTAAAAACTGAGCAATTGGAACAACAAAAAAAAAAAAAAAAAGAGTATGCATTGTGAACATTTTGGGCTTTGAACCAATAATAAAAGAATGCAATAAACTAGGACTCTAATTAATGATACTAGAAGAACGTTATCACTTAAGACTAAAATATTTTTAGATTGGTATTTATGTTTTCTTTTATCTACTAGAAATGAGTTTCATTAGGTCTTTACTAAAGGCCCATACATCAATTTTTCATCAGGAAGAAACTATCTAGGTTTTTTAAAAATTGTTTACTATTTCTCTGAAAAGTTCATACAATGTGTTTTGATCACATTCAGTCCCTCTTTTAACTCCTTCTAGATCAATCCCTCCTTCAATATCACTCAACGTTGTGTCCTCTTTATTTTTAACCCATCAATTCCAATTTGTGCTACTCATACATTTTTGGATGTGTAGCCTACACTATTAAAGAAAACTAACTATCCCTCTTCTAACAACTATCATTTGTCAATAGCTTGTTGGCTGAGTGTGGGATTTTGCAGTCACCTCCCTTTCCATACTTGGAATTCGTCAAGCTTGAGCTTGCAAAGATCTTGTGCATGAATATATGGGTATAATGTTAAGTCATTATGAGTTGGTTTTGTACTGTGTCCATTTAGCAAAATAATAGAAGGTTCTATCCTAGGGCCTATGATTTATATAGCCACAGATTCTTTGCTCAATAATGGTGGATCAGGACATAAATCCAGCCAGAAGCTGGTTGGTTATTTCTCTGATAATATTCATTCTACAATTACATCAGTGGGCATATCTTGCCAGGTGAGTCATTATTGTACCTTGCAGCGCTGACAGTTGGATAAGACTGATGATTACTTTTCTTCTCTAATAGCTGGCATAGCACTGTCTAGCATTATGAAAGCTAACTAGTGGAGATAAAGCTTCTAGGTCAGAACCAGCTTAATGTCTCTATGTTCTATGACACAAGGATGTGGTGACTTTAACAACAGGGTCTTACCATCAAGTTCTGGAAGGTAACAAAGAGCATTTGAAATAGCCTGTAATGTTTGGAGGCCTATGGGAACTCATTGCCCAGTAATTACAAAGAGGTAACCTACAAAAGCACTGGAACTATTTGTTAGCCTGTGATATCTTATAGGGGCATTGTCATCCTGCTATAGGATAACCCCATTTTAAGTAGTGGGGTACATGCACACTCATGCATTGGGGAGCTTCGAAAGTAATAGGTGTAACCAGAAGCTTTCTGTGTTCCACCCAGCCCTGCAGCAACTTAGAAAATAATCACCCAAAGGCTTAATATTAATTACAAACTGTTTGGTCTATGACTCAGGCTTATTTCTAACTATCTATTTCATCTTAAACTAACCCATTTCTATTAATCTATGTATCATCATGTGTCTTGTGGCCTTACCTGTGTTCTATTACATCTTGTTCCTCCAGCAGCTTGCAACATTTCCCCTGACTCCGCCTTTCTTCTCTCTGTATCTTTGCTTGGATTTCCCACCTGCCTACAACCTGTCTTGCTATAGGTCAAAGCAGCTTCTTTATTAACTAACGGTAGCAGCACATATTCACAACATACAGAAAGACCATCTCACAGCAAGTAGGTCTTCATATAACACTTCCAAAGATTTTTAGTGTTTTTATATCCCTCCTTTCTTCTCTTCTCTGCCCTAATTTCCCATTTCCCACTCCAGTTTAATCCTTCCCATTCCACTAATCTTCTTTAAGTCTCTCTACCAATTCTTTCTATCTTCCTTCCCTTGAACCCTGCCCTGAATTATTTGGTTTTATTCTATGTCCCTGATATTGGTCTAAAGAAGAAAAAAAAAATGTAGTGATAAAATGACTCCTAATGGTACTCTACTGTACTCATAGATTAGTGCCTCATTCAGCTATCATCAGAGAAGCTTCCACCTGCAACAGGTAGGAATAAATACAAAGACCCACAATCAGACATTAAACAAAGAGTAAGAGACCTTGGAACACTTAGCTTTAATTGGGATTTCTCCATCAATGCCTCCCCTCAGAGCTCAGTGAACCCTGCAAAAAAGGAGATGAGAAAAATATAAGAGCCAGAGGAAATAGAGGACACCAAGAAAACAAGTCCCTCTAAATCAAGATGAACAAAGCCCATATGAACTCATAGAGATTGAAGCTGTGTGCACAGGGTCTGTATAGGTCTGCACCTGGTCTTCTGCGCTTACATCATGGCTTCCAGTTCAGTGTTTCATGGGATTTCTGAGTGTGCAAACAAAGCTCTGATTCTTATGCCTTCTTATAGACTCTTTTCTGTTTGTTGGTTTGTCTTGTCAGACTTCGATGTGATAGTTTTTGTTTTATCTTATTATATTTTATTTTGTTATATTTTTAAAAAATAAATGAATGAAAACCTAGCCACAGGGTTTCATATATATATATATATATATATATATATATATATATATATATATATATATGTAAATTTCTAAACTTTAGCAATCCCTACACCCAACAGAAAGTCTTAACATTCTATTTAACAATAAAGCCAATATATAAATACCGTTTTTCAAAAAAAAGGCATACAAATAAAAGGTGCTCAGAATCACTAATGGTCAAGAAACCTAAAACCTATAAGGAAATAATGCCCTACATTTGTTAGATTAGCTGTTATCAGGAAGTTAAGAGAGAGTAATTGTGGTGAGGGTGTGGAGGTACAGGGTAGGAGTGGAAAGTGGCACAGTCATTATGTAAAATACTATGAAAGAATTTAAGTAAAACTAACATATGACCTAACAATCTTGCTTCTGAGTATATTCAATGGAAATAATATCAGGCCCTCAAATTTATATTTACCAGCCATGCTCATTACAGAATCATTCACAAAAGCAAATACATAGAAACAACCTCAGTGTTCATCAAAGGGTGACTTGATATGAAAATATGATATAACTCAGGCATAAGAAAGGAGAAGCTGCTGGGCTGATACTAATAGCTCAGTAGTAAGTACCTGGAGTGTATAAGAACTTAGGTCATTTTCCAGCATAGGAAAAAACACAGAGATGTGTCATTTTGTTAAATGGAATAACTCAGAATGAAAGAGAAAAATCTTGAATATTTATATTATTCACTAGTAGGAAAATTTTAAAAAACACAAACTCTTAGACACAGAAAACAGAAGTATGGCAGCCATGAGGTGGAGGTTAGGGGAAATGGGAAAATGTTGAACATATTGTGTAAACATTAAGAGTATGATGGCGACAGACAATCTTAATATGTTATTTTTTTTAAGTTTGCCAAAATGTTACTTTTTAGTGTTCTCACCTAAAAATACACAAAAAGAGACACACAGACATATACACACACCTAAAAATAAACACACACACATATACTGTGGAATAATCCTTTTGTATACTGTAAAGATGTGTTGCTCTCACTAGTTTAATAAAGAGCCAACTAGTCAATAGCTAGGTAGAAGAGATTAGGCTGGAGAATCAGACTGAGAGAACACTGGGAAGAAAGAGGGTGGAGTCACCAGCCAGATGCAGAGGAAGCAAGATGTGTAGAAAATGAGGTAACACGCCATGAGCCACATGGCAGCATGTAAATTAATAGAAATGGGTTAATTTACATTGTTAGAGCTGGTTAGTAACAAGCCTAAGCTATTGGCTTAGCATTTATAATTAATAATAACTCTCGGTGCTATTTATTGGGGAGCCAGCAGCCCTGATGATAAACTCCATCTACACACACACACACACACACACACACACACACACACACACACACACACACACAATGATAATTATGCTAGGCAAGGAATGTGCTATTTAGCTTCATTATAATATTTATCCCATAATGTATAGCAAATTAATATATACAATTGACTTTATAAGTTATTTATCAATAAAGCTAGATAAGCCAAAACTTCTCTGTCCCATGTCCAAATGCAATTCAAGCAAAATTTAACCTTTCCTTCATAGCTCCATGGAGAATTTTAAAAGTTCATGGCTTTCTTTCACACAAAACTTTTCATGTATCTGAGGATTATCTCTGAAGGGAGCAAGGGATTGATTAACCAAGAGAAATATTTCCAAACACGTATTTTCCTTCAGAGTATATTGCACAATGTAAACAGATAAAGCTAATATTGGTTCAAACTAAAACCACATATTTAATTGCTTATGCCTTTTCACTAATTAGTTGGCAGCAATTATACACAGAAAAGGGATTACAATCTTCATTACTAAATATATTTTAAGGACATTTCTTAGGGTGGGGTCTGTATCAATACACAAGGTCTGACCTCAGCATTGGAAACTAAAGGGCAGAAAAGAAAATATGGGCATATGCATTTCAGGCTATTTTTAATTTTGTTTCACTCTAATGAGTTTTTAATTAAGTGAAATATGAAGAAAATATTAACACAATATTTAATTCCCAAGGGCTGATTTAATGTTTCTGAGTATCTTAACTGTATGACATTGGTTAGTGAAGTTAGCATCACTGAACTTAAGCTACTTGTTGGCAAGATAGGGCATTAAATCCTTTCACACAATACAGCAACTTTGGACAAGGTACCAGTTGGACTGATATGCCAAAATGAGTTTGTTAAATTTTCATGCACCTACTGTGGACAGCACCCTGATCAGACTTACTGTGCAGATAAGGAAGCTAGAGAACAGAAGGGTTACATAATACATCCCAAATCATACAACTGATAGGTAAATGTCTCAAACCCAGAAAATCTGCTTCTGACATCCAGAGTCTTAGCCATTGCACACTTGGCCTCCTCTTGCAAGCTGAAATCTTGGAGAGTGGAAATAGGAAGCAGCAGAGATCTCCAACAAATTCTTACCTTGCATAGGGAAGTGAATTGCCTGTCTAGTGGTGGTCCTGTACAAGACACTGGCGATGTGGACAGTCTTTGCTACATGTTTATGAGCACCTGGGATCTCAAAAGCAATCCATGAGATAAAATATGATTTAAGAGGTGATTAAATCAAACTCCAGGAAAGCAGAGGAGCATGAAAATGAGATGGGAAAGCAATGAAATTAAATCAAGTTACATTAATGAAAAAGTTACACCTCCTAACCAAAGCTGGATCCCACTTCTGGCCTTTGGAAAATGAGTAAGACTAGTCTCATTCAAGGGGCAGGAAACCTGGGATGTTTCACACCAGCTGCCATTCTTCATCCTATGGAGATTTTTCTAGGTTCTTTTCAGAGCATTAACTGCCTGGCACTTTCAGACTATATACTAGCCCCACACCTGCTTCTGTGAGCAGAGAAATCTTTTACAACAGTGGTTCTCAACCTTCTTAATGTTGTGACCCTTTAACACAGTTCCTCATGTTGTGATCCCCCAACCATAAAATTATTTTCATTACTACTTCATAACTGTAATTTTGCTACTGTAATGAATCATAATGTAAACATCTGTGTTTCCCAATGGTCTTAGGTGACCCCTGTGAAAGGACTGTTCAATCCCAAAAGGGTCACGACTCACAGGCTGAGAACCACTGTTTAGAAAGAAGCCATAAGCCATAAGGAAGGATAGAAAATGCAAGGGTACGGGGGAAGGATTTTTGACAGCATGTGTGAAAAAGTGTGAGTTTCAAGTGCTGAATTATTTATACTCCATCCTCTTAGGAATATTTATGTAGTTTTCCAAGTGCAGAAATGCAAAGTCATTTCTGAGTTGAGGCATGCTCTCTTCCTGGACTTTGGATTTGGGGGTTTATTAAGTTATTAATACCACTCACAACTATGCACAAGAAAAGCAATGACGAGTTTCAAGTGAGCATTAATTAATTCAACAAGTTTGTATGGCTATCTCTATGTAAATAAGAAATCATCTAAATACTGGAGACACAGGAGTGAAAAAGTGTAGCTAGAGTTTTCCTGACTGGCCCACAGTCAGTACAAATCTCTGACACCCGCCAGTCCCACAGCCATTCAAACCTGACCAAGTAAACACAGAGACTTATATTGGTTACAAACTGTATGGCCGTGGCAGGCTTCTTGCTGACTGTTCTTACAGCTTAAATTAATCCATTTCCATTAATCTATACCTTGCCACATGGCTCGTGGCTTACCGGCATCTTTACATGCTGTTTCTCATCATGGTGGCTGGCAGTGTCTCTCTGACTCAGCCTTCCACTTCCCAGCTCTATTCTCCTCCTTGTCCCGCCTATACTTCCTGCCTGGCCACGGGCCAATCAGTGATTTATTTATTGACCAATCAGCAACACATTTGACATACAGACCATCCCACAGCA
Source organism: Peromyscus californicus insignis (assembly GCF_007827085.1). Taxonomy (NCBI): domain Eukaryota; kingdom Metazoa; phylum Chordata; class Mammalia; order Rodentia; family Cricetidae; genus Peromyscus; species Peromyscus californicus. The sequence continues at coordinate 114,039,221 of NW_026294595.1, forward strand.
AAAAAGAAAATAAATTAGTCAAATAAAGGTCCTTGCCTACATGGAGCCTACACTCTGATAGGAGGTTAAAAATTAAGTAAAATTAATATGTGAATTATACTATATGCTAGAAAGTTAGTGCTGTGCACAACAAGAACAGAATAACTGGTCTGAAAAGTGTCATGGAGTCAATTCTGTTTTAAATATGAATGCCAAGGAAGGTCTCATGGAGACATGACATTAAACACAGATTTGAAGGAGGTGAGGGAGTCAGCTATACAGTTATTGAGAAGGAGGGGCCTAGAAACAGGATCAGGAAGAGCATTCCAGCCAAGGAAATGAAGTCTGGAGTAGGACAGCAATAGTGGTTATGGGGTTGCATGGAAATTATCCTACATTAGGGAAGCAAAATGAAACCTGAGATACCCCCAGTCAGATGCCCAGGATCTGCAGTATGTTACATGTGCAGAGAAGCAGCAGAAGTTCAGAATGATGATATTAAGGTGATATTTCATTCTGCTGTGTTGTGGTCAAATTGAGAATAGGGGGAGGAACAGAAAAGAGAGGAAACACTAAATTCAGAGAATGTTATTGTAACACCAGTAAGGGGTTAGGAAGATAGACATGGTAGCAGGAAGACGATAAATAGAACTTCTATTTTGATTATTACAAAGGATTTCCAAAAGCCTATATAAGGAATTTAGAGAGTTATAGAACATAAAGCTTTAGGGATATTTACTCTAGTCCCAAAATCTCATGACACAATAAGAGAACCTGAGCCCTTAATTTCAGAATTAGAATAAATTTCTAAAGCATACACAGTTGAGCCAAGACCCCATGTTTTGGTGAACCCTAACACAATTGATGTACCTATAGAGGCCAGGGCTTAGGGTCAGCTAGTCTCTGTGGGACTGGGTAAAGACCTAACGAGGTGAGGACACAGACATAAGAAAGATACAGCAGATATATAGGCCTCTGATATCTCTCCTGCTACAATGACCTTTTCTGTGGAGAACAGTGACATTTTCCTTGGTGGTAGTACTGAGTTCTACATACTAGCTGTGTTTATATAGGAAGCAGGAACAGTAAGGTTCTTTTTTAAATCATTGATAAACAGTAAACCTTCTGGAAAATCTTTTCATGATGGGAATGCATAAGTACCGATCAGAACAACTCTGTCACAATGTGTAACATTCTGGCCACCCTTCTGCAGTTAGCACTTTGACATTTTCCACAAATATACCTTCCACTGCTCTGATAATGCCTATAGAGTCATTTAGCTGCCAGCAGCAAATCCCCCTTGGGTAATCTCAAAACTCTGAAGCAAAAATGCCTTTATTTCCCAGGAAATATTGTCTTTTCACAATCTATTAATCCCAGCCTATACTATTTGCCAACGAAGTCTCTATTAATGTATTATAAAAAGGAGTCCTTAACAAATGTCGAAAGACTGATAAGGTTATTTTTCTCTCAACTAGGGAAAAACTAAAGGTCCTGTATTTGGAACGAAGCCAAAATAATTTTCAGATAAGTCCATTTTTCTCTTACTCTATGGCATAGCTAGAGCTCCATTCTCCCTTCTTATATATTTACTTGACAAGAGAGTCAATAAATCAAGTCTAACATGTTTTTATCCAAGAAGCAATGTAAACAGTGGTCTTATAAAATATTTGAGTTACTGGTTGGGATTTTCTTAATTTAGCTTAATATTGTATACATTCTCTGAGCATACACCCCTCAAGTAGCAGGAGAAGCCTCCAGAAGCTTGCTGAGACACAAGAACAAGTCTGTCTTGACTCAATGTCATCTTTGTTCCTTCCACAAAGCTGCTAATTCAGCTTTCACAGTGGCTTAAAATAGGACTCCATTGTGACAAGTATTATTGTGAATGTCACTTTTTATTCCAAAGACTAAGTTCAAGCCCTCACTCCTTCTTCCCAATCCTGATAAAAACATAAAACCATCAAGAGTCTAGCACATTTTCTAGATATTTATTAATTTTACCTTATTTATAATTTATAGTTGTTGGCTTTAGCGCTACTACCCTTATCATCATGGACTTGCCCTCAGGCTATTAAGTAGTAACAATGGTGTCTTTCTGAAGAAGTCATATTTGCTCCTTAAAATAGAGTTAACAAACTCCCTTCTTCATCTTCAAGACTGTAGAGCAGTGGTTCTCAACCTTCCTAATGCTGCGATCATTTAATACAGTTCCTCATGTTGTCACGACCCCCAACCGTAAAATTATTTCATTGCTACTACATATCTGTAATTTTGCTCCATTTATGAATCATAATGTAAAAATCTGACATGCAGGATATCTGATATAGGACTACAAGGGGTCGCAACCCACAGCTTGAGAACCAGTGCTGTAGAGAAAGGCTAGATCAAACGCTCCACATTTAACACTGCTGATGGAAGATACTCCTGAAATCAAATAATGCCACCCTACTTGGCTAACTCTTGATTAAGACAAAGAAAGCCAGACTCAGAGATGCTGTGCTAGAACATTGGAGACATGATCAGTTTCAGTGATTTTGACAAGAGGAGTTCATGAATATGTTAGGGCAGAATCTGGATTTGAAAGTGATGCATTTACAGAGAGTAGAGATGTTCATGCCGGCTTCAATAGTTCTGTGTGGTTATTAATAATCCCCTAACACAGTGTGCACGGGGCATATGTTTCTGTTACAGAGAAACCAGCTCACTGAGTCACCAGGCAGGGGAACAGGCGGAGCTCATCCGGAACCACACAGTGCTGTCTACACGCAGCCAGCCCTGGATGTGGCAAAGCAATGGTGCTGCTTCTGTTCCTGGCACCAGCTTCCAGTAACCTGGCACTGAGGAAAGAAAATAAATGAGATCATAGCCCAGGTGGGACAGTCATTCTGTTGGGCAGCAGGGTGAGCCCTGAAGGAGGCATGGGCAGTAATTCTCCCAGGTCCCAAGCAGAGACAGGCTTGGTTGCACTAAATGCTTCCAATAAGACAAATCTGTGTTTCCAGAGTGGGGGAAGGGGAGATGAGCCTTCTGGAGCCCAAGATTCCTACTAATTCCATTGGCTATCAATCTGGCTTTCACACACTGCTCATTTGTTCCTTTTTCATGACCCTCTTGAGAAAATCCACTCAAAAGTGCAGAGGTTAGGGGTGGTGAGATGGCCCAGTGAATGAGTACTTTCTGTATAAGCATGAGGAACTGAGTTCATATCCCCAGAAATCACATGAGCAGCTAGGTGCACCTGTAACCCCAGCACTTTTAGAGTAGAGAGGGGCTAGCTCCAGGTTCAGGGAAAGACCTTGTCCCAGGAGTTTAAAGCAGAGGGTATTAGAAATAGATGCCCAGCAGCATGCTTCAGCTTCCACATGTGCACACAGGTATCCACAACATGTAAGCATACATCACAAATATACAAAGATATTGCCTACAAAAGAGTAACATCTTTAACTGCTATCACTTTAAGCAAGTGGTGACATGCTCAAAAGCCATTTCTGTTGTGCAGAAGGATATAGACACTAAGTAAGGATGCACCTTGACAGTGAAGGGCCCTGGTACACAAAATGACATGATCCCATAAGCTTTATCCCATGCCCTGATTGTGAATTAGAAACGAAGGCTCAAGATCCACCCTAAATGTGCTGAGTCAAAAATCAACACTGCAACAAGATCCCCGGGAAATTTATATGGATATTGAAGTTGAAGTGAAAAAGCGGTTCAAGAAAAAAACAAGAATACATTGGATCACTTGATGGAAGGTACACAGGTTTTTAACTCAAACCTGTCACTTGGAATCTGGCTTTGCCTTTTCTGTTGGTTCTTTCTTCTACATAAGCATTAGTGGGAAGCAAACACCCTCAGTAAGTAGCTGTGAATGTGTCCATCAGCATGTCCAGACTTTAACGCTAGTTCTTTTGCTCACTATAGTAAAGGAACAAACTTACTTCTAATAATTCAAGCAAAAAATTCTGGGATTCTCTTTAGTAAATTCAGTTAGACCACATACCTAGTTCTAGAGTGACTATCAATCAGATTGGCTAGGTCATATCACATGCTGTTTGAATACCCCCCCCCCCAAAAAAAGTACCCATCTAGTGTTCTTAATTAAACAAGAAATAGGTGCAAAGCATGCAACAGCAGCAGAGGACCAGCGCTTTGCTGTTTTCAGCACCATTTCTTGAGATCTGACTTCTGGGCAGGGATAGGAACTAGGTATTAATCCTTTATGAGTGGTGCCACTCCTTGCTATGGGTGCTAAAATAGACAACAGCAAGTCACATGCTATGGATTTCATAGTAAGGTGCCATAAGCTGCCTTAAACATCTAGAATTGTATTGTGGACTTCAAAAATAGCCAGGCTTCCAATATGGGGACCCCAAAGGGAAGTAAAATCTATTGTTTGGATACATGGCACTCAATTTTAGGGGAGTAGAACCAGATTGCAAAGGGTACATGAGAATTTTAACTTGCTTAAGTGAGGCTTACGAACATAAATTTTGCTCCCTCAAATGAAGAAGCATTACAATAGTGCTCAGGAGATAAACTTCATGTTTTTAATCACAGTTTAGATGAAGAAATTAACAGCCTAAGAGTTTGTATCTAAACTGTCATCAGCCAGTCATCAATAGACTTCCAAAATAAAAACCTAGATATCTGATAAAATAGGAAAGCCAGAAGGGCTGGATAAAAGTCAACAATGTGATGCCTCGTAGTTCCTTAAATATATAACAGTTTTGAAACTCAAATTTGCATTAAACTACATAACTAACTGGTATGACTTCTATTTAACTAGGGGACTACCTTGCATCCTCTCTAAAAATTGTGTTTGTGTGTGTGTGTGTGTGTGTGTGTGTGTGTGTGTGTGTGTGTGTGTGTGTTATTGTTGTTGCTTTTATTTAAAAAGCTGGTGAGTGAGTAAAAGGTTCGCGTTAAAACCCTGCCCACCTGAGTTTGATTCTCTTAACCCACATAAAAAGCTGAATACAGGGTATGCAGCTATAATCCCAGGACTCACCATGAAAAGTGAAATGGTCAATAGAGAATCATCCAGAATCTATTGGGTCAGCTTTCCTCATATACAGCCCATCAGAAACAACAAGAGAGGTGGGTCCTCAACAAGGGCAAGGGTGAGAACCAACTACCCAAATAAATATCTCCTCTGACCTACACACACACACACACACACACACACACACACACACACACACACACACACACAAAGACACACACACAAATAATAATAACAATAAAAATTTAAAAGGTAAAAAATTACTAAGTACATCACAAGGAGAAAAGAAAGACTTGGAGAAAGAGGAATTGAGAGGGAAGGATGGGGGAAAAAAACTCCAAAAAGCCATTAGAAGAGTGAGAAAAACAGGAAAGGTCGGGGACAAAGGTGAGTGGAAACATTATTTTAAAAGTCAAATGGGTTTCAAAGCATTTTCTGTGAATCGATTTCCAGTCAAAGCCACCTTCAGACAGCCCTTAGACTTGTGAAGTCAGATGTCACTCTAGGTTTAAGCTTCACACTCACAGTCCTGACAGCCATCTACAACGTACTTAGAACCATTTGTAAAGGTGACACTGGGAAAATACATTTTCAAAACATAACGTAAGAGTGAGTGCTGCGTATCCAGGCGATACCTGGCCTGCTGTGAGGGGCTGCTCTCACCATGTCAACTATGATTTTAGTTTTCATAGGTGCCCAGGTAGCCACTGTCCTCCTGAAGGAACTTTATACCTGTCTCAGGATGTGGACTCATCTGCTGTAGAAGGCATTTGACAGAAGCCTGTTTCATCTTCACCAATGAGAGAAAACCATTTCCTCAAGGAGGTCTCTTTCTTTCAAAATAGTATATTACCAGTATATTTCATAATGGATGGTGCCTTCCTCTCTCTCTCTCTCTCTCTCTCTCTCTCTCTCTCTCTCTCTCTCTCTCTCTCTCTCTCTCTCTCTGTGTGTGTGTGTGTGTGTGTGTGTGTGTGTGTGTGTGTGTGTGTGTGTGTGTGTGTGTGGATTAAATACATTGACTTCATTTTGATTCTCTGATCTTGCCCTTTCATTTCACCTGAGGGAGACTAGGTCTATGTGTTAACAGATAGAACACGACAACAAAGGAGAGTTACTACATGAAAATTTTACTTCTTGAAGATTGTTAAAATTTCTCCAACTGTCTTAGAAATCTTTGTTAGGTTAGCATTTATTAGATCAACTTCTACAACCGAGTTTGAGCAGTTCAACAATATCTGCCTGCATGCGAGGGAAGTGGAAAACCCATAACTATGCCGTCTGTGAAGCTAGATGTCTCAGCAGGCCCAACCCAGTATCAAAGGCCTGGAGAGCTGGTGGTACTAGCTAGCACACCATGGAAGGCTGAAGTTTGAGCACACCACAATCAGGGTGGTGTCAGCAGTGGCAGATGCATCCATTCAGAAAGAAGCTTCCAAAGCAGGTAAGAGTATGCTGCATCTTCTTCAGACCTCTTTGCAGCTGGGCCGCCCTTTGGATTCACTCTGAGTCTTCCTTTCTCAGGCAATCCTCTCTGGAAACACCCTCATAAACACAGCCAGAGGTATGTTTCCTAGGTGATTCCAAGTCCAGCAAGCTGCCAATCAATACCAATGATCACAAATCTGTTCTAAAATATGCTCCATTACAGTTTCTTAAATGTGTTTTTCCCTGTTTTATTTACAGATGTTTGCCTCTGGCATTCTTGGTGGGTTAATATTCTCATCCATCCATAGGCTAGTGATGTGGGGAGAGGCAATTTGGGTATATGGATACTGTGTATGTACATTCATTGTATATATGTGTAACATATGAAAATATGTGCTGTGTCTGTATGTATGTCTGTGTGGTATTTAGGAGAGTAAGGACTGTATGTGAGTACAGTGGGTGGATAAATACAAGGTTGATACTGTAGATATATAGCATGCGTTTGTATCAGTAAAGTACATACATGCAATGATGTACATGTATTCATGTGCAAAGTATATATATGTTTGTGTTTAGACTACTGGTATTTATGCACTTTTGGAATATTGAGTGTATGTGTTTGGTGTGTGTCATATTTGGATCCATGTGCATATACTAGACTGGAAAGAGTATAGTTAAATGTAGACATTGTGTGTATGGGCATTTGCAAATGAACACACTGAATTTTTATCATGTTCTGATCCAATAAAAAGATTATTTAACAATATAAGAAAACACTTCTCTTCTCCATAGGAAAAAAATCCTGAATGAGGTAGGCTTTGAATATTTGTTTTCATACACAAAGCAATTACTGTAATTTAGGCAAAGGTAGCCACCTTGGACTCTTGGAGAAAATGTCCAAAATAATACTCCTTTAAAGCTATCTAACATTGGAGTGGGCATTCCATTTTTAGGTATCCAAAAGGGATGACATAAGATAGTTAATGGTACATTATTTTAGGGGAAGAAAAACTATCAAAATGCTTCTGACTGTAGCAACAATAAAATCCTAATGAAGCAGAGGAGCAGATGGAAATTGAAAAGCCTGTGCAATGTCAAAGCCCAAAACACAGTGATTTGTTAAATTACGGGGTTCCTTTCCCCAGAGAGAGGCACTGCAGTCTGCTGATAACTCAACAACTGGGATTATTACTGTAACACAGCAACGCCATTTTCTTCCCGAAACCCGCATGAACTAATTAATTACATAGCTTTGGTTACTAGGTTAGAACCAAGCCTTGCTGTCCAATTTCCAAAGACTGAACTTCATAAACTGTCAGAGGAACAGATTTTTCCTAACTGTCTGCTGACTACTGTGAATAGCTACAAAGACTGCTATCAATAAGACAAATATCTTAAGAAAAATTCTGCTTGCTGTTTTGACCATTTGGAAGAACTCTCTTTTTTCCAAGTTATTTTCTTTCTTTCTTTCTTTCTCTTTCTTTCTTTCTTTCTTTCTTTCTTTCTTTCTTTCTTTTCTTTCTTTCTTTCTTTCTTCTTTTAATTTCTGGATCTACTGACTTTTTTAGTGAATCACAATCCATCATGGTGCGTGGCCTCTCTAAACATAATGCAAGCATCGGGAGGCTGAGTGGCTCCCGAGAAGGGTTTTATACTGGTACCAGCTGGGCATACCAGGCGAGATGGGTGAAATATAATTTCTTGCATCACCCGTATTGTTCTTTCTGCTCTAAACAAAACTCCCTAGTCTATTTCTCAATAAAGAAGCAAAATTTCTGAGGCCTCCTGAGTGCAAGCAAATGGGAAATAATGCTCTGTCCATTATAAGAGAAAAGAATTGCCTTTGTTTCGGCTTTCCTCCAAAAGCAGTCAGGAATTAGAAACGAGACTGACCCCTGGAGGCCCAATGAAAATGGTGAAGAAACCTGGAGCTTGAGTCTCCTGCAGTTGCTGAGGCCTTTCCTCTCCCAAAATGCCTTGCCATCTTCTCCGACTTTATCGTGCTGCCACAGAAGCAAACCACTTTCTTTACCAATGGAAAAGTAAATTCTCAGGGCTAAATGAAGTGGAGCACAGTTTGAAACCATGCACATACTATGGATAATCAAGCAGACCAGAAGAATACATATCCATGAGTTTGGGGAAGGTCATACCAGGGTAGCCAAAACAATGTTGTCAATAAACAAACTGTATAGGACCATCGTAGTCAACAACAGTGAAACAGCTGAAACACTTACATGTATATTTAGATTATTGAATCATTTGCAAAAGTTTATTTAAGATGTTTTTATACTAATGATACTAAAAGAGCTCTAAACAACAGAACCAAATAAAAGCAAGCAACTAAATAAAATATAACTATATAAAAGCAATTTGGTGAGCCAGCCCATATCTAAAATAAACCACTTTTATAAATATAATTCCAGATAAATAGTCTTGAATTACTTACATTAGATGACAAGAAACCATTATTCTCTGATGTGGAGTTGGATGTGGAGGAACTGGGCAGGATAGATTCTGATGCATCTCATTAGCTAGAAATGTAATCTGAGAAGAGACATTCTACCATGGATTTTTCTGAAATCTGGGGACTAGAAAAATGCCTGCCTTTTGGGAATGCTGTGTGAATCAAATGAGTTAGCAATAAAGCAGTTACCAAATGCGGAGTTACTTCCTCATAGCCCAGTGATGTCCTAGGTGCTTTGTCTTCCTTCATTTACTATTCAAATGCTAAAACTAGTAAATTCTATTCACAGGTCAAGAGACTGAGATTCACTGAACTTAAGGTGACCTACCAATATCTTAGAGAAGAAAAATCTAGCAATTCTGGGGCAAGGACAGTTTTCATGAGCAAGCACTTAAAGTAGAATGAGAACATTTTCAATCCAAAACTATTTCCTGAAATCTGTGTATCCTCTTACATTTGTGGAAAAAAAAAACTTGAACCCAATAAGGGTTACCTGTCTAATATACATGTGTTTGTTCTCAGCTTGCTGACCAATTTAGAATCATCTGGAAGATTGGGGAGGCACTCCTGTGGATGCTGAGAGAGTGTTTCCAGAAAGGATTAACTGAGGGGAAGAAGACGACTGTAGATGTAACAGTCTTATTAAATAAGAAACACAAAGCCAAATGCAGAGTTAAAAGCCCAAGAGGTCAGAGCAGAAGCTAAGAGCTGATACTAAAAACCCTTTCTTACCCTTCACTACCTCTGCCGTCCTTCCCCTCTGAAAGAGAACTACTTCCTAAGTATCTGTCTGTTTATTGACTTTCTGTTCTGCCTTCTCATTGGTTGTAAACCCAACCACGTGACCTCCTCGTCACTGCCTGTCTATACAGACCTCCAGGTCTTCTATGGTTGGTATTGAGATTAAAGGCGTGTGTCTCCATGCAGGCTGTATCCTTGAACACACAGAGATCTGCCTGTCATGTGATCAGGATTAAAGGTGTTGCACCACCACCACCCGGCTTCTGCTATGGCTTGCTATTAGATGTGACCCCCAGGCAACTTTATTTATTAATATACAAATAAAATCACATTTCAGTACAAATAAAATATCACCATAGATGGCACACACTGAGTATGGCAAATACTAATCCAAATGTTCTGAGAACCTAAACAAAATAAAATGTGGAGGGGGGAGTTATCTGAGTGCTGGCATTACCTTCTTCCTGCTTCATCTCCATCATGATATGAGCTTAGCTGTGCCCTGCCCTCTATGATGAAGCCTCTGAGACCAAATACATTTTCACTCCCTTAAGTAGTTTGGCTTAGGTGTTTGATCACAGAAAGGAAAACTCCCCACTAAAAGAAATCCATTCTCCGGTACTTGAGATTTAAGGACACATTGCTCCAGGAGTTCATTAAAAGGGTGAATAGTATTTTTGCCGGTTAAGTTTAACATCTGAGAGTGAATTTGAATCTTCCTATTTCCAAAAGTGTTGTGATAGATTTGAAAACTATTCCCAATACTTTGCTGTGTGTGATTTTTTATGGTGAAAAGATGAATCTTATCGCCCCTTAACTATGGATTTGTTTATGTGGATTGCTTTGCACAATGGAGTGTGGATCATTGTAATTTGCTCAGAGGCTGCAATTGTACTCATTTTCTGCAGTTGGGTCTATCTCCCTGCACTTGTGCTAATGTGGAAAGAAAACATCCCCAGATACTTATTGCTCTTGCAGAAACTTCAAGTGGAACAGACATGAACTTGACTTACAGCCTCAAGCCAATGCCAACCTAAATATGTCCAACACTGACTATAGAAGTATCATGAGTGGAAAAAAATATTTGGACTCTAAACTACTGGATTATTAATAGTTTTCACTACTGTTACACAGCATTGCAGAGCCTTTGTTGACAGATACACTGGCCATGTATAATCCTTTTTCCTTCTACACTTCTGGTTGGGCAAATCTTTCCCCAACATGGACTAAAAGCTTTTGCTCTGCATTTAAACAATATGAAAGGAGGGCCTCTTACCATGTTCTCCAGGTGTACTATCACTCCATACATCAGTCCTCAGGAATAAAATCTTCCCACAGATGATTTCTGCAATCCTCTGCTCCTTACTCCGAAGTCTTCAATGACTTTCTAGTGTGGTATGCTTTCATACTTCTCTAGGATTACGCAGTATCTGCTCCCTTAAAATTCTGTGATATTTGACACCCACTGTTCTGTACCTGGAACATTCTCTTATCATACTATCATTTCTATTTACCCTTATCCAGAATGCGTTAAATGTTGCTACAACTTAAATTCTTCCTTGAGTCTTTCCATTCTTACAGCAGCTCCTTTTTGGCGCACACTTTGCCCCTTACATTGATATCTACTAAGAATACCACAGTCTTCTCTAAGTTCTTGCGAGTTCACCCTTCATTTTCTTAATTATAGAACTATCACAGTCATTTTCTCCCAGAGAATGTCACAGACTTGTGGGCTCTCATGTTGAACAGAAGTTAATTAATTCCAGAATCTTCAAATCCATTTTGTGATACACTACTGCCATCACACAGTTAAGCTTTGAGATTGTCAGAGGACACGCAATATAGTTTTCTTTCGTGCCCATGTCACAGAATGTGTCCGTTAGTGTCCTGCTCCATGTGGCTACTCAGAGACTCATTCTGGAAGACACTTCACCACATCCCGGTATTTACAATTTCACACTGAAAACTTTTAGAAGCAGGTAAATGACTCCTGGACACACATTTTTAACTCCCCTATTTTATATGAATTCTAATCAAACATATACCAGTCTAGATAAACAAAATTAATTACTATCTAATAAACAACAGGTGAACACTTTTATTTATAATTCTTAAAGTGTTAATAGAAGAAAAGTACTGCTATATATATTTAGCTAAGAGATTAAACTCCCTTGAGGTTGGATAGTTTGCCAAAGATGGCATAGATAAAAAATACATACTAGGAATAAGATTTAAAAACCAAGACTTCTTGACATATTCCAAAGCTTTTACTTAAAATACAGCACTTGAGGATTAGAACAAAAACATATCTACCAACAATTCCTGAAGAAAAGAGGCTATAAATTGAAAATTAGCAAGGAGAATTATATGTGATGGTTTGTGGGAGGGGAAGGATATGGGATGATATGATTTTATTATAATCTCAAGAGATAAAATAAATATATATTTTAAAATATATAGGGGATGAGTCATACCAACATAGAAAGAACTAAGAGGAAAGTTATCTCCCAGTACCAATAACTTTTCCAAAGAAGTTTCCTTTTGAGGTCATGAGGAGTACTCAAAACAAATTCTATTTGAATTATCCAGAACTGATGCATTAAGAACCAAGTAACACAAACATACACTTGAGCCTCATTACTCGAGGTTTTTGTATTCAAAACTCTATCTACTCACTGAAACCAATCAATAACCCCAAACTCATGGAACTTTCACAGTCATTCACAGGGATATAGAAAGTAATGAAATTTTGGAGTTGTGTAAATTGCAGATTTCAAGCTGAAATTGAACATAGCGGTGGTCTGTCTTCTTGTTTCATGCACCATAAAAAGAGGTGTCTTCCTAGAACTCTATTTGGAACCACAGTTTTCTCTTTGTACTTTTGTTGATTCTTTTGCTTTACCATGCCCTTCAGCATAGTGCCAAAATACCATCTAGTGTTTCCAAGTCCAGGAACACTAACTGTGTTTTAAGGTAAAAATGCAAGTGTTGAATGAGCTTTATTCAATCACAGGTTATAATGCTGTGAGTTTAATAGTAATAACTCAACAGGATGGCACATCCAAACAGAAATGTAAATTTCCACCTTCTCTGTGAAGCTACTCCAGAAAGTACTGAAGAAATAGCCACAGTATATGAAGACTCTATGGAAAGATAGTAACGAAGATACATTTGTTCATTTGTGAGATAGCCACTAATTAGAAAATGCATAGTAGGAAGCATTGGTCTAAAATTGAAAGCCAGGAAATTTTATTGTCCTGTTATACAGAAACAGAAAAAAAAATGTCAAATCATTCCCACCTAGTGCTAGCTGATTTGCATGTTTCAAAAAGTGATGTGTCATAAAAAAATAAATTTGAAGTTTCTGCAGGTTCAAGACATTGCAAACAAAGGCGTTTAAGAATTTGATTAAACGCAGTACAGTAAAGGTTTATATGAAAGAGCAGGTTTTCATTGGTGACAGGACTAGCTTATCTCATAAGCATACTACTAAATGAACCCAATTAACACAAACAGAACATTGGTCAAAATGTTGCAGCAGTGCATACAGGAACCTATCCCAATAGTCCTCTATGAGCCATGGTTCAATATTTGCTAATTCCCCGTTAGTAGTGACTTTATAAAGCAAATAGCTGCTTGGAATAATGAGAACTGTTTTGGTTTGAAATAGAATGTCTCCCGTAAGCACATGTATTTGAACTCTTAGTTCCCAGTTGGTGACAGATTGGGAAAGATTTAGGAGGTATAGTCTTGTTGGAGGAGATAAATTACTGGAGGTGAGCTTTGGGGGTTTAAAGACTAAAGCCATTTCCAGATGCTTTCTTTGCTTTGTGCTTGTAATTTAAGATGTGAGCTCTTGCCTTTCTGCTCCTGATACCATGGTACCTGCCTTAGGGTTTCTATTGCTGTGAAGAGACACCATGACCACGGCAACTTTTATAAAGGAAAACATTTAATTTGGGGCTGGCTTGCAGTTCAATGGATTAGTCCATTATCATCATGGCAGGAAGTAAGGCAGCATGCTGGCAGACATAGTGCTGGAGAGGTAGCGGAGAGTTCTACATCTTGATCTACAGGCAACAGGAAGAAAACTGTCTATCATCACACTGGGTATAGCTTGAGCATATAAGACTTCAAAGTCCACCCCCACTGTGACACACCTCCTCCTATACAGACATATCTATTCCAACAAAGCCACACCTCCTAATAGTGCCACTCTCTATGGGCCAAGCCTTCAAATACATGAGTATGTGGGGGCCATAGATTCAAACCACAACAGTACTATGGACTCTAAGCCTCTGGAACCTTAAGCCCAAATAAATACTTTCTACCTTAAATCACTTTGGTCATGGTGTTTTATCAACAGAAATTCAAGTCTTGTGTGCTCAAATGTATGTGCTATGTGTGTGAATAAGCATATGTACATACATGTGTGCCTGTGTTATATGTGTGTATTTAGTACTTTAAAAAATTCTACAATTTCTCCAGGTAGGACTCTAATATTTCCAGACCAAAATCTGCCACATGTTAGCCATGTAGTATTTTAATAAAATTTGATTTTCATCTTTTAATAGCCTGTCATTTTCAAGGAACTGTTTAAATTTTTCTTCTATTGTTTATTTCCTTTTTTGATGTTTTGTGTGTTTGATTTTACCATAGCTTATTTAACAAAAATGGAAAGTGATTTGGCACTAATTGTACCCCTTGACTATTATAATTAAGGAAGAAATATTTTTTTTGGGGGGGGGCGTTCAAAACAGGGTTTCTCTGTATAGTTTTGCACCTTTCCTGGAACTCACTATGCATCCCAGGCTGCCCTCTAACTCACAGAGATATGCCTGCCTCTGCTTCCTGAGTGATGGGATTAAAGGTGTGCACTACCACCGCCCAGGGAATAAACTTTTTTTAAGCTATTCCTGAACACTTAAGAATTTCTCCCACGCTGGATGGTGGTGGTACATACCTTTAATCCCAGCACTCGGGAGGCAGAGTCAGGAAGATCTCTGTGAGTTAGAGGCCAGCCTGGGCTACAGAGTGAGTTCCAGGAAAGGTGCAAAGCTCAACAGAAACCCTGTCTCAAAAAACCATAAATAAATAAATAAATAAATAAATAAATAAATAAATAAATAAATAAATAAATAAAGTTCATTCTTTAAAGAAGAAATTGGAGTTTTCCATCTTTTACAATCAAGTTTCTTTTAATATCACATTATAAGTATGTTAACACTAAATATAATTAAATAGGTCTCCTCTTACTCATACAGTTTATATTCCCTTTTCAGATTGTAAGAATAGGGGCTGGACAGATGTCTCAGTGGTTACAAATACTTGTTCTTCCAGAGGACCCTGATTTGATTCCCAGCACCCACATGTCTGCTCACAACCCTCCATAATGTCGGTTCTAATGTGCTCAACTCCCTTACCTGACCTCCATGCACACCAGGCACATGTGGTGCACAGACATGCATGTGAGCAAAACATTTATATATACAAAATAAAATAATATAAAAACAAAAAAGCTAAGAACTATTATTTTTAATTACCTTATAATATATTGAAGATTGAAAAGCAATAAAGAGGAAAATAATTTCTACTTCACCTACATGCAGACAACTATTACTGCAATTTAATTTTTCTACTTGATTGTAAATCATAGGACATGCAGGAAGATTAATCTGTCATGGAGAATTACTATTAAAAATCTTCAAGTCTGCTTTCACAAAGAAAGCAGAGGTGTTATATTCTTGGATGAAAAGGGAAATAGCAGAGAAGGCATTTTTGTGCTAGGACTCTAGGTGATGCAATCAGAGTAAGACTGCTATAAATATATAGTTATCCTGACATTTTTTATAGTGAGAGAGTGTCAACATGCCTTCTGAAATTAAGGCAGGAATTTCAAATACATAATTGACTAGCAATACACTTCAGTTTTGTGCTGAGGCTGTAGGGAATAAGGTTCATAAGATGTAAGTGTCTAGGGAACAGATATTAAACATGTCTAGGATGGTCACAGAAACACCATTTAGAATATGAGAAGACTAGATACTTATAATCAGAAAGATGAATTGATGGGTTGTCCAAGGAGATTGCATCATCACTACCTGCCACAATAAGAACCAAGCATTTAAACACCAAATTAAAAAAGAACACAGAACAAGCTCTACTCGCTGTAGTATTCCATTCACAAAAACTACACAAGGAATAAAAATTCATATACATCTGTTGTAAGTCAAGTAGTATTTCTTATTCTAAGCCATCTCCTCTACTCACTGCACTGGCTACACTATTAGCATCCATAGGTACTGACATGTGCTTGGGATTAAATCATTTTAACCTCTTTTAAGGTATAATTCTTCTTGAGAGTGATGGTAACATGAGTATATAAGTCACTATTACATTAGTATGAGCTGGAGCCATAAGAGGGCCTTTAATTGGAGATCTTCCACTGTGTTAGGGCCAGAAACATAGAAACGTGCTAAGTGCACTCATTAGTGCTTGTCTTTAGTGCTTGGAATGCCCTTTACAGTTTCAACCCAGCCCTTAAAGAAACCCTCTACAAGTATTTCATCCTTCTTTTTTATTTTTTCTTTAGTTTTATTTTTGAGATTTTATTACAGTTACAACATTTATCTATTCCTCTTTCTTCCTCCAAACCCTCCCATATACCCACATCCTGCTATCCTTTAAATTTATGGCCTTTTTTTCATTAATTGTTATTGGATGCCTATATGTATTTGTAAATAACATCAAGTAAGAAAATCAGAGCTAGTTCCACAGATGGTATTTGTTTCCATGGAAAGCATGAAACTTTAGCCAGACAATAGGATATTCAAATCTGGGTTCTGCCATAAACTACTGAGATTATAGACTGGTGTCTGGAACTCTCCAAATCTAAGTTTCCATGTATAAATGGGACCTGCCAACCACCTCAGGCATTGCTTGAATATTAATTTTGATGCTTAGAGATGCATGCTGCATTTACCTAAAGCACTTTTCCTGCCATAAAACTAACTCTCCACACTCATTCTAATATGGATAAAATATCACTCTGAGATCTAACTATCTTCTCCTCCCATCTCTTCTTCTCAGCTCCTCCTTTCCCTCCCCCAGTCTCTCTAGCTTGCTTGCTCATACTTCTAAAAAAGAAATGCATGAGACAAGTTTACAAAGTGCTAGCAGAGACAGCTATTGATAGCAATGTGCTTTATTGGAAACAGAGAACTCCCCAGCTTCCCGTCTTTGTCCCTGTCATTGGTCTATGCCATTGTTCACTTTAGTATTGTATCAGCCCATTCACCATATGACAGACTCCACTTCACAATCTGCCTTCCTTGCCCATCTAAAATGATGATTTCACTTTCCTTACTCCCCTTATCAACTCACTTATTTATTTGTGTGTCAATTGAAAGCTTATCTTTCGATCCCTTTCCCCTCCTTGCCTAAAATATCCCATTTAATCTCCTACTGCTATGATTCTTTTTGGTGTCTTGGTTGTTTAACCTACTGTGTCCCTTAGGGAGTACAGATGTGCAGCATGTGTTAGGCTAAGTGGAAGTAATTTGTAAATGATGGAAAATATTTTCATCGTAATCTGTATATAGTTGAATGATATTTTCCTAAAGATTTCTGACCCTGGCACTTTACTGAAAGTTATAACTTGTTGAACATTTATTGGCATGCAATCTACATCTGTAAAGTTACACAGGTCATGAATATATGAGCTGATAAGTTTTCACAAAATGAACTTAGTTACAAATAACAAGATTGTGGAA
This sequence comes from Peromyscus californicus insignis, assembly GCF_007827085.1. Lineage (NCBI taxonomy): Eukaryota > Metazoa > Chordata > Mammalia > Rodentia > Cricetidae > Peromyscus > Peromyscus californicus. The sequence continues at coordinate 114,056,613 of NW_026294595.1, forward strand.
GATAACCAACCACCATTTCCTTCACCCTTCCTTCTCATCTCTCCAAAAGTAACCACTACTTTGACTTCTAACATAATAAATTTGTTTTCTATTTTTGTTTGAATGAAATCATATGTAGTTCATTTTTTTGTCTGAATCTATTCATTGAATACAATATTTTGAGATACATTTATACCTCTGCTTGCAGTACTGGCTCGAGCTTACTCATTTCTAGATATCATTCTATTGTATAAATATTCCACAATTCATTATCACTTTTTTGAATAAAGATGATTTGATATATCTGAAATGAATGATAACCGGCACTGGTTGCCATGCTGGTTACCACGTGAAAAGGTCACGAGCCACACTACCTGGTAGCAAAGAGCTTTATTAGGAGGAAGGGGAAGGGGAAGAACCAAGCCTGGGAAAGAGCATGTGTGGAGGGCAGAGAGAAAGATGGTGGGGGGGGATCAAAGCAGACAAAGTGAGGGTGGGGTCTGAGTCATGACTCTTTAAGGCACAGATGGGCTTCACAGAGTCTCACATGCACAGATTGTGCAACCATGCTGTGTGTACGTGATCATCAGTGCACACTGATGATGTAAGAGGCAAGACCCTTTGCTTAACTCCTGAACTGTGCATGTGCCGTCATGCAGCTGGAGTGAGGGCAGAATTCTAACAATATCTCCAGAGGGAGGATCTACAGAAATCATGATACGAAGTTCTATATATGTCTTTTTGCATGCATGTATTTGACTGTGGATATGCTTAGGAGAGAATTTGTTAGATCATAAAGTATTCACACCCTTCACTTTTGTAAACTACCAATTTCCAAAGAAGCCAGACCATTTTACATCTCAGCACCGTATTATAAGAATTCCCATTGTGCTACATTCTCAGCACTGTTATCCATGAAATTCATTAAGTCTTGTTTCTGTTTTATTTATTTATTTGTTGCATTTTAGTTAGTGAAGAGCTGTGTCATTTTCCAAGTGATGAATGCAGTTGCTTGCCTCCTTCACGTGCTTGTCAGATATTTTAGTAGTGTGTCACATAAAGTGTCAATTAACTCCTTGGGGGATTGTACAGATTTTACAAACTGATTTCAATGGTTTAACATTTTATGCAAAACTATGTAGAATAATAGAATTGGTTGCACTTTCGACAACAGCTATAGATATATCCAGTGACCATTAATGCCATCTCAAATTGGCTGTTATATCTCCAAGTAACTAAAATTTATTCATAAAGTGCATCCACTATCATTTTTAAAGCAATAGATAGATTCAGAAACCAAGTTTTGATAAACTAGAAATCTTTCTGACTAGAGCAAATACTTCACCTTCTTTTTCATCTGAAAATGTAAAAATATTAAACCTAACATTGTCCAACTCCAATATTTTATAAAACACTAGTATACATATCCTTAGATAGGTGAAGAACAATTCTCCACCAGGTCCCCCACCCTTGGAGCTCGGGAACTCCATGGAAAAGGGGGAGGAAAGACTATAGAAGTCAGAGGGAATCGAGGACACCAGGAGAACAGGCCCACCAAATAAACCAAGCAGGGTTCACATGGGCCCACAGGGACTGAAATGGCAAGTATGGGGCCTAAGTGGGTCAGTACCAGGTCCCCTGTGTATATGCTATGTCTGTTAGCTTGGTGTTTTTGTGGGACTCCTAACAGTGGTTAGTGGTTAGGAGAAGATGTATCTCTTGCTTTTTGCCTGCTCTTGAGACTCTTTCCTCATTTGGGATGCCTTGTCTAGCCTTGATAAGAGGGCTTTTGCTTTGTCTTATTATATTTTATTTTGTCCTGTCTGGCTATCATCTCTTGGAGACCTTCTCTTTTCTGAAGAGGAAACTGACAGGGAGTGGATCTGTGAGAAAGGGAAAGTGGTTGGAGGGAGCAGGGCTAGAAAGAGTGGAGGGAGGAGAAACTGTGGTTGGGTGTATTGTATGAGAAAAGAATTTATTTCCAATGTTTTTAATGTGAAAAAAATAAAAGCGATGCTATGCAATTCAAACAACTCACACAGATTTGGTAGCTTCTACTCTTATTTTTTATTAATTTTACATAAAAACCACAGATCCTACTCTCATTCTTCCTCCTGCTCCCCCAACCCCCACCTTTCCACCCAGCCCCATCCACCCCTCATTCATTCCTCCAACAGGATAAGTTCTCCCGTGGGGGGGATATCTAAGCCTGGTACATTCAGTTGAGGCAGGAACAAGCCCCTCCTCGCTTCATCAAGGATGAGCAAGGTGTCTGACCATAGATAATGGGATCCAGAAAGCCAGCTCATGCACCAGGGATAGATCCTGATCACACTGACAGGGCTCCTCAAACATACCCAGCTACACAATTGTCTCCCATATGCAGAGTCAAGTCTGGTCCCATGCAGGTTCCACAGCTGTCGGTCTAAAGTCCATGAGTTCCTTTGAGCTTGGTTCAGTTGTCTCTGTAGATTTCCCCATCACGATCTTAACCACGCCTTGCTCATAGAATCCCTCTTCCCTCTCTTCATCTGGACTCCCAGAGCTCAGCCTGGTGCTTGGCTGTGGATCTCTGCATCTGCTTCCATCAGTTACTGGATGAAGGCTCTATGATGACAGTTAGGGTAGTCAGCAATCTGATTACCAGGGTAGGCCAGTTCAGGCACTCTCACCCACTACTGCTAGTAGGAAGACCCAGATTAGGCCCTACTCTTAAATTAAAAAAAAAAACAAATTAGACATTTTAACCAGTTTCACAATGTGATTCCACTCTAAAGTTCAACAACAGACAAACTGGACCACATTTAGGAATTGTAAAATATAATAAAATCATTTCATGTAAATTGCCTCATCTCAAACCAAAGATGTTATTCTTAGTATTTCAGAGATGGAAAAATATATATGTCTTATTTTTTCAACATAAACAGCCAGGAAGGAGCACAGCTGGAACCATGGCTCTGAAGTTACAGTTTGAAATCCCGCCTTCTTTCTAGGCTCCCATTTCCCACCTAGAAAAGGAATAAGCCATGAACCAATTGTCCCAAAGCCCCCACTTATACTCTTTAGCTGTGTGACTTGAGTCAGACTTTGTGATGCTATGTGTACCTTGCTTTTCCCATGTGTCAAAGATGAGCATCTGAGTTGACAAGAATGAACATATACGAAAATGTATAAACTGCCTGATACAGTCAATGGCTTCTATTTTGATGCGATTTTACTTATACTTTCAATCTGAGCTGATCACTGTAGTCATTGATCCACTAGCAGTATTCCCTTGTGATTCCCAACCAGATACCGACCAAAAGTAGTAAAAGAACAGAATCTAATTGGAAGAATTGCACATGGGGCCAATCACAACAAGCTGTAGAGAGCCAACACAGCCAAGTAGAGCTGGAAGCAAGAGAAAGCACAGTTCTTTTATACATTGAAAGTGGATAAATTTTTTTCTTATTGCATTAACCAGAGAGAGGTTAAGGTGCACAGACTGGGAAATTAAGCTTATTCTGAACCAATTCTAACCAAAAACAATCTCTGGGACTATCTCGTATGTCTTCTGACAGAGGGGCATCCATTGGGGAGATTACGTCTGTTATCAAGGAAAGCAATGAACTTTCCATTTACATTGGACATTTATAATCTGATGAAAGAAAAGGAACATTTATCTAGTCTTTTAAAAGGGAAAAAGAAACCCTACAAATCTGTCCATTATACCTGCTGAGAATCTAAAGTGAGGTCAAGACAAAAACAGATTATATTTGATAGTGTTAATAAGAGTTTATTGCAAGCCCTGCTAGCCAGCTCTCCCTCTGTAGATTTCTGAATGGCTTTGGAAGCTGGGCTATTCTTAGAGTAATGAGAAAGAACCTTATCTCACACCATAGGAAATTTAAAGATCTCCATGGCTTTCAAAGTCTTATTGATGCACTTTAGTATGAATAAAAGCCAGGGTGGTTATTGTCACAAATGCCTGTGCAATGTGAGGATGTAGTAGGAACTCTGAGATGCAAGAACATGCTTTTCCTTGTATGGCATTTGTAACAGCACCCCAAAGGACTGCTGTGTGACTGTGTCTGTTTCCACAATTAAATCATTACTAGAGACAACATCAGAATTAGTGACTTAGCATTATGTAGTACATTGATTCTGTCTACTTTAAATAATAGGAAATATGTTAGAAAAATATTAGGGCCCAAAGCATTAATAATTGGTTAGAATCTAGATGGAAGAAGCTAAAAGAATGAAAGTGTAGAAAGGAAGAGGAATGGCTATCATCTCCCATCTGTAAAACTCGAGGCAGGACACTGCCTTTATCGTGTATCCAGTATCCCTTTGGGTTCATGCTATATTCATTGTGTAAGTCCTTGGATCCTGGGGGAGATCACCTAATTGGCTAAGTTTGAATCATAGGTAATCTCCCTTCTCCAATAATTAAAACCATATAGAGGACAGAGATGGACTATGACACTATTCAGCTTTCACACTAAATATATGAAGTTCTTCTTTCACTAAGACTACACATGACACTGACTACTCCCCCAAACCTCTGTTTTTTACTTAATTCAAATCCTTATATTGAAACTAATTTGTAAGGAAAAGTGAATTTTGCAGGAAAATGGATGAACTTGGGAAGTATAAGTGAAATAATCCAAACTCAGAAAGACAAAACCACATGTTCTTTGTCATAGGTAGCTCCTAGCCTTTACATGTCTGTGAATACATGTAAATGTGTATAAAATACTAGAGATGAAATAAAGGGAAAATAAAAATATAGGTTATGAAGAAGGATATGATGGGCAAAGAGTAAATGAGATAATACAAAAGAAAAAAGTCTGGTGATTAGGTATATCTTGGAGTGGGAGAGATGAAAGAAAAACAGAATCTATTAAAACACACTTTGTTCAAAAATGATTTAATACCTAAAACCTTGTATGCTATGTTAAAAAATAGTTTTTAAAAGACCTTGGTAACTGTTGCTAGTTGATGCATGTCATGTTCCCCTACATGTGACCTTCAGGCACCAGCCCTACATTTTAGAGAGATTATAGACGAGCTTTATGTTCACTCTTAAATAATGGATTCTTTGAAGCAGAGCATGAAACATCATAAAGAGCTGAGTAGTTGCTTTGTTTTGGCTGTTTTCTGTGTATCTATGGTGACTATTGCATCTTCCTATTGAGATACTTTCACCCATCATATGGGGTTCAGAAAATGCAAAGGAGATAGACAATCACATCTCAAGGTAAAGCCACTGTTGAGAAACTGGAGCATAAAGGAAAAGTCCTTTACTCTATTGAAGCCCCACCAGCTCCTAATTCCTAATTCTATGCATCTCCAGTCAAGGCCCAGGGTACAACAAAAGTGAGTGGAGTATCTGAACTCATGGGTGTCAATATTTATCTCTCGACTTCTTTCATATCATTGTGTGTCACAAAATTGGCAATTAGGAGTGAAGGATATGAAAGAGTCCTGTCACAGGATTTGGATTAGAGGTGTGTGAACTAGTTGTTTTCTTATTTCAGTACATGAAGAGGATGTTGGTCCCAACTCTTGGTTCTTGCCTTCAGCCATCCTTATATATCTCCTCAAAGGCACATGCCAATTCCTCAGTCTCTCTTCACTGAAACATTCTGTCTCTGTTGTTGAGCCCAGCATCATAACACAATGTTCATATTGAATACTCACAGTGGCTACAATATTATCACAAGAACTGCAACCATTTGTAAAGACTTGGCTTGACATCTCAGGCAACCTTATTATTTTCCCACTTTGTCATGTTGTGTGACAGTTGTGGGTGAGAGTAGAGAGTAAAAATTCAGGAGACAGAGAGATTGGATTAAAATCTTGCTCTCCTATGATGACTATACCTGTGAGATCTTGGAAAAGTCTCTTAGCTTTCCTTTGCCTCGTTTCTCCTCTATAAGTGGAGACAATAACAGTATTACTTTATAATAGTTTTGAGAGTATTGAATGGAGAAAATTCCCCAGAACTATGCCTGAAATACAACATTTAGGAAATGTTCTTCTGTCTGTTTAACCCCTTACCTCACCTCATGGCCCTGTCTCCCTTTCCCTGGGAAGACTCATCCAGTCTATGACTGAAACACAGTTCTGGCAGTGAAAAGCCTGGAGTGGGTCTGTAAAATTGCATCTCTCATCAGGGCAGGGCCTACTCACTCTCACCCTGACCAAAAGACAAAGGAAATCTCTGAGTCTCTCCTGTGTACTTTCCTTCAAATTACAATGTTTTTGATCATTCTTCCTCATCAGACTATAGAACACCTAAATTCTGATCACAGAGTCGATGCCTTAAGCTACTTTTCCTTTATTTTGTTTTGAATTAGATTGTTTAGAAATTTTTTCTTAATTTCTGACATTTATAAATTATTTTTGTAATGAGAAAATCTAAGAATTATCATTTTAATGTCACAGTAAGTAATATTAAAATAAATGACAATCCATGAACTGGTGAATTAAAACAACTAATAATTGGATTGGAGAAATATAAAAATTTTAAAGTCAGTGAACCGGCACGAGTCTAATTTAAATGTCTAATTAAAAGTTATTTGGAGGAGCAGCATATACAAACTGCACTGCAGTCATCTATGGCAGGGAAGAAGCTTCATAACCAGAAGGAAAATCAGAATTGCATGAAGAAATGGGAATGAACTGTAATCTTTAATCAGAGTACTCTGTTTTAATCAAGACCTGTCTGACTCTCCATTCCATTACCACTTCATTAAAAAACGCTGTCCCTGGTGCTAAAGCTGCTGTTAGCTGTTTAATGGAAGAGTAACCAAGCTTCAAGGCAGAAAAGGAGGTAGGAACCCAAGATAGAAACAGGAGCTTCCAAGTTGGCAGAGAATTACAGAAGAAAAGGAAGTCAAGATTAGAACCAATTTAACCATAACAAGCCTTCCAGTCTGCAAGCTGATTCATTCAGAGGGCTATTCATAGCGGAGGGCTATTTAGCACATTGTCAAATATGTCGTTCTAACAAAGTGTGATCGTTAGTACAAATAGCTCATGAGCAATGACACATTTAGATTGCCTGTACAGAGGTGGCAGAGTATGGGTAACTAGGCAGAAAGAACTCCATCTTCATATGGGGAAAAAAAGATGTCTACAATTCTAAAATTGGGTTTATTTCTGAGTCTTACCAGTCTCTGGACTCCTAGTTTGTCACTGTTACATTTGCCTCTTTGCTTTCTCAACTGCAATGTAAGAATGTGATGGCATCTTCTATGCAGTCCTGTTATGAGAATTATTAGAGAGTTGTTGAGTTAATATATGTGTAGATATGTCTATGTGCATATGTGTGATATGATGAGAACAGAAGCCAGGAAAAGAGTAATCTCTTAACAGAGAGCCATTGTTATCATCATTATTAACAATATCAGTGAAAAAACTTTTCCCAGCATAGCAGTGTGGATTGTGATGGCTTGGTAGATGTTACTGAAGCAAGTCCAATATTGGGCTGAACCTCATTCGCATTGCTAGTTAAAAAGTCCTTTTACTCTGGAGAATGGACTCTATCTCTGAAGATGCCTCTTGTCATTAAGAGGCCAAAAGAGAATGAAGAAAAAGACAAACAACAAAAACTAAATTATTTCCAAAACCTCTCACTTTTCTCTTTCCTCACATTTTCTTAATGCTATTAGCTCGGTGCTTTCTTTCATTGAGATTCACTTTGGAAAGCTCCTGTACTGATTGGACACTACACTAGATTACATTCCCACTTTAAGACTAAGGACGGCAAATGAGGAGCCTAATAGACAAGTCCATGAATTAAAGAGCTGCAATTCACACAGCACCCTGGAATGTGCTGGCACCTATATAAACCTGCAAACAAGTTAAGCTGTTCTGTTGCTACACATGCTACAGATAGGGACACAAAGGCTTGATGGAGGATCTTCCTTATGAACCCAACATAAACGTCACAGTATCCAGTGTGGGCCCACACCCCACTGCCGAGTCCACATTCAGGAACCTCACACTGCAATCTTCTCTTCTCATCTCCATTTTCTTGCTTCTGTGTAAATAACACAGTGCAGGGAAGGAGTGTAACTTAGGAAATGAATAGAACAGTGAAAGAAAAAAATCTTTCCCCTCTCTTCAGACACTCTGTCAATAATGTAAACTAAAAATAAATAAAATAATTAATTAAAATCTCTGCAGTCAAAATGGGGTGAGTACAATAGATCAATTACCCTCCAACTGAATAAATGAACAAATCAATAATTCCCTAGGTCATATGCACTGCTTTTTGGTTCAATAATGTACTTTTGTTTTGTTTCATTTAAAAAAATAAAAACTAGGAAACTTAAACAACCAGGGGCCATTTTCACAGTTTACCATCTAAGAAAACACAGAAGCAGTAATTAAAACAATCTGGGACTATAGGAAGATAGACAGAAAATCTGTCACCACTGAGACTCTCAAGAAGGGAGAAAAAGGGTCCTGGAGGATGAAGCAGCAGTGACAGTTTGTTACATAGAACCCCGGAGTGATGAGCAGTAAAAGAACACAGCAGAGCTCGCTGCCAGGGGAAATGTCAGCTCATGTGAGAAGCTCAGGGAAAAACACTGGAAAGGTGATGGCAATTCTGCTCTTTTGCCAACTTCAGAAAGGGGCTGAATTTCCTTTGTTCAACAGGAATTAGCCCTGTAGTCATTTTCATAGGCTACTTTTAGAAAGGGAAAATCATACTGCTTTTCTCATGTGTATCAGCTTGAGGTCTAGAGTTCAACATTTTTCAACTCATATCCTGAGAGTATCAATATTTGCTGTAACTTAATTTTTTTATGTTTCATTTATTTGTTTATTTTACATCCTGACCACAGTTCCCTCCCTCCTCTCCTCCCAGTCCCCTGCCACACACACAGGGCCTCTCTGCAGTCTGAATCCTGACCCCATCCACTGTTTCTATTCAGAAAAGGGCAGGCCTCCCATGGATATCAACAAAACATGCCATAAAAAGTTGTACTAAGAATAAGCACTTCACCTTGTATTAAGGCTGGGCAAGGCAACCCAGAATGAGGAATTGGGTGTCAAAAGCTAGCATAAGAGTCAAAGACAGCCCTGCTCCCACTGTTAGGTGTTCAACAAGAAGATCAAGCTACATAACTGTCACATATATGCAGAGTGCTTAGGTCAGTCCCATGCAGGCTTCCTAATTGTCAGTTCAGTTTCTGTGAGTTCCTATGAGCCCAGGTTAATTGATTCTGTAGATTTTCTTCTAATGACTCCTCTGGCTTCTACAATTCTTCCTCCCACTCTTCAGTAGGATTTCCTGAGCTTGACCTAATGTTTAAATGTGGGTCTCTGCATCTGTTTCCACCAGTTGCTGACAATTATTGAGCAAGGCACCAAACTATGAGTATAGCAGAATATTATCAGGCATCATTACGTTGATATTTTTTTTCCAGTCATGTTTCTTTGGTTTTAAAACGCCAGAGTTCTTTTAGGTACACATGCTCCTTTTCTTCTAATGATGTTCACAAATACTCACCAACCCCAACTCACTAGCTCCATACATCCAGCCTTCTGACTGTTCTGAAACCTCTCAATCATTTAGAGCTTCTAATCTGCACTTTTTAAGGTGAATTCATTAGGAACATACTACAAAACATCTGACCCCAATTGCTGTCCTTTTTCCACTTTGTAGGAAATGTTTCCTCATTGGGAACAAATGAGATCTAGTCACGGTTTCAGTTCTGTAGATCTAGCTTCGCTTCTCTTGTCAAGAATTAACTAAAAGGACACTTAGGTGGCTGTAAATGTCATATAAAGTAGACTTTGGAACAAAACACTTACTAGAAATACAACAGAACATTATATAATAATAGATGAGTTAATTTCCCCAGGAAACAAAGTGATATTTAATGTTTATGTGTCAGAAAACATAATTGCAAGGGCTGAGAAAACAGCCAGTGGTGGAGTGCTTGCCTAGCAGGTACTGGGTCCTACACTGACTCATGATCACTGGAAAAAATAACTAAAAATTAATAAGGAACATCTATTTAAAATCCTACAAAATATCTGAAGCAAAAACCCATAGAAGAAAAGGGAAAAGTAGATCACCATGGTTATCATTGGAGACTTCAGTATCTATGTCTGAGCAACTGAAAGAACTAGACAGAGTAGCAAAGATATGAAATAACTCAACAATACCATTCATCAACAGATCCATATCTAAGTAACATTTATCCAATTAAAATGGGCAAGGTGCCCAATTTAGTCATACTGTAGACAACAATGCAAACATGAACACACCTAAAAGAATTGAAATCATGTAAAAAGTAAAATAAAAATATCCGTAACAGGACTAAAACAAGAATATTGCAAAATATCTACAAACTCAACATCAGACTTCTGAATAACCTGTGAATTAAAGAGGAAGTCTCAAGGAAAACTTAGAACTTAATTTAATTCAAAGAAAATAAAACTGCAGTGTGTCAAAATTTGCAGGACACTGAAACAGTGCTGAAAGATAAATTATAGTTCTCCAAAAATAAGAAAATACTCAGATTAATAACTTCAACCACACCTTAAGAACCTAGAAAAGGAAAGACAAAATAAATCCAAACAACCACAATAAAGGAAACAATAAATACTAAGAAAATAATAAATTATACACAGGAGGTTGATAAAAGAAAACCAATGACATAGAATTGGTTATTGAAAAGTATAATAAAACTGCTGAATTTGTGGCAATATGAACTAAGAGAAAAGGAAGTATAAATTATTAATAATAGAAAAGATGTAGAATAGAAATACAACTGAATTCTTTGATACTATAAATGACTAAATATGAAATAGATCATTTGGATAGCTTTACAACTGTCCAGTTGTTTTCATAACTTAAAATTGTTATAATTATGTATTTTTTAGTGTATCTGTGTACATGTGTCTATGTGTGTGCCATGGTGTACATATGGAGTTCAGAGAATTTGTATGAGTTGATTCTTTCACTGTGTATGCTCTGAATATCAAATTCAGGTCCTCAAGCTTGTCTCCAAGCCTCCTTACCTGATGAGCCATATTGCCTACCCTGAACTCATAATTCTTTAAACTCATTAAAAAAAATTCTAGGTCCACATTTTCTCACTGGAGAATTCTATTAACTAGTTAAAAAATGTAACATCAATTTTTTATATATATTCTTCTAGAAACATTTACAACTGTTTCCTCAAAGTCACAGAATAAAAAAAGCACACAAAATTAATTCTGTATACTGCCAATAGGTATATCAACACTAAGATGAAAGAAGCAATATCATTACAGCTCAAAAAGGGAGACTTAGGTACATATCTAAGAAAATGCATTTTGACTCATTTGCTGAAAGTGTCAAAACACTGATGAAATAAATCAAGAGAGTTAAAAAGAAATGATATGTGCTGTGTTCTTATATTGGATGACTCAATACAGCAAAGATGTCATTCTCTGTAAACTGATGTTTTTTGCACATTTACTATAAAAATCCAAGAAACATTTTTGTAGATACAAACACAATAGTTCTAACATTATGCAGAAATGCAAAATAACCACAAGTAATTAAAACAAATTTGAAAAATAAGAAGATATAATAAATATATTTTACTGATTCTAAGAACAATCTATCCACACTAACCAATACTATATTAATGACAGAAAAATAAACATGTGGATTAATTTTTTAAAATCACAAACTTGGAAATAGAGCCCTACTACTAAATCTAACTCATCTTTTGACAAAGATGCAGCAGGATCACCATGGAGAAGAGACATTTTCTTAAATAAATAATAATGGAATAAAAGGGCATCCATGGGGACTTGACATGCATGCTGTGTAATATGTAGCTCAAATGTGTCATGAAGTTCAATGTAAATCATAAGATTATAACACTTTTAGAAAAAGAACAAAATCTGAATCTAATGCTAGGCAAGGAGTTCTCATACATGATGGACCATAGCATGCAGGAACTCACAACAGCTATGACAGCACGCCCAAGACCTGCACAAGACCAAACTATCCAGCACGGATGGGGAGCAGCTCATGAAGTCCTAACACTAGCCGAGAAGCTGTTGGCTATGAGCACAGAGAGCCAGTTTTCTCCAGAGACGCAAATCCTGAAGGACTGCGCCAGGTCCAGTTGATGGTTCTATACCCACTCGCATACAGGCAGCACTGACTGACATCAGTTGAGAGAGACAGAGAGCAAGGGGAGAGTTAAGATAAGAATTAAAAATTGGTGAGGTAATGGGGGAATTGGAAGGTAGGAATTGGGATAGGTTTGATCGAAACACGTTATACTACATGCATGATGAAAGAAGAGAAAAACACAATAAATAAAAGGGAAACATGGTAAAATGACACTCATCAAAATGAAAGACTTTCCCTTCCAAAAGTAAATTTAGAAGGTAAAGAAACAAGACATAAACTAAGAAAAATATTTACATTCCTTTATCTAAAAAAAGATAATGACTAAAGAACTCACAACACTCTACAGAATAAAACAATTCATTAAAATAACAAGAAAATATACAAGGAGTCATTTTATTACAGAAACTATGCAGATAACAAATAAACTCATGAAGAGGTTCAATATTATCAGTAATAAGAGAAATGCAAAATTAAAGCTATATAAGATATCAACACATACCTATCAGAGGACTTTTTAAAATGACATCACATATTGTCTAGATGTGTATAAATTAGTCATTAATACAGACTTGGAATGTAGATTAAAATAGACACACAGGAAAATAGTATCCAATGTCTCTAAAAGCTAAATATGCATCTACTACACAGTTTAACACTTACACTCCTGGGCATTTATCACACTGATATAAAAATATGTTTATACAAAAATGTAACTAATGTTTTAGAGTAGCTTTATTCATAGTAGCCAAAATATGGAAACAACGCAAATACTTTGTGACTAGTAAATGGTTAACAAAGTGTGTGCATCTACACAAATATTAAGCCCAGTTTTTTGTTTTTTTTTTTTTACAAAAGAGCAAATTATGTCCACAATACCTAAAGGAATCTCAAAAAAAATGCTGATGTGAAAAGGCCAATTCAAGAATTAAATAATATATATAATTCCTCTATTATTACATACTTAAAATAAAAAATTATAGAAATGGTTAAAAATGATAAATGTTGAGGATTAAAGAGGAAAGAAACACAGGTAAAGTAAGAACGTAGAGGTGATAAACAGGCAAGAGTAAATTTTTAATATAAAAAGATTTATTTCACACTAATTCAGCCACTGTGAAAATCAGTATGGAGAATTCACAAAAAGCTAAAACTAAATCTACCATGTGACCCATCTAGTGATAACTCCTTGGCCTAGACCGAAAGGACTCAAAAGCCTGTGCCACAGATATTAGCTCAACCATATTCATGGCTGCTGTATTCACAATCGTTAGGAAATGGAAACAATATAAATTACCTTCAGCCTATGAATGGATAATGAAAGTGTGGTACACATACACTACAGAATATTATAGTACATAGTATAAATACACTTCAGTGGGAAAGACAAAATGAACTTATGAGTTCTGCACATAAATGGATAGAACTAGAAAAGATCATGTTTAGTGAGGTCACTCAGATCTAGGAATACAAACATTGCATGTTACCTTTTATCAGAGGTCCCTAGCTCCAAATTGTCAGATGAGACTACATATCATGGAGTTACTACAGAAAGCAGGAAAGTAAAAGGGAACTGCTGCCTGGGAAGATGGGTAGGAGATAAATAGAGAAGGGAATAGTAGGGTACAAATGATCTGATTAGAGAAATGGAAAAGGGGGTCCTCCAGTTAGGGAGGGGGTAGATAAACACAAAAGAAGGAGAGAGGTGAGATAAAATAAGAGTAAGGACATCTGAAAAAGTTATAAGGAATCATATTAACTACTCACCTGAAAAAAACCTATAATACATGTAAGTCTCTTTATAAACATACATATAGTGTTTAAATAAAAAGTTTTCATCTGAGATGTAATGCTCCCTCCAAGAGCCAAAGACCACCTTACAAAAACCCCAAATGCCAGGCATGAGAAGCCCTCTTTTGAGTTATTATCAGGGTTGTCCAAGAGACTCCCAAAATACAGAGGCTATTGTTTTCACGCTTAATTGCTCCCCAAAGGTGGAAGGTAAGTCTTTATTGCTGAAGACACAGTTATTGACCTCAGACACAGAGCCCAGAAGCCATTGAGCTGGAATTGACCTGAGTGCCCCTTCCCTCAGGACTAGCTTTCACTCACAGTACCCAAAGATATCATGCAAGCTTCCAAAGGAGGGGAGTAACCAACAGTCTTACACAGATATTTTTCCTATGAACCATATCAATAACCAGTATGGCACAATAACCTCAAGAGTGCAGTAGTGAACACATACCTTGAAAGTAGCCAACAGCTCTCTAATAGAATGCCAGACCCACTCAACAAGAAGGAAATCATGCTTGATACTGGAAAACTAGAACTATCCAGGGCTAGTGAAGTCATAGACATTAGAGAAAAACAAACAACCACCATTTCCAGCCCGACCAGCATAATCCATGACTACATACTAAATATTCATCCATACACCCACAGATAAGTTTAGTCCTCATCCTTCATTTGGCAAACTTCTTTGCAACATGTGGAGACCATTACAGAAAACCATAACCAATAAAAATGCAGAGTTGTGGAGACAAGTCCCAATGGATAGGCCTACAAAACAATTCCCAAACTAAGGTTCAGTGAACGTTAAAGAAGAGGGAACAGAAAGAATGAGTAGTCCAGAGGTTCAGGAGTTTGCTGTAAAACCATCTCCAATATGAGAAAATGAATAAACCCTTTAAAGAAATCCAGGAAAATACAAACAAATAGTATGAGAAAATGAATAAATACCTTTAAAAATACAGAAAAGCACAAACCACAGTGGGAGGAAATGAACAAAACTGCTCAAGACCTAAAAATGGAAAAAGAATCAATAAAGAAAACCCAGCAGAAGCCCACAGCCAAACATTAGGTGGTGCTCCAGGAATCCTGAGTAAGAGGGGGATGAAGGATTGCAGGAGCCAGAGGGATCAAGGACACCACAAGAAAACCCACAGAATCAACTAACCCGGCCTCACAGGGACTCACAGAGACTGAACTGACATCAGGGAACCTGCATGGGACTGACCTAAGCACTCTGCATATATGTTACCATTGTGTAGCTTGGTCTTCTTGTGGGACTCCTAACAGTGGGAGCAGGGACTGTCTCTGACTCTTTTGCCAACTTTTCAGACCCTATTCCTCATATTGGATTGCCTTGTCCAGCCTTAATATGAGGGGAAGTAGCTAGTCTTACTGAAATTTGATATGCCATGTTTGGTTGATATCCATGGGAGGTCAGTCTTTTTTTGAATAGAAACAGAGAAGGAATAGATAGGGTGTCTAAGAGGAGGTAGGGGACAGGCTGGAAGGAGAGGAGGAAAAGGAAACTGCAGTTGTGATATGATGATGATGATGATGATGATGATGATGATGATGATGATAACAATAATAATAATAATTTAAAGAAAAAGAAGACCCAAAACTGAGGGAATTCTGGAAATAAAAAATTTAGAGATTCAGAAAGCTGGTTCATGAACCAGGGATAGATCCTGATCACACTGCCAGGGGCCCCTCAAACAGACCCAGGGACACAACTGTCTCCCAATATGCAGAAGGTCTAGTCCAGTCCCATGCAGGTTCCACAGCTGTCAGTCTAAAGTCTGTGAGTTACTTTGAGCTTGATTCAGCTGTCTCTGTAGATTTTCCCATCATGGTCTTGACCCCCCTTGCTCATGCAATCTCTCTTTCTCTCTTCGACTGGACTCCTGGAGCTCAGCCTGGTGCATGGTTGTGGATCTCTGCATCTGCTTCTATCCATTACTGGATGAAGGCTGTATGATGACAGTTAGGGTATTCACCAATTTGGTTATTAGGGTAGGAATTCGAACAGGAACTACAAAGGCAAACTTTACCAACAGAATACAAGAGATGGGAGAAAGAATCTCAGGTGTTTAAGATAAATTAGAAGAAATAGATATATAGGTCAAAGAAAATGTTAGATCTAAAAAACAGAAACAAAACACCCAAGAAACCTGAGACAATGTGAAAAGATCAAACCTAAGAATAATTGGAAGAGAGGAAAGGGAGAAGGCCCTTAGCTCAAAGGCCCAGAAAATAATTTCAACGAAATAATAGTCAGAAATTTTCCTAACCTAACAAAGACGATGCCTATAAATAGGTAAAAGAAGCATACAGAACACCAAATGGATTGGACCAGAAAAAAAGTCACCTTGGCACATAATAATCAAAACACTAAACATAAGAAAGAAAAAAACGAATTTTAAAAGCTGCAAAGGAAAAAAAATACCAAAGCCAGACCTATTAGAATTACATCTGACTTCTCAGTGGAGACTCTAAAAGCCAGAAGGGCCTGGGCAGATGGGCTGAAGACTCTTGAAGACCACAGATGCCAGCCCAGGTTACTTTACCCAGCAAAACTTTCAATTACCTACCATACACAGAGAAAACAGGATATTCCATGATAAAGCATTTAAACATTATCTATCGATAAATTCAACTCCATGGGAAAATTCCAACCTAAGAAGGTTAACTAAACCCATGAAAACACAGAGAATAAATAATCTCAAACAGGCAATATCAACAGAAGGGAAATACACACACACAAACACAAAATGCACCACCACCAATAACAACAAAATAACAGGAATAAACAACCATAGGTCATAGATATTTCTCAACATCAATTGTCTCAATCCTCCAATAAAAAGACACAGACTAACAGATAAATATGAAAACAGGACCCATCTTTCTGCTGCATTCAAGAAACACACCTCAACATCAAGATAGACATTACCTCAGGATAAAAGTTTGGAAAAAGATATTTCAAGCAAATGGACCTAAGAAGCAAGCCAGTGTAATCATTCTAACATCTAGTAAAATAGACTTCAAACCAAAATTAATAAAAAGATATGGGGAATGACATTCATTAAAGGAAAATCCACCAAGAAGACATTGCAATTCCTAACATCTATTCCCCAAACAATAGGGCACCAAATCTGTAAAAGAAACATTACTACAGCTAATTAAAAATATATTGACCCTTATCCACTGATAGTGGGAGACTTTAATACCCTACTTTCAACAATGTATAAGTCATCCAGACAAAAACTAAGCAGAAAATGCTACATCTAACAGACATTATAAACCAAATGAATCTAACAAATATTTACAGAACATTTTACTCAAACAGAAAAGAATATACCCTCTTCTCTGCACCTCATGGACTTTCTCCAAAATTAATCACATATTCAGACACAAAGCAACATTCAACTGTCACAAGAAAACGTCAATATCTCCTGCATTCTATCAGACCACCATGGATTGAAGCTGGATTTCAACAACGAAACAACAGGAAGATTACAAACTTATGGAAACTGAACAACTCTCTACTAAATAAAAATTTAAAAATTGAGTCAAGACAAAAATAAGGAAGAAATTGAAGACTTTCTAGAATTCAATGAAAATAAACACACAGCATACTCAAACATATGGAAAACAAAGAGGTTCTTAGAGGTAAGTGCAAAGTATCAAGTGCCTGCATAATAAAACTAGAAAGATTTCATACTAGAAACTTAACAGCACACATGAAAGCTCTAGAACAAAAAGAAGTGATCATACCCAAGAAGAGTAGATGGCAAGAAATAATCAAACTCAAGGCTAAAACCAACAAAATAAAAACGAAGAGAATCAGTGAGAGATTTGATTCTTTGAGAAAATCAATAAAATAGTCAAATTCTTATCCAAATGAACTAAAAGACTAGATAGAACATCTAAATTAAAAACCACTCTGAGATTCCATCTTACACCTGTCAGAATGGCTAAGATCAATAATACAAATAACAGTTTGTTCTGGCAAGGATGTGTAACAAGGGGAAACACTCCATTGCTGGTGGGAGTGCAAACTTGTACAGTACTATGGAAATCAATATGGCAATTCCTCAGAAAGTTGGGAATCAATCTATCTCAAGACCCAGCTATACCATTCTTGGGTATATATCCAAAGAGTGCCTCATCCTACCTCAAGAATACTTGCTCAACCATAGTTATTGAGGCTATATTTATAATAGCCAGAAACTGGAAACTACATACATGTCCCTCAACAGAAGAAAGGATAAAGGAACTATAGTACATTTGCACAACAGAGTATTACTCAGCTGTTTAAAAAAATGACATCATGAAGTTTGCAAGGAAATGGAAAGAACTAAAAATTTGTGATATTTTATCTGTGTACCCCAATAAAGTTTATATGAGGATCAGAGGAAAAAGCCAGCCACTATAGTAAACATAGAGGTCAGGCAATGGTAGCACATGCCTTTAATCCTCTCACTCTGGAGGCAGGGATCTGTCTGGATCTCTATGAGTTCAAGGCCACACTGGGAACAGAGCCAGGTGTGGTGGTACATACCTTTAATCCCAGCACTAACCATAAAGGTCTAGAGGTCTGTACAGACAGACAGGAAGTGACAGAACTGGGCAGAAAGAGTAAGTGATGTAGCTGGGCAGAGAGAGGAAATGAGATGGCAGAACAGAAAGGCATATAGGCATGGGTATACAGGAAGTAGGTCTCTTTGGCTGATGATCTCCAAGTGGTAAGAACATGGATGGCTTCTTTCTGCTTTTCTGATCTCTCAGTTTTAACCCCACTACCTGGCTCTGGGTGTTTTTATTAATAAGATATTTTAAGATTCATCTATAAAAATTCATTTTGAGCGAGGTAACCCAGACCCAGAAAGATAAATATGGCATGTATTTACTTACATGTGGATATTAGTCATTAAATAAATGATACACAACTTACAACCCATAGATCCAAAGAGGTTAAGTATAGAGAAAGGGACTGTGAGGACACATGAATTTCCCTGAGAGGGAAAATAGAATAACTTTTTGGTGGGTATACTGGTTTGGGGGGAGAGGAATGGGAGGAACAGGTGGGGAGAGGGAGGAGAGATAGGGTTGAGAGAAGGGATGTAGGGAGAGACAGCTGGAATTGATGGGCATTTGAGGAATGATATGGAAATCTAATGTAGTAAAAATTCTTAAAATATGTGAAGTAGATCCTAATGGTGTTTCCTAATAATGGGGGAGACAGAGTCCCAAATGAAGCTTCTAGTTCCTGGATTGGGTTGTATGCAGTTGAGTTGTTCGCCAAGGGGATCCCATTGAAATCCTCAAACAACCCAGCTGTTGCCAAGACAATGGATTGCTCTACACAAACTGACAATGGGTCCCCATTGTCAAAGATGACATCCACATAACTCATTTAACATGGAGAAGCTGAACTGGTGCCCACATGGGGTCTCCACCCATATATTTTGTGTCTTTGATGTGAGAAGATTCAGGCTACAAAAAAAAAAAAAAAAAAAAGAAAAAAGAAAAGAAAAGAAATGTAAGCAGCAACCCAGCCACAAAACCTTTGACCTACAATCTGTCTTGCCTGTAAGATATGCTAGGGCAATGGTAACACAGAACTCATGGGAGTAGCCAACCAACATCTGATTGGTCTTAAGACCCATTCCATGAATCAAAGCCTCATGGCACTGCTTGGGTGACCAAGAACCAGAGACTAGATTCCCACAGGCCTAGGGTAAAACCAAACACTACTGTTCTAAAAAAAAAAATAGCAGCAAAATGACTCATAATGATATTCTGCTATACTCACTGTTCAGTGCCTTATGCAGTCATCAGAGAAGCTTCCTCCTTCAGCAGAAGGAAACATATGTAGAGACCCACAGCCAGACATTACATGGAGAAAGTCCTTGGAACACACAGCTCTAAGTTGGATGTCTCTAACAAATCCTTCCGCTCAGAGCTCAGGGAAGCCTGAACAAGAGGTGGAAAGAGTATGAGTATAAGACCCATGGGGGATGGAGGACATCAGGATATCAAGGCCCTCTGAATCAACTGAGCAAGGCTTATATGAACCCACAGAGTCTAAAGCAGCAAGGATGGGGCCTGCATGGGTGTGCACCAGGTCCTCTCCATATATATTGTAACTTTTGGTTTAGTATTTTTATAAGACTCCTGGGTGTATGATTGGGTTTCTGATTCTTGTGCCTGATCATAAGATTCTTTCTCATCTGTTGGTTGTCTGATCTAGCCTCTATATGGTGTTTTTGTTCTATCATATTACATTTTATTTTGTTGCAGTTGGTTGTTATCATTTAGAAACCTTTTCTTTTCTAATGAGAGACAGACAAGGAGTGGATCTCGGGTGGGAAGGGAGGTGGGAAGAACTGTGAGGAGTAAAGGGAGGGAAAACTGTAATCAGGATATATTGTATGAGAAAAGAATCTATTTTCAGTTTTAAAAAAAAGACTGTGTCTATTAGGAATGTCAGAAGCTACATCCACAAAATCTCACCAGCAGAACTGCCTAAACACAAGTTAAACGATCACAATAACAACAGACACGAAAAGTGGCTAGAGGAAAGACCAGAAGCCTCTACTCTACACAAAGAACTACAGGAAACTAGGAAATACTGAGAATGGAAGAAATAATCTTTCCCAGGGATGACCTCAGCAACTGGTTATCCATTACCAAATGGTTAGCCCTGACATGAAAACATACATACAAGTAACAATTAACATACAGATCAAGAAGATTTTATTTAGGAAGATATACATATATACATGCACCAATAGTCAATAAAGAGGATATAAATTTGAAAAAGAGCAAGGAGGTGTGTATGGGAGGGTTTGGATGGAGGAAAGGGAGAGGATAATTGATTTAATTATAATATATAATATATGATATATAATAGACTAAATAATATATTAAAATAAATACAGCATTTATAATAATTGGTATATATTAATATATAATATGAATAATAAAATATATATGACATATGAGATGATTGTATGTGTACCATATACAAACTTCTCAACCCATATAATGTCACCTGTATGTATATAATTTCTGGGCTTACTGCTTGAGATAAGCAGTTGGGGAAGTTGTTTCCTGGAGAAGACTAATTCTCCCATTTTCATCATTCTCCACTTGCCTGTAGTTCTTTGTCTAGGTATGGAGCCCCATGAGATTATACCCCCACCTTCCATGCTAGCATGTCCATTGGTATCATCATTGTTCAGGCCTTGTTTAGGCAACCATACTGACAAGACCTCATGGTTGTAGACTTTCTGATAGTTCCAGAAGACAGAATTTCACAGCAAATTTCCTATTCCTCTGGTTCTTAAAATTGTTCAACCCCATCCTCCACAATGATTCCTGAGCCTTGGGTACAGGAATTATGTTGTAGATGTATCAGTTAGGAGTGGGCACCCCAAGATCTCTTTCTCTGCAGTGGATAGGTTGTAGTTTTCTGTAACAGTCTCTGTTGCAGAGATGCTTCTTTGATAAGGGATGAAAACTACAATTATCAGTGAATATCAGGATAAATATCTAGAATGTAGTTAGGAATCATGCTAGTTTAGTAAAGTTTCATTTGTAAGTTCTTCTCTAAGATCCATGACTTCACTAGTCCCTAGTAATTGGCTGTTTCCAGTACCAGGCATGATTTCACTCTTATTGAAAAGGTTTTACATCCAATTACATACTGTTGGTGTCTGGTATCATTGCACCTTTGGGGTTATTGTGTCATGCTGGTTGTTGTTGTGACTCATAGGTACCATAGCTAGGTAGGACTATTGGTTGCTTCCCTCTCTTAGAATTTTCATGGAAACTTCTGGTAACATGAAAGCTAGCCCTCTGGAAGAAGGCTTTCAGGTTAAATCTAGCTTGGGTCCTCTGGCTCCTGTGTCCAAAGTATATGGTATCTTCAACAACAGGGGCTTACTTTCCATGTCTAGGAGCAACCAAAGACAACAACAATAGTTGTTTTAGGAGTCTCTTGTACAACCCTGACCAATAACTCAAAAGTAGGTTTTTCATGCTTGGTGTTGGGGTTTTTGTTAGATATTCTACAGCTCTTAGGGGGAACATTGTCAGCCTAGATAGGAATTTTCATTTAAACCATGTACATAGTATGTAGTATACTATATACATAGACTTCTATGTAGTATGTAATTTTAGATTGATAGGTGATAATATGGTACTTATGACTTTTTCAGATGCATTGTTATTTTGCCTGAGGAGGAATTATTTGGTGACAGGAACATTCCATGTCTGACTGTTTCAATGTTAACACCTTGATTGTGCTGCATTACTAGAACTTTGTAAAGCATCATCATTGGGGGAAATTGGGTAAAAGATACACTCTCTGTGTGGTTTATTACAGGCACATGTGTCTACATTTATCTCAAGGTAAAAATCTTAATTTTATAGTGTCAACACTGGCATGTTGCTCATAATTTTGCATCTAGTGTGAGAAACGCACTGGCTCAGCACTACCACCAGCTGTCAGAGAAGCTGCCCCTCTGTGAGCTCACATGGCAGATGAAGCAGATACTCTGCCATCTGTGCAAAGCCCTTCTTCAGGCCAGTCTTCCCTCAGACCCAGCAGGTTCTCACTCACTACTCTATTTTTATTTTTTCACCCTTAGAACATAAGCCCTGTATGTGTACATACAAATGCTAAGTCAGCACAATTTCTATATTCCACTCAAGTCTTTAAATCACAATTATGACACTGCCAAGCAGCAAGTAACTAAGTAGCGCATATGCCACAACAGATGGCTCACATGTCATGGTTTCTACCCCCAAAGTTCTTCTGCTTAGTAAAGCTATCAATAAGCACATTGCAAATAAGCATTGTCGAAAGGGGGGAAAAAGACAGAGGATGTGCTGGGTGATGGGATCTCAGGCAGTGAGTGAATAGCTTACCAGGGCATTTCTCCTGAGAATAAATGCTGTAGAATCCAGACCTAAGGATGGAGGATTCTTAGTGAGTGTTGTTATATTGTGTTGTTATTAGTTTTTTGTTTGTTTCCTTGCTTTGTTTTGTTTTGTTTTTGCTTGATTTGATGCTTTTGTTTCATTTGGTTTGATGAGAGCAGAAAAGAAGTCATTAAACACTTTGGAGAATCTAAGGAAAGTCTTCTCCAAGTATCCTGTACAGCAGTTACTGACACAGTGATACTAATTAACCATCTTGACAAAGATTATCATCTATCCTCCCATCTGCAGGTCTGCAGGTCTACATGTGGGCTGACCTCAGCTGAGCTCAGTGGCAGCTCTGCTTCAGGATGCACATGGCTTGACCTGGGTTTGGATGTGATCCAAATGTATCTCTCACACTTAGTGAAGGATCTAATGGCAAGAAATAGCAGAGGAAAAGACAAACCATATCACTCATGCCCAGGTGAGGATTCTTCTTATATCACATCTAACACTCTGTAGTAAACAGGAACCTGTGACTGAGCCCAGCAGCAATGCAGCAGCCCAAACTGACCATAAGAGGGAACAAGAATATTTGCTGACTATCCTGTTATTGCACAGCTTCTTTCTGATATTCTCTAAGATAAGGAGGCTGTAGGAGTATTTCACAATATTCAAATGAGAAAACCATGTGATTAAAATAGAAAGTTTCAGCTGAGTCCACACTGTATACCTCGATTATGTTTTTTGAGGACAGGTTTCTCAACCTCAGCAATACTAATTTAGACTGGTCATTGTTGTTAGGGGATGGGAAGAGGACTGTCTTGGGTGTTGAAAGATGCTTAGGAACATTTCTAGCCACTCCTCACTAGATGTCAGTAACAACCTCCAGTTATGAAAACAAAAACTGTCTCCATCAATGCCAATTGATCCCCAAAAGTCAAATTTATCAGTGTTTTAGCACCACTATCTTAGAGGAATATTCAGCATCCAAGACGTGCTGTGAATGGCCAAAGAGAAAATTCTAGGAGCAAAATATTTTGTGTCAATGTAAATAAATGTACACTCCGGTACAACAGAGTACATATCTCTTGGTAGCAGCCTGGTCATTCTCTTTTCAGTTTCTTTTTCTTACAGCACCAGTGTCCAGAAGGGGCCACCACCTCCCTAGCAGTAATCATTGACCTCATCCTAGCTCAAGTAGTATGGCTCAGCAGGGCAACAGTTGGTGAATGTTCATGGCTGCGTCTCAAGGGAGTATTTCATAGCCCTCACCTCAGCTGTGTTCTCTTCTATATGTCACCTGCCTTTCTCAAACTTTTCCACTGTCCTTTATGTACTCCTGCTGTTCTTAAGTTTTTTCTCATATTTTTACTTTTTTCAAGATCCATCATGAGGTTAAACAGTGGCAGTCTCTAATTGGCCATCCTCCCTTTAATTGTCAATAAGACTTTATTTTCAAGAGAATAATCATGTTTAGAAAGATGCCTGTTAGTTTCTTGGGATTGAGGGAGAGACACAGAAGGATGAGGCCAGATGGACTAAAGTACGTAAAGGAAAAGAATGAACTATTCTGGGCAAGATGAAGACAGAAATTTGTCCTCAATTTTGTGAGGGTAACACAAACAGGGGAGATAAGGAATGTTAGTGCTGGGAACTCAGTACATTGCCAAGAGGATCCACAGGGTGATTGGTCCAGGAATACCTCAGTGAAATGGAGTCTGAAGGATTTTTCAGAATAAAGAACCATTCACTTTGAAGCTTTTTGTGCAGTATTCTGTAATAGCTACTTCCTCTTGATACCAATCTTCAGTATGACTCACCAAACACACAATAGCATCAAGGAAGCAAAAATGGCATGCAGTGGGCAGTGTGATGATCTCAGTTGCAAAAGCAGTCACTACTCAAGGGCAAGATTCTGAAATTTATAGAGTATGGGGTGGTCAAGATAAAGTAGTTCAATTGCATAAAAATACAGTAAATTTAAAAAAACTGGCAACCTGTTTACTTTTTCAGTTATTCCTTTGCTTTGTAAATGTTTATTGAAGGTCTACAATATACCCTGAGGTTATGGAGTAAGAGTATTATTCTGCTCATGAATACAGCTAATATAATTTTTTTCTATGAAAGAGCAAAGCAAGAGAGGAGAGCAGTCATAGAAGGAAAGTCTCACACAGGCTGGTCTACAAAAGTTTTTCAGAAGGAAGAATATTTGAATAATCATGAAAAGATCTGCTGAAGAGAATAGTTGCTAAGCAAGTGGCCAAGGAGGTGGAAGAACTAATGTCCCAAGTCACTACTTACCATGTTTGAGGACCAGTAAGAAGGTGGTATTAGGGGAGGGCTAAGTTGTGCTGAATGAGAAGTGTAAGCTATGGGGAGGATAGAGGTATACGGATAGAGATGTGCTGTTGTCAACATTTCAGACTCTTGAAAACTTAAGAAGTAACCTTGCACTGCTCTCTAAAGGTGATGAACACACCTTGGAAGGATCTAAGTGTGATAAATATTTCCCGTTTTGTGTTTTCTACTAATTAGCTAAATAAGATGAATTGCCACAATCTTCACTCAAAAACTGTCCTTTTGATGATGATTTTGTTGGGTGTAAGCTTGTAAGAACACAGATAATTTTCATGGTGTACATATGTTGCAGCTATACCATACAAAGCAACTGAAAACTATTAAGTATTTTTTAATCACTTAGTGTTTGTGATGTGAATGATCAAGGATCCCCAATAAAATACTTAAAAAAGGACTGGCTCATTTTCTAGCAGCTTGATGATTATCATACGTTTGTATATGAAAAGATGCTTGATAAAGTAGAATGGACATGAATGTAATGATCAGAAATCTTTGTAGAGGCAGTAAATTTGTGTGTTTCTATTAAAAACTTATTTTAAACAGAAGAATCTTGGTTCAAATTTGAGTTTTTCCTCTTTGTTTATTAATGTTGCTTATTTCCAATATTAACAGGGTGAAGTAAAACTCCCCTTGACAGAATCATTATAAGGCTCTAAGGGTGATATGTCAGTTGCACCATAGAAAAGTACACAGTCAAGTTTACTGGACTGTACATTTATTTATATTGACACAAAATATTTTGCTCCTAGAATTTTCTCTTTGGCCATTCACAGCACGTCTTGGATGCTGAATATTCCTCTAAGATAGTGGTGCTAAAACACTGATAAATTTGACTTTTGGGGATCAATTGGCATTGATGGAGACAGTTTTTGTTTTCATAACTGGAGGTTGTTACTGACATCTAGTGAGGAGTGGCTAGAAATGTTCCTAAGCATCTTTCAACACCCAAGACAGTCCTCTTCCCATCCCCTAACAACAATGACCAGTCTAAATTAGTGTTGCTGAGGTTGAGAAACCTGTCCTCAAAAAACATAGTCGAGGTATACAGTGTGGACTCAGCTGAAACTTTCTATTTTAATCACATGGTTTTCTCATTTGAATATTGTGAAATACTCCTACAGCCTCCTTATCTTAGAGAATATCAGAAAGAAGCTGTGCAATAACAGGATAGTCAGCAAATATTCTTGTTCCCTCTTATGGTCAGTTTGGGCTGCTGCATTGCTGCTGGGCTCAGTCACAGGTTCCTGTTTACTACAGAGTGTTAGATGAGATGTAAGAAGAATCCTCACCTGGGCATGAGTGATATGGTTTGTCTTTTCCTCTGCTGTTTCTTGCCATTAGATCCTTCACTAAGTGTGAGAGATACATTTGGATCACATCCAAACCCAGGTCAAGCCATGTGCATCCTGAAGCAGAGCTGCCACTGAGCTCAGCTGAGGTCAGCCCACATGTAGACCTGCAGACCTGCAGATGGGAGGATAGATGATAATCTTTGTCAAGATGGTTAATTAGTATCACTATGTCAGTAACTGCTGTACAGGATACTTGGAGAAGACTTTCCTTAGATTCTTCAAAGTGTTTAATGACTTCTTTTCTGCTCTCATCAAACAAACACTGTTGGCTGAGATGGTCTAGCCTCACAGACTACTCCACCAGGACTTTAGTAAGCCTTGCACTTTCCCATTGCACAGACACTGGGCAACAAATAATATACCTCACTCTCTCATGACTTGACAATTAACCCAGTTTTCCCAGGGTCTTCTAAAGATGCCAGCACCCTCAGACAACAGGAAACGGTCTAGAGAACACAATGCCCATATTCCCAAGAGGTGGGGTGGATGGTTTTTGGTCATTTAATGGGTTGCACATGTTTGTCATCATTTAAGGGGCATTCGTTACAAGTTGTTATTGGTCATGGTCAAGAAAAAAGCTAAAAAAAGGAGTTAGATTCAAGGATCTCTTTATGAAGGAAAAAATGGGGGATAAAGTATAAAATGATGAGATAAAAGGGTGAATTTTTGAATCTACTTTTGAACAACCACTGCTCTCAAATATTTTACATTGGTATGCATTTTTATATTGATACAAATTTAAGGTTATTCTTGTTACATTCTATATATGTTTCTACTCTTGTCTAAGGTGGTATACTTATGCAACTCATTTTAAAAGGTTATGTAAGGTTTTAGTCTTTGAAAGTTATAGAGTATAATAAATACAGGTTAATAGGCATCTATGACTATCAAACTTATAGTAATGTTAGGTATGTTTTCAAGGTCATACAGAAATATATTTTAGATAGATAGGTGATCTTCAAACAGTTCAAAGACCTATAGAATATGGCATTTAAAATGTTTTAATAACATAAGGCTTTTTTGACAATGAGGCATGTCTGCTCCTGGTAGCACCAATCTACTTCAAAAAATGACGATGGGCATCAAAGAACCTCCATATGACGTTTGCTTTCTTTATGGAAAAAGCTAGTCATTTGGGCAAGAAACTGCCCTTGCCATAACTTCTGACAGTATGTTGCCCAAACTGGACAAGCAGGACACACACACACACACAAAAGAGACTGCCAAACTTTGCCAAGACAGGATAGGACAGTCCTTCAAAAATCCCTGCTTCACAGAAAAGTCTGTCAGATATTCTTGGCCCGAAGGCCAAAGATGAATGCCCAAATGTTGCAAAGAAAACTTGGGTGACTGTGCAGGCATCAAGCTGTTTTTGTTATTTCTTTTAGTTTGGGAAGTTGCTTGCTCTGCACTTCCTGTTTACCAAGTTAATGTTATATTATTCTGGGATCTTTGATGGAATTGAACACTAGATAGTCATAGTCATAGTCTTCTGCCAAGAGCCACCACAGCTGTGAAAAGGTCCCAGCAGAGATATAAGGAGTAGGCAGAGGAAGGAAGTGAGCCAGGCTATGGTGGGAAGGAGAACCTTGCAACCTGACTGACTAGCAGCCAGAGTGCTTCTTTATTTACACAGAATTTAGTAAGCAGGGATACATTCATGATGTTCCAAAACATAGATTATATCATTTTTGTCTTTGGACACATGTTTCACTTCCTTTTGCTCATCTTTTCGTCATCATTAACAAACTATGACAGCTAATCAATTGTCTCACTTATCTAGAGGGCCTGATCCAGTTCCATGCCAGGACCTGTCCTTAGTGCATGAGCTGGCTTTGTGGAACCTAGGACCTATGCTGAGACATTTTGCTCAGCCTTGGTGTAGGGAGGAGGGGACTGGACCTGCCTCAACTGAATCTACCAGACCGAGCTGAATCCCCAGGGGAGACCTTGCCTTGGAGGAGGTGAGAATGGGGGGACGATTAGCGGGGGAGGCTGGGGGAGAAGGACAGGGGAATCAGTAGCTGATATGTAAAATTAAATTAATTATAAAAAAGAATGTATGCAACACTAGAATGCAAATATGGCAATAAATATATTCATCAGTTTTCTTTAAAAAAAAAACTATGACAGAACAGAGTTGTCATTTTCCCTAAAGTTTTGATATCATTAATCATCAGAGTTGTCATTCTTACTCATCAACCCTATAACCCAATTTTTAAGAATCTAGAGGTATACGTCAGCCTCTTCTCAGGCTAACAGCTCTGGTTGCTTCAAGAACACTAGATCAACACAAAATCTTCCAACCACCCTGGGCATTTTGCCATGTCCCAAGCAATGTATTATTAACTCTTAATGGTCAGAGTGCCCAGGAATAATCTCCAGGCCAAAGCTGCTGCCATTATTACTCAAAGTTTAGCATAATACATTGTTCACATTTATATCTTTATAGAATTTGTTTATATGTCTAATCCTGTCATTCTGTTCTTCTTTGGTCATATGACATTACCATGACTTTACATGTGCTAAGTTTTCTAAGAAAGAGAAGTCCTGATGTCTCATACTTTTATCATCTTTCCACTCCATACTTTGTTCATCAGTGTGTCTCTATGTTGGGTAGAAGTGTGTACAGTGGGAAAAGTCTTGTAATCTGAAATGTGGCCAACTTCTCTAGCCCACCAAATCTTGTTGACCTTTTTAAGTTTACTTTGTTTTGAATATCTTGTTCCTATGTAAGTATAGGGACAAATATTTCAAGAATGTTTCATAGCTTCATGAAGAAACCTCTGGCTTCTTTATGTGTTCCAACTTCCAAGACATAAGGAAGACCTTCAAGTAGATAAGGATATCTCCCTAAAAGTGAGGGGAATAGTATGTTCAGGTCTGTCCTGGGCAAGCTTAGAAGCAATATTTCTGGGACAAGGCAAAAATGATTCATATAAAACTTTCTATCAATCTAATATCCCCATTGTACAAATATTAAAAGTCCCTTAAGTATGCAATAGGTGGAGATGAAAACCAAAGGTGGCATGGCAGCTGCCATATGGCTCAGCTTTGCTGGATCTTTGTCAAACAGATGTGCTGGCTTTATGACTTCTGCCATTTCTTTCAGATATGGCTGTGCCAGTTTTTCTTAGTTATGATAAAGGGTAAATCAAGGTATTTTCTTTTAATTTGCCAGATTCAAATGGACTGGATATTGTAAATGTAATCCTTACTCAATAATTGTTCTTATTGTATACAGTTTTATTATGTTAGAGTTAGAACCTTTTCCTTTTTATTTAGACAAAAAGGGGGAAATGTTGTGGAATATTCCTTTACACTGTGTGAAGTATGTCACTGTGATTGGTTTAATAAAAAGCTAAATGACCAATAGCTAAGCAGTATGGTGATATTTTATTTGTATTAAAATGTTATTTGTATGTTAATAAATAAAGTTGCCCAGGGGTCAGAGCTATTAGCAAGCCATAGGAAACCAGGGCAGTGGTAGCGTACGCTTGTAATTCCAGCACTTAGTAGGCAGAGCTGGGTAAGTCTCTGTGTGTTCAGGGATACAGCCATTATTGGATACACATGCCTTTAATCTTAATACCAATCATGGAAAACCTGGAGGCCTATACAGACAGGCTGTGAGGAGGTGGTCATGTGGTTGGGTTTACAACCAATGAGAAGGCAGGACAGGAACTCTATATAAAGACTTTAACACAGGGGTAGCTCTGGTTCGGAGAGGTAGGACCACCGCAGGAGGAAGGGTAAGGTTTTAGCTCTTAGCTCTGACCTCTTGGCTTTCTTCTTTGCATTGGTTCTGTGTTTCTTATTTAATAAGAAGGTTGGATACATCTACAAAGCAGGATTTGGGGGGCAGAGAGAATGCTGGGAAAAAGAAGGATGGAGTCACAAGGAGATACCAGGAGACACAGAGGAAGTAGCATGGGCAAACAGAATAAAGGTAACTGAGCCAAGTAAAAGAATATAGATCAAAAGAAATGATTAATTTAAGTTGTAAGAGCTAGTAAGTAACAAGCTTAAGTTATGACCAAGCTTTAATAATTAGTAATGTCTCAATGTCATTACTGGGGAGCCAGCAGTCCTGATGAAAAAGTCCAACAACAGTACTCCAGGGCCAGAGCAGTGAAGACTGTGGTAAAAGTGCAGCATGGCAGCCTGGTAATGAGAAGCCTGAGATTCTCCATGAGCACTGAAGAGTGATTTGCCTAAAGAATTTGTGAGTGGCACCACCTCCAACACCACCTAGGTGAGCTACAATAGGGAAATGTAAGAATTATACTGAGTCTGGAAAAGTCTTGCCAAAGGATGGAAATATAACAGAAAAAACACAATAGCAACAGAAATCAAACAAACAAACACAACCAAGACCCACACAGCTGAGATCTAACCAGAAAGTGAACATCTAGCAGCAAAGTTAAATACAAACCTCTAGGTGTTTTTCACACCCCTTCACAACCTCACAGAAAGCACAACAGAGACAAAATAGCAGGTGGCAACAGCTGTGTGGTGCCATAAGACTAGGGACCTCCTGCAGGAAGTGGAGTCCCATACACACACTTCCCTCAGCTGGGAGCATAAACTGATGCAATTTGTCTGAATTATTGAGGCTATCAGGCCTCTCCCACCTATAGTGCCAGCTACAAAAATCAACTCACAGATTAGAGAAAGCATATTCCTTTACACTAGGAAGCAATGTTGAGTTGGTATTATAGTATTTTACACTTAATTTTATTTTCATTTTATTGTGTTCTATTCATTTATACTGTTTATACTTCAGTTGTTTAATTGTTTTTGTTTTAGCTTGTATCTTACCTACATAGACCCTGTAACTATTCTTTATTTTTCTGCATCTATTCTATATTTACTATTTCTTGTAAGTCTAGCCTATGTACTTTTCCTTTCATTAATACTTCCTTTTCTCCCTTTCACACTTCCTTCTCTTTTTACTTCTTATTCCTTAATGTGCTTATTTCCAAAATATTGTAAATTGTATTTTCCCCAACCAATACTTGAATGCCACTTCCTCTGAGCCTCAATGGGAACACACAAGAGCATCTTTTACTGCAGGCTATCACTGGAAATGCCATCAAATCATTGTATCTCTTACTGAAGTTACCACTTCCACACACTGAAGAGTACTATGAAACATAAACTCAAGTGAAGACAGCTCGCTAGGAAGACTCACACAAAACAGAGCAAACCCACAAAAGAAGTGAGGAAAACTGGAGGACACATCCCATCTGACAGGCGAGCAGAACACAATAAAAGCACAAAGAAAAGATAACAACCCTCTACAACAGTGGCTCACAACCTGTGGACCCCAACCCTTTTGATCGAATTATCCTTTCACAGGGGTCGTATATCAGATATTCTGCATATCAGATATTTGCGTTAGGATTCATAACAGTAGCAAAACTACAGTTATGAAGCAGTGATGAAAATTTCATGGTTGGGGGTCACCACAACATGAGGAACTGTATTAAAGGGTCGTAGCATTAGAAAAGTTGAGAACCACTGCTCTACAACAGCTCACAGCTGCTCAATACCAGAAAACAGAGATAATGGGATAACTGGACTGTGTCCCCTGAAGTTCCTGTATTGGAAACTTAACTGTTAATGAAGCAGTGTCGATATGATGTGGGACATTTAAGAGACGATTAGATAATGGAATAAGTATGTTATCAGTGGAAGAGAGGCAGTTATTATAGAAGGGGGCTCCTTAACATGAGAACATTATACAGATGAAGTATATTATATTTAGCAATATATATGTATATATGTGTGTGTATTTATACATAAATGTATGGCTGTAACAATAATTAATGAAAAAACAGGCCACAAATTTGAAAGAGGATTGGGGGGTGCAGTACTATGGGAAGGTTTGAAGAGAGAAAAGGGAAGGGAGAAATTATTTAATTATATTATAATCTCAAAAGTAAAAGAAATACAGGTGTATTCCTCCTTTCCTGCTCCCGGTCCTTTTCTTACTCTTGCCTTTTACAGTGGAGTGACACACCAAAAACACCCTCTCAGATCCAGGACCTGGGTATCAGGAGTCTCTGCCTCCCGAACTAAAAGCCAAATGAAGCTATTTCTCTTTGTAAATTATCCGGCGCTTGTGGATTGTTACAGCAGCACACAGTGAACGAAGACAGATTTCCAGATCCCTGTCTATTACACCCAGAGATTCATGAGTGATGATATCATTATGCCTGCTGACGTCTTGTATCCCTATAGGTTTCTATCCCAATAAATACTTTTCCAAGTGACTTGTATATACTCTCTGGTTGTTCGTCTTTGTACTCTATGCAGGTTCCCTCTGTATATACAGAAACTATGGAGAGGCACACGTGAAATCATAGACGTGAGAAGAAGCCGAGAGAGAATAAGAGTAATGGGAAGATGTAGACAAGGGTGAAAGTGTTCTCAATTCTTATATACAATATTTGAACAAGAAAGCTGTATTATCTAATCTTTTTAAGTATAAAGGGAAAAGGTTAAGTCAATAACTGCTAGAAAATTTTTAAAATGTCATGAAAAGTTGCACAGCTTCCTGTTTAGTATTCCTTAGCCTGGCCTTGAAAATGGAATCAATAGCCTTGGAAATGGAATCACACCAGGTGCAAGAGAGAAGTCAGCTCGAAGGGAGGAAGCATTGTGATTACAAAGATGTGAGTGATGCATAGGTTTCCTCAATGACACATTAGGATGACATTTCCAATTAATCTAAAAATAAGTGTTTTTTTTTTAACCCAGAGAGAAAAATCATCTTAAACAAAATTTTTCTACTGGTTGAGACTGGTATGAATTTAAATATTATGTACATGGTTCCCATAGGAAATGTAATTGGCGTTCTCCACCCTAGCTCTTTACAATCTAGTAGAGGAGACAAATGACTAAAAAGATAATTAAAATGCAGTTATTATCATATATTAAAACAATTTCAGAAAGACAGCTGACCTAAATATAAGAGGGAAATCAAAATGTACTTTACAAGAAAATATCCAAAACTAAAATGAAATTTTTCTTAAATCAGGGGCAGAGGGGAGTTGGGTAATCAGCAAAAAACAATACACTTGGTATAGTGGTATACACCTTTAATCCCAACACTCAGGAGGTAGAGTCAGGTGAATCTCTGTGAAGTCAAAGCCAGCCTAGTCTATACAGAGCATTTCAGGCAAACATGGACTATGAAGTGAAAATCCATCTCAAAAAAAAGGAAGAGTAGGGAGAAATGAAAAGGGAAAAAAAAATACTAGCGATAGTATTTGATATCATCAAAAGAAACAAAGCTTTAGAGTATAAGCCACACAGTGGTAAGAGATATTTATACTACATGTACCTGATAGATCACTTCCACAAATCAATAAAAGTAAGATATTCCAAAGATAAAGAAGCAAGAGACTTCAATTGACACTCACAAAAGAAAACATCTTCAAGAGAAAGAAAATTTGAAAAAAATGCAGAAAGAAAATTGTAGCCACAATGAGACACCACTACACAGCCACCAGAATGGTGAGCCACTGACAGTGCCCATTGCTAATGAGAATGAGAGACAACTGGAATTTACAAGCATAGCAGAGGAGATCAAATCGGGAAGAATATTTTGGCAGTATCTTTTAAAACTAACTATAATTCCTAAATATGTACTAGGAGAAATTAATGCTTATTTCTAACAAAAGATAGGGACAAATTTGTTCACAATAACATTATTTGAAAAGAATGAAAACCAAAGAAATACATGGCCATGAATATTTGGTGTATGTATGATTAATGTCACCCATAGTGGGGCATTATGCACAAATAACATTAAAAGAAGTGTAGCCATACACAATCACCTAGAAAAGATTTTATGGCACATTATTGAATAAAACAAATTGGGCTTAAAAATTATATTGCTGCATGATACCATTTATATGAAATTCTAAAGTGTGCATGAATCACTATAATACATAAAATCAAGGTATGTTTGTCCTGAGAATGAGGAAGTGTTAAGAGTGTTTTCATGGAACTGGTTATTGTCCATTCCTTGGGCTGAGTAGTGGTTACATGGGTGAATTTGACTCAGGATAAGTAATTTGTATGTTACTGGTTAGGTGATTTTCTGCATGAATAGGATATTTACTTAAAGAAGTTTTTTTTTAAGATAAAATGTAATGTAGGACTATAGATATGGCTCAGCAGTTAAGAACACTTAATGCTATGACAGAGGATCCAGGTTCAATTCCCCACATCAGGAAGCTCAAACAACATGTAATTCAGTTCCAGGAGATCTGATGTCCTCAAATATTATCTACAGGCATGTGTACACACAGAGTACATATGCATACATTCAAGTACATGCATACAAATAAATAAAATCTTTTAAAAAACAATGTTAAATTTCTCATAAATTTGTCATAAGCCCAATAGGGAAAATCTACAAAGATCTGATATTTGAACATCCTTCTGAAAGAGAAATAGCTCAAGGCTGTCCACTCATCTATAAAATCCCAGCATTGCTTAGCTTTGCCATTTCATGAAGGGATCATTTGAAAATGAAACCTTGGGGCCCCAGACCCCATCCCTGGGCACCAGCCACTCCAGGGAAGACCTGCCCAACTTGGTCCCAGGCTCTGGCCATGGGCAGGTTCCCTTCTAGCCCCACCGGGAAGGATCCCCTTCTCCAAGACCCCTGGCAGACCCTGCAGTCTCCACGCCCTGCCCCCATGCCCATCTGCCCAAGCCCCAAGCCTCTTCCTGAGACTTAGAGGCCGGTCCCCAGCTCCCATCTTGCCCCGGAATTCCCTTTTGGAGCACAGGTGAGTGCCCTAGCTTGCCCCGGACCCCATCCCTGGGCACCATCCACTCCGGGGAAGATCTGTCCAACTTGGCCCCAGGTTCTGGCCATTGGGCAGGTTCCCTTCTAGCCCCACCGGGAAGGATCCCCTTCTCCAAGACCCCTGGCAGACCCTGCAATATCCATGCCCTGCCCCCACGCCCATCCGCCTGAGCCCCAAGCCTCTTCCTGAGACTTAGAGGCCGGCCCCCAGCTCCCATCATGCCCTGGACTTCCCTTCTGGAGAGAGAGAGAGAGAGAGAGAGAGAGAGAGAGAGAGAGAGAGAGAGAGACTGAGAGAAAGAGGGAGAGAGAGGGAGAGAGGAGCTCCCATCCTGCCCCGGACTTCCAATTTGGACAAGAGAGTTCCCATCTGGACAAAAGAGAGAGAATTCCTGAATCTGTCAGCTCTGTCTGAACCAAGTGTGCGGATAAGGCCAAGAACGAACCACAAGGAGATGGGCAGACGTCAAGGCAGAAACATATACAACAAAATGAATAGCAATACAGCATCACCAGGCCCTAGCCCTCCTCCAACACCTAGACCTGAACATCAGACATTGGAAGAAGCAGAAGAAAACAGCCTTATGAATGACATCATGAAGAAGCTAGAGGCTTGTGTAGAGGAAAAGACAAAAAAATGTGAAGAACGCTGTAAACAACTAGAGGAAAGGGCAAACAAATTAGAAGAAATCAATAAAGTCCTGGAAGAAAACAATAAAGTACTGAGAGAAAATCAAGAAAAATCAATGAAACAAATGAAAGAAACAGTCCAAGACCTGAAAAGGGAAATAGAAAAAATGAAGAAGACACAAACAGAGGGAATGCTGGAAATAGAAAATCTGAGTAAACGATTGGGAACTTCAGATGCAAGTATAATCAACAGAATGCAAGAGATGGAAGAGAGGATCTCTAGCGTTGAAGATACAGTAGAAGAAATACATTCATCAGTCAAAGAAAACACTAAAGCCAACAAAGTCATGAACCAAAATGTCCAAGAAATTTGGGACACCATGAAAAGACCAAACCTATGAATAATAGGGGTCGAAGAAGGAGAAGAATACCAACTCAAGGGCACAGAAAATATATTCAACAAGATCATAGAAGAAAACTTTCCCAACTTAAAGAAGGAAATGCCTATGAAGATACAAGAAGCTTATAGAACACCAAACAGACTAGACCCCCCAAAAAAGTCCCCTCGCCACATAATAGTTAAACAACTAAACGTACAGAATAAAGAAAGAATATTAAGAGCAGCAAAGGAAAAAGGCCAAGTGACATATAAAGGCAAACCCATCAGAATAACACCCGATTTCTCAATGGAGACTTTGAAAGCCAGAAGGACCTGGACAGATGTAATGCAGACACTAAGAGACCATGGATGTCAGCCTAGACTAATATACCCAGCAAAACTTTCAATCACCATAGATGGAGTGAACAAGACATTCCATGACAAAGCCAGATTTAAACAATACTTATCCACAAATCCAGCCCTACAGAAAGCACTAGAAGGAAAATTCCAACCTAAGGAAGTCAGATACACCCTCGAAAACACAGGCAACAGATAAAGCCACAGCAGTAAACCCCAATGTATAGAAGTACACACACATCACCACCAAAAAATAACAGGAATGAACAATCACTGGTCATTAATTTCCCTCAATATCAATGGACTTAATTCACCTATAAAAAGACATAGGCTTATCTTTCTGCTGCATACAAGAAACACATCTCAAATTCAAAGATAGACACTACCTAAAAATAAAAGGCTGAGAAAAGACTTTCCAATCAAACGGTCTTAAGAAACAAGCGGGTGTAGCCATCCTGATATCCAGCAAAATAGACTTCAAACTAAAATCAATCAAAAGAGATCAAGAAGGGCATTACATACTCATCACAGGAAAGATCCACCAAGATGAAGTCTCAATTCTGAATATTTATGCCCCAAACACAAGGGCACCCACATATGTAAAAGAAACATTACTAAAGCTTAAATCACATATAAAACCCCACACATTAATAGTGGGAGACCTCAACACCCCACTTTCACCACTGGACAGATCTCCCAAATTGAAACTTAACAGAGAAATAAAGGACTTAACTGATGTCATGACTCAAATGGACTTAATCGATATCTACAGAACATTCCATCCTAGCAAAAAAGAATATACCTTCTTCTCAGCACCCCGTGGAACCTTCTCTAAAATCGACCACATACTTGGCCACAAAACAAATCTAAACAGATACAAAACAATTGGAATAACCTCCTGTGTTCTATCAGACCACCATGGTCTAAAGTTGGATTTCAACAACAACAAAAACTACAGAAATCCTACAATCTCATGGAAACTGAATAATATCCAACTGAATCACCAATGGGTTAAGGAAGAAATAAAGAAAGAAATTAAAGACTTCCTAGAGATCAATGAAAATGAAGACACCACATATCCAAATTTATGGGAAACTATGAAAGCAGTACTAAGAGGGAAATTCATAGCACTAAATGCCCACATAAATAAGTTGGAGAAATCTCACACTAGTGACTTAACAGCACACCTGAAAGCTCTAGAACAAGAAGAAGCACAGTCTCCCAGGAAAAATAGACGCCAGGAAATTATCAAAGTGAGAGCTGAAATCAATAAAATAGAAACAAAGAGAACAATACAAAAAATTAATGAAACAAAGAGTTGGTTCTTTGAGAAAATCAACAAGATAGACAAGCCCTTATCCAAACTAACCAAAAGACAGAGAGAGAGCATCCAAATCAACAAAATCAGAAATGAAAAGGGGGACAATAACAACAGACATTGAGGAAATCCAGAGAATCATCAGGTCATACTTCAAAAACCTCTATTCGACAAAACTGGAAAACCTAAAAGAAATGGATAACTTTCTGGATAGGTACCACATACCTAAGTTAAATCAAGACCAGATAAACTATTTAAATAGTCCAATAACCCCTAACGAAATAGAAACAGTCATTAAAAGTCTCCCAACCAAAAAAAGCCCAGGACCAGATGGTTTCAGCGCAGAATTCTACCAGATCTTCAAAGAAGAGTTAATACCAATACTCTCTAAAATGTTCCACACAATAGAAACAGAAGGAACATTACCAAACTCCTTCTACGAGGCTACAATTACCCTAATTCCTAAACCAAACAAGGATACAACAAAGAAAGAGAACTACAGACCGATCTCCCTCATGAACATTGATGCAAAAATATTCAATAAAATACTGGCAAACAGACTCCAAGAACACATCAAAACAATTATCCACCATGATCAAGTAGGATTCATTCCAGGGATGCAAGGGTGATTCAACATACGAAAGTCCGTCAATGTAATACACCATATAAACAAACTCAAAGAAAAAAACCATATGATCATCTCACTGGATGCAGAAAAGGCATTTGACAAAATCCAACACCCCTTCATGATAAAGGTCTTGGAGCGATCAGGAATACAGGGAACATACCTAAACATAATAAAGGCAATTTACAGCAAGCCAACAGCCAACATCAAATTAAATGGAGAGAAACTCAAAGCAATTCCACTAAAATCAGGAACGAGGCAAGGCTGTCCACTCTCCCCATACTTATTTAATATAGTACTTGAAGTTCTAGCCAGAACAATAAGACAACATAAGGAGATTAAGGGGATACAAATTGGAAAGGAAGAAGTCAAGCTTTCCCTATTTGTAGATGACATGATAGTATACTTGAGCGACCCCAAAGATTCCACCAAGGAACTGATACAGCTTATAAACACCTTCAGCAACATAGGAGGATACAAGATCAACTCAAAAAAGTCAGTAGCCCTCCTATATACAAGGGACAAAGAAGCGGAGAAGGAAATCAGAGATACATCACCCTTTACTATAGCCACAAATGACATAAAATACCTTGGGGTAACACTAACCAAGCAAGTGAAGGACCTATATGACAAGAACTTTAAGTCCCTGAAAAAAGAAATTGAAGAAGATGTCAGAAAATGGAAAGATCTCCCATGCTCATGGATAGGCAGGACTAACATAGTAAAAATGGCAATCTTATCAAAAGCAATCTACAGATTCAATGCAATCCCCATCAAAATACCAACACAATTCTTCACAGACCTGGAAAGAATAATACTCAACTTCATATGGAAAAACAAAAAACCCAGGATAGCCAAAGGAATCCTGTACAATAACACAACTTCTGGAGGCATCACGATCCCTGACTTCAAGCTCTACTATAGAGCTACAGTAATAAAAACAGCTTGGTACTGGCATAAAAACCGACATGTGGACCAATGGAATCGAATTGAAGACCCTGACATTAATCCGCACACCTATCAACATATAATTTTTGACAAAGAAGCCAAAAGTGTACAATGGAAAAAAGAAAGCATCTTCAACAAATGGTGCTGGCAAAACTGGATATCAACATGTAGAAGGTTGCAAATAGATCCATATCTATCACCGTGCACAAAACTTAAGTCCAAGTGGATCAAGGACCTCAACATAAATCCAGCTACTCTGAACCTGCTAGAAGAGAAAGTAGGAAGTAGTCTTGAACGCATTGGCATAGGAGACCACTTCCTAAATAGAACACCAGTAGCACAGACTCTGAGAGAAACAATCAATCAATGGGACCTCTTGAAACTGAGAAGCTTTTGTAGAGCAAAGGATACGGTCAACAAGGCAAAGTGACAGCCTACAGAATGGGAAAAGATCTTCACCAACCCCACATCTGACAGAGGACTGATATCCAGAATATATAAGGAACTCAAGAAATTAGACATCAAAATGCCCAACAGTCCAATTAAAAAATGGGATATACAACAACAGAGAGGGAGAACAAGGAATAGGAGACCATGGTAAATGAAGACCACATGAGAACAGGAAGAAGCAAAGTGCTAGAGAGGCCCACAGAAATCCACAAAGATACCCACACAACAGACTGCCGGCAATGGTCGAGAGACAGCCCGAACTGACCTACACTGGTGATGGGATGGCCAAACACCCTAATTGTTGTGCTAGAAACCTCATCCAACTACTGAGGGATCTGGATGCAGAGATCCATGACTAGGCCCTGGGTGGATCTCTGGGAGTCCAATTAACGAGAATGAGGAGGGTTTATATGAGCGAGAATTGTTGAGACCAAGGTTGGATAAAGCACAGGGACAAATAGCCAAATGAATGGAAACACATGAACTATGAACCAATGGCTGAGGGGTCCCCACTGGATCAGGCCCTCCGAATGGGTGAGACAGTTGATTGGCTTGATCTGTTTGGGAGGCATCCAGGCAGTGGGACCAGATCTTGTGCTCATTGCATGAGTTGGCTGTTTGAAACCTGGGGCCTATGCAGGATTGTTTGGCTCGGCCTGGGAGGAGGGGACTAGACCTACCTGGACTGAGTCTACCAGGTTGACCTCAGTCTGTGGGGAAGGCTTTGCCCTGGAGGAGATGGGAATGGGGGGGGGGGGCGTTGGGGGGAAGGTGAGGGGGACGGGAGGGGGGAGAACAAGGGAATCCGTGACCGATATGTAGAACTGAATTGTATTGCAAAATAAATTAAAATAAATTAAAAAAAAATGGGATATAGAACTAAACAGAGAATTCTCAACAGAGGAATCTCAAATGGCCGAAAGACATTTAAGGAATTGCTCAACATCCCTAATCATCAGGGAAATGCAAATCAAAACAACTCTGAGATACCACCTTACGCCTGTCAGAATGGCTAAGATCAAAAACACTGAAGACACCTTATGCTGGAGAGGATGTGGAGCTAGGGGAACTCTCCTCCACTGCTGGTGGGAATGCAAGCTTGTACAACCACTTTGGAAATCAATATGGCGCTTTCTTAGAAAATTGGGAATCCATCTCCCCCAAGATCCAGCTGTACCACTCTTGGGCATATACCCAAGGAATGCTCAACCACACCATAAGAGCACTTGTTCAGCTATGTTCATATCAGCATTGTTTGTAATAGCCAGAACATGGAAACAACCTAGATGCCCTTCAACTGAAGAATGGATAAACAAAATGTGGTACATATACACAATGGAATACTACTCAGCAGAGAAAAACAATGACATCATGAGGTTTTCAGACAAATGGATGGATCTAGAAAAAATCATCCTGAGTGAGGTAACCCAGACTCAGAAAGACAAACATGGTATGTACTCACTCATAGCAGGATACTAGACATGGAACAAGGATGACTTGTCTGCTACTCACATCACCAGGGAGGCTACCTGGAAAACAGGACTCCAAGAAAGACACAGGGATTGCCCAATGACAGAGAAATGGAATGAGATCTACATGAACAGCCTGGACATGAGTGGGGGTAGTGAAAGGCGAGGGTCGAGGGAAAGAGAGCTTGGGGGAGCGGGAGATCCCAGCTGGATCAACAACAGAGAGGGAGAACAAGGAATAGGAGACCATGGTAAATGAAGACCACATGAGAATAGGAAGAAGCAAAGTGCTAGAGAGGCCCACAGAAATCCACAAAGATACCCACACAACAGACTGCTGGCAGTGGTCGAGAGACAGCCCAAACTGACCTACTCTGGTGATGGGATGGCCAAACACCCTAATTGTTGTGCTAGAAACCTCATCCAACTACTGAGGGATCTGGATGCAGAGATCCATGACTAGGCTCTGGGTGGATCTCTGGGAGTCCAATTAGCGAGAATGAGGAGGGTTTATATGAGCGAGAATTGTTGAGACCAAGGTTGGATAAAGCACAGGGACAAATAGCCAAATGAATGGAAACACATGAACTATGAACCAATGGCTGAGGGGTCCCCACTGGATCAGGCCCTCCGAATGGGTGAGACAGTTGATTGGCTTGATCTGTTTGGGAGGCATCCAGGCAGTGGGACCGGGTCCTGTGCTCATTGCATGAGTTGGCTGTTTGAAACCTGGGGCCTATGCAGGATTGCTTGGCTCGGCCTGGGAGGAGGGGACTAGACCTACCTGGACTGAGTCTACCAGGTTGACCTCAGTCTGTGGGGAAGGCTTTGCCCTGGAGGAGATGGGAATGGAGGGGGGGGCTGGGGGGAAGGTGAGGGGGATGGGAGGGGGGAGAACAAGGGAATCTGTGACTGATATGTAGAACTGAATGGTACTGCAAAATTAAAAAAAAAAAAAAGAAAATGAAACCTTGGGAAACTGAGCTAAGGTCACACAGCCAGTTAGATGTGATGGTATGAAAAGGGGTTCAGGCCAAACTGATACCCTAATTCACAATCTTTCTACTGCCAGTACATCTATGTATTATAGCCATTGACCCCATAAATACTTACCAAATATCATGTGTGATTAAGCCACTATTCTACGTGCTATGGGAATGAGTTAACACTATCTTTTTGTGTGTCAAGTAAATGAGCTGGTCTCTACCAACTAGTGTGTTGTCCACTAGAAATTTAGCATTGCATTGCTAAGCTTCATTCATTCATGTTATTCTTCTCTAAAACTGAGACTCTTCCAAACATACAATTAGTACACAAAAGTCTTAATTTAGATTATCAGTTTTTGTTCCTTCTGATTAGAACCAAGGAATAATTAAAGACCTTGGACATCTACAGCAGAGGACAGACAATCACTGTAGTGACCGCAGATATATCTGACTCTGCAAAACAAGGAGACAGACCTGAAGGAGCAGCAATTGTGTGCTGGTAAATTGTCTCTGTGAAGCTTTCTATGGGGTGATAATAACCATAATTGCCATCATAATCATTAGAGAAGCTGATATTTATTGGGGGGCTTATTATGTTCCAGACACTTAGCTGAGAGCATGACACTGTATTGAGGCCATAGATGGGTCCCTGGGCGAATTTTAAATCTCCACTGTGACCCATGATAGGCAACCAAAGGATTATGAGCAGATCATGATACATAGCTCTTGCTTTCACCTCTAAATTAAGTGGACTGATTGCCCTCTTTGTAGTATTGCCAAGATAAAATACCTTCATTACAAATAATAAGTGCAAGATCCATTGGCTACGTCTGAAAGCTCAGATAAAAATGTGAGAAGCATCACTTTCCTTGGCTGACACTACTCCAGCATTAATCTTAGAGTGGAACTAACCAGACCTGAAATCTGACTGTTTGTCTTCAGTTCCCACATCTCTCATTTGGGTAGAAAATGGCAACTCGCAGGAATTTCATGACCATTAAGTAAGGTAAATTTGGTAACGCTCTTAAAGAATTAAAGGTTTTAAGATTTGTAGAGTGCCTGGATGAGGAGACAGGAACCTGCTCTATAAGACTGAGGGGGAGACAAAGATCCATATGCAAGTCCTCGGATTTCCACCCTGGGCCTGGAGGAGAAACATAGCCTGCCCAGAGCAACAAGGCACCAAGTAGACAGGCTCTATTATGGTGAGCAAATACATGGTGGGGTATGAAAGAGAGAGGGATGGAGAGAGACAGACAGACAGACAGACAGACAGAATGATTCATGCCCTGTGAACAGAGGCAGATCTGAAGAGGTGAAGGCAGTGAGGAGTGGGCTGAGGTTGGTGACTTGCTTGCCACCCAAGGCCATGGTATTATCCTGGCCTGAGCTGCTGCCAAGGGCCATGTATGTGCTTATGACCCTGCCACAGCCACAGTCTGTGCTGATGC
Organism: Peromyscus californicus insignis; assembly: GCF_007827085.1. NCBI lineage: Eukaryota > Metazoa > Chordata > Mammalia > Rodentia > Cricetidae > Peromyscus > Peromyscus californicus. The sequence continues at coordinate 114,100,612 of NW_026294595.1, forward strand.
CTATGCTTCCTGTTACCACAAAAAGGCTGAAAGGATAAGACTGCACAGAGTTGGACCCATAGTTCACTGGCTGCAACATTAGGGAGAACTGGTGGAAACCCCCACCAGCACTAGAGAGAGCAGCCCTCTGCATCTTGCCTGGGCAGCACAACAAAGTAGGCTCTATCAGCAGGGCTGCTGGTAACCTGGCCCTGAGGGCATGAGAGCTGGTCCTGTCCCCCTTGTCTAACATGTGGTGGCCCTGGCAAGGGAAAGATGCCCTTTACCCCACCCCTGACCACCTGTAGCAGTTAGGAGAGATTACCCAATTCCTCACCAAATTCAGTACTAGGGAGAGTAGTAGGCCCTGCACCTTGCCTAGACAGCACAATGAAGCTGAACTGGGTGACAGGGGCATGGGTGAACTGGGCCAAAGAATAAGGAGAGTCTGAGAGATCTGCCCCTGCCCCTCATGTGCCATGTGGTGGCATGAGCAAGGGGCGGATGCCCCTCCAACCCTCACCGCATATGACAGGTGGGAGAGCTGGCCCTGAGGTCATGAGAACCAGTGAACTGGCCCAGCATCCCACTGGCTGCAGCACTTGGGAGAACAGGTCCTGTACCTCGCCTGGGCTCCACAGGAGTACTGACCCAGCAGGCAGGGGCATGGGTGAGCAAGCCCTGAGGTCCTAAGGCCATGTGGTGGTGAGGGTGAGGGGAAGATGCCCTCCTCCCTCACTCCTTGCCACTGGTGCAGGCAAGAGAGCTAACCCTGACCCTCACCAGATTCAGAACTAGGGAGAGCAGGCCCTGTACCTCTCCTGAGCAACACAATAGAGTTGACCCCAGCGATGGGGTCAAGGGTAAGCTGCCCTGAGAATGTAAGCATGAGAGATCTGGCCTGGTGCCTCATCTGCCTTATGGTGTCATGAGCAAGGGAGAGAAGCCCTATGCCTGCACCCCATGTGTCCTGTGGTAGATGGGAGAGCTGTCCCTAAGGTCACAAAAGCAAGAGAGCCGACCCTGTCCTTGCTGCTTACTACATAGGGTGAGCTAGTTGGGGCAGTGCTAGAGAACTCACCCTGGTGTTGAGAATGAGGTAAAGCTGGACAGCTGATCAACCCAGCAACTACCCAGACCCAGGACCAAGGCTATGAGTTGGCCCATCCCATCATCCACACATGAAGGGGCTTTCCCTGCAGAATCAAGGTTGCAGAATCTCCATGACAGAGGGCAACAGGATATCCAATAGGAGTCCCAATGAGAGCCCAGTATCTACGGTGTAGCAAAACAAGAGGCCTCGAACCAGACCAATGACTCACTGCAATGAACACTTGCAAATAATAATATATGGACTAAAGGTTATACTATGTGACTCACTGTGTCACATTACAGCTTCTACAATGAGATTTTCTTTTCTTTTTTTTTCTCTTTTCTTTGCTTTTAAATTTTATTTTGTTTTATCCTGGGATAGAGGGTAGATATGAAGGGATAGGGAGATGAGTGGGATCAAGACGCATAATGTGAAAGCCACAAAGAATCCATAAAAAAAGTTAAATTGGAAAAAAAATTGATTGGTAGACTGGGTAGTATGTAGTACCAGAATCCTCACAATAATAAAACAATACTCTGTGTTAGCCAAATACATCTGTGTCATATCCTGGAATATGAAGGGTCAGAAGTAGACTAGGAACAAGATTTTTTACACAAAAGTCTGTTAGTTGGTCACCAAGGCTATTTAAGGCCAAAGTCTCAGTTATCTGTAAATTGAAACCTTCCTGCAAGGCTACACATGGGCCAGTCTCTTAGTACACAACTGTGTATTTTTTTTCCTCCCAAGCTCTGCTACCTTTCAGAAACACTCCTGAGAAGTTGCAGGCATAACCTACCTCTTATTATTTCCGTCTCTGAGTCTTGGACAAATGAAAATGCTTCTGTAGTGTAAAGACTGAACCTAAACTATCTTTTTTTTCTCCTGTAGATATTCAGTTCCCCCCAAGAGTACAAAAGCCTGGCAGAGCTGCAGGATGTTTGCTTTTCTCATCCCTGTCTTAGACTTCCTCCTCAGAAGCAAGTACCAGATGCATGACTGAGTAGAAGAAAGAATGGCAAGTATCGCCATACATCATCACATTCTACTTGAGCAAGATGTTCCTTAAGTACATGATTAGGAACACCTGCAGCTCAGCAACCAACCAAGCTCCCCACTGCTTGCTCATTCCAGAGAACTAAACTTTCCCCCTTCTCACGGCTGTGCTATCAGATGTACATCAAGCATTAGCTCCTTGGAGGATGTCCAGGAAAGAGAAGCACAGGTTGGAATGTTGCATATGCAGAGGAAATAAGCCTATCTACTTCCTAGTAAACACCAGAGCTGGCTTTCTGCAGACCAGATGAGTCTTACCACTTAAAGTAGACCTGCTGCTCAGCCACATGTGACCCCACTTCTCACCTCTAGTTATTGATGTAGGACAAGACATCTCCTGGTGGCTGAATTTCAGGTAGCTCTGAATGCTGCTGCCTCCAATGTTCTAACCCTGGCTTTAACCAGAATTAGAATATGAGTAAATTTGTATTTCTTATTGATATAACTCTCCCTCTCTCTCTTTCCTGTGTGTGTCTGTGTATTTCAAGTATGACGCTAGAAGATGAATTCACAGGACATCTGTCAGCTGAAGAGAGAAGAAGTTAAGGGAAGACAGATATAAACTGAAACACCCAGGAGAAGGGAAGAGGATCATGAGTTTGAGGTCCTCCTGTATTAAACAGTGAAAGCCCATCTTTAAAAAAAAATTAGACTTCACAAGTGTGAGTTGCAGACAAACCATGGAAATGGAATGAAATATATACTAGCTCCTATTTCTTACCTTAATCCATGGTGTCCTATATAGTCCAAGGCCAATTATCATGGATGTATATGCATGCATCTGGGCTCAGAGACAGAGGAGTGGTACAGCAGAATACTGGGATAACAGGGAAAATTCAGCATTGGCTTAATTTGCATGGACAAGGGAAGTCAGCTAATGAGTGGCAAGTGTGTAAACTATGAAGTGAATCTATAGAATGTCTGTGACATATTGTTACAACATATGAAAGGATATTTTGGGAGATATAGTTCAGCCTAGAACAAGTTTGACACATTGCAAATGACCTCATTTCCCCTATCAAGGTTGCATTCCTTGATACAAGTTATCTGACCAAAGTTAGATAAAAGTAGATTGAAAAACAGTAAGTGTACTTGTGCATGGACCTGTGGTACTTTTCAGTCATTATCTGTGATTCTTATAAGACCATTTAGAAAAGTAAATTGGGAAAATTACCCCCCAAGAAGACACACATCTGTTAACAAAGCTGTGCTTTGAATTTACACCTCTCTAATTCCATACACAAGAAGATAACTGCTGCTTTCCACCATCTGATTTTCCCTTACTGATCAAATTCCAACATGATTCAATGATTTTCCAGTAAGTGAATATTTGTGCAATGTATGTATGCATGTGAAAATCCAAATGTGAAGATTCCACAGATTCTAGCTCTACTCACTTCAAGAATCCAGGTCCTCCTCCTGTATAAACCTGAAATCTATTCTGGAGCTTTTTGCCACAAGAAAACTACATTTTAGCCAATTTCTAGAGGAATATGATGGCTGTATCACTTTGAGTTCTGGCAGGATACAGGTGATGAGTCAAAATAGTCATGTTTAATAACTGGAATTTGTAGAGAGGTGAGCGTAGGTTAAAAGGAGCCACTCAGGGTCAGTGAAGCAACCACAGATGAACTGCCCTGGGAAGCTAGGATACTGGGCAACTTGGGGATGAAGTATTGCAAAATGCTAGTGAGATATGCAACTCTAGGAGTTGCCAACCTGCTATGGCTGAAGTTCCAAGCCTACTTTCTTTCTTCCTAGCCACAGAGATCCCTCTGGCCTACTCAGTAGGAAGGCAACAAGCATGAGTGTCCATGGAGTAGTGAATCCTCTGTTAAGAGAAACTTCCTAGAGCAAAGACATGAAAGAGGACAGGTTTGACAAGAACATGGGTAGTTACTGCTCCTCTCAGGCTAGATAATTCTCTCTTTTTATTCTATTTTATTCAAGAATATTTTAGGGGTTCATTATCTTAAATCATCTTTAAGAGCCAGGTGGTGGTGGCACACGCCTTTAATCCCAGCACTCGGGAGGCAGAGCCAGGTGGATCTCTGTGAGTTCAAGGCTAGCCTGGGCTACCAAGTGAGTTCTAGGAAAAGGCGCAAAGCTACACAGAGAAACCCTGTCTCGAAAAACAAACAAACAACAACAAAAGGAAAATCTTTAAGAATGTAATCCATATATGTAAACCACCCTCAAATAATTCAAAGGAATGACTGTAACATTTACTGGTCACGATGAATATCCACATCATTCAACTTCTTCCTTCATGCTTTTTGAAAATTAGCACTGATGAACCAAACCCCTGGCAACGATTTCCCTTTTTTGTGAAGCCTGTCAGTAACACCTCCAATAAATGTCCCAGTGACAAATATTCATGGAAGAGTTCTTTCTCCAATCATCTCATGAAGAATGTCTTGAAACCAGATACCATATTCCAGCATATCCAATTCTACAGCTTTACAGTTGACATTCATGTCATGGAAAATCTTTTTGGCCATTGAACAGTAAGAGCAGGATGTTTTTGTGAAAATCACCACACAATTGTTAGAAATTGTTTCCTGAAGTTCTGGCAGCTGGCGTGGCCTCTGCTTTTTCATTTTATTTTTTGAGATTATAATTACAATATTTATCCCGTCCCTTTCCTCCCTCCAAACACTTCCACACACTCCTCACCACTTTCATTCAAATTCATGGACTTTCTTTTCATCAATTTATTTCATGCATATACGTATATGCACACATATATTCTTAAATATAACCTATTCCATCCTTATAATGTTACTTATTTGTACATTTCCAGGAGTGACTATTTGGAGTTGAGCAAATAATTGGTTTGCTCTTCCCTGGGGAGTACTCGCTCTCCAGCTCCCAGCTTTTCCAGGTTGCCTATTGTCCTTTGTGTAGGATTGAGGCCTCTGGGCTTCCCTCCCTGATCTCTCTCTCTCTCTCTCTCTCTCTCTCTCTCTCTCTCTCTCTCTCTCTCTCTCTCTCTCTCTCACACACACACACACACACACACACACACACACACACACACACACACCCTTTGGCATGTTCCTTACTGTCATCCTTGCTCAACTCTATTTGGGCAGTCATGCTGGTGAAACTTTTGGATGTAGCTTCTGACACTTTTAAGAGACATAATCTCATAGGAAATGCCCTGATCTTCTGGCTCTTACAATATTTCCTTCTTTTCTTCTGCAATGTTCCCTGAGTCTTGGGTGAAGGAGCAGATTAGAACATTACCCACTGGGACTGGGCTTTCTTTTAGAAATCATGAGAATGAGATAACTAGAAGCCACATGGTGGTCCAAACAGCAAAACTGCAGAGATACATGAGCCTGTCACAGCAGCAAAGAGTGGGGTCTGATATAAAACACCCCCTTGATCAATAATACAAGGTTCTTTATGATCCTGGGAACAGGTGTGGGCTTTTGATTTTACTTAAACAGCAATTCAGGATAGAGTCTTCCTGCACACTCCTATAAACTTTATTCTCTTTTTCTTCAATGTTACAACAATCCTCAATGAAATTAAAGAATAAGAAAAGTCTTGGGCTCCAGAGTGACCTGTCAATATCCTTGCAGACACCTCTACATCTCAGAGTCAACACAATGTAGAAGCATTATTTTTATGCACACAGAGAGGGTGAAAAATAAAACAAACATTAAAAGAGTACTCTGTGGGATTGGTTATGAGCATTAGATGCTCTTCTAAAGAACCCGAGTTCAATTCCTAGTACCCACATGGTGGCTCAGCACCATCCACAACTCCAGTACCAAAGTATCCAGTGTCATCTTCTGTTCTCCATGGGTGTTGCAAACATATGGTACAATCATACATGCAGCCAAAACACACACATACATAAATATTAATGTAATTTTAATTATAAAAATAATATTCTGCACTGTTCCTCTACATTGTCAAAACCTTGTCAGAGAATGTTCAAGGTTAAAAAAATAAATAAATAAAAGAGTGGCCAGGGCATCCTAAGACTTTTTAGATCTTCATAAGGAGACTTTGTATAATCCCTCGGGCCTACCAGGGAATAAGCCATTTTTCTAAGGTAACTCCAGAACTGTGAAGAAGAGAGAACATAATTCTTCCAGATCCATGAAGATAAATAGGTAATGATTTAATGAAAGATCATTAATAAAATATAGATGGTAGATAATAGATAAAAAGAAGGTAGATAGATAAATAGATAGATGTTGGATGGATGGGCAGGTAGATAGATAGATAGATAGATAGATAGATAGATAGATAGATAGATAGACAAACAGACAGATAGAGTGGTAGTTTGAGAAGGAATGGCCTTCACAGACTCATGTATTTGAATGCTTGGCCCATAGGGAGTGGCACTATTAGGAGGTATGCCCTAGTTGGAGTAAATGTGGCCTTATTGGAGGAAGTGTGTCACTCTGAGATCTCAGATGCTCAAGCCAGGCCAAGTGTCTCTTTTTACTTCTGTTGCTGTGGATTGAGACATAACTCTCAGCCCCTTCTCCAGCACCATGTCTGCCTGCATGCCACCATGTTTCCCACCATGATGATAATGGACTAAACCTCTGAACTGTAAGCAAGCCCCAAATGAATGTTTTCCTTTATAAGAGTTTCCATGGTCATGGTGTCTCTTTACAGCAATAGAAACTATGACTATGACAGATAGATAGATAGATAGATAGATAGATAGATAGATAGATAGATAGGTAGATAGATAGATATAGATAGATAATAGAATAAATGAATAGGGTACAGAAAAAATAAAGAAGAGAGGGAATTTAACTATACTATTATAAATTCTAATTAGAATATAGCAAATGCTAAGTAGAGAAAGCAAGTAGACTCTCTTAAGGAACATGATAAGGACTCCTAACCCAGTTTTAAAATATGTTCCTAGACAATAACAGTTTAGAACATAATATAAATATGGAAGCCTTGAACATGATAACTTTCAAAAAACTGTCAATTGACTCACTGTTGCTATAGTTACATATAGACTGTAAAAAGTAAAGTCCTAAATTGAATGTTGCCAGGTATCAAACTCAGAGTGGGAGAAGTCCATGTGGAGATGGCTGTATGGGAAGGGGTATCCTCTTCAAAGAAAACTAAAAATGTGATTTTACCCTAAGAGCATGCAAAAAAGTCCCTGACATATGGCAAAGACCCACATGAGTGAGAGATCTGTCACACCATCATGAGGATCTTCTGTTCCTGGGGAGAATATGGTCATCTTTCTGATTGTATTCTAAAACAGATCATACCGAGCTTCCAATGCTCAAGTTTGTCAGGGCTATGTGTCACTTTCCTTATTTATTTCCCCTTTCTGTCTCCTGTGAAAACTTGGTCTTGGAGAAAAAGAATCACTGTATCTATCTTTTATTACAGTTTTCTTTTGTACTTTTTCCTGTGTTACTCGACTTTGTCAATTAAAAAAAAATGAGTGTAAAGGACCAAAACTCCACATGTTGCCTTCTGCCATTCTTTTCAGCATTTTTAGCTAGAGTTAGACCCACACAAGACGTGTGGTGGGGAGGGAAGCTCTGCTTTCATTCCGGCCTCTGACTCAGTCTCATGTCTGCTACAAAACAGAGCAGTGATGTGCAGCAGTAGCAGCATCGGGCTCTTTTGCTCCTTTGATCCCAGGGTTACAAAGCTGAGCTCTTTTAACTCCAGATGGGCCAGCGCACAGCACACAGCTCTGTGTGGCCTCACTGCTGTGCCATTCTCTGACCCCCCACTCAGAGGGTGAGGAAGAGGAACAGAAGCAAAAGTCTTACACTGCAGGTTAGCCTAAGCTTAGAGAATCTGTATAGCAATGTACAGAGTAGAAGGGAAAATATTGATGCCAGAAGTCAATTACATATGATGGTCTCAAATCCAGAAATTTCACATCTTACTCTCACAGTTCAGTCTCTCCATAATTCCTGTTTTTATGTTTGCTGAGGGATTGTGCACCCTGCTCTCTTTCCTCCCTTCTCCTGAGTACCTCATCCCTTCTACTTGCTCACACATTCCCTCTCTGCTCATTCCAACCTTTTTTCTCTCCCCAAGCAGTTAGGAATCCAACCCTTTGCTTGGGTGCTCAGCTACCACCACTGCATTGAGAAAAATCATGCAGCAGGAAACAGCAAGATGAACAACTAGAAACTGCTTATACAAAGCCAGAGTAAAATAAGTAACTAAATAAGTAAATAAATAAATAAATAGGGAAACTAAAGTGGAGCAAAGTGAAGGAAGCGCTTTCCCCAGCCAGCAAATATATTTATGGAAATTGGGCTTTAATTTAGACTGCAAGAAGGCAAGTTTTGCCTTTACCTCCAAAAGCAAGGCCGTCTTCTGAGAGTCGAACCAATCAAAGTTGGTCTCTCATGAAAAAAAAGACTTTATGAAGGCTCATCTTATATAAATATTTTAATTAATAGATACCTTCATCCAACATGAGAAGCACTGCACATTAACACTCACCAGAGACCCTGGAATTAGATTGATTATCTGCATCTTAATTTGCTTTTCTCAACACCGCTAATTTATTTTTAATAGGTCTGTAATTTAGCCTTCTCGATTTCTTATTCTGCTTGGCAGACTTGAATGCCTCCAGCTCACCAACCTGTCTCTGTAACCTTTAGGCACTGCTGTCTACACAGTGTATTAGTTTTTAAATTATCCAGCTTAGCGTGAGAAAAAACAATTAACTTCCATAGGCAAGCCAAGCTAACACCTCTTTGTTTGTCAAGGGAAGGAGAAATGTAAGTGAGGGTGAAGGCGAGTTCTAAGGTGAATGATGATAAAGCCAGGAAATTCTTGTTATACATTTCAGAATCAGCTACCCTTAAAGCAACTTCCATTTGAACCAATAGTTTTCACATCATCCTGGTTGTAAAATTAAGTACTTCTCTACGACTCCACACAGCAAATCACAGAAAAATGGTGAATGGAAAGCCTTTGACTATTGTGTTTACAAATGAGTCCTAGGCACCTAGAACAATGACTAGAGAGGGTAGGCATTCAGCGGAGACTTATGAAGTAAAGTTATTACAAATAGATGATTATGTATATGCAAACTACTTATTTTCTCTAAAACTGAAGCAATTTTATTAAAAACATGAAAAAATAGAAAGAGTAGAAAAAAGATGGTCTGGGGAAAATAAAAGAAACAGGAAAAGTTAGTCATTAAAAACATAAATAAAACTTCCCCTGGGCTCCATATTCTGCCTCACAACTTCAGCAGAAGATTTCAGCTTTACCAAAGGCCACATCAATACTAGGGACCCCAGGTAAGACACCACCCATCACCTGTAAACACTCCTTAAAGCCTGTTCAATAGTACCCAATGGCACCCCATCCCCTGGGCTCCATATCCTGACCCACAACTTCGTCAGATGACTCCCGCTTTACCAGAGGCCACTCCATACTAGGAATCCCAGAAACCAAGCAGGTACCCAGAATTCCAGAAGCCACACAGGTACTTGAAACCCCCAAGGCATCACTGGCACTCAAAACCCCAAAGGTCACATAGGTTTCAAAAACCTCAGTGGAGACACCCTACTGGACCTGAAGACTTGCTGGTCGGCAAAAGGCCAGGCCACACAGGCCAGCAGACCAGAGAGGAAACAGAAACCAAGGGGGGAAACATTTTTCAAAAAAATCCATCTAACAAAGATAAACTCAGAAATAAGCATCTAAACCTATAATAACCCCAAACCCAGATGACTACATGTCACTACAGCAGGCCCTGAATATTACAGTATAGATAAAGCACAAGAAAATGACCTTAAATCCAATCTTGTGAAAATGATAGGGGCCCTTAAGAGGAATTTAATAAATCCCTTAAGAAATCTAGAACAACAAACAACAAACAAACAGGTGAAGGAAATGAATAAAACTATTACAGACCTGAAAATGGAAATAGAAGTGTAGCATGAATCCTAATTTTTCTTAATAATAAAAGCCTGGAGTCAGATATCAGGGTGAAAGCTGAAAGATCAGAGAAGCAGAGCAGCCAGCTACTACTTCTTACCTCCATGAAATCCTCAGCTGAAAGGGAGCCCAAGCTCCTGTCTCCTCCCACCTTATATACCTCTCTCTGCCCAGCCATATCATTTCCTATCTCCACTTCCCTAGTGCTGAGATTAAAGGTGTGAGATCCCAAGCGCTAGGATCAAAGGTGTGTGCCACCACTGCCTGGCTCTATTTCTCTTAGACTGGATCAATCTTGTGTAACTCAGAGTGGCCTTGAACTCACAGATACCCATCTGCCTCTGCCTCCAAGTTCTGGGATTAAAGGTGTGTGCCACCACTGCCTGGCCTCTATGACTAACTAGTGGCTGGCTTTGCCCTCTGATCTTCAGGCAAGCTTTATTTGTTAGATCATACACAAAATATCACCACATGGAAGCAATAAAGAAAACACAAACTGAGGGAATCTTGGAGATGGAAAACCCAAATAGGTGAACAGGAACTACAGAAACAAGCATCAACAACAGAATACAAGAGATGAAAGAGAGACTCTCAGGCATAGAAGACAATAGAAGAAATTGATACATCAGTCAAAGAAAGTGTTCAATTTAAAAAGTTCCTGACACAAAACATCCAGGAAATCTGGAACACCAAACCTAAGAATAATAGGAATAGAAGAAGGAGAAGAATCCCAGCTCAAAGGCCCAGAAAAATGTTTTCAACAAAATCATAGAAGAAAATTTCACTAACCTAAAGAAAGAGATACCTACAAACATACAAGAAGCTTGCAGAATACCAAATAATTTAACCAGAAAAGAAAATCCCCCTGCCACATAATAATCAAAACACTAAACACAGAGAACAAAGAAAAATATTAAAAGTTGCAAGGGAAAAAATGGTCAAGTAACATATAAAGACTTATTAGAATTGCACCTAACTTCTCAACAGAGACTCTAAAATCAAGACCACAGACAGCCAAGACTACTATACCCAGCCAAACTTTCAATCACCATAGATGGATAAAACTATACATTCCATGGCAAAACCAAATTTAAACAATATCTATTCACAAACCCAGCCCTAAAGAAGATACTAGGAAGAAAACTCCAACCCAAGGAGGTTAACTACACCCAAAAAAACCATAGGAAATAATAATTTTACACCACCAAAACCAAAAGAAGGGAAGTGCACACACACACACACACACACACACACACACACACACACACACACAAAACCACCACCACCATCAAAAGAACAGGAATTAACAACCATTGCTCATTAATATCTCTCAATGTCAATGGACTAAATTCACTAATGAAGACACAGACTTACAGAATGGATGTGAAAACAGTTTCCATCCTTCTGCTGAATACAAGAAACGCCCCTCAACATCAAAAATAGACATAGCCTTATCTAAATATAAATTACTACGTTCATCTCTGTATTACTTGCTCTTTATGCCTCCAACTGTACTGCTCTAGTTGGTGTACCTTCAGTGTTCAGCTTGTCATCCTTGTCCTCAGGCTAAAATCATAATGTCCATTATCAGTACAACTACAGCAAATACTGTTCTAGTCTCATCCTCTCTCAAAGCACAATAAGACACAGAGAATAAAAGAACAAATGACAATAGTGTAAAGGGAAAAAAGGACATTAGAACAAACCTGAAGAATGTCTTATTGATGTGAGAAGTAGAAAGAACCATCAAAAGAAGAGAACAGTTCCTAAAAGGATGAACCTTTCTAGAGAACCACTAATAATATTATTATTGCACTGGATATATGGCAGAAGTCAAGGCTAATGGGATAATTTGAATTCTGACTATTAAATGTTTTGTACAGGGGGAAAAAAGATAGACATAACCTAAGTAAAAGGTTAGAAAACGATTTTCCAAGTAAATGGACCCAAGAAGTAAGCTGGTATAGCCATTCTATATTAGAATACTTATACATATAAAAAAGTAAAATAAATTTCCAATCAAAATTAATCAAAAGAAATGGGGAAGGACACTTGATACTCATCAAAGAAAATATCCACCAAGACCTCAAGACCCAACTATACCACTCCTGAGCATATAACCAAAGGATGCTCTACCATACCACAAGGACATTTTCTCAACTATGTTCATAGAAACTTTATTCGTAATATCCAGAAACTGGAAACAACCTAGATATCCCTCAACCGAAGAATGAATAAAGAAAATATGGTACATTTGCACAATGGAGTATTATTCAGCTATTAAAAACAATGACATCAGGAAATTTGAAGGCAAATGAATGGAACTAGAAAAAAGTCATGCTGAATGAGGTAACCTAGACCTAGAAAGACAGACATGGTATATACTCCCTTATAAGTGGTTATTAGCTATAAAGGATGACCATGCTACAATCCACAGACCCAGAGAAGCTAAGTAACAAGGAGAGATCAAGGTGGGAACCCATTAATCTCACTGAGAAGGGGAAATAGAATACATATTATGGATGGACAGGGGCACTATTAGGGGATGGAAACAGGAGGGATCAGGTTTGGAGAGATGGAGGGAGAGACAACTGGAATCAGGAGCATCTCTGTGATGGTCTATAAGCCGAGTGCAATGGAAACTCCCAGGTATCTAAGAAGATGACCTTAGCTAAGATTCCTAGCAATGGGAGATACAGACACTGAACCAGACATTTCCTGTAACTAAGCAAGACTTCCAGTGGAGGGACTGAAACACCAACCCAGCCACAAAACCTTCGACCTACAATTTCCCTTGCCTACAAAATGTGCTGAGGTAAAGTTGGCAAAGAAATTGTTGGAGCCACCAACCAATGACTGATATAGTTTGAGACCTACACCATGAAATGAAGACAACCCCAACACTGCATGGAAGGCCAGGATCCAGAAGATTGATAGCCCAGAGACCTAAGATAGAACCAAACATAACAGGGGAAAAAAATCACTGAAATGATTCCTAATGATATTTTTATATGTTCATAGATAGGTGTTTAGCCCAATTGTCACCAGAGAGGCTTCATCCACCAAATGATAGAAACAGGTGCAGAGCCCCACAGCCCAACATTAGGCAGACCTCGGGGAAATCCTGCTGAAGAGGAGGAGTAAGGACTGTAGGAGCCAGAGGGGTCAAGTATACCACAAGAAAACTCAGAGAATCAGCTAACCTGGGGTCATAGGGGCTCACAGAGACTGAACCAACGCCCAGGGAGCCTACATGGGACTTCCCTAGGCCTTCTGAACATGTTACAGTTGTGACACTTGGTCTTCTTGCGGCGCTCCTCTCAGTCTTGCCAGTACATAGTATTGCCATGGGCACAGTTCTCTGAGAGAGAAGCACCAGTGATTTCATGTGATAAGCCTCTAGTACCTACAGCCCACTGACACTGAACCCCAGCAGCACAGCATTGGTGTGCTTTCCATAACAGTGATAGATGGATTTGTCTACAAGGATATAGACACTACATTCTATAGTGATGAACACATTAACTAGCTTGGAAAGTCTATTTATGCTACTCAATTTAAATCAAGGAACTTTTTTTGATATATCACTTATATATCACTAATGAATTATTAAAGATAAAAAGCAAGCCAGAAATCAGTAAAATCACAAATGAATTAATCTATATTTATATTATTTTTCTAATTCAGTATAAATACTCATACACATACTAAAAAAACAAGATATTAGTTACATACCCAAAAGGCTATTTGATATTATATTAATGATTGATGTGATGACTAGTTTTTATGTCAACTTGACACAGGATATAGTCACTTGGGAAGAGAAAACATCATTTAAGAAAATGCCTCTACCAAATTGGCCTGTGGAGAAACCCATGGTGCGTTTTCTTTACTAGTGGTTGATGTGAGAGAACGCAACCCATGGTAGGTTGTGTCATCCCTGGGTAGGTGGTTATTGGAGTGTATAAGAAAGCAGCCTGAGCAAACCATAGAGAGCTAGCCAGTATGCGGCACTCCTCCACTAGTTCCTGCCTCTAAGTTCCTGCCTTGAGTTCCTGCCTTGACTTCCCTGAATGATAGACTGCGAGCTATAAGATGAAATAAACCTCTTCTTCCCCAAGTTGCTTTTGGTGCCATGATGTTTTATTGGGCTCTGTAGGACATCAAGAACAATCAGCTTTAGGGCTTAATCTGTAGATGGAAGTTTTCTTGTCCTGCCAGGTCCCACAGCTGTTCAGTCCCAAGTAAACACACAGAGGCTTATATAAATTATAAACTGTTTGGCCTATTGTTCAGGCTTATAACTAAATAGCTCTTACTCTTAAATTAACCCATAATTCTTACCTATGTTTAGCTATGTGGCTTGGTACCTTTCCTCAGTCCAACATACTCATCTTACTTCCTGTGTGTATGGCTGGCAACCCCGTCTCTCCTTTCCTCTTCCCAGAATTCTCCTAGTCTGGTCACCCTGCCTATACTTCCTGCCTGACTACTAACCAATCAGTATTTTATTAAACCAATATGAGTGACAAATCTTTATAGTGTACAAGAGCATTATCCCACAGCACTGATCACAGAAACTGTAGAAAATATTTGGGATATTAGAATCCAAAACCATGTGTAAAGAATGTACAAGAAGGGCTGGGCATGCTTTTAATCCCAGCCCTTGGGAAGTGGAGGCAAGCAGATCTCAATGAGTTTGAGGCTGGCCTGGTTTACGCAGGGAGATCCAGGCCAGCCAAGGCTACAAACAAACAAACAAAATTAAATAAAAAATAAAAGAATGCACAAGAGCCCAAGACTGACTCACTTTTAAAAAGAGAAACATGAAGCACAAAGGTACTGTCTCAGTTGGAATAGGTGATTTGGGCAGTCAGGCACAAAACCAAGGCAAGAACTATTAACCCAGCATGACGTCAACTTCCTTATCTGTGGCATGTTTATTTTGTATATAGTATAAAGGAAAAAAATGACTTTTTGCAGTGGGGTAGGGGAAAACATTATTAGTGAATGTAGAACCTTAAAAGAGCAATTGAGTGCACCAGCAAGAAGCAGATGGTCAGTGATTTCTTCCTTTGTACTCAGCCTGTGCTCTGGACATGATGCTATCAGAAACAATAGAGTGAAGAAAGCCTGAACCTTTCCCAGTTCCAAGGAGACATAGAAAGGGGAATTTTAAACTCCATTTCGTATTTTCCTGTGTTTCACTAATAGAGTATGGAATATCTTGAAAGCTCATTGTGTTGCATCTTAAATACTCATTTAAGATGCTCTCTCCCTGAATTTTCCCTTATACCATTGAACCTCTGATAGGCATAAGAGATAACATCCTATGACTATTGGGTTTCCAGTAGCCCTCTAAATGTGGTTCATTTTCTCCAGTATAAAGAAGGAGGAATTGTGTCTTTCCAGATGGGAATTGAATTCACTCTTTCTTCAGCTCTTTGGGATCCAGAAGACTGAATGTCACAAGAAACTCATGATGAACCTACTAGAAGCTTGGCTCATTCCAGTGTGTATGGTCAGTGCAGTATCAGCAAATTGAGAAATGAATTGTGTGACTCTAAAGGCTAGCAGATGTAAAATGAAGAAAACGAAAATGGGGTGGAGCAAGAACAGACCATATAGGATGAGGAAAGTTGAGTTTTAGTACTTTATGCCTGATTATGCCTCTCATACATAAGCGTATGTTTCCCAAAACCTTAGCCTTACACAGCTTCCCTCAAAACCTTTTCACCACCCACCTGTTTCTTTTTTGAATCTTGGAACGTATAAAGACTAATTAACACCAAATAAAAAATATTGGGACATGCTTCGATAGCTTCATCTACTTTGAGGTTGTTTTCTGGGAGGGATCCCTAGCATTTAATGTCAAGGACCCAAGCACTAAAAAATGCCCCAGAGATGAAGGCTAAAGCAATTCATTTATGGCCTAGGTGTAAAATAAAAGATACAGACAGAAAAGAAAGAGAAGAATAGGAAGGTTTTGTCAAGGTTATTTGAGTTTTGTGGAAAATGTGTTAGCTTCAGGTGGGTCAGGTTTTCATCTAACTTAAAAAAAGCCTTAGATTTCAAAAATGAAACCATGCAAATGATTAGTCAGTCATTTTATGTAAATGCTTTAGCTTGTGATGTTCCTGTGGAAAGTAAAGTAGAATAAAACAGATTTAGTATAGCCCGAGTGAGCACAGTCTGTGGGCAGCACATTAAATCCTGAATTACAAACTCCACCAAAGCCTTCCTAATGAGCCATCCAGGTCTCTGATGTATATAATATACCTTTTTTAAAAATGCATGACTGCGTATTCCACCCAGAGGGTTAGATGACTCCTTTGGGTTATTTAAGTTTCAAAGGAGTCCATCAGTCTCCTGTGTATGACATTCTGTGAATACCTTAAAAATGAAAATTCAGAAATTAGAAGCTCAAAATACTTGAAGGGGAACAATATATCAGGAAACACATGCACACCCAGACACACACACACACACACACACACACACACACACACACACACATTCAAAGGAAAGTTGATGAGGCATC
Organism: Peromyscus californicus insignis; assembly: GCF_007827085.1. Lineage (NCBI taxonomy): Eukaryota > Metazoa > Chordata > Mammalia > Rodentia > Cricetidae > Peromyscus > Peromyscus californicus. The sequence continues at coordinate 114,117,201 of NW_026294595.1, forward strand.
TGCCTCCCTGCATTTCCCATCTTTTGTCAGTTTGGGTCACAACCTTTAAAATAGCTGTAACTCTCTTCCTTCCGATCTAATTATACAAGTCTGGCTTGCTTTGTTTATAATTGGAATCCTGTAACCTCCTCTGACTCTTGTCTATGCTGCTGTGGCACGGTTCTTTTAGACGTTGTTTGAGATTGGAGACTAAATGGGAAGGACAAGATGTTCAAAACAGCAGGATGAAATTCCCCTGGGCTGTGTTGTGAAGAATGTGAAGGTTGGAGCATCCTAGCCTAAGGAAATACATGGATGGAGAAAGGAAACACTTGTGAGTGCAAGGTAGTGAAGAAATCACAAAACGTAATGCAGACAAAAGGCAGATGCCACCTTTCTTCTAGGGAAACACAAGAAATAAATACTGCATGACAACACACACAACAAAGTGGAAAAAGAAAAGGAACAGAGGAACAGAGCAAGTGCAGAGAGAACAAACACCATTAACTGGTGATTTGGTTTCAGTGCGACATGCTCCCCACAGTTTGTGTTTTCAGCCTGCTTCCCAACTGCAGGTGCTATTTGTGGGCTTTGTAGAAACTCTGGGAGGTAAGACCTGGTAGGAGGAAGCAGACCACTAGAACAGATTGTTGGGGACATGTTATTCCTGGCAGCTTCCTGTCTCTGTGCTTCCTGATCATGCGTGAAATGAAAAGATATCCTTTGCCACATGTTCTTGTCACCATGATCTTCTGCCCAAATGCATGTCCAGGTAACTCCAGATTGAGTGCTCTGAAATCACGAGCCAAGATAAATCCTTCCACCCTGAAGTTGCCTGCCCAGTATTTCACCATAGTAACAAGAGAAGGAACTAATACAACTGAGAAGCCTCATTCTCACCATCAGACGTTTTCACTGTAATCCCAACAGGTAGATAGAATTGCTCTATTCCACAGAGAAAAGTGTTGAATTTCAAGGCGGCACAGAACTGAAATCCTAAATCACACAACTGAGGAAAACCAGACCCAGACAGAACTCACAGGAAGGCTAGGTGGTTGCCTGGTATGTGGGCTCTGATGACGAGTTTTGACAGAATTGAGTCCAGGAATGAAGTATGGAGGAAGTCCAGAAGTTCCAACCCAAAATCTGTCCAGCACAGTCTGCCCACAGTACGTTCTCTGAGCTGCCAAAATATAAAGCCCATTTCAAGGGCTGCTGTGAGCATTAAAGAGTTACCATGAGCAAGGCACCTGCAGCAGGCATGCTTAAAACATGGCTTTAGCTGAAGCTGTTTATTTTTCCACTGTTTGCCTAATGATTCATTTCACCACATCAGCATGCAGTTTATGTTATGAATCCACAGCCGGGTTTACCTGGGAGCAAATCTTTGATTGGTATTTCAAGTTTCTACACACCCTCCTTAGAATTTTTCTAGCAGTAGAAAAGTAATAAATTAAGATGAATTAAACTTGATTCTATCAAATCAAGTTGGAAAGAAAATTGCAGATCATGACCCCCATTTGATAAAGTAGGACGACAAAGCTACTTAATTCCAAAGGTTGAGGTCTAACATAGAAACGCACTTGTCATCCCAATGTCATTTAGGTCGACAAAGAATTGGTGTCAAATAAATCTCAGCTTTACTAGAAGAGAGAAGTTATAATGAGCTCATCTAACCAGTCAATGCCTATGTTTGGCATGAGTGGACTTAGTAGTTAAAAAGCTGACCCCAAAGACCTGTAAGTCACAGTCAAGCTTGGTCCCTGTTTGGGGATCTGGATGAACTTTTCATTTTACTAGACTAGGGTCCTGTGGTCTTTAGGATCTTGCTAAAATACATTTAAGCATGACTCATTCCCCTGTCAGCACTAGTAAAATTGAAGATTCTTCCTGGCTTGGAGGACTAGATAACAAATTCACTGGAAACACTGTTTCCAAGATTTCTGGGAGACAATTCAGCAAAGGAGCAAGACACTTCTGGCTCAGCTTTGCAGAACTCATGCTTCCATACACACAGCAGGAACGCTGGGCGGCAAGTTTCTCTTCCTGCACATGCTGAAAAGACATTTTCCACCAGAGGATCCAGTGTGGATGGATTCCAGGGAGAATGGGAGGACTAGCAACGCCATGGTCCATTTTGTGCTACTTTAGTAGATTACCTGGAGTGAGAAATTTATAGACAGTATGGGTTTACTTGGCTCATGTCCTGCAGGGTGGGAAGTCCAATAGCATGATGTAGGCATTTGACAAGGGTCTTTGCATTATGCCATGTTATGATAGAAATTATGTCAGGGCAGACAGAGCAGGTGGGAAGGAAAGTAAAAAGATAGGAGGGGAAGAGATGGCTAGAGAGCAAAAGAGAAAGAAAGGGTCAAGCTCATTTTAAAGCAAGCACACTCTTATAATAACTAGCCTGCATGAGAGACACAATGTTAATCTGTTCATGAGGTCTCTCCTTATTCAAGTCAAGCTCCCAATATCAAGTCAATGTGATAGCCCTATCACATTGGAGATTAAGTTTTAAACATATGAACTTTGGGGGATGCACTCAGACTCTACCAGGATGTGTGTCTTCTGTCCTGAGAAACGCTGCTCATTCCTAGGCTGCTAACCCTGTACAGTCCTGCCAAATCCCTGCAAAGCAATCCTCTGCAGCTCTAGTCACACCACTGTGCCTTTCTCTTAATTGATTTGCACTATTCTCTTCTATTCTTCTTTTTAAAGAAGATTTTTAAATCAAATTTTAAAGGTGGAAAGAAAAGTAAGGAAAAAGTATTGGTTTCTTTGTTGTTGTTGTTGTTGTTTTTAACCCTAAGAATGAGACACAAAGACAGATGTCATTTTCTCAAGCTAATCAAAAGGAAAGCTAAGAGCCTATCACTGCATCCTAAAGATGCCCATTCTTTAAGCCACCATGTATCATGCCCATGATATGCTCTCATTACTTTTGGCATTCTGAGTAATCAGAAAATCCCAGGAAAAAGTCACAGCTAGCTGGAGAGATAAGAAAAAAGGCAGCTGTGAATATTTTCTTTGTAATAGTGAGTAGATATAATTGTAAATTCTGACACATAGAAGCCCAAGGTATAAGTACATATACCACAAAGGTGAGGGGTGAGTGCCTACCTTGAAATGAATCCCCTATTATCCACAAGATTATCTCGGATTCATAAAACTGCAGGCAGCAGTTGCTCTAATCTTCACGTGGGCTCACATCACTGATACAGTGGTCTTGCCATTCTGGGTTACATGGGTTTTAGAATGCTCATGATGATAGCTCACCTAATATGGTCTCCTAGGAGCTGATAAATTCACTGCCACGCAGACAAAATTGTGCCCAGACTGTTCCCTGGTTAAGGAGAAGAGGAAGCTTTTGCAAACAAATGCTCCTGAGAGCAGAAATCTAACAACAAACTCAGCAAAGTAAAAGTAACACAGAAGAGATATCTGCTAATCCAAAGAGGACCACAAAAGTTTAGAAGATGAGAAAAATATACAGAAAGCTAGGATACATGTAGCTGGTGAGCTAATATGACGTCAGCTTTCCCTGGGACACTAACCAAATTCTCTAACTGTTTTACCCACCTAGAATTTTGACTAGCTTATCTGTGACTCAGGCTGGATGACCCCTGCCCCCTGCCCCAGCCTGCACTTTGGTAGAAAGTAAGTCTTGAGAAAAAAAAAAAAAAAAGCTGGCTGAATTGCTGGTCTTCTTAAGTTTTGTTTGTTCTCAGTTGACTTTGGGTTGGGTGTTCCTTCTTTCCTTCCTGAACATAAGGCTTTCTGCCCAAAACGAAGTGTTTTGAAACACAGCCAGGTCTGTTCTGAATTATAAAAGATTGAGTTAATTAACCTTTCACCAGCTGATTCCTTCCAACCTTCCTGTTGGCACATTGGGAAAAGGTACTAATGGTTACTAATTAAAGGCATTGGGTATACCTTCCCACTTCTTAACCGTCTTGGACTCCTGAAGTAAGCGGATTAAGAAGAAACGCGCGAAGTTTCATTGAAGTTATTCTTGAAAATTGTTTGGAAAATCTACAAATGAACCAGAGTACGCAAAATTGCAACTTTATTTTATAGTCTGTTTTTCGTGCCTGAGGTCTTGGTCCTCTTTATAAGTGTAACAAAAGTTTAAATGTAGCCAGCCGGTGGTGGCGCATGCCTTTAATCCCAGCACTTGGGAGGCAGAGCCAGGCGGATCTTTGTGAGTTGGAGGCCAGCATGGTCTACAGAGCGAGAACCAGGAAAGGCGTCAAGCTACACAGAAGCTACACAGAGAAACCCTGTATCGAAAAACAAAAAACAAAAAAGAAAAAACAAAAAAAAAAAATTTAAATGTATCAAGTTCCTAACAGGGATTAAAAAAAAAACTTAATAAAGGCTGTACTTACACTATCTCATATAGCTCTTAATTTTCTAAGATATAGAGGAATTCTCATCATGCATTACAGATGAGGAAAATTAAAGTTTATGTCAAGTAAATTTTGATTCCCTCTAAAATCAAGAGTTAGGCAAGAATTAACACTTTCTATCTTCTTATTCAATATAGTCATCAGAGTCTTAGCTAGCACAATAAAGAAAGAAATAAAAAGGATATAAATAACAATGGGGGAAATCTAATTATCCCTATTTTTAGATGACATTATCCTGTACTTAAGAGCCTTCAGAAAACTCTTGAATCTGATAAATACATTCAACAAAGTTACAGAATACAGGAACAATGTCAACAACTGACAAGTGGGATTACATGAAATTAAAAGGCTTCCACACAACAAAGAAAACTGTCAGCAGAGTAAAAAGACAGCTTTCAGAATAGAAGAATAGTTTTCAAGTATATATCTGACAGGAACCTCATATCTAGAATCTGTAAATAACTCAAATAAACAAATATCTAAAAATTAAAAATCATCCAATCAGTAAACTGGCTGATGAACTGCATAGACAGCTCTGACATGAAGAAATACAGATACACAGAAATATGTCACTATGCTAAGCTAGCCAGGAAAACCATATTAAACCACTTTCTTATTTTCCCTCTTACACTAGTCAGAGTGGCTGTCATTGATTAAAACAAATGACAGCGAATGCTGGTGAGGATGTCGGGGAAGAGAAATGTTTGTAAACTGCTGCAGCCACTGTGGAATAGGTATGGGGTTTCTTCTGAACCCTGAAAACAGAACTACCAAAGGAACCAGGTATGCCACCCCTGGATATGAACCCAGAAGAATCTAAGTCAGCAAACCACAGAGATCTTGCACTCTGATGTTTATTGCAACTCTATTCACAATGGGCAACATATGAAATCAGTTCAGACGCCGATCAAAAACTGAATGAATAAAAAAAAATGTAGTCCACAACAGAATTTTTCCCACCTGGAAAGAAAATTGAAACAATAACATTGGCAAGAAAATTGGTAGAACTAGACATCATTATGGTAAGCAAAATAGACCAGATTCTAAAAGACCAAATGTTGCATGCCTCTCCCATATATAGGATCTAGATTTGTATATATATATAATATCACATATTATATATAAAAATATTATATGTGACATATTATATATAATTTTATATCATTTATTTATTTGTAAAATAGAACTTATAACTTGTAATAGCAAAATAAACATATAATATAATAATAAGATATAAATGTAAGAATAAAGTAGTTTATATCTATATGGTAAAATAAATGATAGGAGCATAAAGAAAACAAGATGGTAAATTTAACTATATTATTGAAAGTTCATATAGGATGTCTGAAGGAATAAAATATGACATGAAAGCAAATTATCATAATTTAAAGTTTTATCACAATCCAGATTAACATCTAAAAATTGGTATAAAAAAGTATGTAACTAAGATAAATCAAGAAATTAAATAAAAATTAATACTAAAAAGTAAAACAAATAAAGCACTTGAGTCATTCAAAAGAGGGCAAGGGGAGCCTGGAAAGATGAAACAACATTTAAGTGCACCTGGACTGTTCCAGAGGTCAAGAGTTTAGTTCATAGCACCCACATCAGGCATCTCACAACAGACTCCAAGGGATTCTTCTTCTGGCCTTCACAGGCACACACATACACATTCACATGCACTTGCACATAGACACACTTGAATGAAAATAAATCCTTTTTTAAAAGGTCAAATAATCACTGGATGAAGTATGGAGACGTTAAGCTACATGAAAAAGTGCCACAGAAAGACAACACAGTAGGATTCTACTCAGATGAGGTACTCACAGTGGTCAATCTCATGATATGCACACACATATCATCACAGTAATATGCATGTATGTTACATACACACACATTATATATATAAAATCACAATAATAGACATAAACAGCTTATTTTTTACAAAAAAAAATAAAGGAGACAAGAAGAAGCATAGGAAACAAGAGATGGGACAAAAGAAAATGAATAAGTAAATAACACGGTAATAGACATAAACCTAAATAAAATAATGATTACATTAAATTAAACCAGGAGGGAAGGACGCTGAAAGCAGAGAGGACCTAGAGGAACAAAATGAGGACCCAGGTATCTGCAACCTGAAGAAAACTTTCAGGTTACAAACACAAATAGGCAGAAAAGGAAGGAAAGGGGCTCACCATGTAAACACTGCATAGAAGAAAGCTGGGCTGGCTCTGTTAATGTCAGACAACTTAAATATCCAGACATGAAGTAAAATTAAAAGATGCAAATCAGTATTCAACACTGAAAGAACTAATTTTTCCAAAAGTAAAATTCCCTGAATTACTGATACATCAAATAACAGATTTCCCTAACACATGAAGTCAGAACTGATGTAACAGAAGAGGAGAAGCAGTTAAATTTACAATTCTAATCAGAGAGGGAACTGAAATATATTTATCTGATAAAGTCTTGAATCCAGAAATCTATGAAAATGTTTTACACTATAATTAGAAGACAAAGTATTATTTAAAATTTAAGGAAAAATCCTTAAAAAGATACATCATTAAAGAAGATACAGTAACAGCCAATAAACATGTGAAAGAGTCTCACGTCTACTACTCACTAAATAAATTAAGATCAAAACCTCCATCTAGATGTACTTACCAAATGGGCTAAAAGTAAAGAACAAGAACATAAAGGAATTCCAACACATTATGATCTGAAGCAGTACAATAAAATTACTTTGGAAAAGAATTGTCCCTACAACATGGAAATTCCATTTCTATGTATTTACAAAGAAGAAATTGAAAGCCTGTGCTGAAAAGGAATAGTCTCATTAATGATAGACAAATTCCAGAAATGACATAAATGTCTATCACTGGTTAAAACATATGTTCACTGGGGTTTATGTGTACAGTCCTAGTCACAGACCTAATCAGCAATAGAAAGAACAAACCATCATGCCTGAATCACAGAGCAAAATATTTTGAACAGCTACAAGGCTGTGGATAGACAAGAAGAATGACATCCAGTGTTCCAATAACAAGGTAGGATAGCTGTACTTGGCAATTAATTGAGCATTTCAAAATAACTAGTAAAGAGGATATTGAATACTCTCAACACAAAGCAATGATTAACGTCAGAGGATGAACATACCAATTATCTTGATCTCATCATTATACACTGAACACATGTATTGACAGTCTACTCCATAAATGCACACCATTTTATGTGATCATTTAGAATAAATATATATTCTTAGAAGAATTTGGAAAAGTGTTCAGGCAAAAAAAAAATAGACATGAAGAGATTCTCCTGTAAGATTCTATTTCTATGAAACCCCATAACAAGTAAACTAAACATATTAGAAATCAGATGGTTGCCTCTGCAGTGGAGGAGGTAGAGTTGCTAGGAAGCAGAAGCAGAAAGCATACAGTGCTGAGAAATAAATGGTCCTTAACTGACCATTCTAGTCAGTTGTCAACCTGACTGGAGACAGATTCAGGGACTCACACCTCTGGGCATGTCTGTGAGAATGTTTGCAGGTAACACTAGATAACAGGGTTTTTTCTAATGCATGTGTTAATCCCTTAATTAATAAATAAGGGCCTTGCTGGTAAGTGGTGAAATGTAGGTGCTAGCATGAAAGAAAGAGGTCACTGGAAAGCCTGTCCTTGGCCCCCCTTGCCCTGGCCCTTTCCTGTAGTGATGTGAACGGCTCTGCTCTACCAAGCCCTACATACTATACCAGACTCACTCTTTTGAACCAAAAACTAAGACAGACCCCTTTTTTCCTTAAGCTGTTTCTGTCAAGCAATTGGTCACAGCAAGGGAAAAGTAACAGAAAAAAAAAATCCCTATCAAGCTTAGTTATTTGAGTGAATGATATTGCTACTACTCATCACATAAAATACAAACCCCAGAATGTGCTCATTTTACCTTACTGCATACAACATACCTAGGAAATATACCTCAAAATCCAAATAAGTAAATTTGAAGTGTTTACATTAATCAACTATTATTGCCATAGGTTGAGTACTAAACAGCCTCCAAGACCCAGTGACTTACAAAAATATCATCAGGGACTTGCTCACAAATATACAGATTGGCCAGTAGTCCTGCAGGACTTGTCTTATATGGAAATTACAGCAATCACCCAGGCCACGTATTCATGGTGTTGGCCAAAGCAGAAGAGCAATTCTCAAGACGTCATAAAGTCTTAGCCTGGAAGTGGAGTCCATTCTCTTTTTCCCTTCCATTGGGAAAACTGAATCAAGGGAGGAGACCCAAAACCGGTAAAATAGGAAGCATGTTCCATGCCTCGTGAATGAGGACAGGGGTGAGGAGAGAAGGCAGAACTGTAGACACATAGTACAGTTTCATTGTCACAGTGCAATCTCCAGCTGGTGTAAGGGATATCAGAGTCTCAGGGCATTTTGCAACAGGCCAGATTTTCCATGTAATTCAGAAGCCAATGGGTTTTACTCTGAAGAGCGTATGACGGGATGTTTTAGCATATTTTCACACTTCCTAAGAGAGAACAGTGATGAGACAAAACAGCTCCGTGCTGGATACCGAGATGAGACAGAAAACTTCACTCCAGATGTTTGTTCACACATTTGAATGGCTCACTCTAAGGAGCAGAAAGCCTGAGGCTTACACTGGGGGAGAAACATCTGTTAATGCAAAGCAGTGCAACACGGCCATCTAATGGAGCCTGGGTATCATGAGTCTGTCTTCTGCCTCACTGGGACCATTGGAAGAAGATCAAAACACAAGCATGCTGTGTCCCTACCCTGATGCTCTGAGTTTAGTTAGGTGGCAGCACCACAGACCCTTGGGAAAGTGGGAGGCAGCAGTGCGTAAGCTCTGTCACTGGATGTGGCTTGGGGTTTGGAGTTGTGCTTGTCAACATCTCTGGGAGTCTGGGTGATAATTGCCCTTACTCAAGTAAATAACCTCTCACTCATGCTCCTGGAGGCAACCCTAACTAACTGCGGTGGCCACAAACAAACAAAAAACATGAAAATAGAAGAGGGATTTGTTAGGGGGAAGGTGTTGGTGGATAGGAAATTATAGTGGGGTTAGATATGATCAAAGTACACTCTGTGTGTGTGTGTGTGTGTGTGTGTGTGTGTGTGTGTGTGTGTGTTGTCTGTATGTAAGGAAATTGTGAACGAATAAAGTCTTAAAATAGTGGAATTAAGAGGACAAAGATGAAAATAGTTTCATTTATGTTTTTTGAAATTACAGTATAGAATATATGTGTCTAGTTTTAAAGGCATTTCATTTGTTAAAAAAAATCTGGAAGCAATATCACCTACTCCTAGCTCAAAAAATAGATATAATTCTGTTTCAAAAAACAGTGGAAGAAACCAAGGTCAAATTTTACCTACCTACACATGGTGGGGACTATACCTGAAAACAAGTGGTGGTCATTTCTGCTTCATGTTTTTACAAAAATTATAGGAAACCCAGACTTCATCTTATCTATGGGCACATTAATCTAATCTCTTCCCCAGTACCACAGAAAGCATGAAAAGAAAGCCCTTCTTACAAAGTTATCACTGATCTAGACACACGATCTGAGCATCTTTAAGTCCCCCTCCCCCGCCCTGACTGTGGGTATCTTCATCCTATTCCATTACCTATAGAAATAATCCATGCCATTCATTCTTCCAACAAACAATGATTGTTCAACAGCCATGAGTCATGAGAAGACGAAGACAGGTAAACAATCTCAGTCTAACAGCAGTTAAAACCCAAGATTGCACAGGCCCTCAGAGTTTCCTCAGCATGGTAAAGACTCATATTACATCCTAAAAGACAGAATACCAAGCAGCCGATCCTAAATTTGTAAATCCCAAAAAAAGACCAAAATCCTTAATTTCTATAATACCTGAAGCTTAAAATATGGGGGGAAATCCTAGAAAAACCTCCATCTCAGAAGATTAAATCACAAATACTAACATTTTGAAAGTCAAATTCCCCAAAAGCACAATCCATCCTGGGGAAAAGGCTATCTGAGGAAGAGAAAGCAAATTCTGGGGAAGGAATTTGTGAGTTTTCTGTTGTAGTTTTGCCCCTTTACACATGGCGTCATATTCACTTTCAAAATGCCCATCATCAACAAGCTCAATTACCTTATAAACCAGAGACACTGCCCAACAGAAAGGTTCCCTCAGAATGGCAAAGTATTCTTAAAGATTTGAGTGATGAAAAGCCTGGTTTTTACATTTGCCACTAAATTCAACAGAAACAAAGCATGACCCAGACTGTGGCTAAGCACTCACACTTTTCCTTCAACACCTTGAGGAGCTATCACTGGGGCAGGACCATGTAACGGGGTGATGTTCTAGCTTCTGCATTCTTCAGGGAGTGCCTCAGCTCTGAGATTTCAAATCTGAAATATTAAGCTGATCATACATTTTCACAAACTCAGTAAGTGGTAAAGCTGAAGGTAAACACATTATTTCTGGCTCCCACGGAGATTGAAAACAGCTTTCGAGAACCTTGCCATCATCTTACTGAAGCTCAGAGACCACACACAACCCCTTCCGCAACCCTCACACTGCTGTCTGCCTGTACTTTTCCAGGATTGAGAAGTAAAAACATTCTCAGACAGCGACTTTGCATTTTCCCTGCCAAGCCACCTGTCCAGTACAGTTCTGAAAATTAGCAGAGGGACAACGAGGATTTTTGGTTAATACTCATGGCTCTATTCCCTGCTGATGTTATGGCATTAGAAAAGACCCTAAATCCTCATCTCCTTTATAGTTTTCCATTAGATCAATAAGTGGTGAAATCCTGAAAGCTTACGTGAGGCCTCCCTGACATTTCTGAGGTACCATGGGAACCACAGCAATCAGAAAAAAATAGAATTAGAATGTAATTCCAGCAAAAAATTCATCTAGCAAAGCATTTTCTAGTTTTACTCATTTATTCCTCAGGCTTTCCCATTCAATAGCATGCACCCAGGACCACAATAAGCAGCTAGCAACACTGGTATTTTATTTTGCTTATTTTGAGAAGAGGAAAGAAGAATTAAGATTTTTTTTCCTTCTATCACAAATGTTACATTTAGATGAAACTGGCATTAACCAAAATTTGGTGTTTGCATATCGGGGACTATGGGGGTTCAGCCCCTCGATAATACCCTTCCAGGGTCCGTGAAGAAACTACAACTAGCTGATAATTAATCTTTGATGATAGGAGATGAATCTACATACACGAAACTCCTTAATCCAGACACTTTATTATTATGTGTCAGTTTTCTCTCTACATAGTTTCTATTCTGCTCTCATGCCTAACTCCTTTCTTGCCTGATTTCTTTCTACATGTATCTGCTGTCCCTTCTAGGTTCTATCTTAATTCTCTCATATTAGTTCTGCCCCATCTGGGTTCTCCTCCATATAGTTCCTTTCCATCTTAGCTCTTCTCTCATCTCCTTCTTTCTCATCTTGTTCTTCCCCATCTGGCTCTCCTTCATCTTCCATCTCATTCCTCTAGTACTCTCTTCTAGCTCTTCAATCTAATTCTTCCCCATCTTACTTCATTCCTCTCCAGTTCTTACCCATCTAGTTCTTCTGTTCTCTTTTTCCTCTCCCTCTCCTCCTCTCAGTCTCCTTATTCTCTCAGTTCTCCCCCAAGTCTCTCAGGAATCCAGTTATAAACCCAAGCAATAGCAATCCTCTGGCAGAGCAAGGACACCAGGCTTGAATTCTTACAGGGTCAAAAAGGCAGACAAGAGTTTTCCTCAGGCTTTCTTTTGCAACCCAAAAGGGGAGTGGTAGAGGAGAAAGTCAACTAAGAGTTAATGATCAGTTAGTATATCAAAAAAGGAATTTATGTGATCAATCTACATTCCTAGAAGTGCTTAGGTAAGAAGTTAGGAGTCTATAATATTAGTAACGCTGTATAAGAAAGGAGGGTTTTACCTTAAATTGTACAAGAAATAAAGCTATCCACCTGACCTAGGAGACAGATGTTGTTTCCATAAGGGTGTTACCTTAGTTCAGGAGATCGTTTGGCCTTAGGTGCTTGATAGGTATTTTATATAAACACACTGTTAGGAGTTCTTGGAAGCACACAAGAAAATCATTTTAGGAACCAGCTAATATATATACAAAAGCTAAAATATCACCAAGACTTCTTAAACCATGGATTGACCTTCAGAAAGGTCCTTGACCTTTCCAAGTAGTAGCTTTTTGTGATAGTAACTGGATTCCATTACATTTTCCTGCAGCATGCAGCATTTGCGCAGCACAGTTTTGTCTATAAGCAAACACACTGCTAAGGTATGCATCATTGTGCTCTCTAAGAAGGGATAGGATAGCCAGTGTCAGGCTTCAGAAGGACTTTCCATGATTTGTGAAGATGTGGAAGGGAGGTGTGATGCTGAGGCCTCAGTGGCTTATGAGCTTGAACCTATAACTACAGAAGTCATAAAGATTTCATTTCTTCTGACTATAGGAACTGTATCCAGTAACAGCATTTGGGGAAAGGTTTCTTATAATTTGTCCCAGGGAAATCATTTTGTCTTGCAGCTGAAACTCAGCCATTTGGGAAACGCTGGCATACTGGAGAGAACTACCAGTCACCAACACAGTGCCAGAATTTTCCTACAAGTCTATTTCCCTACTGCCTCAGGCTAGGAGCTGGGAACACACCAAAGCTCAGAGTTGGTCAGGACCAAGGCTTGCTGTCTGCCCCCTGCTTCCCTCAGTGCTCTACATATCAGCAATGTTGGAAAAGCCATACAGATGATTCATCATGTTGGCCTCAGGTTGGTCCTAAAGAAATTACAGTGCCCTGCATTTCTGCTTAAAGCGATGGTTCTCTACATCTGGGTCTTGACCCCCACAGAGATTGCATATCAGATATTTATATTACAATTCATAACAGTAGCAAAATTAGTTATGAAGTAAGTAATAACAAAATAATTTTATGGTTGTGGGTCAACACAACATGAGGAACTGTATTAAAGGGCCAAATCATTAGAAAAGTTGAGAACCACTGGTTTAAAGACCAGCTTCACCTGCAGATACGTATCCCAGAGCTCAGTCTGATATCAGAGGAGCTGAACCAAACACACATACACAAACAGGCATGCACATAAAGGACTCCATTACCTGTGCCCTACCCTTTCTCCTAATAAACATTTAAAAAGATACTTCCATGTGTCCAGCACTTGAAGATGAAAGTCAAGACATCTGTTTGGAGGTGGTAGTTTAGGTGGGTGCAAACTCTCTGTGGCATACCCTAGACAAGGAGAAAGGAATGAAAGAATATTCAAAGCACCCTCAGCCAAATAGGAATCAGTATGAGATTCTGGGTGGCATTCAATGGGACTCCCACAGGCACCAAGACTGGTTCATAAATCATTTCAAAGGCCGGGATCAACGACTGAGAGCTTTTTATTTTTCCTCATTTGAAACTTTTCAACCAAATTGACAGGCTAGAGAGAACAATGTGTTCCGATTTAAGGAAAAAAATTATTTACTATTCTTAACTGCTTAATGTCTAGGGTCCCCCTCACTACTATGCTCCAATCCAGAACAAAGATAAGCCAGCCTCAGAACTCATCTGTGGAAGGCTGAAGGAAATCCTTCAGAGTGTTTATATCCTGTTCCCCAGAACCTGGGACTATATGTTTCCATGCATAGGGTCTTTGAAAACCAGATAAAATTAAGGATTTTGACACAATGTCCCTGTATTGCCTGGGTAGACCAGTGTCATCAGAAAGGCCTTTAGAAGAAGGAGCCAAGGGGAATGAGAGAAGCAGGGGGCATGTGCTGATGCAAGTGGAGAGGTAACCACAGAGAGAAAAGTACTACTCAGTTGGCCTTGAAGATAGCCCAAAGGACCATAAACCAAAGGACCATAAGTCAAAGGAACAAATGTGACCCTAGGACTTCCAGGAGTATAACTCTTCATCATCTTCACTTCAAACTCCCAAACTCTAGACTGAAGTGGATTTGTGTGTTAGGCCATTAAGTTTGTAGTAACAGCCATTCATAAGAAGCTTTGTTCCTGCCTGTCAGTCTCCATTTCTCTCTCTGAGACTGCTTCTTCCTATGGTATAGAGAAGTTCTTGAAGAATAAATAACCCAACCTGCTCTGACCATCTTTCAAGCCCTGATCGATGAGAGACAGTGGGTATAATTCCAATTCTTTTGCCCTTGAATGAAGCACAGTGTAATATGGATTCTACATGGATTCTCCAGGTTCTGCCAGAGGATTAAGCACCAAGCACTCAGTGTAGCATCTGAATGGGTTAGGCACCTGTTACTGGCTGGAATCACTCTTCTCTTGTGTTTTCAACAATTTCCAGGTTATTTTCTGGGATCACCCCTCAAATGTTTTGCTTGTACTTGGATTCTTCTCATGGTGCATTCTTTGGGGACCCTAAATAAAACAGTTTATAAATACTGCATTGCTTTACAGATACACAGCCACTCACGTGAATCAAGTGATTCATCAAGACTTGCCAGGCAATCCTAGGCTACTGCATGAACCTTAACTAGAGAAAGACAAGATGTAAGGTGTTGAACGGAGAAGTGTTTATTAGCTTTGCCCATCTACCCTGCCCAGTATTCTCACAGTCCCTGTGAGCCTTCCAATGAACCATGTGCTCTCAAATTGGCAAATTTCTTCCTGTAACCAAAAGACAAGTAAGGAAAGAAGGATACTTTTTGAAAATCATGGAGGAAATTGCCCTGAAAGTAGAATTGCAGAAAATCAGACTTGACACCTGGAAGCAGTGGCTAAACACAGCTAGGTAGTAGGTTCAGATAGGAGGCTCCAGGGCATCTCTCCATCCCACCCCTTCCCTGATGGATTAACCCTGCCACACTACAAAGGGAAGTTCATGTAGATGAATTGTTCTTTCCTACCTGACAGTTCTCAAATAACTGACATAGAGAGAAGCAATACGGGCATGCCATACTGAGAAAAGATACTAAGTCATTTGGCTATCTCTAATCCAGACTCCACCCTCCTTCTTCCCAGCATCCTGCTAGTCTGGCTCTTCCACTCAATCTCTTCCTGCCCAACTATAGGCCAGTCAGTTCATTATTAACCAGTGAGGGTAATACATATTCACAGTATACGGAAGGATTATTCCACAGCAGGTCCATGTGATCCTTTTGTAAAAATCGACTGACCTAGGAATTTGAGACTTGGAAGAATTATTTGAAGAAAAGCAGAGGCCCAGAAGAACTTCATTCCCTGTAAAGCAATGGCAAGCGAAGGGTTAAAGTTTCCTGATAAACTGCCACCCAGTAGTTGATGTATTAAAGGCTTGGTTACCAGCTGAAGAAGCTTCAGAAAAGCAATTGGGTCATGAGGGTTCTGACTTCATCAATGGTTCACAATTTGAAGGTATTGTTGGGAAGTAACAAAAACTAGGAGGTAGGATCTCATTGGAGAATGAAAATTATTGAGTTCTGCCTTCGAAATTCTCTCTCCCTCCCTTCCTCCCTCCCTCCCTTCCTCTCCCCCTCCCTTTCTCATCCTCCTGTTCTCTCTCCCTCCCATCCTACACCTTCCCCCTCTCTCTCCTCACTCCATTTCTCTCTGTCTCCCTCTCTTCCACTTCCTCCCTCCTTGACTGCCATGAAGTGAGCAGCTTTGCCCTGCTGTTTCCTGCCATCCTGAAGTTGTGCCTCACCATGTCTAGAACCAACAGACTGAAAATATGAGCTAAAGTAGAGCCCCCCGGAAGCTGTTGTCTCAGGTATTTAGTCACAGCAATAAAGGGATAACGTGTATAGATGGGAACCCCTTCCTCTTTCAACGAGCTTAGCTCAGAACTTACAGAGCTTGAGCAGTAGTATCAGGAAAATAACAGAGGAAACAACATCCTCATTATCCTCAGGAAGTCTGCACAGGTTCACTTGATGGCTTATGAGTGACTGTGACATATATTGAAATAGTAAGAGTAATTCTTAGGTTCTAGAGACCTGCCTTCTAATCCTTCCACTGCTGTAACCACAGATTAATATCTCACTTCCACTGGTCTCTAATCCCTTTAGATGTAAAATAACTTGGCAATGCAATCATTCCATGACTTTATGACTAGAGAATAACGTCAGTTTTGAATGACCTAGTAGGTGCCAGTCAACTTGTCGTGACCAATTGCCATGCCAATGCAACTAAATAAACAGCCTGTTTGGGTACCTCCTCATCACAGTCTCAGCAACCTAGAGATTCAAAAACAGACATCTAAATTCTCTTTTCTCTGTATGAAATAGCGGCCAGAGGAACAGGTGTGCGGGTCTAGCTTAATCGTAAGTAGCTATAAATTTGAGTGCCGGTAGAGGAACTGGCTTTGAAAAAAAAAAGAAAAGAAAAAAGTGAAAAGAACAACTTATTCCTCATTTGGTATAAAATGAAAATATCTTTTCCCTCCAGAATGTGAAGGCATTTGGTTTCTTAAAGCTGCTTTAAAAGAAATATGTTCATTTGGGGGATACTTAAGCTTACTGTTTTTCATAAAAGTGCTATTTCTTAAGAGTATCTAAATCCCCTAATCTGTGGAGTGAATTCATTTTGCTAACATTTGAAGCACTCACTGCACCCCAGACACAGGTAAGCACTGGGAAAACAAGCCATAGAACACACAATCCATGTTATTTAAGAACTCATAATTATTCCTTTAATTTACAACTACATTCTGGAATCCCACTGTGTGTTAGAAACAGAGAAGGTCATTGGAGAAACAAGAGTAAAGCAGGGGTAAGCCAGGACCATTCTCTGCCTTCAAGCAGCTTCCACACTAGGGGACAGGAGAGTGGACAAAAATGGGCTGTTCTGTTGCTATACAGGGACAGGTTTGCACATGCCAGAACTGATATTAAGAGGTAACCAACACCAGGTAGAAGGAAGCTCCCATCCACCCTGGCCTGGAGGTTTGTGACTATACAGGCCAGCAAGCCTAGCAGTGGGCCATGCTGAACACAAATGTACCTTACGCTCTGTGCAAAGCAGATGTGGCCCTCCTTCACTGCAGTGGGCACTTAAGGTGGAAATGGGCACAGTTTCCATCTGAGTGTGACGGGATCTTTGATTTGATCACCAAAAATTTACATAGAGGAGTGAGTTCCTAGCACAGAGTATGTCCTCAATAAATTCTAGATGAATAAGTTAACCATCAAGATCTCCAATCACTGGTCTTTAAAATGGACTTCTGCACTCCCTACACTATCCATTAAAAAAAAAAAAAAGGGCTGGGCGGTGGTGGCGCACGCCTTTAATCCCAGCACTCGGGAGGCAGAGCCAGGCGGATCTCTGTGAGTTCGAGGCCAGCTTGGGCTACCAAGTGAGTCCCAGGAAAGGCGCAAAACTATACAGAGAAACCCTGTCTCGAAAAACCAAAAAAAAAAAAAAAAAAAAAAGGTTTTACCTTCACCTTCACAGCATGGACTACTAATGAGAACCATTTTTAAAAACAATGCCAGAAAACAGATATATGTCTGTATTTTTTTTTTAACTAAAAAAGACTTTTCCAAGGCTCTAATGGCAGATGTTTCTCCAAGCATGACAATCAAGCTGGGCTGCCACAGTGACTTTGGAGAGTCTCCTTTCTCTCTAGAACAGCCAGGGTCTACAAAAAGCAACAGGCTAATTGAATGCCTGGCCCAGCCCTAATTGCAGTGTTTGGTCTCTCTCAACCATGGAGCAGAGCTCTGAAGGCCAATTTGCAAGCTGCTGCTTGGGGTCAGGTGTGAGGCTTTTCTGCCAGGAGAAGTGCTCAGAAATAATTTGGGACCTGACTCTGTTCTGATTCTATCCTGATTCTCTGTCTGCCATGATGCCAGCCCTGTGCAGAGGGCTCTGAGGGGAGCTGCTAACAAGCCCCTCTCACTGCAGGAGCTCCATCCCCTTCAGTCCACTCTTATCCTGTGCTTTCTTTCCAATGTCTTGGGGTCCTCGAAGCAGCAGCATGATAGAAACCAGAGAAAGGGTAGAGGTTTCTGTGAGCATATGTGGAGAAAGCAATCAGGGCTTGGAGTTTCCAAGTATGAGAAAGGATGAAATGAATCCGGCAATCAGCAGGAGCCTAGCCTGGCTGGATTCCTGCAACTCACAAAGAGGCCAAGAACATAATGTCAGATACTGCCACTTCTTTTTATAGCTATATAAATTTTTTATTTTATTTTTAATTCATTTTAGTTATCCAGCATGTGTTTACACATCCATTTAATAATTGATTTTGATACCATTATTTTTCCAAAGAGATAAAAACAAAACAGATATTCAGATACTTCCAATGTGCTGTGGAATAATCTTTGTACACTGTAAAGATTGGTTTAATTGATTGGTTGGCAGCCAGGCAGGAATTATAGGTGGGACAACCAAACTAGGAGAATGATGGGAAGAAGAAGGGTGGAGTCGGGAGAGGCCAGCCAGTTGCCAAGAAAGCAAAACATGTACAAAATGAGGTAACAATTCATGAGCCACTTGGCAAAGCATAGATAAGAAATATGGTTTAATGTAAATTTAAGAGTTAGTAACAAGCCTGAGCTATTGGCAGAACATTTCTAAATTATATTAAGTCTCCTAGTCAGTTATTTGGGAAGTGACTGCTGGTTATCTGAGAACAGGAGGTCAGGACAGAAAAACTCTTCCTACACCAACATCTGTAGAATGCTATAGAATCCAGCTTCTGTTCAGTAACTAGAAATGCCTGCTGCAAGGCTGCTTATTATTCATAGGTAATGATAAAGACTAATGGGTACTATGGTTTTCAGTGTTTGCAAGGCACTGTCTCACACATGGTCTTATTTTATTCTCATAGCAGTCCTAAGAAGTAAAGAATCATTATCACTATCATCTCTACTTGCAGGCACTAAGATTGATAATTAAAAAATGGGACCTCATGAAACTGAAAAGCTTCTGTAGGGCAAAGGACATGATCATTAGGACAAAATGGCAGCCTACAGACTGGGAAAAAAATTCAACGATTCCACATCCAATAGGGGGCTAGAATCCAAAATATATGAAGAACTTAAGAAACTAGACAGCAACAAACCAAATAATCCAATTTAAAAATGGGGTCCAGATCAAAAAAAGAGAATTCTCAATAGAGGAATCTCAAATGGCCGAGAAACACATAAAGAAATGTTCAACATCCTTAGCCATCAGGGAAAGGCAGATCAAAACTACTTTGAGATTCCATCTTAACACCTTCCAGAATGGCCAATATCAAAGACACAAGTGACAGCTCATGCTGGTGAAGGTGTGGAGCAAACAGAGTACTCTTTGATTGCTGGTGGGACTGAAAACTTGTACAACTACTATGGAAACCAATATGGCAGTTCCTCAGAAAAACTGGAAACTGATATACCACAAAATCCAACTATACCATTCTTAGACATTTACTCAAAGGATGCTCAATCATATCACAAGGACACTTGCTCAACTATGTTCATAGCAGTTTTATTTATAGTGGCCAGAAACTTGAAACAACCCATATGTCCCTCAACCGAAGAATAAATTTTTAAAATGTGGTATATTTACACAATGGAGTGTTAGTCACCTATTAGGGGGAAAAAATGACACCATGACATTTACAGGCAAATGAATAGAACTAGAAAAAAAATCATCCTGAGTGACATAGCCCAGACCTAGAAAGACAAATGTGATAAATACTCACTTATAAGTGGTTATTTGCTGTAGAGTAAAGGATAATCTTGATACAATCCACAAACCCTGAGAGGCTAAGTAATAATGAGGGATCATGGAGGGACACATGGATCTCCCTGAAAAGGGGAAGTAGAATAGATTTTATGGATGGACTGGGGACAGATGGGGTTGGGAACAGGAGGATTCAGGTTGAGGAGGAAGGAGTGGAAGGAGAGAGTATGGGGAGAGATGACTGGAATTCACGGGCATTTATGGGGCAATGTGGAAGCGTAGTGCAGTGGAAACATTATGAAGTCTATGAGGGTGACCCTAGTGAGGACTCCTAGTGATGGGGGGTATGGAGCCTGAACCATCCATTTTCTGTAACCAGGCCAGGCTTCCAGTGGTGGGACTGGAACAAGAACCCAGCCACAAAACCATCAACCCACCTGTCCTGCTTGCAAGATGTGATGGGGCAATGGTGGCTCAGAGCTCACACGTGTGTGTGATCAACCAATGACTGCTCTAACTTGAGGCCCAAACCATAAGAGGGATGCCCATGCCTAGGAACTGGAAGCTGGATGGCCTTAACTAGGGTAGAACCAAACATGACTGACAAGAAAAAAAAAGTCAATGAAACGATTCTATTTCTGCTATACTCATAAATCAGTGCCTAGCCCAATCATCATCAAAGAGGCTTCCTCCAACTACTGATGGGAGCAGATGCAGAGGGGATTAGGGAGCCTCACAGGAGAGGTGAAAGAAGGATTGAAGCTGAGGAAAGAAAATGCTGGCCATAAAAAAAAAAAAAAAAAAGATTGAAGGAGCCACAGAAGTCAAGAACACCAGGAGAAAATGGCTCACAGAATCAACTGAGCAGAGATCATAAGGGCTCACAGAGACTGAAGCAGCAATCATGGAGCCTGCATGAGTCTGCACCAGGCCGTCTGCATAGATGCTATTGTTGTTCAGCTTGGGGTTTTGCAGGACTCCTAACAGTAAGAATGGAGATGTCTCTGACACTTTTGCTTGGTCGTGGGACTGTTTTCCACTTATTGGATTGCCTTGTCCAGCCTTGATATGAGAGGGTTTACACCTAGTCTCATTGTATCTTGTTATGCCATGTTCAGTTGGTATCACTGGGGGGCCTGCTCTTTTCTGAAGGGACATGGAGGAACAATAGATCTAAAATTCTCCCATGAATGACATTCATCAGCTTCTTCAGGCAAGGTATGTTAGGAGTGTGTCACAATGATGTTTCAAATTGGTAACTGCTAATCAAACTGTTAGAGGAAAGCCAACCTGAAGACCAAGAGAGATAAGAAGAGAGGCATCGATTGACACTAAGGGCATCTAATTTGCAATCAGAGGCTTAGGCTAAATGGCAGGGCTTACCTAATGACTTTGGGCACATCACTGAAGTGCTCCTGCCCTGTTTGTATTGTCAGTTCTTCAGTCCTACAAAGCTCCTAGCCAGATGCTGGAGAGAGAGATAAACCTCCACCTGGAGAGAGACATGCTCCCTGCACTCAAAGATGAAGACATTTGTGACAGCCCTGAGCAAGGCTGCCAAGGGTGTCTAGGAAGGGATGTGAGGAGTGTGCAAGGCTCCTCCTCGTCATAAAGAGAATGGAAGACTTGTGCTATAGGAGAAAAGACAATTAATCAGGAACTAGAGAATCCATGTTATAGTTTTAGATACATGGAAATTTTAGTTTTGAAAAAACAAATTAGAAATTTCCAGAAAAAGTAAGAAGTGTAGAAATTTGGCGGAGGGGTTGTTTATTTGTTTCCCTGGTTTGATTTGTATTTTGGTATTGGTTTTAGCTTTTATGTGCTCAGGTTTGAGCCCAGGACCTTATACAGCAGATTGCTACTGAGTTATGTCCTCGATCCTCTTCTCACATATTGAATTTTTAGACAGTGTCACTGATTTACCTGGGATGTCCTGTCTTGAACTCAATGTGCAGCCGAGGCTGACCTCAGACTTGTGTTCCATGCCCTCCTCAGCCCCCAAGTACCTAGTATCGTAGGCCGGTGCACCAACCCAGAATTTGTTTGTCTTAATGGACGGGATCATTTTGAGGTAATACCGAAAGGTAGCTTTGTTCAAGAAATAAATAATTGGCTCTTTAGATCCAAGTGTTTTTACATCCATAGATTCAAACATCCATGAATAAAAATATTAGGGAAAATAATGTGTCTGCCCTGAACCCAGGCAGACTGTTTCTTGTCATTATTCCCGAATATCTATTCACACAGAGTTTCCACTGCATCAGATGATATAAGTAACCTAGGGATGATTTGGCAAACCTGGGAGGATATTCATGGGTTCTGTGCAAATACCACATCATTTTATATAAGTGACTTGAACATTCTTGGATTTTAGTATCTGCGAGGAATCCTGAGGGATGATTGTTTGATTTAAGCATGTTGTTAAGTTGATGGATGAATACAGATACATTGAAGGCAGGGATTCCTGTTTAAAGAAAACAGTAAAAAGCCCAAGAGTAAAGGGCCAGAGGTGCAGCCTAACTTACTCCTCAATGCATCTGGGACAAGAAGAAAATGCTCTCTCCATCCTTCAAGTGGCCTCTTTGTAAGCAGATTCATTCTTTTCAAAGAAGTGGTCCTGGGGGAACAGAGCTTAAGAGTCTGGAGTACCCCTGCTCACCCTGTATCTTCCCAGGAGCGTCTCACTCATGTCCCAGACACTTGGTGGAACACAGTTTGAAATTTTTCACAAATACCCAAAATGGGCTCTGTGTTGGTAAAAATATCTTCAAAGTTTGTTTTACAATTCTTTTCTCTAATCTTATTTTTAAATAATAGTATATTCTCTGAAATAAAAATCATTAATAGCCATTTGGGAGTCTTTGCATTTTAGAAATGTATAGGAATTTATAGGTAGTTGTAGCTAGAGTTTTCCTGCCTAGCCCAAAGTCAGGACAAATCTCTGTCACCCACCAGTCCCACAGACACTCAGACCCAACCAAGTAAACACAGAGACTTATATTGGTTACAAACTGTATGGCTGTGGCAGGCTTCTTGCTAACTGTTCTTACAGCTTAAATTAATCCATTTCTATAAATCTATACCTTGCCACGTGGCTCATGGCTTACCGGCATCTTCACATGCTGTTTGTCATCTTGGCGGCTGGCAGTGTCTCTCTGACTCAGCCTTCTACTTCCCAGCTTTATTCTCCTTCTTGTCCCGCCTATACTTCCTGCCTGGCCACTGGCCAATCAGTGATTTATTTATTGACCAATCAGCAACACACTTGACATACAGACCATCCCACAGCAGGTAGTCAGACATTTAGCTGAAATTCTCAAGAAGCATAAATCTCTCATAAAAGAAAGTTTAAGTCTAGCAATAATTAAATTGAGGTGTCTATATAATACCACATCTTTGGCCATTAGATAAGTGGTGACAGGTATATGTGTTGGCTAGTTTTATGTTAACTTGACACAAGCCAGAATCCTTTGGAAAGAAAAACCACAACTTAGAAAATGCTTCCATAACACTGCCCTATAGACAAGCCTGCAGGGGCTACTCTTATCAGTGATTGATGTGGGAGGGCCTAGTGGGTAGTGCCTCCCCAGGGCAGATGGTCCTGGGATACATAGAAATGCAAACTGAGCAAGCCATGGGGAGCAAGCAGTGTTCCTCCATAGCTTCTGCTTCAGTTCCTGCTTCAAGGTTCCTGCCTTGAATTCCTGCCCTAACTTCCCTTCATGAAGGACTCTGATGGTGACATGTAGGCCGAAATAAACACCTTTTCCTCCTGTAGATGTTTGTGTGTTCTTTTAGTTTTTGTTGTGGTGTTTATCACAGAAATAGAAGCCTAACTGAGATGGTATCTATGATTTTTTAAAAAATCAACATTTAAATAAGGAAAGAAAAGTAAAGCTACACTTTGTGGTATTAGCCAATGTGGCAATTAATGTGTCAAGTTGACTGTCCCTTGGGTCCCCATATATGAGATTCAACATTAATTTTTATATTTCCAGAAGAGGTTAATATTTGAATCAGTAGAATAAACAAAACTGGCAGTTCTTGCCACCATGATGAATACCTAAAAAGACAAACAGGGAAGAGGCTGGACCTGCCCTGTGGCTGCTTGACCTGGCAAATGGGCTCATCTTTCTCTATTCTTTTTAATTTTTTTTTATTTAAGAAAATTTTTTATTCATTTTACATACCAACCACTGATCTCCCTCTCATCTGTCCTCCACCCCACCCCCCTCAGCCTTGCTCACCTCCTATCCCCTCCTCCCAAAGGGTAAGGGCTCCCATGGGGAGTCAGCAAAGCCTGGTACATTCAGTTGAGGCAGGACCAAGGCCCTCCCCGCTTCATCAAGGCTCACTTGCTCTACTATTGATCCTTTTGAAACTAGATGAACTCCAGGCTGTAAACCCTCTTGAGCTTTTTTCTCAATACATATAAGAGAATGAACTGTGAGATCAAACTTGATGAAGAAAGATGGATTTATTAGTTTGGCTAAAAATGGAAGAGAAGGTAAAAAATTCTATGATGGTTTGAAAGAAAATGGCCCCCAAAGGAAGTGGCACTATTAGAGGGTGTGGCCTTGTTGGAGGAAGTGTGTCACTATGAGACGGGCTTTAAGGTCTCTTTTACTCAAGCTTCCCACAGTGTGACTCTCAGTCAACTTCCTGTTGCCTGTGAGATGTCCGACTCTCAGCTATTCCTCCAGTACCACATCTGCCTGCATGCAACTATGATCCCCATCATGATGATAATGGACAAAACTTCTGAAACTATGAGTCACTCCAATTAAATGTTTTACTTTTAAAGAGTTGCCATGGCCATGTTGTCTTTCCACAGCAATAGGAAACCCAAACTAAGATAGAAGTCTAATTTCACTCCACTATGCCTGTGGTAGTCTTACAATTTACAGAAAAACTAGAGACAAAAGCACGGAGATGAGTAGATTTAGCTGTGAGGCAGCTCATCAGTCCTTTACTGGGACAGGGCAACTCCACCCAAGTCTGTCCCTGGCTTTTGTTCATTTTCAACAGCAGATCATGGAACTTCTTAGCCTCTATAATTATATGAGCCAATATCTTATCAATGTAAAAACACAAGATCTTACCACAGAGAATAGAAAATATGTTATTCTGGAGCCCGAGAATGGAAAGAGGTTTCAGTCAGTAAATTGCTTGCTGCTCAAGCATGAATACCTGAGTTTATCCCCAGCATTCACCTAAAAGCCAGACACAGTGACTGTAATCATGGTACTGGTGAGGCAGAGAAAGGAAGATCTTTGGTCTTTGGTCAGGAAATCTAAGCAAATTTTCAGGCTCCTGGTTTGGTGAGAGATGCTATCTTAAAAAATAAAGTAGGCAGCAACTGAGAAACATACCCTTCTCTCTCTCTCTCTCTCTCTCTCTCTCTCTCTCTCTCTCTCTCTCTCTCTCTCTCTCGCTCTCTCTCTCTGTGTGTGTGTGTGTGTGTGTGTGTGTGTGTGTGTCTGTCTGTCTGTCTGTCTGTCTGTCTGTCTCTCTCTCAGCAGTCATTGATGTCCTCTTGAAAACTGCCTGTTCAGATCATTAGCCCACTTATAGACTGGCAGATTGGTCTTGTTTCTTCTCTCACAGGGATGCCATATATGGCTCTCACTGTGTTTATATTTTAGAATCTCCCCTAATCTATAAGAATTCAAATCACTTCTTCGCTTCATCAACAGAGGAAGGAGATACAGATCTGGTGGACTGAAAGTAATTAGATAGCATAGAGGAGGACCCACACCCTGCTGACCAATGATGTTGTATGAACTTAAGATCAAAATTTTATACTCTAGGCAAGAGAAGTGTAGCAATTAGTGAGCTCTGGTGGCCTGTGTCCAAAATCCAGTCCTTTAACTCACTCTGTCTCCCTCATCAAAGACCACCGAGGCATCTTAACCACACATAAACTTGGTTTCCTTGCCTGTAAAACTGAAATCTGGGAGAATACTACCTATCTTGGTTTATGTGTTTAGGAGAAATGTACACTGGAGGATTGGGGTCTCAGTGACAGAGCACTAGTGTAGCAAGTGTGTGAAAAGCCCTATGTTTGATTCCTAGAACACACACACACACACACACACACACACACACACACACACACACACACACACAGAAAGAGAGAGAGAGAGAGAGAGAGAGAGAGAGAGAGAGAGTTGAGGGAGGACAAAGAAAAAGGATGATAGACAAGGGTAAGACAAAATATACGTAAAATTCTCTTGCATAGAGCCAAGCACATATCAGAAACTCTAAGATGATAATAGTCTCATTACATAAAACAAAACTAAATATTACAATATTTCCCTTACAATAAGCAGTGGAAGACTGAGGCAAGCAAGGAGGTAGGTCAGGATCTTTCAGGGCAAAACCCTCCTTGTCCAAAACATGCTCAGCCTACTCTCCTATATGACTCTGTGGTTATGGTGGCCAGAGGCTGCAGATGTTGCTACCTAGCATGATTTGAGAGCTCCTTTGTGCTAGAAGGATTTCTTATACTATAAGCCTACCTCCCCCAGGTAGATAGAAGTCAGAATTTACTTAATAACTTTTCCCTGTAACTAAGGACATATGACCTCATCTTCCCCAGTTACATATTTCCACTTGGATTTGCAGAAGAAAGTAGTCACCATATGAAAGCTGTTCTCCACTGTTGCACAGAGAGTGAATCCCAGAAGTAGGGCAGTCATCCGGACTGTGTGAATAACATCTCACATTGAGCACCTTGATAAAACTGTGTAGTTGATGCCTGATAATAGCGGCTGGAAGGACTTCAGTCTTTCCAAGAGTTGCTAGTGGTGACATTTAGGCATCCATCCTGGCTGCAAGGGCTCTGTGCCTAATTTTCCTGCCCTCTAAAATGCTATGAATTATCTAATACATTGGCATGTTTATTCTGTTAGTTAGCTAGTACAGTGGAGTCTGTTATTTGTAGTTGAAAACACTGCCAGTTCCCTGTACACAAGATCCTCACTCCATCAGTGTTCAGAAATCTAGAGCTTGGAAAATACTTGTGGGACAAGTGAATGTTCATAAGAATATGCACAAAAAGGAACAAACGGAGTTTAATGTATTCAAAGAATCAGAGTTGCAAAATTATAATGCATTACTTAAAAGTGCTCCATTCTGGAAAATGGCTAATACAAAATTTAGAAAGGACAAATGTTTTTGCTCAAGATGAAATTTGTTCTTTCCTTTAGCATGTGTTATTTCATCAAATTGACTTCAATTTTCCAGAATATGATTAATCGAGTTCACATACTTTTGAATCTTATTCACAAACCTGCATTTAAAAGCCACCATGTTAGGCTAGAGGGTATTATCAACTACTTACAGCTTACACTATAAGTCATAGAATAAAGATATAAATAGGGTGGGTAGAAAAGTGTCTCTTGTTAAAAACACAATAAAATAAAACAATTGACTTCTATCCACTAACTATTATTGTTTAAAGTAATAGTCACTAAAATATTCATTATTTTATCAATAAATAGTTGTTTATTTGGGGACTGTATACTTGATACAATGTTAGGTATCAAGAATCATTAATAGTTAATAATACATTGCCTGCTAGTGGTTTCAGTAAATTTAACCCTCAAGATGTTATCTCTGAATATGGTTATCAACCAGTGTCAAATATAGTCATCTAGATCCTTAGGACCTCAATTACACTGGCTTGAAATGTCAACATTCTCCCAGGATACCCTCTTTTTTGAATGACAACTACTTTCTTACTAAGAAACTTTCTTCTGCAAAACCATAGGCTGATAGAGGAGCTAGCAAGATGGTTCAGCTGCTAAGAGTGTTTGCTGCTTTTCCATGCACATGGGTGCCGGTCACAACTGATGCCTTCTTCTAGCCTCCTTCCGTACTTTTGCACCTGCCCCTACATAATTAAAACACACATAATTAAAAACAACGAGTTTTCAAGAGATAGGCTGTCAGAAGTGTTGCTGTCTGAAGCCCATATACCATGAATGAAGCATCTGCTCTTACTGTGATTGTTCACCGTTTTTGCCAGGCAGGGTTTTGGATGGGACCGCTTGGTCCCAATGTTAAAGATATTAGAATGCAATGCTGAGATTGATTGTTGCCATTCCATCCCAGAAGTTCTAGGGAGCAATGTTTAGGTGGGTATTTCAGGCTGACAATTGAATTCACTTCTTTTTCTTTTCTTTTCTTTTCTTTTCTTTTTTTTTCCCCCATTTACAGAGCTAAGGTTCATTGCCTTGTTGACTAAGATACAGCAGGTATCTTGGAAACTTCTCACACAGTATCACACTCTTCTTACCTAGAGAACTGAAATCACTGTGAGAAACAGAAGCAACCTGGACTTAGAATTCACATGCTGGCATTCCAATCAAACTCTATGTTCACAGTATTTCATACCTTAGAATTAGTGTTTTAGTAATGACCAACCTTGAGTCCATTTTGTGCCCAGACCTGAAGTTAACCTCTTACACAGAGTCCCACTGTTCTTTGAGACATCAGAATTGGCTTCAATGGAACGTTCTTGTAACTCCATCTTTCTCCAAAATCCTAGAATAACCACACTGCTTCCTGTTTGATAAAATGCCTCATACCCCCTCTAGTGCATATTCCCCCTCACTGCAGTGAGTCGACCAAACTACTGACTTGGGAGCTTGCTGGCCCACCAACCTCTTTGAAACCAGAACTCTTTAACTCAGTGACAGACCCTGGTCTCAAAACAAAATGACGGGAATAATAGAACATGCTTACAACAACAGAAAGAAATGGCTCAGTACAAGCTGATCTCTAACATTACATGCTCCCAGGCCTCACCTCTCAATTGGAAAATTAATATTCAGTGTTCATCATACAGTCAATTGATTTAAGTCAGTTGCATAGCAATCCGTGATGTATAGTAGAGTTTTAGAAACCACAACAGACTGCTGGCAATGGTCGAGATACAGCCCGAACTGACCTACTCTGGTGATGGGATGACCAAACACCCTAATTGTCGTGCTAGAAACCTCATCCAACTACTGAGGGATCTGGATGCAGAGATCCATGGCTAGGCCCCGGGTGGAGCTCTGGGAGTCCAATTAGCGAGAATGAGGAGGGTTTATATGAGCGAGAATTGTTGAGACCAAGGTTGGATAAAGCACAGGAACAAATAGCCAAACGAATGGAAACACATGAACTATGAACCAATGGCTGAGGGGTCACCAACTGGATCAGGCCCTCTGAATGGATGAGACAGTTGATTGGCTTGATCTGTTTGGGAGGCATCCAGGCAGTGGGACCGGGTCCTGTGCTCATTGCATGAGTTGGCTGTTTGAAACCTGGGGCCTATGCAGGATCGCTTGGCTAGGCCTGGGAGGAGGGGACTGGACCTACCTGGACTGAGTCTACCAGGTTGATCTCAGTCTGCGGGGAAGGCTTTGCCGTGGAGGAGGTGGGAATGGGGGGTGGGCTGGGGGGAAGGTGAGGGGGGGCGGGAGGGGGGGAGAACAAGGGAATCCGTGGCTGATATGTAGAACTGAATTGTATTGCAAAATAAAAATTAAAAAAAAAAGAAATAATTCAGTAGGCTCTTATATATACTTCAAACAAACTCCACCCCTAGAAACATGAACTTCAGAGAATGTTGCTGTGGGATGTTCTGTATGTTAAATGTGTTTCTCTGATTGGTTAATAAATAAAATACTGATTGGCCAGTAGCCAGGCAGGAAGTATAGGTGGTACAAGGAGAAAGGAGAATTCTGGGAAGTGGAAGGCTGAGTCAGAGACTCTGCCAGCCGCGCCATGAGAAGATGTTAAGATACCGATAAGCCACAAGCCACGTGGCAACTTATAGATTAATAGAAATGGGTTAATTTAAGATATAAGAACAGTTAGCAAGAAGCCTGCCATGGCCCTACAGTTTGTAAGCAATATAAGTCTCTGTGTGTTTACGTGGTTGGGTCTGAGTGGCTGCGGGACTGGCGGGTGAGAGAGATTTGTACTGACTGTGGGTCAGGCAGGACCAGAAAAACTCTAGCTACAGAATGTATTGACATAGACATGATAGCAGAACAAAAATAGCTCCAGAACAAATAGACAGGACTAGGAAATTCAAGATCAGGATACCAGCTGAAAGACCCTAGCCCTTCAGGCTTACACCCCCAAGCCTCAGGAAGAGAGAAACTTCAAGCACCAGGAAATGAGAAACTAAAAATCCAGTTCCAAGGGCTACATGACTCAGCCACTACTCAAACACCCCTGTAACAATATAACAATGTAAAAAGATTTCTGTTAAGAGATGTGCTCAACTGTGACTGGGATAGTTGCAGGTGTTCCAAGAAGGACCACTGTGATCTTTGTGTAAACGCCACTCCCGCCCTGATACCCCCCCTTGAGGTTTACGTAACTGTGCCCCCTCTGTGATCAGTCTGTGATCAGACCATGTTCTTGTGAAACGAAATTGTATGGGAATTGTAATCTTATGGCTTTGTGGGTTTTTCCTTTAAAAGCACCCATGTGTCTACAGTAAGATGCGACTCTTGCTCTTGGGAGCAGAGGAGCCCTTCTGTACAGAAGCTAATAAAATCCTTGTGCTGTTGCATCAACTGGACTGGAGTCTGGGTTCTTGGGGTGCCCACTTGAGACCCTAAACTTTGGGGTCCAACACCAGCATCCTTTTAACTTTGGGTGAGGTTCTCGTGATGGCAAGTGGGTGCCTGCAAAGAAAGGGAAAGAAAGGGGGCTTAACTCATCCAATTTCACACCTGTGGGTAAGCCGAGCACATGTTGGGCTGCAAAAAGCCAAAGATGGCACTGAGAGGAAGTGAGCTGGGCAGGGACCTAACTTGTTTACCAAAAATTATGATTGACTCTTGGGATCAGGAGAGATGACATAGATGCATGACCTCCTCGTGATCATCATGCTGAGCTATGCTCAGAGAGGCTTGTGGATATGTGACCTTTGTTGTGATTGGTAGAAGGAAAGCTGGATTGTGGTTTGGTGCTTTATAAAGGGTGTACTGATGCTTAATAAACAAGTTCCTGCTTGACACAACTCCCCACTGTGTCTGATTGTCTCTGGGTACCGGGAGACTGGGTACTGGTAGACTGGGTGACAGGCCGGTGGCACACTACCCCTCCTCAGTCAATGTCTGCTGTGGGCAGTGGGCCTAATTCTTCGGTGGGGTCAGGGAAATCCCACACAAACCTATTTCCACAAAACAAATATTGGCCTACTTGTGATGATGGATCCTTCAAGATACAAATGCCTCTTAATGTCATCACCACCTGTTAAAATTGAGGACCAAGCCTCAACATGAGTTTTGGTTAATACAAATCATATTCAAACATTAAGAGAGGGTATTAACTGTTACTATAACTTCTATTTGTTTTATAGTTATTGGCTCATTTAATCCTAAAATGTCTAGGAAGTAGAAAATTGTACCTATTTGACAATTAAGAAAACATTGAAAAGGAGTTACTGAGTTGTAGAATAAATATTACCTACCTTATAAAACCTTCCAAAAGTTTCCCCAGGATGCTTATAAAACTATATATTCATATGTTCTTATGTCATATGTCCTCTCAACTCTTACCTCCTTTTAACATTATGACTTTTCAATAAACTGATGTCCCTAAGTACTTCTACTCTCTTTTAGGTTATGAATAATTCAAATCAATATCGTTCTTTTTAACCTGAAGTTATCACTTTCCCCAGCATTCATTTTCTTTTCTTCTCTTCTAGGAAGAAGTGTTTATTATGTATGATTTTGATTAATGAGAGAACACCCAGAGCATAAATGCCAGAAGATTAAAAAGTCTTTGGTACAAATCAACACAAAGGTCTTGAAAAAAAAACTTGTAAAAAATACCTGATAATTTATAAGCCATAAGAGGCACCAAGTTTTCTGAGTCATAGTATTAAACATTTTAAGTGTATAGAAACTTCAAAGTAGAATCACCTGGGGCATCCTCAAGGTATGGGATAGCTCTTCACCACTGAGTCCTCCTAAGATCATTGACTCCTTCCCTTCCGTGAATACTCTTCTGTGCCTACCAGAGTAACACCCTTTATAAAGCAACTATCAAAATGTCCTACTACCTGAAAGTACCAGCTGTCTGTAGCAGCCTGAGGACTTCTACTCCAGTAAAGCTGGGATTCTTAAGTTAACACCACAGAAATGAATTTCAGGATGTGTCAGTATGAAGCAAAGTTTGTTTATTAACAACATATTTTAATGTTATTTTAATGTTTAATATGTATTTAGGCAAGGGTATTAACAGGGGAGCAAGAGACAAGTTTTTTTTTAAGGATAGTTATACACAAGCAAAAATGGTGGTCACAAGATCTTCTCAAAAGATTTGCATTTAAATGTCAATAGCCATGTATGATCTTGATAACATTTGAAGTTACATTGTTAAAAAAGTTTAAGAGATTAAGTGAAAATGTTTCAATATACTTATTTTTCTCTAAAGAATTTTAATGAGATCATAAGGTGGTTTTTAAGGTACATTATACAGATTTTTAGGCTGATAAACCATAGATAAAAAAAAAGTCAACAAATTCTTACTGTATATAGGCCACAAGTAAATTAAGGCATATGTTTGACTACAGACATGGTTCATGATCTTGTTAGATTTTTTTTTTTAATTCTCATCCAGCAGGGGTGAGGGCCTCCTTCTCTTTCCCATGTCTTTTTATCCTCACTCAGATATATCAACATTTGGGATATCAGTATGTGTGTGTTAGTTAGGGTTTCTATTGCTGTGAAGAAGTACCAAGACCATGGCAACTCTTATAAAGGAAAACATTTAAATGGGTGGCTTACAGTTCATAGGTTCAGTCCGTTATCATCATGGAGGGACAAGGCAGCATGCAGGCAAACATGATGCTGGAAAAGGAGCTGAAATTTCTTTGTTTTGACCTGCAGGCAACAGGAAGTGGTTTGAGACACTGGGCTTGGCTTGAGTATACAGGAGACTTCAAAGCCTACCTCCACAGTGATACACTTCCTCCAACATAGCCATACCTACTCCAACAAAGCCAGACTTCCACATATGTATACATGGGATTTTATTGGAATGACTTACAGGCTGGAGTCCAACAATAGCTATCTGTGAATTTGGAAAGTCTAAGAATCTGGTAGTTGCTACATCCCACTAGGCTGAGCACCTTAGCTGGTCTTCTATATATGGTAGGTTCCTGAAGACATAGGCTTCAATGCCAGTGAAGGAATGGATGTGCTGACAAGGCAAGAGCAAGATGCAATAACAAACAACCCCTTCCTTCTTCCACTGTCCTTATAGAGGCTTCATCAGAAGGTGTAGCCCAGATTAAAGGTATGCCTTTCTGCCTTAAGATCTGCATTAGAGGTGGGTGTCATCCTGCCTCAAAATCCAGACCAAAAGCCTGTGTCTTAAGATCTAGACCAAAAGCATGTTATCTTTCTGCCTCAAGATCTGGATCACAGGTGTGCCCTCCATATCTGGATTGTAGTTCATTCCAGATGTAGTCAAGCTGACACCCAAGAATAGCCATCACAATGTGCATAGAGATGGGAATGAGCAAGGCATTGACAGTGTCTGCTCAGGGTCATGCAGAATCATGGCATTAGTGAGCAGAGTAAAGGTGCTCAGACCCTTGAGTTTCACAGAGCCCAGCCCTCTGCGGAGACATTGTGTGGATCCATTCTTTCAAAAACAGGCTGCTAAACTCCCATTGGCAGAGGACAACTAAACATTCCAGGGACAACACTGCTTATTTTGTGGATGTAGCATCATTCAGGTTGCAGAGTTATCTTTTTCATTTCTCATAAAAGATGTAAAATCGGCCGGGCGGTGGTGGCGCACGCCTTTAATCCCAGCACTCGGGAGGCAGAGCCAGGCGGATCTCTGTGAGTTCGAGGCCAGCCTGGGCTACCGAGTGAGTTCCAGGAGAGGCGTAAAGCTACACAGAGAAACCCTGTCTCGAAAAACCAAAAAAAAAAAAAAAAAAAAAAAAAAGATGTAAAATCATGAAAAGCATCCTGTGTGCTGTAATTCTCCATGCCATAGAATCTTCAATTCAACACTAGATGAACAAACAGCCTGTTGCTCATAAAATTTTGTCTGCTCTTTGCCTCTATTTTCTGAATAGAATGCTCCAAAACCTTGAAATTTCTTAATAGGAGTGTAACTGTTTATTCATGCTGGGTTCATTGGATTATACCCAAGGAGACTCAGTGTGTACACCCTTCACAGTTCAAGAGAGAGATATCCATAGTTCGATGATATCATAGATCTGGGGATTTAAGATACACAATGCCAACCAAATCTCTTGGCAGGGAAGAATGGGTGGAGTTCAAGCTCAATTACAAATAACAGTCAATCAATAAATTATACCTACATAATGAAGCCCCAGTTAAAAGCTAAACTGAGTTCAGGTAACTTTTCCTAGGTTATGAGCATACATCAAGGAAGTGAGCGTTATTATCCTGAGGAATTGTAAATGTCCTACTTGAGATGTTTGCAGACATAGCTCCAAGCATCTCTTTATTTAAATACTCTTCCTTTGTACCATTGATAATGAACTACAATAGTGAGCAGAATGTTTTCCTGAATCCTGTGAAGCATTCTAATAAATTACCAAACCTTAGGCAAATAGCAGAGTCCTCAGAAGTTAAAGCCACCTGACCAACAATACAGGTTCCCTGGGATCACTAAAGCATGTCGCTGGTATCTGAAGTGACTTAATTCTTGTGTAGGGCTTGTGTGTCCCGAATCTATGAAGCCTGACCTCACTGGAGAGTCAAGAGTCAGAATGGCTTGTTACAGCCCAAGGAGTCCTGCAATTTTCCTGGGGTTCTTTCAGTGTGAAGAGGGAGCAGTCTCTAACCTGCACCCTCCTCACCACAATTAGATTACTTTCCACATTATCTTGCTGAATTTTAGGCTCTTTCAGAAAAAAATTAATCTAAGATTAGGGAATACTCAAGTCAAAGATGACTAAAGGTCTCTCAGAATATTATAAAATGTGTGATGTTAGCAAAAATAACTTCTTTGGAAAACACAGTTTGTCTGTAAAGACAGAATATATGTACAATGATTTCTCAATGTGTTCTTAAACTCCTACTGCCTGATGTATAATCTAGGGACATTATGTCACACAATTCTAAAGTTAGACACTGAGCCCCAGATTTCCTTATGGCATCCCTGTCTTTGCACACTTGAGCTCCTTCTATGTTGGCTGATTTTTTTACTCCCTTATCTTGGGTGAAGTCACATGAAGCAAACCTCCATTTTTAATAACAACCATCTTAAATGTGCTGAGAAAAATGATAGATTTTTATTTTTCTGTAGCATCTTTTGTTTTCTTACAACCACCCACCAGCTGATGTGTGTGTGTGTGTGTGTGTGTGTGTGTGTGTGTGTGTGTGTGTGTGTGTTTGTAATTTCATTTGTGGGAGGAAGATGAATTGTATAGATTTTTTAAAATATAATACATGTACACAAACACGTACACATCATGAATGTACAGCTATGTAAATTTTTACAAAGCAAACACATCTGTTCAAGAAACGAAATGTGACCATAACTTCAGAAGATTCCCTAGTATCCCATCTTGTTCAAGATGGTGAGGTGTAACACACTTTCACATCATCGTTCAGAGTCTTTGGTGGCAGTCTGTGAAGCACACATTTGTTGTCAGGAGCCACTGGCATCAGTAGCCAGCGTGAATGAGCAGATCCCATTAATTAGCCCTACCAACTGTACGCTATATTACCCCTAGACCCTGCTGCAATTCCTCCTTTGCTCTAGAAACCTGTCACGACTGTCGTGTCGTTCTGGCTCATGTGGTCATTTTGCTGTGGTTCAAAATAAAAATTCTTTACCCCACCATAGTGACAACCTTCGGAAGAATCCTCCATCAGACTCTCAATGATTTCTTCTTCCTCATTCAAAAGGCACACCAGTAAGTAGAGTTGCACAAGGAATACCTCCATACCCTTGCTAACACATGTTATCACAAAAATTGCTTAGATGAGAAATCTTTTTTTTAAAATGCCAAATGCCGTTTATTGAAGAAGGGAGGAGGTCTTAAATACAGGCTTACAGTTCCTATTGATGTTTTACAATCTTGCATCTAAGCTGTTAACGCCCAATATGCAGGATACACAGACAAGGAACTTCCTTTAAGCATTCAGGAGCGTGGGACCTGGCAGGGAATTAGCATAGGGAGGATATCAAGGTCAAGGTCAGCAAGCAAGGCAACAGTTACCCAAAATGGGGTCCAGGGACCTACAGGTCCCCACTTTTACTGAAAAATGAGCTTCTGACTTAAGTTGCATGGGACATCAGCAGGTCACCTTACCCGTCATGGAGACACCTGCCCAGGCCACACAGGCACTCTGTACATGCTAAAGGGACAATCTGCCTTAGACAACAGAGAAGGGTCAGCTGCCCTTCCCACAGAGTTCTCCCCTTGAGCTTCCAGTGGCCTACACTGTAGTTTTTCTCCCCTGAGTATAAACCAGACAGCAGTGTTATAAGTCTTGCATTCTAGAATAAATGAAAAACTTGGGTTGAAAGACTGAGAGATTTCCAGACAAAGAGCAGGTATTGAAATCTAGGAAATAGTATCATAGTAGTTTTCCTTTGCTTCTGTGTTTTATTCCTGTTACTTCGAAGATTCAGCCATGTGCTCATCTTTATTGAATCAGCTTGGTTCACATTCTTTGGAAAGTTACCAGAAATGATAACTATGGTGGGGGTGGGTGGGGGAATAGGGTCAATAACTCACTGGAGAAGTAGGAGGAAGAGGCTGATCCTCAAGCTAGAGCAATAGAGCACTAAAGGATCCATGGAATATTCCAGCATTCCCTCCAGGGTTGCTAGACACCTGCTAGCATCTACAGAGGGCTCATCATGAGACTGGGACCATTGGAGAATAGAGAAAAAATGAGGACTCCATAATGTGGGAACCATGGGTTACAAGCACACAGAGTGTCTGTTCTCTTTACCCACCCTCCTCTCCTTCCTACCACTGAGGAAAGAGGGCATTTCTGAAAATAATGAGCTCAGAGACACCATTTCCTTTTATTATAAACAATGAGTTTAATCTTGTGAACATGGAGTAAGAGCTTAAAATTACAGTCAAACCTGTTAGAGCCAAGCTGCATCCCACACCCTCTGCACAGCCTGGGGCAGGCCACCCACTCCTTCTGTAGCTAATTAGCTCAGGTGTAAAGTGGAGTTGCAATTCACCTCTTAGATGGCTCTGTGAGAATTAAACAAGACACTTTAGAAAAAAGTGTCTATGTTTCCTGGTATTTGTGAGTATTTCATGGGTATTATTCTGTACAGAATCCTCAGTACTGTGTTGACCTTCACATTTATTTGGCGAGATTGTAAACTTCAAATTTATTGGAATTAAAATGTTTTAGCTCCTTTTGGAATTATGAAGATATTGTTCTCTCAAAGTGATAAGGGCAGGAGGAAATCCCTCTGTTTGTCTTAGGATCAACTTCCAATGCCTCTCAGGTGGCATTTGCGTTTGGTCTGGTGCTAAATCCATGCAGGATGCTGGGCAAACAACTGATTGCCTTCAGTTGGATTTTCAATTACACTAGTATGCAGTCAGATGTCCAGATACCCTAGGCTGCCAGCACAGCACTGCCTTTGTTAGGTTACTTAAAGAAATATTAGCTTACCTGCCCTCAGATGTCCTCCTTCCTTACATCCCTTGTTGTGTAACACTGCCTTTAAATCCCCATGGCTTCCTGGGCTATCCTGGGCTATTTTCTATCATGATGCAAATGTGCCTGAGAAGGAAAAAGAAGCTGCCTCAATTCATCTTACAGAGAATGGTATTTTCAAGAGAACCATAGCAACAAACATGAGATTTCTTGGCATCCCAGCTGCAGGAGAGAGGGACATTAGAAAAGGAGGAGGAGAGGGTAAGAGACAACTCTAGATGAGTTGTCTACTGTTGGAGGCAAAGGAAAAGAATGAGTTTTAGAAGAAGGAAACAGACCCCAGGATCCTCATTTTGTCTCCTTGGGCACAAACGCACCTTTCTAGGGTGGTTTTAAGGATCAGATGAAATAATGCAAAGACCTTGCACCTTTGCTTTCATCAAATGCCTTATTAATATTAATCTGAAGCTAAATTATTTGTTAATGATTTATTATCAGCCAGAAATAAATTACCTACAACCATTAGAGTTAAAATATTATCTTTCTTATAGCTATAACCTAAAAAAATATTAAAGTACTTCAACATCTAATAAAAAAGAATAAGGAAAGAGTGTGGGAAATTTTACTAGGCTCCTGTTTGCTACTCCCAATCTTTTGTTCATCCTACTGAAGCACCTTTTCCAGACTGGGCCACAAGGTGGCAACATAAGCTTGGCCATGTCTTCATTTCCAAGGTAGGCCCTCCAACTGAATTCTTCTCCCTTCTACTTTTCTCTTTTTGGGCTCTGTACAAAGTCCCAGTACCTTTGGGACTGCCAGCACTAAATAAATTACAATGGATTCATTTGAGTCCTAACAGCTTCCAAAGGGTCTGTGCTGACAGTTTCTGAAGTCTTCGAAAGAGCCACGCCTCCAGGTTTGGTTCCAAAGCTGGAGAGGCAATATCCTCTCTAAAGCCAAGCACATCCACAGGCACTTCCAGCTCAAGGGAAGAAACCCAGTATCCGTGATCCTGCAGAAAAATACAGTTACCCTGGAGCCCTTAGAGATGGATTATGGTGATTCCAGCTAAGAACCGTCAAGGGTAAAAAACTGATTTCACTAGCAACCTGTGTGTCCAAAGAACCTCCCATCCTGGATAAAGCAGGCCTATGGTGACTCAGAGAAGCATGTTTTCACCACAGAGTAAAGGCAGTTTTTCTTTCAAGAGGATTTTTATAGATATCAAAACCTATCTCTTCTGGTTATCCCTCTGCAATCCCAATGAACATGTCCTTAGAACTCAATGACGAGCAAGCAGACAGTCCTCTGCCTGGCCCTGAATTAGTAACCATCAAGCAGAGCAGGAAGGTTGTAACCAGTTTAGGCTGATAAGATCCATCCTCTGGACCTGGTAAAAGTCAGTCTTCTTGGAGTGGACTGCTCTTGCCAGCAGTCAACAACCCTGGGCCTGAGTTCTAGGCTGGCTAAGTGAAAAGGCCCAGCACACTGCTGTTGGCCTGGTGGTCACAGGCCCAGTTGTGGCTGCTCAAAGAGCAGCATTGTGCTAGAACTTCAGTTAAGCAAAGGCCAGGAAAACACCAGCTAACTGCCACTTCTTTGCTGCAGGAGGAGGTGACAATAAATAAACACTCTAGAACCTCTGGCAGCTGGAGTCAATTCGGGAGCCCTGTGCTCTGAGACCTGGCCAGACTGACCACTTGAGAAAGTGTCTCCGCTGTGTGGGCCTGTTGATTCCAAAGAAATTTTGTTTGTTCCAGGATAAGCAGCATCGTGCAGGATCAGCCTGGCCCAGGCAACCTCAGGCTCCTGCCTGTCTGTTTCAAACTGTGTCCTTAGACCAACAGCCCTAGTGGTCCAACCACACAGATACCTATATCCATTGTATATACCCTTTCCTAAAGCTTGCCTGTGGGGATAAAACACGTAAACACTGAACACAAGAGTAGGAAATTCTGAGGAAATTGAATTGAGAAGGATGTTGACTGTGAGGCCATTGTAGTCCATGTTTATACAACTGGAGATGAGTCAATAAACCATTCATGGGACAGAACTGTGTATGCAAATAGGACAAGGCGTAAGTATGTTGCACCTATGTACACACCAATTCTGGAAAGAAGAGAAAGGTGGGCAAAGAAGTTTTGGGTTGTAGCTATAATGCGCTTTTTTTTTTCTCTTAACAAATTCCTTTTATGCTGGGCATGGAGGTGTATTTTAATTACTTTTCTATTGTTGTGTCAAGACAACATGACCAAGGCAACTCATTGAAGAAAGACATTATTGGGGCTTATAGTTTCAGAGAGTACATGGCCTTCATGGTAGGGAGCATGGCAGCAAGCAGGCATGGTTCTGGGGCAGCAGGGGAAAGCTTAATTCCTGATCCACAAGCATGAGGCAGAGAGAGAGAGAGAACTGGGAATTGTGTGGGCTTTTGAAATCACAGAGCCCACTCCTCAGTGACACACCTCTTCCAATATGGCTGCACTTCCTAATCCTTCCCAAGCAATTTCACCATCTGGAGATCGCACTTCAAACTGCATGAGCCTGTGGGGGTCATTCTCATTCAGATCAGCTCAAGATGCAAACCAGTTCTCAAAAAGACTGGGGCTGTAAGATCTTGAGTTCAAGGATAGTCTGAGCCACATAGCAAAACTGTCTCAAAATAAACTCCCCCTTTTACAGAAGGACACATGCTGTGATGCTGATGCCATGTGACAGCCAAAAGTTCCTTCCTATCCATTTGTAGTTCAAGCCTTCCCTGCTCTCCACAAACACACAATCTGTCTTCTCCCCAAATCTGCTTTTGCTGGACACTGCACATAAATGTAGCTATAATATGTGTAGATATATTTTAATAGCTTCCTTCACTTACAATAAAATGTTTATGATTCAGACTGGTTTTTTAACATTTATAAGTAGCATTCCCCTATGCCTTGGAGGGGAAAATGAACACGATTTTAAGGATTTATTTTGAACTTTCATTTTCTATTTGTCTTTATGATTGTGTGTCAAGGCCACCATGCTCTAATTACTGAAGCTTCATAGTAAGTTTCAAATGCAACTATGTAAATTCCTCGAGTGAATTGTTTTTGAACATTGTTTTGCCTTTGGCTGCTCTTCCAGAGGACCTGGATTCAAACCAGTGCCAGGGGATTCAATACCATCTTCTGGCCTCTGAGAGTACAGGATGGCAGTGGTACATAGAAATATGTGCTGGTAAAACACCTATATACATAAAATAAATTATAATAGTAATAATAAAAATTTTAAAAACTTGTTTTGCCTCTTCTGAGACCTTTGAATTTCCGTA
Organism: Peromyscus californicus insignis; assembly: GCF_007827085.1. NCBI lineage: Eukaryota > Metazoa > Chordata > Mammalia > Rodentia > Cricetidae > Peromyscus > Peromyscus californicus. The sequence goes on from NW_026294595.1 coordinate 114,158,201, forward strand.
AAAATCTTCAGATCAAAGCAGGAACTGGGGGTTGGGGATTTAGCTCAGTAGTAGAGCGCTTGCCTAGCAAGCACAAGGCCCTGGGTTCGGCCCTCAGCTCCGAACCAAAAAAAAAAGTGCATACTCATTTGTCGGGCGGTGGTGGCGCACGCCTTTAATCCCAGCACTGGGGAGGCAGAGGCAGGCGGATCTCTGTGAGTTTGAGGCCAGCCTGGGCTACCAAGTGAGTTCCAGGAAAGGTGCAAAGCTACACAGAGAAACCCTGTCTCGAAAAACGAAAAAAAAAAAAAAAAAAAAAAGCAGTAGCACACACCTTAATCCCTCCATAGAGGAATTAGAGGCAGGTGTATTTTTGTAAATTTCGGGGCAACCTGATCTACATAGTGAATTCCAGGTCAACCAGGGCTATATAGTGATATCCTGTGTCAAAAATAACAATCATAAAAAAATTTAAATCAGCATACCCATGCCATGACATTCAAAATACTTTCTGAGATAAACAAACAAACAAACAAATAAATAAATGTATTATATTATATAACATATAAATATATAGTTATATACACATAAGTAAATATATATTTTATATATAATTTATTTATTCATTAATGTAGGGAGCCATGCATGCACCATACACATGTATATAATGGCACCATGTAGAGGTTGAAGAACAAATTGCAAGAATAGGTTCAAGCCTTCTACCATGTATACCCTAGGAATTGGACTCATTGTCAGACTTAATGGCAAGTGCCTTTACCTACTGAACCAGCTCACTGACACTATCGTGATATTTTAAGGACTGATTTAAAGTTGTAGATTTGAGGAGAATTATGGTCTTAATACTGATTCTTCCAGTGAATAAGAAACATCATGGGGAATGGAGAAATACCTGAGTGAATGTGTATTGTTGATGGGCTATGTTAAGGACCATAGCCTCAGACCCATGAAAAAATGCTAAAGTACCCCCCACCACCAGACTCATGGAGAGGCAAAGCCTTCCTCTGGTCCAAGTGTACATATTGATAGTGTATGCAGAAAATGTCCACTACAGTTGTCTGTCCCCCAGATATTTATAGCCTGCAGACTGCTCCCCTCTAGTGACTGCACCTACTGAAATTAGCTAAGCCTATCTCCTAGATTCATCTGTATGCCATAAACCCTGCCTCTTTGTTTATCTGTGTGCAGACACCCTGTCTCACTGTTCAATTGTATGTGATAAACACACTGAGCTTCCAGGGTGCTGTGGCTTTCCCATCAGAGGGCCCAGTCCATCCAGCTTTTCTGTATCCACATTCCTATGTGTCTGTCCTTTCTCTATGCCCTTGACACCCCATCAAGTCAAATCCTCTAAGCCTTGCAAGGATTCAACAGAACATCTGTCTTCTTAGGGGTTGTTCACTGGAGAAGTAAACTTGTTACACTTTCAGACTGTTGGGTTCAGTTCTCAACACAGACATTAGCCAGTCATGGCTCCCTGTAACTCCAGTTCCAGAAGATTAAACATGTTCTCCTGATTTCCATGGGTACCTGTATGCATATGGTGCACACACACACACACACACACACACACACACACACACACACACACACACATAAAACAAAAAAATAAATCTTTCAAGAAATGTCCTCCTTTTATTTATATATTTAAATTTTTTTCTCAGCAATGTCTTTTTAGTGTCGAAATTTTGCAGATGTTTGGTTCTATTTAGCTCTATTTTATTCTTGTTCCTGTTAGTATATGTTTTTATTGCTCATGTTATTAGATGTTTTGCTCAGATTATTGGATGTCATCCTTGTTCATATTGTTAGAATGTTTATTGACAGTATATTGGAACACAATGTCTTTTTGTCCTTTCTTCTTGTGTTCCAACAACTCGCTTGGCTGATTTATAATGTCTAAAACTTTGTAGATAAAGGAACTTGGAATCTGAGTAAAAATTGTCTACTTCCTGAAGAAATCAGATCCTTTTATTTTCCTATCTATATTTTATTTTTTCTTCATGTCACTAGTTAAAAACTCTACTATATTACCACATAGAAGAGACAAACATGGACATCATCTTTGCCTTATTTCTCAAATTTAGGGGCAAGCATTGCTTTTATCGGTTTTGTGTACCATAAAACTCTGTTAGTGGGTTTATATACCTGTAAATTGTTACATAAACTTTTTTCATTTATTTTATTTTGCTCTTGGAGATAGGGTCTTAGTATATAGCCCAACCTGGCCCATAACTTACTGTGCCACTCAAACTATCTTTAGACTCACACTCCTTCTGCCTCAGTCTTCTATTGCTGCAATTATAACTAGATACTACCACATTCAACACAATACTATTTTATATTCTTGATATACTAAACTTTTCTCAATAAGACCTTCATTTTTGTCTCAAATAATGGCCCTTACTTTAAGGTGGCTTTATCTGGTATTTTATGCACTTATTTCATGGTTACGATTTATAGAACATCTTTCTATTTCCAATGTGTCTCTAAATATAAGGTGTGTGTCCTATAGAAAACATGTCATCTGATCATACTTTCTATTCAGTCTTGTAGTCTTTGTCATATGATTAGAATGTTTAGAACATTTATATTAATATTGTAGGGCAGTATTCATATCTGTCATTTGTCATTTGTTTTCTGTGCCCCTTCTATTTTTGTTCTTTGTAATTTTGATTGTCTTGTCTAATACATGTTAAGTGTTTTTAACCTAGCATTTTAATCTTGTAGTTTCTTTTTATTATTCTTTTGCTATTATAATAGATTCTGTAAGGCATTAAAAAGTGACTCTTACCTCAATCTACTTCCAATTAATGCTACTTTAATTCTAATTTGCTCTAATTAAGCTTGATTCTGTCCTTACTCTGTACCAGTTATTGCTGACATTGTCATGATACTGACCTGTATTATAATCACAGTATAGTTTGTTACTTTTAAATGGTTTATCATCAAAAGTAATTTTTATGCAACTGTGTCTTAACTATTTCTGTTGTTTTTTTTTTCCTCCCTTTGGTTTCCACTTACTTATAACTTCAAGTGTTTTCAGCTTGAAAGAATTGTTTTAGCAGTCCTCTTAGCGTGTATAGAATTAATGAATTTTCTCAGTTCTTATTTGAGAATGTTCTCATTTTGTCTTCTTTTTTTTAAATGGTAGTTTTGCTGTGTGTCAAATCATTGTCCAGTAAGCATTTCGTTTGGTTGGATTATGTGTTAGGATTTCAGTTTCTTTCTCTTATTGTTTTCATTTTGTTCAACATTTCAAATGCACCATCCCAATGCCTTTGTGCTTGGATTATTTCTCAGCAATAGTTAACTAATAAGGAATTATTTCTGCCTGTATATGGTAAGCTATTTTTTCTTGCTACTTTAAAGAGTTTACGTTTTCAGCTTTTGACAGTTATATTATAAAATATCTATGTGTGATTTCTTTTTATTTATCCATCTTGGAGTTCGTTGAGATTATTGAATGTATACATTAATGTTTCTGATGAAACCTGGGACATTTCCAGCCACTAATCAAATAAGTTTTCTGCTTTCTCTTTCTTCTCTCCCAGCACTCATTTTTAAGTGTGCATAATATTATTATATAGGTTCCTAAGGATCTGTTCATTTACTGTGCTAACTTATGTAAACCTGTTTTTTAAAGAAATTTCTTCTTACAGACAACACACAAGACAAATAGACAAGCAGAGGGGTCATGGAAGCAGGTGTTAAGACAGAAACCAAATTAACTGAGGGAAAGTAAAATCTGATCAGATAATTGAAAGTGCCAGAGAAGCTTATAATTAGAAATAGAAAATAAACCAAACACAGAAGGGTTTCAAAAGAATATCAGAGCTCAGCTGTGCATTAACTCTCCATAGACAAGTAGATGCCCAACAGGAAGACTCACAGGAAGAGGTTTGCACATTCTTACTAGTCTGAGATTTCAGTTAAAGCAATAAAGGCCTCAGCTTGTTTCCAGCAGCATCATGGTTAGCGTCCATTTCTGCCAATGCCTTATAAACAGAGACACTGAAGTGTGTAACTGAAAAAGTCTGTATGATCAACTTAAGAAAATGAAGGTCATGGGGTGTGTAGAGCTACAATCACAGTAAGGAAATGTTCTAGTTTGGTTTTCTGTTGCTGCGATTAAAAAAAGAAAAAAGAAAAATGACCAGAAGGTACTTTTAGGAGAAAGGTTTCTTTGGCTTGCATTTCTGAATCACAGTCCCCCACTGAGAAAAGTCAGGGCAGGGACAGAAGCAGGAGCTGAAACAAAAAACATGAAGGAATTCTGTTTATTGACTCACATCTCTGGATCACATTCAGATATATTTCTTATACAGCCATAGTAATGGTGCTACCTACAGTGGACTGGGCTCTCCTACATCAATCCTCAATCAAGACAAACTTTCACAGACATGGCCGCACGCCAGTCTAACCAAGGAAATTAATTCTTCAGTTGAGGCTTCCTCTTCCAGGATGATTCTCGGTTGCATCAAGCTGATGCAAGAGAACAGATATGCCAGGAATAATTACAAGCTGACAATAAAATCAATCTAGATGAAAGTAATTAAAAAAAAAAAACTTGTAGGGTTTGGACTTGGGTTGACTGTTTTTTGTAGAAGACTCACAGACACAGGACTTTGTTCTACATTGGATGCTGTCAAGAGGTGGGGAAAAGTTCATGATTTGGTATTTTAATAAATCTCATCCTGACTGTGATAGGAAAATGAAGCTAAGAATATAGTTGCTGAATTAATGGAAGTGACCCTTATTCTCTCTGATTGAAGAATTCTCACTGTAACCCAGGTTACAGTAAAAGGTGTGGACCTTCTTTTGGAAAGTGATGATGTAGACTTTGTAAGTCTCTCACCTTTGTGTTAATTTATCCTCCAATTCCCTTTCCTTTTTAGTTTTTCCTATGCCTTACTAACCTTTCTTACTGTTGGATTTTTAAGAATCATCAGGATCTTATAAAATACCATAATCTGCTAGTCTGTTAAAACTGTTTGGATTTCTCTTGGTATGATACTTGTTTATCTTCAGACGTTGCTGAAAGGGCATCCCATCTCCTTTTTATAGAGAACAGATATGCCAGGAATAATTACAGTAAAGCATGCCCAATGCCCAAGGTTTTCCTCCTATGAGCAGTGCTCCTATTCTGCACTGAACTCTACTGTCTTCCTCGGTTCTCCTACTCTGGATTCAGTTTCTGGCTTTCCACCATCCTGTGACATTATTTTCTCCTAACATTTAAGGAGCGGCAGCAAGATACTTTTCTTTTGAAGGCTGTTTATATAACACCCTGGTGCCCAGCTCACTGCCAAGAGAAGCTAAGCCAGAACACAGCCTTAGTTTTCAGCCTTCGTTGCCAAAAATTCATCTGCAACCTTTCTGCAGGAATATGTAGCCTACAGTGTCTTTGTAGTCCATTTATAAACTCATCATAGGGGACTAATGTCTTCTTGGTTGTAAGAAGGATGACCTTGTTACATAGTTTTATCTGTTATCTCTGCTAAAACACATTTCTCATTGGCATAGTAACCCAGGAAACACAAGTGGCCCATTACCGTAGTCTGGGCTTTCAGTTAGCTAGTATGTACAGAGGAGGATCAGAAAGTTACAAAGACACCAGAGGAAAGGCATGACATCAGGAGAAATTTATAGAAATGCAAATGAAGAGTGGGGCAGCTGGTAAGTGAGAAGAGAAGTTGATTGGGAGAGACCCTTGGTAAACATGAAGGAAGTGCAGGTAAGAAATGGTGAGGCCGGAGGCTTCCCAAAAGCACTGAGTGGGAAATATTTGCTGGGCTTGTAGTCCTAACTGATCTGACTTTACCTCTAGCTTTTGAGCCAAACTCTTTGAAGCTCTTCCCCACCATATCCCTCCCCAAGGGTTTCCATGGCCACTCCTGCTGCTTCTACCCCACGCTATCTGTGTAAGAGTTGACAACCTAGATGTCAGCTGTGATGAACAGGAATCACAGGAGAGAGCCTTTAAGGTGAGCACCCTAACTTAGGGAAGGAGCATTCTGAGACTTCACAGTCTGGACTCCAAAGCTGAGGATCAAAGCAGAGCAATGTAAAGAAATAAAAACAGAGGTCTATAGAACTGAGATTGGGGCATACAGAGAAAGACTTGGGGGTAGAGCAAGAAAGCTCAGCTTTCCATTTCTTTGTCGTCCAGGGGCACCATGGACGCATGGGAAAGACCAAGAGATCCTGTTTCTATCTAACAGATGGGATTGCTGGTGGGCTTGGAGTGAAGCAAACCCTGAAAGAGGAGCAATTGTGCAGAATTAGGTTGATGTGTGCAGAGGCCTGAACCTCTGCCAGAAACACCACCTGTAATTTTAGCATTAGTCATCATCAAGAAAGAAGCTATTTATTAGATTTTCCTTTCATAAAGTTACATATTCACGTAGACTAAACAATTTCATTTAGACTTCCTTTCAAAATATGACTCTCTGTTCTCTAATAATGCAGACAGAAAAATCTCTAATTCAGTTTTTCTTACCATAAGTTCACTATACAGAAAAGTTCTGTGATCGCAAAATGAACTAGGATTTTCTTTTCCATGAGCCAATAATTCTGCTGTGGACCTTAGATGAAAATCTCTCTCTCAATTCATTCTGCTTTATCAACCTGGAGACAGCAACAGATCCCACAGATAAGGGCTCTGTCCCACCATTCTCCCTCACTTCAGACACCACACACAAGTCCAAGGCTTTAGAATTTCTAAATGACAGTCTATGTATTAGGGTTCCCAGGATCCCTGCCTTGAAACACATTAATTTGCTTGAGTGGCTCACAGAGGCCAGGAGAACATTTATTTATACTTGCTAGCTTATTATGCAAATTGTTTTAAGGGAGAAGGATAAACAACATATGAAGGTATACAAAATAAAGTCTGGAAGCTTCCAGCAGGCAACCTATGTCTGGAGAGTTGAGGTGCAGTGCTCTGACAGATCCTGGATGAGACTGTCTTCAGCAGCCTGTGAGCCTCCACATATTCATCTGCACAGAAATTCTCAAATTCCTCTCCTTTGAGGCTTTCTCATAGAAATCTCATTGCATAGGCATGATTGGCATAGACAACCATGCAGAAAAGTGATTGGACACAAAGAGTGTGATCCAGTGCTCAAAATTCAACAATGCCTGTTTAGATTATATGGCTTTGCTCTGTGCAGCATACCTTCCTCCAAGGTAAGAGACAAGACCTTTTCTGGAAAGAAGGGCTTATGAACAGCTACAAAGCAAGGGAAAACTAGATTCTAGGCTCAGTCTTTTCTCTAATAAATTTTATTTTATTTTATTCTTCTCTCATACATTACAAGCTGAGCACAGTTTCCCCTCCCTCCACTCCTCCCAGTCCTGCCCCTCTCCCCCAGATCCAATTCCCACCTCTTTCCAAGAGATAGATAGATAGAGAGAGGAGAGAGAGAGAGAGAGAGAGAGAGAGAGAGAGAGAGAGAGAGAGAGAGAGAGAGAGAGAGAGAGAGAGAGCAGGCTTCCCAGGAATATCCACTGAACATGGCCTAACAAGTTACAATAAGACTAGGCACAAACCTTCATATCAAGGTTGGACGAGGCCATCCAGTAGGAGGAAAAGAGTCCTAAGTGCAAGCAAAAGAGTCAAAGAAACCCCCCACTCTCAGTCTGAAGAAAAAAACTTTTGTTCATGTGGTCTGTGTTCTGGAGGAAAGGGAGCAGATGAAAAGAAGGTAGACAGACAGAGGGAGAGTTATGTGTGAAGCTACTTCTGAGTTCTAAAGCTTCCCAAAAACACAATAATGGACTATCCATTCTTTTAACAGTGTACAGGTTCCCTTTGCTCCACATGCACACTTCTGTGGTATCTTTATCTCTTCGATAAGAATGATTTTGATTCTACTAAGTACCCTGCTATAGTTTTGATTTGCATTTCTCCAGTGGCTAGCAAAATGGAGTCTTTTTTCATAAATGCATTAGGTTGCATGTATTTTGTGGACTGAATACTTACATCCTTTGCTCATTTTAATTGGACTATTTGGGGGGTTTGTTACTGGCTTTTCAGATTTTTATAGGTTCTGGATATTAACTCCTTGCCAGATAATAGTTTGCAGACATTTTCCCACTCACTAGGCTGCCTCTTCACTCTGTGGACTGTGTACTATGCTGAACAGAAGTTTCTTAGCTTGCTGTAATCTTTTTGCTCTCATCTCCTGTGCTTTTAGGGATCTTATCATAAAAGCATCTGAAAGTGTTACTTCTGTATTTTCTTCTAGGAGTTGCATAATTTATGGTCTTGCATTTATATCATTTTTTTTCATTTTGAGTTTTGTTGTTGTCTTTGTTTTTGTTGTTGTTGTTGTTGTTCATAAGAAAGACTCCTCAAAAACCAAAATCAAATCTACTATATAATCCAGCTATCCTGCTTCTGGGTATATATCCAAGGGAAATAAATGATATCAACATATCAAAGAGACATCTGCACATCTTTGTTTGTTACTTCACTATGTATAACAGCTAAGATGTGGCTCAACCCACATCCTCCCAATGAATAAATAGATGAGAAAATATGAACATGTATACACATTGATACTATTTAACCATAAAACAATAACTTAACTTGCTGCAAATGGATAGGATAAAAGGGCATCATGCTAAGTGAAATAAGTCAGATACAAAAACACAAATATCTCATAATCTTAATTGTATGTGGATATTTAAAAATAAATAAATGTTCAGTGGGTGTATACAAATGATTGCTCATAGCTGGAGTAGTTTAAAAGAAGGGAAGCTTGACAGAGGTTTGATAGTAAATCCTAAAACTCAGCTGTACATAAATAATAAATTCTAGAGTTCAATAACACAGAAGGGTGACTAGAGCACATAATTTTTATAACTAAAAGAAAGAAACTCAGTGACTCGAAACTCAAAGAGATGGTAGAGTTGGAAACATGTGTTACCTTGATTCAATCACTATTTTCTGTGAGTATGTACTGAAATATCACACTTTACTCTATAAAAACACACAATCGTTATATTAACCAAAGGAAAATAAAAAGACATTATAAGATGAAAATGTTAATCACCATGATTTGACCATTGCACACCCAGACAGGAATTTAATTATTACAACATACCCATAAATTTGTATAATTAAAGTAATAATCTTTGTTAAGCAGACTGTTTTTTCACTTTCATCAGCATGAAACTACTCTGAAGCTACCTCAAGAACCAAAGGAAAAATGGAAAAATTTCAACTTCATTGTTTGTCATTGAAGGAATAAGAGCTCTGCGTTGTAAGTGAGGAACTGTGAACAAAAACTAAGGTAATACTATCAGAATGACTCTCTGCCATTTATTCTTGAAAATCTCACTTCCTCCCTGGTATTGCCCTGGTATTGTCCTATGTCATCTGCTTCCCATTCCTCACTCCCAAGTTCTGCTAGCTCTCATTTAAGCACCTGCCTGCATCTCTCTTTTTGAATGGTCAGATCTAAACTGTGTGCATAGTTGCAGCAGTTAGGGTCACAGTAATCTTGTTTGACCACAGGCAATATAATGTGCTCCTGGAGAATGCCTTCAATGAATTTTGCTTCACCTTTTCTCTCCCATCTTTGTAGACATTTTTGTTGGGTCATTGTATCATTCTCTATCTGAGTGGTAGGCACCTTATCTTTGATTAATTTATTCCTATATCCATTTTCAGTAGGAAATTCAAATAGAAAAGAGACAAGTACTATGTTCTATGCTTAAAATTCATCAGTATAAGTCTAAGTTATTTTGACCTAAGAACCTGTGCAAACCATCACTCCCAGTTACCTCTGGGTATCCTCATTTGTAGCAGGCCACAAGAATATATTATAGAGATTTAACTGTGTATTAAAGCTATACTTTGACCAGCCAAGGGTCTGTCAAAAGGCAAGCCATTTATTATGAATAGTTGGTGTTGTCCAGCCTTTAATATTTCAGCTGTCTTCTCCTATGAAATTCTTGCTTGCCCAAATATTCTCAGACCAATTGGCAAACAGTTCAGCTCCTCAGACCTGCAGAACTTCTAGGTAACTAACTTCCCTTCTAGAGCAAGTACTTGGATAAGGTCACTTAGGCAAAGGCAAGCTGACAGGAGACTCATAGCTTTGTTTCTTGTGCAAATGAAGCTCAGACCATTCCCTCACCTTGAGGCCCAGTGGCTCTCCAGAGCAATTGACTGAGAACAGAAGAGGTTTTTACATATCAAGGTGTAAGGCAGAGCAACATTTCTGTGGAGGCAAAGAACCTTGTGACCAGGGAGAGAAGAAACAGATGTTTTCTGTAGAGACAGAAAGGTATGACCAGGGAGAAGAGAAGAACACAGAGGTAATGTAGATGGTAAGGCTGAACTCTTGAGCCAGGAGTAGAGAGCAAGCAGGATGGAGGGAGAAGAAACAGAGAACAAAGATGAGGCAGGAAGCATAAGAGCTTAGTCATTAGCAGGACTATGAAGGGGAACCGGATGGAACTGAAGCTATGTAGACAGGATTTCATCCCAGATAAATAAAGTAAAGAGCTTGGTGTATCTAGACTTCTTCTTGCCCTATAAGCCTGATGGAGCTGTAGCTGTATCGATAGAATTTTGTCTTAGAGGAATAAAGTTAACAGATATAAGAGCATAGTGTGATGGGTTCACAGCACGCCCCCACTGTTGTGCGTGTTTGCACATGCCTGGCAGACCTAGACACTTCCACCTAGCCAGTTCCAGGTCAAAATAGCCATTTCCAAAAAAAAAAAAAAAAAAAAAAAAAAATAGCCATTTCCAGGTCAAGGTGTCTCGCGTGACCAGGATCCCGTGACTTTGCATGGTTGCATAAGAGTGCGCAACGCAGCCATGTGATCTGTGTATGCGTGGAGTAGTTGACCTGTGTACGCGCCTACACCACCCAGCCTTTATAAGCTGGCGCCATATTCCCAGCTTTCTCTTCTTCCTCTTCTTCTTCTTCTTCTTCTTTCCCATACACGTGTCTCTCCCACAGGCCTGAGCACTTGACTGTCCCTTTTATCTTAATAAAACTCTTGTTAGCAGATTCTGTCGTGTTTCGTGACATTTCCTCGCAGGGTAAGACCGTCGCTAAAAAACTAATATAGTGTACATAGATTTTTTTCCCCTCAGATATTCCATGCCAGACATAGCATAATCCTCGGATCCCTGGGAAGTCCATACTCATTACTGAATTTTATGGTTATTTTTCAAGTTTCACGGTCTTTTCTATGTAGTTTGACATTATTTTTTCTCCTTTATGTTGTACTAGAGATTAAACACAGGTCCTTGAATATGCCAAACAAGGTTTTCCCAACTGAGTTATACCTAACTGAACTATATTCTTGACCCTCACATACTTTTTAGTTTGAGACAGGGTCTCATTAAATTGCCCAGAAAACCTTGGACTCACTCTGTAGCCCAGGCACACCTTGAACTTGTCTTGGCCTCTTAAATTCACTCCTTAATATCTCTAAATTTCATCAAAGTTTTTCCTTTCCTATCCCTTCCACTGAGGTATAGGCTATGACATGACTTCTCTGCTCTATGTAAGTGGCTGCCTAATGGTCTGAGAAAATGATGTATGGTGAAGACAGATGTGAGAGCTCTGGCTCCCTTCAAGAAATCTGCTCATGTCAAAGGACAAAACAGTCGCTCACTCCCATTGTAACTAATGATGTGTGCTTACAGTTCAGTGTTCAGTCTGCAAGCCCCCGTCCACCCCACTGCTTTTCAGTGTATATCAAAGTAACACACACACACACACACACACACACACACACACACACACAAACTTGTGTTGGGGTATTAAACGTTAGACGTGTCTAAGGATTTAAAATCTAAAACTGTACCCTCTCCATTAAGCAGTTTCCATGAAAAGGAATCTATAGACTTCCAAATAGAGCAAGCACAGGCTGCTTAGGAGAAGTCCTAAGAAGAGGAACTGATGCCTCATGGTACACAGATGGTACATGACAGGTCTGCAGAACCATAAGGAAGCACTGTCCTTTTTTGCAAAAATCCTTAAATGTGTTTAAACATTTGAATCAGACATCTTTTTGGAGCTTGGTGATCTCTGCCGTATGCTTCATCAAGAGCAATGAATTGGTGCTTTTTTTAAGTGTGACCCTAGTCCATTTTTCCCTCTCCTTTGCTTCTGTGAGTTAATATTTACACTTACTATAACTCTAATTACTACCTGTTCTTTATTCACATTATTCTGACTGATGCTTCCCAAGCTACCTGTTAAATGACCAGTTGTTCTTTTCTATTTTCAACCCATTTCAGATAGACACTTTTAAAAAAGAAAATTGTTTATGGTTTATTCTCCATACACATTAGGATCCATACACATTATTAATAGATTTCTCGGATATAAAACAGTTAGATAAACATAGTTAGAATAAATAGCAAAAACACTTTCAAAAACTGCATATATTAAAAGCATGTACATGGATGAATAACACAGAAACTTGTTCCTGTTCTTATTTTTTGTCCTTCAATGACCATATTTTCAAAAATTATGAATGAAATAGCAACTTCCCAAAAGAAACACACATACAACACTTAGCCAAATGTATTGATTGATATTTAACCATTTTAATATGAAAAAATCTTTGATGAAAGTAGAATATTAGTTTTACAACCATCCCAGCAATGTCATATTAATTTTAATTGACATACTTTATCTTATTTTCCTTTACAGATGTCTGATTTACTGTTTCTCTGAATACAATGGTAGCTTTAAGTAGGTCTCTCTCTTTAATAACAAGACTTTGTCAATGAAAAAATCCTAGTGACTTATTGTAGAGAGCCGTGCACGGCCGTGCCTCAAAGATGACGCCGGCGTCTGGCTTCCGCCTTCCCAATGGCAGGTGCTCCTTATTTGGCTAAGGCTAGGATCTGGCTTGCTTCCGCGCACCTGGACCTAATCTGGCTTGCTTGCATATGTCTGACCCTATCAGCATTGTCCACGTGGCACTACGGGGTTGATTGCCCAGTGGCTATAAAGGGCGTGGGCTGGCTCTCCCCAAGAGAGATCGGAGGAGGAGGAGAAGAAGAAGATGGCTTTCCCCGGGGTGAGAAGATTGTCTCAAGGTTCCTGAATAAACTGCGTGGAGAAGAGCCTGGTGTTGCGTCTTCCTTGCTGGTCGAGGCAGACGTGACAACTTATAACCCACCACAACTCACTAACCTAGTTATCTGTTAGTGGCTGCCCTACTATGCTCAACCATTACATACCCCTGCCCGTCATCTTATAAACTTCACAGTACCTAACCTGTTCAGCAAACCAAGCCCTTTGAGATGCTAAAGCATGGTCAAGTTGCAGTGAGCTTTCTGAATATGAACTCTCAATTGCCAAATTAATCCTAGCCTAGGCCAGTAGTAAGGTTTTTTTTTTACTGGCCAGCCATCATCCTTACTTACACTATACCTGAAGTTTCATTTACTTAGACATTTTATCTCAAAAGAACACCTAGAAGTAATATTTAGTTTATTTTCACAGTTCATAAAATCATACCTTGAAAAATCATCCTGCACTTAGCTGCATTCAATAAATATTTATTGGAAACATTTACTGGGAGTACATATTGAGCCCTGTCATAGTCAAGTCATGGCTTTTACATATACACAGTTGTCTTCCTTGGGTTCAAGTCAGGATGAAAGTTTGCTTTGTTGTCATTGTTTTTTCATTATTATTCTCCCAGTGGGGAAACCCAGCAGATAAGGGTCATTCAACCAAAACTTTTGATCAAAGTACAGTACACTTACAAGCCCATCAAAGCCTACTCCTGTGTTTTGTTTACTTATTCGTATTTTCCATTACCATTCTCCTACCCACCACCACAAGATGTCATATCTTAACTGTTTTTTATTTTGTGAATTTGTATAAAATATATATTGCTGCAATTTTTACATGTATTATAATTTTAGGAAGTGCTATTTATTTCATTTTATTCTGTGCCCTGTTGGTCTTAATTCTTCCTTCCAAAAAAGCTTCCTGAAATATCCCATGTCAAGGTAACAGACACTGCTGGCACATCAGTGCTTTACCTTATTTTAAAAAATAGATCCAGGAGCCAGGGAGATGACTCAGTGAATGAATTGTTGTTGTACAAGCATGAAGAACTAAACACAGGTCCTCAGAACCCTTGTAAGTAGCCGCACATGGTGACAAACTACTGTAACCCCAGCACTGAGACAGTGGAGATGGGAGGACCCCAGGGGCTTGATGGTCCAGGAATCTAGCCAATTGGTAAGCTCCAGATTTAGTGAGAGATTATTTCAAAAAGGAAGGTGGCGAGCAATAAAGACATGTGACAAGGACTGCTGTGGCCACTACATATGCACACATAGACCACATAGACTCACTGCATTCCTGCACAGACATACATACACTACACACATGTGTACACACACACTTACAGTCAAAAGATCCATCTATGCCAGAGCTCAAGTACAACAGCAGATCATGTTTGACACTGTGTGCTTTTTGTCTGTTTGTTTTGTTTTTAATGAAAATAAACTTCATGGAACAAAGTCATGTCTGATGTCTGCTTGTTTGCACTTATTAATGGTTTTACCCTACAGCTGCCATGGAAACCAAAGGCTTTACAAAATTGATTATGTCTACTGGCAGACCCTCCAGAGAGAGTTCAAAGTGCCTGAAACTAGATGATCTAGTTCAGCTCCCATCCATTGCTTGTTGATAATCTATTTCTGTAGCCATTCTTACTAACTGATGAAGGGAAGCACACAAGCATTTGCCATGACTGCAGAGATTTTCCCAAGGCAACTTTCCGCTTCAGACACCCCACTGTGGTCATGTGACATGGCCACAGAGCTGGCACACCCAGTCATTCCTTGGAAATCCTCCCTCAATAGGCTCCACATTAACTTCCCTGGATTTTTATGGGCTTGAACAATTAAGTCATGGTGTGCAAACTCTAAGACTGTGTTTTAAAATAAGCCCGTAACTAATGCTCAGTTGGAAAAAAACACGAGCTAAGTGGGAACTGGCTCCCACTCTTTCCTACTAGCAATATCCCCTTCTGTTTTTTAATATTAATTATGGATGACAATACTTTTCTATGCTTTGGATTACCATGAAGGAATCCAGACTTTGGGGATAACATTTAAAAATACAGCAGGCATGACCACTTTGTGATTAAAGTAGGTCTGGGACAAACAGCAGACCTGTGTTCCTGGCTTCAGACAAAGGCCTTTCAGAATATGATCACTCTGTGCCATTTGTTTTAGTCTAGTCAGCTTCTCCTGTGGGCATGTTTTCCTCAAAACTTAATGTACAACCACGCTGATGTCTCACATGGTATAAGGCACATATTAAGTGTCTCTTTGATGTTGGGCTTTGGTGGATAGTTTGAATCAAATCCCAGCCCTCTAGAAAATTTGAATGTAACAACAATATCTCAACATGAGTAGCTACCTCCATCAAGGCCACATTATGAGAAGAGTCTAGACATAAATAGACAATGTCACTCCACCCAAAGACCTGCAGAAGGACCATGAGTTGTGAGGGTACCAGGGGCAAAGCAAAATAGATGATTAGATTCAGTGGAGTATTATTTATATGCAAGTGCTGTAATTAGCTCTGTGCAAACCACCTTGCTTCATTGACCTTATGTGCTGCCAGTAATAAACATTTGATCCGTGATTTTTCATTGCTTTGACTTTCTCTTGTTTTCAGTTCCCTAGAAATGATATCATTTGAACAAAGACATCATTATCTAAGGCTTCTTACATTGGAGTCAAAGAGTCTTTCTAAAATAACACCTATTTCCCCCAATATATGAGTAAATAATAAGCTAATTCATGAATAATGTTGTCTGCTATTTAAGTGTTGCTACTTACTGCTTTTTAAATTTGTTGTGCAATATTTAATGTACACAAAAAGAACTTCAATGGTGATCTATTCATCCATTACTCAACTTAGAAAACATTTTTGAGCCTTTTGAAGCCAAAAGCAGCAGCATCTATCATCATAGAACCATTTCTCCCTACAAGACATAACAGTTCTCTAGATAGTAAAGATTATTATTACTACATTTCTCTCCACACTTTCCTAGGTATATATTCATCCCTATAATATGGCAAACACATAACTGATGTCATCATTTCGGTATTCCTTTTGAAAGTTATTTTGACAAGTATTCTTCTGAGGTTTATCCATATTGATACAGTTCGCTAATATATAGTACTCCATTGAATAAATACAGCATGTTTTTATAGTTGGAAGATTTCCTGTGTCCCAGCTGGCTGGCAGTCAGGACAAATCTCTCCCACTTGTCCCCCAAGTATGCACACAGAGTCTTACATTAATTGTAATTGCTTGGCCATTAACTCAGGCTTATTACTGACTGGCTCTTACACTTAAATTAACCCGTAATTCTTATCTATGTTTAGCCAACATGACTTGGTACCTTTTCTCAGTTCTGCCATCTTGCTTCCTCTGTGTCTGGCCAGCGACTCCTGAGTCAGCCTTCTTCTTCCCAGAATTCCTTTAATCTGCTCGCCCCGCCTATGCTTCTTGCCTAGCTACTGGTCAATCAGCATTTTATTAAACCAGTATACAAAAGCATTATCCCACAGCATGTTTTACCTATGTCATTTTGATGTGTGTGTGTGTGTGTGTGTGTGTGTGTGTGTGTGTGTGTGTGTGTGTGTGTGTATTGTGTTCTTTCCAATGTTTTTCTCATAACAAAAGAATTTTTAGGACAATTATGCGTGTGTTTCCTTGTCAACATTGAAATAGGTTCTCTATTTAGGAATCTAATAATGACATTATTCTACCACCATCACCACTAATATACAACTTACTGAAAGCTAAAAATACAAAACACATTTTATAAACAATAAATAGTTTTATCTTCATGTTAACCTATGAGATAGATAAAATTATTATCAATATCTTACACATATAGGAAACATGAGGATAACTGTTGGGTGATACATAAATCTTTAATTTTATCAACATAAAAAATGATTTAGATAAGTATCTAAATCTCCCTTCCAATTCATTAACATATATAAATTTCCATTAATCTATATTTTTGCACTACTAATGATGACATTTGAAAAAACGGATTCCAAACTCTTAATTGATATTTGCGTATCCGTATCATTTCTCTAAGTGCTAAAATGAAAGTGAAAGAGAAATCAATGTAAATTCTGTTTTAGAAGTGGGAGAAGAGGAAGGAGATCACAGGGCTGAGATAGAGAAGACAGTAGAATTCTTCTACAATCCAGTGTTATTGATTATCTGGCAGGAGCCTTCCCATAAGATCAGTCACACAACTGCAAAGGCTTTTGTTCTTCCTGTGCTCGTGGGGCCACTGGAAATGAAGCAAAATTCAAAGGGCAGGTAAACTCGACTTCTTCTTAATGCTTTGCCGGTTTGGACATTGCCACTTCAAGTGAGTGGTACACCTTAACTATTTTCATGGTTGTCACCCTCATGACCCTCTCACTGCTCCTTCTTCTTCCTGCTCAAATCCTTTGACAAATTCTCCTTCTACTGTTGTGTCTTTCTGTGGGCACGGCTCAGTTTAATTGAGGTTGCTGGCTTGAGAGTGGATAGGAAGTCATTTACTGATGAATGGGCAGCTTACCAGTAGGTTCATCACTAAAGAAAATGGCACCCCTACCCTCAGCAACTGTTAACTGACAGTAGTACCTCAGCATGGTATGGAAGCTCATGAGCTCCTTGGTGGTATTGTGTTCCCCACAATATTGTGTACCCTAATAAACTTATCTGGGGTCAGAGAACAGAAAAGCCACAATATTAAACATAGAAGTTAGGCAGTGGTAGCACACGCCTTTAATCCTAGCATTCCAGAGGCAGAAATCCATGTGTTCAGGAATACAGCCAAGCATGGTGACTCACGCCTTTAATCCCAGAAAGCGAGCCTTTAATCCCAGGGACTGGTAGTAGAAAGCAGAAAGGTACATAAGGCGTGAGGACCAAAAACTAGAAGCATTTGGCTGGTTAAGCTTTTGGCTGGTTAAGCTTTTAGCTGGTTAAGGTTTCCAAGCTTTGGAGCAGCAGTTCAGCTGAGATTCATTCTGGATGAGGACTCAGAGGCTTCTAGTCTGAGGAAACAGGTTCAGCTGAGGAACTGGCGAGGTGAGGTGGCTGTGGCCTGGTGTATCTCTCTGATCTTCCAGCGTTCACCCCAATACCTGGCTCAGGTTTGATTTATTAATAAGAACTTTTAAGATTCATGCTACAGAGCTCCTCCACCACCCATTGGGAAATATTAACATTCCCACTCTTGTGCTGGTCTTATGCAGGGAACCATAACTGCAATGACTTCATGAAAGTGACAATTATGCTATATCCAGAAGACATCTTTTTGTAACACATCTCCCTGTCCTGTAGCTCTTCAGTTGTTTCCATGACTCTCCCGTGATGTTCTTCAGGCTTTGAAGATGGTGATATAGATGCACTATTTAGGGCCAAACACTACACAAACACTCATTCTTTGCACATTTACAAAATATGTCTCTATATTAACCACTGCCGACAGCAAAAGGAGCTTCTATGTGAAGGATAGAAAAGCACTAATCTATGAGTATAAACATTAGTATTTAGAAGGCAGTTTAACAAGATGCCCATTTAGCAAAAAGACCAAGTTTACAGTACCAGGCATGGGTGAGATTAAAGATCCTTACAACTACAGTCAAATCAAACAAAAATAAAATGTTTCTGCTCATGGAGATTGTAGGAAGTGCCATCCATTTTCCACTAACACGTTAGTATTAACACTTGAACACAGAGAGATAATAAAATCTTACTAAATGGAAAATTCCAAGTGTGAGAAGTAGGCTTCTCACCCAGGGATGGCTGACTCCTCCTCATAAATGGCTCCACTATGTTGAGCAGATTTCATAACCTCTGACATCTTTATAGGGGTGCTGTACAAACATGCTTGACGAAGTAAAAGAGTAAGAACTGTTTTGTAAAGAAATAAAATCCAGGCCATAAAATGTCAAGCTCTGCTCATAGCAACAGAACTATATATTAATCACACAGTCTATTTTGATGCCAAATGCCTTTACCTGCAGAGAAGGTAGGGGTACTCTTCCCTCTACAACCTATTCCTCCCTTGCCCTCAAGGGAAGAGCCCTGAGGATCTGATTACTTCTGAACCTCACAGAATCTTTCATGCAGGCTACTAGCCAGCCTTTGGCTTCTTCAGCTCCAGCGAAAATGTCAACCACACCAAGGAAAGTATCCTTTTTAGTTTCTTAGTCCCACTCATGTTAAAAAGATCTTCAAGATGTTCATAAATTGACCTAGTCAATTAACTAAATAAGTAAACAGTATTTTTGACACTGTAGTTATAAAGAGGCAGATGTGGCAGGCTGTTGATATTGGTCAGAATCCCCCAGAACAAGAATGGAAAATTCCTTTTTTTCTAAAACAAGACTATTTCCTAGTGAAGACTTAGTGATGAGGAGAAAGTCAGCTTTAAGTGATTTTAGTGATTAAGAGTCAGTCTTCAATCTCACATGAAACTGCTCAAGAAGCTTGAAGTCTGCCATGATATTCTAAATAGAGAAAGGAAAACAATTTAAAACAGTAGTGCTCTGTTGTTGGAGAGTTTTTTCTCCAGGTCCCACCAAACCCCGGCAGTCCTTTAGCCCACTTATAAAATAAACATACGGACACTTATATTGTTTAAACTGCTTGGCCTTTAGCTCAGGCCTATAAGTGTCTAGCTCTTACTCTTATATTTAGCCCATTTCTATTAATCTATACTTTGCCACGTGGCTTGTGGATTATTGGTACCTTACATCTTCCTTGTCTTGGTGGTGGCTGCAGTCTCTTTCGCTGCCTTCCTGTTCCCTCAATTCTCCTCTCTGTTAGTTCCGCCTATACATCCTGTCTGGCTACTGGCCAATCAGTGTTTTATTTATACAAAGCGAAATCCACAGCAGTGCTCCTTTACTGTATCACGTTTAAGCCAGAGAGTTGTTCCCCAAGAGGATATCTATGTCTGACTATAGCACATGATTCTCAAAGAACCTGCCCCATTAAAGGATATTCCAACAAGCAGCCTTTCTGTCCATGAAATACTCGGAAGTCAATGTCTTTGACATAACTTTTACCAAGAAAGGACATTTTGACAGTGTGCCATTATCTGAGAGTTTTCTTCCTGCCACACATTCAACAGGCATCTTCTGATTCTGGCCACCTTTGGAAATGGACTAAGGAGCTGGGTCCAGATGGAGACAAATGAAGAGGGAAAGAATGTAGAGAAATAAAGTGCAGAAGGGACCAAGACCAGAAGAAATTACACAAGTAGAGTGAGTCTCAGTCATTAAAATGTCATTCCTGACAAGTATCATGTATAAAATATCACCATTTCTTCAAGGAAACAAAAGATCTCTGTTATTTTTTAAGTATTCTGCAGTGGTTTATTTGCTATTATACTGAATTCTAAAGAGGACTATTTGGCGGGGAGAGGTAACCAGACAATGTTAGATGATAATTAATTTCATAAAACAGATTATTAGAGATAGTAGGCATGTTAATATACCTTCCTACTAAAATAAACCAATGCCCCAATTCCAATTTCACCTTACAACTTTAATCAGAAACCTGTGGTAGCAAAAGTGAAATAAAAAAGCATTTGAACCAAGGAAACTCCACAAGTAAAACAACAGATTCAATTGTAGGAGCTCCACATTGGAGTCAATATTATTGGACTTCTTGTAGTTTGGAATCCCACAGAGGCTGACCCTCAGCAGGGATGTGGGCTCAATTAGTGTATCCGTGAGGTACAGGAAACACCTGCAAGACATTGAAGAAGTGAGGAAAAGGAATCACCCATAACAGTTTGGGTTAAACAAGCCAATTATCACTAGGGAACTCTGAGAATCTGTAGGACTCACACCCTTGGATAATCCTTTTTGAGGTACAAGGGAGTTTAAATTCTCTTTGAACACTACTTCTGGTGGTGTTAATTCTCTGACACTTCTTACACCTTCCATGAGTGGGCACCAACATCCTCCCTCAGCATTAGAACACTCCTAAATACAGTAACATGGGCACATTATCCAAGAGTTGAAAAACACATCAGTGGGGATTAGCAGTTCCAAGGACTGTTGAAGAGGCCTGAGTATGAAGAATTAGTGTATTATCACTCGGTGCCATAGCCCATCAGAGGTTGACTTCCTTGCAACCCAAGTTACTTTGTAGAAAAACTTGGTGACAGATTCTTAACTAATCATTAATCAAGAGCCATTTTCATTTAAGATAGGATTTGCGATAGTTAATCTCCATTGTCAATTGGTGGGATTTAGAATTACCCAGGAGTGGGATGGGGGATAGGAACTTGGGGGAGCAGGTTGAGTGGGCTGAGCACCAGAGGCAGGTTGGGGGAAGGATGGATGGAATGGGAGAATAACAATGGAGACATTTTGATTTGGGGGGGATGCATTTCAGGGTTGAGAAGTCTGGTGCCAGGGAAACTCCCAGGAATCCACAAGAATGACTCCAGCTAAGACTCCTAGCAATAGTAGAGAGGGTGCTTGGACTGGCAATCTACTGTAATCAGATTGATGACTACCCTAATTGTCAACAGAGAACCTTCATCCAGTAACTGATGGAAGCAGGTGCAGAGATCCATAGCCAAATACTGGGCTGAGCACAGAGGATCTTCCTGAAGAAACAGAGGAGGGATTGTATGAGCCAGGGGGGTCAAGGTCATGAAGGGGGAACCCACAGAGGCAGCTAACCTGAGCATGTGGGAGCTCATGGACTCTGGATCAACAGTTAGGGAGCCTGCACAGGACCAATTTAGGCCCTCTGCATGTATGTGACAGTTGTGTAGCTTGGTCTGTTTGTAATGCTCCTAGCAGTGAGATCAGGACCTGTCCCCAGTGCTTAGCTGGCTTTTGGGAACCTGTTACTCATGCTGGATTGCTTCACCTAACCTTGATGCAGGGGGAGGAGCTCTAGGTCCTACTTCAACTTGAAGTGCCATGCTTTGTTCAATCCCATGGAAAGCCTGCTCTTTTCTAAATGGAGAAGGAGGAGTGGATGGGGAGGGGGGTAAATGGGAGTGGGAGGGGGGGTAACAGGAGTAGAGGAGAGGAGGGAAGGGAAACTGGTCTGTATGTAAAATAGATTTTTAAAAAATGTTAATCAAATAAAATTTAAAAAAATTACCCAGGAGATAAGCCTTTTAGGGTATTTGTGAAGATGTTTCTGGAGAGGTTTAGTTGAGGTGGAAAGACCCACCCAATTGTGAGTAGTACCATTCGGTGGATCAGGGTCCAGGACTGAATGAAAAAAAAGGAAGCAGTGAAGTGCCAGCATTCTTTTGACTCTGATTCCTGACTGTACACACAATGTGATATGACTAACTGCCACCTCTCCACTTCCCTAGAGGATAGATGCGTTGTCTTCCATTTCTTATTGCAAAATTTCAATGATCAGAAGAGTTTTGTGAAGCTGAGGAGATGTCTCAGTCCATAAAGTACTTATTGTACAAGCATGAGAGACTGTGTTCAGATCTCCAGTACCTACATAAAGTGAAGTGTGGCAGTGCACACCTGTAGTCCTGAGCACCTAGAGACTGGCCAATCTCAGGAGATCAATATGCAGTCAGTTTAGTCAAATCAGTGAACTCCAGGTTCAGTGAGGGATCATATCTCAAATTAAAACGTGGAGAGCAACTGAAGAAGATACCCAACCTTAACGTCTGCCCTTGACACATTCTTGTACCACACGCATCTATGAACACACACACACACACACACACACACACACACACACACACATCTGAAAGAAATGAAAAGTCTTAGAGCAGATTCAATGGCTGTTATTCTAACCACTGGGAAGACTAGGGCAGGAGAATTTCAAGGTGAAGGCATACCTCAACAATTTAGCAAGATGCTATCCCAAAATAAAAAGAAACAAAGGTTTAAAAAAGAAAGACTGTTCATGTACCCAGGAGGCAGATGTATCTCGGGAGTAAAGTGCTTCCTATCCTTTTCCAAACCTTGATATCTCTCCTCAGTGTTGAAAAAAGTGCCCAGTGAATTCATTTTTCCAAGGGTGTAGACAAGCAACATGTCCTTTTTTCTCACAACAGGGCCATGGAATGGACTAATCCAAGGGTCACTCCACTGTAAAGAAGGAAAAAGCAGCCTGGTGTCACATGACATCTGAAAGGTGTGAGCTGGACTTGCCTTTATCTCATTGTTCCTTATACTTTGTTATATTATTTAACTTCTGATAATTCAGGGGACATTTCAGCTGAACGTAAGACTTCTGAAAAATTGGAAAGTACACACTTGTAGTGTTTCCAAAAATACATCCAGTAAATAAAAAATATTTAAATGTTTCAATTGCAAATGCATCTATAATGATAGCACATAGGTACAGTGATGGTATCTTTTATTTAATATCCACCATATGAAATTGATGTCAGAACAGTGACTACTTCAGAGAATAATAAATACAGAGCCATCCTCAACTTTTCCATATGACTTCATTGCCACTGTATTTGCAATGTCTTTCAGGCTCTGCAAAATTTTTGAGAAAGCGTTCATTAACAACAACATGTTTACTCACATTGCACTTACCTGTATGAAGAAAGGTGGGACTATCTTTTTCCTATAACTGAACTTTTGCTTCTCAAAAGTGCCATCTGCTGGCACTTTTATATGTATCCATTTCATCCTACAGTCTTTCTTTCTTCTACAGCATCTCCATCATCCTCTTTCTTAGCAGTCTTGGGTGAGTGTGACATGCTCTTCCTGTGAAAGGTCTATAAACTGAACCTATAAGACAGCTTTTGTTTTTTTCAATAGAACTGAAAGAAGTTTTAGAAATTTCTATCTCTCATAATGCAAAACAAGCTGACTCTTGTTGTTAACAACAGCAATGATAGCAATTTTTCAAGTCATGTTGTTCTCCTTGTATTTCTTTTCCAGAAATTCTCATCTTTCCCCATCCTATCATAGCCACCCTTACCTGATCTGTGTACCCAAGGTGACAGCTGCTTCAGGCTGGTTAAGGAAAAGTTATCATTAAGAAACAGGACAGAAAAAAAAATAGATGTGTTTTAAAATATTAAGTCACATCCACAAATAAATTAGTATAAATTATGTAAAGAACAATTTTAACTGGAACTGCTGGCTCATGCCTATCATCTTAGCACTTGGGAGGATGACTTATGAGTATTCTAAGTTCCAGGCCATCCTGGGCTAATAGCAAGTTCTAAGCCATCCTGAAATACATAGTAAAACCCTGACCCAAAACACAAGAAAGAAAATATTAGCATTTCCCACCAAAGTTCCTGCATTTGCAAGGAATTGCACACTCTAACTGAAGAATTCTATTTTGTCAGATTCTGAAATATTGAGTTAAGGAACTTGAAGAAAATGACTGAGCATACATTTGTTCATTGGATCCTTTCTACCTCGAAGATACTGTCACATCAATTATCTGATTTGGTTCCCACTAAATGAAATTATGAACTATTGTCCTCCTTGGAGGCATAGAGAGGTTGACTTATTCGCCATGAGCATATCAAGGTACAGTGAAATCAATAAAAAACAACTTCCATTAACAAAACAAAACAAAACACATCTTTTATGTAACTCTGGGGATAAAAGCTAAATTTGGTGTTTAGGTCAGAAGAAATTTTGAAAGCTGTCTTTGTAAACCACTTTTGTCGCACACAAATCAAACAGGAGCCCAGTATTCTTTGGAAAACTGAATAATAGGAAGCAATCTAAATTCAAATGATGCCAAATAAGCTGTTAAGTGTCCTGTTTGAAAAATGATCACATGGATGTGGTGGGCTTGCTGTTGCACAGGTTAATAATGTTGAGCGATGTTTGCATCTTACGGCAGGACTTGGGTGTCTTCCCACTAGAGACATGATAGACTTGGACTCTTTGCGCAGTAGGTTCTCAACCTGTGGGTCACGACCCACTTGGGGTTTAATGACCATTTCACAGATGTTGCCTAACACCATCTGAAAACATAGATGTTTACATTAAGATTCATAACAGTAGCAAAATTAGTTATGAAGCAGCAGCAAACTGCTGTATTAAAGGGTCACAGCATCAGGAAGATTGAGAACCTCTGCTTTGGAGGAATAAACCTGGACTCCAGCAACTTGAAAGCATGGTCAGTTGTGAGATAAAAACAGAAAAGGTGACCAATGAATTTTAAAAAAAAATCCCTTCTATATATTGACATTTCATCTTCAAGAACTATTGAAGTTTCATTCACAAAAATACTCTTGGAGGAATGATCTTTGTTCTGTTTTGACAAACTGAAGATGGAAGTAGAGTATGGCAAGGAGCCACAGGTCCATAGTAGTACAGGTGCTCCAGTAGCATTAAAGGAAAGCTCTTGCCTCCTTGCCAGAGAATGGGCTCTACCTCTGGATGAAGATGTGCCATTGTCTGTTCCCTTAAGAGTTAATCCAGCTGGGCTGGCCAATCACCTGGCTAAGGGACCATCCCTCAGTAAGATGAGGTTCTTTAGTCCACACTAAGGAGACAAGAGGCACAATTAGTCCCTTGTCCTACTACAAGAAAACAACTTCCAGTGTGGGAGCTTAGAGAGCCACAGCATACAGCTTTGTAACCCCCCCCCCTTTCTAAAATACTCAGAAAAGCATCTTTTCCTTTTCTTCTTCTTATCTCCTCTCTAAGCATGTTTTCCCTGATAGTTTATACTTCACTTTCTCTCTCTATATATATATATAGATAGCTTCCCTCCTTAACTTCTCTCCTCCCCATGTCTTCTTGTCTGCCATATGGATGACTTCTCCATCTCCATCTCCTACATATAAATCTACAATGAACTTCTCTCTACAATTCATTCTCTGTGGTCTGTGAATTTCATTCTTCAAATTCACAAGATAAGAACCCAAAGTCAATGGCTCTGGTAGCTTCAGTAGTCATCAAGTTTTCCAGGACCCTAGTTCCCAAACAAGGGCTCCACCATTCTCAAACACCGCTCAATGTTCCTTTATGGCAGGGAGGGGCAGATCAAGCACAGACTCGAGAACACTAATGGTAAAGGAGATAGACCAAAAGTCTGTCTTTGGGACATATCTTTCTTTGGGAATTTGGGCATTTAAAAAAAAATGTAAAATGACAGCTACTACTAATGATAGAGTTTGTATTATAAACATTCCTGGTGTTCATTTTCCTATAAAGAAAGATGTTGGTGGTGAGGAAATTGGACCCCCCTCATGCCTTAGCCACTTTGGGCAGAAAGGTTATCAGTCTAACAGCCAACCAGACTATCTTACGCCAGCACGAGTCATCCTGAACACCACCACAGACACTGTTCAACAACCATGCACCAAGCTCCAGCTGATTTCCCCGACTCTGGACAACACAGCTTCAGCCAAGATTGTTTGTACTAGACTTTTACTGTCTGTCACAAGTCTCTGAGAACCATTTCTATCTTGGTCAGGAGTGCACTTCTCCTGATAGACGGACTAAAAAGACCCATAGCAAGGTCATGATTGGTTGAAACACAAGACTTAATGACTGATTTGTGCTGAGAAGCACAGCTGTGATTGGCCTAAACAGTGGCTGTGGCTGATCAAAAATGGACTGCTATGGTTGGTTCAATCAGATACCTGTTATTGTTCTCAATACCTCAAACTATAAGCAGGCTTAGGTTCCCTCAGTGAAGCCAGCTGGGAGATGCTTTCCTAGTCTACCTCTTCTGAAGTTGTATCAGATCCAATAAAGTGTTTTTCCCATGGGTCTAACTTGTCTGCTTTCAAGTATGCAGATGAGCAGTGACATGAGCAGCAGAGTGTCAGAGGACAGTGGGAGCAATGAAGAGGACAGTAGACTGTGGTGGGCACAGGCTAGCAGCCAAACAGTTTCTCTGTGGTCTCAGAGAAACCTCCTGGCACTAGCTGCTTAACACTGGGGTGCCTAAACAGCCCATCAATGTATTTCTTAGCTCAGAGTTCAAAGTCTCAGAGTATCTATGTGTCATGGCCTTAGAGCAGTCCCACAGGTAGTGTCTTGTTTCTGATACCAGGTGCAGGGCTTCCCAACAGCTCCATTTGTGACCAGCATGTGGTTCCTGAGCCCTGGGCAAGCTTCCCAAAGCAAAACCTTGGCAGTGGTTACTTGACTAGGGCAAAAGTCGGGAGGCTGAGACCTTGACAACAGTGGGAAGAAAAACCGTTCCCCAGCGATGCCAGCCATGGTGCTCGGGTCTAAATTTCCTTTTGTCTAGACAAAGGAAGTTACCCCGAGCCAAGCATTTTGGGAAGGAGCACCTGACACCTGAACAGTTTAAGAGTAGCCAAGGTTAAAAGAATAAGGGAAGTAGGTGCAGAGACAAGACAGCAGAGAGATGGCAAAAACTGGAAAGAATCAGAGAAGAAAGCCTGCAGGCTGGGGTCTCCATGAGAGTTATAGAGAACCGTCAAGTCTTTAGGGCCGAGGATCTTAGACCTAGGCTGCATGCTGGAACGCTGGCAGCCGCCCAGGACCAAAGGTCCCTGTACCTGAAGCCTGCATGGGTACTGTCTTCTAAGAAGGTGTCAGTTGCTGTTGCCGCTGGCAACTGTCAAATGTTGAGGGAAATGAAAGCCATTAGAGCATGGTGTCATGTAAAGAGCTTCTTGTCTACCCCATGATTTCTGCCTGAGTAAAGCAAAACAACCCAGATGATGGGTGACTAGTTAAGGAACATTCCCGAATTCCTTTGAATTCTCAAAAACACCTTTTTAGCTTCTAGAGGGCTCAGATTACAACATTAGTGAACAGTAAAGTAGAAGTTGCCTCTAATGATGGGAAAGGAATAGATTATGTTTACTAATATTGATTTATGTTACCCTGGCTGGTCTTGAACTTATGACCTTCCTGCTGTTGTCTCTCAAGAATTAGGATTACAAAATTTATGCCATTCTATTATTCGAAATTAAAAAGCAAGCCATAGTTCTTATAATTAAATATTATCTTTCTTATATATTTAATATACAATTAAATAATCTCCCCAAAATATGAAATATAAGTTAATTTTACTTATGTGCATGTTGTTTTCTTAGGTCAAAATTCTGCTAACCCGTCATCTGTGTGAAGAATATTTTGATGACATGTCTATTCATGCCAAACCACAAGGTGTCAGCCTAAACTTAGTAATCTCTGGGATTTCTGAAACTTGTTTTGTTTTGCTTCATTTTTTTAGTTTTGTCTCATTTTTTGTTTATTTTATTTTATTTTATTTTGCTTATTTTTTGAACAAGAAGAATTCTGAAGACCTTAAGACCATTGTGATTATATGCAGAGCCTGCAGAAACTAAATCCTAGGAGCTTTTCAAGGCAGATGGCAGCTATCTCCAAGAGACAGTCAACAAAATAAGACAAACTAGCTCCTTCCTAGCATGTGCCATGCCACCACAAGAAACTCTGCATTCCAAACACAGTTTACAAACACCTCTACCATTGTCTTTGCACTTGATCTGCCCTCCTGCCTTTTCCACTCTTCTTTGATTAGTCTCTGGGCAGATGAGCAGGCTCTGTATTTTAGAATTGTGTGTCTGGGAATGAACTTCTGTAACTGTAATTCTTGTTTGATAATTGTTTTGTTATATGTAATTTTACTATGTGAAAGTTAAAACCTTTTTTGAAAAAAAAAGAAAAGGGGAAGTGCTGTGGATATTGCTCTGTATAAATAAAATGCTGATTGGCCAGTAGCCAGGCAGGAAGTGTAGGCGAGACAAGCAGAGAAGAGAATGCTGGGCAGTAGAAGGCTGAGTCACAGAGACAAATGTCATGACAAGGGAGATGTAAGGTACCGGTAAGCCACGAACCATGTGGCAAAGTATAGATTAATAGAAATGAGTTAATTTAAGATAGAAGAAGTAGATAACAAGAAGCCTGCCACAGCCACACAGCTTGTAAGCAATATAAGTCTCTGTGTGTTTACATGGTTGGGTCTGAGTGGCTGTGGGACTGGCGGGTGAGAGAGATTTGTCCTGACTATGAGCCAGGCAGGACCAGAAAAACTCCAGCTACAAACTTCTGACTTCCCTTTTAGCAGGCATCCCCATCTTCATAAGCAGTTCACCTAGATGTCTCCATTAGTTGCTATTGTATATGAAAAAGCATGGTTATGATGAACACTTACTTCATCAACCTCATATCCGTACTCCTATAAATATCCTCTGTCTCTCAGTTCTTTTATAACCTAGGAAGGGGTGAGAGCATGGGTATGGTATGTGTTTCCTCTTGGCAAGGTAGGGCCTGCCACATGGAGTTTACAGATCTGTTTAGCAGATGCGAATTTAACTTTAGCCAAACTTTAATATCTTTTAAGTTTTACATTGTCAGCTACTAAAGAGAATGTAACTTGTGAGCTATGTGTAGTATAAAGGGGAAAACATGTTAAAGAACTTTATTTATTCTAATTGTCACAAGACAGTGAAGCACTATTACCCATGCTTTATAAGGAGAAAACACTGAACTCAGAAAAACTCCAGTAACTTTCTTCTACAATAACTTGCTGATGATTAGTAAGTAGAACAGAAACAGGCCTGTCTGACTCCAGAGCCCTGAGTTTGCCCTAATTTTAAATAATCTCTATACAAATCTACATGAACATAAACAACTGGGAAACTACAGATCTCTTCAGATAGGAGACTACTAGGGGCTGTCATGTCACTCTTTCTCTGCCATTTGGAGCTTCTGTGGATTGACTGGTGACTAGAACTAAAGAACCAGAATTAGAAACAGAGACAGTTAAGGAGATGCAGACAGTGAGCATGCAGGTCAGAGCTGAGTTATACTTCCAATGTGGGACTGAACCAGTAGGAAAAGTCCAAGATTAATGATCACTTCTCTCATTTTTCCTTTTGGACTGACAGTGATTTTTTTAAAAGGAAGACAATTAATAGCTACTACAGTTACCTGTCATCTCTTCTCTCACTGTCTACTCAGAACTAGCTAATTAATATCCCATCATTCTCCTCCACCTACTGGGTTCACCACACCTTTTTATGCCAAATTTCTTGTAATATCCCCTAAAACCTTGAAATGAAGCCCACAAATCCTGGCTAAAATATACACTATTTCTCATAGTATCTAGAGATGTGTTTTCCATTGCACAGAAAACTTTGTGTTTTGCACTCTATGTTCCCCTGCATTTGTCCAGTTTGTGTCTATATGTGTCATTGATTGCCTTTCTTTATCTCCTCCTTTTTAGTCTATCTTTAGCCAAAATTACCATAATACCCCACCTTTGTCTCTACCGTTCTCTTTCCATTTACACGCCCCTTCTCCACTTCCTATAAACCCCAAACTAACCACTACTATTTCTCTGATTTTTCTCCTTCCCACTCATCCCCACAGTAACTAATACATGAGTGCATACAGTACTATCAGTGTCCCTATGTAGTTATTAAGTGATTGTTGTTCGAGTGATTCCTTTTTGAACATTGAAAACACTTCCACTGAAAATAAATAAAGCTGACTAAAATGAAAACTCAACCAATTATCTGTATAAGTTCCAATGCAAAAGGAAGAAAAACTAAGGCAACACAACTTCTCCACAAATTATCATCCCATAATAATGGACCTAATGAGAATGAATCAAATGAAATTCCAAAAAAAATAATGTTCAAAGGAAAAAATGGGGCACTGTGTGTGTAAGTGTGCAGAGGAAGCTAAGGAGAGAGGGTGAGTATCTAGACAGGAGAGAGAGCAAGAGAGATTTTCAGAAAGAGATTCTGAGATGTATGTCTGTGTAAAGAGCTGGGCAGAGATGAAAGTAAGTGTGTGTGTGTGTGTGTGTGTGTGTGTGTGTGTGTGTGTGTGTGTGTGTGTGCTGAGAGAGCAGAAGATGTGTGCAGAGAAAGCTAGGTAGAAGATGAGTAGCTTTGTAGAAGAGAGAGCTTGTATAACTATACAGAAAAAAGATGTAGGAGGGAGATGTGTGCATAGAGGGGACTGAATGAGTGAGAGTGAGTGAGTAAAGAGTGAGTGAATGATCTACTACTGTGTGAAGGAATGTAGCAGGGTAGAGAGAAGAAATGCATATAGAAGAGAGATTTGGAGCAATGTAAAAATGAGATGTAACTGTACATAGAAATATATGGCTGTGTGGGAAGAGATGTGGCTCTATGTATGTAAAGAGAGATATATAGCTGTCTGTAAAGAGATGTAGCTGTGTGGAGACAGATTTTAAGAGAAAGAGATATTTTAAGATGAAGTAAAAAAGAAAGTTATCCTCAGAAAGCATGTGTGTTTCCTTATTTACCTGTCAGATAGAGGGTATATTTCTAAATACCCTCAGATAAAAAAAGTTTCCTATAACCCTGCTACCCTGTCTTCTATTCACAGCCCTGGAGCAGTTCTGGGAGCTGGCCTCCTCTGGACTGCATTAGGGCAAAGTAAGTTTAACAAACATAGAAAATGGAAATAATTGCTTGTATTATATTTAACTGCAGTGGAATAAAGTTAAAACTAACAGCAAGCGAAATTGTCGAACATACATGCACAGGACACTAGAGATTAACAAACATTTCCCAATCCAAGCAGTTCAGAAGCAGAGGCTTACCTGATCGCCACGGTTTCCTGTACAGGACCATTAAAGCTCCTGCTGTATGCTGAATCATGACTCCCCTTCCTGTGCATGGGAGATTGGACTTAGGTGATATTGTCTATCATTTTACCTTCTTCCCCTCACTTCATTGTCTGATTCTTCCCTTGGTCTCAAGTTTTGTGTTTATAACAGAAGGGCTATTTAGCAGAGACCTGACATGTGCTCTTCCTCACATGATGCCTACTGCAAGAAAGGACAAGCCAACACTTCCATCTCCATCTCCTTTTTTTTCTTTTTCTTTTTTTTTTCTACTTTTCCTGAAAAATAATTGGGCAATGTGGAAGATGATGTCATCATGTCCTTTTCTCACTGTAATTCCTCCATTACATGGATAGTCAGCTCAAACACTACTGTTTGTCTTATCATAAATGGGAACAGCCATAGACCTGTAGCCACAGCCTGCTAACAATCCATTTTGTATGTATCTTTGGGGACTGCAACATTTTCTCTATCAGCCGCTTGGGGGACAGCCATATAATCACATGGCATATCCCTTTAATCAAGGTGTCATACCATACCACACTACATAGAGTAATATGGCCACCCAGAGATTCTTTTCAAGGGAATCTCCATTCTCAGACAGCTCAGAATTGGTTGCATGTCTTACAACTATTGTGAGGAGCATGTATCTGGCAAGAGGAACACCACATGGGAAGTGTTGTCATATTGGGATTGTCTCTATGAGTATTGCACCTCCAGGCAGATCAGCCTCTGTTATATGTCTTAACTCCCACAAGAGGATACATGCAGCTGCTCCTCCACTACCCATGTTTGGTTCTTTAGGTCTCTGTTCAGGCAGCAATTGTGTTATGTGATTATTCCTGAGCAAACATGAACAAATTTTTTTTTAACCTCGGACAGGAAAACACAACAAACAAAAGATATAATTCCACCTGAGTCTAGCTTTGTGAAGCCATGAATTTACTGAAGAGTTACTCAGAGGAGCATGTGCAAGGTACAATGCCTTCTTCATAGAATTTATTTTCAGAAATTATGGAATAAATTCCTACTCAAACTCACTGATGCAAAATTCACTAAGGAGACATTAATTTATTTATCCCATTATTCCCCAGATATAATAAAAGAAACTCCTTTTTTTAAAAGTATGTGTGACAAGGGATTCCCTACACGATATCTTTCTTTTCTTTTCTTTCTTTCTTTCTTTCTTTCTTTCTTTCTTTCTTTCTTTCTTTCCTTCTTTCCTTTCCTTTTCTTTCTCTCTTTCTTTCTCTCTTTTTCTTTCTTTATTTTTATTGAAAATATATTCTTCTCTCATCCTGACCACAGTCTCCCCCATTCACTCCTTCCAGCACCCCCCATGCCTTCCATCTCCCCCAGATCCACTCCCCTTCCCTTTCTTTTTCAGAAAATAGCTGGCCTCCAAGAGACAACAGCCAAATGAGACAATAAGACAGAGCAAATACAATAAAACAAGGCAAAAGCCCTCATATCCAGGCTGGAGAAGGCAACCCAATAGGCAGAAAAGAGTCCTAAGGGCAGGCAAAAGAATCCAAGATACATCTGCTCCCACTGTTAGGAGTCCCACAAAAAGAAGCTAACACCCATAACATACATGTAGGGAACCTGGGTCTGCACCAGGTTCTCTGAGTAACATTTTAAATTACATTTATTTATTTGCTCTGTGTGTGACTCTCTTTCTCTGTGTATGTGTTCACATGCACACATGCATGTATATGGGTGCCCATGTGCCACAGCATGCATGTAGAGGTGTAGCACAAATTGTTAGAAGGTCTTATTAATAAAAACAAACCCTAGGGGCTGGAGAGATGGCTCAGTGGTTAAGAGCACTGGCTGCTATTCCAGACCTCCTGAGTTCAATTCCCAGCAACCACATGGTGGCTCACAACCATCTGTAATGAGATCTGGCATGCAGGCAGAACACTGTATACATAATAAATAAATAAATCTTTAATAAATAAATAAATAAAAACCCGGAGCCAGGTATTGGGGTAAACGCTGAAAGATCAGAGAAACAGAACCAGCCACAGCTAACCTCACCTCGCCAATTCCCCAGCTGATCCTGTTTCCTCAGACCAGAAGCCTCTGAGTTCTCACCCAAATTGCTCTCAGCTGAACTGCTATTAGAAGCCTAAAAGTTTAACCAACTCTAGTTCCTGGTACTCACATCTTATATACCTTTCTGCTTCCTGCCATCACTTCCTGGGATTAAAGGCATGTGTCACCATACCTGGCTGTTTCCAGTGTGGCTTTGAACTCGCAGAGATCCAGATGGATCTCTGCCTCCAGAATGCTAGGAATAATGGTGTGTGTGCCACCATTTTCTGGCCTCTATGTCTATCTAGCGGCTGTTCTGTTCTCTGACCCCAGATAAGTTTATTAAGGTGCACAATATATTGGGGGACACAATATCACCACATAGAGGTCAGAAAAAAACTTGCTGGAGTCAGTTCTGTATTTCTACCCTGAGGACTTGAGGACAACTCAGGTCGTCAGGCTTGTGGCCAAAACCTTCATCCACTGAACCTGTGGTACCATTACACAATGATTCTGTGTTATTCACAATTGTTCTGCATTATTTCTCTCTGCCTTCTTCTCTCACTGTTCTTCCATGTTCCTTCAAATGTAACTTAGAATACTAGTGTTAATATTTATCATATCTATACAATGTCTCATCCTATAAATATAATGCACACTCAGGTTTTATTCAGGCTTTTTTTGTCTATTTTTGCTTCTTGTTAGGGTTTTGTGGTTATTTTTCTGCTACTGACAATGCTGTGAAAACATGATACACATATCTTTGGGATTTGGTACTGCTAGTAACATAGGATAGATTCTCAAAATCAAGATCACTGGGACAAAGGACACATGTATTTTTATTTTATCAAGTGTTATATCACTTCGATATAGCTAATATAATCCTAAACAGATTACAATCTATCATCCACTGCTTGTCGGACTCCCGAACTTCTTAG
Organism: Peromyscus californicus insignis; assembly: GCF_007827085.1. NCBI lineage: Eukaryota > Metazoa > Chordata > Mammalia > Rodentia > Cricetidae > Peromyscus > Peromyscus californicus. Next base: position 114,192,777 of record NW_026294595.1, read on the forward strand.
ACAAGCCTAAAGGCCAGGCTCAGTAAGTATGAATTACTACATTGAAGACCTTAGGGGCTTTTCATTTTGGCTGTCAAGATAACCTAATATCAAACCAGCCAGAATACATTTTCATTCTATATTTGCTTTCAAAGTACTTCATCTTCTAGACATGTTTATCTCCTTTATTAGAAAAAAAAAAGTTTTACTTGAAACTTCCTTTTTATTTTGAAAAGCTATGCTTGCATGCTATAGTCTCAATTTCTGTTTGGGTTTCTTTTTATATTAACAAATGTTGTTCTTTGACAATTTCATACATTTATAATGCATTCTAGTTATTCCCTCCCAGCATTTTATTTCCCTCTCAGCCCTGCTAGTCTTCTTCCTTCTGTAAAAATCTCTGCAGCATTCATTGGTTTTTGTTTTGTCTAGTGTCCTACAGCATTTAACTAGGACTATCTGTGTTATCCTGGGTTTGGAGCTGTCAAAGCTTTGTGGGTACTATGCCTTCCCATTAGTGGTCAATAGATAGCAGTAAGTGGAAGGCCCCATGAGCCTCTTCCTATCCATAGCTGACCGTTAATAAGGCCTGATTTGTGTGGGATCAATGCCAGTAGTCACAGGTACTCTTGAGTTTATAATCACGGTGACTGTGCTGTGCTTCGAAAATGGCAATTTTGAAGCCCTTCTCCCTGTTTTTCAGCTCTTGTGTTACTTCATTCCCCTTTTCTGAAATGTTCTCAGCGCCTTTAAAGAAGTGGAATAAAGTTCTGTTTCTATAGCTGAGTCCTTGGCAGTCCTTTATTCTCAGCATCCTGTAAAGGCATGGATTTTTGCATCAACTTGCATCCACTACAAAGAAAGGCTTTTCTGAATAACACAGAGTAGATGTTGCCAATGTCTGGGAGTATAGCCATAGATATTTAGAAAATGGTTTGATGCTACATTGATTCAGACGAACAGCAGGGTTAGGTTCACCCCAAGGGCCTCAGAACTTCAGTCATGTGCTTTTTTGTGTTTATAATACTATGCATAAACTTTCTCTTGTAGATCATGCCTCAAATTAAAACAGGCAGTAGTTGGTTACTCCTACAATAGAAGTGCCATCATCACACAAAATGGACACATCTTGCCTGGCAGGTTTGTATGTAATTTATAGAATTCTCAGATAGGTATGACCATTGATGTCTTTACTCCCAGTCTCCTGAAGCCTTCATAGCACAACCAAGTAGCTATGAGGAAAGAAGTTTCTAGCTCATTTCCAGCCTGATTTCAATAGATATGGCATCCACGGTATGTGGTATCTTAAGCAACAGGGCAGTGGCTTAGTTAGGATTTCTATTGCTGTGAAGAGACACCATGACCACAACAACTCTTATAAAGGAAAACATTTAATTGAGGTGGCTCACTTACAGTTCAGAGGTTCAGTCCATTATCATAATGGTGGGACATGGCAGTATACAGGCAGATGTGGTGCTGGAGAGGTACCTGAGAGTCCTACATCTTGCAGGCAATAGGAAGTCAACTGAAATATTGGGAGATATGGAAATATCCTGAGGATAGGACACCTCAAAGTCACCCTCAAAGTGACACACTTCCTCCACCAAAACCACACTTCCTAATAGTACCACTTCCTATGAGCATATGGGGGACAATTACATTAACTACCACAGAGAAGATCAACTAGATCTAATGGGTAATCAAGAGAAATAAGATCCTGCATTGATTTAGGGGCTTCTAGAGTCTCCCTGGCCAACAACTTCTACGGACACTGGGCTTTTTGTTTAATGACTCAGGATTTCCAGGACTAACATAGTCTTGCAGGGTATCACCTGCTAACTCTCTGTGTGGTTTTTAATTGACTTCCTAGATAGTAGTTTCTGAGTGGTTTACTCACATGCCTTTCATTTTCATTAATCCTCTTCTCTATTACCTCTTCTTTCCATCTTGAACTTTTCAATTTTTATTCAAACCAGGACCAAGTAATACATGTGAATTCAAGACTCCAAAGATGTATAGAAAACTGTTGGCTGCTTTTCTGTCAGAAATTATTCTGCCTAAAATAGTGTTGGTGAAGAAAGACATGGAGAAATTGGAACTTTTATACATTGCTAATGGAACATAAAATAGTTCTGTCAATTTGGAGAGCAATCTGGCACTTCCTAAATATGGACTGTATAGAGTTAAGCGTGTTTCTTCTATAACATCAGATGGATATTATGACCAACCATGCCAATGGCAGACTAAGTCCATGACATTGTTCATCCAACCCATTCAGCCAAGATTCTGAAGCTGAAATCCTTCTTTAATTTCCTGTACTCTGGCAGAGGCCATCCCTTAATCAGGCTTCCTGTCCAAAAATTCATGATGTGAAGAAATCAGTTGTAAAACAACAAAGCAAAAACATCTCCAAAGCCAAATAAGGCCACTATTTGGGGTATGTTAGTGACTCTTATCGTGTTATCATTGGACCAGGTCCCACTGGTCGACCAAGTGATAAAATACAGACAATGTGTTTGTCACCAAATGTAGTATTAACTACAAGAAGATATTTTGACCCTCACAGGCATTGTCTTAGACCACTTGCAGTTAATTTCTTTCTCAACTAGTCAAATCTTGATCTCTATCAGTCTACATACCAGAGGATGGTCTTCAGCAGTCCAAGGAAGACTTAACTTTACAATTCTGTGAAATCACCTTGCTGGCTCATTCTGTGTTCCTATCCCAGCAAATAAAGAGCATACACAATGAAATCTACAGAGAAACTACCCAAGACATCTAGTTCCTCTTTAGTCCACACTAAATATTGCATTCTCCCCAGAAGTGCTAGGTCTGATACCAGAACTCCATTCCCAGCAAACTATGACATTGTGAAAGAAAACCTGTGTTATGTCCAGATCACAGGGACCCCCAAAAGACCACCACAGAGACCAAATCCGGCTTGTAAAAGCAAAGAGTCTTTGTTTTCAAGCTCCGGGGCTTGGTCTGTCTGTTCCATGCAGCAGTGAGAGCAGAGAGCCCTGAGCTCAGGTGGGGTGGGTTTTTTTTTTTTAATAATAGCAGAGGTTGGGGTGAGGAGATTTCCAGGGTTCAGGACCCTGATTGGCTGACAATTGTCTAGGGATATTTGTAAAACAAGAATAGGTGGTTGGGGATTTAGCTCAGTGGTAGTGTGCTTGCCTAGCAAGTGCAATGCCCTAGGTTCGATCCTCAGCTCCAAAAAAAAAAAAAAAAGAAAGAAAGAAAAAAAAGAAAGAAACCTCTAATGCCAGGTGGTGGTGGTGCACACCTTTAATCCCAGCACTAGGGAGGCAGAGCCAGGTGGATCACTGTGAGTTTGAGGCCTGTCTGGTCTACAAAGCGAGTTCTAGGAAAGGCGCAAAGCCCTGTCTCGAAAATCCAAAAAAAAAAAAAAAAAAAAAAACAAGAATAAGTGTGTGCTAGACTCAGGGACATTTGACCACCTTATTTAATGGTTGGAATGTTTGGGATGTTAGGTATTTCCTCATCTCTGGGTAGATCCCTGGGTGGTATCAGCTTAAGGCTTTTCCTGGATCTGGGTGTTGCCTGCCAGTAAGCCTGTCACAGAAGCTTTGTTTGGGCCCCTAAGCCTGTTATGGCGGCTGTGTGGTTGAGCTGTTCTGGGGCCCCTCCACACCTGTTACAAGTTTCTGTCCATTAAACTTTACTGCTGTACAAGTATAGGTATGAGTACCAGAAGCACACTGCCCTGTGCTTATAGCTCACAGATTTGTAGAAAAGTCACTGGATTCTAAACAGAAAAGTATATTTTTATACTAAAGTGTATAAAATACCCTTATTGCATTATGTCCATGATGAGATCTCAAAGATCCTATGGTCCTCCAGTTTGCTTAATTCTCAAATAGGTTTCAAATAAACATTCCAATATGTCTGAGTTACTTTTTGATTTATGTGATGAAATACCATGATCAAGGCAACTTTTAGAAGAGCTACAGTTTCAGAGGGTGAGGCCATGACTATCATCATAGGGAACATGAAAGCCAGCAGGCAGGCATAGGCTAGACCAATAGTTGATAGCTTACATCCACAAGTAGAAGGTGAGGGAGAGGGCGGGAGTAAACTAGGAATGGCATGGGCTTTGGAAACCTCAAAGCCTATCCCCAGTGACATGCCTCCTTCAACAAGTCCACACTTCCTAGTCTTTTTCCAAACAGCTCTACTAGCTGGTGACCAAGTATTCAAGTATATGTATTTATGAAAGCCACTTTCATACCAAAAACCACATGCTACTCCTTGGCCCCCATAGGCTTGCAGTGAGGAACTTGCCTGACTCCATTTTGAAGGCAAGAGTCATTATGCCGTATTATTAAAAATAAATTTCTATTTACTGTCAAGTTCTATTTACTGAGTTGCTGGTTTTAAGCCTGTTTCCTGGAACCTGACCTTCCCTAATTCCATGACCTTACTTGTTTTTAAGAATACCCTAACCTCTCCCTAATCACATGGTTACCACACAATGAGTTTTTTTTTTCTTCTGCATTTCCATATTACTCCATTGTCTCTCTTCTGTAAACCTGCATTGCAACCACTTGTGAGTTTATTCCTTAAAGGGGACCCAAGAAATGGATTCAGGGCTGTTCTCTTTAACCTGACTTTGGAGGCAGTCACTGGCCAGCTCTTGGGTACACCCTAATAAAAATCAAGCTGGCTTCAAATTTGGCTCAAATTATGGTGGTGGTCTTAATTCTCACTGATGGGATTAACAGTAGCCATATCATAATGTAAAAATACATTTAGTCCAACTTCAAAGTCCTCATAGTCTTTCTCAATCTTAATATAGTTCAAAAGTCCAAAGTCTCTTCTGAGTCTCAAAGCAATGTCTTTATTGTAATCCCTTATAAAACCAAAATGCAAATCATACCCTTCCAACACACAATGGCACAGAATATATATTATCATTCCAAAAGGGTAGAATAGTGGCATAGTGAGGAAATATTGTACCCAAGTAAAAACAGAACCTAGCAGGGCAAACTCCAAATTCTGTAACTTTGTGTCTGATGTCAAAGGACTTAGCTGGCACTGCCCTTCAAGCTCTAATGATTGAAATATAGTTCTCTGTCTCTCTTGGACTATTTCCATATCCTGTCTGTTGTTCTCTTTGGCAAATATCCCATGGCTGTGTCATCACCACCACCTTGGAATCTCCAACCCAATCCATGATTCACCCTCACAGCATCACACAATGGCCTCTCCAGGCTTCCATGCAGGAACTCCCCTACTACACTCCCAGCCACAGAGATTTTTCTTAAACATGGAGGAAGTTTCTACTGCCCCTGCCCTCTTGCATTCTTTATAACTCAAAAGCCAGTACCATATGTCACGGATGCAAAGTTGGGCTGCTTGCTTGGGGAAAAAAACATGGTTCCCTCCTTGAATTACATTTGCATAACCATTGACTTGTTGATGCTTTTCTTTTCACAAATTGCAGGATTAGCTGGGTGGTGTCTTGTCCTCAGGGCAGCACTCCCTTTGTTTTTCCTCCATACCTCTTTCAGCACAAGCCTTGACTCCAACATTCAATTTCCTGGTGCCCCTTTTCTCCTCAAACTGTACATTTTGTATTTTTTTCCCCCTTTATGCTCTTTTTTTTTTATTGTAGATCAGCATAGGAGTGATTACTAAAAAAAAAAAGCAACAAAGTCAGTATTAAGACTGTCTTAAAATCTCCTCTGCCAAGAAAATTAGTCCAAAACCTTTTAATTTAGCCTCAGTCATCTAAAACCTGTTGCTCTTTTAATATGAAGCTTGTTAGCAAGGCAAACCTGTCTATCTTTTCTCAACAGAATACCTAGTAGCTTTAAAAAAAGCAAGACTTGATTTTTTATATCTGAAATGAGCTAACAAGGTAGCTGCAGTCTTGGGGAAGAACCTGATTGTCTGCTACTGCTAAGCTGACAAAGCTACATTTAGCCTAAATACTATCAGAGATCTGTGAAGGATAAATTACAGCAAGAAGTATAATCTAAATGGCCTGTGTATCAATGAAAGTGGCAGAGACTAGTCTATTAACTAGATGGTTATCCCAGGCTCCTGTGGTCTCCATGGCACTGGGGACAGAGGTACCAGGACAGCATCAGTCTTTGGCCACCAGGTCCAAAAGGTGAGAGGCTTTCCTGTGGATGAGGAACATGGGAGGTACTGACCTTAACTTTGTCAGGACAAAGTGGAGCAATCAATTCTCTAGTGTCCTACTTGTCCACAGTTTTGGGCCAGGTCCTGGCAGCAGATTGTGAAGGCAAAATAGACTCTATCTTAGGGAAGGGCCACCATCTTAGACCACCTGCTGTACTCAGTTCCAGGAAGGACTTCAGGATTGTGCCATGAGAACTAGAATAGATACAGGGCAGTATGCTCCTGCAGACATTCTGTCTGTGATTTATGGTCTTTGAAGAGATCTAGATAATTCTGATGAGCAGCCCAGATAATCCTGTTCAGTGGGTTGTGGTTCCCTGCCTGTTAGTTATTTGACGGCGCTCTTACCCTTCAGGGTCCTGGTCATGCGAGATGCCTTGACCCGGAAATGCCTATTTTGACCTGGAACTGGCTAGGCGGAAGTGTCTAGGTCCCCCGGACATGCCCAACTGTGGGGGCGTGTTGTGAATCTGTCATCACTGACTCTTCATTTTTAAAAAAGAAAAAAAAAATTGTGGTTGAGTGGGTATGGGGCAACGTTTCTCTCAAAGACTGCTTCCAGCTGAAAAGTGGGTGTCAGTTGGCTCTTGGTGGAAATGGGGAGGGTAGCTTGCGAAATCCTGGGATGATGGTGGGGGGTCCTGGAATGAAGTTCTGCCGTCCCCTTGTTCTGCAGCTGTCCATCCTTTTTGATGTGGCTGGGAACCTTTTGTCTGACAAGATACTGGTGACATAGAAAAAGCTTAGAGAAAAAAGAATCATTATTATTTTATTTTTGGAGTTGGCATTTATCTGAGGTAGATCTGGCCTTAGTACTCCGCTTAATTTTTATCTGAGACAAGCCTTATTAGAAGTAGTTTATTTAAGGCACCTGTTTCCTTCATTAGTTTAGCATCTAGGAAATGCGGGTGATCGGTTACTGAGTATTGAACAATGATAGACTGTTGTATTACATTTTTCCTTACCGCCTGGATGTTTCTGATGGTCCTTTTTGGCTCCAGTTCTGTGTGGCCCTAGTTGGGAAAGGAAGGGGTGATACCTTATTCCTCTGGAATTGGTGACAAGGCAGTGGATCCTGATGTCCTCTGGAGCTTGAGAGTGCAAGGTCCTGTTGGTTTTGATGTATATGAAGAGAGATTTTTCTGGGATGGAGGTGAGATAAAAGGTTTTAGATGAGACAGGTGGACCCAGTGAGGAAAGCCCTCAAGTTTAGCAGCTGTAAGAGTCACAAGAATTACCTTGAAGGGTCCCTGCCACTTAGGGGAAAGGGGTGAAGGGCGCTGGCCTGGAGGGACGAGAAGAACCTGATCCCCGATGTGGATTGGAGGTGGACAATTATTGCCACATGGCTGAGGTAATAAATAGTCTGCATAGCTCCATAGGATAGACCTTAGGTGACATAAAAGGTGAGTTAACAGGCTATCTGGAACAGTTGGAGGGTTGGATAAAAGACCTGGTGTTAGAACTGGCCTTCCATACATTAGTTCAAACCGAGAAATTGAAAGAGGCTTTTTAGGAAGAGCCCTGAGCCTGAGAAGAGCTAGAGGCAATAATCTTACCAGTCGAGGTGAAGTTCCTGTGACATCTTAGTAAGAATAGTTTTTAAAGACCAGTTGGTACACTCCACCTTTCCTGAGGATTGAGGACGGTATGGGATATGAAAATGCCAAGGAATGTTAAGAGCCTTAGCTAGTGTCTGAGAAATCTGAGAGTTGAACTCCGGGTCATTGTCAGACTGAAGAGAAGCAGGAACCCCAAACCGAGGAATAATTTCTCGGAGAAGGAGGTCTGCAACTGTCTGAGCCTGCTTATTAGAAACCGGATATGCCTCCACCCAATTGGAAAACGAGTCCACCATCACGAGGAGATATTTAACTTTCCTGACGGTGGGCATACGGGTAAAATCGAGCTGCCAGTCAGTCCCTGGAAGGGAACCTCTAGCCTGGTGGGTGGGAAAAGGCTGACTCCTGTACTTGGTATTGGGATCTGTTTTTTGGAAGATCTACAAGAGGCAGTAATAGTTCTTAAGAACTGTAAGTCCTCAGAGGTGGGCTGCAGGTGAGCTTTTACGAATTGAGACAGAGCAAGATTATTAGAATGAAAGAGCTGGTGTAGATAGGAAAGAATTTGTCTAGTGTCTGTAGTTCCCTGTGAGGGTGTAGGCTGTACTGTATGGATTCCCTATGGTGGGTGAGGTGAGACTTGGCCCTGGAGGGCTGCTGTCCTGGCTGCCTGGTCAGCCCAGTAGTTTCCCCTAGAGATGATGGAGCTATCGGTCTGATGAGACCGGCAGTGGACAATTCCTATAGCCCTGGGGAGGTGGGAAGCCTCCAGCATGGTCATTATTTGGCCTGAGTTAGATATGAATCCCCCTTTTGCTGTGAGAAGGCCATGCTCCCTCCAAATAGCAGCGTGGGACAGGAGGATATGAAAAGCATATTTGGAGTCTGTGTAAACATTTAGAGAGTGTTCCTGTGCCAATTGGAAGGCATGGGTGAGAGTTATCAGCTCAGCCTGTTGGTATGTGTGGGTAATGCCTGTGCCTCTATTATCTCAGTATCTGACACTATGTCATAACCCGCTTTACGGGTCCCTTCATATAAAAAGGAGCTGCCATCTGTGTACCAGGTATAAGTAGCCTGAGGCAATGTGCCCTCCTGTATGTGTGAAAGGTGAGGTGACAGTTCCTCTAAGGTTTCAGTACAGGAATGAGAAGGAGAATAGTCAGCATTAGGTTGAGGGAGGAGGCTTGAAATATTAAGAGATGGACAAGTCTGGAAAGTAAGTGTGGCATCCTCTAGTAATGCCACCTGGAGAGAAAGAACCCGGGAAGGAGGTAAAGTTTGTAAGCCTTTATAAGTTAAGAGATGGGACAGATTATGATGAGAGAAAACAGTAATGAATGACCCAAAGCTTAGCTTCTTTGACTCCCAAATAAGGAGCTCTGCAGCTGCTAAGGCACGGATGCAAGGTGCCCAGCCCTGACTGGTAAGGTCTAGCTTCTTTGACAGATAGGCTACAGGTGTAAAGGAGGGTCCCAGCTGATGCCCTAGAGTTCCCAGGGCAAATCCCTCCTTCTCTGATAAAGAGGGAGAAGGGACGGGTTAAATCTGGAAGATTAAGCGCTGGGGCCTGAAGAAGAGCCTGTTGGAGCTTTTGGAAAAGTTTAGTGACAGGATGGAGGAGGGGCTCATGTGGCAAGACCTGAGCTGCCTCATATAGGGGGCGAGCAAGGAGAGAAAAAGATGGAACCCAAGACCGTAGGAAGCCAGCTATTCCTAGGAAAGACAGAATCTTCTGTTTAGTAGAAGGGACTGTAAGAGACTGGATTAGATACTTTCTGTCTACAGTAATAGCCTTGTGGGTTGGAGTAATGGATAGACCCAAATAGGTGACCTGGGGAGTTGACAGCTGAACTTTAGAAGGAGATACCCTGTAACCTCATCTGGATAAGAAATTTAGGAGAGCGTAGGTGTTAGTTTGGCTAACCTGTAAGGACGGGCTACAGCGTAAAATATCATCTACATACTGTATTAGTTTAGAGCCAGGGAGAGACAGAGAAAGCAGGTCAGAGGCTAGAGCCTGACCAAATAGGTGTGGACTGTCTCTGAATCCCTGTAGCAGAACAGTCCAGGTCAGCTGTGTGGACCAGTGAGTGTCAAGGTCAGTCCAGGTGAAAGCAAAGATATTTTAAGACTGAGGACTGAGAAGAATAGAAAAGAAGGCGTCTTTGAGATCTAGAACTGAGAAGTGAGAGGTTCCCAAAGGGATAGTGGACAGGAGAGTATAAGGGTTAGGCACTACAGGATGGAGGGGGACCACTGCAGAGTTAATGAGCCGGAGTTCTTGAACCAGGTGGTAGGTTCCATTAGACTTTTTAACTGCGAGTATGGGGGTGTTAAAAGGTGAAGAGGTTAGGCGGAGCAGCTTTTTCCTGAGAAGATCAGAAATGATGGGCTTAAGTCCTCTTAGGCCCTGGAGTGAGAGAGGGTACTGAGCTTGGGTGATATATCTATCTGGTAGGATTTTGTAGCTGGATAATAATAGACTGATGGTGTCTAGCGATAGAAGGGTTTTGGGTATCCCAGACTTTTGGGTCTACCTGAGAGGCTGGCAAGGGAAAATAATTGTTAGAGTCAGTAGAGTGAGTGGCTAGGAGAAGGAGGAGGGGAGCTGCTGGCGTGTCTGGGATGAGACGAATGTGTGGAGCTAAAGAAATGGACACTCCTACCTTAGCTAGAAGATCCCTTCCCATTAAAGGTACAGGGCAGCTTGGTACCATTAAAATATGTGTGTGAGAGGGATGCCTCTGAAAATGCAATTAAGTGGTGGTGTCTGATGAGGTAGGTAAGGCTGTCCTCCAACCCCGACAATAGGGAGATGAGCAGGAGAGGTGGGCCCCCAAAACTCTCAGGACAGAGTAGGTAGCTCCAGTGTCCAAAAGGAATGAGATAGGGCACTCATTTGCTTTTATTATTACCCTTGGTTCCCTGTGTGAGATGGGAGTGGCCAGGGTGGGAACCGGGCAGCGTCAGTTCTCGTTGTAGGCCAAGCCTAGAAAGTCAGCTGGAGGGTGGTCTTCGTCTGGAATTGCTATGTCACTTGGGACATTAGGACAGTCAGCTGACCAGTGACCCTTTTGGCAACATTTTGGACAAGGCCTTGTTGGTGGCCTTCATGGGGCAGTGGTGCAAGCCGGGGCCCAATGGCCTTCTTTCTCGCACTTGAAACAGGGACCAGACGGCTTTCGGGGAGCTGGTCGGATGGTGTTTGCCAGCATCTGGCAGTTCCTTTTTTGGGTCTTCTCATCTCTCCCGTGGTACACCTTAAATGCTATCACCAGCACTTCTGTGTGGAGTCAGAGGGCCGTTCTCTAAACGTTTAAGTTTATCCCTAATGTCGGGGAAGCTCTGTGTGACAAAGTGGGTCATAAGGAGCTGCCTGCCCTCAGGGCTCTCCGGGTCTAAGCTAGTGAACTGAAGTAGAGCCTTGGTGAGCCACTCTAAGAAGTGAGATGGATTTTCGTCCTTCTCCTGAATTACCATTTTTAGTTTTTCATAGTTTACTAGTTTTAGGGCAGCCTTACGGAGGCCTATCAGGAGACAGGTAATAAACCTATCTCTGGCTAGACAGCCACCCTGGGTTTTATAGTCCAGTGTGGTTCTTGGTCAGGAACTGCCTCGGCTCCTGGGGGATGTGAAAGGTTAGTCTGGTGAATTTCATTTGCATGGGTCATAGCCTGTTCCCATACTTGCCTGTGCTCCTCGGGAAGTAAATTATCAGAAAATATCATGTATATATCATGAAAGGTGAGACTATAAGGTTGAGTTATATATTGAAACTGTTTAATAAAGGAAGCAGAATTAGAAGTATAAGAACCCAACTTAGTTTCTATCTGAGAGAGTTCTGTGAGAGAGAATGGAACATGAACTTTAATCAGTCCATCCACACCAGCCACCTCTTGTAAAGGGAGAACAGTGGAAGGGTTTGGATGGCTGGAATCAGGCAATTTAGCAGTTTGAGAACGGGTAGTCGGAGGAGTGAAGGTTGGAGCCAGGGCAGGGCCTTTGGAAACGGCTGCTGCCGAGGGAGAAGCAGCTGCTGCCGAAGAAGGATAGGCTTTAGAGGAAGAAGAATCCGGAAGAGGAGCTGAAGGAACAGTTGCCCTAGGAGTAGGGGTGGGAGCCGGAGGTCAGGTAGGTGGAGGTTCGTTAGCAGGATCTAGAGTCAGAGATTCCAGAGTCAGAGAATCCTCCGGTTTAGGCATAGCTAGGAGCATATGAGCCGGAGAGAAGGAATCCAGAAGAGACGGTTTAGCACTCAGAAAGAAGAAAGCTATGATGTAGGGCAACTCTTTCCATTTGCCTGCTCGCTGGCAGAAATTAGATAATTCCCGTAAAATATCGGGATCTAAGGAGCCCCTCGGTGGCCATTTTTTGTTATTTTCTAAAGCATATTTGGGCCATTTCTTAGTACAGAGACAGATCAGGTTAGGAATCTTTAAGTAAGGCGTTAAGCTGAGAGGTTTTAAAGCTTCAAGAAGACAGCCTAAGGGAGAGGAAGGACTAACAGGGTTGGAAGCCTTGTTTCCCAAGTCTGCAGCAGAGAGGCAGAAAAATAAAAAAACATAAAAAAAAACCATGATCCGGAGCCAAGGCCCCAGGCATCCCTAAGGCCAAGGATGGATACCAGGCACAGGTTGCTAAACGGCTCATCAGTCGAGAAGCAGGGGCCCCGCTGCGTGAGGCAAGGATTCCCCTGTGGCTGGAGAATTTCTCTCCAGCTCCCGCCAAGTCCCACCAGTCAGCCCACTTATAAAATAAACACACAGACTCTTACATTATTTAAACTGTTTGGCCATTAGCTCAGGCCTATCATTGTCTAGCTCTTACTCTTATATTCAGCCCATTTCTATTAATCTATACTTTGCCACATGGCTCGTGGCTTATTGGTACCTTACATCTTCCTTGTCCTTTGCCTTCCTGTTCCCTCAATTCTCCTCTCTGTTAGTCCCGCCCATACTTCCTGTCTGGCTACCGGCCAATCAGTGTTTATTTATACAGAGCGATATCCACAGCACTTCCCCTTTTCTTCTTTTTCAAAAAGGGAAGTTTTAACTTTAACATAGTAAAATTACATATAACAAAACAATTATCAAGCAAGAATTACAGTTACAATATTAAAGAAGATATCCTATCTATCTTATATTTGTGAGTTGACAGAAACAGCCAACTGCCTGGACAGTCACCTGAGGTTTCTCCGCAGTGCTGGGGCATCATCTTCAGCCTATAGGCTTAGCGTATCTGACAGATTCATTTGTGAAGTAGGATGTACAGAAGGTCAACAGTTCAACCTCACATTGGGTGAGAGCAGTCCATGTACCAGAAACACCTGAATTCCACTAGTGTCATGTCATGATTCAGGATTTTAAATTCTGGAAATTGTTGATGGTTTTTTAATTCAGCTGTCCATTCTTCTTGGCTATGTGTATATGGCTTCATCTCAGCATCCCGTTCTTCTCCACATCCCTCTGTCAAATGCCAGTCTACTATTAAGAGGCGTGAGCTTAGTTACTCTTTAAGAATAACTGTTTCAGCTGCTGTTCCATAGCAAATCAAAAGCCATCGGCCCATTGCCTGTTCAGCTGCCTTCGAAGAAAAGGGCACTGTACCTTTTCCGAATTGCAAAGGCCACTTCAGGGATGGTGCCATATTGTCCTGGCCTCAGAAGATGCCTTTTGATAAAGCCATAACCACACTTGTTTAGGCAAGAATCAGTAGTCCTTTGTTTCATGTCCTATCTGTCCATTTTGTCAGCAGTTGATTCGAGGATACTCTGTTGTCCAGTGGCTAACTTTTGCCACAATGAAAGTTAACTCCATATGCACTTTCTTCAATGCCCATATTTTCTCTGAAGTAGATTGGTACTGCCAGGAGCCGACGTGTCTCATAATCATAACAAAAAAGAAAAATTTTCTAAGTTATTAAAACATTTTAAATGCCATATTCTGTAGATCTCTAAAGGGTTTGAAGATGACCTGTCTATCTAAAATATATCTGCTCAATTTTTAAAACATATCTAATATGACTACAAGTTCTATTGTAATGTCTAGCTACTAACTTTCATTTCTTTATATCCTAATAGTTGGTAATATAACATTCAAGGATCAGAAAATTGCATTGTTAAATGAACGGTATAAGTACAATTAGAAATAAACATATAGCATTTTCTAACAATATCAATATCAATATATATAATTTGTATACAATATAAAACAATCCAATCCAATGTAAAGTATTTAAAACCAGTAATTGTCTTTTTCTTCTTTTCTTTTCTTTCTTTCTCTCTCTTTTTTTTAAACAAGAACCTTAAATCTAATCTCCTTTGCTTAGCCTTTTTTCTAACCCTTGACAACAACTTGTAACCAACTCCCCTAAACAATGAAAATTATCCCAGACCCAAAACCCATTAAAAAGACCAAAAAAACCACCCGCCCCACACCACCTCTTTGGGAATGTGGGCGTCGTATTCTTAAAATTGCTTCCTGCTGGGTATGGGCGAAGTTATCTTTATCCTGAAAGAAAAATTTTAGGTTAATTGTCAAATTCTAGGAAAGGTAACTATATCCTTCATTATCCAGTCTGTGTATAATGCCAAAGTTCAGGGTTTATCTCAAGTCCTTATTCAAGTAGTCTTTGAGACTGGATCATCTCAGCTAGTCATCTCAAAATTGCTCTGAGCACCTTGTAGTTCAAAGCTGAACTGTAGATGATGTTTGTCAGCTTAGTGATATTATTATTGTCCACGTGGAATTGTTGTTGTTGTGGGACCCCAACTTCTTCCTGGAGACTTCAGTTGATGTTAGGCCTGGCCGTGATTTCCTGCAGAAAACTGATAAGAGACTCGAACACAAAGACATATATATGCAGCTAATTGAAGCCTTTTTTCTAGAATTAATTAATACTCTATATGACCATTCATATCTTAACAAAGTTTAAAATGTATATATATATATATTAATCTTGTAAATTTTGATATAAAATTTATACTTTAAGAAAAGTTTTAAAGAATCAGAATAGAATCAAAGAGTTGAGATTAGTAATAGAATAGTCCCTTAATTAATTTGGTTTTTCTCCTGTCCCATAGGAGAAGATGGCTCTTTTATTCTGGCATGATACAGGGAGTTTGCATTTTCCTTTTAACAACATGCTTGAGTTTAAAGAAGGAGAGAGCCATTCTCAAACTCCAAAGTCAGCTTTAAATTTTAATTGAACTGGGACTATTAGAAGACCAATAGTGTTAAATTTTTAGAGAAAAGCAGAAACAAACATTTAGGAAGACATAAAAATTTTTTAGATAATATATACCCATATGCCGTTTCACTCTGTTTCCTGGGATAGATGATTTGTCCCTTTTCTTCAGTTGTCTCATTTGTCCAGTGTTCTTCAGATTCCTTAACCTTCATTCTCCTAAAAGACAAAAACAAAAACCAAAAAACGCCATACAAAAAATGGCGTTTGATTGTAGAAGGAACAAGTAGGACATTTCTTTACTATTTCTTTGGCTTGTTGCCAGGTTATGGAAAAATCCTTCTTTAAACCTTTACTATTGACATGATGTTTTTTATGAAATTCTGAGGCCTCCAGCACATTTCCTATGAATAATTTATCAATCTCATCATTGCCTTGTGCTAGAGGGCCTGGCAGACCAGTATGGGATTGGATGTGAGTTATATATAAAGAATGACTCCTTTTCCTGATTGTATCTTGTAACTGAATAAATAGTGAAGTTAATTCTGAAGCATCAGGGATAAATTCTGCAGTCTCAATATGTAATACTGCTCTTTCAGCATACTGAGAGTCAGTAACTATGTTGAGAGGTTCTGAAAAATCCATTAATACCAACAGAATAGCATACAATTCTGATTTATGAACTGAATTATAAGGACTTTGAAGCACTTTACTTAAATTTTCTGATTTGTAACCTGCCTTTCCTTGTTTGTTGGCATCTGTATAAAATGTACGAACTCCAGATATGGGCTTTTCCAGTACAATTCGAGGCAAGATACAATCAGCTCTCTTTATAAGATCAATTCTATGGCTTTTGGGATATTTGCTGTTAATTTCTCCCAAAAAATTACTGCAAGCTCTTTGCCAAGGTTCACTTTCTGTCCATAATTTTTCAATGTCCTCCTTAGTTAAAGGACAATTTCTGCTGGGTCTATTCCTGCTAATTGACGAAGTCTCAATTTTCCTTTCCAAATCAAGTCAGAGATTTTTTTCCACATAAGTTTTTAATTTTTTATTTGGTTTATTTGGTAAAAATATCCATTCTAATATAATATCTTCCCTCTGCATTAATATTCCTGTAGGAGAATGCCTAGAAGGTAAAATAACCAAAATCCAATCCAGCTTTGGATCAATATGATCCACGTGCCCTTCATGTACTTTCTTTTCTACCAAGGCCAATTCTTTCTCAGCTTCAGGTGATAATTCTCCTGGACTATTTAAGTCCTTGTCACCTTCTAAGGTTTTGAACAAATTATGCAGTTCATCATTTTTTACCCCAACAATAGTTCTTAGATGAGAAATATCTCCAAATAATCTTTGAAAGTCATTAAGAGTCTGTAGTCTATCTCTCCTAATTTGCACCTTTTGGGGTCTAATTTTTTGTAGCTCTATTTTATATCCTAAATAATTAATAGAATCTCCTCTTTGTATCTTTTCAGGAGCAATTTGTAATCCCCAGCAAGGCAAAATTTTCTTTACTTCTTCAAACATTCTTTCTAAAGTATCTGCATTTGAGTCAGCTGGTAAAATATTATCCATATAATGATAAATTATAGATTTAGGAAATTTTTTACGTATCACTTCCAATGGCTGTTGTACAAAATATTGGCACAGAGTTGGGCTATTCAACATTCCCTGTGGGAGGACCCTCCATTGAAGTCTTTTAACCGGTTGAGAATTATTATAAGTAGGCACTGTGAAAGCAAATCTTTCTCTGTCTTTTTCTTGTAAGGGTATTGAAAAGAAACAGTCTTTTAAATCAATAACTATGAGAGGCCATCCTTTTGGTAACAGAGTAGGCAAAGGAATTCCAGATTGTAGAGAGCCCATTGGCTGAATTACTTTGTTAAATGCTCTAAGGTCTGTTACCATTCTCCATTTACCAGATTTCTTCTTAATAATAAATACAGGAGAATTCCAAGGGCTGGTTGATTCCTCAATATGCTGAGCATTTAACTGTTCTTCTACCAGCTCTTCTAAAGCCTGGAGTTTCTCTCTTGTTAAAGGACATTGCTGGACCCATACAGGCTTGTCTGTTAACCATTTTAAAGGTAGAGCTGCTGGTGTCTTTGGAAGACCATTAGTTGTTGTGCCCTGTTCTTGTATAATATGGATGGCTGGTGACCACTCAGAATAATGCCTTCTAATATTTCTCTCAGAAACATGTGCTAATTTATGATTTGTTTCTGATCTTGGAGGGATGTTAATCTGAGTATTCCATTGTTGCAACAAGTCTCGCCCCCACAAGTTCATAGCTATGTTAGCCACATATGGTTTTAATTTTGCTCTCTGTCCTTCTGGACCTATACATTCAAGCCATCTTGCACTCTGTTTCACCTGAGATAATGTCCCAATTCCTAACAGTTGAACGTTTACCTCCTGAAGAGGCCAAGTTAGATGCCAAAGTTCTGGTGCAATTATGGTAACGTCCGCACCTGTGTCTACCAGACCAGACAACAAAACACCATTTATTTTTATCGATAATTTTGGTCTTTGTTCATTAATAGAAATTTGCCAAAAAAATTTTCTTTATGTTTTCTCCTGAATTTTCTATTCTCTCTGTTTCATCATCCTGACCAGCATGACTTATTCCAATAGGCATTTGGTTATTTAATTGCTCTGAGTAGGGGTTTCCTCTACGACTGCAGGAAAGGTTTGAACTGGATTTGCTATTGGGGCCTGCATGAGGCCCCTCTGGGAGTTTCCTGAAGACTGAGGCAAAGGATTACCCTGTCTGTCCCTTGTTGATCTACATTCATTGGTCCAGTGTTTTCCCTTACCACACTTTCTGCATACTCCAGAAGGAAGGGGCATTCTGTTGCCATTGTTCCTTGAAGAAACATTGTTTCTAGGAATGACCTGTTTACAGTCCCTTCTCAAATGTCCTTGCTTTCCACATCCAAAACATCTAACATTCCTCAAACCTTTTGAAATTGCTTCTCCTACCCACGTATCATCATGCTCATGAGCTTCAACATTAACCATGTCTCTAATCCAATCTTCCAAAGGTGCAGATCTTGCCTTTAATGGCCTGATTATTGTTTTGCATGCTGCATTCACATTCTCAAAGGCCAAAGATTCAATTATTATCTTACTAGCTTCTGAATCCAGGACCTTCTCTTTACTGCTGAAGCCAGTCTTTGTAAAAAATCTGTGAAAGATTCTTTTGGGCCTTGTACAACCTTTGTAAATGACTCAGTTTTTTTTCCTGGTTCCTCAACTCTGTCCCATGCATTCAAGGCTGCTGTTCGACATAAAATTAGGGTTTGGACATCATATAAACATTGTGTTTGTGCTGAAGCATATTGACCTTCTCCAATAAGCTGATCCTGGCAGACTTGTATTCCTTTATCCCTCCACTGTTTTTCTATGTTTTTAGCTTCATCCTTGAACCAAGTTAGTCACTGAAGCCTTTGACTGGGTTCAAGAACAGCTTGTGCCAGCTCCCGCCAGTCCTGTGGTACAATCCTATTATATGTTGACCAAGAGTTTAACATTTGCTTTACATATGGGGAATGCATGCCATAAGATACTATTGCCTCCTTAAACCTTCGTAAATCTAACATTTCAATTGGAGCCCAAATATTTTATGTAGTCATTTGATCAGGCAACTGCTGTACGGTTACTGGACAAACTAAGGGTGACTGTGTGAAAACAGGCTTTCTTTCTGTAACCCTATGATCCAATCTTGAAGCAACTTCACTGATAGTTTCTTCCGTCTGAGTTTTTACAGGTTTAACAAGTTTTTCTAAAGCTGTCACCCTGGCACTTAAATTGACTATCTTTTTAAATAGTAAAATGAGGATAAGCATAGTAATAAAATGCATAATTTGATCAACATTAATCTTCTCATATAGCTGTTCCATTGTCAGACTGCCTAAAATTGCAAACAAAGCCCAATTTTCTTCCAATGAACACAGAAAACCCATTTTTTTTAATGTGGAAAAAAATTTCTCTTTTAAATAGTTTCCTTTAAAATATCTGATATGTTAAGTGACTAACCAAGTCCTTGTAGAACAGTACCAATCCGAGGGTATTTCAAAACAGCCACCTAGTGTCCGAGGTGTAGATCCAGAGAAAAAGAGAGAGAGAGAGAGAGAGAGAGAGAGAACACACAAGAACCATAGCCGCAAGTTCTGCCTAAGAGCTTGAATCCAGCCACGTGTTCCCGCTTGAGCCTAGTCAAGCCTTGGCTCTGGCTACCTTAAGCTCCAACCAGGTGTGTTGGCTTTACAGGCAGGGGCCCTGTTCGGCAGGGCAGGCCTGAGTTGTTTGTAGCACCGGCTTTAAGCAAGTTGCTCAAGGTTAGTCCAGCCTGAGGCCAAGCCGACCTGGGCCCGGGCTAGGGAGCCAGCTGCCCTGGCGGGAAACCGGACCTGCCGCCAAGCCAAGTTAAGTGGTTTTTAATGGATTTTTGTCACGTTGGGCGCCAAATATAGATGTAACCAACCGCCTTATTAAATAAGAAACACAGAGCCGATTCAGAGAAGAAAGCCAAGAGGTCAGAGCTAAGAGCCTCACCCTTCCTGATTCAGCGATCCTCTTCAGCCAAGAAAGCTCTCCGAAAGGGACCTACTTCCTGTGTGTATGTCTTTATACAGTCTAGCTGTTCTGCCTTCTCATTGGTTGTAAACCCAAACACGTGACTGCCTCGTCACTGCCTGCATGTACCGCCCTCCAGGTCCTTAAAGGCGTGGGCCACTGCCGCCATGCACTTGCTATGGCTCTAATAGCTCTGATCCCCAGGCAACTTTATTTATTAACATACAATTAAAATCACATTTCAGTACAAGTAAAATACCACCACATTCCCCCAGAATCCAGACAGCGTCTGCGGCTTTGTCAAGTTGGAAGAACATGTCACCCTCACACAGCCCCCAGGACACACCCAACAGCAGTGGTCCAACCGCGAGGAATATCTCAGGCTGCAGACGTGGGAGATGGCTAGAAATTTAGGCCTGCGATAGGGGCCGACCGTAGCCAATAAAGACCGTGGCCAGGGATTCCCCCGGTTTCAAGAATACTTGATGAGGTGCCAGACGCTCAACAGTCATTCTCACAGATTCAGGAAACCGTTTATGCTGGTTAAAAAGTGGGGGACTCAACAATCGGAGAAGCGGTGTTGCATGGATTTTTTGCGTGGCCAGGCTAATGGAGGTGGTCTGTTGCGTACAGAGCAGAGTCTCCGGTTTGTGTGGAGCAGTCCCCAGTTTACGAGTTTCCAGGCACAGGGCGCCCATAAGTGCCCGCTTGGTCACAACACTAGATGTTAGTTATTTGGCAGCGCTCTTACCCTGCGAGGAGATGTCACGAAACACGACAGAATCCACTAACAAGAGTTTTATTAAGATAAGAGAGAAAGATAGGGATGCTCAGGCCTGTTAAAGAGAGGTGTGCATGGAGAAGAAGAAGAAGGCTGGGAATATGGCACCGGCTTATAAAGGCTGGGTGGTGAAGGCATACACAGGTTGATGTGGCTACTCCATGCATGCGTGTAGATCACATGGTTGTGTTGCGCGTTCTTACGCAGCCATGCAAAGTCACGGGGTCCTGGTCACACAAGACGCCTTGACCTGGAAATGGCTATTTTGACCTGGAACTGGCTAGGCAGAAGTGTCTAGGTGCCCCGGACATGCCCAACTGTGGGGGCATGTTGTGAATCTATCACTGCCAAAAGTCTAACCCAATGGTTTCAAATGTGGTTTCGTGCCCAAAGTCTAGAACAATAGTTTCAAAAAATAACCTTGCCCCATATCCCTTCTATCCAATTCAAAGTTGCCAAAACATGTAATTCCTAGCTTGTGGTTTTTTCCTTTAAAAACTCTCTACCCCTAGGCCCACCACTATTGTTGCATTTCTCTCTATCTGCCTGGCAATAGTCCAGGTTCAAACCTGACAATAAAAGGACCCTTACGTGCTTGTATCAGAAACTGGCTCCTTGGTGGTTTCTGGGGGTTTCAAGAAGTGGATACAACAAGATGAGGCATTGGAGCAGTCTTGGCCCATGGTTATTGTTACCACAATTCAGGTAGAGTCATCTTGGTTCTCTGTCATCTTCTTTGGAAACCTTGGGGTTACTGCTAGAAGCTGGGGCTCTGTCATAGTAAGCTTTTTCCATTAAATATTTTAAATGTCATATTCAACAGATCTCTGACCAGTTTGAGGATCATTATCTATTAAGTATATCTGAGCTAAACAAACGTAGGCTTAACCTTGAAAAATATAGGCTAAATAAAGCTTTTTTATTGTAATTAATCACATTAGTACTTAGCATGACTACAAGTACAGTTCTGAACACTTTAAAGAATGTTATCATCTATAAGGTGACTGACAATTAACTTGTATTTATTAATTATCCTTAACAGTTTACGATAACGTATTAGTTTTCATACGATTAGGACTTTCTGGGATAGAATTTGTAAGCAGAGACTGAGGGAGCCTACAGGCTAGCATTGCCCCTTACAAGTTAATAGGCATCACAGTCATGTTAATGGAAAGGCCACACATTCCTTTTGCC
Source organism: Peromyscus californicus insignis (assembly GCF_007827085.1). Classification (NCBI taxonomy): domain Eukaryota; kingdom Metazoa; phylum Chordata; class Mammalia; order Rodentia; family Cricetidae; genus Peromyscus; species Peromyscus californicus. The sequence continues at coordinate 114,214,236 of NW_026294595.1, forward strand.
AAAGATAAGGAGAAAGACTCCCTTTTTAGCAAGCAGGAACTTTCTTCAAGCCCTTGAGGGAATGGGAGCTTTTGTCTAAATGCCTGACCTTGGGAAAAAGGACATTATAGCTTTATCTCTGTTAAGTTTAAGCCTTAAAAAGATAACAATTCCTCAATTGAAGCTCCTTTTAGTATCAAAATAAAATTTTTATCTCATAAACACAATCCAGAGAGACTGGGAACTTTCCTTTTATAGTACACCATTATAGAATCAGTTTATCAAAACAGCTTAAGCTTAACAAAGTTAGCAAAGAAAAGGAGGCTAGACATACATTCTCAAGCATGAAAAGACCTTAAGTAAAGAGAGACATTCTCTGGGCCATTGGTTCTCAACATCTCCAGTGCTTCAACCCTTCAATACAGTTTCTCACGTTGTGGTGACTGCCCTCCCCTTCCCCACAACAAGCAAGAGGCTTGTAGATCAGATGCATTTTCTTTCTGTTTCATGGATCTCTTAGCATAATAACTAAATCTTAAATGTAACTTTGTTTCTTACAATTTATTGGGGACTGCAGTTACAGAGGATTAGAGTCCATGACTATCGCATCATGATCATGATACAGCTGAAGAAAGGTAGGCATGGTGGTGGAGCAGCACCTAGGAGCTTACATCCATAAGCATGAAGCACAGAGAGTGGCTGCCACTGTGAATGTCATAAGTTTTGAAACCTCAAAACCAGTCCCCAGTGACCCCACAAGACCACACCCCTTCATCTTTCCCAAACACCAACTGGGGACCAAGTATCAAACATATGAATCTATGAAGGCTGTTCTCATTCAAACCACCACAGAATACAAAGCATCCTAAGTAGAATCATCCATCTGTCAGCTTGTTTTTTAAAATATGTTCTGTCATACTTCTGTGCAGGCAAACGCAGGCCCAAAGATGGCAAACATGTTGCCAGCAGGTTTTGCCTTTTACTTTTCTCCCCTATTCCCTCTCTTTTGCTAAACTGTTAGGTTAATTTTCTAAAGCTAGCCCCAAGGTCTATTCCCTTATTTGTCCACCAAGGTCCAGTTATCAAAGTATCCAAATCCAGCAATCAAAAGGCCCCTTTTGGCTCGCCTAATAACCTGTCCAATCAAAACAAATCAATTCATCCTAACACTGGGTTTCCCCCTTTCCCTTCATAAACTGTCATTGCCTATGGGCCATGTCTATCACCTCTCTATCCAGAGACAGTCCTTTGTCCTTCCTGGGCAAATGCCCCTTCCTTACTCCTCTTCCTTGTTCCTTTCTCATTCTCCCTAGTCCTCTATCTCCTGTCTTTGTCTCTTATTCCCTGCCCCTTGTCCTTCTGGGGCACATAAATATCCTTTGCACAGAGAACTTGGTCTTGGAGTGTCTTGTGCCAACTTCAAGGTCCTTTCACTCATAAAGCCTCATTTTGTGAGTGTGTGTGTGTGTGTTGTGTTGTGTTGTGTTTGTGTATTTATCTGTTGTGTTGTGTTGTGTTTGTGTATTTATCTAAGGAAATAGAAAACATATTTTAGAAAACCATTTCCACATAAAAACTTGTTATTTATACTAACCAAAAGATGAAAGCAATTGATGTCCATAAATCTGTAAATGGACAAAATGTGATATATCTATATATTATTATTCAGCCAGAGAAAGGAATAAAATATTGATGCATGCTAAAATGTAAATGAGCATCAAAATATTCTGCTAAGTGAAAGAGTGAGAGATGCCTTGCATAAAAACACCACTCACTCTGATTCTGTTTATATGAAATGTTCAGAATAAGTAACTATCTATAGGAAAAATAGATTAGAGGGGGACTGGAAGTTAGAGTAAAGATTAAAGAAAATGAGAATTGCTGATAATAGATATGTTGCTTCCTTTTGGTAGTGAGAAAAATGTTCTAAAAATGAACTCTGATTATCATGAGGGTGCTACATCAGAAACAAAGATGAACATGTTTATGTCTTTCCACATGTCAAATTCAACTGAAGAGCAGTAAATTCATAAGCTATGTTTGTTTCCATGGCAGCATTTTCCAAGCAGTTCCAATTCTCTTGATAGCTGACTGAGACAAATTCAGGTTCTTTTATTTCAATTCTAAATATTAACATTAATTTTCAGATCACATCATGGAGTACACCTAGTATAGATAGATATATATATATATAGATAAGTAGATGATGGATGGATAGATAGATAGATAGATAGATAGATAGATAATAGATAGACAGACAGACAGATAGATGATAGACAGACAGACAGATAGATAGACAGACAGATAATACATTAGGTGATAGAAGGACTATAAAGAGTTAAAGAGACCATGTTCAAGGAGTTCTAAATGACTTAGCTGAGAGGCAGAAGCAGGAAGTGAATAGTAATATACAAAACATCTCTGTTGTGTGGGAAGAGGGGACGGCTCCAGATAAATCAGTTGGAGGACTCCTGGAAACACACTTGCAAACTCATGTGGAACTAAAAAAGGAAAATGTAGGACCAAAGGGGCAGTAGAGATGAATGAGTAGAACAGCTCCAGATTTATGAACAGGCAGATGAACAGCTAATAACTCAAGCAGGACACGTCAACAGTGAAGACCAAGTGGAGCTGAAGTCCTAAGGAAGTTGCAATTTCTCTGCTTGTTGGTCCCTTGGCACACACACTGGCTGACTGAAGACAAGTCAGTATGGGCCATCAGTATGACAATGACAGAAGTCTTGTTTATTGGGTCCCAGGGAGGGTGTTGTATGCTTTCTTCCATCTATTTTTTTCTTTTTTATATGATTTTTTTAATCACACTGTGTTCATATGGTCCCACTTTACTTTGATAAAATAATATGGTGGTATTCTTTTTAATTTTAATAATATGTTATTTATCTATTGGCTCCTTGTGAATAGTAGTGCACAGTATGTTAACTACAAGCCCAATAAAGTGCAGAATCATGCTCCTTCTGTGTTTGTGTTCAAACTGGAGTCAAAGGTTCTTGCAATACAGTTTGGAAATATATACAATATATAGTGATAGGCAAGAAATGGAGAATGGCATTTTCTCAGATGCAAAACTGGAGAACAGTCTCAAATAAAAGGTAAGTGATGTTTGGATTATCTCATCAAATTTCCAGAAGTGAACAATATTTCTACAAGTAAATATTAATTTGTATTGTTTTCACAAGAATCGTAAGGATTGTTTAACAGTTCCTACAGAACTGTAGAATGATCAACAAAATGGAACAGACTCTTGTCCTATCAACGACCCCCCAAGAGTTCACTATGCTATAGTCTTCTGTCCACTGAAAAACACTGTAATTTTACTTACAAATTTTCAAGTATTAGATGCTTCTTTCCAGGAAAATGTTGATTGTGTAGCTCAAAGCATGGATATATGTAACTGATTGGAAACGATTTGAAATATCTAAAATCACATCCATTCATTTCAAATGTTGTAGTGAAATGATATATCTGGTATCATATGTGTGTTTGCTATACAGGTGAATAGGTAGGCAGGTGAACTATCATAAACTGTTAATCTAATCTATAAATTGACTGATATCATCACTTCCCCCTCTCTTCCTTTAATAGATAATGAATTGATCTATTTTCATTTAGCTAGAAGTAAAAGTTACAAAGCAGAATGCTGTGGCGATATATTGTGTACCCCAATAAAGCTTGCCAGAGGATCAGAGGACAGAACCAGCCACTAGATTAGACATAGAGGCCAGACAGTGGTGGCACACACCCTTAATCCTATCACTCAGGACCCAGAGATCCATCTGGATCTCTGTGAGTTCAAGGCCTATTGGTGTAATTTTTAAGGCCACTCTACGTAGTTAAAAGGAGATTTATTTAATGGCATAACTTACAAATTAAGGGATAGGTAGGTCGCAGGGTTTGTGGAAGGTGTATCACAGTCCAGCAGTGTTCTCTGGAGCTCTGCTTGGTCCACCTCCACTATCCAGGGTCCCGGAACAGAGAGAGCATCCGCCGATCCAGCTCTCGGGTCCCCAGGTGCCTCCCTTGGCCCCGCCTTGTAGGCGTGACAATTAAGGAAGTCTCAATGGGGGTTGGAACTTCCAGATCAAAGCTGGAATGGCTACCCACTACAAAGGCCACACTGGAAACAGAGCTAGGCAGTGGTGGCATACACCTTGAAACCCAGTACTGGGAAGCACACATGCATTTAATCCCAGGAAGTGACAGCAGGATGGAGAAGGTATATAAGATGTGTGAGGAAACAGGAACTAAAGCAGTTCAGCTGAGATCCATTCAGGTGAGGACTCAGAGGATTTCAGTCAGAGGATTTGTGGATTTGGTGAGGTAATAGGTGGTGGCTGTGGCTTGTTCTGCTTCTGTGATCTTTCAGCTTTCACCCTAATATCTGGCTATGTATTGTTGATTTGTTTTTTTTTTTATTATAAGACCTTTTAAGATTCATGTTACAAAATGCAACAGTAATAATATAACAGTGGTAACTCCCTTTGGGATATGTGTATTACAAAAGTCAAGTCTTTAGACCAGTGGTTCTCAACCTGTGAGTCGTTACCTCTTTGGCAAATCTCTGTCTCCAAAAATATTAACATTATGATTCATAACAGTAGCAAAATTACAGTTAAAGTAGCAACGAAAATAATTTCATGGTTGGGGGTCACCACAACATGAGGAACTCTATTAAAGAGTCACAGCGTTAGGATTGAAAACCACTGCTTTAGAGGAACACACAGAGACAGCATGAGTGATAGTAGCAGGTTTCCAGAAAAAGGAATGTTGTCAGGGGACTAGAAACCCTCCAGATTTGGAAGGAGATCAAAAGAGAAACTTTAACTTTTATATCAACAAACAGCAGTGTGCTCAGTGCAGAAGCATCAGTGAGCAGCAGCAGAGGGGCTTACACTGCTCCCCAAGTAGTACATCGAAGAGGAGGGACCCTGGATGGAGGATAGCTGCAGAGGGATTCTAGGTGGACAGCCCAAAAAGTTTCTCAAGCCAGCTTTTTAGTGGTTTTGTTTTTGCTTTTGCTTTCTCAGTCTTTTTTTACTTTCTGGCAAATTACAACTCCCTGTTACATTCCTGTGGTGAAGCTGTGTGTGACATATCAGGACCTGTATGAGATAGGACCATGAAGAATGGTTTACATGATCATTCCTACCACATATTTGAGGGATGGCACCCCCAGCAATGATGTTGGAGCAGAACATCAGACTCTTGATGCTGTGTACCCATGGAATGCTGTAAAGACACTGCCTTTTTCTGTCATAACTAAGTGACCCTCTAGTCACTAGGTAGATGAACTCTGAAATAAGTGACACATATGTCAAGTCCATGAACCCCATGGTCCACAAACTTTGATTGTTTGCTGGCCTGTGCCTGTGCATCTCACTTGTCACTGGGAGCAGGTGCTGGGAACATAAAATGAGTAGTTTCCTCTCTTCATCACAAGAGGTTTAATTCCCCCAACCTGTCTTTTTTTTAAATTTTTAAAAGAATTTCAGAATTAAATTATATAATGAAAAAGCAAGTTTCTTAGTGTTTCAAATTCCTGCCATGCTACTCATGGAGATTCAAGGACAGTTTATCAGTATTCTCAGAAATTTCGAAATTATGATTATTTTAAATACACATCTAACAATCTCCACACTCTGTCTACCAAAAAAGATTCCTCTTCGATGAGGGGTGAGAGCGACATTCTTCTGTGGGTGTCAGAGTAAGTATTTTAAAATGCAGTTAGGAATTATACTGCCACTCGTCACGAGTGGTTAGCTACATTTATAGCACCAGGCATGCTCTCCCTCCTATTGAGCTGGCCTTAAGTCCAGCTGGACAATTCCTGGTTACCTACAAAATGTAAGTGCCACTTTTAAGTCATGGACCTCTCATAGTGCTGGTCATTGCTGTAGATTGTAAGCATCATATCTGGAAGTGTTGCTTGCTTTCTTATATTGTCAGCTCGCAGCAAGCTGGTCCTCTGAAAGCTAGTCCTCAGGGAGGAGGCTTTCAGGTCTGTGCCAACTCAATTCCTTTTGATCCTGTGTCCAAAGTGCCTGGTGTCATCAGCAGTGGGGACTTACTTTCAACTTCTGGATGACAAGCAAGGGCAACAGCAATAGCTTACTTTCTTTTTGAAAATCTCTTGCAGTTCTCTTGCCAACAATTTGAAAGGAGGTTCCTCATGCTCGGCACTGGGATTTTTGTTCAATAGTCATTGCCTCCTGAGGGGAGCATTATCACCCCAAGTGCCATAACTTCATTTAACATATGTATGTATGTGTGTATGTGTATATAGTTATACATTTTATATATAATTTAGGGGACTATAAAGTAATATGATTCTCTATGGCTCTCTCAAATGTCCCTGGCATTATTATCCTTCCTCCTGCTTTATTATCCTTCCTCTCACCTTCCCAATTAATGCACCTCCCATTTTTCCCTTTCTCCATTCACTTGTACACTGCTATTTCCCTATCAGCCTCTCCCGTGATTCCTTTCACTTTACATTTGTTCTGTGTTGTCACATCGGAAGATTTGGAAGGAGGAACAGCAGATGAGAGAGAACATACAATGTTTGTCTTTCTGCGTTGGGATCACCTCACTTGATATAGTATTCTAGTTCCACAAAGGTTTTTGAACCACTCCAAAATGATTTTTAAACATTGTGAAAGATACAAATCTAATTTCATGCTTCCAGATGTTAATTATTCCTCAGACATCTCAGCTATCTCTATTGTCTTAGAGTCTCCTGTAGGGGAATTGATTGGTTGGAGATGGATCAAGGCAGGTGATTGTGTTCTGTTCTTTGTGTTTCTTTATCAAGTTTTATATATCCGTTGGAGTAGGTTTGTCTTTTAGTTTTGACTTCCTCTTCCTCTAAGCTTCTTTGGATGTTTCATTTTCTGTGACTTTCCCTGAGGATTTCTTCATAAATTTCATCTATGGGAATTGATGAAACTTGGTGTCAAATGGCAATGGAGTCAGTAAGGTAAAACTCATCTCTGCTATAGCAGAGATGCACACACATGTATATACACACATGCATATACACACGAGCAAGTATGCACACTTATACCACAAACACACACACGTATCATATATGTGTGTGTGTGTGTATATATATATATATATATATTCAGGCTGAAATGATGGCTCAGCAGTTAAGAGCACTTGCTGCTCTCACAGAGGACCTGAGTTCAGTTTCCAACACCTGGATCAGGAGGCTTACAGCCACCTGTAACTCCAGCTTCAAGGAATCCAATGCTCTCCTCTCACCTCCATGGGCATCTACACACTTGTAGCATTCACTTATATAGACATACATAAGTAAAATTAATTTTAAGAATCTTTTTTTAAAAATTCAAAAGATTAAAATATATAGGAAAATTATTTGCTTCAAAATAATTCTCCCCAAAATTAACTATAGAAATATATCTAACCAAAAAAGTGAAAGATCTCTACAATGAAATTTTCAAAATATTAGAAAAGGATATCACAGAAAACACTAAACAATGGGAAAATATTCCATTTTCCTGGATAGAAAGAATTAATAATGTAAAAATGTCTACACTACCAAAAATAATGTGAAGAATCAATGCAATACCTATCAAATTTCTCATGTCATGTTTCACAGATTTAGGAAAAAAAATCATATGGAACCACAAATGCTGTGGATATCTTCTATATAAATAAAGCACTGATTGGCCAGTGACCAGGCAGGAAGTATAGGCGGGATAAGGAGAGAAGAGCATTGAGGAAGGAGGAAGGAAAGGGAGACCTGCTGGAGCCACCGCCAAGACAAGGAAGATGTAAAGTACCGGTAAGCCACGAGCCACGTGGCAAAGTGAAGATTAATAGAAATGGGCTGAATATAAGAGTGAGAGCTAGACAATGATAGGCCTGAGCTAATGGCCAAGCAGTTTAAATAATGTAAGAGTCTGTGTGTTTATTTTATAAGTGGGCTCTGGGACTGGCGGGACTTGGTGGTGGGAGCTGGAGAAAAATTCTCCAGCTACACACAAAGACCACAAACAACCAAAATAATCCTAAGGAGTAAGAATAATGTTAAAGGTATTATAATACTTGACCTCAAACTATATTGTGGAGTTATAGTGATAAAGACTGCCTGTCACTGGCATAAAAAAAAAAGACAAGACAAGTAGGCCAATGGACTAGAATAAAAGACACAGAAATGGCAAAGCTAGGCCCACTTAATTTTTAGCAAAGGAGGCAAAACCACTTTGGAATAAAGATAGCGTATTCAACAAATGGTGCTGGCAAAACTGGATTTCTACCTGCAGAATAGTAAAATTTGATACACATCTTTCAGCTTGTATAAAAACCAAAACAGATCAAAGACCTTAATTCAAAACTTGAAACACTAACACTTTTAGAAGAAAACACAAGGGACACCATTCAAGGTATTGGGATAGGCAAGAACCTTTCAAAGAGAACACAGACCTCACAGGAGCTAATCCCAAGAATCAACAGATGGGACTAGAAAAAATAAGAAGTTTCTATACAACCAAGGAACAATCAGCATAGTTAACAGCCCACTGAATGGGAGAAAATCTTTGCAAGCTACACTTCAGACAAGGGGCCGATATCTAGAACTTATAAAGAACTGCAGATATTTAATGCCAAGGGAATAGACCTGCCATCAACATATGAGTAAATGAACTGAATAGACAGTTTTTATTTTTAAATACAAATGGCCAATAGCTATTTTAAGCAGTGTTCATTACACAGGGCCATTCGGAAAATGCAAATTAAAACTCTACTTTGAATAAAGAGGACAAGAAAGGTTAAATATAAGGGAATGAGAAAGGACAGAATGACTCTGTTTCCCTAAACCCAATCCCTCAGTTTCATCTGGAGCACTGCAGTAGAACATCAGCTGCAGCCTCCCTTTCCCACTAGCCATATCTCCTGTGGATCCCTCAGACCATCCGTTCCTAACCTCTCCCCCCCCATCACTCTCTGCTGTATTAAATACCCCAACTCCAGCAGCCATCTCTTGCTCAATGACAGATCATGACAGCCAGAAAACCAGGTAGGCTGCCCACAGACTGCCCGCCCCCTCTAGCACTCTCTCTGTTCCCCTAGACCCAATCATTCAGTTTCATCCCTAACACTGCAAGAGATCACCAGCTGCAGCCTCCGGTCCCTCCAGCCCACATCTCATCTCCCGTGGATCCCTGAGACCATTCACTCCATAATCTCCTCACTGCCTTATCCCAGCCTCCAACACCAGCAGGTATTCCTTGTGAACACACCAGCTGATCAGCCAGGAAAACAGGCATCACACAGCCACCACACTCTCCAAAAAATGAGAAAACATTTTCAGGTTAGGAAAGATTATAGGTCAGCACCTAGACATATAATCATCCCAAACCCAGATGCCTAGACACCAGCATCACCAGGATAAGAACACAAACAATACCAGCCATGGAAATATGTCTCCACTAAAGCCCAGCTATCCATCCAAACAAACACAGCAGGCTCTGAATATTCCAACAGAGCTGAAGCACAATAAAACGACCTTAAAACTAACTATATGAGAATGATAGAGGTCCTTAAAGAGGAAATGAATAAATACCTTAAAGAAATACAAAAGAAAACCACAAACAAACAAGCAATTGGAGGAAATGAATCAGTCCCTTAAAGAAAGCCAAGAAAATACAAATAGTTGAAGGAAATGAAAAATTATTCAAGACCTGAAAATGAAAATAGAAGCAATAAAGAAAACACAAACTGAGAGAATTCTGGAAATGAAGAATTTAGGAGTCATAACAGGAACTACAGAGGCAAGCTTCACCAATAGAATAAAAGAGCTGAAAGAGAGATCTCAGGCATTGAAGATACAATAGAAGAAATGAATACATTGGTCAAAGAAAATGTTAAATCTCAAAAAAAAAAATCCCTGATACAAAACATCCAGGAAATTTGAACACCATGAAAAGACTAAACCTAAGAATAATAGGAATAGAGGAAGGAAAAGAATTCCAGCTCAAAGTCCCAAACAAATATTTTCAACAAAATCATAGGAGGAAATTTTCCTAACTTAAAGAAGGAGATGCCTATAAAGATACAAGAAGCATACAGAACATAAAGTTGATTGGCCCAGAAAACAAAGTCTACTAGCCACATAATAATCAAAACACTAAACATATAGGACAAAGAAAGAATATTAAAAGCTGCAGGGAAAAAGGCCGAGTAAAATATAAAGGCAGACCCATTAGAATTACACCTGAATTCTTAGTGGAGACACTAAGAGCCAGAAGTGCCTGCAGAGATGTCCTATACACTCTAAGAGAACATAGATACCATCCCAAACTACTATACTCAGCAAAACTTTCAAGCATTATAGATGAAGGAAATAAGATATTCCATGATAAAGTCAAATTTAAACAACACTGTCTACAAATCCAGCACTACAAAAAGTACTAGAAGGAAATTCTAACCTAAGGAGGTTAACTACCCCCATAAAAACACAAGAAATAAATAATCTCACATCAGCATAACCAAAAGAAGAGAAGCACACACACATACACACCACCACCACCACCACCATCATACCACCACACACCATCAATAAAATAACAGGAAACAGGAATCACTGATCATTAACATGTCTCAATACCAATGGTCTCAATTTTCCAATAAAAAGACACAGACTAACAGAATGGATGTAAAAACAGGACCCAGCTTTCTGCTGCATCCAAGAAACACACCTAAATATGTAGCTGAAGTTTACTCCAGTCCTGCCTGGCCCACAGTCAGGACAAATCTCTCTCATCTGCTAGTCCCACAGCCACTTAGACCCAACTGAGTAAACACAGAGACTTATATTGCTTACAAACTGTATGGCCATGGCAGGCTTCTTGTTATCTAATTCTTATATCTTAAATTAACCCATATCTATTAGTCTATAAGTTGCCACGTGGCTCGTGACTTAGAGGTACCTTACATCTCACTTTTCATGGTGGTAGCTGGCAGTGTCTTCCTGACTCAGCCTTCCACTTCCCAGAATTCTCCTCTCTCCTTGTTCCGCCTATACTTCCTGCCTGGCTACTGGCCAATCAGTGTTTTATTTATTAACCAATCAGAGCAACACATTTAACATACAGAACATCCCACAGCATAAATATTAACATAAACATTAACTCAGGATAAAGGGTTGGAAAAAGCTATTCCAAGCAAATGGACTTAAGAAGTAAGCTGGAGTAGCTGTTCTAACATCTAACAAAATAGACTTCAAACCAAAATTAATCAAAGGAGATAGGGTAGGAAGCTACATACTTATCAAAGGAAAAATCCACCAAGATGATATTTCACTTCCTAACATCTATGCCCCAAACACAAGGACATCCAAATTTTTAAGGAAACACTACTACAGCTTGCATCACATATTGACCCTTACATACTGATAGTGGGAAAATTCAATACCCCACTCTCACCAATGGAGAGGTCATTCAGACAAAAACTAAACAGAGAAATACTGGACCTAAAAGATATAAAACAGACAGACCTAACAGATCCTTATATAACAATTCATCCAAACACAAAAGAATATACCTTCTCTTTACCTCGTGGAGCTTTCTCCAAAATTGATCACATACTCAGACACAAAACAAGCCTCAACAGATACAAGAAAACTGAAATATCTCCCTGCTTCCTATCAGATCACAGTGGATTAAAACTGGATATAAACAACAGAAAGATTACAAATTCCTGGAAACTGAATAACTCTACTAAACAAAAAAAAAAAAAAAAAAAAAGGGACAAGACAGAAATAAAAAAGTTAAAGACTTTCCAGCAATGAAAATGAATACACAGCACACCCAAACTTATGAGACACAATGAAAGTGGTTATAAGAAGAAAGTTCTTAGCACTAAGTGCCAACATTAAAAAAATTGGAGAGATCGCATATTAGCAACTTATCACATCTGACGGATTCAGAACAAAATGAAGTAAGCACGCCCAAGAGGAGTGCATGGCAAGAAATAATCAAACCGAGGGCTGAAATCAATAAACTAGAAACAAAGAGAGCAATACAAGAATCAACAAAACAAAGAGCTGGTCCTTTGAGAAAAATCAACAAGATAGACAAGCCCTTATCCAAGCTAACTAAAAGATAGACAAGAAATATCCAAATCAACAAAGTCAGAAAAGAAAAGGAGGACACAACAGCAGACACCAAGGAAATTCAGAGAATCACAAGCACATGATTTCAAAACCTTTACACCACCAAATTGGAAAAAAAAAACCTAAAATAAATGGATAATTTTCTTGATAGTTACCACTTATCAAAGTTAAGTCAAGATCAGATAAACAATTTAAATAGATTTATAAGCCCCAAGGAAATAGAAGCAGTTGTTAAAAGTCTCCCAACTGAAACAAGCCTGATGGTTTTACTGCAGAACTCTTACCAGAGTTTCAAAGAAGAGTTAATGCCAATACTCCTCAAATTACCCCACAAAATAGAAGCTTAATTCATTTATGAGGCAACAGTTACCCTGATACCAAAACCACATAAAAACTCAACAAACAAAGAGTATTACAGACCAATTTCCCTTTTGAACATGGATGCAAAAATACTCAATAAAATACTTGCAAACTGAATCCAAAAACAAAAATCCAAAAAGATCATCAACTATTATAAAGGAGGCTTCATCCCAGAGATGCAGGGATAGTTCAGTATATAAAAATCAATAAATGTAATCCACCATATAAACAAACTGAAAGAAAAAAACACATGATCATCTCATTAGATGAAGAAAAGTTCTTTGAAAAAGTCCAACATTCCTTCATGATAAAAGTCCTAGAGAGAATAAGAATACAAGGGACATATCTAAACATAATAAAGACAATTTACAACAAGGCTAAAGCCAACATCAAATTAAATGGAGAGAAACTCAAAGCAGTTCCACTAAAATCAGCGACAAGACAAGGTTGACACTCCATATCTACTCAATACAATACTTGAAGTTTTAGCTAGAGCAATAAGACAACTGAAGGAGATCAAGGAGATACAGATTAGAAAGGAAGAAGTCAAAGTATTGCTATAAGCAGATGATATGATACTATACATAAACAGATACTATACATAAACAACCCTAAAAATTCCACCAAGAAATTCCTACAGCTGATAAACACTTACAGCAATGTGGCAGGTAACAGGATTAACTCACAAAAATAAGTAGCCCTCCTTTATACAAATGACAAATGGACTGAGAAAGAAATCAGGGAAACAGCACCTTTCATGATAGCCTCAAATAATATAACATATCTTGGGGTAACTCTAACCAAGCAAATGAAAGACTTGTATGATAAGAACTTCAAGTCTTTGAAGAAATAAATTGAAGAAGATATCAGAAGATCGAAATATCCCCCATGCTCATGGACCAGTAAAATTAACATAGTAAAAATGTTCATCCTATCAAAAGCAATCTACAGATTCAATTAAATCCCCATAAAAATTCCAACACAATTCCTTACAGATTTTAAAAGGACAATTCTCAATTTCATATGGAAAAACAAAACAAAAAAAAACAAAATAATAAAAACAATCTTGAATAATAAAAGAAATGCTTGAGGCCCCACCATTCCCAATTTCAAATTGTGCTACAGTGCTATAATAATAATGATAATAATAAACCCACATATTATTGGCTTAAAAACAGACACACTGGTTAATGGAGTTGAACTGAAAACCCAGACATAAATCCACACACCTATGAACACCTGATTTTTGATAAATAAACCACAAATACGTACTGGAAAAATGACAGCATTTCCAAGAAATGATGCTGGTCAGACTGGATGTCTGCATGTAGAAGAATGCAAACAGATCCATATTTATCACCCTGCACAAAATTTAAATCCAAATGGATCAAAGACCTCATCGTAAGACCAGATACACTGAACCTGATAAAAAGAAAGTGGGCGAATAGCCTTGAACACATTGGCACAAGAGACAACTTCCTGAACAGAACATGAGTAGTGGAGGCACTACAATTAATAAATGTAAACAGCCGGGCGGTGGTGGCGCACACCTTTAATCCCAGCACTCGGGAGGCAGAGCCAGGCGGATCTCTGTGAGTTCGAGGCCAGCCTGGACTACCAAGTGAGTTCCAGGAAAGGCGCAAAGCTACACAGAGAAACCCTGTCTCGAAAAACCAAAAAAAAAAAAAAAAAAAAAAAAAATGTAAACAATTAATAAATGGAACCTCATGAAATTGAAAACCTTCTGTAAAGCAAAGGACACCATTATCAGACAAAGCAGGAGCCTACAGAATGGGGAAATATTTTTTAACCAACTTTACACCCAATAGAAGACTAATATTCAAAATATATAAAGAACTCAAGAAACTAGATAGCAAAAAAAAAAAAAAAAACCCTCAAATAATCTAATTAGAAATGGGGTACAGACCTAAACAGAGAGCTCTCAGGAAAAGAATCTCAAATGGCTGAGAAACACTTAAAGAAACACTCAACATCCTTATCAACATCCTTATCCATCAGGGAAATGCAAATCAAAACTACTCTGAGATTCCATCTTACACTTGTCAGAATGGCTAAGATCAAAAGCACAAGTAACAGTTCACGCTGGCAAGAATGTGGAGCACAGAGAATACTCTCCCACTGTTGGTGGGATTGCTAACTTGTACAGTCACTATGGAAATTAATATGCCAGAAAATTGGGAATCAATCTATCTCAAGATTCAGCTATACCACTGTTGTGCATATACCCAAAGGATGTTCCATTCTACTACAAGGACATTTGTTCAACCATGTTCACTGTGGATTTACTCACAGTAGATAGAAATTGGAAGAACTTAAATGTCCCTCAAGACAAGAACGGATAAAGAAAATGTTGTACATTTGCACAATGAAGTATCACTCAATAGTTAAAAAACGACATCATGAAATTTGTAGGCAAATGAATAGAACTAGAAAAAAATCATTCTGAGTGAGGTAACTCAGACCCAGAAAGACAAATATGGTTTCTATCCACTTATAAGTAAGTATTGGCCATTAAGTAAGTGATAATAAAGCTACAAACATAGACCCAAAGAGGTTCAGTAAAGAGGAAGGGTCAATGGGGACACATTGATATTCCTGGGAAGAGGAAATAAAATAGATTTTATGGGTGGATAGGGGGCTTTGGGAGATGGGAGGAGGGATCATGTATGTGGCAGGGTAGAGGGAGATTCTGCAGAGAGAGACAACTGGAACTGGGGAGCATTTTGGATGGTAGTGTAGAAACCTAGCACAGTAGAAACTTACTGAAATCTAGGAAGGTGGTCCTAATGAGGACTCCTAGTGATGAGGGATATGGAGTTTCAACTCACCTCCTCTTATAGTTGGGTGAGGTTTCCAGTAGAGGGACTGGGTTTCACTCATTGAAACCATTGGCCAGGGGGCTCCCATGGAAATCACCAAACAACCCAGGCTTCTGCTAAGATAAAGGTTGCTCTCCACAAACTGACAGTAGGGCTCAATTGTTGAGGACAATATCCACACAATTCATTGAACATAGAGAAGAAAAGCTGGTCCTACATAGGGCCTTCACCCCACTTTCTAGTCTCTTTGGTGCAGGAAGGTACTCTGCAGGCTACCAAAACAGAAATATGGACACCAATCCAGCCACAAAACCTTTGACCTACAGTCTGTCCTGCCTGAACAAACATGCTAGTGGAATGGTGGCACAGAACTTGTGAGAGTAGCCACTAACAACTAATTTGACTTAAGGCTCACTCCATGAGAAAGAACCTATACCTGACACCACTTAAGAAACCAAGAACCAGAGACTAGATAGCCAAGAGACCTAGGTAAAACCGAAAGCAAATTGTCTAAACAAATAAATAAATAAAATTATTCCTAATGATACTCTTACTCATAGGTCAGTGTAAAAAGAGGCTCTTCTGTCCTGCCCTGTCCCACGGCCACTTGTAAATAATCATTTAGAGGCTTAATATTACTTATACATGTTTGGCCTATTGCTCAACTAACTAGCTCTTAAAACGTAAATTAACTCATTTCTATTAATCTGCGTATTGCCACGTGGCCATGGCATTACCAGTCTGCTGGCACCTTGCTCCTTAGGCGGCTGGATAGTGTTTGTCAGACTCCGCCCTTCTCCTGTATCTCTGCTTGGATCTCCCAGCTGGCACTATCCTGCCTTGTCATCGGCCAAAGCAGCTTTATTTATTAACCAATGGGGTCAACACATATTCACAGTGTACAGAAAGACATCCCACATCAGATCAGTGCTTCATTCAGTCATAATCAGAGAGGCTGCCTTCAGCAGCAGAAGGAAACAGGTGCAGAGACCCACAGCCAGACATTATGTGCAGAGAGAGTCTAAAATGGAGGTCTCCATCAAATGCCCCACTTCAGAGCTCAGGGAATCAATACTGCAGAACAGGAGGCAGAAAGACTGTAAGAGTCAGAGGGGATAGAGGATACCAGGAGGGCAAGTTCTTCTGAATCAACTAAACAAGGCACATATGAGCTCACAGAGACTAAAAGAGCAAGCACAAGCCCCACATGGATCAGGACCAGGTCCTCTGCACATATATTATAGCTATTAGCTTAGTATTTTTATGGGACTCCTGACTATAACAATGAGTGGGGCTCTGACTCTTTTGACTGCTCTTGGGCCTCTTTTCTTTCTATTGGTTTGTATGTCCAACTTCAATATGAAAGTTTTTGTTTCATTTTGTTTTATTTTATTTTCTCATGTTTGGTTTCTATCTATTAGAAACCTGTTCTTTTAATGAGAACATGAAAGGAATGGATATTGGGGGTGGGGGTGGGGCAAGGAACTGGAATGAGTAAAGAAAGGGGAAACTGTAATCGGGATATTTTGTATGAGAAAAGAATCTATCTTCAGTTTAAAAAAAGAAAGAACTGAATGCAAGTAAAGGCATTCATGTATATGAAAGAGTATATAATACTAGATGCTTTTCTAGTTCTAATTCTGTTATGGATTTTTTAGTTTGGGTAGTAGATAAATGCATAAAATAGTCAATAATGAAGTATAAAACTTAATGTGAATCTCTACAGCTTCCATTCTGAATGCCTATTCTAACTGTATAGAAATTCATTGAGATGTATAGTCTTTGGTCTACTTAATTTTGGTATATGATGTTTTTATTTATTTGCAAAAAAATTTTTTAATCCTGGCATGATCAGACACTGGATGGCCTGGGAATTGAACCCAGGTCCTCTGGAACATCAGTCAGTGCTCTTAACCACTGGGCCACCTCTCCACCTCCTGAAAGATTTTTTTTATAATAAAGTTTATTTAAAAACAAAATTAAAAGACAGATTGTCTTTAATCCCTTAGCACTTGGGAGGCAGAGGCAGGTGACTCTCTAAGTTCTGAGTTCGAGGCCAGCCTGCTCTACAGAGTAAGTTTTAGGACAGCCAGGGCTACACCTGTCTTGAAAAACTAAATAAATAAATAAATGAAATAAAATAAGTAAATATAAAAATATGCATTTTCAAAATCCCTAATAAGAATGATAGACTAAAGAGATCCTTTGTTACTCTTCACACATCTAAAGTTAATAGAAATAGCAATGTGGTCAGCAGAGTAACTGTTCCCTCATTTTTCCATACCCCAATAACTGGATCTTGTGAATATATTATCTTAAGTGACAAAATGGGTTTTAAAAAGTGTTAAACAAATGACACAAAAATTCAGTTAGATTAGAATTTTTGATAGATCTAATTCAATATGAAGATATAGTTAGAAACAATGTACAACATACCTGTCAATTACTAAAGGATTAGCTGTTAAGTGTTGTCCCCACACCCGGTGAAGATAATTGTGGAAGATAATATATGTCAATTATTTTGTCTAAGCCATTCTATGTTACAAGACCCATCATGATGCACACTAAAAATAATTGTTAATTTATACTTTATTTCCTAAAAGGGGAATTTGATTGATCTGTGATCATAATAGATTATTCATATAATTACACACTTCAGGCTTTTTCAAACATTTCTGGTAATGTCAATCAGAAATTTGTCACTGAAGAAAAATAAAAATATGTGGCATTGCTAGTTTGAAGGTGAGAGGAAGGGGTAGTGGCTGAGTGATTTGAAGGGCCTCTTAAAGATGGAAAACCCAGGAAAGCAGATTCTCCCTGGAGTCTACAAAAGAGAGTAAAAATCTCATTGGGATGTTGATCTTAGACCAGTGAGCTCCATTTACATTCAGATTAAATAAATCTGTTCCTCATGGAAGTGCTGAGCATTTTATTTCTATTTACCATCCCTTGATAACTAGGAATAGAAACAGATTCTTTCTAGGTAAGTGTTAGGAAAAGACGATTCATTGGTTTCATTTTCTTCTACATACAAAAGTTGCTCTACAAGATATTTCAGGACCTATCCATCATTCCAATTGTAGGTTTCTATATGATGACTCAAAGTCGATGATGTTCCTCTTCAACTCAGATTGTAGACACTTCTATGTAAGTCTAGTTCACAGTTCTATCTTATGAAAAAACATAATAGGACTTCCTGTTTCCAAAAATTCCCTGGGAGTTTATTAAAAGAATATGTAGAATTTCCATTTTAATTTAATTTAATTAATTTATTTATTTTACATCCTGACCACAGTTTTCCCTCCCTCCTCTCCTCCAATTCCATCCGCTCATGTCCCCTCTGCTTCCCTCCCACCTCAATCCACTCATCCTCTGTTTCTGTTCAGAAAGGGGCAAGCCTCCCATGGGTGTCAACAAAGCATGGCATATCAAACTGTAGTAAGACTAAGCACCTCCCCTTGTTTTTAGCTTGGGCAAGGCAAACCAATATGAGGAGTAGGTTCCCAAGAGCCAGCCAAAGCATTAGGGACATTCCATGCTCTCATTGTTAGGAGTCCTACAAATAGACCAAGCTACACAACTGTCACATATGTGTAGAGGGCTTAGGTTGGTCCCATACAGGACCCCTGGTTGTTGGTTCTGACTCTGTCATACAACTCACTTAATCTTCAGGATAAGCCAAGTACTGATCACTCCAAAAACCTAGTTGGACCTCAAATCAACATGTCTGCTGGAATATCTGGAGTACATTTGTTCTAATTTAGGTTCATGCACATAGTCTCTGAAACGAAGATTTGGGCTCAAGGATTTTCTTGGGAGGTGTTCAAAAAGAATGGGCAAGTAAAACAAGGAAAGGATGCAAGCTGATAACAGTTTCAAAATATTGTTATTGCTGAGGGCAACTGGCTGCAACCCCACTGGCCATTATATGAACATACGTCAGAATAGAGGGAAATATAAGAGATGCTTTACTCATAAATCCTGTGCTTTTTGGCACAAGTCAGATGCCATCAATATGAAATCCTCACTACACTTGGCCCACACTGCACAAAAAAGGGCAACTATGGTCACATGGCCTGCCCAGGTACAGGGAGAGACAGAGAGCAGATAACACACAGTAAACTGTCTCTCAAGGACCTCTAGCCAAGCCAAAAGAATCTGAACAAGATGTGGATGGAACCTGCAGTTGGAGCCAGGTTGTATTTCAGGGCAACGCTGTGAGATGATGAATGTGTATTGCATATAATCTTCCTAATCTTAGTAGTCCACAAAACCTGGAGATATGAAAACTAAATCTATCTTGATCTTGATTAGAAGCTCTAAACCTAAGCTGATTAAAAGCTATAATTTCCACCTGATAAGTGACAAATTAATGTGATTACTTTTTATTTTCTCAAACAAATTCAATGACTTCTTGGTCAATCCAGATTTGATATTTGGTCACATATAGTTTTTATGCTAATTGCGTTTAAATCTTGGTGTTGAGGCAGTTTGGGGAATGAAATTATCTACACTCTCAGAATTTTTTCAGACTTAATTTTTCAGGAAAATTGAGTTCTATGTACATTTATGAGTCAACATTGAGATGTCATTAATTCTTCATAACTATTTAGTAGATTACAAGATTTTACTGCATCAAAAAGGCAAAATAAAGTATTTATTCATTGTTTGGTCACAAGTGAAATCTTTTAAGCCCTAACAATCTTTGTTATTTCTTTCCTTGGTGGCTAATGTTCCTCAAATCTGTATCTTAAGGGGAGATATCATGGTACACACACTGGCACCTCTCACCTTCAGCACAGATATTTTTGAGTTCATGACCTAATCATTGCATATTATTCTTGTAACTTTGAGAAGTCAATCTTTTGAAATTTTAGTTTTCATATCAGTCTTACTCTATCAAATAGATAAAAATCGAATCATGGGATAAGCAACAAATCTCCATTGACTCAATTCTGTGCAATTCTAACCATTCATTTTGTTCATTCCCTGACAACTTTCATATGTCTAAGAGCTTCTTCAGAATATACTGAGAAGCCTTGGAGCATCTCTTTATTGTCTATCTGCACTCTCTTATCTCCCCTTGTGTCTGCTCCATTAACAGAGTTGCTTAGAAGCAGACTTCTAGGCAAAACAAAAAGTCCCATCAGAGAACATAAAACTATCATTAACTAGCTTTGATTTTGCTGTTCCCCACTCAAGGATAGGTTTACTTTGAGCTGAAACAATGAACTATATCTTAAATAGTAGATACGCAGGCACTGCTAAGTCTTAGTTCTTAGAGAGAAGGAAACTGAGGGTCTTTGAATAAATGCTGCTGCCCGAAGACACAGCAAAAATGAAGTGTGCAGTAACTATTCAAACCATTATCAAGTTTAATGATTAACCTGAAATTCATTTCATTACTTAAAAACACTAAAACCTTGCTAAGTATTTACTGTGTTTACTGTTAAACCTAAAATATCCATTCACTTGAGCAGAACCTCACATTTACTTTGATAGATGAAACAAAGCAATGACCCACCACTGATTCCACTCCTAGTACTCAGTGCAAAGGATTGGTGAGCCAAGGTGATTTTAAGCATGGGAGAATATATATGCATTGCTGTATGACACTTAAAACAGAAAAGGTTTAAGAGTAAGGATGGGGGAGGAATAGCTCAGTCAGCCAAGTGCTTGCTGTATTCAAATGCTGATTACTTACATAAAAAGTCAACACTGGGAGGTAGAGACAGGGGATCCTTAAAGCTTAGGTGCACAGAGAGACTCTGTCTCAAAAATCTAAGGGACATTAACAACACAATACCAAAGTAGACAGGGGAAAGCTCATGAAGTTTTAACCCTGGCACAGAGAACTATGGATAACTAAGGAATTCACAGAGCAGAATTAGTCTTCTCCAGGAACTTTCCAATATGAAATGGTCAGGATATATGTGAGCAACATTATGCAAACTGAGAAGGTTACATTTAGAAATATATATGCATTCGCACACACACATGTGCATGTACAACAATTAGTGAAAAAAAAAGAGGACAATAATTTGAAAGAAAGCAAGAAGAAGTATATGAGAGGGTGTGGAGGGGGAAACAGAAAAGAGAAATGACGTAATTATAATCTCAAAAAGAAATAACAGCTAAATTGGAAGGAGGTTGAAGACACCTGATACTGACCTCTCTCCTCCACATGCACCTACCTGCACACACATGAACACATATAAACACGTACATGGGTGCCTCCACACACAAGCATGCAGGTTCAAGAGTGAGACCTTGTAGTAGATCTCTCTTAAAGGTGTATTCATGGTTACCAAATTTGATAGATGGGAATAGAGGGAAACTTAACATGCTTTTGAGATATTTTCTTTACACATGGCCTTTGTTTCCTTGTAGAAAGAAAATATGAAGAGGAAAGGAAGGAAGGAAAGTATAAAGAAAATAAAATAGAAATGTAAAAGAGGAAAAGAAAGAAAGAAGATCTTCTACCCTCTAAATTGTTAGTTTGATCTTAAAATCCTTACTCAAAGCATAGTTTTACTGGTTGTAGATACAGCCTCATGATAGTCACAGCACAGGCACAGGCCAGTTCAAGTCTCAGGATTGGGCCTCCAAAATCCAGATCAAAATATTTTTACTAATTCTGTACAGAACAATAGAACTCAGCCAAAATAACACAATGTCTTCACATTTTCTTTCTGGGTAACATGAGGCAGTCAGTCAGGCCAACCATAATCTGTACTTTCTCCTACTTTTTTTTATCTCTCCATTGTGCAAAATTTAGTAGGAAACAAGCCAGCAAAGATTTAGTGCCCAACACACACTGTACCAGCCTTAGAGGAAAGAGACCAGTAAGAAGTTCGTTATGCTCTGATGACAGGGGCTGGGACAAATGCAATAAAAATTCTGTGGTGGAACACACTGGGCTGGACATACACTTTGAATTAACTCAATATTATCATTCTACTCATCCAGGGATAGGAAAAATGGGGATTCTTGCCTGAAAAATGTGGTCACATTATTGTTACAATTAACTCTTCTAGAAGTCACTTCATTTTGGAGAGGAACAAATCTTTAACAAGAGAGTTTAGATCCAGGATATAAGACTCTGGCAACAGATGTTATTTCCTCTCATTTTTGCTTTATTTCTTTGCTGGATTGTTCATTCATTTGTATTATTGGCCCAATAAGTGTACTTTATTTTTAGGTACCTGGTGTCAAACGGTCTTGATTCTGTGTAAAGACAGGAAAAGAAGCAATCCCCTCCCTGTTCACAAAGATTCATGACTGACATCTCTATGTAAAAGACAGTAGCATAGTAAATTAACAAGAAAAATATAACAATTGTATTAAATTATATCTTTATATAACATGGTTACATTCAGATGGATGAATAAAAGACTTAAGGTGGATTCCAAGGTTTATGTTATTCATTTTATACTCAGTTAAGAAACTGACCTATATATTCAGTTTCTTCTTAGTCCCTTAGTAGAGCATATCTCCTCCCAAGTACAGGACAGGACACCTGAGAGAGTCATATGGTCTGCTACCACACAGAGTATACCAGAGAACTTGATGGTGAGCTCCAAAACAGCAAACATGGGGATATATTTTTGGGTTTTATGGCTTGCTTTGTGGAAGGAGGCTAAATTGCTGATACTCATCTCAAGAGCAGAACGTTCAGTTTCATCATTCAGGAGAAGATCAGAATATGGTGCTGGGAGGGGTGGGGAAACAGAAATAGAAAAAACTTAGGAGAGGGTCTCAATGTGTCTTCAATCTGGCCTGGACCTCATTACGTATTCCAAACTGTCAAACTGGCCTAGAACTAGCAATCATCATACCACTAGCTCCCCAATAGTGGGATCACAGGAGTGTGCCACCTAGAATGTTACTCCTAAGGCCTTTAGTTTCAGATAGGATTTTCTGATATCAACAGAGGAAAACCACAAAGGTAGGCTCAGAAATACTCAACGGGCTGTAAACAATTGGTATTGCCCAACAAACCACAGGGCCCTTTGATGATCAAGGGAAGAAACAGACTTCTGATGGCTGTTGTATTGAAAGAATAAAGGATAATGAGTAAGCCAGAGATATTTGTGGACTAGGACCCTGTGGTCACCATATGCCTCACAACAAGAGTCAGTGGCAATCTCAAATCCAAGTGTCATTTCTTACTGCTCTACATATGCTAATTCACCAAATGTATTATCTCATTTTATAGGCAGAAAAACTGAAACATAGAGAAGGTAAATGGCTCCTCTAAGGTCATATGATAAAAAAAAAGATGTATTTCTGGTAAGAATTAGAATGTTCTGTTTTACTGATTTCTGTCTGTCTTGAATTTTTTGATGGTTGTATGGTGCATGTGTTTATATGTGGGTTATAATTATGGCTGCTGTGATTTTAACATTTAACATGCTAGGACACTGACCACTTGAATCTTGTTACTTGTACAAATCAGTGACATTACATATATACTCATCCCTGTTCAGTGACTCATGAACACAAGCTTTTCTCACACCCCAATTGAAACTCTGCACCCATTAGACAACAACTCTTTGGTCCCTTGCCCCTTTAGCCCTAGTATGAATGTTATTTTCCAGTACAAAGAAATCTTGATTTATAAGCTTAGCTTACAGTGAAAAAATAACTAAATGTGAAGGGGAGAGGATGATAAAAGAAGGAGAAAATTTTGTAATCAGCCCTTCAGCAATGTGTACTCTGTGAGTGTGCTGTGTATGTCTTTAAAAGTCTCTCCACCTCTCAGCCCGCCTCCTCAGTGTGTGTCCCTGGAATTTTCTGTCTCCAGCTTTCCTCTGCCTCCCAGAGCAGTTAGAGCAGTTTACAGGGCAAACTTCTTTGTAGTTTCAGACGCAGGTTTGTTGCCATGGAATCCACAGTGCCACTAGAGTAGCCTAGTAAAAGGTAACCACTAAAGATTCAGTCAATAGATAGACTGTGGTTCTTCTTCTGGAAAAGCCTGACTGGTAGGATTCCTTTAAGGGCTCAGCCCCAAAGTCCTTTATGTCATCACTTCAGCTACTTGAAAACTGAAGCTCCAGAAGACCTTTGAAAGAGAACCTGCTGGGCTCAAGCACTTCCCACCGATGGCCAATCCTAAGGGTAGTGTTGTTACTAATGGGACTGTCCACAATCCCAAGACTCAGCACAGCAAATGGCAAAGCACTGACTGTGTGAAAAATGGAATCCCCAAAGAAGCCCAGGTAAGAAGCTGTCTCCTACATCCTTAATCTGCATTTTTCATAGCAACCCATTTTAAGGCAGTCTTTTCTCAAAGTTTCTCTCATGAGATGTTTTACAGTGTTGACTCTGCACTTCAGCTAATATTTCGTCATGTGTACTTGCTAAAAGCTTAGATGTGGCTATAAGGGAATTTCTTCTCTAGACAAGAGAAGGTACATACAGAGTCACAAGGTCCAAGATTCTCTAAAATACAGACTTGGAAAACTTTTCATTTACTCTCGAGCATTTGGGGGGGGGGGGGAGCGGACAAGACTGTGAAAAACCAAACTCTTTAGCCTACCAAAACACTTGCTGCACTCACAGTGCTTCAGAAGAAAAACAGAAGTGGTGGTAAATCTTGCTGAGATCATGTGGTAGATAACACTTGTCCCTGGTGCACACGCAATGCCTTTCTGATTGAAAGGATCTTTTTGGTGTTTAGCAGCGCATTGTCACAGCCCCCAGCCTGATTAGAGGCTGGAGTCTCGCTTTGAAATTTGACCATCCGGTATTCCTTTCTAAAAACCACTCCGGGAAGTGTAGCTTTGGGTGTCCTGCACACTGAAAGCAAAGCAGCATCTTTCAAACAGACTTTCCAGTTATTTCCATTTCACATTTCCCCCTCTTTTTGACCCCCTGCTGTTACAAAGTATTTGAGAGGATGTGCTAGGAAAGAGAAACTCATGAAAATATTCAAAATAGTGTCTCAGATCCATGAGGTTCTTGGAGAAAAATAATTGTGCGTGTTGCATATCATGTCAGGACTCTCTGGTCTGAGTCACATGGTGAGCTAACCTGCCTTGAGGACAGACTTGAATAGGCAGATAGGCAATCTTGCTGTAGGGAATTGGCAAAGCTGTGCGTGGAACCCCATGCAATCCTCCCCTAGTTCAGTCACCCTAGGGAGCCAACCTCTGCCTGAGGGAAATGTGAGGTTGTGCCAAGCACCTAGAACAGAGAGACCTGGCTGGGGCCAGGCCTCCATGCAGTGAATCAAATTTGCATGTCCAGTTGGAAGGTGCAAGGGGCACTCAAGAGCCTGGTTTGTGTGGTAAAATGGTATGGTCCCCTAAACGTATCCATCTCTTACCAAAAGACATTGGGAAGCATCTACCAGAAATCTCAGGCTAGAGCAGGATGTAGAGAAAGGGCATAAGAGAACTCACAGCACTACACACACATCGTACACTCAGATCATTGCTAAGATGCCCCTTGTCCCTGAAGTACCTGTTTCACTTGCCACTGTTTACCTCCTAGGTTATTCTGATTCTTGGGTATCTTATTTGACCATAGATGCCTTCAAAACGAGTTTTCCTTTTCTTTACTTACCTTGGTTTCATAACTGCATTCTAGTGTTTGAAACTGGAAGAGTAAATAGATAAGACAGCCATTCCTATGTAAGGGCAGACCCCGCAGCTACATACGTGTAACTGTACAAGACCATAACACATTTAGTCACAGGAGCTTCTTTAGGCACACAATGTCACTGCTGTGGTCTTTCCTGACAGCTCTTTCTGAGGAGCTATCCAGATCCTGTTTGCTACGATATATTTAGATGTTCCTAAGTTGAAATTGGCTTCCACTAAGAGCCTCAGTTATGTCTTAATAAATATTTCCCTGAAATAATAAACTCTGCTGAACTCATAACAGAATGAAGCAAAAAGGACCTATTTTTCTCCCTCTAAAGTGTGAATAAACTTGTCTTTATTATCGTGATCCTCAGTAAAACTTTTACCTCATGGGCCTCTCAGCAAGCTATGTCTTAACCAACAGCCTTGCCTATCGGCAAAAGCAATCCGTGAGAATTTGTAGGCATCTGAGGTCAGTGATCTTTCAAATGTTTTGACGGGACTAAAGTACTATGGGACAGTGCCTCAAACCCTACCAGCTCCAATGAAGATCCCTTTGGCTTTTCTTCTGCTTCCTTATACTCACACAGAAATACACTTACCACTTTCACATACCAGCTACTCTTTAATAGAATGTTGGCAAAAGATTTCCCAGCACAGCAAGCAAAAAGTAAACACTATTAGGCAGTAACTTGGGACTGTCCTCCCCTTTGTTCCAATGTAGCTCAGTGTATATTCTGTGATTCCAGTATCAGCAGCTCAACCTCACAATTGACCAGGAACCAGAACTTTTCCACTTTGGAAATCATCTAGTTTCTTTCTTGAGCTTTTCTGATCCTTAATCCTATTGCCTTTCTCTCCTCTTTAAGCCCCATTTGCCCCAGGGATAAACTGAAACAGGATTTCACACTGATTAAGTCCATTATTTGTTTACTTCTAAAATGTGTCCAGTGTTGTTATATCTACTAGAATACTATTATCCAAGATAACTGATCCTCCTGCCTCACAGGCATATCCATGTAAAGGTTGGAGAGCTCTTGATACCCTTATTTTTTATGAACTCTATTTCTGAACAGTTGCAAAGTTTTCAAATTTTTGACTGAAAGTAGTTAATGCAGAACTTAAATAATTTATTGTTTTAAAAGTTTCTTCCCAAACACAAGCTGTTCTTCATTCTTTTTTTGTTTGTTTGTTTTTGTTTTTGTTTTTGTTTTTGTTTTTGTTTTTGTTTTTTTGAGACAGGGTTTCTCTGTGTAGCTTTGTGCCTTTCCTGGAACTCACTCTGTAGGCCAGGCTGGCCTCAAACTCACAGAGATCCACCTGCCTCTGCCTCCCAAGTTCTGGGATTAAAGGCGTGCACCACCACTGCCTGGCTTGTTCTTCATTCTTAATTTCTTCCTTTATAAAATCTCCTGGCATAGATATAATGCAGACAAGTTCTTGTGATGAGAACAGAAATAAATGGAGAGTCCCTGAGAAGTGAGGGTTAATGGAAGATACTTGGGTTAGTTGTACTCATGACCCCAGAAGGGATTTGAGGAGCCCAGCTTCACTCCTGCTTCCTTCCTGGTGATGTGATCCCTTCTTCTCCCATATATTCCCACCATTAAGATGTCATATATCACAAGATCCTCATCAGACCTGAGCCAATACTGGCATTCTACCCTTGGACAACCAGAATTGCTACATCCATAATTTTTTATCTTGATAAAATTATATTTTTCAGACATTTTGTTTTGATAATTAAAAACTGATCAACATGGAAATTTGTGCCAAGAAAGTTGTTCATAACTATTACTATACCTGTGAATGTGGAGGCTTGTAGACGAATTTCTAAAATGGTCTTATTAAATAAAAAACACAGAGCCAAATATAGGGGTGAAAGCCTTAGAGATCAGGAAAATAGGGAAAGCCACCAGCCAACCTTACCTCACCAACTCTGCAGCTTCCAAATGTGAGTTACTTCCT
The DNA here is from genome assembly GCF_007827085.1 of Peromyscus californicus insignis. Taxonomy (NCBI): domain Eukaryota; kingdom Metazoa; phylum Chordata; class Mammalia; order Rodentia; family Cricetidae; genus Peromyscus; species Peromyscus californicus. The sequence continues at coordinate 114,242,126 of NW_026294595.1, forward strand.
GTCTACCCACGCCTTTATTGCCTTGCTGTTCTGCCTTCTTATTTGCTCTCTGTCTAGCTACATCACTTCCTCTTCCTGGCCAGCTCTGTCACTTCATGTCTGTACAGGCCTCCAGAACTCTATAGTTGGTACTGGGATTAAAGTCGTGTGTCACCACACTTGGCTCTGTTCCCTAGTGTGGCCGTGAACACACCGAGATCCTGCCTGCTAAGTGATAGGATTAAGGGCATATGCGACTGCTGCTTGACTTCTTCGTTTACTTAAAATGGCTTGCTAGTTCCTCTGATCTCAAAGCAAATTTTATTTATTAAAGCACAAATAAAATATCACCACATTTCAGCACGAATAAAATATCCCTACAGGAGGCAGCTTTGTAGTTGGATGATTGATAGACTGTTAGAGAGTTCAAAGGGGCAGACCAGAAAAATCTGTGACTCTGTACCTAGTGCTGGAGACCATTCCATGAGCTATTGAAAGACAAGGATACTAGGGAACCAATCTCAGCTGGCAATAAGGAACCTGTCAGAAATTAGAGGAAAGGACTTGATCCCAGAAGCAAAGGGCGAATAAAGACTGTGCTTCCTACCTGTGCAGTCACGGTGTAAATGGTATTGGAAGGATCAGAGGGACGGCAACCGCTATCTTAGGAGAAAGTATCCAATCACTGAGCTAGGTAGACCATGCTTGAGATTTAGATAATTATAATGCAATCACCACAGAAGACTGGAGTATGCTATTAAGTAATGTATATGAACCTTACCCACTGAATTTAGCAAAGAAGAAAACAAATATATCCCATATCATTTCCATGGATTTTCACCTTTGCACTCAAGCAGAAGGAACAGAGAAGAACCATGACAAGATCAGCAATTTTTAACAATATAAAAAATTTAAAACTTTACACAGCATCATAAAAGACACTGAAAACTTAAAATATAAAATATAAACGAAGGGATGGATTGTAGAGATGGCTCTGTGGATAAGAACACTTGCCTTTCTTTTAGAGGACCAGGGTTCAAGTCTCAGCACCTACATGGTGGGTCACAATCTCCCATAACTCCATTTTCAGGAGCTCTGGCACCCTCTTCTGGCCTCCACAGGCACCATGCATGTGTGCTGTGCACTTACATGCATAAAAGCAAAACACTCATAAACATAAAATAAAAATAAATAGATCTTTAAAGTATATATAAAATTGAAGGGAGGAAGTCCTTTACCATAGCACCAAAATAAAGAACATAGGAATAGATTTAAAATTAAAGCAAAAAATAATTTAGAGGTAGTGTTAAGATAAACATAGTATGTACTCACTCATAAGTGGATACTAAATGTGAGGGAAGGGATGGCCAGACTGCAACCCACAGCTCCAGAGAGGCTAGCTAATAGGGAAAGACCCTAGGAGGGACACATGGATGATCCTGTGAAGGAGAAGTGGATGAGATCTACATGAGTGAACTGGGGGGGTGGGGAGTGGCAGAAGGCAAGGAGTGGGGGATGAGAACATAGGGAAATGGGAGGGTCGAGCTGGAACAGGGACAGAGTGGGAGGGCAGGGAGGGAGATACCATGATAGATGAGGACATCATGGGAATAGGAAGAGGCAGGGTGATGGGGAGGCTCTCAGGAATCCACAAGGTTGACCCCACCTTGGTCTGCTGGCAGTGGTCCAGAAGGTGCCTGGACCGGTCTACTCTGGTGACCAGCCTAGCAAATAACCTAGCTGTCATCATAGAGCCTTTGTCCAGTGACAGATGGAAGCAGATACAGAGATCTACGGCCAGGCACCAGACTGAGCTCTGGGAATCCAATTGATGAGAGAGAGGAGAGATACTGCAGGTGAGGGACGGGAGAACGTGCAGAGATAACCAGCCACACTAGTGGAAGCCCATGAACTATGGACTGGTGGCTGTGGAGCCCCCATGGGACTGGACTAGGCCCTCTGGATACGGAAGACAGTTGTTTGGCTCAAACCGTTTGGGGGGCACCAAGGCAGGGGGATCAGGATCTGTCCGTGGTCTATGGGCAGGCTTCTGGAATCCGGTGCCTGTGGTGTGACACCTTGCACAGCCTTGGTGCAGTGGGAAGAGGCTTGGACCTGCCTAGGCTCAGTGTGCTGGGCTCTGCTGACTCTCCATGGGAGACCTCAATTTGGGGGAGTGTGGGGTTGCAGGGTGGCTTGGGAAAGAGGGCTGGGGGTAGGAGGAGGGAGAAGGAGGGGGTTGTGGATAGTATGTGGAGTGTGTAGAAAACTTCTTAATAAAGAAAAATGAAAAAAAAGATACTTCCAAGAGCCATAAAATAAAACTAGAATAAGAAGAAATCCATATAATATTGATAGAAATGTCAAGATGAAAATTTTCCAGTTTTGTCTACAGTGGTCTATAAATTTCATGTGAATAGAATATCTCTTAAGCCAGACAAATAACTTTAAAATTATGTGGAAAAACAATAAGGGAAAATAAATAGAAAAATTATTTGAAAGGATAATGATGAGGGATAGTTAGCATTATGTTATACAAGAAATAATTAGAGCCTTTTATATTAACAAAAGAACATACAGGTTATAAAATTTATACATGAAATTTATGGATAATATGTATTTTAAAAATAGTATTTACATAGGGAAAGTCATCATAATTATAGCATAAAATTCAAGATCCAAGCTGGGCCATAGTGATATATGCCTTTAATCCCAGCACTCAGGAGGCAGAGACAGGTGGATCCCTGTGAGTTCAAGGTCAGTCTGGTCTACAGAGCAAGTCCCAGTGTAACCAAAGCTACATAGTAGAATCCTGTTTCGAAAAACAAAACAGACAAAAAAAAATTCAAGATCCACAAAAGGAAAGGCTAAAAACTTACGAGCATAAAAGTCAAACATTTCTTTCTGAATGACAAAACAAAAATTTAAAAAAAACAATACTATAAAATCATCAAAATACATATTACAGGCCAGGAACATGTTTACAATTCACAACATCAAGTGAAAAAATTTTAATCTATGTGGACATTTTAGAACCCAACATTGAAAACATCTAATGCCACAGATAAGATTAGGAAATAAATATATATATATTTCCTAATTTTATACATATATATGTAATAAAGCAGTTGAGAGGTGGATGGAGGAGGGAATATCATAGAATCACAAAGAAATAAAGACCCACATTCTCAGTTGTGTTTATGAAGTGCAAAGTCAAGCTGGAAAGTAGTTTGAAGAATCCGGTTATTTAGATCAGCACCAATGGTAAGGCTAACAAACAAAATTGTCAGTCACTGCTTAGTGTCAGTCACTTAACATACTTTGCCTCACTTGCTTCTCATGGCAATAATGCTAAACTGATATTTGTTTCCATTTATTGTATAGATAAGGAAACTGAGGTGCTAAGAACTTAACTAACTTCTCAAGGTCATTAGAGTTAGGAAGAAACTGTACCATGAGTCACTCACCTGAAAGGGCTTGTGCTTTCATTGTAAGCACAGAATCCAAGAACACCCTGCTGTCCTTCCTACTGTACATTATTCTGTAGTGTTGAAAGTAACCAAGAAAATAATAATCATAATACTGCCCAACATGAATTGAACTCTTTCAAAGCACCTGGCATTCTAAGAGCCTTATATCCACCCTCTCACTATGTTTCTACTGGACTTGCTTCAGTAGTGAGGAAACAGAAAGCTTAATCAAGATCACCAGCTTATAACAATTAAAACAAAGTTGGGAAATTAGGTTTGCCCAATCCTTAATCACAAGACTGTGTTCCCTAACTCACACTGCCTCTCTAAACACAAAGTAGTAGGAGTGAGATTTATTACCCCTGCTGTGAAGAGGCTCACGGCATTCAACATTAAAGGGTAGTGTTAGTATGGATTATGGATATTATGGGTTGCTTTGTCCTTGCTATTTGGTACTCAATTAAAAATGTGAGGTCATTTTCCCAGATAACTTCAAACTCACATATTAGAGCTTTGTATATACAACACTGTCCAACCACAGACACACCAAGGCAGTGAACAATTTATTCAACTCCATGTTTCACTTTAAACAATTCTGAATAAAGAACAGAGATACCTTTGTGACCTTGAGCCATGTGGACACAGAGTTAAGCACATAGGGAGCCATAGAGGTAAGTTTCCTGGTAGTTTAGAATGCTTGTCCCTTTCAGAAGCTGCTGCAGGGTGCATAACTTCTCTGTGGACATAGAGCTCACTATGTGCAATATTTTCTGAAAAGACTGATATCAGTAAATAACAGGTGACACAATAAATGAATGGTGAATATAAATTTTTTGTGACATTTCCCATTGAGATCTAGAATCTCACGCTGTTCCCCTGGAATCTAGACTTGACCTAATGGCTTACATAGCTAATAAAGAATGACTAAGGGGCAACCTGGGACTTCTGAGAGTCAGCTCAAGAAGTCTTAGAGAGTGAACGCAGTCTTAACAGAACTGTTACTCTTGGAACTTAGATAGCATGCTTAGCAGGAATCCAAGTAGATAAGGTGAAGTCCAAGTGGTAAGAAGAGGCTGTCTCTACTGCGTTCTTAGCTGACCTGCCTCACTACCTCGCCCACCATGGGGGTGAGCTAGCTTCATGGTGGCTCCACTCTCCTCGGAACCTGTCTGTTCCAACTGATTCTTGTGTCCCATCTGAGCTCTGCCAAATGACAAATTTCCAAGTGGTGGTTGTTTTAAATGCAGTGATGTTTTATGAATCAGCAATAAGAACTGGACATGGGGGTATTCTATTTGTTTAAAAATGCGGGGAGAGGTCATTCTTTCATAACCAATTTCTGTACTTACACTTTTTGAGGAGTTTGTTTTGATCACCCATTGCTCTCAAGTTTTGGCCATGATGCCTTTCCTCATTTGCCTTATTTTTTTCAGTTTTATTTTGTTTAGTATAAAAGATCATGTGCTTAACTCTTAAACTAGACATGTACCTGGGTACAAAATCCAAATACAGCAACTCAAAATCTCCCACACAAAATCAAAATTATTCCATACAAAATCTAAATGAGCCTGGAAAGGCAGTAAGTGATCTTTCCATCTTCACCTTCCTGGGTTGTTGTATTAACATCTGATCTGGAATATGGAATGATGTCTCCATACACCATTAAATGTCCTTAGTATATTCATTTCTTTTACTATCTATAGTTATGCTCAATATTATTTATTAACCTTAGCCATCAACCCTTTCCCCTCCACTGCTACATAGGAGTGTACTTGACAATGTCTTGTATATAGTAGGAGCTTAGTAAATTCCAGATTAAACTCTGAATTCCTTCATCCAGTGGAAATTTATCAATCTTCACATTGTTTGGCTTACCAGCAGTATTTTTCACAAATATTCACTCCCCCTTACTATGGTCTGAATATTGACTGAGTATTTTCTCCAAGAGCTCACATGTTAAAGCCTTGGTACTCAGTATGGTGGCACCAAGGTGAAAGGACTTTCAAGAGCTAAGCTTAATGAAAAGTCATTAGATAACTAGAAACTGCCCTTAGAAATAATGCAGGTAGTTCTTGTGAGACCCTGAGTTAGTTCTCATGAGAGGAAGTCAAAAGAGTGAATCCAGTCCCTGAGTAACTCTCTTTGTCTATATGTGATCTCTTGCTCTTTTTCACAAGGTAATGGATTCAAGGGAACCCTTGCCAGCTCCAATACTCTGTTGTTTGGAGACTTGGCCTCCAAGACTGTCAGTAAAATAAACTCTTTGTAAATACTCAACTTCAAGTTTGCAATAAGTAATGAAGAACACACTGGTACACATCTTCCTAAAGACATTCCTTCTATTGGCTTTTAGGACATGAGGCCCTTGATTTTCCTCTTTTGTCAATAACTACTTCTTTCTAGTTTCTTTTCTTGTTACCTGCTCATGTCTTTGACCTACAAACAATGCAACCCAAGGGTCAACTGTAGCAGGAATCTTACAAGTTCTTATTAATAAGATCAAACCTGAGGCCAGTTATTGGAGTGAACACTGGAAGATCAGAGAGACAGAACAAGTCACAGCTAACCTCACCTGGCCAACTTCTCAGCTGATCCTGTTTCCTCATACTGGAAGCCTCTGTGTCCTCATATCCAATTGGCTCTCAGCTGAACTGTGCTGCTCAAAAGCCTGAAATGCTTCTAGTTTCTGGTCCTCATGCCTTATATATCTTTCTGCTTTCTACCACCACTCTCTGGGATTAAAGGCGTGAATCACCATGCTTGACTGTATCCTTGAACACATGGATTTCTGCCTCTGGAATGCTAGGATTAAAGGCGTGTGCTACCACTGCCTATCCTCTATGTTTAATATTGTGGCTATTCTGTCTCTGACCCCAGATAAGTTTATTAGTGTGCACAATATTTTGGGAAACACAATACCACCACAGTCAACCCTTACAATTCTTTTCCCTTTTCCAATGGTATCATTGGCTCTCACAGTGCTGTCTATCTTTCATGATAATCTGACCTTGTCTCCTCACCATACCTACAGTAGGTATTTGTGAGTCTCCTTTTTCCTTGGAGAGCAATGGGTGATCAAAACAAACTCCTCAAAATCTAAGTGTAAGTACAGAAATTGGTTATGAAAGAATGATCTCTCTCTGCATTTTTAAACAAATAGAATACCCCCATGTCCAGTTCTTATTGCTGATTCATAAAACATCACTACATTTAAAACAACCACCATTTGGAAATCTGTTATTTGGCAGAGCTCCTTCCAGGGGATTGTTGGCCACTGGTCCATAAGGGTGGAGGGAGCAGAATCAGGGAACAGGATCAGACCGCTGTGGATACGATGGAGATAGTCCTCCGGGAGATGACTTCAGTGAGACAACTCAACTTTATTCCACAGTATAGGAAATATATAGGATTGGGAAGCCTTGGGATAAACCTTAATTTGCATTAAGTGGCATGCTCCTTTCATATAGCTGGATTAGTGGAAGCACGGCCCTATCAAAATGACTAGAGCATTTACCTAATTATCATGTGGGCAAGAGGGGAAAAGCATTTCCAGGGAACTATGTCAAGCAACATCCTTGAGGTAAGTCAGGCATCCAGGCCTAGAGACATCTTCCAGATAAAGTTAGGTAGGGAGCAGGAAGCCCCTACTTGGGGGAAGGGAGTCCTCCATGTTGCCGAGCTTGGAGAGAGCTGCCAGGCCATGGTAAACCTCAACTTCTGACCAGCAGGGCCTCCCAACAGGGTTTTACAACAACTGTTACACACGCAAACACACTTGACTCCCTATTTAATCTCTGGCCTTAGATGGTCAAAATGTTCTTAATGTTAACTTATAAACAACTGAGTTCCTGATACTCCTGTCTCCATTGCTCAAACTTGCTCTGGTTATGGCCCTTCTCTTCTCAATAAAAAACTCTATCCTTCTTGTGGCTCAAACCAAAATCTAGGTATCATTCATGATTTTTCCTCTTTCATTCTATCCATTTATATTCAATTCTTCTCTCTCTTCCCCCCCCCTCTCTCTCTCTCTCTCTCTCTGCGTGTGTGTGTGTGTGTGTGTGTGTGTGTGTGTGTGTGTGTGTGTGTGTGTGTAAAAGTGCAGTGCAGAAGAGAGCATCAGATCACCTGGAACCTGTGAGTTGCCTAACACTGGAATCAAATTCAGATGCTCTGCAAGAACAGTAAGCACTATTGCTTCTTTAGGACTGCATTTAAAAAAAAAATCTCTGCTGTCTGATTGTGTGATACATAGAATTCATTCCAACTGTCAAAGTTTACAGCCTGTTATTAATTATGCTATAATATTTATGACCTTTGTTGGAGTACATGATGATTAATGAGCATCTTCTTCAACTGGGTGTGGTAGCCCACACCTATAACCTGGTACATATGAGACAGAGATCTGAGAGTCAGGATTTCAAGGTCAGTCAGACTTACAGAATGAGAATCTGTCAGAGAAAGGAAGATAAATAGTAGAGGAAGGTGGGAGGGAGGGAGGGAGGGAGGGAGGGAGGGAGGGAGGGAGGGAAGGAGAGAAGGGGAGGGAGGGAAGGAGGGAGAGAAGGGGAGGGAAGAAGAGAGGAAAGATACCATCTTTGTAAAAATCACATGTCACTAGATCGTTTTTTTGGGGGGATGGCCAGGTACCAGACATTTTTGTTTGGGATCCAGACAGTACTTGTGCTGTATTCCAAGCCTGGGCAGAATCAAGCTTTTAAAAGTAGGACATTCTGAAGATAGAAATGAAATGTAATTCATTTGTGTCGATATGAGTCTTAATGCCTCTTAGAAGAAGATAAACTATGCCTGGATTAGGAAGAAGCTGGCTAAACCCTCAGCCATGTGGGCTTGTCATCAGGTGCTAATAAATTCTTCATTCCTCAGAATCTGAAACCTAAGAAAAGTCAGTTCAGTCTGTTTTGCCATCAATGACTCATACACAAAATCATTGTCTAAGATTTTAACTAATAAACTTTTACATTGCCCTGTAATTAAGAACTTTGCTAATAATAATTTATTCAGTCTTCAAATAACCAAATGGGATTAAAGTGTTGTTGTGCCCATTTTATAGATGAGAAAATAATCTTAGCAAAGTTGGCTGGCTAAACATCTAGTTCCATGTACAGGCTGTCCCTGCATCAATATTTTTATCACTAGACAAAAGCTTTTTAACTACAGCATTTCATTATAAATATTTGCAAACTTACGGAATGTTTTTAAAAATACTACAAGAAATGCTCACATATCTATCACTTACATTCTACAACAGATATTTTGTTATATTCTATTGTAAATCTACTCATTTATCTATCCTTCTATTCATTCATAAATCCACATATATTGTGCATTTCAAAGAAGTTGTAGAGTCATTATACTTTGTCCTTAAACTATTCAGCATGTGTACCAAGAACTGGACTTCAATATTTGTCAATAGTTCTTTTTTATTCGAGGTAAAATTTACAATGAAATACATAAATATAAAGTATATCTTTCAGTGACTTTTGACCTACACTGTCTTCAGATTAGTTTTACTAGGTACATTTTTCTAAGGCCATTTGACTTTGGAGGTTTTTCAACTTCTTAACATAGAAGTATTTACTCTCTAACATGAGAACCAATATACAGATTAGCGACTGTATAGGTAAAGGTAGTCCAGGTAAAGGAAGGGTTCACCTGCTGGTTTTCAACAAGAGAAACTACCCTGTTGTTGAGCCATAATTCCAATGTGATCAAGAACTGTAGCTAGAGTTTTCCTGCCTTGCCCACAGTCAGGACAAATCTCTGTCACCCGCCAGTCCCACAGCCGCTCAGACCCAACCAAGTAAACATAGAGACTTATATTGCTTATAAAGTGTATGGCCGTGACAGGCTTCTTGCTAACTGTTCTTATATCTTAAATTAATCCATTTCCATAAATCTATACCTTGCTACGTGGCTCATGGCTTACTGGCGTCTTCACATGCTGCTTATCACAGCTGGCCGTGTCTCTCCCTGCCTTCCTGTTCCAATTCTCTTCTCTGTTAGTCCCGCCTATACTTCCTGCCTGGCCAGTGGCCAATCAGTGATTTATTTACTGACCAGTCAGCAACACATTTGACATACAGACCATCCCACAGTAAAGAGCTACTTTCATTTTTGCCTGTGGGATAATCCAGCTAGTGAGAGGCATTTTGAGGTTAGAAGTCTTCACAATTCCACTCATCTTTTCTCTTACCAAAAAGGAGGAACAGCAGCTTACCAGGCTGCCACTTCCATCAAGCTATCACCAGTGTGAGTCCTGGTTTCTTGATATCTAGTGCAAGGTCTTTCCTGGGAAGTAGGTTCCTTAAAAACAAACAAACAAACAGAAACAAAGACCTGGGACTATAATCATTCAGTGACTGTTAAAGCAATACCTATAATTTCAGATGTCTTTAACTTCAGTTTCACAACTGATATCATAAAACTATAAGGGGGACATAAAACTGTCAAAAGAGATCCAAAGATGGGGAAAAGAGTGAGCAAATTCATGAGATACTTCTGAGGAAGAGGAAGGGGACCACAAGGAAGGGAGCAGGTGGAACAGAGGAGGGGAGCAAAGGAGAGTAAACAAATGTGAAGTATATGTAAAAATGCTACAATAAAACTCATTACTTTGTATACTAATTTTAATTGATTATTATTATTATTACTATTATTATTATTGTTATTGTTGGTTTTTGTTTTTTCTTGAGACAGGGTTTCTCTGTGTAGCTTTGATGCCTGTCCTGGAACTCACTCTGTAGACCACGCTGGCCTTGAACTTGTAGAGATCCGCCTGGCTCTGCCTCCCGAGTGCTGGGATTAAAGGCGTGCGCCATCACGGCTTGGCTTGTATGCTAATTTTTAAAAACTACTAAAGATTGATATTGTAAAATTGTATCTGTCAGAAGTAAATACATTTCTTTTACTTTCTCAAAATAAAAACTACATGTAAAACCTTCCATTTCTGCCTTAGACCCTGGAGGAGTAGAGACTGGCAGGGCATCATTCTCTTGCTAAACTCTTCAGTTTAATGCTGAAAAGTAATTCCCAAAGACAGCTCAGGCACGACACAGGGAGGGTAGAAATCTGCCATTTTCCACAAAGTTAAATTGCTTTTAGCTTTGATATAATTATAGTACTTAAACAGCTGATCCAGTCAGTGAATAATGATAGAGATACAGTGATGAGCATGTAGATGCCTCCCCTGGCTCTCATCACAGCTTTTATACCCCAGGAGTCCTCAGGAGTTGGGAAAACTGGAGTACTCTTTGAAATATCATATTGATTCATGATTTCTGGGGGTAGTACTTTAGAAATACTAGAATGAATATTATGTCAGTAATAGGACTAGGAAGTTCTCTGGCCATTGCAGAATAAAGAACTTGGGGGCTCGAGATGAACTAAAAAGTCCACCAAGATGGTGAAAGCAGTAGTCTAGAGGTAAACGGATGCACATATCTCCTGAAGCTCTCAATTCTCTCTTGGGATCTTTTTCTCCACCCATTGCTACATGCCTTTATCTTCTTGGCTCATCATTCAAAACCTTGGTCAATTGTTCCCTGGTTGATGAAACATTCGCTCCTTCTTCTAGACAATGTTACATCATCTTTTTCTGTGTTTCCACAGTAACCTCAACATTTCTCTTATATCTGTGATTCATTCCACCTGGCTTCTGGCAGAGCATTAAGTAACAAATACCTATTGAGGCTTAGTTGAGTTTAAAATAAAAATAAAAGAATAATAACAAAACATGATAGAGATAATTGATGCTAGAATTTTGGTGCAGTATAAAAATTAAGTTTTTATATTGTTTTACATATTTAAATATCTTAGTAATTTAAACTCCAGGTTGCTGAGCACCTCTTCCTTTACTCCAACCATCCTACTGGGATCTACTGAATGAGAGACTTTGCTTAGATTTTATCAAGTGAAATATCCCCATATTTCAGAGTCTTCAAAAAGCTTCCAACAATAGTTACTAATTATACCAGGCATCTTAAAGCTCAAAATTAATGTTACCAGGAAAGTGGTATGTCCACAAGGCCTTATCAAATGTGACTGTTCACACAAGGAATCAGATAACATAATGTAAACAGAAGCAACTCTCTTATTTCTTATTTAGTTATATGTAACTTCTAGGTACTTTGTATTTTGAAAAAAAAATAGATTTCGGAAGAGATACGAAAACAGGACGGAAAGTTACTGGAACTCTTTTTCACTCAGGTTATCCTAGCCTGACAACACCATGACACCTCTGTAATCATTACAAAGTTAATATTTACAAACTATGTAAATGAACTAGAGAGTCTATTTGATTGAATCTATTTTCCCCATAATTTTTGTCTTCATTATATAATCCACTATTCTACATTACAATTTGTTTGGTTTTTACCTTAAATGGTATTTGTTAAATTTTCATTTTCTACCTGTTTATTTCTAGTATGTAGAGGGGGGGATGTGAGAGGAGTTTGGAAAGGGGAACTGGTAATCAGAATATATTGTATGAAAAAAATCTGTTTTCAATTAAAAAATTAATGTATAAAACAATTGAATTTCTGTGTACTAGTAATAAGCAGGTAGAGAATAAGTATTTAACAACTCTTTTATTTCTGAATGACTAGTTAGCCTGAGACACAAGGATGAATAAAGTATTTTAAATGTTTTTTATCAGTAAAATATATGACACAATGCTATTGTATAAATACATTCATTACTTAGCCATGTTGGGTTGTTTCCAGGACCAATCAAAGATAGCAAACTCTACTGATATTCAAGTCTCTTTACTGATATTATATAAAGTGCTATGTGATTTTATATAACCTATACATGCTCTCCAATTGCTTAATACCACTTTAGATTAATTATTATACCTAATAAATATAAAGGCTATGTAAATGCCTTTACGGTGTATTGTTTAAAGAACAGTGACAAAGAATAATGGTTGTTCATGCTTTAGAAGTTAAGGTACACTTTTAAAAATTATTTTTTATCTAAGGTTGGTTGGATATAGGATGGAAAAAAGATAAGGGAAGATGGAGAGGCAACTACTTATCTCCCCAAATTTCCAGACAACTTACGGGAATTCAAGTCTTAAGCAATGCCATTTAAGTTGCACTTAAGGCTCTGCCAAGTAAGGTAGAACTGTATACACTGATCATTCTTACACCATCCCACTGCTACAGTCTTCAGTGTTATGCCATTCATATGCCTTCAGCAATATCAGCTTCACACGTGACAGTATTTTAGAAGAGAAAAATAGCAGTCTTTGAATCAATCAGATATTCAGCTGTTTGATGTGGGGGATTCCGTTGAAGAAAGGGCTATTTGGAATGTATCTTCCATTGGGCGTGTTCGATGTTTAAAATGCTAGCAGTAATTTGTTCTTGGCAGTTGGAAGGGAGTGCTCATTACCAGTTTAAATCACTGAGATGAGTACATCTGTGTCCAGCATGACTGTTAGTTCTGCCCTTCTCACTAAGGGCTGGGTGCTAATTAATGGGATACTATCAGTTATAAGTAGTGGAAAACTCAAATATGGATAGATTTTAAATGATTTTTATCATTCTTACATATGGAGAAGTCTCAAATTGAGTGATCCTTGGCTTTGTAGATTCAGTGACTCAACAAACTGATCAAGAATTATAGGGCTTCCCATCCCTCAACCTCCCACCCTCTATGCATACCCAGCTCCTGACAGCCTCAGTCTGTGACATGCCAGTTCTAACAATGATTTCAAGGAAAGCCCGAAAATGTAGAGCATATGATAAATATGTTATGATTTGCTACCTGTTATAAATATGCTACCTGCCACGTGATTTTATAAATAATTTTCAACAAAACATTTGAGATACTAGTCTATAGCTTGATAATATTGGCTGTACCAAGGATAACATTGGCTTTCTTAATAAATTTAGCAGTTTCTTTTTTTTTAATATTTTAGAATTATTTAAGAAGAATTGATATACATTACCTGTTAAATGTTTGCTTGAATTTACCAGTGACATCATCCGGGTTGGTCATTTTAGAAGTCTTAAATCAGTAATTTGATGTTTTTATTTGCTATGGGTCTGTTTAGATTTTTCCTTATGAATCAGATTTTGTATCAAAGTCTTCCTTATAATGTATTCATTACATGAATGCTCTGTTGTGTTAACATATAGTTACACATGATACCACCTCAGAATAGTTCTCTTTGTACAGTCAGCAGTAATGTCTCCTGTTCCTTCCTGTAAGGAGCATTCCGCTGTAAGGAGGACAGTGAGTTTCACCTTATCTCTAGCTCTCTGGTATTCCATTGGCATTTTACCATCCCGAAGTGGATCTCGTGGCTAGCCTTCTTGCCCTGGTAGAGTGAGTTCGGCCTGAAGCTTTCCCTTGTGCCTCCTTGTCAAATCCATTCTCCTCCTAAGGCCTAACAGAGCAGCATAACAGAGTGTGCTGTGTTCCATGGGTTGCCTCATCTTGAAAGCAACTTTCCTTGAAAATGGTAGGAGAGGCTACAGAATTCAGTTGATTTTAGATCCCCCCTCCTCTGTGTGTGTGTGTGTGTGTGTGTGTGTGTGTGTGTGTGTGTGTGTGTGTGTGTGCGCGCGCGCGCGCGCGCGCACAGAGCACTGAGGATCAGCCACAGGGCCTTTTGTGTGCTAAGCACAAGGGAGCTATACCCCCTCCCTCTCACTCTCCTCCTGCCACATCCCCAGGCCCTAGATCCGAACAAGGGTGTGCTCATGAGATCTCCAAAGTGCTGAGTTATTCTGTTGTGGTGGCTGAGGTGTCTTATGTGCTCCTCACTCCATCTTCCTTAAGGGGCCTTGTTCTAGAAAATACCTTAACTCTCAAGTTTCTAATTAACCTTCATCTACTGGACATTTTCCTCAGCTCCTGAAGACACTCCACATTTCTTTACTTAAATGTAAGCACTTTCCAGCTGGGCAGTGGAGGCGCATACCTTTAATCCTAGCAGAGCCAGACGGATCTCTGTGAATTAGAGGCCAGCCTGGGCTACAGAGTGAGTTCCAGGAAAGGTGCAAAGCTACACAGAGAAACCCTGTCTCGGAAAATAAAAACAAACAAACAAACAAAAAAAGTAAGCACTTTCCTTTACTACTGCCCAACCCATCACCTTTACCTCCTATTCTTTACCTCCACTCTGCTGAACAGTAACAGCCTTGTCTCATGTGCTTTCAAGAGCTTTAGCTCTTCCTCCCTCTCCTATCACCCCCTCTCCATCTTTCTCTCTACCTCTCTCTCCCTCCCCTTCTCTCCACCTTCCTCCCTCTTCCTTCTCTCCCTCTGTCCCTCAATCTCTTCATCCATCCCTCATTAAATTGTAGCAGATAAAATCCCAGCAACAACTAGCTGATGAAAATGACTTGCTTGGTTATCTTTTGAGCAGCCTTATACACAATGGACCATTGCAACTTCAGTCCTTTATCTCACCCCCTTGGACCTCCCATGCCTTTCTCTTTTCTCACATTTGCCAGCTACTTAGGAGACCCTCCTCCCACTTCTTCCCACATTTTGTTTTTTCATCTTCCCCAAATATTTCTCTAAATCAGCATCTTCAATCTTATACTCTCATCTATCATCTCTCTTCAGGAGATAACATGACAGCTATTGTAACATCTAATGAGTGTTTATGCTATGACAGGTCATTTGCAGATATTATCTAATTTAAGTTTCAAAACAAACATTCTTAGTCTCATTTTTTATTTGAGACACTTGAAAACCAGAGAAATTAAGATACTTATACAAGGTCACACAATTAGTAAATAAAAGGACCCAGATTTGAACCCAGGCTGTCTTCTCCACCATTATTTTCCACTCCTCATCAATACTGGCCTATAGTTCGGCCTTCTTCAGGAAGCCACTTCTGATCATTCGGTAAAATATGATCCCCTTAGAGTCATCCTTATGACAATTACATTTTTCTCTACATAATGATGATTTGTACCTTCCACACCCATCTATTATTGTGTTATTGCTCTTTAAAAGAAACACTGTTTACTGAATTCGTATCTCCTTTTGTGTTAGCCTTATACATGAAAAATTGCTATCAACAGTGTTGCCGACATCAATGGAAAAGAAATCATCTATAGAGGAGTGTCCTCTGAGGATACCACAATATCCTGTTTATTTCCAAATTTGATCAGCGTACAGGTAGAAAGCAAACCCTAGGGCATCACCACATATCAAAGAGCATTCTGAAGAACATGGCTCAGAATACAGCAATAGTATATTCAGAGAAAAAAAAACTTATTAAGCAAGGCTTTATTCCTCATCTACTTGGATAGAGAAAAGATCTCATATTTGCAAACAATTGTTCAGCCCTAGATTTGGAAATCCTTCCTGAATGGAGAGACAGCTGAACAGTTAAGAACATTTGATGCTTTTGCAGAAGACTTGGTTTCAGTTCCCAGAACCCACATGGCAGCTCATAACCATCTGTTACTCCAGCTCCTGAAGGGTCAATGACCTCTTCTGGTTTCTATAGTCACCAGGCATGCGTGAGGTGTGCATACATTCATGCAAGCAAAAACACTCGAACATATAAAATAACTAAACAAATCTTTAAAAATAAAACCATCTTGACATCAGATGTCTTTGTTTTTGTTTTTCAAGACAGGGTTTCTCTGTGCAGCCTTGGCCATATTGGAACTTGCTCTGTAGACCAGGCTGGCCTTGAACTCACAAAGATCCACCTGCCTCTGCCTTCTGAGTGCTGGGATTAAAGGCATGCGCCACCGCCGCCCAAAAAATAAAACCATCTTGAAAGAAAAAATAAAAATTCTTTCTAAGAGGTTTGACTGACTTCAGTTTAATAAAGGAAAATTCCATCTGTTAAGAAAGTATTTGTATATTTCCAATGAAATAATATAATAATGAAACTATTGGTATCCTAACTATTTTATCCATTAATCCACTGAGCAAACATCAATAAAGCTAGTGTGAGCAAGTTAATGTTACAAGAATGGAACCAGTTGATGTTAAAAATCTCTCCATTGTGACATTTATTCCTAAAAGAGAAAAGTGTGTATGTGTGTTTGTTTGTTTGTCTCACAGACACATTTAAACTTAGTTTTATTTATAAACCATACCAAGTACAAAGATAAAATGGTAACATTTTTCTTTTCTAGCTGAAATAGCAGAAGATGATTTACCCAAAAGATTCTGCTGGCTCTTTCTTGAATTTGTTTGTTTCTGTGTTTTTTTACTTTTTATGGAAATATATAAATTATGTTTATACAAATTATGAATAGCAGTGTTCAGAATTAGTGTTTCATAGGAGATCCTGAGCACGGATTGCTACCTCACAAGAGCACAGAGTGCTGGTTGTTCGTGTCAAGTGCTTAGATGACTTGGATAAGGCAGTGAGCCTGAGTTCATGATGAGTTCATGATTAAGAAATAATTCATGGAGCTGCATTTTGGAATCTAAAAGCGTCCTGTTCCTCATTAACTTCACCAAATAGTTGGTCTGTTGAGAATCTTTTTTCTTTCTTTTTCTTCCTTTCTTTCTTTCTTTCTTTTTTTGTTTGTTTTGTTTTGTTTTGTTTTTCGAGACAGGGTTTCTCTGTGTAGCGTTGCATCTTTCCTGGAACTCACTCTGTAGTCCAAGCTGGACTCAAACTCACAGAGATCCACCTGCCTCTGCCTCCTAAGTGCTGGGATTAAAGGCATGTGCCACCACCGCCTGGGGATAATCTTTTCTTAAATCAATTATTTCATTATAGATTATAAAATAAATTTATGTTTCTGTTTAGCCTCGCCAATTATCAAATTCCAATATTTTTCAACTAATTTTAATACTTTTAAATGTGTTCTTTAAATTTTAGAAATCAAAAGTTGGCAAATATAAATATCATATGTTTATTGCTAATCTTGGATTTTCTTTTGTGTTTTCAGCAAAATAAGAAGCCACGTTTTTTTGATAAGCCCATCTTTGAGTCCTACCCGGAGCCACCACTTTATGTCTTGGTTTTTACTTACATGGGATATGGAATTGGAACCCTATTCGGCTATCTCAGAGACTTTATGAGAAACTGGGGAATAGAAAAATGCAACGCAGCCGTAGAGCGAGAAGAACAAAAAGTATGTATGTTTGCCTGCCTGGATCTGTGTCAGTGTCTACCCTTCTCAAAAACAGGGATTTGGGTACAGAATCCAGAAAGAATAACATGTTCAGGAACCATTCAGCATAAATTCCACTCTTCTCCACTCACTAAGGCCTCCCTCCTGTGCATTGTTGCCTTTATTTTCACATTTAATAGAGTACTATTAATTGCCAGGAACACGAATTAAGTTTTCTTGTTCACTATAATATTTAACTTATATAATACTTCCGTAACATATAAGATAAAAGATCATTTTAATGATGAACAAACTAATGTGAAAGACACCAGTGAAAGCAAGGGCACCTAGGAAGTACTTTTCTCTGGTCTTCTAGGTTTAGTATCATTTGCACTCTATTCCAAAATAAGAACATGTATCGGAGTGAAATGCGACATTTCTATTTCATCTGGGTTAGAATTTCTCAAAATTCGCGTTATCTACATATCTCACCAGATGATTCCCTGGTTTGAAAAGCAACCTTGGGCATTAAGGAATTTAAACAGCACCCCCTGGCCTCTACACACTATATTTGCCATTAACACTGACTGAAACACATAGTGATATATATATATATATATATATATATATGTGTGTGTGTGTATATGTGTGTGTGTGTGTGTGTGTGTGTATAACTATGTATAACTAGTTCTTTGAAAAGTTCATACACATTTTGATCATATTCACTCCCTCCACCAACTCCTTCCGTTTTCACCCCCTTCCCTACCCATCCAACTTTGTGTCCTTTTTTTCTTTTTTTAATCCATCAAGTACAATTTCTGATGCCCAAATATTCTTGGATGTATGGCCTTTCACTGGAGCATGGTCAGCTTACCAGAGGCTACAATCTTAAAGAAAACTGACTTTCCCTCTCCTAGAAGCTATCCACTATCAATAGTTCTTCAGCTACCAGTGGGACTTCACGCCATACCCTCTCTATGCTGGCATTTGGTCTGCCTTGACTTTGTAGAGATCTTGTGCATGCTGTGATATCATATGTGTAACTGCCCTTGCTGTGTGTGGAAGACACTGTTTTCTTGTAGTCATCCACTCTGGTTGTATTGTATTTCTCTATTTGTTTGCTTTTTTGTGTTGGCCCCTTCTTCCCCAATGACCCCTAAGCCTTGAGAGGAAAGAGTGCTATGTAGATGGTACATCTAAGGTTGAGCATTCTACAGCCTCTTATCCTCTGTGCCTTGGCTAGTTGAAGGTCTCTGTGTTAATCACCATGTACTGCAAAGAGAAGCTTCTCTGATGAAAGTTGAAAGAAGCATTATTCTTTGAGTATAATCTAAGAATAGGAGAATATGAGGACAGACATAGTCTCTACCTTCAAAGAACAAACCATGAAAGAAGATGCTGACAAGAAGCATCAAAGATATAAGTAGAGGGCACTACGAGAGGGCAGTAGGAGAGCTTGGAAAATTGCTCAACCTGAATGTGGTGCTGTGAATAGGCTCCCGGGATGAACAAAATTAAATTATTAATGTGGAAGAGAAAGTGGTAAGGCAAAGGGTTGGTAGAGATCTATGATGATCCAGTGTAGTGGGTAGGTGTTCCAGCTTTGACCTTGAAGCACTGCCTCAGTGAGGCAGCCAGTAGCTGCCATGCCTAACTATGACCTGACCCTGGGGCGTGGCTGAGATGGGAGCCCTTAAGACCCAAGATCTGTCCAGGCTGGCCTTCTTGGCTCTTTATGATCCTGAATGCTGGATGGCAGACCGAGTCAGAGTTCTCCAGAGAACCCTGCTGGACTGCACCTCACCTCTCCTGGATCCTGTAATCAACCTCTTTACTGGCTGTAAGTTACTCCAAAATAAACCTCCTTTTAACTGCATGGAGTTGCCTTGATAAATTCCTGCATTAGTCCAGGAATAAGAGCAAGTGTTGTCATATTCAAGGAATCAAGGGCTTTCAATGCTTGAGTATGAGGACAAGGACTATGTGAAAGGCAAGTGGGGCAGACTATAATTGTCTTATAATCCATGAATGTTTATTATGAGAAAGCATTGACAGTTTTCTGGCAGAAGAATGCAGATTTGTAGATTTAGAAAGATTATCCTCTCTACACTATGAAAAATAGGTTACAGAAAGATGACACTGATACAAAAAAAAAAAATCTTGGTGAGACAGTGGGGCTGGGACCAAGGTATTGACAACAGGGCAGTGATAAGAAATAAAGCCAAGAGAAGTTTAAGAAGTAGTATTACAGATGGTCAATGTGATTTGGAGAAACAGAGAGATAAAGACCATACCTAGGGTTTTGGTGTGGGCAACTGTGCAAATGTTATCATTCATTGAGATGGGAAATAGAGAAGATTGTCATAAGTGCAAAGCGATTGATTCCTCTTCAACAAGTCTAGCTTGTCAAGAACTGGCAGCTGAAAATCTAAAGAAGGAACTCAGGAGAAAACTCTCAGGGTGGATCTTGTGTCATCTCCCATGCTAGTCTTCAGCCTAACAGTGTGTAGCCAAGGCAAAGAAGTATACAGGATCTGCAGCGCCATTCCAGAAGAGCAGACAGAGGAAAGAAAGATGAAATGAACTTCAGAGAATTGGATAGATGTCAGAGATGGAATTCTAATTCAAGACCACCAGAGAAGAGACAATGAAGAAGGCTTACAGTTGTTAAGAAAACACTTCTTCCCAAACTGTGGAAGAGGTTGATCACATGAAAACAGAGCTGCTTATGAAGAGATGTAGACAGAAATCAAGTCTTGGTGGCTGACTGCATCTAGAAAAAAATAATAGAAGGGATACCAAATAATTTCAAGTTTCTCCCTTGGGCACAGACACTGATGGCAATGTCACAGTCATCACAGTGAAGCAGTCCTATATTAACAATGATTGTCAGCTGGGCAGTGGTGGCGCATGCCTTTAATCCCAGCACTTGGGAGGCAGAACCAGGCAGATCTCTGTGAGTTCAAGGCCAGCCTGGGCTACAGAGTGAGTTCCAGGACAGGCACCAAAGCTACACAGAGAAACCCTGTCTTGAAAATTTGTCTGTCTGGGAGCTCTGTGGATGGGAAAGCCCTGTTAAAATCATTCTGAACTGAAATAAGAGCACTGGGCCTTCAGGATTTTGCATTGATGGTGGCTGCTATCAGAGACTTTAGTGGAGGAAAATCCCCTTCTGACCCAGGAGATACTCAGAAAGCTATAAAGCCCAATTTGTTCAGCAATAAGAAGGTTAGATAATTCATTCAGTCTCAAGTGACGGGCTATGAGCATCACACAGGAACCTGTACTTCAACTTTTGTCCCCAGTGTTACAATAATTGCTTGACCACAGGCATGGCAGTAAGTAATTCAGTAATTTACATTTCTTTATAAAATAAATAGTTTTCAGTCTGCTCTCTATGAAGCAGATTGATGCACTATATTCTCCTTAGTAACTATGATTTTAATATTTGTTACTTGTCCCATTTAAGCTCCTTTAGAACCTTTTGGAGTAAAGGATTATAATTACTAATGACTATATTCTTTGGAAGTGACTTAGTCTTCCCAATCCTGTCTTCAGTCTGACCTTTGATTTTTTTAATGCCTTGATTCTGTCAATATCCTTGCCTTATGTTAACAGACTATCTAAACCATGTTTTGAAGACTCTTCATCAAAGTATGTAATGGCCTATTTTCTAGTGACCTATGGTTCCTTTAGTGAAAATGAGCATTTTTGTATTCTAAACACCATCACTTGTGGTACATAGCACATAGTCCCCTTAGAAGAAACCAGCTTATGGGCAAAATAGCCTCAGAAAAGGGAGCACATTCATTAATCGGTAATGGAGATGATCCAATGTTTTCCTCAAAAATCTGTAAATGGATGCCTTGATTTCTCCCTTTTCCTTTGTCATAACCTAGAATATAAGAACTCATTAACTCACTTTTCCTATATTTCTCCCACTTCTCCATTCAAATGGAAATACTTCTCTACATTTAACATTTGTTTGCTTTTACGCCATTTTGATTTCTTACACAAATGCCCTCAGATTGATTCCAAAACATAAAGGCTCTTTTATTTGTTTGAACCATAAGCTTAGACTTGAACACTTGGTCCTGAGTTGACAGCCTTGTTCTGGAGGTTTACCAGGTGTAGTCTTACGGAAGGAAGTACGTCATTGGGGGGAGGGCTTAAGAGCTCAGAGTCTCACCCTACTTGCAGTTTGATCTCTCTCCTCTGTTCTTGGTGGGTCAAGATGTGAGCTTGCAACTTCCTGGGCTTGTTGCAGTACCTGCCACTTGCTGCTGGGCCTCTTGCCATGATGGAAGTTTATCCCTCTGGAGCCGTAAGACAAAATAAAGTTTATCCCTCTGGACCCATAAGACAAATTAAACTCCCTCTTCCTTAAATTGCCTTGGTAATGATGCTTTATCACAGTAACAGAAAAGTAATTAAGTCAGCTTTGATAATCTCTTTTCTCTGTACTAACAGGGAAAAAAGAATACAAATTTCCAAACCACAGTCTATGATTACAATACAGGCTCAGGACTCTTGGTAAAATTATCAGTAAACTCAAAAAGGAAAAGGACACTAGCTTGGTATAAAATGCTGTAGTTGAAACACTGTCTCCACTGTATGTCTAAGTCATATTGATACCTGATCAAGTACATCCAAGGCACCCACTTGAAACAAGGAAAACTCAACAAGTGGCAACTGTATAAAATTTAAAATAAATATTCACATTTACACCAATTATAATTTGTCCTGTGTCATCTATATTAAGGATCCTGAAACAATATCAGGATGATCCCAAAGAAGCTTTCTCCTGAGCAATATAAAGGATAGGGTAATTGGAGTACTCAGGTAATATGACCAACAGGGGACTCAGGCACTGATCTCACTGTGTGGACCTATGAGTGTCTAGAGAGATTCTTGGGGTACCTCTAGGAATTGACTATATTAGTCTTCAGTTTTCAAGACAGGAATATTAAACCACTGCTTTGTAGCCCTGGTTATTCATTGAAATCAAGGAACTTTAATAGAAAACCAATGTCTGGATTTTACACAAGAACTCTCTGATTTAACTACTTTGAGGTAAAGCCTGGATAAAACAGTACAAAAAGCTCGCTGGGTAATTTTACTCTGCAATCAAAGTTGGGAGTGAATGCTTCATAAAAATACTTCTCTAGTTTGTGATGTATGCAGGAGAAGTCAACACCTGTTATTCCAGAAGCTCTTCCTTGGAAGTTCAGCCACCACCAGTTCTCAGGTGGTGGCAGCACTATCTCTCACTGTCCCTAGGTGCTCATCTCCTTTCACATGTCCAGCTAGGTACCATCAATTCCATGAAAGGTGGCTCATACATGCTTTACTGAGGTGTTATTTTTTGAAGTTCACCATCAATGACTAACAACTGATGATAGGGATGAGTCAAACCAGAGCGCACATCCTATTCATCTGCTCTGTCTAAAGCGTTTATCTTTACCAGCTTTCTCCGACCAGCACTGCCTCTAGCAACTGTACCCCATCCCATCCATCAAGGCCTCAATCACAGATCAGATTTTAAGTTCTCTCAATTCCCTGTATTCACTTTTTTCCTGCCTCTATTCAGTTTAAATTCCATGGACTCTGACACAAACTCTACTTGATATCTACCCTTGCCTAAGAGAGCTGATTTCCCTTGGCATTCATGGTAAATAAGTTCCAGGTGGTTGAGTGATATCTGCCAATCACATTAGTGTGTTTAGCCACTGCCTCTTGCAGGAAACCATTCCTTACATTTTCTTCCCTCTTCAAGCCTCCAGTACCTCTTGACTCTCTTGACACTCAACAATAATCTATTGCTTCCTATTTTATTGAGAAAACAAAAGAAAGTAAGAATCTACATTCTTATTTCTTTGTCCAGTACTCCCAGTACATCTTCCCCTCCAGGCCTCTGTCTTCTACAATTTTTCCCAGATCAGTAAATGGTGACTCTGAAAGTCCAGGGGCTCTGCAAAAAAAGCATCCACGTCATCCTTGATGCTACCCTTTTCTCTTGCACCCCAAGTCAAATCTGTCAGTGATTGTTTATTACCCTGTGTTCAAAATATGTTTCTCATCAGATGGCTGTTGGTTTTCTGTTTTGTTCTTGTTTTTACCACTCATGCTGCTACAGCTCTGTCCAAACTACTATTTTCTCTTACCAATGAACTTGATGCCCATCCTTTACCTTATGATCTCTTCTCAGCAGACAACCAATATGATTCTTTTAAACCCCAAGTCAAGTCACATCCCATCTTTGTCCAGTACTAGTGTCTGTCCAAGTCACTAACCAAAAAACAGACCTGAGGAGGCTCTGCAGAATGTGGTCCCCTCTTTTGTCTCTAATTCTTCTTCTCTACCATTCTCCCTTGGCTCATTCTGCTTCAAATACTAAGACCTCCTTGCTCTTCTTCAAACTCTTCTGCTCATTCCACCTATATCAGGGATTTTAATTTCCATTTTCTTCTTTCTGGAATTGTGGTGATATAGTATATACTCTAATAAAATTTGCCTGAAGATCAGAGAAAAGAACAAGCCACTAGATTAAACGTAGAGGCCAGGTAGTGGTGGCACATACTTTTAATCCTAGCACTCAGGAGGCAGAGATCGGTCTGGATCTCTATGAGTTCAAAGCCACCCTGGACTACATGAGATTGACTCAGTCTAGGAGAGAAACAGAGCCAGGCAGTGGTGGCACACATCTTTAATCCAAGCACTTGGGAACCACATACCTTTAATTCTAGTGCTTGAGACCTCATGCCTTTGCTTAGAAAGCACACACATCCTTAATTGCAGGAAGTGATGACTGGGCAGAGAAAGGTATATAAGGCATGAGGAGACAGGAACTAGAGACTTTTTCAGGCTGAGGAGTTGGTGAGGTAAGAGGTGGTAGCTGTTGTGGCTTGTTCCTTTGTCTCTCTGATCTTGTGGCAAATTTTATTAGGGTACACAGTATATCACCACATGGAATCATCTTCACTTCAGTATCTGTATAGCTCACTCCTGCTTCACCTGTAACTAAAAAAACGAATAGATAGCAAGATGGCTCAGCAGGTAAAGGTACTTGTCACCAAGTCTGAAAACCTCAGTTAGTTACCTGGGACACACAATGAGGGAACCAGATCCTTTAAATAGTTTACTAACACACACACACACACACACACACACACACACACACACACACACCCTATAAATTTTATAAATTTAATGTGTGTCTGTCTGTGTGGGACGGGTAACTTTAGACACAATAGAAATCACTAGCGAGTGAAAAAATCTAGTCTCCTCATAAGGCTTGGTTCCACATATCTTCTGCCTCAAAAGCAAATCCACTCTTCTAAGGTGAAGATTTTTCACACTTGCATTTATAATAGTATGTAGATAGGCTGGGGAAACAACTCCAAAAATACGGAAGTTCTAGAATATCTTAGAAAATTAGTTCATTAGTAAAATCAGATTTCAACTTTCTACAGAGAAGTCAGCATTTTGATTATTTTATTGTTCAGAATTATTTTGGTTATTCTGGATTTGTGTGTGTGTGTGTGTATTTCCAGATGAAATTTAAGATTTATGTGAAGAATTGCATTGGAATCTAGAAAGGAATTGTGTTCTTTACATGAATCACTTCGGTAGGATGGCCGTTTTTATAATAGTAATCCTAATTCACAAGTATGGGATGTCTTTCCCTCTTCTTATAGTTCTTACACTTCTTCAATGTCTTAAAGTTCTTTTTATTCTAGTCTTTTACTTCCTTAATTTGATTTATTCCAAGATTTCTTCTAGGTTAATATCAATGAGATTTTTTTTCTTGATTGCATTCTCAGTGTGTTTGAAAGCTACAGACTTTTTGTATTAATGCATATCCTGTTACTTTTCTGAATGTATTTAGCAGTTGTAGAAATTACCCAGTAGAGTCTTCAGGGTCTTTTATGTGTAGAATCATATCATCTGCAAATAAGTGTAGTTTTTCCTCTTTCTTTCCTATTACACCCATTTCATCTCCTTTTCTTTTGTGGTAAGAACATTTAAGCTCTTCTTTTTAATCAAACTTAAAACACACAGTGCATTATTATAAATATAACCACCATCCTGTCCACTTATTCTCTAGAACTTACACGTGCTGCAAAGCTCAAACTGTGAACTAGTTACAATTTCTAATTTGTGTAGTGATGTTTTCTGACATTCTGTCACTTTTCCTATTGAAGCTGTATCTTTGACACTTGGGAAATCTTCATTTTAAACTTATCATATAAGTATAAAGAAAATAAAAGAACTGGCATAATGAAGAAGGATCAATACTCTTTTATATATGTGGTTCTAGGTAGAATTCACTCTTTCCTACACCACATCCCCAAAGGACTGTGTCCTCATTGTCTTTATTACACTGAGCTCTTTATGTCAGCAATACAAAAAAAAAGCCAAATGACAAATCAAATCTATAGATAGATAACAATAAGTCCTATCGCAAACATTCTGTCTTTGAAATGCTAAATCTTCATTAGACTAAGTTGTAAAGCAAGGAACAGTCTGAAAAGTTACAAAATCAAAGAGGAAACAAACTATCTTTTCCTGTAAGAGCATGAAAAGATGTTATGGCTCATCACATAAACTCATAGATTTTTATAATAAGACCTATATCACAGCTATTAGAGAAATCGAGTGATTTGAAATTATCAAATGTAACCAGCAGAGTGGCAAATTTTCATGCAATAGGAAGTTCCTTCCATGCGTGTTTATGAGCATTCTTTCCTACACAAAATCATAATTTCCCCCTGAGGAATCCTGTCATTGTCATTTAGCACCAAAGTGTGAAATAACAGGAAGGGATGTGACTGGGGTACAGCCACTTGCCATCAAAAGTGGCACATTCTCTGCATTTTTCTCTAGAGTCAACTAACTCAAGGAGTGAGTAGGCAAATCAGTAGCACAGACAGATATTCCACAATGGCTTACCCAGGGTCCTTTCTCAGGAAACTAGCTCCATACAATAAAGAAGAGCAAGGAGGATGACCATGACAATGACAATGAGAAAGCTTATTCCCAGTTATTCAGCACCTTCCCATTGGCTGTAGGATAAAGGTCAGTCTCCTTAGACACCTGTATAAGTCTCCTTTGCTCTATGCCTAGGTGACACAATGGCTTTTTCCACACTGTAGGAAAAGTTAGAACGTAGGAAAAGAAAGGTACTCAGAGGCCACGTGAATCTTAACATTGGCCTTGACTTTGAATGAGGTGAATTCTGAACAAAGGACAACAGGATACACCAGATGGCTTATTCTCACTCATTCTCCTCAAATGCTCTCTATTTCTAGCAAACAAACCTACTCACATTGTGTAGCCTCCTTCCTTATTCTTGCCCATCACAACTTTATTCTGCCTTACCACCATTTACAAAGTTCTTTTTCCATAAAGTCTCCTCATTTCCTCCAATGAAGTTGTGAATCTCTCTCCTGCTCCAGTACTGTGAATGCCCAAAGCACTTGGCTCAGACCATAGTTCTGACTTTTGTATTTTCTGCCTAACACCAACTATTATGAGCCAAATGATAAAATCATAGATGCTCTGTTTTTAACTTCTGCTTATTGCATACCTTTACATTCATGGGTGACATTTTGTACAGAAACATAAGCTGTTACTTCTCCTATGAAAGGGGCCTGGTCCCTCCCAAGCCTTGTCAGCTCAGTTCTTGGCCCTCAGCATGTCACAGCTCTTTGCCAACAGGCACTTCGAATTCTTTCCTCAAATCACTATCAAGTTCCTCGTGATTAGTGAAGACTCCTACCACAGTTCACATCCACCTGTTTTTCTGAAAGCACCATGCAGGAGGGTATTTAGATTCAAAAACCAATACTAATATCTCAACTATTCTTTCCAACTGAACTGTTCAAGTATCAATACATCCCAACCCTGCAACTAGAATAACCCCTTTTAATGGACAGTAAAGAAACTCCTTGTCTGCCGTTTTCTCTTGAATTGAGCTAGCACCTTCGTTATCTGTTTTTACTTAGCACCACCAATGATTGAGTCTAGGACCTTCTCTATAAAGCCTACCACAGAGACGTCTCACTAGCCATTTGATTCTACTTCTTTTCTAGCAGAGACTCATTCAATTGTTGAGACCAGTTTTGAATATACTCTGTAACCTAGGCAGGCTTTGAATTTGCGGTCTTCCTAACTTGGTCTCCTAAAAATCTGAAATTACAGACATGTGCCACAGAGCCCACATTTATTTCCACTCGAATTAGGGGCGGGTTCTTTAAGCATGGAGGCCCCACAGTTGTGTGAGCTCCATCTGCTCCCCAATCCACCTGTCCTTGCCCAACAGAAGATCGCTTTATGAATTAACCAGGTTCTTTCACTTCTCTTAGATTTCAACTGCAAATAAGATCTTCTTTAAAAAGAAAAGAAAGAAAGAGCAAAGCTAACCTTCCGCCTCCACTTCTGTCATGACAGGATTTTGTGCCGCTTTATCAGGACTTTGAGAATTTTTATAAGAGGAACCTTTACATGAGAATCAGAGACAGTTGGAATCAGACCGTCTGCAGTGCCCCAGGGCCCTACTTGGACATAATGGAGAAAGTGTCTGATGACTATAACTGGACATTCAGGTGAAGCAGCCAGCTGCGGGGGCATGGGGCGGGGGGGGGTTGATGGGTAAACACTCAGGGAAATTCTAGCAAGGACACCAGTTACAGATCTGAAAAACCTAAGGTGTGGATGAGGCTCATCTTCACCTACTTATCCTTTTGCAATGGTATGGTGGAAGAAAAGTGATTAAGCTGCCAAGGAGCTTTTTTTTACATTATAATTAAGGTTAGCCCTGAGTCAGCAGGTACACAGCACAGAGATCCAACCAGAAAGAGCCTTTGTCAACTTCTTTGTCAAATTGTACCTTCCTGCTTTCTCAGTGGTGGACTCAGTGATGACTGGTGCCTTTTTTTTTTTTCCTGTAGAAGGTTTAGTAGCACTTTCGACCAGAACTTGGATGTCATAAAATCAATGAGGGAAAACCAGTGCCTGGTAATGCACTGGGCACCAGGTTCTTTCACTCATCTTGTGCCTCACTTCACTATTAGGTTATAGTCCTCTAATAAAAAAGAACACTATGCCAAGAACAGCACAAGTTAAAATGGAAAAGACAATGTGAGACTTGGCAAACTGAAACCTTTGAAGCAGTAGAATATCAAATGAGATAGCACTGTGTGTTCACTTGTTTATCTTCCTACAAGGTATACTGGAAGAGTTCTCAAAGATGTCATCAACATGGGCTCCTACAACTACCTTGGGCTTGCAAGCAAATATGACGAGTCCATGAAGACAGTAAAGGATGCTTTAGAAGAGTATGGTGTAGGTGTGGCCAGCACCAGACATGAGATGGGTAAATACATTGATTAATTTGGAATTCTGTCCTGTTGAGTCTCAGATTCTGTGGTGAGCCACAAGAATATATTATAGAGATACAGCTGTGTATTAAAGCTATACTTTGACCGGCCAAGGGTCTGTCAAAAGGCAAGCCATTTATTATGAATATTTGATGTTATTCAGCTTTTAATATTTCAGCTATCTTCTGTTATGAAATTTTTGCATGCCCAAATATTTCAAGACCATTTGGCAAATAATTCAACTCCTCAGACATGATGAATTTCTAGGTAGCTAAGTCCCCTACTGAGCCTAGGAGACAAGCTGGCAGGGGACACATAGCTTTGTTCCTTGTGCTAATGAAACTCAGACTATCCCCTTGCCTTGAGACCCAGTGGCTCTCCAGAGCAATTGACTGAGAACAAAAGAGGTTTTTACATATCAAGGTGGAAGGTAGGGTGGAGCAACATTTCTGAGGCAGCAGAGAAAGAGAAACAGGTGTTTTCTGTAGAGACAGACAAAATAGCATGACGGGAGAAGGGTTTCCTAGATGGTAAGACAGAACTCTTGTAGAGTTCATCTGAGCCAGGAGTAGAGAACAAGTGGAGATGGAGGGTGAAGAAACAGAGGACGAAGATGAGGCTGGAAGCATAAGAGCTTAATGGTTAGCAGGACTATGAGAGGACAGTAAATGAGGGAACAAAGAAGAACTGAGCATTAGGACGGAACTGAAGCTATACAGACAGGATTTCATCCTAGAGAAATATAGTAGATGGACAAGGAGCTTGGTGCATCTAGATTTATTCCTGCCCTGAATGCCTGACAGAGCTGAAGCTGAATTGATAAAATTTTATCTTAGAGGAATAAAGTTAACAGACATAAGAGTATAGTGTATGTAGATTTTTTTTCCCTCAGATATCCCATGCCAGACGTAGTGTCTCCCTGGACTCTGGACAATCCATATGATTCATGGTACTACATATCAAATCAGATTCATGTTGATATTGTATACTTCAAATGTGATAAAATTGATGAAGGGGGAGGAGGGGGAAGAGGAAGGGGAGGAGGAAGGGTGAAAAAGAAAAAAAGGAATATATGCATCTTTTTTAAAATGTCAGTCATCCTGTTTTTAATCACAAAGTTTTTTAAGTATGTCCTTAATTCTTCTGAACACATCAAAATGGATCTTTCACAACGAGACTTCTAAAATAACAACTATCATATCTCCTTCAGAACATCCTTTTTCTTTCCTTTCCCTCATTTTTTCCTACTGACATTCATCACTGATTAAAATAATCTTGCTGTTGTATGTGTATAAGCATGTTTCTACTACTCAAATGTAAATATCCTGAGCAGACGGATTGGCCTTCTGGAATGCTGTGTTGAGTGAATGAATGAATGAATGAATTACTGAATATGAAATATGAATATGAAAAGTGGAGCACATTATTTTCTTCTCTTTCAGGAAAGGAAACAACTTTTTTCTCACAGAAAGAGTAAAATTTATGGGAAAGAAATGACACTTCAGACAAAAGCATAGTGCATACTTGCTCTTGTGAAATGCTTTACAACTCTTCATCATGTTGGTTTTTATTAATGTAGCATCTCATTTATTCCTTAAGAGTTCCTGTGCTCTGGGCAACCTGTGTGGTATTATTCTCATATTCTAGAGAAGAAAACTCAGGATTGTGAGATCTAGGTGATATCCTCTGCAGAATTAATAGCCCACCCCACCTCTTTTTGTTTGTTTGTTTTTTTGTTTTTCGAGACAGTGTTTCTCTGTATAGCTTTGCACCTTTCCTGGAACTTACTCAGTAGCCCAGGCTGGCCTCGAACTCACAGAGATCTGTCTGCCTCCCAAGTGCTGGGATTAAAGGTGTGTGCCACTACCACCTGGCCTCAGTCAGCTTCTTTATTATCTATCTAGGTGGCAAATGCAGGGTTCACCAGCATGGCTCAGGCCTACCTAAGATCTTAGGCAATCTGATCAATGAGACTTACAATTAATGTGTAACAAATCTCAAGCCCCTCTCAGATAACTATTTGACAGATGGGCTTTAAAAAAAAAATACAGTTATCTAGAGGTGGTAGATGACTACACCATCAGAGTTTTCATAGACATTTTTAAGTGTAATTATTCAGATACGTGCAACAGATAACTCAAATTAAAGCAAATACCTTTTAAAATAATATATTTAAATTTTTATTACATTTTAAACTATTTTATTAATTCTCTGAGAATTTTATAAAATGTATTTTGATCACATTCATCTCCTCTCCTTAGCTCCTCCCAGTTATATGCCTACCCCCCTAGCTCCCCAGCTTCCTGTCTTCTTTTATCTGTACTTAACCATTGACAGCATCTGTGCTGTCTGTATACTCCTGGGGGTTGATCCATCCTTTGGAATGTGTCGCATACCAGGAGTCATACATATCCTTAAAGAAAACTGACTCTTCATTCGAAATATCATTGTTCTGAGAGTCACTCATCTAAAAAATTTTCAGGTAACTGGATTGGAAAATAGATTTCATAGTCTTAAGAAAAGGTTTAATGTTGCAAATTAAGTAACAACAGATTTGCCTCCTAAAAGGAAAAAACATATTTTGCATTTCTAGTGAGTTCAAACTGATTTGGACACTGCTGTCCTAGGGACCACACTCCAAGGACTACCAGAAACTAGATAGCATGGCTGACTTTCTCAAAGTATAGTGGTATTTTACTTTGTGTAGGATAAACACATATGCTTGGCAGATAATATCTGTCAATGGAAAAGGGCAAGTAGCTAAGAGACACCCAGAAAATCAATGAAGTGAGTTAGTTTTGATCATTGAACATATCCCGACACATGCTGCTCTCCATATCTTGAAACCAAGGAAAGGTTAAATTGGGAGAAGTCATGAAGCAGCATTTATTTCATTTCTCTTCATTTCCCACATCAGCTCTATAAAAATGTATGGCTTCTCATCTTTCTTCCCCTGCACACACAAAGGTGATGACTGGATGTACAGTGAAGCACATCATTTGCACATAACCCCCAAACCCTATGTGCCGTTGTAGTGTCACCCGATGGTGCTAACAGTCACAAGGACCTAATAGTGCTCTTAGTCACAAGTTCGCATCTAAGAAAATGCATGGAAGGCCACAAGGCAATACTTACGCCAACAAGAGCTCATCTCTACTTAGTGATTTGTCCACTCTTGAAAAGGAAATAAAGAAAGAAAATACACCTGCTTAGTTTAAACACATGCCCACTTGGGAATGTTCCTTCAACTATTACTGCAGCTTTGAGGGTGTAGCCATCAATGCTTTCATTTTTCAAGTCATCAAAAGGAACACATCTTGTTGACTTAGGACTCCACACTCACACACACAAAGGATGTACTAAGAATGTATTTTACATCTAAAGTTTGAGCTGTGATGCTAACATTACTAGCAATGCACAACTGTGCTGAAATCTCTCTCTGTCCAGTTTAAGAAGATTCCCCTTAATCACTAGTATGTAAATACTCTATCCTGCCCCTGTAACATGGCTTCTGGACTAGTCCTTGTACGTGAACTTTAGTTATTGAGTAATTCTATGTTTTTTGCCAAATAAATTGAAGCTAAATATAGGAAATGTATAGTTTCGTTATTTCAAGCTTCAGAAGAAAAAGCCAGCTTGGAATAGCAAGATGTCTCTATTAAAATATTTTAAATAAGTAAAACTTAAACTGTTCAAGTTTCTCTGGGAATGAGTAGTTTCTCAGGAATTTCTATCAAGTAGAGATCTTAGTTATTTTAAGTGATTTCGGTGGTAGAGTACTTTTCTAGCATGCATAAGATCTACTACCACAAAAGATTTTTTTAATGAACACACTTTATGCAAATCAATGCTGCAAGCATGCATAAACAATTGGTTTCATTATATAAGTTACAAAGATTCCCCACTCCAATTATTTTACTTATATAAAAAACCACTTGTTCATAAATGGTGCCAGTTCCTTTCAGACCAAATTATTGTAAATGCTGATTAATGAAATGTCATTGCACTACTCTCAAGCATCTTTACTTTTCTGTAAGGGTCCTTGTAAAGAGAAGGGCACTCTCACAGGAGTTGCTTGGGAGTAGAAAAGGAAAAATGTATCTTGGTTTCTGAAAGCCTTTTGGCAATTTCCTGAGACTTAACAGAGTTCTGACAAGGTAATTGCCCTTCCTCTGACAGCATTAGGAATTACACCCAAGCCAGATTTCAACAAGCACAGATATCTCCAAAAGTGTGGAAACTGGCCCTGTAGGTTCAACAGAACCAAGCAAGTATAATATGTCAATGTAATATGCCAACAATTTTACAACAGTATAGTACATGCCCCAAAAGGGATACCTGGGATGACTAACCTGAAGATTCTCAGACATTGATAATTTGCAGGTAAACATCTTCCTCCTCCCCACTCCAGAAGATAAAACACACAGTCCAGGCATAGTTATAATGACTTGTCACTTAATACTGCTAGAGTCCATATGTTGGGAAATCAAAACTAAGAACAATTCTCCTAGGTAATACTGAATACTACATTGTACTATGTCATATTTCTCACAGCTAAAACCAGAGGCCTACTCATTTCAGGGTCACTGAGTAACCCAGGGGCTCTCTAGTATGTACTTATGAAGTTAAGGGTAATGTTTCCAGATTTATCCTTCTGACAAAAAACAAGAATAAGAATTTGTGACACAGGAGAAGTATATGAAATTATAATTCTGGTATCCATAAATAAAGTTTCACCCACCACTGCCTCCAACTCCTTCTAGTACCCTCTACCCATCTCCTTCCCAGCTTTGTGTTTACTTGAGTCAGAATAGCCATCATCAGGAATACAAATGACAATATTGGCATGGATGTGGTGAAGGGGGAGCATTCACACACTCTTGTTGAAAGTGTAAACTAGTGCAGCTACTTTGGATATCAGTCTGGAGGTTTCTCAGAAGACTAGAAATCAAACTACCACACGACTGGGCTCATTACTCCCAGGCATATACCAAAGTACGTTATATCTTACTACAGAGATACTTGTAGATCCATGTTCACTGTTGCTCTATTTACAATAGTGGAATTAATTTATGTCTATTAACTGAAAAATAGATAATTAAATGTAGAGTGCATAGATAATAGAATTTCATTTGGATAGAAAGAAAAACAAATTCATAAAATTTTCGGGTAAATGGATGGAACTGGAAAAAAATTATTCTGAGTGCAGTAACCCAGTCTCAGAAAAACAAACATTATGTGTTATCTCTCATATGTGGAAGCCAGATTTAAATATTTCTTTTGTATACTTAATTTGGAATACATGTGTAAACCGGGTTGTTAGATATGGAACCTTGGGGACTGGTCATTAAGGAAGGGAACAAAGTAAAATGTGGGTAAAATGAAAATAGAGAGAATCCCAGAGACAGAAAGATTCAAACATAAAAGTGGGTGAGAGTGAGGAAATGAGAGAATGGGAAAGGCTTAACTGAAATGAAAGTATATGAAAAAAAAAAACTATACAGAAACCTGCATCTTAATAGTAGAATACAGGTGACATGAAAGGACCATGGGAAATACTCTAAGGTTAAAGGTTTAAATGAGTATGAGGGTTGGGAGATAACAGAGAATAAAGAATAGGAGGTAAGTGAACCAAAACTACAGGGAAACTTGATGAAAACCCATTGGTTTATAAGTTAATTTTTAAAATATAGTATGTTTTTTAAAGAAATCGGAATAGATCTATTCTGCATGGTGGACTGTGCTGCTCCCAGAAGACATGAGTTATAAAATGAAAATCTCAGTCTTAGGTAAGGGATTTCTCCCTGTGAGTTATTAGTCAGGGAGGCCCCCAAAGCACCCAGAACAACACAATATATTGCCATTTGCTTTTAGTCACCCGTCAAAACTAAATGGTAAGACCTATTGCTGAAGATATCACTTAGTATGGGATTCAGGACATGGAGAAATCAACTTTGACTATCAAGAAAACTCATTTCCCTGCTGGCTAGCTTTCATCGTGCTGGGAATGTCTGAGCACACTGCTGGGATAGAAAAACATCAATGGTCTCACCCAGCACTAGGTGGTGATGCTACAATTTTGTTCCTCTTTTTTTGCCAGCACTGAGGATTGAATCCACAGCCCTCTGCATGCAACACACATATTTTACCAACTGAGATATATCCATAACCCCATAATTTGAATTTCTTGTTTAAGAAATGTATTCTAGAGGCCCTGCACACACACACACACACACACACACACACACACACACACACACACACACACACAACACAGGGGTTACTACGTGAGCCAATGAGCATATTAATTTGTTTGATATTTCACTGTCTATATGTATATTAAAATGCCATGATTATATATAAAATTACAAAAAGTAATCTTCTGCAAGATAGTGTCTTCTATATACGACTCGCAACTGAATTCATGAAATCTCAACAATATGGTTGCCCAAATAAAACCTGAGAAATAGGCAATACCAACTGACATTCTAACAAGAAGGGGAAAATCTCTTAAGGCTCCATCCCTAGATAATGATCTACAGGCAACTAATGGTTAGAAGAAGAGGAGATCAGTCTTCCCTGGGTTATCCAGTCCCAAAATACATATACATACAAACGACATCAAGTAAACTCAGCAAGTTGTGTATATGAGTGTGTGTGTGTGTGTGTGTGTGTGTGTGTGTGTGTGTGTGTGTGTGTATGTGTGTAAAACAATAATAACTAAAGAATAAGAGGTCATGAAGTTGAGAAGAAATAAAGGGGAACCTTGAACGACTTGGAGGGAAGAAAGAGAGGGGAGAAAATTCTGTCAATACAGTACTTATGTATGAAGTTTTCAAAAAATGAAAAAGTAAAAAAGAGAAATAAAAGAATGAGAACATGAAATGGAGACACATCATTTTGTCAATTTCATGGTTCTCTCATCAGTATCATTTGCCATGAAAATTTGTCACAGTTGCACAACCATGCTTCCCTTGGACACTTTACTTGCATCATACTCTAATTATCTACCGCTGCTTTAATTTAACAAGATGTGGTGAGTGTTTGGTTTGAACTGACGTCCTAAGTGGGTGTGCAGATGCAAGTGACTTCTGCTGTTTGTCTCTGAACGTGGGGGGCAGGCAAGGGATCTAGGTTCTCATCTCTCTCGGAATGCTTAACAAAAAGTAAAGTCAGTCAAGAGACAAAATAACCCCATAAAATGCAAATAAAAGAACAGGGTACCCTCAGACTTCTGTGGGGTGCCTAAAGCTAGATCCCTTCAGGCACAAGGACTGATGCTGGCTTGAATGCCGGAATCCTCAGGGCACACAGAGTGGCACAGATGTGAGCTGAAAGCACAGCACCATTGGAACAGACAGATGGGGAGAGCTGGCAGGTTTTCACGGTAAATACACCCTGTGCTGAGGCCAAGTCTAGAAACAGTCTGCAAACAGGCTATTATGAACCAAATGTGACTAGCCACAGTTAGGGAAATAGCCTCACATGGGAGACAGAGGAATAATTGATAACTGTGGAATGGACTTCTCAGTTATACCCATACTCATTGTAATCAATCAGTGTTAGTATGTCAGTATGAAAGCCAGACATCTCTACATTTTGACTGAGGGCGAGCCAGTCAGTATCACTGAAAAGCCAACAGAAGCATGTAGTCCATGCCCAGAATGTTGATAATTTATCCTGAATCTGCTTTTTATTCACTTAACTTATGGCAATGAACTCAGTGTTTGGCATCTGAAACTATCACTTAGTGAGCTGGCAAGAAGATAGATCCAGTTTGCATTTATTCTTTTATTCACAGAGCAAATTTTAGTATCCTGCTGGATAAATAAAGCATCAAAGTAATAACAGGAGTCAATATCTACATAACACAGCAATCTGTAGAGGCAGCGACACTAGCCAAATAGAAATGATTGTACATTTGCTTGTTCCTTCAACTAGGACTATAGTTACACTCTATCAGGATTTACAAAAGACAGTATTTCTATACCAAAGACACACTATTGAATGTTGTTTCTAAAACTATCCAAGTAGTTGGACCACCAGCTGCAACTTAACATCTTTACTGGATTGAGACACAGCAGGGTGTCTGTGAAAAGGAAGCACATCAATTTTCTAGTAACTTCTTTGCCCTCTGGAGTCATCCTTCATTTTTAAGAATAATAAGAAACCAGCCTTAATTCATTCAAAAAAGCCATATTTTTATTAATCTATAAAGAATCACTTATATTGGGCAACCTCTCAAGACAGTCTTTGGCACATGCACATCCCACAGTTGCTTGGCTGTCTGTTTGCCTTGCAGCACATCCCACGCCATCCTAAGGACAGTAGTGATTCAACTCTAGTAACTAAACAGGTGGGATAGCAGGTTTAGAAAGAACAAAGGTGGAGATTTATCTTAAGTATCTGTTCACACACACCTTGGTGATTTGGTTGTGACAGAGTTATTCATTTGATCATCTGGGCAGGAACAATTTATGAGGAAAGTTAGTGAGTTGACTAATTTAGGTACTTTCTGTCTTTAAGCAGCTTCTCTAGATAATGATATTTGCTGCCTAGTTACCTTGTTGCTTTGGCTCTGCGTAGATCTTTGATCTTCCTAATTTCTTCCCCTGCTCTTAGCTCATGCTTGTCTTCATTCTCCATAAAAAGACTCCATACAACTCTCTAGTTACATACTGAATGTCAGCATCAGGAGAAGCATTCTGTTCATCATGACAACACATCTACCATAATACCACAGTTTTTGCTGGAAAGAACATTCTGATGTTGTTAGCATCTATGGAAATCATGGTTGTCATGTGTCTGTCTGCACCCTGTGGACTCCTCTTATAATAGATATTTCTCCAACTTCTTGAGTCAACTTATAGAAATACTAATCATCGTGGGATAAAGATTATGTCATCTCCAGACTAGTTTTCCTTGGGCAGCTGAGGAGGGTGGATGTGAGAAGGTGAGTCGGAGCTGCTACTCTGACGGCAGACCATTCTATATGGAAAAAAGCACTTGTGCAATGTCAGGAGAACCATATCTTCCAATCTCTTTACCAACTTTCAGGGACAGTAGCCAGAGACTACTCAGCTGTTAATGGCAGATTTGGGGCCAGAACCCAGTCTCCTAACTTTTGATTGACTACTCCTGGGATCATCCCCTTTGAAAGGCAGCATCTTCTAAATAAAAATGAATCCAACAAATGATCATGTGCTCACATTTTCATCTTCAAAGTTCACTTACTCTTTCTGTTGTGTAACATATTTGATGATACAAAACTTTATATCAAGATTTCAACCTTTTGTAAATTTTATATTGGTGTGCGTGTGTGTGTGTGTGTGTGTGTGTGTGTGTGTGTGTGTGTATGTGTGTGTGTGTGTGTGTGTATGTGTGTGTGTGTGTGTAAGTCGAGGGAGTTGTGGAGTTGACTCTATTTTCATTGAGTTCTGGGATATTAACTCAGATCATTAAGTTTGAATGATAAATGCTTTTATTATCCAAGCCATATCTGCAGTATGATAGTCTAACTTTTAACTGCTCCACTGAGCCTTGAGTAAGAAGGACTGTACTGTATGCTGTTTCAACTCTGGGATTAAATGAATTCATGTTTGAGAAGGCCACCAATTCGTTTATGTGTAATGCTGTGATTTCTCATAAAGGACAACAGTTGCTCTTCAACTACCCTCCTTAATACTGTATACAAAAATATTAAGAATTAAATCTTTGAATTGACCATCTAATACTTGCTAAAATTGTACCTTTAACCATTTTGGCATAACAAGGGAGCTAACTTACTAATGAGAAAAGAATCTTCATATTCCAGCCTGAATAGTAATACATACTGATTGTTACACTGAAGGTTTATAATGATCCTAAACATTGTAATAATATTGCTCTCTCTTAAATCTAAACAGCAGCTCTTACAATCCTGTGGGTACAAGTTACATCTCACCACTTGAGTGTTCGTTTTGTTCTCAAACCTGAATTTATTTATCCCCTGAGTTGCCAGAAGCAACACACAGTACAGTCATTCTTACTCAAGGTTTGCTGGGGCAATTAAAAGTTTAAATTATCACACTGGAGAGACAGCTCAGTGGATAAAATTGTTTATCATGCAAACATAATCTATTATCTAGGAAAAATGCCAAGTAAAAATATAATGCAAGAGTTGGCATTTTTGTTTCCTAATAGCCATATTACTACTTAAACATATAATCAATACAAAATCTCTTGGTATTTTTTCACTCATATTACATCTCAGTGTGCACACTAAATTTTCCATAACTGGAGTCAAATTAAATCTTATTAAAATGTTGACATTGTGTTTAGTAAGAAATATTTTTAAGTACTTTAATTTTAAGGTTGAAATAAAATTAATAAAATTTAAATATAATTTAGAACTCAGTTCTTCAATTTCACTAACAACATAGCTAGTAGTTATGGCACTGGGTACTGTAGATCTAGAAGGTGTAGTGATTAAAAACAAAATTCAGGAAGTATTTACCTTTGCTACCAGTAAGAAGCAATATGATTATAATATTTAAGAAAAGAGCAGCAAACAAGGATATGAAAGGTTACAAGCTGGGCATGGTGATGCATGCTTGTCATCCTCACACTCAGGGAGTTGAAGTAGGAGGCTCACTAATTTGAAGGCAGCCAGGGCTATATAATCAGACCATGTCAAAGAAGATTAAGAGAAAGAAGAGAGAAGGTGGTGGGAAAATGAGGAAGAAGAGGAAGAGGGAGATGAGGAGGAAGAGACGGGGATAGGTCATGAGAATTAAAACATAGATTTAGAGTTAGGTTAAATTATATCTGTTGAGTTTTCTCTGAGATGTCTTTAAACTTTAGTTTTCTTATCGGTAAAGTAATATTACCTGCACTATTGGAAGCCTAAGATTAAATGAAATCATTTAGATAGCAGGCTTGTCAGAGTATCTACCACATTCCAAGATTTGATAAATTCACCTATTACCATTAGTAGCTATAAAAGTTGTGGGATCTGTGTGCATTTAGGTGAATGAAATCTCTAAGAGGGTTGTAGCTATTAATTGTGGGATATAGGAATTGTCGTGTGTTTTATAAGTTCCATTGCACTGTAAAATGCATATTGAAGGAGCCATAAGTATATAGCTCAATGGATTTTACAAAGCAAATATACCTGTGTATCCAACAGCATCCAAATATAGACCATTCAGAGAACCCAAAATCCTTGTTATGATCCCCCCCAAAAAAGAAAAGAAAACTATCACTTTCCTAACATCCAAGTGCTATAGATTTGCAAACTTTATACAAATGGACTCCCAACCTGTACTCAAAAGAGTCCAGCTTCTTTCATAAAATGTGTTCATATCATTGTTTGAGGAAGTATTTTTGTCTTTCATTAGGTTACATGCAACTGTATTTCCAAAATTAATGCATTCATTTTATAACAAATGGGCTTTTGAGTTGTTTCTATATTGGGACTATGACAAAGATTCTTGCTATGCTACGGGTCTTTGTTGATGTATGCTCAGTGAAATTTGGGTTTTTAAACTTGGGCTCATTGAAAAGCAAGAATCACTCCTCATGTGAACTTCTATTTAGGTACCTTGGATAAGCATAAGGAGCTGGAGGAGCTCATGGCTAAGTTCTTGAATGTAGAAGCAGTGATGATCTTTGGAATGGGATTCGCAACCAACTCAATGAATATCCCTATACTTGTTGGAAAGGTAAGCATTTGTTGTCAGGTGTCTTCTGCTGTGTTATTCATAAGAATTACACTTTCAGGCAAATCCTCTATCAGAAGTGTTGCCAAAAAGGTCATTTTCTTAACATCAAAATCTTTGGCTAAATATATCAACGTAGTCATTGTGATGATCCCAGTTACTGAATTGCCGGACTAAATGTGTATCAAATGTCATCTTCAATAGTAGCTTAGAAAAGCCTAAGTTTTAAGGACTTCCATCTACATTTGTCAAGTAGCAAATACTTACTAAGCATTACTTTAGACCAAAAAAAGTTTCTATGTCATTCATTCGTTCATTCATTTGGTTGACTAATTATTGAGAGTCTACATGTCATGGCATGAAGCCACACACAGTATATAAAAGGATGAACAAGACACATGCCTTGTAAATGTAAGTGTTTAAATTACAGTGGAGAAATAATATACTCAATAAAATTGAATGGGTACTACAGGACAAAAGAGCTAACGGCTCTTCCTGAGATAGCTTGCAATGCCTGTACTAGAACTATGAGAATGGAACATTGATACATTAGCATATTGTTTCTTAGAACAATAAAGAAGGGACTACATGTGCAAAGCATAGAATATGAATAACTAGAACATGGGCTAGCGATCCAAGAAGAGACCAACAATGAAGGCACATGCCAAATCATAAAGTACCTCGTATTGTAAATCATACCAGAATGCTTAAGGATGTCCCTGAGAAAGAAATGAGAAGTTGGCTACCTCATTCTAAATAAGCAAGTGTGATAATCATATCCATGCTTTTAAAAAATGTAATGACAACTAAGTGTGATGTACAGTCTTAAATT
This sequence comes from Peromyscus californicus insignis, assembly GCF_007827085.1. NCBI lineage: Eukaryota > Metazoa > Chordata > Mammalia > Rodentia > Cricetidae > Peromyscus > Peromyscus californicus. Next base: position 114,283,559 of record NW_026294595.1, read on the forward strand.
GAATTCTGTGAAACTTCATTGAAAAATGAAGATAACACCATTATTATTATTAGAATATGCGGGGAAATGTTAATTTTATTGACATATTAAATGCTGGTCTATAATATATGTACCATTTAATATAAAAATATGGAACTTTGTGACAGTATCAACTGCCTTATTTATAGTAATTATACAGCTAAAGAACACAAATGTGAGGTATCATAAGGTTTACAATAATTCTCAAATGTTTCAAAAGAAAAAAATTGCAAATAGACACATATTCTTCAGTGTGGAGACAAGACAATTTTTCTAGCTTTAGCCTCAAAAACCTAAAACGTATTGTATGTGAAACTACCAAAATATAAGGGGGAACTCAATTCCAGGTGACCACAGAAAACAAAAGAGAACCATTGTTTCTCTTCAGTTCGGGTACTCCTGAATAGCTCAATAATGTATTCATTTTAAATTTTTAAAGAAAAACAAATTTACAAGCATAATGGATGAGCAGCAGTATTTCCTACCCACCTCATGATGACTTTCCATGAATGCTTTTACAAATTCAAAGTTCTTAACTATGAAACACTGATGCTTCTGTCTCCATGGGCTGTTAACATAGGCAGAATGAGAAGACAGGGTAAGACTTTGAAATGCCTCACTGTAAGAAGCTCCAGGCTGCCAGGAGGACTAATGAGAACCTTCCAAATAATCTAGCACAGAATCAAGGAACCAAACTAGTCTACAGTCCTCCGTAAATATCAGTCTTCAGTCAAAGCTCAATACTTTAGACTCTAACTGATGCTTAGGCATGATCTTTCTGTTGAAAACCATTTGCGAGTGTTCCAGTAAAGATGCAATGTCTTACAAACAGCTTGCCATTTCCATGAACTAGCTGAAAGATTAGATTTTGTCCATATAAATACCAGCTGAATATCAAACTTTTCTAATTAAATAGAGTTCGAACTTAACATAGGTTGTAGTGTTTTCTAGTTCCCATATGTTGTCTTTCCTTTTGTTATCTTGTGGTTTGTGTTTGTTTTCTGCCTAGGGATGCCTCATTTTAAGTGATGAGTTAAACCACACATCTATCATCCTGGGGGCTCGACTCTCAGGTGCAACCATAAGACCCTTCAAACACAACAGTGAGTATCTGTGCATTTATCAAAAATGCACTGGCTTGCTCCTAGACAAAGGTCAAGATTATTCATGAGATATTGTCCCTGCTTTTCAAATTGGCAACTTAGCCTAATGAAAGACAATTAGGCTTATATTCACTGCTGGCTTGTTAACCTCTGGTGACCTAAAACAAATGGCTGAAGTGTATTAAATGTCCAGATTGCTAAGTGTTACCAAAACACATTAATGTCACTGTTAGTGATCTTGTGATATGGCCTGTAAAGATGTGATTGATATCTTAGGACACCATTTAATTATCAGATGTGTCATAATTCTCTCCTTCCTATAACCTTGTCTTGGAAAAGTTGAAAGATTTTAAATTTTGAGCTATGTGTAAGTAAAAAGTTAGTGTTCTTCTTGGTATAATGCCTGTTTTCCCTATCCCCACATACAAAAGGCTCAAATCTCTATCCTCCAAATACTCTTAGGTACTATTAAAATATCCTTTCATAAGCTAGAGAGATGGTTCTGTTGTTTAGAACACTTGTTTCTCTTGTAGAGAAGCCAGGTTCAATTCCCAGCACCCACATGGTAGCTTACAACCATATGTAACTCAAGTGACAGGATATCAGATATCATTTTCTGACTGCTGTAGGCACCAGGCACACACATGGTACACATACACACATGCATACAAACATTCATAGACATAAAGTAAAATTTAAAAAGAGGTCCCAAAATATTTTCAATGCCCTCCAGGCCCTGTTATATCATTGAGTGGTGAAAATGATGCAGAAGGCTATTTCTTCACTCTTTATGGGTCAGATCAGACATTATTGGAAGTCTTAGGAAAACACCTTAAAAAAAGCAGGTCATAGATGGTGACACCTATGTCCTCTGATCCAGATGTGCCCTGACTCATGCCACTTTCTGTAAATCCTTTAATCTTTCTTGCATTCAACATCCTCATCTGTAAAGCTAAGAAAGGCATTGACCTACATGATCTGTTAAAGTTCTGCATCTGGCACATAGCATCAGAGGCTCCCCTTCATTTTGTGTGCATGCTCACATAAGACACACACACACACACACACACACACACACACACACACACACACACACACACACATTAGCACACTCTCTTCTATTTCTTAACACCTTTCTCTCTTTCTTTCCATTCCCCTCCACTTTCCTTGATCTATTCCGCAGTACACCCCTTCCTTCAAAGAATTCACAAGAGGAAAGGAAAAGAAGACTTCTAAAGAGCAGGAAGCATAATCTCAAGCCAAAGAACAATTATCTCATGAGGGAAGAGAGAAAATGCACAAGTGTTCTCAAGTGAACCCAGAGAATCCCTTTTCTAACTAATGTAGTGTTCAATAAAGATGGAAGAGAGTGCAAAATCTCTAAGTCCCTCCCTACTCCTTCCTGTGAGTCTCCTCTGTTGGTATTCCTGGCTTCTCTATGGCTAATTCCACAGCTAGTCACTGGCTCCGCCCCCTTATTCAAGGTTAACTTTATTAACACAGTCTCAAGGTATCAAATATCCCACAGCAGATAGGGATTGACATGCATTGAAGAACTACTTTTAGCATCTGTAAACAGATTGCTATGATGAGGTGAGGACCAGGGCCAGGCACTCCAGACATGCAGGCATGCAGACATGTGGCTCAACTCTGATATTTAGTTCAGTGTAATTAAAAGTATGTTGGCCTCATTTCTTGTATTTTCAACAAATATTTCACTTTTCATTTTGTTATTTGATGAGGTAAATCCCTTCAGTTATATTGATTTAGCATCTATTATCACATGCAGTTTCAAATTACATTGGTAGTACTAAGAATTCATGTTTGAAGTACATAGCTTTCAGGGATTTAAGAAGTATGTTTGAGTTGAGCATAATGGTTCCTTCCAGAAATTCTAGCACTCAGGAGGCTCAGTTAGGAGGATTGTGAGTTCAAAGCCAGGCTGGCATTCTTAACGAAGCTCTGCCAAGATGAAGATGAAGTCAGAGAAAAAGAAACAGTAATTTTTTTATTAAGTGGCCAGTCCAATTCTTTGGTGTTAGCACAAGTGTGATGTTTGTCTTTGAATCTTTAGCATGACAGGTGACTGGTGGTAGAAACTTATATCTGGAAATGAATAAACCATGTATATGGTTAACACAATAATCTCACTTCTAGAATAGACAGAGCTGGGTTGTGATTTATTTAGGACAAGTGAGCTGGGTCATTGTCAAGATTGATTTCTTATTTCTTCATTCCATTCTACTAAACAGTAATTTGTGAACCAAACTGTAAAATATAGGCATCTAGGGAACATCTGAGGCAGATTAATGATTGCTCCCACCTCCAGACCAACATATATACAAATCTTTGGGTTGAAACTAATAATATATTGCATGTCTATAATGTACAATGAAAGGTAGAAGACCTAAATGTTATTACAGATTTTTGTATTAATTATTTTATATCTGTATATAATGAGCTCTGGTTACTTTCACCCCCATCCCTTCTTACCTTCCTCCCATTCCTGTCACCTCCTTCCTCATCATGAGTCCCTTTACAACATTCATGTCTTTTTATTTTGTTTTGCCACACAGGTAGTCGGGAAAATTTCTAAGCAAAGCAATATAAAACAGTCTTATGTTAAATACTTAAATAGATTGGTCCAACCACTGACTGTGTCTTACTATCCAACTACTCAGTGATTATTCAGGACCCACAGTAGTTTAACCTAAAAGAAGTAACACAACCACACCACACAAGCAGCCATTTAGAATTTTCCTTCAGGTTCTACTCACAGGATAACAGTCTGTGAAGGCACACTCAGGACAGAGACTAGTCACTACATCAGGAAGAAATCACACAACGCTTGGACAGCTGGAAACACCAACACCATTAGTGATGGGTACATGAACATTTTATCTTCAATGGAATATCTGAGGATTCTCCATCACTTACATAGCACACAGAGCAGAAAACTCCAAATTAGAGATGCCTGACAAAAGCCAAGGACTTGTATTGGCAATATTATAAAAGACAAAAACAATCAAAGAAAACAGTTTACTATAAAGGATACTGAAGATTGTGACAAGTACACCTGAGTGACATGAGATGATGCTATTCCTGGGCCAAACTGTAAAATCAGAAGATAGACAAATAAATAAACTTAACAGTACTAAGAGTATATCAAGGTGGGTAACTATACTATCTATCGCCTGTGAGCTTACATTTGTAAAGGGTCATATAGAAAACAAAGAGGAGTGTGTGACAAAGAGCATGTGTGGTTCATAAAGCCTAAGATACTACATCTGGTTCCATATAGGATAAGTTAATTGGCCATATAAAAGTATACCTCTATTCTTAGGGAAGATGTAGTGAACTATTTATAGGTACAGGGTATGATATGTGCAGCTTAGTCTCAATTCAGAAGAAAGAATTAGATAGATGGTGGGTGGATAGATTAGATAGATAGATGATAGATGATAGATAGATAGATAGATAGATGATAGATAAATGGATTAGACAGATAGATATGATAGATGATAGATACATAGATACATAAATAGATACATAGATAGATAGATACATACATACATACATAGATACATAGATAGAGCAAGTGAGATAATGTGTTGAAACATTAATCTGGGTCAGGTGAATAAGGGTGTTTTGGAATGTTCCTATTCTTACAATTTTCCAAAATTTAAATATGTTCAAATACATTGCTGTTTTAAAGTCTTCAATTCTGTTGGGATTATAACTAGTATTAAATTTTAATTATCTATTTTTTACAAAGCTTTTTTGAATATTCAACCTATTCAATAACTTTACTATTCATGCTGCCTTCTTACTCTGAGAAAAATATGACACTATATTTAAATAAATGTCAGTTATAGTTATTTTGTACCAGAAAGTAGCACTTATTGAGAATTTACTGAATGCCAGATATCTAGCTATTGACATTCTTTCTATTTATTTAGTTAGTCAGTTAGTCCTGCAGAAAACATAATAAGATAGAAACTAATTAGTAGATGAAAAGATTAAAGTTTGAAGATATTTAAGAAACCCTCTCAAAATAATCTAGAGAAGAGGATCAACTCAAAAAAAGTGTGTGTAAAAATGACAGAGAGACCTGTTATTTTGTATGCTAATTTAACTTTCTTTTTTAAGTGATTCTACAGAGCAACAATGAAATCTGGAACTGTCTGGGGAAATGCTGCCCTTGCTAATTCATTGTTGCAGTTGGGTCATCATCTACCAACTCCTAGTCCACAGACATCCATTATGAATGAGCTGCTATTGCTCAGTTTTCTGTGGAAGGCAAAATAATTCCCCTGGAACATGCCAGTGCTCTGGTCCCCAGAACCTGTGAATGCCTCATTACCTGGAAAGGAAGTTAAAATTACAGAGAGAATTCTGTGGGCCAGTCGATTAACTTTAAAATAAAGCTTCTGCAGGGGTCCAGTGTGATAATATGGTCCTTAAATGTGGGAAATGAAGCAAAATGAGGATTGTCAGAGAAGTGCAATATGAGAGAGACTGCAATTGCCATTTTTAGTTTTGAAGATGGAAAAGGACCACGTTCTAAGGAAGGCGGGGCCAGGAAGTGGGAAACTACGAGAAAGTGCAGTCTGCTCCAGACCTTTCAGAAACATGGCCCATCCTGCCAAAGCTGTGAATTAGCCCAGGCAGACACATTGCAGCTTCTGATGTCCAGATTTGTAAAACCTTGTTGGTCTTATTTTAGTCACCAATTTGAACTATTTTCTTGCAAGAGCAGTAAGAAACAAATACAAGGTTTTGTTCCCTCTTACCAGTGTGCACCATGGAGCTTTATGCCATAGTCACATCATGAAAGCAGCACCTTAGGGAGCAGGGCTATATCCAGGGTCCTCTACTTGAGAGGTGAAGGAAGTGAGAAGGTGTACAGAGGGCAAAAAAATTAGATGGGGCAACAATATATATATGTATATATATACATATATATGCATATATATGATATGATATGATATGATATGATATGATATGATATGATATGATATGATATGATATGATATATTTGTTTCTACTGGGTCTACTTGCAGCTTTGTGATACTCAGGACAATGCACCCAATACCATGGTGCTTTACTCTTGAACACTCATCCATAGATTAGAGTGACATCCTATAGGAGCTAGTTAAGATTCTGTAGAAGATGCCAAGTTTGCATGTATGACACATGCAACCATGCCAGATAAACTCTAATAACATGAAAGTCAAGTTCTTTTTTATTATTAAGAAATTTTCTATTCATTTTACATACCAACCACAGATCCCCCTCTCATCTCTCCTCCCATCCCAGTCTTTTCCCCCAACCCACCCCCAATTCCCACCTCCTCCAAGGCAAGGACTCCCATGGGGATTCAGCAGAGCCTGGTACATTCAGTTGAGGCAGGTCCAAGCCCCTCCCACTGCATCAAGGTTGTGTAAGGTGTCCCACCATAGGCACTGGGCTCCAAAAAGCCCACTCATGCACGAGGGATAGATCCTGATCCCACTGCCAGGGAGCCCCTTAAACAGTTCAAACTAAACCAACTGTCTCGCCTATGCAGAGGGCCTAGTCCAGTCCCATGGGGGCTCCACAGCTATTGGTCCACAGTTCATGAGTTCCCACTAGTTTGGTTTGGTTGTATCTGTACATTTTCCCCATCATGATCTTGATGTCCCTTGCTCATAGAATCCCTCTTCTCTCTCATTGACTGGACTCCTGGAGCTCAGCCTGGTGCTTGACTGTGGATCTCTGCATCTGCTTCCATCAGATGGAAGGCTCTATGCTGACAGTTAGGGCATTCACCAATCTGATTACTGGAGTAGGCCAGTTCAGGCACCCTCTCAAATATTGCTAGTAGTCTAAGGTGGAGTCATCCTTGTGGATCCCTGGGAACTTCTCTAGCACCTTGTTTCTCCTTATTCCCATGATGTTTCCATCTGTCATGGTATTTCTTCCCTTGCTCTCCTACTCCATCTCTGTTCCAGCTTGAACATCCTGTTCCCTTATGTTTCATCCCCCATCTCCTACCCTCCATTGTCCCCCCTTACTCCCAGTCTGCTCATGGAAATCTCATCTATTTCTCCTTCGTATGGTGATCCACACATCCCTCTTTGGGTCTTCCTTGTTAGCTAGCTTCTCTGGAGCTGTGGATTGTAGTCTGGTTATCCTTTGCTTTACATCTAGTATCCACTTATGAGTGAGTACATATCATGTTTGTCCTTCTGAGTCTGGATTACCTCACTCAGGATGATGTTTTCTAGTTCCATCCATTTGCCTGCAAATTTCATGATGTCGTTGTTTTTTTACTGCTGAGTAATACTCCATTGTGTATATGTGCCACATTTTCTTTATCCATTCTTCGGTTGAGGGGCATCTAGGTTGTTTCCAGGTTCTGGCTATTATGAATAACACTTCTATGAACATAGTTGAGCATGTGTCCTTGTGGTATGATTGGGCATTCTTTGGGTATATGTCCAAGAGTGGTATAGCTGGGTCTTGAGGTAGATTGATGCTCAATTTTCTGAGAAACCGCCATACTGATTTCCAAAGTGGCTGTACAAGTTTGCACTCCTACCAACAGTGGAGGAGTGTTCCTCTTGCTCCACATCTTCTCCAACATAAGCTGTCATCAGTGCTTTTAATCATAGCCATTCTAACAGTTGTAAGATGGTATCTCAGAGTCATTTTGATTTACATTTCCCTGATTACTAAGGATGTTGAGCAATTCTTTAAATGTCTTTCAGCCATTTGAGATTCTTCTGTTGAGAATTCTTTGTTTAGCTCTGTAACCCATTTTTTAATTGGATTGTTTGGTATTTTGATGTCTAGTTTCTTGAATTCTTAATATATTTTTGGAGATCTGTCAGATGTAGAGTTGGTGAAGATCCTTTCCCATTCTGTAGGCTGTCATTTTAACTTATTTACTGTGTCCTTTGCCCTACAAAAGCTTCTCATTTATTAATTGTTGCTCTCAGTGGAAAGACAAGTTCTGAAGGATGACTGCCCATATTAGGACATTCTAAAACACTGACTGAGATCATGAGATTTCATGAAACCTGATTTTTTTCCCTGTGGACAGTTTTCTATCCCAAGTTCTCTTTATACATTTTCCACTTGCATGACTTACTTTTCCCTTGGCTTGACAAAATGCCAGGCTAAAGCAACCTAAAGAAGGCCTGCTGGCTATGACTCAGAGTTTTAGGGTGCAGCATGGCTTGGAATCAAGGCAGCAGGAGCATAAGGAGGTTGTCATATGCCATCCACACTCAAGAAGCAGAAAGGAATGTGTAACATGAATCTTAAAAGGACTTATTAATAAAAAAATCTCAGTGCCAGGTATTGGGGTAAATTCTGAAAGATCAGAGAAACAAAACAAGCCACAGCCAACCTCACCTCACCAACTCCTCAGCTGATTCTGTTTCCTCAGACTGGAAGCCTCTGAGTTCTCATCCAGATGGATCTCAGCTGAACTGCTGCTAAAAGCCTAAAAGCTTAAAAGTCCTCTAGTTCCTGGACCTCATGCCTTATATACTTTTCTGCTTCTTGCCTTCACTTCCTGGGATTAAAGGCATGTGTCTTTCCCAAGCAAGACATGAGATCTCAAGTCCTGAGATTAAAGATGTGTGCCACCATGCCTAGCTCTGTTTCCAGTGTGGCCTTAAACTCACAGACATCTGGATGGATCTCTGTTTCTGGAATGCTAGGATTAAAGGGGTGTGTGCCACCATTTTCTGGCCTCTGTGTCTAATCTAGTGGCCGTTCTGTTCTCTAGCCCTCACATAAGTTTATTAGGATACACAGTATATCAACCACAGGAATGCCTACTAGCACTTAGGTTGTTTCTCCTTCTCAGTCAAGGAACCCATCATATGAAATGGTGTCATCCACATTCAGGATAGGTTACCATGTCTCTTAAGTTAAATCTCTCTGGAAATGCCCTTCAAAAACATGCTCAGAGATTCATCTCCAAGGAGGCTCTAAATCCCACCAAGTGTCAGTCAAGATGAGCCATCACAACATTCCTCAAATAGCTGAGAAAGGAGAGTCTAGCCTGATGCAGACAGTGTACTCTTTGTCATAGGGTACCTACAAACAAAGCAGTATTCTTGGCTCTTGAGTTCTGTATAGGAAACAAAAAATAGATGCAAGGTGTAGAAAAGCTACTCAGAGCATCCTAACAAATAACAAAACAGACTTCCAATCCTGTATCAATGAGTCCGGCTACTAACTACAATGGACATTTCCCTCCCTGTCTTCAACAGTCACTTGAGGAACTGAGAGCACTAAGCAGAAAGAAAGTTCTGAAAGGAAAGAAACTCAGAACCTTCAAAGGTCTCTTGCTATGGACAGAAAAGGACTAAGAAGTTAATTTTTAGCAATGCTCAGTTTAAAGCTGAGACCAGAAGTTTTATAGCCACAGGCTAGTAGTTCCTGGATAGTAAAATGTGGAAAAAATAAGTCACAGCTAAAATTCAGAATCACTGGTTCTAGACCTATTTCACCCTTTAAATAATTAGTTCACTCAGTTCTGTGGCAACCATAACACATAGCTCTGTATCACCTACACATCACTGAAAACTGACCCCAGAGTGACTGAATTATGTCCCTGAAGTCACCCAAACGTCAAATGTCAGGAGCCAGACCTCAAGTCTGCTGCTTGGTCTTGGTTCTTTTCTCCCAGCAGCAGACCCTGAGATAAAGATTTAAGGAGAAACCTCTCTTATTTAGAAAGTAAGCTGGAGAAGCACAGCAGAAGAGAGAGGAGAAAGCAGCCCAGGAAGGGGGTACCATCGAGCAGCTTACCACAGTGTCCAAGACCTCATTCCTAATTGAGAACCATGGCTGCCAGAATTACCTGATGGATGAGGGACCCAGGGAATCATGTATAAACACCAGTTCCCTTTTGTGGTTAATTTAAAGCTTCTACTTTTCTAGATCAAATACAGTTCTGCAGACTAAAAAGGGGGTGTTTTGGGGAGTGGGAAGCAAAGAATGGCCTGTGTTTTGTTTTGTTTTTTTTTAAAGGCTGAGCTGAAGGGATATAGCTAGGATATTTACACATTTTCAGCATTTGATATGACTCCTGAGCAAGCAGCTACTGCCACAGCATGTGTAGGAATCAGACAGCTGTGGCACCTTTTGAAAAAGCCATCTGACACCATAGCTATTGCAGCCCCATCCCATTAGCAGCTGGAATCTCCCCTCCAGAATATGCAGTTTAGCCTTGACATTCTTACCTGTTATATATTGTCTTAATTAGGGTTTCTACTGATGTGAAGAGACACCATGACCATGGCAGCTCTTATAAAGGAAAACAGTTAGTGGGGGTGGCTCACTACAGTACAGAGGGTCAGTACTTGGTGGGACATGGCAGCATGCAGGCAGACACGGTGCTGGAGAAGGAGCTGAGCATCCTACATCTTGCAGGCAACAAGAAGTGGACTATCTCACTGGGCATGGCTTGAGCATATATGAGACCTCAAAGCCGGCCTCCACAGTGACACACTTCCTCCAACAAACCACACCTACTCCAACAAGGCCACACTTCCTAATAGCACCATTCCCTTTAGGGGCCATTTTCTTTCAAACCAGCACAGGTACTAAGAATCTCTCTGTGTTTTCTACTGAAGGAAGTGAAACAGCCTATTCCTAGGTTAGCTCACTACATTTCATAAAAAAGATTCTCCAGCTATCCAGCTTAAGTTTAGGAAGCAGCTCCAACCAGGGGCCTGAGTGTTTATTCTTCACTGACTCTAGAACAGCTTTTAACGTTCTTAATTAGCCTATGTTAATTATACACAATAATGTGTGTAGCTTAAGTTTTCCTGCCTGGCCCACAGTCAGGACAAATCTCTATCACCTGCCAGTCCCACAGCCCCTCAGACCCAACCAAGTAAACACAGAGACTTATATTGGTTACAAACTGTATGGCCGTGGCAGGTTTCTTGCTAACTGTTCTTACAGCTTAAATTAATCCATTTCCATTAATCTATACCTTGCCACATGGCTTGTGGCTTACTGGCATCTTCACATGCTGTTTGTCATCGTGGTGGCTGGCAGTGTCTCTCTGACTCAGCCTTCCACTTCCCAGCTTTATTCTCCTCCTTGTCCCGCCTACACTTCCTGCCTAGCCAATGGCCAATCAGTGTTTTATTTATTGACTAATTAGCAACACATTTGCCATACAGAACATCCCACAGCACTTTCCCCTTTTTTTTTCAAAAAGGAAGGTTTTAACTTTAACAAAGTAAAATTACATATAATTTGGGAATTTGGGCGTAGCTTCTCTTACTACTTCCTGCTGGAGGGGGGCGCTGTATCTTATGGGGATACAAAGAAAATTTTAGGATTATGGAGTAGTCCATGAGGGTGTATCATCTGAGCCAGTTGCCTTCAAATCATTCTGGATGTTGGATCATCTGGGCCATGGTGTCATCGGAGACCTTTCAGGGGGTCTTGGCTGGTCAAACCTGATGTATCTTAATCTGGAATAAATCCATAGCCTCTGGCTTTCTGTGGAAACAAAAGCAGAGTCTCCTTTCCAAAGTAACATATCCTTACATCCAAATTTTGAAGTCAAGGTACCTTTAAAATATTCATTTTGGCATAACTCAACAGCTTTTACAATCAAATGTTTTTCTGCAGTTAAAAGTCCCAAAGACAACACAATCCAGATTCTCAGTGTAATATTCATCTTCACGTGGCTTATTTTTCTATTAATTTTACTGTCTCTTTAAAGACTTTATTTTTTAAAACTACGTATTTGTTTCTATAACTCTATATATCACCTTTTTTGTCTCTTTCAAGTCTACATATATTTTACACACATTTTAAACTATTACATCTGAATCTGTCTTATTGTGAATCTATTGCTTTAAACTGCAGCAGCTGTGACTGCTGGCTCCGCCCACCTCAGCTTCCCAACATGGCTACGTTTACCACCAGCTCTGGGAGCTATCGTGGGTCTATGCTTTTATCCAAGCAGCGTGTATCCCAGAAACCTCTTTTTTTGTTTTGTACTAGCAAAGGCTAAATCCACCACGCAGCTTAATGTGCCACTTGCAGAGGCCTCATTCCTGCCATACGGTGGCAGGTCGAGCGCACACTCTAGGAACCCATCAGTAGCTCAAACCGGCAGCTGCCGCTCATTTGAGAGAGACAATTAGGAACTGTTTTTAGCTCCGTTTTAGAATCTTTTTTCTCAGGTTTTAGGTGGAAACTCTTGCCCCACGTTGGGCGCCATTTGTAGCTTAAGTTTTCCTGCCTGGCCCACAGTCAGGACAAATCTCTATCACCTGCCAGTCCCACAGCCCCTCAGACCCAACCAAGTAAACACAGAGACTTATATTGGTTACAAACTGTATGGCCGTGGCAGACTTCTTGCTAACTGTTCTTACAGCTTAAATTAATCCATTTCCATTAATCTATACCTTGCCACATGGCTTGTGGCTTACCGGCATCTTCACATGCTGTTTGTCATCGTGGTGGCTGGCAGTGTCTCTCTGACTCAGCCTTCCACTTCCCAGCTTTATTCTCCTCCTTGTTCCGCCTACACTTCCTGCCTAGCCAATGGCCAATCAGTGTTTTATTTATTGACTAATTAGCAACACATTTGCCATACAGAACATCCCACAGCAAATGTGTTTTATTGTGACTTTTCATATATGTATATAATGAATTTTCATCATATTTCAGCCTAATGAGTCCCCTTTATACTTTCACATCATTGTGAATCAATAAATTTCATTAGGATTGCCTGCAGAAGCATGGGTGAAGGGTTATTTATAAGGGCATAAACAAATAATCAGTGGCTACACCACTGAAGAAAATCCTGCCCCGCCCCCCCCCCCCCCAGGCCACTTTAACCTCCTACAAATACTCAGGGAGGAGTGAAGCTTCCTGAGTGCCTCCCTTCTAATAACCCTTTCTGAGGATTCTGGAGCATTTTGAAGAAATCTGGCAACTAGGGTTTTCACAAACTCCACTAGAATCCTCTCCCCATAGAAGGCACTACTCAATCATTTGTGGTTTACGGATTTGTTTTTTAATTTTGGAACACTCATTTTTTATTTTTAATATTTCTACTAATTCTTTGACAACAATTTTTATCATATTGGCCCCCTCCCCTATTCCTCCATATCCATTCCCTATTCCATTCCCACCCAACTTTGTATCCTCAATTTTTTAAACCCATCAAATTTGTGCTACCAGTCTACCTTCAGGTATGTGGACATTGGTTGGAGCACAGTCAACCTACCAAAAGACACACCATTAAAGAGAACTAACTCTTCCTTTCCTGGCAGCTATCCTTACCTAAGGATGGGATTCTTCTGTGTCCATATCTCCTCTCCATTTTTAGAATTTTTAGAATTTTTTAGAATTTTTAGGAGTTTTTAGAATTCACAGCTGGATAAGACTGATGATTACTTTTCTCCTCCAACAAAGTACATAGCACCTTTTAGTACTATGAAAATAGGGATGAAACTTCCAGGCTAGAACCAGCTTGCTCTCTCCAAGTTCTATGACTCAAATATGTAGTGTCTTCAGCAACAGTTTCTTACCATTGAGTTCTGGAAGGTAATAAAAACAATGACAATAGCCTGTAGTATTGGGGGTTCTATGGGAACTTACTTGCCAACAACTCTCATAGAGGCCATCCATTCATGACACTAGTGTCTCTATTTGTTAGTTTGTGGCGTCTAGCAAGGGCATTGCTGCCCCATTACCATTAATTCCACTTAAATTCTTTCTGTATATGTTTGTATTTGGGGAAGCTTCTACATAGCATATTCTCAAGAGTTTTTCGGAAGGTCATTAGTGTTAACTATCCCTCCCAGTATTCCCTCTTCTACCCTGCCCTCTCACACCCATTCAATGCGTCATGTCCCATTATTCCGGAACCTTTATACAGAAATGACTTTTAAAACAAATATTATTTTATACCATTGCATTAAAGTAACTTCTAGTTTATTTCAATTGGACTTACTTTTATCAGGATGGCATTAAAGCCACCCACATCATGTCTCATTCTTATTCATCATCTCTTTGTTTATTCGTAAGCTAATAGCCTGCAGTAGATTATAGGACAGAGAGTCTGTCTCCTCTGTTCCCAGGGGTTCCTTCAATGGTCAGCCTAGGGTAAAGTGAAAACAAGCTAGCAATACAGGTGAGGATATATGAGCCCTGGGAATTTGAAACGGGAAAATTGCTTTTTGTCTCCTTGGCTGCCATCTAGTGGTGAGTGATGTGGCATCGGCTGAAAACATTCAGAAGAGAGGAGACTCTGAAACCAAAACGAAAAATACCATTTGCTAAGGACACCTTAGCTCCAGACAAAATACAACTGTCCTCTCTAGTAACTCTTATCTAGATCCTTTCCTCCTCGTGGTCCATGTTCTTTATCCACAAAAATAAAAATGAGTTGATCATCCAAAATTGATGTGATACTAATACTGTATACTTAGACTAAGACCAAGGAATGGTCCCTGCCTTCTGTGGAGTAGAGACATGAATGCTAACAACAAGTTAGGTGATAAGTGCTTCGAAGAATAATCGATTAGTTATGACAAGAGAGAGAGAGAGAGAGAGAGAAACACTTGCTCAGGTATGTGTCATTGACAAGTCGAAAGTGGGGCTTGGGTGATGAGTAGATGCCTTCCAGACAGACAAGAGGCAAAAGCAACATAGGAGAGCAGGAGGGTGTGTGTTGAGGACAGCACAGAAGGCGTCTCAGGGAAGACACCTTCAGAGACTAGCTCATGAAGGGCTTCCTGAGACTCTATTAGTTTATTATCATAACAAGAAATAGTTTTAAGACCTCAGCAGCATGCACTGAGTAGCACTTGTTTGTCATTCAGCAGTCTGGTTAAACTTAAGAAACCTCTCTACCTGTCTCTCATCTTCCACTGGGGATAGCCAAGAATCAGTGGGTTTTCTTGAACAAAAATATATAGTACAAATACAATAAATCTACATAAACATGCACATTAATCTCTGTAATTTTTCACTCATGTTGGCTTTAAAGTTGAAATTCAAATAACACATAAAAACACCAAGTAGCTGAGTTGATTCCTAAGTCCTTCCAAATGGCCTCTTGGCTCAAGCCTAGTCATCTTCCATTTTCACTATTTTTGATTTTGCATTAAAAGCAAACAGGGATGTTCTACCAGCCATTAACCTTTCATCCTGTCCTGCATCATTATGGAGCTTGAGAAAGTGGTACAAGGTCTCTCACATAAGGCAGTAAAAATTTGTGGTTACAAATATGGAACTTAGTACAACTTCAAAACCCAACTTTGCCATTTACAATCATAGGTCTTAGACCATTGGTTCTCAACCTGTGGGTTGTGACCCCTTTGGAGTTGAAAGACCCTTTCACAAAGGTCACATATCAGCTCTCCTGAATATCATATATTTACATTACAATTCACAACAGTAGCAAAATTACAGTTATGAAGTAGCAACAAAATAATTTTATGGTTGTGGGGTCATGACAACATGAGGAACTGTATTAAAGGTTCACAGCATTAGGAAGGTTGAGAACCACTGCCTTAGCTTATGAAATCCTCTGTGCCTCAGTTGCCTGACTCACCACATAAAGAACCTATGGTACCTTCTCCACAGTGGTCTTGTGAGAATTAAATGACATGTGACTAAAAATAGCATTTAGAAGGATATTGGGCACAAAAATGGGGCTTGGTAATTGTCAACTACTAGCAATGTGTCCAGAGCTCACAAATATTTCACACAGGACTGCCAATTACTTCACAACCTGAACAGTGCTAAAACATCTGACAGTTCAGAATTCAAGCCCCCAAGGATAATGAGACCTCTAGCACCACGCAGGTACTCTATGCAAACCCTAACAGACTTGGATCTAAACAACTGATGAGTGGTTGTTTGTTTTATCTATCAGAGTTCAGCTTTCTCCTACCCACAAAGCCTCAGCTTCACTCGATACTGGTCTACAGCACAGACTTCCAAGTTATCTCGGGTAGGCGAAGAGAAGCTTAAATAAGCCTTAAACTGACTCAACCTGCTCGTACAGACAGAACGATTCATCCGACCAGAGCTAAGCTTTAGTGGAAAACAAGCCCCAAGTACCCCAGGTGTTCTCTTATTCCATCCTTGCTTTCTCCGTCCAGGTCTGAGTATAAATCTAAAACTTAAAAAAATAATAATAATTCTGACAACCTCGCAAGAAACAAAAAAAAAGGAAGGTAAGCCAAAGGCACTCTCATAACTCAGTTTTTCTTTTCACATTATTTAAAGATGTCCAAAACCTAGAGAAGCTCCTGAGAGAAGCTATCATCAATGGCCAGCCTCGCACAGGCCGAGCTTGGAAAAAGATTCTCATCCTGGTAGAGGGCATCTACAGGTATGTGAATAACTGGAGGCATTTGGCACTCAGAGGCTCACAGCAAGCTGCCCAATGGAGAAAAGACGACCTTTCTGGCTAGGGAATAAAGGAGATGCTTGTAGATGCTATAGAGGAACACGACACAGAGCTACCAATAGAAGTGGCCAGATCTGGGGTCTCCTGTGTTTTCTACAGCTCTGTGCACCTGCTGGAACACTTGAGGACTGACATGCTAGTGAAGCCTTCCTTAGAAATGTCCTCATTGATGATCTGTGTTGCTTCTTTCTAGTACCCCAGCATTTGAAAGACCTTTTGTGCCTGGGCTATTCAATATTCAACATCAGGATGTCCCAAGACATGTCTGTCACAGATGTTTCAGTGGGAGGCCCCAATCCCCCTATGTGGACAGTGAACCCAAGCACCTACTTCAGGCATTAATCAAGTAGGTTAATGACTGGCATCAGAATACAGGGGCCTAACCTCAAGGGCAATCCCTCCTCCATAGTGGGGATAGCAGTGTACTGATCTTAGCATTTGGTGATATTCTCAGGACTATTCTCCTGCCCTCCTTAAGCTGGGCAGTAAAATACCTGCTAAGTCATTCAGAGCAACACTTACACTGCTGGCTGTGATTGAATTTGCCTCATTCTCTTTCTAAATCGATGACCGTGGCTCAAATGGAAATTGCATCTAAGCATTTCTTCTGTCTACACCCTATTCCGTAAGCCAAGGAAACATTATCTCAGAGTGCCCCTTCTTAAATCAATTCCAAAACAATCCCTACAGCAGAGAAACCTGGGGCTATATCCCCTCTGAGTTTCCGATGAAGACCTGAAATATAAAGGGAGGAGGTGAGGGCTGGATAAGCCCCAAGCAAAAGGACGGCTGCAGAGGATCCATGAGACCAGCAGCAGCAGCACTGTGAGTCCTCCCTCTGCAGCTGCTCCTCCTCTGTACAAGGAGCAAACACTGCGACATAGACCGTGGACTGTTCTCTAACGTGAAACCTCTTCAACTGAAAACAAATGAGATTATGAAGAGATTATCTTTATCAATCACAAGCGAACACTGTCTGTCATAAGTCAATACCGAGGAACAAAGAAACGTGCCCTACCCCCTTCTTTGGAGGGGGAAGGGGCGAATTATCCCAAGTCGAAGATAATATAAAAACCGGAGTCATTTTTTTAATTGTAATCGATTAGAGTTCTGTAGTTGCAAAGACAGCAGTTCATAGTACATCACTTTCCACACCTACATCATTATTTCCTAACGTCAATCCCAGTAATATGCAGTGCTTACAAAATCCCTAAAACAGTGGTTTAGAAAGCTGGGGTGATTTTTGCCCCCATCTCCAACCAGAGAGCATTTGTCAGGTGTTAGTGGTCACACATGTAGTAGAATACTATTGACATCTAGTGGGGAGAGGCTGGGAATGCTCCTGAACATCCTGTAAAGCACGAAGCATTTAGAAGAATTCTGTAGTTCAAAACAGCAATAGAGCCAGGGCTGAGAAAGCCCTACTATAGGATAGTTAACTACTCATTGTCTTGAAACTTGAACTTATAGGAAGTCATCTCATGCTGAGCCTATGCCATTATAATTTTAAGTAGCAAGCTTTCTCCCTGTGTGGTTTGTAGCAGCTGCCAGCCTGAAAGGGATACAAGCAACCCTTATCTAAACACCTGTCATTCAGGCTTGGAGTCATGGTACGATGAATTGGCTGAGGGAAGGAAGACTAGGCATCTCCTTTAACCAGAGTCAAAAGAACACAATTTCAAACAAACAGAACTTATCTCCATTAAAGGAAAGGTTATGTTTTTAAGTGCTCGGCTAGTGGCTGAAATTAGAGGTCCATCAGTGTTTTACTGACAAATATTCCCATCAGAAACCACTACAGCAGCCAGATTTATTAGGGGCTAGGCTAGGCTTTGCCCTATTCTGTTGGTGGGGGCAGGAGATATGCAGGTGTAGACTTCTGACCCTAAGCCAACAAGGCACTAAACTACAATTTAGCAATGGCAACTCTCAGTTAACTATTGCTGTGTAACAAACCACTCCAAAGAATAAAGTTGTACAGTGACCATTTCTTATTTTCCTTGGTCCTGTGAGTCAGGTCTGCTGCCACACACAGTATTCATTGAGCTCATTCACAAGACTGCAGTCAGTCAAGAATTCAAGTAGGGATGGAATATCCAA
Source organism: Peromyscus californicus insignis (assembly GCF_007827085.1). Lineage (NCBI taxonomy): Eukaryota > Metazoa > Chordata > Mammalia > Rodentia > Cricetidae > Peromyscus > Peromyscus californicus. Next base: position 114,302,243 of record NW_026294595.1, read on the forward strand.
AATTACCACCTCATTCACACGTTTAGCACTGGCTTTTGGGAGGCGACTGGGGTGCCTTTTTCTCATTCACATGAATCTTATTTTATTTTATGGGCACCAACACCAGGACTTGTGTCATTTGGTGTTGACACAAAAACATCAGATCATCTATTCAGATCTTCCTTACAACATGGCCTCTGGCTTCCAAGACAGAAAACCCAGAAATTTCCATTGTTTTAAGAGAGTGGCCCAGAACTAATGCTGTGCCCTGTTGACCAGAGCTAGCCTGGATTCCAAGAAAGGAGAATTCCACTTTAACTCTCGATGGGAAAGTTAGATCATGTACAAAGCCATGGGAAACATGCAGGCATCTATCTTTTTGCATCAGTCTATTCAGATCAATCAACCTAGCATGTATACTGAGCAAAGTTTCCATGTCAGAAACATGCTGCCACAAAAAAGCTTCCTCTTCTCTTCTCTTCATGATAATTATGCCACCTCAACAGCCTCCATAACACCAGCAGCCTCAGGTCTTCCTTAGTAAACCAAGACTAGCCTAACATGAACTCTTGAGCAAAATTCCAGTTGGAAAGCTCTCACTTGAGCACGCCAGTGTAGAACTATCACCAGAAAATGAACTTGCTTTCCATAGGATTTTCCAAAGTGTCAGGGTTGGGAATATGAGATCAATTGTTTCCAAGTCTACTTCTGTTCCTGAGAAGTGTGTCACAGACACATACCTGGTTGGTAGCTACCAAAAGCTTCTTCCACATTTTAACTCCTAGGGTGGTCTGTTGTTGTTGTTGTTTATCTCTTGTCTGCCCCACGGGTAAAGTACACCACCACATCTTGCTCACCCACAACAATATTTTCATAATTCTTAAAGAGAAAAGTTAAGCTTTCAAGTCAGAAAGTTTCAAGGAGGCTTCAAAATAGAAATGTCTAGGTGACTAGATTAAGAATCCAGAATACTTCACAAAATTAGTAACAATCAATAATAATTACTATTGCCATATCCATGGGTGTTCCTATTTTTGTAGAGAATATAGAGAAGTCAGGATTTGGAGACAGATCTGGGACCTAGATTCAAATCCTGGCTGGGACCTAGATTCAAATCCTGGCATTGGTCCCCATAGTTGTGTACCCTCCATAGAACATGTATGCAAGTACTAAGATCATATAAGCCAGTGTCTGGCAAAGAAAAAACCCAGAGAAAGCCCACAATGAAGAGTATCTTCATAATCTCACATTTTCAGTTGGAGAGGCTTCAAGTTGGAAAACAGTAAACTGTCTATGTAGTAAAATTGTTTGCTCTTCTTACGAAAAGGATGGTTACAGAGGGAGGACTCGTTATGCCCACGTGTTTACTCCTTGCTAAACATTCCAAGTGCACAATATTGCACAAACCTGTTGAGATTATTATAAGGATGAAGAAACAGAGGCTCTGAGGCCTAAATAAACTGCCCCAGGGAAGATTAATAAAATGAAGCAGAGCTGGCATTAAAAATCAAGTGGTTCTGATAGGACAAAGACTCAATGTGGGTAGAAGAGGAAGCCTATTTGTTGACATCCAATTTGTAAACACTAAAAGTACAAAGTCACTCTGACTTAAAGTAATCCTGTTTAGGCTTCAATTTCTCCATCTGTAAATTAAGGGGGTTGAAAATTCAAGTCTAAATGCCCGTGAATCCACAACTTAGAGTCTAAAAGTCAAATACTATTATTTTAAGGTTCTAATCTGATGTCCTCATACTGTGTTAAACACATATTGCTGTGGGTTGGAGAATACCCCTCCAATCCTAACTGTGGCAGCAGTCTGAGATCTTCCCAAAGGAGAAGAATTCACACCAGGACAGAGATAGCACAAGTAAATAATCAAGGTTTCTTTCAGCCAGAGAGAAAGCAAAAGGGAAGTACACCGTCTTGGCTCAAGGAAGAGCTGAACTGAAAGGTAACAATAAAAGACTGTCTCTAGCATCTCATAAGTCAGGGTCTACCATCCGTGGGGCAGTTTGGGATGGTCTCCTTCCTGGAATAGTGGAGATTTTCTTAGATGACATCCTTAAACTCTATTACAATTAGATACATTAGATGCAAGAATATATTTTTTAAATATATTCTTTTATATTTAAAAAAACCTAACTACCCATAAAGTTCAAGTTACTAGGAGAACACAAGAACTTCATGTTATTGGAGCTGACTAGCCAGGCCTGCCAAGACTAGCCTTGCTGTTTTTTTCTCTGATGCCTTGCTGTTTTTTTCTCTGATCCCTGTCCTTCTTCCTCTTATCGGGTCAAGGGGGCTGTACACCCAGCTAAATGTCCTCTTACTCCTCCAACTTTGTTGTCTTAGGCCTAAAAATCATTTAAACCCTAACGTCTGTTTGGACTACAGCATTGTTTCTGTAGTATCTGAGGAGAATAGATTCCTTATCAATTCGTAATGGTTAAGAAGTCTCAAAATCATTCAAAACCGTGCTGCTAGTAAAGATGTCACAGGTAACTTGGAACACAAACTAGCATAGTTAGAGCCCAAACTAGCATATCAGAATCCAATAGTATGAGCCAACCCTTCCCAAATCAGACCCATAAGCATATGATGAATTGGCAGAATATCTTGAGTCTAAGAATAGACTTAGAGCCTTTCTCCCTCAAACTGTGAAAATTGAAGAATAACTTCAGTGGTAAACTTTCTCCAATCCTCTATAGTTTCAACATGTAAAGACAAAGAATAAGATGAGTTTTGTCCTAACACTCTCCTCCCTCATTCTCCTTTTTGTCTCTCTATCCCAGTCTCTGTCTCTTCCCCCATACCTTTCCTCTCCCTACATCCTTCCCCCCTCCCTTTTCGAACCTCTTTCTCTCCACCCCCGCCCTTCTTCTCTTCTCTTTGGTTAAACCTTGGGCCTGCCCAGGAGAGTTTTGCACCATACAAGTTTCCTGAGCTGTGGTTTAATTTTTGGTTTCCATGTGGAAAAGAGGATGATGAGAGGATGGTTTTAAAAACATGTCTGGTCACTTCAGCTAATGCAATAAAAACCAAAGTAGTCATTTACTGACTTGTGGGTTAAAGAGTAATTCAAGTCCCTAGGCAGAGCCTCAGATTAACTGATGACATTATCTTTATTTATAGCTGTATTTTATTTCTTTTTCTTCTATTAAAGTCAAAAGAAAAGCAAAACCTTTCATCCAGGAAAAAATAACAACATGCTATGTGTTTTCCTTTATTGCTTTTGGTCTTGTTTTGACAGAAACTAGTGATGATAACACAAAATAACTACTTTATACTTTCACCCAGACGCATTATCCCTCTATAGAGAAAGGTTTTATGCAAATTCAATAATACTGAAAAAATGAAAACAGTGTGGATGAATATAACTATACAAAAGCTGAGTTCCCTTTAGGACTCTATGTGTGCCTGGCATTAACTCCAAAACTCAGCAGTATTGCAGAGTCATTAATCTTGGAGGAAGAAATACAAACCAGGTGGTCAGGTCCTTACATCAGCTAGAGCAGCCCATGGAAAGATGGCTAATTAGCTGTGGAGACTGTCTACAAACACTGTTCAATGTTAACTTTGCCTCCTGCCAAATTCAGTTCCAGAAAAAAGGAATAGCTATTTGTGTCATGTCAGGTTTCTAGCATATTTGTGTTGCCAACTTACAGCATTTTAAAGACAAGAAAAATCTAAGAATTTTGAGGGTTTGAAGCCATTTATCCTGTTTGACTCCACATGCCTTCATTTTAGAAGATTTAACACAGAACTTTGTTAAAGGTCCCTGTTTTCTCAAGTCAGACCTCAGTGAAACTTTCTCCTTCCAAGCTCACTGAGTACCTGGGATGATCTGACAGTTGACAAGCATGAGTGCTCGCTATTCTGAAGATCCTGTGAAGACGGCTTCATCATCATGCTTATAATACATAAGAATGAAGCATAGGATAATGAACATCATATAAGCTGCCCAAGACCAGTTTAGAAAGTGCTGTGGCCACAATCTAAGCCCAAGGGAGGCAAAGAATAATATTGCCTCCTCCTCAGTGGAGACAACTTTAATAAGCAAGAAAGTTAAAATAGTGTTGGAAGTAACTCACAAACATGCATAAGAGAGGACCATTTGGTCTTCCATTAAAATCAGAACTTGGCCATCCAAATGACCTTGTGAAATACCCACATGCTGTATCATTGATGGTTAAATTCAGCTCCTTTGGTCTGGGTAGCTGTGACACTCAAATGGACTGTTTTGACTGAATCAACCTAACACTTAAGCTTATTTTTTAATGTATTATATACAATCTAATACCTAACAAGGGAGGATGGAGAAGTTCACCACTCTTCAAATGATCAGTCTGTAACTAAATCGAAGGGTTGCTTGAGTTGTTTGACAAGCTGCATTGTGTTGTGAACATAGGAGTCCGTTTTCTTAGAGCCAGACTATCTGTACAGTTCATGCTGTGCAGTGCAAAAGCTTTCAGTATTCTGAGAACCAAGCAGAGCCAATGTTCTTTAAAACCCATTGAGATCCAGAGGTGGCATGTAAATATAAAATTTAATTTTACTTCCTAGTTGGCTTTATATTTACCCTTCTCTAAGGACTTGAAACATATTACAATTTGCACTACCATGGAAAATAAAACACCTAGATACTCTCTTAATCACTATACATACTAAAATTGGGACAACAGAAATTAGCATGATCCTGGGCAAGCATGACATGTCAATCTGTGAAGTCAACCATATTCTTTTGGGAAACACATAGAATATATAACACAAAGAATAAAGCTTAAACTGGGGATTTCAGTTAATGTAATTGGCTCAATTCAAAATTGACTCATCAAAGTATAATAAATGGCCCACACTAGTGGGTGACAATAATGTCAGGAGAAATTTGATAAGACTAGGGATACAAGAATCCTCAGTACCTTTTGCTCGGTTGTTCTACAAATCTAAAGCTATTATTAAAAAGTTCTATCACTATAAAAGCTTTTTTTAAAAAAAAAAAACTGAAATCTAAAACTTAGAAAACTAAAATAAATAATAAACTAGGTCTAAAGCAAAAGGATTGGTTAGTAGGGGTGAATCCCAAAATGTTGTCCTTAGCTACTGGTGTGAGCTTATCCTGGAAGCTTGTATGTATAATCGACCAGCCCTTCCCCCCTCACCTCTGGAACCTCTGTGGGAGGAACCCAGAATCCTGTGCCTTAAACTTGTCAGGAGTTTTAAGGCTTGATTCATTTCTGTTCCATCACTATGAAGAAAGTCTGATTTGTGATGAGTGCTGAGCAGGGATACTAAGGGATATTTTATTGTGTGATAATTAATACTATGATGTCTGAAGTTCTGTGTATTCTTAATTCCCCCAGTTTAATCTTTAGCAGTTCAAATGTTAAATTTAGATCCGGTGGGCGGGGTCAAATAAACAATAGCAGATAGATCAAAGTGGCTCAGAGTGGAGCACTTTTACTAAGAGTGGCAGAATACCTATCCCAAAAGCATTGATCGAACTGCAATAGTCAGCATTACAAACAAATTAGGTCCATAATATGGTAAGTTTATTTTTGAGTTGAGAACTAAGAATAACAACCCAACCCACTCAATCCATCAAATATAAAGTATTTTATTAAAGTAGCATGGACATGCAGAGAAGCCTTACAAGATTGAAAAGTTGTCATTGCTGAATAAAATATGCCGATAGAAGAGTGACAGATCCTCCTCGTCAGCAGGCTGACAGTGGCAGGGCAGGCTTTCTGTGAAGCATTAGAAGGAAACTAACAGATCTTTTCAGAAGGTTATTCACTACTTTTTTTCCTTCTGTGCTAGCATGGAAGGTTCCATTGTGAATCTGCCCCAGATAGTGGCTCTAAAGAAGAAATACAAGGCTTATCTCTACATGGATGAAGCTCACAGTATTGGTGCTACGGGCTCCCATGGCAAAGGTATCAGAGAGTTCTTTGGACTGGCTCCTGAAGATGTGGATGTATACATGGGCACATTCACCAAAAGCTTTGCAGCCTCAGGAGGCTATATAGCAGGGAAAAAGGTAAGAAGGAACTCCCAGTGTTTGTGTAGATCCTGAACACCCTAGGGAAGCAGGAAGGGGTACTTCTCTGAATTTCATGTAAATTTTGGTTCAGCTCACCTGTAACATCAAGAGAAGTGTGGAAAGAATAATCACATCACAACAAAATAACAATAGCAAGGGCACAATATGCAGAGTACCTTGGAGAGAGGTAACTCTGCTGGACTATGGGACATCTTGTAGAGTGATCATCAATCAGTCTTGTAGACAAGTAGTGGGAGGTTCAGTTTCACAAAGAGACAATAGCATACACCAAGCCACAGAAGTAATAAGGGATCCTATAAGAACTACAAGGGAGTGGGGTGGAGAAGTATCTAAGTAGTTAAGACTACTGGTTGCTCTTCTGGGTTCAATTCTTGGCACCCCATGGTGGCACAACATCATCTGTAACTCCAGCCCCAGGGATCTGAAGCCTCAACTGGCACTGTACAAATATGGTACACAGACATACATGCAGGCAAGATCTGTACACAATTTTTTTTAATTCAAAACTTAAAGAATTAAGAGGTGTGTGTGTGTGTGTGTGTGTGTGTGTGTTGAAAATAAAGTAAGTAATAGCAACAATTGGAAAAGTTCATGTATTAAAGAAGTTGGCCTTGTGGATTTTGCAAGTTGTCACCTAAACAACAACAGAATAAAAATGGATTTTTAAGATTATTTTTTTCTGAGAAATAACTCTGTTCTATAATGTTAGATAACCCATCTTCTATAATCTCAAAATGTCTGAAGATTTGGATCAGATGACATTACACTGTTAAATGATGACTGCCCCCATTGTCTTGTTCTTATATTATTACTTGTTAATGAAAAATAAAATAATAAGCATTTGGAAGAAATTTTTAAGAAGAAGAGAAAAAGAAAATCAAATATTCAGATATAGATCTAAGGGACAAAGAGGCTGTGCCATGTCCCTTTGAATGTGCCTTTTCCAAATCACAGCAGTTATTTTATACAAGGCTACATTTGTCCCAAACAGACTTGGTATAGCTCCAACTAGCAGGGCATTGTAGGCCCGAAATTAATGCATGGAGGTACTAAAGTATTATCTAAGCCAGGCAGTAGTGGCACCAGCCTTTAATCCCAGCATTCACTCAGGAAGCAGAAGCAGGCAGATCTCCATGAGTTTGAGGCCAACCTGGTCTACAGAGTGAGTTTCAGAACAGCCAAGGCTACACAGAGAAACCCCATTTTGAAAATCGGGGGTGGGGGGGAATATTTAAAATTTCCAGTTCCTTATCCACTCTGACCAGCAGGAATGAAAGTTCAGCCTACTGGTCAACCAGTTAGAAAAATTGGGGTATGTAGCAGACAGCTACTATCACTAAAAGCCAGTGGTTTAAAACAACATATTTCATCTTGGCCACTTACCATGAGACATACAGATGCCTAAAATCCTGTTTGAAGTGGTATTTGCCCTTCTTTAACTGCTGCTTCCTTCCATACTCAGAGCATTGTGTTTCATCCTCCCTCCGGTGCCCTATGGGGATGAGCTAGGTAATGCTAGAAGCAGAGGGAATGCCAGACCCTCAAAGACTTCTAGGGAAAGGTTGCTATTTCCTTCCTAACTGTCACATCAGTGGGATCAGAGGGTCTTGGGGTGAGGAGCTGTCTATTCCGGGTTACCTTGCCTTGTGAGCCCTTGATTGCTTTAGCAGCAGTTCTGAGCCACAAAACTTTTAACCAAGCGTAACTCTGTTTCCTGAACCAAAGGCACCTGAATAAACTGAAGCAAGCAGATCCTTGAAATGTTGTCAAATTTGTTGGATGTCACATTTTTCTCCTTGGAGTGCCTTCATTTGATACCTCTTTTAAACAAGGGCTTGGGACTAGCAGCAGGAGGGACGGTTCCCTGGGATCCTGTCACATGTTTTCTGTTCTGAAGGCAGGTGCAGGGTTTCAAAAGAGGAATACTCTTGTCTACATGACTTCTAATCCTGTAGGGTAGAGATTGAGCAATTGTGAAAACTATCATTATTACATGAATCACTCCTACACTCTTTTTTTTTTTCCTTCTCCTAACCCATGTTTTCCTGCAGTATCTCAATTAACCACCAGGTGGCATCATGAATTAGAGTGTGTATGACAAGGTTCATTAGCCAAACATGGCTGTAAAACACCAAGATACAAAACCTTGAAGACACAAGACAGAATTCAGTACATGGAGGTTGAGCAAGAGAACGGAGGCCACAAACCTCGAAAATAATCAAATTGGTTCAAAACTCTAGAAAAAGATAAAAAATACTTGGATCTGAAATCTCTTGTTAATCTTGGTGTGCAGACAATATTCTTTTATCAATTATTTATTTATTTATTTATTTATTTTCCAGCCAAATCACAGTTTCCCCTCCCTCCCTCTTCTCTTCCCAGTCCCTCCCCACAACCCCCTCTCTCCTCCCCTACCTCCAGTCCTCCTCATGTCCCTTCAGTAAAGGGCAGGCCTCCCATATATATCAGCCAGCTGTGGCATATCAAGTTGCAGTAAGACTAGGCACCTCCTCTCCTAGTAGGAGGAAAGGGTTCCAAAAGCAGATACCAGAGTCAGAGACAGTCCCTGCTCCCACTGTTAGGAGTCCCAGGAAAAGACCAAGCTACACAACTGTAGCATATGTGCAGAGGACGTAGGTCAGTCCCATGCAAGCTCTCTGGTTGGCTGGTGAAAGACTTTTTTTTTGTCTTAGTGAGGGTTTTTATTGCTGTGAAGAGACTGTGGCAACTCTTTTTATTTTATTTAATTAACATTTTTTCATTTATTTTACATACCAACCACAGTTTCCCCTCCCTCCTCTCCTCCCGTTCCTTTCCCTGACTCCCACAGACAGTATTCTTAATAACTCCAATGAAGATGTTCTAGGAATCTTTGTGGAGTGGACCAAGAGCTGAGTTTTGCACATTAGCAACCAGAAGAATCGTGCAAGTGGAAAATACTGGGAAACAAGTGAGGGAAGGAAAAAATTCTCTTGGTGCTAAGATCTCACGGAAAGCAGAGGTGTTATTGAGGTCTCAGTTTTCTTTCTTCTTAAGTGTACTACAAATTCATCTTGAATGAGGGGTAATTCCAAGCTGAAGCAGTTTCTCAAACAACCTATGAGGTTTTCTCTTTCGCTCTTTGAGTCTGAAGCTCTGTTCACAGTGAACACTTCACTCAGGAGGACATCCTTCCATGATGTTCTAGGTGAAAAGTCTAGATAATCACTTCACTTTTCCACTTTTAATTTCTATCTCTCTAATCTGCTGGGGGAATGTGCTCAACACTGCTTACCCTCTGTTCTCCTGAGCATGATCCTGCATCTTCTTGTATCTCTGCTGTTGCCCAGTGGCTTCTCCCAGCCTCCTCAGGATGATGACTGGCAAATAAGTGAAGGGGAGATAGTCCTTGTGACTGATAGACTGCAGGGTTGTAATTCTAGAGGAGAGAAGTGGGAGACATAGGCTAGGTTTGGGGTGATAGTTAGCTCCAGTGGCCTGAAAAGCAAGCGAATGCAGGCCCCTTGCAGAAACAGTTCTGTGCTGGTATTTTCAGCCCTGCCTGCATGTAATAGCCCTTTGAAGTAAATAGGGGTCATGGAATGAGTACCAAGATGTTTATTCTAAAAGCCTCCTGTCTGATTTCCTCCCCAAAACCCACCCTTGCCCTTGAACTCCAGGCCTATGGGTAAAGAAAATAATCAGGGTTTTGAACTTGAAAAGAAAAAAGGGCTTGGAACTCTGTGTCTGAGAGGACCTCTAACCCGCTCCCAAAGAAAGACACAGTGCAGACTCGCCTTGCAAAGGACCAAAGTCAACTCTTAATTCATGGCTTGTGGTACCCAGTCAGGGAATGAAGGGACAGAATCAGTGGGCTTTCCTTGACACTCTCCAGAAGTTACTACAGAACTCCACTTCTTCAACCACGCAAGCAAACTACCCTTTCCCCAGACTAGGACAAAATGGACTCAGTCCAAAGGAATTATACTGTAGGACAGACAGTCTTCAGGTTCAAGGGGGTGATTTCTCACTGATGCTCTATTGCTCAAACTAAAGATACTTGTAACTGACTGTATGAAATTCCTCAATTTATGAATGGAAATTGGAGGTGGGGACATTTTGATCAAAAGGGGCTTTGCTTTGTTTCCTTGTCTGATCTTTGTGGTGAATACTTCCCAGCTGAGATTTTGCTGCACTTGTTCCTAAGAATACAACTTACTCATCCTTAGTGCATCAAGGGACTGGCCATCCTTCCTGTCGCTGAGGCTCCTTGGCTTTCCGTTCAACTGTCACTATGTGCAGGCTCTCTGCTAAGTCCCTACTACAGTGGACTTTGAGAAAAGGGTCCCCTTCATTGCTTTCTCTCCTGGGACACACTCCCTTTGACAAAATAAGAATATTATACACAAAAACCCCACAAGAGCAAAGTCTGTAGAACAGGGAAGTACCACAGGGTAACAGGAGAGCTGGGCTCTATGCCCTCCAAGACTCACTTCATCTCATACTGAGGCTACTCTGCACTGGTTTTGAAGAGGTGATCAGCATATTGTTAAAGGTGGAGACTCCTGAACCAGAATCACTGGGTCCAAATCCTTACCGTATCATCCTTTGTGAAGAATTTCCAGGATGTCTGTGACTCATTCAATTATCCCACGTATAAAACTGGGATTAAAAAGCATTGCCTGCCTCAGAATTGTTGTAAGTGAATTAACACATACAAAGTTCTTAAAATGGACTTGAAAGTGTCCTGTGAATGTTGGCTATGGTGTCAGCTTCTGGCCCCAGCTTCTCCTCTGAGTCATTCAATAGCTCATCAAGTCCACACTCTCCTTTCTTCAAGGTCTGTCTGTTTTGTTGTTGCAGTTGGCAGTGGTTAAGTTAGGTTTGGTTGGGTTTGATTTGGTTTCACTCCTGCCACTATCCCTCTTGTGATGGAGGAAGAAACAAATTACATTTCATTGGTTGATTCCTTGTAGTTACTCATATGCAGGCAATCTAACCTTAGATCATTCCCTTTGCAAATAAGCAAACTGAAATTAGAAAATCCCAAGAAGTTTTGTGTTTTGGTCCCTGCCTCCACCCCACAAATGCTTCCTGTTCTACAAATCCTTAAATTAACAATCCAACAACTGCCATCAACTGCATTAGCTACCGTAATGTACCTTTTTTCTAAGAAATACATATATTCACTCATATATATATATATATATATATATATATATATATATATATATATATTCTCATAATGACTCTCAGGTAAGTAAGGTGTGTATCACTGTTATCTCACTTTGCAAAGAAGAAAACTGAAATAGCAAGCTTAGTTATTTTGTGCATAGTCACATAGCAGTCAGTAACAAAGCCAAGATTTGGACTGAGCAATTTAGTTCCAGAACTTATGCTTCAATTCTGGGACATACTACCCCTCAAGGAAACAACTCCTGATCACCTTTCTTCAAAGCCACTTCCAACTGACTCCTCCATTCTTTACTCATACATTCCACCCTCAATACTCATTTTAGCAACCCAATATATGTGCTTTTTAACCTCCTCTGCATTCCTCCAAATCCACTCATCTACTGTGGTCAAATCACCCCTTGAAACACTCCTCCACAGACACAGGAACCTATAAGCCTCCATTGTCCAATACCTATGACTCACTGACTGTCCCCTCTTTGCCTCCCCTAGCAGCCTGCAGGAAAGTATTTAATCTCAACAGAGGATGAAAATCCCTATTACCATTTACCAAAGGGCAGAACACAAACTCTGAAGGGCACTTCATCTTTAATTATTGGGAAATCAACCAAGATCTCTCTTTGAGGGGCTCCAGATCCTCCAGAGCAAACTTGCTCAAATATCACAGAGCTGATACTTCAAGGCCTGCCATGTCATCTATACTCTTCAAGAGAAGGGAATATACTCCTGACTGCTTTTATAAGGTTCAGAAAAAAAGAAAAAGAACAGTCAAAGATGTCAAACTAGACTATGACCTCAGTCCTCCTGCCACCTAGCCTCACACATGAACCTAGGACATAGCCCAACACAGGTCTTTAATATACTTGCTGGAAGGAAAAATAGAAGGGAAGGAGGGAAGAGAGAAGAAAAATAAAAAGGAGGGATAGAAGGGAAGAGGTAAATACTTATAAATAAAGAGAGAAATAACCAAAATGAACAATTTGAAGATTTTTAAGGGGGGAACTAGAATAGAATGAAAGGTAAAGAAAGAATCTAGAAGTAGAGGAAGAAATGAAAGGAACCATTTGCAGTGCTGAACCAAAGTGCCAAAGCCTTTTGAGGTGAGCTCAGAACCAGCGCGGTATCTCTTCTTCTCAAAGTAGGAACAAGGCCGGCATAGGTTCATTGACTGCTTGAAGAAAAGACCAGAAAAGTGAAGAGCACAATGTTGGTGGGGACCAGGAGGGAAGAATGGCATTCATTTTCTGCTGTCTATTGTCTCTGTATGTCAGACATTTTCTCTCCTTTCAAGTTTTCATTTCTTCTTCTTCTGTCTTCATGCATCAAAGCTTCATAGACCCTGTCTCCTCACTGGAGCATCCCCAGACAGCTCCTCTTAGCAGCTCCCTCTCTTTCCTCTGCATCTTACAGTCTATTACATGCATTTTTTCTGAATGTACTGTTAGTTTTCATGGTACAATTGCTAATACTCTCAAGGAACAAAAGAACCAGAGTTTGTATCATTGGCTATTCCTGAGCATTTGCTCTTGTGCAAGGCAGATATTTCAGAAATAATTTTTCCTTCACATGCCCGGTTTTTGCCTTATAGCCCAGCTCTAGGTTTGTAGCTCCCTCACACTTTTGTACAGTTTCTAGATTTTGATAGGAAAGACGAAGAAAAAAGAGAAAGCAAAATAAGTAGTTGGATGTTACACATAGTAGTTGAGGGTAAGACAGACCACTGTTGTCTTTTAAGGACTTGAGCAAATGTTTTGCTGTAATATACAGAGGACAAGTTCTGAAAATTATTTGCTTCCATTTTGGGTTCTTCCTTTGTTTTTAGGAAATTGTGGATTATGTACGGATTCACTCACATAGTGCCACTTATGCGACATCCATGAGTCCCGTAATAGCAACGCAAATCATCAGATCCTTGAAACTTATTATGGGAGAAGATGGGAACCTTGGAGGTAAGGAGTCAACAGGGAACTCAGCTCCCAAGAACTCAGCTCCCGAGAACTCTCCCAGGTGTCTACCTACCAATCTCCCACCTTCTCAAGTACACACTTTTGGCTCATGAATCCCAGTTTTTTAGTCAAGTCAAGTGATGAGCATGCTAGAACTACTATCATCATCATCATCATCATCATCAACACACACACACACACACACACACACACACACACACACACACACACACACCACAAACTCCGTTAAATCACATTACAGACAGTCTTCAGCAACATGTTAATATGGTCATCAAATTTGGATCATCTTTACGTTATCAGTGGTTAAAATGAAGTAAGCAATGTCTCTGTGTATATATGTATGTTTGTGTGTGCATGTATGTGTGTGTGCTTTTTTGTGCATGTGTGTGTGTCTATGTGTGTTTGCCTGTGCTTGCTTGCTGTCCCTTGTGCCTCCCTGAGATGAATATCATTAGTATATTATTTTATATGTCTTTTTTTTTTTTTTTTTGGTTTTTTGAGACAGGGTTTCTCTGTGTAGCTTTGTGCCTTTTCCTGGATCTTGCTCTGTAGACCAGGCTGGCCTCGAACTCACAAAGATCCACCTGCCTCTGCCTCCCGAGTGCTGGGATTAAAGGCGTGCGCCACCACCGCCCGGCTTATTTTATATGTCTTATTGCCAGAAGTTGGGCAAGGGAAAATCACCACTGGTCATTTGAGGACCTGTAAACTCACAATATCAGCCCAGTCATTCATGTGTCACTATGTTATTTCAGCTACCATGTGCTACTTTGCTTAGCCCAAATGAACTTAACCTGCTTTTTGGAGAATTGTGTCATTAAATTGTGTCAGAGAATTCTCATTCCATCTTTCAGAACTAGTCTCTAAGAATTCTACTACATGTTATGATAATAAAATAGTTCTTCCTGCCAGGGAGCTAGTGAGTACAAGTGAGAAACAGCAAATTAGACTGACTTAAAATTGGCCACAGAGCTACACAATCCTTGTATTTCATCCTGCCTCCCATCTGGCGAAATGCCCTGTACTGTTTACTGCAGCCTTCTAGATCCACTTAATAGAATGTACGGGGATATCTATCATTAATAATATTAAGCAAGAAAACTTACATAAGTGTTTTACCAAAAGAAAATCCTACTTCAAGCTGAGCATCCACCCCAATCTGAAACTGGAAAGTTCTGCAATCTGAAACATTTTGAACACTGACACGAGGCTCTAAGTGGAACAGTCCACACTTACCCTCATATTATAGGGCTATCAAAATGTAGGTACACTAAAAATATTTTGTAAAATTATCTGTGGGTGCAAGGCATAGCAGCATGTGCCCATGATCTCAGCACTCATATGACAGGAGGACTATGGGTTTGAAGCCAACCTGGGCTACAGAATAATTTTAGAAAAAAAATCTATTTCAAAAAAATATCCCACAGATAACATATATATGAAATATCAATAAATTTTGTGGTTAGACTTGGGGCCATCCTCAAGATAGCTCACAACATACATGCAAATATTTTCCAAAAAAAAAAAATCTAAAATCCAAAGCCCTTTTGGCCCTAAGCATTTCTGATCAGGACAAACCTACATCCCTTATATAAATCAGGTAAGAATGAAACTGGTCAGTTGCAGTGGGGCCTCTACCCACTTCCACACTGACAGCCACTGAGGCCCTTCCAGTAAGTCTTCCTGCTTGCCAGAATATTGAAAAAACTGTAATATGGAGTTTGTTTTGTCACTAAAGATGGAAAATGACCCACAAGATGGTTCCTTTTCTATCATATAAAATAAAGTGGCTGGTGGATTGCTGGGGTCTTTTTAGGATTGCCTTTTGTATTTTTTGACTGAATTGTGTTGCAAGGCTGAGAACCCAGTCTGGGGAGTCCTGGTGATGCAAACAGGAGGTAGCTGCTGGGATCTGATTCCTCTGCTGCTACTTATCATCACGTGACATCCTGCAAGGGAATGGCGCATCCGACCCTGGGCAGGTGATTTAGCTTTTCTTTGCTTCGCTTCTTCCAGCTGTGAAATGAGTGCAATAACATTTATGCACTGATGTTTTATGACAGTGAGGTAAGTTAATCCATATAAAATACTCGGGGATGTCTGGAAACAATCATGAATTTTATATAATTGCTTGCTGTTGTTTGCTATTGTTCCTGGGGCAGTCAAGAGGTATGTGAAAACTCACTGATTCTGTAGAAAATATCTTAGGAAAGAAATGAAGTAGGACTGGATGTTCTCCCAGGTCTTGGACTAGTCAGGAGAAGCAAGGTTAGGCTGCCATAACAAACTCTAAAACACCTTGTCACCTTAACAAAGCTAAGGCCTATTTCTTTCAATGGTGGTAGTGATACTGTTTTGTGTGCTTGGGGTTTTTGTTTTTTGTTTTTGTTTTGTTTTGCTTCAAGTATCCTTTGACAACCAGTAAGGGGGGTCCATCCATGTGAGAGGCCAATTTCCTGCTCCCAATAGCCATTAGTTACCTGTAGTTCTTTTTCTAGGGATGGGACATCGTGAAATTCTCCCCCTTCCACATTAACAGGTCCTTGTATTCTTAACATCACAATTAAAATACTTTAACCTCATGTCTCTTGGCATCTTATGAATTAAAAGAAAACAGAATGCTGTGTGTCAAAATAGACAGGAGGAAAACTAAGATAGTTTTTGAGATTTGGTTTTGTTTTGTGTGAGTTTTTGTTGTTTTGCTTTGCTTTTTTTTTAAATAAATGAACCAAGGAACGTGGTTCCCTTTTAGAGAATCATCAACCAAGTTTCAGGTAACTCTGCCTGGCACATCTTTTGAAGGATTCAAAGGCACTCTGGAAATGATCACACTGACCTCATTTATAACAATGCCTGCTCAAATGAATAGGATAGGTGAGACTACTACATTAGCTTGGCCTTCTCTACAAAGACATACTGAGAATAAAGTTACCCAAAGCTCCAAAAGATGCATCATGCTAGATCTGTCCCACAGGATCTAAGAAAGGGGAGCCTGGCACCAAGCCTTCCTCAACCTACTGCAACCGTGACTGGAGCCTTTCAAGGCTTTGTTATGGGCAAGTTTGGGGAGCGGTTGGCCAGATCTGTTCCTTGATGAATGTCTTCACTTTAATCTGCAATGCAAAGCCATACGCTTCAAAGAGAGGCAAGCTACAGCAGTAAGGTCAGCGTTCCTTTGATGCCAAGGTTCAAAGATGAAATAGCAGTCCCAGCGAAATGACAATGTTTATGCACAAACAGCCACCTTCACTCTGCAACCAGGCTGCTGGTAGAGTTAATGCACACAGGCTGAGGGTCTGCAGGCCGGGTGTGCATTCCATATGCACCAAGGCCCGTTTAATCTCCTAGCCTGTCACTCTGTGCAGTACACTGAGCCTAATGTGAAGATTTGATTTCTCCATCCTAATGGTTGTTGGGTGGTCTCCCAGCTAAACCAATGTTGTAAGCCCCTTAAGGGCAAGAAATGTGTCTTGAATTAATTTTGTGTTCCTCTGAGTGTCAAACTTGGTGCTCGGCTTAATAAATACGTCATGACTCAACTTCCATCTTGCCAGCCTTCTGGATTTCAGGTCAGTGTTTATGCTAAATAAGATTGTGGAGATGTTTATTCCAGAGGACTTGGAGCCAGAATCTGATCCACACCCGTGTGGTACCTGAAGAGAC
Organism: Peromyscus californicus insignis; assembly: GCF_007827085.1. Lineage (NCBI taxonomy): Eukaryota > Metazoa > Chordata > Mammalia > Rodentia > Cricetidae > Peromyscus > Peromyscus californicus. The sequence goes on from NW_026294595.1 coordinate 114,319,085, forward strand.
CTTTCAGTGAGGCAGGTCCCTTTTGGAGAACTCTGGAAAGATTACAGTTCTGCCACTGGCTTAATCTAGATGTCAAACAAGCAGTCACAAGGGCCTGAGTCCCAAACCACACCAGCAGCTTCCCTCCAGAAAACAATGTCATCTGCTGCCTTGTTTTATTTAGATCTTCAATGAACTTTTTTCTTCTCAGTTATTCAGCCAGTCTTTTTCAACTCCCAGTCTTGACTATTCATCCCCAAACCCTTTTTCCCCAACTGTGGGCAATCTTCCACTTCTCACAGAAAGAACATAGAGGTGGAGTTGTACCAAAAATTAAGAGGCATCCTCTGCAGCCAGATCACATGTGGCCCAGTGCCCCCCCCCAATTGCCCCCTCTCTTAATCCAGTTCCTCCACTGAAAATTGAAGGAGTGGAAGGACTGAGTGATACAGTTTAGACAGTGGATATTGATTGCATGGTGGTGATGCACAATAAGAACTTAGCAAAAGCACTATGATTTTTAATTTACCTGCTTTCTTCTCTTCCTTCTCAAATATTTTCAGTAGTTTTTTACCTGCCTTGGAATTCTCCCCTTTTCTAAGACTTTATGACTACTCTTCCATAAGGAGTAGTCATCCTGCATCCTGCAGCACTTGTTTAAAAATATTTCTATATTCTGGTCGCCGCTCAAACTCCACCCCTCAGGTCAGTTGGAATAACTTCCTGAATATTCTGCCCACTTCTGTCTTGGCTTTTTTATGGTTTGTCCTCTGTACAGAAACCCAAATCATCCTTTTTAGCATTTATTTTAACTGCAAAACTTTAGAGGATACAGTATAATGATTTAACATAGGCATACAGTGTGAGAGATGGTCACATCGGGACTGTTAGTATTTCTATTTCTTTGTACATCTTAAAAGCTCTGAATAGCATATAATAATTATATATTTATGGGATACAGAGTAAGTAACATTTCAGTATATGCGTACAATATGCTGAGAAAATTGGAGTAGTTAGCATTTCTACCTCTTTAACATTTTTTTTTCATTTGGAGCCTTTGAACTCCTGTTTTCTAATTACTCATAAAATAAATAATAGGGCATTATGGACTGCAATCCCACTATTCTTTAAAACTCTAGAATTTATTCTCTCTGTGACTGGGTAACTGCTCTCCATCCTTTCTCATCCCTTCTTCCTCAACCCTTCCAGCCTCTAATAAATCTATCCTATGCTCTTGCTGACATTTTAAAATAACATTTATATGAGAGAAACACTGGTTAAAAAAGAGAAAGTGTAACTCATAGCATGCCACTCCCCAACTCCATCAGCTTCCCACTCACTTGGTATGAGGTCCAGTGGCCCACAGGCTTTCAAGACTTCTTCCTCACATTTCTCAGGCTCTTCCCATAGCTCAGTACAGCCCTGGGATTGATGAGCACTCAAACCAACTTCCACAGGAAGGCCTTTGCACTTTCTGGTCCCTCTAGAATGGCTCTTCTTTGTCTCCACTGTTCGCCCCCTTCTCTCCCACCCATCTCTGCTTAGAATTGGTCTTCTGAAGGAGCTGCCCCATCCTACGTAGCCCAGACTCCAGCTCTCCCATCTCCTTCACTTTAATTTCCATAGTATTCGTGTTTATTCTTGCTTTTCTCTCACTGGATTGCAAACTCCGAGAGAAAAGACTCTTCCTCTCATTAAGCATGATGAGAACAGCACACCACAAAGCGTGGTCCTTGGTTTCTCAACCAAGCTTTATTAAATGGCAGTAATGTTCTCCCTTGTCCTTTTATTTCAGCAAATAAACGCCTCTGATTTCTTTGCATCACTGTGTTCAATTCCTCTCTTTGAAGAGCACTGGTCCCTTTCCACGGCGTGGTCTTGCTGGTGTCCTTCCAAAACACCCTTCTCTTCCCTCCCCGTCCTTTGCAACTGCTGTTTTCCACTGCAGCAAACTTCTGAGGAGTGCCCTTCCCAGCCTGCTTGCTCTTAGGTCCTCAGCCCCCTCAGTCTTGCCTTGGCTCCTCCCCTCCATTCTGGAGACTTTGCTCTCCTACTGCTCTCCTGCTCTTCCTCCTGCCCAATTGGTCTTCACCCCTTAGCATCCTTCTCTCCACAGTAACAGGCTTCACGTACTATTATCCTCTGTTTTATCCTGTGTTTTTATTCTTTCCCCATCACCTTTTCTACAAGGCCTCTTCCTCTGTCTACATTTGGCAGAACCCCAGCCTCTGTTTCCTAGACAATTCCCCAGCACAAGTGTCCTACTGTGATTCCTTTCCTTTATATAACAATGTGATTCCATCTCAGAATCACCTAGAAGGATGGTTAAAGTAGCTTGCTGATGCCTTGGCCCCCCAAAAGTTTCTGCATGAATGCTTGTTGTATTTATAAAAGGCCTGAGTGGTGCTGATACTATTGGTCCAGTGGCCACCCTTTGAGAACCACCACTGGATAATGACCTCGTCACAGTCATTCTCTCCTTCCCATCAAGTGTGAATGAGTTATGGATTTCTTACAGAGAGAAACCATCAATTTCGCATCAATGGCTATCAGCACATGCCTCACAGACTATGGAGACATGTATCCAAATTGAATTGCAAGGGAATATGTATAGTCCCAATTGTGCCATGAGGCAGATGCTGATAAAATAGCTATTGGGATATTTTGGGAGCCATTTCTTTATCAAAAGGGTTGAACAGAAACTTTGAATGTTTCATATCAGCCAACTAAGCAACTGAACTTGCTCACTAAAGTCAGCCTTTGCCCTTGTAATTCTTACCTATATCCATGTCTACTTTTGCTCATAACATTTATATGTTTATTACAATGCCTTCAGTGTAGGGAGTAGTTGCCCATCTGTCTTCCATCATCACTTCATGTTTCATGAAGATGGGAGAGCAGGGAGGAGGAAGATGACTACATAGTATGCTATGGTGGTTCTCAAAGGGTGGTCCCTGGACCAGTGTGTCAACATCACCTGGAGCTTGTTAGAACTGTAATAGACATTTTCATTTGGAGTCAGAAACTTTAGGGCCAGGGTTAGCAAACAGTCTAACCATCCCTCCGGGGGCTTGGGAAGCAGCCTCATTTGAAAACCACATTTCCATATAAAAGAAAGGAACCAGGTAAGAGTATGTTTGCAGGGGGAAACAGAACAGAAGACAGCTTTCTGGCAAACATAGACAGAGCTAGACAACCTTGCAGAAAGGAGGCCTGAGGACTGGAAAATGTGAGAGAACCAGAAAAAGGAAAGAATGAAACACGTTTTGATCCACTTCCTTAAGCCACCGTTTAAATCCAAGCATCAACCCTGTTCACTCAATTACCACAAGTGCTTGTCCATCATCCCTCATGTGGGTGATCACTTTGGCAACAGGAATAGCAAAGTGCTTTTTGCCCACAGAACTGTGTGTTCTTCATAACAGGTCCTCCTGTAAACCTGTGCTTTCAAAAAACTCCCTGTGATCTGTAAAGTCCTAAGAGCTAACGGTAATAACACTGGTTACGTTATTCCCTTTGATCATCACTGTCCAACTGAGACATCATTTCTTTAGTAATTTATGTTCCTTGGGATACAAAGAATGGTATCCACAAGAACCACTTTAACACTTGTCTGCGTAGGGCCAGGGAGTTAGCTCAGTTGTTAAAGAGAGGATATCAGATTGATCCCCAAAGCTGCATTTTAAAAGACAACTGTGGAAGTGCAGGCTTATAATTCCACTGCTGGGAAAACAGAAATAGGTGGATCCCTGGGGCTTGCTGATCCCAAGCCAGTGAGAGACCCTATGAGAAAAAAAAAAAAAAAAAAGGGCAGGGGCAGGTGAATGGCACCTGAAGGACAACACACAGGCTGTCCTCTGGCCTCCACATGAATATGAGCGCACACACACACACACACACACACACACACACACACACACACACACACAAACCCAGTTCTTCTTTATGCATGAGATGGTGCATACGTCTAATCCCAGCATCTGGGAAACTGAGGCAGGAGGCTCTTCACTGTGAGGCCAGCCTGAGCTATGTAGTAAATTTGATACCGGCCTGGGAAATTTAGTAAAACCCTGTCTCAAAACACCAAAAGAGTGGCTAGAGAGACAGCTCAACAATTACAGCAATTGCTGCTCTTGTAGAAATCCTGGGTTAGGTTCCCAGCACTCACACTGGGCAGCTCCCAACCACATATCTTTGCATATTTTAGAATTTTGTGCAACATCAGTTCTTTCACTTAAAAAGGTTAATTGGAGACAGTAGTATGAAATGATTCTAGCAATAACTAACAGTTCTTAATTTGGATGGTTCCATTGACTAACTGGTTCCTTATGTAATCAAAATGGCTATAGAAAGACCACATGTATGATTTTTACCAGCAATCTCTAAGCTGTTACTTCAGTGTCAAGCTGCTGGAATAATCACCAAATTTCTGAATCATGATATTATCATTTGCCACCACATGCCTAGAAATATTTTGTTTACAGTTGACTCACCAGTAATGTCTACTGACAGGAAAAGAATAGTGGAAATTTACTTACAAAATATGTACATACAAAACTCCAGCTCCTAGTGTGTAATATTTTATTTCATTAGGTTACATCTGCATCATTCCTGATCAAATCCCCTGTCCTTAAATGACAAACTTATGAAAGGTAGAATTCTCTCTTATCTTCAAAGTCATGTATTAGCTGAATGACTCCATTCAGACTGAGCTTTGGCCAGTCTCATTGGCTCTTCTCAGGCATTTTTATCTCCCAAAACATGCTCAGTGTTTTAGCTCCATCTAGAAAGCTTTCATCCCTCCCGGTAACCTACCAAACCCTTCTCTACCTCCTAAACTCCTGGCCATCTTCCTAAGCCCTAGTTCATGTCCCTAATCAAAAAACAATCCTCACTTCATTTAGTTTCCTGCAGGTTTTTTTTTCTCCTGTTATTTTAGTCACATCTATCCCTAATGTAGCTCTTCAAATAGGTAGTGATCAAGTATTAAATCATGTCTCGAGGCATCAAACTTCTGAATGACTGCACACTAAATGCTGGCTTTGGGATAAATCAGATTCCCAGCAAGTTTTGCAGCCTGAGCACCGTCTAAGAGCACTGTAACATCCCGTCCTTAAATGTCTATGGAGCTATTTTGGTTCAAATGCTAGAATTAGATCACTCACTGGGTGGGTCCAAGCATGAGCCCAAACCTAGATTCACTTTTCTATTCCCTTTATAAATGAATGGTTTTACATTGTGTACACTGGGATTTGTCTAGACATAGACGTGAGGAAGGAAGACTGGGTAATTCCAGCCGGCACTACCCAAATATATTGCAGAAGCAAAAGCCGAACTGTGCCTTTAATTATCCAAGCAGTTTAACTGAATCCCACACTTAGAACTTCCTATGGAGACACCGTCTAAAATTCAAAGGTGCATTTGACTTTTTAATACATAGTAATCAACAGGAATTGTGCCCCATCTAACCCTGTCTGTCCAAGAGACTACATTTCTGAAATAAAGGTGAGTAGGTTGGCTCTCCTGTCTGATGTGATCTTTTCTATCCAGCTTCCTTCTCTTCCTCTGCTGTAATGATCATTTGTACTTCAATTTTTTTCCAGTGGGGTTATCTTGTGAATGGTAATGAGAAGTTGAGAAACTAAAATTCCCACAGAAAATGTGGGTTTTCTTTTCTGCTACACAGCTAATAAAAGATAGCAGGATGTTAGGACTTTGAATTCTTGATAGCTTTTTATAGTAATCACTCATTATAGATTTTTTGGATCAGTGAAGGTATATTGGTTGAGAGAACAGACAACTTCCAACATACTCCAATGGATCATAGTTTTAGCACAATAGTAATTTACTTCTTACTTGAGTTGAAAGGTTAAGACACAGGATGCAGGTACAGTGACAGCCTGGACAACATAGCAAGACTGTCTCTAAACAAAAAGTAAAAAGAGGCCTGAGGATGTAGAGATGTATACTTGCCTAGTATGTGTAACACCCTAGGCTCAGTCTCTAGTACCAGTACTCGGGGGTGGGGAACTCTTTCAAAACTAGCTCCCACAGTTGCTGACAGGGTAAGGAACTTGAAATATGCATTATGCTTTCATGGGCCATGACTGGAGAAACACATTATCTTTCTCCTCCAAATCTGTTGTTGGCCATAACTCAATCACATGATTTTTGCCTAACCACAGAGATGCTTGGAAGGTAAAATAAACCATCTGTCTTGGAAAAGAAAACTCACCTTTGGTGAAAAGGTAACCAGTCTTCACCATCCTCAGATTTCCTGATGGACTTTTAAGATCTTGTACCTTTTAGGCAGCTACCCAACCTTTCTCCAATAGCTTACAGTATAATAAGAGCAGCTAAGAACAAAAGGAAACCAGGGCCCAAATGACTAGAACAGGTAGGTCTCTTTATGTAGACTCTCCAGGCTAGTAGCCTGCTTGACTACAGCTACTTCTCTTCTTTTTTATACAACTGTGCTCCACCATAGTGCCTAGTGATACCACTGCCACGTGTTCTAAACTTGCCAGCACCATATTCTTTATGGTGGCAGAAAATGGACCCTGAGGAAAATGCTTCACCAAAAGCAGAAATTAAAATTGACATGAAATTAGAAAAGCTCTAGAATTTAAGCAGGAACAGAGAAAAAGTCTTTTTTGGACAAAAATTAAGGGCTATAATCAAACAGAAAAAAAGATACTGCTATAAAAAATCACAAATTATAACTTAAGAACATAACCACTTGGGCTAATTATCTGAACTTGGATGAATTTATTTTTTTAGTCAGCCCCCACTCCCACTTAGCTGTACTTGAATTCTTTTGAGGCCAGAGACTAAGAGGAAGCTAATATCTGAACAGGGATGGAGCCTCCCATGTTCATATTGTGTTCATAGCCAACCCTTGGCTAACTGAGTGACTAAACACAGGAGAAGTCTGAATTCTGAGCCCAGAGAAAAGGAACTGGATAGTTCAGTCCAAGATTGAGTTCATACGAAAACACCCTAATCCACATCACTAAGCATTTTACCTTCTTTGAAAAGCTCTAAGAACCATTTGTTACTACTGTTACTGTTAAGTGGGCAAGTTCCTGCCAAATAGTTCATTCTGAGACGTTTGTAAAATTTCTAAAGCTTAAATTTCTGGGCTTTGTTCAATTACTGAGAGAAGTGTTAAATAAAATGCCAAAGCAACGTCACTATTTTTGAAACTCGATTTTTTTAAATGTACCTTTTACAGAGGAAAGAAAGAAAAGAAAAAAAAAAAAGAGTGAGGCATACTTAGAATGTATTTGCCCTGAAAAAAAAAATTGTGTTTCATTTCAGAGTCCTTTTGTCTGGATTATTTCATTCATTCTGATCATTTGTGAAAGTTTATCACGAGACTGGCAGGTGAGGCACTGACCCTGCTCCTAACCCAGTGTGGACTTGGAGAAAGTGGCACCAGCCCCTTCCAGCTGTGACCTACAACCTTTGCTCTGGTCTCTGGAACAGGACACGCATATTTTTACACTTGAGTTTGATCGGTTTAAAAACAAGAGTGTCTAAGTGTGAAGATTTAGGGCATGGAGATAGGGAAAAGAGGGAGTACACTGGGTGACAGCCACCAGCTCTCAAGGGGAACCGAGTCCCTCACTGTTTGCTTTTGTCATGAGATACAGTGCAAACTTCTTTCATTAGATGCTTGTCTTCAGTGCTAGCTGCCTGCCGGCTGCGAAGCACGAATATTCATCGGTATCACCAAACTCATCTTGGGTATGTTAGTCTAGAAATTTATTCTTCACTCAGAACTCTGTCCCTTCTGTTAGAAAGAGAGAGTGAGAAGCAAAAGGGGGCTAGCTAGGATCCAAGGGCTAAACCATCCATCGTTAGGTACAGTTTAAAAAGGTCTTCTCACATTTCTCATTGTCTTTTGCAGCAAAGAACTCAGTGAATAGAAAACTGGCCTCCTACTAGTTGTTTTTTTTCTTTTCTTCTAGTCAAATTCAGCAACATGTTTGTTCTGTCCTTCTGAGATTCCCTTGATGAACGTAAGAGTGTTGACAGAATTCCACCGAAAATGCACTGTATGAGGGTCCCGGCATTGAAGGCCCTTGGCATTGTTGAGGGAGGAATTAGCTGCTGCTTCCTAAATATATTTGCCACTTGGTTACCAGCTGGAGACAGAGAAAGAAGCCTGTAAGGAAACAGAGGGCACGGAGAGCTGCGTTTTCTAAATGGTTTCAGGCCACTGGCATTTCAGCAATAGCTAATACAAACCAGATGTCAGGTGCTACGCTCCACTGGCTTTCAACTGAGGGCCTGCCTCCGTCGTCGTGATTAATCACCTGTGCTGGTGGGGAGAGCAGTTCTACCTGGTCTTTTTGTGTGAGCAGACCTAAGGTCGGGGTCAGCAATCAAGGTGGCGGGCATTTGCCTTCCTGCCTTATTGCTGCTCAGATACACACAGGCAACTTGAGTTTGCCCAATGGACACAAAATTAGCCCAAACCCTAAACTCTTGGAGAGGAAGGGATGTTTGCCTGATTACACAGACACGCCTGGCAAATTTTTCCAGGACCTTGTGCCTCTTCGTTTGCTTCATCTTAGGAGTTAGCTAGTGATAGAATTTTTATGTCAGGCTAATGAAATCAGCACTTATTTGTGAGTCCTTACAAGCTTTCACTAGCAAGAGCATAAACTGTTTTTTAGATGATACAGGAGCCACGACTGTGTGGCCCCTTCCTTTCAGCCGTCCAGCAACCCTGCTGAAGTTTCTTCCTCTTAGGCTCTCAATGAAAAGACAGAGACAGGGGAATTGTGATGTAACACACATGGAATTCCACGCCGGTTCAGTACAACTGGAGAAGGAAGGAACCTACTTCTATTTGTCTCATCTTCTAGAGCGCAAAGGAGCTGGTACTCCACACCGGCCTTTGTTTCTTTCATCATGGGCTCATTTTCAACTGTGCAGCAAAACTGACTCAGCCTCACTCTGGTTTGGAGAATTTTGCTGAGAAAACCAGCTACCTCACCAGCCACAGCTGGGGAGGATTAAGCAGGTGGATTCATGCCTAACGAAGCCCAGCATGTGTGCGTTTGAGCTACAAGGAATGTATTAGCTTTCTGTTTCTGCATAACAAATTGCCTTAAGTGGCAGTTTAAAACAATGCCCGTTTATTATCAGTTTCCTTGTTGGGAATTTGGGCAGAGGCTGTTCTCAGGTTCCCCAGGAGGCTGAAGGAAGATGCCACCATCTACCCCTTCATAACTCAGGCTCCTCTCCCATGCTAGGATGCATATGACAGAATTCAGTTTGGGGCTGTAGAACTGAGGTCCCCATTTTCTTGCTGGATGGCTGCCAGAGTCATTCTCAACATGTGAAGGTCACTCATTCCTAACTCATGGAACCCTTCATCCTCAAAGACTGTAGGGGGGGTCTCCTTTCTAGCCAGGCTGTCTCTTTAATCTGTCTCTCTCAGAAGGCCTTAGTTTAAGGATTCACTGGATCAAAATGTCACTACTTGTCCATATCTCTAGAGCTTTCAGGTGTTTTTGTTTGAATATATATTATTTATGTAAGTGTTTATATATATTATATATATATATATATATTTTATATGTATAAAAGACTTCAAATGTTACATTCCCAGTAACAATCTGCTTCAAACTGAACACTTAGGATAAAAATTATTCCAGGGAACACTCAATTCTGAGAGATGGGGACATAATGGAAGCAAATCTCTGGCAGCAAAATGATCTAGAAGGACAAAGGGACAGCTTGATAGACTGTAGTGACATTGGCCATGAGGACAGCCCTTGGGAGTAAACCCGAGTCAAGCAGCCAGGTTTTAGCTCAAACTAAGGGTTTTTACTCTTTTTGAACCATTTTTTTTTGTTTTTTTTTCAAATGAAATAGAAACTGGAGCCCATTGTATAAACATATATCTTTGTTTAATTTTACAACATTGAAGTTCTTGTGTGCCTGTCACTCTACCAAGTGATCATTATTTAATCCTCATACTAGAAAGAAATGTACATCATTGTCATCACTAGGTGATAGTGATGACAGGTGAAGAACCCAAGTCAGAGAAAGAAAATACAAACCCGTGGTGGTAGAGTCGATTGTGAACCCCAGAAACTGGGTTCACAGTCCTCTGGCACTTGATCCTGGTGCTGGTGCCATATGGGGGAAGGATCAGGATTCGGCTCCATCAGTGCCCACTTCTGAGCAATCACTGAAAACCAAAGGTTTTAAACTTAGAAAACTCAGCCTGAGTTTAATTTCTCTCTCTCTCTCTCTCTCTCTCTCTCTCTCTCTCTCTCTCTCTCTCTGTGTGTGTGTGTGTGTGTGTGTGTACAGAGAGAGAGAGAAAGAGAGAGAGAGAGAGAGAGAGAGAGAGAGAGAGAGGAGAAATTGATTCTACATGTAAAAGGACATTTGCCTTACTTTCGTCCCTATTACCCTCAATTTTTAATAATTCCAGAAACCTTTGGTATGCTCCTTTGTTTAAAAAAATCACTAATTCATAAGGGATCTGGAAAGTCCATCCTTCCTATAATATATAAAATTCTACTATCAGTGACTTGCTAAGATACTGCTCTCCATTTCAATACAAATTAACCCATTCAATTAATACTATTCATGAGATAGTACCATAATAATATGGACACATGTCTAATGGCATGTACTCCCTCTGCATACTATTTTCTTTCTGCCCTCCATTAGATCATCTCTTTTCAAACAGCTCCAGAACCACATCTCCACAGTTGGCCCAGCTTCTGTATGTAGTAAGAGTCTTTCTTCTGTGTGTAGAAGGCATAGAGCCTTGAACCGTAGGACTCTTGCATCACCAATGAGCTAAGTCTTCAAACAGCAGGCCTTGATAATCTTAGAAGCAGAGCTGGTTTCCACGTTATCTCGGCAATGCTTTCATAATCCTCCAGCCTCAGTTTCCACATCTGTAAAGGATTCCAACACATCACTCCCTGGTTCCTCGTTAATGTGCGGGAGATGACCTTTCTCATCCTGCTTGGTGAGTTAAATCCCTCTGAGTGTTTGAGTAGCTTTGTAGTAGTAGCTCCTCAGAGCCCTTGAGATCAGGCCATGCAGATAGCTGCTCAGCCTGACGTCCAGCCTGCCCCTCTGTGTACATTCCCCGGGGCCATGGCTGAGCAGACTAAAGAGCCCCTGGCACATGTGTATGTAGCTATAAAACATGCCGTAACCTTGGAATCCTAACATCAAAAGGGAGAGCTCCGCTGCCTTATAAAAATGTGTGCTTCTCTAAGCAAACCACTCCAAATGCTGCTGTCTCCACCCCACTGGGAAGCCTGTCACTGCTAATGCGGTTCTTACGATTCTCACCACTCATAGCCTCTTGATCTTCCCTGAGATCTCTCTGCCCCTGAGTGTCTTGGAAACAAAATGTCCTGTCTGGTGTCCAGTACTTAAAAATAACAGACACTGGGTTCCTGCTGCCACATGGAAACTTTACTGCCAGGTCTGCTCAAAACCCCCCACTCTGGGTCATACCAGGGAAGCCGGCAGGGGAATGCCAGGGACTAAGAAAGGGAAGAGGCTTACACTACTGTAGGCATTCTCTAATGTCAATTTGATTTTCCACGGGTTAATTTTTCTGAAATACCAACTGCTTAAATGGTGAGAAATGTTTTACAGAAAGATACTTTCCATCTTTGGAGACAAGGACCTCATTTTTCAAGTAACACTGCCCAAGCTGGAATGTTAGATTGCCCAGTCAGTATTCTGACAGTAGTGGTGTGCTAAATAATTTAGGCGGGGGTAAGCAGTGTGTATTCCCGCATGCCCATTTTTAAGCATGAGAAATGATAGAATAAGTCACCCGTTGGCATCTGGGTGTGTGTATGTTCCTCTGTTAGAAACTGAGAGTGGCACTGTGTTGGCCCAGGAGACCATCAAACCATCTCGTGTTTCTCCATCCTAGAAAGGGAAATGCCTGCCCACCCACCCCACTCCACCTCTGTGCATACCAATGGTTTGGTGGGGAGGAAATTTTCCTCCTTTAAGACAGGTCACTTTGCCGGGCGGCGGTGGCACACGCCTTTAATCTCAGCACTTGGGAGGCAGAGCCAAGTGGATCTCTGTGAGTTCAAGGCCAGCCTAGTCTAGAGAGCAAGATCCAGGACAGGCACCAAAACTATATGGAGAAATCCTGTCTCAAAAAAAAAAAAAAAAAAAAAAAAAAAAACTAAGGCGGGGGGGGGGGGGGGGGGAACAGGTCAATTTGGCAGTTTGCACCATCCATAATTCCTTCTGGTCCTCTGGGAGACTGAGTGGTCCTAAGCATATTTCTGGAAACACTGCAAACCGTTGTTTTTATTAGGGAACTGCAAAGCTTTGTAGTAAGTGGCTTTGCGTTTTATTTGTTTGCCTTCCTCTGCCCCCAGCTGTTTTTGTTTTAACAGCATCGGAGGGAAGGTTTAAAAGTATTCGTGGCCTCTGTTAACCCAGCTCATCTCTCAAGCGGGTATGGCTGGAAGTCTGAAAGGAGGGGATGGCAGCACGCACGTAGCTCATTTGCAGGCATGGGTTCAACCCTAACCCTGTCTACCCTCCAAAAGGAGTGAGACAGATGACGGGGCTGATCCCAAGTTGAGTGAGCACCTTGCATCAGGTAACTGCCAGGAAAGCAGGTTACCCCCACAAAAGGAACCGGAGATTCAGTAACTACCTAGATATAATATCAAATAAGAGGTGGATGTCTAGCCTCCATTTTTATTTTCAAATACAGTCATAGAATATAGCTCAGTCAGCGAATAGTCAGGTACCTACCACAAGCATGCATAGCTTTATGGGTGAACTGCAATAGTGCCAGCTTCTGAGAGACCCTAGCCTCCTTATGAAAATCAAAATTCATCCCCAGTCCCATCCCCAGAGTCCATGATTCAGTGGGTCTTGGGTGCAGCCTGACTGAGCATGTGATTCTTCGGCCAAGATGACACCAAAGCTGCTGAAAACTGTGGAAAATGAGAAATAACTCTCAAGTACGTCCTGGATGCCAGGAGTGGTACTGATCAGGTCTCCTGTCTCACGCTCTTCCTTTCTCCCCATCTTCCTGAGATAAGCTTATTTTTATCTTGCAGAAAACAGTGAGGCTCTTTTTAAAGACTAAAGTTGTCCAGGTTCAGCTTGGTGGTATTCTATTGCACTTAACTCCAAAGACTATTCTTTTCCCTCACAACACTCAGCCCAGAGTTTTTAGCAAAACGAACAACTCCGTAAATTCTCTAGAAGCCTGTGTTAGAATCATCTCATTTATTTCTTTAGCTGACTAGGACCTTCTCTGTCTTTGGAATATGTGGCAGAAGGGTATGAACCTCTGTAATTAGCGACTTTACACCTTTCCAACAGGATCTGGCTGCAGTGCCCAGTCTCCAGAATGCCTGGGTGCTGTCTCAACAGCAACCATTCCTATGCACAAGGGCCCTGCCAAATATTTCTTCTGCTTTTACCAAGCCCTCTTCAAGCATGGATCTCAAAGCACACCATAATTAGTACAATCACCCACATCCTGTCTAGATGAGCAGCGTTTTATATGTACAAATTCCCCCTTTGCCCCCGGGCCCTTCAGGAGAATGCAAATGTTTCCAACTTTAAAGAGTGAAGAACAGAGTAATTGAAAGGAGCTGTATCTTGGCCAGCACCAAAGACCTCCAAGGCATTTATAGTTGACCTATATGAGGACACATGGTGACGACGAAGGGTGCCGTGATGGCTTATCATGTGCTAATAACTGGTTCAAAGATAAGAAAGACAGGACAAGAATGAAGCATCCAGTTCTTACAAATCACATAACCTCAGAACCAAAATTCTGATCTGCTTTTATTAAGTTTTCGAACGTTCTAGAAGTAGGGAAGTGGTGGCACTAGCTAACAATCCAGTTACTTGAGTTAATCAAGGAAGAGAAGACAGACGGGGCCAATTAAGTAGCCGGGCTGTCCAATGATAGATGAGTCATTATAGGTAAGTGCAAAGATAATGCCACTGGGAAAAGCAATTTAAATCATTTGTGAACTTCCAGACCAGGAAATCCTCCTAGTCTTTGAGGGGGAACATTTAGGAATCATCAGGCTGGGCCTGATGAAGTCATCTGTTCATCGTGCAGCTAACAATCAACAAAAGAGCTGAGCACACAAGGGGACAGCCCATATGGAATACATTTGGGTGGCTGGGATACGTATCCATGCCTTCTTTACAATCACCTTTATAACACGTCTTACGGCCCCTTCTAGCCCTTGGACTCATTCTCTCCACTCTATGCTCTTATCTCCCTAAACATGGAGTTTCAACGTAAGGGTAAAATTTTAACGCAAACATCGTCCTTCATAATTTCTGGTTTTATATTTCAAATAGGCTATTCCATGTACACGGACAAGTTTCCAAGAGACATTTCCACATGTTATAAAACAATTCTTTTTTAAATGACTTAAGAGGCTGTGTCTACACAGTAGAATTTATATAGACGGCCCTGCATATTTTCAGATCCCCTACAACTGACAAATCTAGAATTGGAGAACCGAAAAATCATTTTTATTATTGTTCCTTTTGGTTTTTGAAGGATGAGTGAGTGTGGGGGAGAAAGATGTACACATGAAAGTAAACCATTTTTGCAATCCCTATTTCTTTCAATCCAGTGGCCATCCAAGAATACCAGAATAAAGGTTGTTATCAGTGATTGCCATGTTGAAAAATCCCAGGAATATTATAGTTTTGCATCTCATGCATTTGTTCTCTTTCTCCTTCTCTCTCTCTTTCTCCTTTTTCTTCTTGTCTTCCTCTCCTCCTCCTCCTCCTCCTCCTCCTCCTTCTCCTTCTCCTTCTCCTTCTCCTCCTTCTTCTTCTTCTTTCTTTTAATTTCACCCTCATCACAACTGAAATGTTGGATTCTTCAATCCCTGTACACTCATCTGTCCTACTTTAGGCAATCTTCCCTTACTCGGGCTCACACTCAATAAAAACTCACTTAGGTCTCTACCACCCTGCTACGCTATCCAGGATCACACCATTACATTGTTTCTCTAACTTGCTGCTCTTCTCTGCTGATTTTCTACCTAATAACTTACTCACACTTCAGATCCCAGTCTGGTCATCACTGGAGCCAGGCTGCCTTGTACTTGCTCTAGTCTCCCCAGGGTGAACTGTGCTAACACCACATAACCCTTCCTTCATGATAGTCATTAGAGTTGTGGGTGTATCTAAATCTATGTCATCTATATCTATCTTATATGATAACTTGATGTCACACCTACCTTCCCACTGACTGTAAGCCTTTTCTGGTTTTGCATCTTCTCCCCTCATTGGTGTCAATTGAACTTGGTCTATTTTTCACAGCTTCTCTCTTAACCAATGGTTCACGCTATCTCATGGACTCTGCTAACAACTTTTCTCCCCTTTCTTCTAACCTTGTTCTATCAGCCATTAGTTTTAAGTTTTTCATATCTAAACTCTACTAGCAAGAAGATATGGTTGGCTTAATTAGTATTTATCATCTCTTTGTAAAAGCTCCTGTGACGGAGTACCTCATGATTCCCTCACTAATATTCAAATGAACTTCCTTAGGTGAAGGGAAACTTTACCCACTATCTGTGGCCAGGATGAGGGAACAGATATTTTCTCTATCATAATCTGCTTACCAGAAACTAAAAATTTGGGAAAGGATCTTCCTTGAGGACTGGAGTTAGATAAGGAGCAATAACAGGAAAGAAGTAGGGAGCCAGGTGGTGGTGGCGCACACCTTTAATCCCAGCACTCTGGAGGCAGAGACAGTCAGATTTCTGTGAGTTCAAGGCCAGCCTGGTCTACAGAGTGAGTTCCTGGACAACCAGGGCTGTTACACAAAGAAACTCTGTCTCAAAAAAATAAAAAGCAACAAGAAGCATGAACCAGTGAAACATTTAACATCCCACTTCTTGGTTCTACTCAACATAATCTTCATTCCTCTGCATGTACAGCTGGCTCAACTAGGCAATGAATGTTAAGTCCCTTTAGAACTAATCAGCAAAGAAAATTTATGAAAGAAGGTCTGATGTGTCTGGGAAATGTCTGATCCTATTACTCAACATACCAGAAGGCTAGATAAGCAAATGACTTCAGGAGGACAGTCTGCTGGTCCACTTTACTCTTATGTACATATCTACAGGCCCCACAGCCAGAGTAAAGGGGCTTCACAAGGTCTTCCTTTTATCAGACTTTGGACTCTAATCCTTGATATCTGTCCAACTTCTTACAGCATGAGGCCTTCAACCTCTCCACTTGCTCTACTACAAAAAAAATGGGCATAATTATGATCAGTTGCAATTGTAGAGATTAGAATTTTTATTAAAAATTAGAAAATATAGCCACCATATATTCATTATCTAGACAGAACACTATACTGTAGAGGTTAACAGAGTAAATTCTAAACCCCAATTTCCTGGGCTAAATTCTAGCTTAAATAGTTACAAATTATATAAACTTAAAGTAAGTACTTGTTTTCCCTCATGTATTTCATAAGATTACAGTACCTACCTTGATATGGTCATCATAAAGTAATAACAAATAAGTTAGTAAATGGTACCTGCTTATAGCTGTGATGACATTACATATATATGGGCTATAATCATTGCTGCTGCTGCTGTATTTTTAATATTTATTTATTGAATTCTCTGTGTGTCTCTCTCTGTACCTTTCTCTCTCTCTCTCTTTCTCTCTCTCTCTCTCTCTCTCTCTCTCTCTCTCTCTCTGTGTCTCTCTCTCTCTCTCTCTCTCTCTCTCTCTCTCTCGCTGTGTGTGTGTGTGTGTGTGTGTGTGTGTGTCTGTGTATATGTTCAAGCATGTGATAAAAGGACAACACTCAGGAGTTATTTCCTGCCACCTTGTGGGATCCAGGGATCGAGCTAAGGCCATCAGACTTGTGCCTATAACCACTGAGAAATCTCATCAACACTCTATTCATGCTATTTATTGAAACTGTTATATCCTTTAGTCCGTCTGAACAAAGTAGTGGCCACCTGTCACTCAGGAAACATTTGTTCATAGGTAGCAGAAAATATTATTTACTGGTTCACACAACAGAAAGTCCAAATGATGTTCTAGCCTAGCCATGGCTAGATGCAAGGGTTTCACTTAAGACCCTCACTATCTTGTGCCTTGGATTTTACCTGAGTCAATAACATTCTTGGTAGGACACCTCAATGTGTTGACAAAGATCTAGCTTCCCATTCTTTCACCTCTTCAGTGGATCTGAGACTAAGACAGATATTTCCAAATTCTCTTCCATCATTGAATCAACAATCATAAGGATAGACTATTCCAGTTGTCCCAGTCATTGCAGTAAAGGTGAAAAGTACCAAGTTCACTCAAACATCATTATCTACAGGAGGAAAAAATGTTGAACAAAAGATGCCCCACAGCTCAACCATTTTCCAAGGACCAAGATGACCATAACTAACATGTTCCCTGAAGTTTTCACTTTCGTTCTCTGGCAAGTTATAAACACCCACAAGTAATATTCAAAATGTTGGATAACTTTTAATGCATGACCTCAGTCCAATTTAAATGAGCACCTGACCAATCAGGATAGAAGTCAGCTAGA
The DNA here is from genome assembly GCF_007827085.1 of Peromyscus californicus insignis. NCBI lineage: Eukaryota > Metazoa > Chordata > Mammalia > Rodentia > Cricetidae > Peromyscus > Peromyscus californicus. The sequence continues at coordinate 114,336,651 of NW_026294595.1, forward strand.
GACAGCCACAACTACAGTGCATTTTGGCTGAATAGCAACCCTCTGCCAAATGCTAACACTGAGTTAACATTTAGAACACCTAGAATACTGAACCCTATTCATTCTCATTGAGCAAACCCCGCTACCTCTGCCTTACTTGTTCACCTATACCCACTAAAAGGAAGGACTGGTGTAAGCAGATTTCTTCGGAACTTTTTCTTCTCTTTAATTCTCTTTGTCATCTTATGAATGTGACCACAGGACTGAGGCACATGCTTTGGACAGAGGATGATCTTTGAACTGAACTAAAGCATCAGTATCTTTGACATGGACACACTTGTTTTGCCTGACCTGTTTTAAACAAAAGCTGTCTTTCATTTCTGGCTGAGAGAAGCAGACTCCCCCCCCCCCCCCCCCCCCCCCCGTCTACTGCTACCAAATGAAGCTAGCCCCATCCTTGCTCCATGGCATGCTACTTCTTTAAACTGAAGTTATGTGAATTTTCCTTTGATTGGAGACTTAGTCTAGGAATTTAATGGGCTGGTTCAATTTAGATAAATAATGCTACCAACAACTGATGTGTGTGTGTGTGTGTGTGTACGTGTGTGTGTGTGTGTACGTGCGTGCGTGCGCGCACATACCTTTCTTATTATACTCCCTTCTCCTGAGTTAGTGATTTAAACACTTGGCATGGAATATATACACAAGAGGTATCTGCTCCCACTGGTCCTGCAGCTTGCTTGCATCATTAAGCACAGCCTTTTCCCATTTTGTCTCCCAGGCACAACACAGTACTTGTGTCTGATCATCCTATTTCCAACTCTTCCTGGCTGATAGGCGAACCTACAGAAAATGTTTGCCAGGTCAACCTGACCTTTACTTTCCTCTTCCATATGGGGATTGAAGGGTGCCATGCCTGTCTCCTTTCAGGTCTGCAGAGAATACAGCAACTTACAAAAAACATAAAATACTTCCGACAGCGGCTGACAGAAATGGGATTCATCATCTATGGCAATGACTACTCTCCCATTATCCCTGTGCTCCTGTACATGCCTGCTAAAGTATCGTGAGTATCCAGTGACCCTCAGAATCATGCCAATGCCCAGTGTGTCATGACTGAGATGGTATATTTGACACCATGAAGTTTTTCTGTGCATGAATTAGATTATGTGCTTGGAGGGATTCTTGAGTTCTGACCTCAGACATCCAGCTTCTCAGAAGTCACCTGCCAGCATCTTCAGGACTTTTTGATGTAACTTCCAGAAAAAGTGACAGATGCTGAGGCCCACCTCTCTACACCATTTTCAAGCTCTGGAAATTTTGGGGAAATGATTTATGTCAATTGTAAAAAGGTGGTCTTGATACTCCTTCTGACCCAAGACTATCCCTTTAAAACATAACCCCAGTACTGGAGCTTTCTGTTTGACCCACCACCCATCTGAACAGATAGATAATTTATTAAAAAAAAAAAACATTAAAAGAAGTTGGAGCCTAGACTGTTGAGAACTCATCCAGAGTAGAAGAGAGTCATAAGTTCTCAAAGAGGAATTCTCAAAATTCCTCTAAACATATCCTTATGTCATTTTGCCACAGCCAAATATCAAGCAATTGAAACACACACTTGAGTGAGTTATTTAGTAGGCTACACCATCAGCATTCCATGCCAAGTGTTTAAATCACAAATGTAGGTCAAAGTAACAATGCACCGAGTGTCCAAGGAGAAAGAATGCAACACCATTCTGCTCAGTGTAATGATGGGGGTGGTGTGGGGGGGGAATGACAGTGGAGATTGTACAGATCCACTGATCTAGACCCTCTACCTTCTAATTTTTGAGGTCACAAAAAGACACATGTACTTATTCAGAATGACTGGGTATATAGAATGTTCTCTAAGATTTCAAATTTAGAGCATGTCTACCTAATATTTTATCATTAGCTCAAAAGAAGGCACCCAATATAAGCTTGTTGAGGTTCACAATGCATGGCAGTGGGGCGAGAGCAGTAAGGAGTATGCAGGAAGATAGTGACCAGAATTAGAATCTCAACAAGTTAAAACAGTGACTAATCCAATAAGGAGCCCATTCACAGTAAAAAGAGAATTTTTTAATTAAATTTGTTTTTACACGGATACATAAAATATAAAAATTATGCAAATTAATAGGGTATCATATAATATATATATATACATGAATATATACATATATCTGAATATACTTATATAGTGTTTAAATCAGGGGAAATGTCTATTTCCACAAACATTTATCATTTCCTCATGGTGAAAATATTCAAAAACTTTCTTTGAGCTTTTAGAATATATAGTATGTCATTGTTACACACAGTTACTCAACAGTGTACTAATATTCCCAAATTTCAAATGCATTTCAAATTTACTAATACGATATACTTCATGTAACCGTTATTCTTAATGTTGTAGTAAAGATTTCAGAATAAGAGTTTCGGCTCATCTTCTTTCTTGAAGAATCTTGGACAAGCAAGCCAGCCTTCTAAAGACGAGTTTTTATGTTGTATGAAATAACATAAAATAGTGCCCACTTCCTAAGGTTAAATAAATAAAGGGCAGGGGAACTAATACAGTGATAGAATATTTGCCCATCACACACAAAACCCTGGTCCCAATCTCCAGCACTGAAGAAAAAGAAAATAAAAGGGATCTGAGGCATCTGGAATGATGCTTTTCATGTAAGAGTTAGTCAGGATTTGCTGCTTTAATAACTTTAATTGCATTTATAGAGCTTAACATAGCTCTTGATGTAGTGTAAGCATCCTGACATGACTGGCCATTATTATTACTACTCTCTTATGCTGTCCTCATTAGTGTTTCAACTGAACACAAAGTTAAGTTGCCATGGTTGCATGGCTCCCCAAAATAATCATCGCAGTTAATGAAAGCAGAGCTCCTAGAAAAGTACCGAATAACCTGCTGCTCTGCATTAATGACACTATCTTGGGCCCTAGATTCTGGTTCCCTGCATCTTAAGATTGTTCTTCAGAAGAAGCTAATGTTGCTGATGCTGGTGATGTTCTAAATAAGGCCTTTTGACCTTTTTGAACACTCACCATGGATGAGGCCCTTGATTCCAGTTTATAAATGTGGTTATGAGACGAACAAAGGTCAAAGGTCAGATTACCTTCTTAGGTTCACCCACATTGTAATCAGCAAGCTGAGATTTCAATGCCATTTTCTTCTGCCCATGAACTGAAGCTCTGAATCCTGCAGCACAGCCTTCCAAGCTTTGGTCTACATCTCATTAAAGCCACACAGGGTGTGGGTTGAACAGGTTTTTGTTGTTGTTGTTTTGCTAGAAATCTTTTTTTCTTTAACAAATATTTTTATTCATTTTACATACCAACCACAGATCCCCCTCTTATCCCTCCTCTTGCTCTGCCCGCCCCCAGCCTTCCCCTCCTCAACCTACCCTGCCCCATGACCTCCTCCAAAAGGGTAAGAGCTCCCATGGGGAGTCAGCAAAGCCTGATACATTCTGTTGAGGCAGGACCAAGCACCTCCCCCCTGTACCATGGCTGAGCAAGGCATCCCACCATAGGCAACAGGCTCCAGAAAGCCAGCTCATGCACCAGGGATAGATCCTGATCTCACTGCCAGGGGCCCTTCATCCAGACCAAGCTACACAACTGTCTCCCATATGTAGGGGGCCTAGTCCAGTCCCATCCAGGTTCCACAGCTATCGGTCTAAAGTTCATGAGTTCATAGGAGCTTGGTTCAGTTGTCTCTGTAGATTTCTCCATCATGTTCTTGGTCCCCCTTGCTCATAGAATCCCTCTTCCCTCTCTTTGACTGGACTTCTGGAGTTTGGCCTGGTGCTTGGCTGTGGATCTCTGTATCTGCTTCCATCAGTTACTGGATGAAGGCTCTATGATGACAGGGTATTCACCAATCTGATTACCGGGGTAGGCCAGTTCAGGTACCCTCTCCACTATTGCTAGTAGTCTAACCTGGGGTTGTCCTTGTGGATTCCTGGGAATTTCTCTAGCACCGGGTTTCTCCCTTACCCCATAATGTCTCCCTCTATTAAGATACCTCTTTCCTTGCTCTCCCACTCAGTCCCTCCCCCAGCTCTACCGTCCTGTTCCCTCATGTTCTCATCCCCCATCCTCTCCCCTCTATTGCCCCCTCCATGGGTTTAACAATCTTGAACACTGTCTTTGACAATTCAAAATGCATCAGCCACTATGACAGAAAGATGCCTATTTAGGTTATCTAAGGAAACCCAGAGCAGGTGACATAGAAAAGATAACGGCATGTATTTGTGGTGACAGTTATTTGCAGGATTTGTTTGCCTGCCTGGCTTTGTTTCCTTCTATGTTGTTTCTTCCACTGAAGGGTTATATATGAAGAAGCTTTTGATATAGAGAGTAAATTGTATCAGCCGCTATGAAAGCACACTTTTTGTCATTTTCACACTTAAAACTTTTGATGTTAGGGGCTGAAGAAACACAGTACAGTTGGTAAAATGTCTCCCAGATCCCCAGCACCCATGTGAAAGCACAAGGTGCACATCTGTAATCATAACAGTCAGATCCTTGGGACTTTTTGGCCAGTCAGCATAGCCAAACTGATGAGCTCCCGGTCCAGTGAGGGACTCCTTCCAAATAATACTTAAAACGAAGAAGTAATGAAGTTGAGAGGGAATGGGCAGGATTTGGGAGAAGTTGGAGGAGGGAGTGCAGGGTGGAAATAGTGTAAATACAGTAAATACTTACTATGAAATTGTCAAAAACCATAATAAAATAAAGGGAAGGCAGCTGACATCCACCCCTGCCTCCACATGCATGTACACACACGTATGCATACCCACATGCACACACAAACACAAAGTAAAATTTTAAAAAAATTAGATCTTTGATATTCTTAAAAATTGAGATTTCTTCCTATTTCTACCTATATGAGATCAAAAATTAATCTCAAGCTAGGTGTAAGTTAAAATACAGTACAACAGCTCTATCATCTGTAGTGCTCAGCACAATATAATTTCAGCCATAAAATGTACAAATAAGGCTGACAAGATGGCTGAGCAGGTAAAGGCACCTGCTGCCAAGCCTGGCAACCTGAGTGCAATCCCTGGAATCCCCGTGGTGAAAGAAGACAATTAACTCTAAAAAGATGTCCTCTGACCTCCACACATGTGCCATGGCACACATGCCTGCTCATATACAAACACAAAACATAAATAGGTGTAGCACTTACAGCATACATTTAAAGAATATGTTACACTATCTGGTGGTGCAAGGTTTATACTTCCCCTGCATTGTCCTTTTCATGCACTTGGGAGATTTTGGTACACAAGATGTCATAGTGCTACATCCAGTGCAGTGGTAATGCTTATTATCATCATTATCATTATTATTGCTTCACATACTTAGTTCTAGCCTGCAGCAGCTCTAAAATGCTTTGGGGGTTACATACCCAGAGGCTCATTATATAAAATACAATCATCTATAGTCACTGCAGTAGTCTAAGTTTTAAATTCAGAAATTTTCCAGGGAGGCCCCAGATTTTCGTAATGAACCAACAGTCATACATTTTGCTCAACATTCTTTGGCAAAACTCACTTCCGTCGGTACAAAGGGAAACATATTGACAGTGAAATGGTCTTCTGGGAACCCTGAAAACTGGCCTGAGCTCATGTGTCAGGTGGTTTGTAGTTAGCAATAAAAGCACTTGACTTGTTTCTCAGACAATTCTGTGCTCTCATCCTGTGCAGTGCCGTGGGCAGCCTTCCATAGGGTGATCAAGAAGGCAGAAAGAACAGCCCCTGTTTTCAAACTTTCTCAGCTAGAAAGTTTGCCGCCTTGTAACCTTCTCAGTAGAAATCAAAGGGGGAAAAGAGAGCCTTGCCCAAGCCAGGGGGCCAGAAGGGTTGTGTGTTCAGTAGGTTTCACAGTCTCACTGCTTTGTTTGATAGCAGGCATTCTGCACGAGGCAACCAAAAGGCAGACAGCTAAATAACAAGATGGATGATGGAAGAATGGGTGGACAGTCTGGTTCAGTCAATTTTTTCCTGGATTATGACTAGAAAGTTTCTATGCTGCTGTCAGCTTCCAGCCTAACATAATATAGCAGCAAGTTCTTAATGCTAAGAACAGACCGGAGGCCTTGACTTCCCTGTGAGCAGATCCACTCAGCAATTAAGATTTCCTGCAGAGATCAACAAAGCCCAAAGAGAAAGAGAACTCACTTGGGGGTATTTGCCTTTTTAATCTGACTTTGACTCTCAGAACAGGTGATTTTTGGACTTTGAGCTTAATATTCTGGGATCATTACTGAGATTAACTTTGGAACAAATGAAAAACAGAAGGATTAAGAGAAGGGAGAGCTTATAAAGGTTTCCCTGTCTCAAGAGCTTTGTAGTTAGTCTGATGACTTACATCCTACAGGCTGCAACTGCCCTTGAGGGTCTCTTACCTCCCTGCTCACCTCTTATCTGGTTCCCCTCAAAGTCAGGCAAGAAGTTATTCCTCTTGTGCATACCTGTGTGTATTCACTCATAAATATATTTTTTTAATGAGGAGACCCTTGCCATTACTTACTTCTCATTTGAGGTAACTGTAATCTTCACTCCTGGAGTTTGGATTCTGCAAGCCCTCAAATCCTGCTCTTCAAATTATAGTCACTAAGTCTCCCTTCTTGAAATGTCCACAGTTAATGCTGCAGTTCGTTTTTTAAAAACATATATGTTTACATATAATAAATAGTATTTCTCTTGTCATTGTATCATACTAGCTGTTTGATTTCTAGTCTAGGAACTCTGCAGATCAAGGAGTTCTTATCAGTGCAGACTTCTTTAATCAGCATCACAGACATCAGCATTCTCTGCTGGATATCAAAGGCTCCATACTGACAACTATCTAACCAGTGTGTCAGGTTCCATAAAAGCACACACTCAGCTATGAGGAACAGCAAACAATTTTCTGTTTCATGGTCCGGTCCATTGTGTGGGAGAAAATTTAATCATCCTTTCCTTTATATCATTTTAAAAAGAAGTCCACTAACCATATTCTTTTTTTCAGCAGGATGATTCTAACATCTCTCTGTTAACTTTTTTTTTCTTTCCCTAAGTGCTTTTGGAAGGTATTTGCTTAAGAAAAAAATCGGGGTGGTGGTTGTTGGATTTCCAGCCACTGCCCTAGCAGAAGGTCGGGCTCGGTTCTGCCTTTCATCATCACATACTAAGGAGGTATTAGATGAAGTGAGTATCCATCTACCAACAGAATCACTATTTCTGGTACCCTGGATTCTGAGCAAGTACTTATATTGAGCCATCTTGGGGTTCTCTAGGGTGGCTTAGAAAAAGAAAAGTAATGACAAATGAAACTCACTGCTAAACTTTTAAAAAGCAAATGACTATGGTATGTCAACAATATCTAACAGCACGCTCAAATCAATGGATAGAAAAAAAAATCCATTTACTGAAGATTTGATTAAAGACAGAATTTTGGTTTCTTAGAAAAGACTGATATCAATGAATTTTTATAAACACTGATATGTATATATCATATACAAAACCTGGAACAAAAAGATTACATAATATTGACAAACTAAATTAATAACAAAATAATGATAATTACAGAAAGAATAAATTAATCATGAGAAGAAAATAGGGAACAATATGGGAACATAAAAATGTGGGTGAATTATTATAGTGGTGAATATTCACAAAGAAAGCGACTTTTAAGATGGGCCTTCTTAAGTAATAATTATGGAGCAACATTTAGTCATTCTGACCATTAAAGCAACATGATCAGTCACTGTGAAATAAGTGTGACAAGTGGGTTAGAGAGGAAAGAACCTGGAGAAAGGGAGATGAAGTCATTTGAAATAAAATAAAACTTGACAGGAGTTCCAATGGTGGTGGAAACAGCAATAATGGAAATGAATCTATGAACACACACTACGAATGCATTAATTGCCAAGATTTGACAAATGGTTAGAGGTAGGGGATGCCTGAGCAGAGAAGACCAAAGGTAATTCTCTAGATCTCTAGGCTTGCTGAGCAGAAGGATGAAGGTAAAGCAGGAAATGAGAGAAGACATAGAGTAAGAGTCAGATCACCTTCAATGAGAGTGGAGGAATAAGGTGAATTCTGTACTATACATTAAGCGCAGGGGCCTATGGACCATTGATGAAAGTGAAAATGAATTCTAGAGCTCAGAAAACATTGCAAGCCTAGAGCTACCGCAGTTTGTGCAACTCAGGGGATGATAAAGTCAAGGATGAAAAGTCTAATTGTTGAGAAACAAGCAAGAGAGGCCAGGCCAAACCCCAGTGGAGCACATATATCCTGAGACATGGAATTGCAGATGGGAAATAGGTGGGAATTTAGGTAGAGATAAAACTGCCAGGAAGGATGTGGAATACTATACTGTTAAGTACACTAAACACCAGTTTCCAGAAAAAAGGACCGAAAAGTCACCTAAACACAAGAAAGTTCAAATAGGGTAAGAGATGAGAAGAAACTGTTGAATCAGCAATTCCTGGGAGCTCAGTTTTCCTTAGAGTGTGCGGTTTTACGGGAATGCAGGGAACAGAAATGAAAGCATAATGGATGAAAAGCTGAAGAGTACCATTTGAGGTTGAGTTACACTCTAGAGAGAGAAATGGGGGGGCTGGGAGAGAAGAGAGAGAAAGATGGGGGAGGAGGGGAGAGACAGAATGGGAGGAGCGAGAAACAAAGAGACTGAAGGGGAAATGATGAGAGACAGAGACAGACAGGCAGACGGACAGGCACAGATGGGAAGGAGAGGAAAGAGAGAAAGACAGAGATAGAGAGACAGAAGAGGGAGGAGAGGAGAGGGAGAGAAACAGAGGGGAAAGATAAGAAGAGAGGACAGAGAGAATGGAGAGGAGGAAGGGAAGAGAGTGGAGGAAAGCTTATGCCTGTTTACACAAGAAAGTCAGAAGATTGTAATGAAGAAATCTTACAGAAACCAAGAAGAAGATATGAACAGTTGAGTAAGCTCCAAAAGGTGACAGGAATGGGATGTATAACAGAGATAACTTCTTTATTTCTTGTGGTCTAAACAGCATTAAGACCTCAAGTATAAGCAACTCTGTAGTAATAAGACCCTGGTCTCCCTTTTACAAATTCTTCATTGCTATGAAACACCTGACATGCTAGGAGCACTGATAGATCAACTTGACAGTTATTTCTGAGCTCACACACCCATTTCAATGTAAACGTGTGAGCAGTGATTTAATATTACATAAAGTGAGACTCGAACCTATTGACTAGTGAGGGGTCTAAGGTGGCAACTGGACATGTACACTCATAGAATATAAGCAATATTAAACAAAAGCAGTCAGAGGGTTGGGGAGATGGTGAAGTGGGTAAAGTGCTTGCTATCTGCAAGCATGAGGACCTGAGTGTGAATTCACCCACATGAAAAGCTGGGTGTGGTAGCACGTGTGCCTCTAATCCCAGCACTGGAGAAGCAGAGATCGGCGCAGCCCTGGAGCTTGTTGACTTGGTGAACTTCAGGTTCAGTCAGAGACCCTGCCTCAAAAATTGAAGTGGAAAACAATACACAAAGTATTGGCCTGGCCTATGCCTAGTCTCCATGCACAGGCACGTGTATGCCTTGAATGTGTGTACTACATACACAAGAACACACATACATAGGCAAAACACCTACAAAGGAAAAGAGAGGGAGAGGGAGTCATTCAGAGACCAGGTTGGGGACAGAAAAGACACAGGCTAGTATGACATCTTTCTTTTCCGGCTCCTTTGTGACAGCTCTAGCTTTCCTTCATCATTTTACTCCCCAGATAAAGATGATAAATATACAACCAGCCAGTGGCTTCTTGCTAATACCCAAGGCAGAATTTATGTCTGCTTCCTTAAAATTACCTCTAGTGTAAACCCACTGCGGTAAGAATTCCCTCCCTTCTAACCCCTGTCCCAGAATGTTCATACTCTTCCATACTTCAGCAAGAACTTTAATATAAAACTGAAATATGTGTGGTCTAGATTATTTGTAAGTCTAAGTTGTGTTATTCCATGGAGTGTAGACATGGGTTTTGTTTTGGTTTTTGTTTTGTTTTGTTTTGATTTTTGTTTTGTTTTATAAGACCAGGTTTCTCTGTGTAGTTTTGGTACCTGTCCTGGATCTCGCTCTGTAGACCAGGCTGGCCTCAAACTCACAGAGATTCGCTTGGCTCTGCCTCCCAAGTACTGGGATTAAAGGCGTGCACCACCACCCACCCAGCTCAGAAATGGGTATTTTAAAATTGAGTGTTGGGAGTAAGTTTTGAGAGGATTGAAGATGCAGCTATTAGCTCCTGAAGTGTTCTGTTTTGTTGTTTTACTCTATTATGAAGACATGTATTTTGCAACCCTATTATTTTCTTCTATGAGGTTATATGCAAGTCTTAAAATAAATAAATAAATAAATAAATAAATAAATAAAGGGTTAGGCAGGTCAGATATCTAAGTTCCTCTCCTCACACTTCTAAAATAAAACATTTACAATGCTGAGTTGTGGGAGACTCGCTCCCACTTTTTCCCCAGGGTACTCTTGAGGAGAGAGGGATGAGAAATATTTAGATAGAAAGATAGAGGGGAGAGAAACTGACAGACACACAGGATAACCTCCGGAGGGCCTGAGTCAACATCCACCAGCCCCTTCTGTCTCTTCTAAAGGGCATTTTATAGGAATGCCAAGGGGTAGGGCAAAAGACCTCCCCCTAGCTCAGCCAAGTGCAGACCCTTCCAATCACCTGCTAACCATGCACGTGGTCAAGCCATCTCTTAATGCAGCCCTGCTGGGTAAAACAAGCTCAGATCTTACTGGGAAACCTCTGTGGGCCTCCACATTGAGTTAAAGCATTAAATAAAAGAATTACCATCCAATATTTCTCTAGCATGCTTAGGGAGATTGTCAGTTTGTAAAGTGCTTCCACGAGGACCTGAGTTGAGTTCCCAGAACCCACTTAAAAAAAGCTTGGAGTAGTAGCATGTGCTTGTAATACCAACACTGGGGAGGCAGGGGGGAAAAATTCCTGAGACTCATTTATCAGCAAGCTCAGACTAGCAAGAAGCCCTGTCTCAATAAACAAGATGGATGACTCCTGAAGAATGACAGCCAAGCTTGTCCTCTGACAATCGCATACATGTGTACACACATGCACATACGCCTGTACACATACATGTACCCACACAGACAAATTGATTAATTAAAGTTCTTCTAGGACTTACAAGCCAAACCTAATGACATGGATCTTTGCTGGCAAAACATTACTATGGGTCTCTGGGAAGCTAGCCATTAACCTAGGCTCTGCACAGTAGGCCATTTTGGAGTTTAAAGATAACTTATGGAAGAGCATCTCATTGCAGGTTTTGGAAGTCGTTGATAAACTCGGTGATCTCCTGAATGTGAAATACTTCCCACTCAAGAAGTCAGGACGCCCTGCACTCTCCAATGAGAAGAGTTTTGACAGTGAAGCAAGCTTTGATGAGATGAGCGTTGAACCTGAAACATAAGTTTCCTGGCATAATGAATGGAACATAAAGACTGCCAGAAGACTTCCTTCCTCCTTTGTCTCACAAGTAATATAGCGGTATTTTACCCTTTCCTCGGGACAATTTTATTTTCCAAACCAGCTTAATTGAGTGAGGGAAATAGTCATTTCTTTAGTGTCTCTAGCCCACTGCTACAAAATCAAAACATACATAAAACTCTAGATTTACATTTTCCCTCTTCTTGGCTGGAAATACACAAATGCACACTTTTCTTGGAGTATTTTTTAATGGCAAGGAGCTTGTATTTTAGCTGCTACTCTCCAGGTTTTGAGTCAGACCCTTTCAAGGGCTCCAACCCAATGAAAGGATTTTGATTTTCAACTGGATAATCTTACTGTGTGTTCAAGTATGCCATCTGCACATATGAGAAAAAAGGGACAGAGAGGAGCTGAGTCTCTTGCTCAACCCATACCAATACCGGGAACAATTTGTATGTATCGTGGGAAGTTCCAGGAAGGACGGAAGGCAATGTTGCGTCTCCTGTTTGCCACATGTCAACTTTATCCAAGGACAGGTATCAAAAGACATAGTTAATGATTGGGAGAGAATGCGAAACTGGCCAGTGGTGACCAGAGGTGTCCTTGATGCCGATCTCCTTTTTCCCTTGGTGCTCTCCTACACCTTTGTTGCTAAGCTTTTGGGGACTGGGAAGTTCATGGCTCTTGTCTTCTAGAGAGGAAGAAGGAAATCAAGCACAAGTCAGTTTTGGACCCAGACTAAAACCGTAATATTAAAACAATTCAACTGATGCTGGTGCCATGCAGAGTGAGCTGAGCACGTTTGGCCTTAATAAGTTCCCATTTTTCTATTGAATTCTGAGTGAAACTCAATTTTAAAAAATTTCCCAAGTTACACCAGAAGAATGAACTGGTTCAACAAGGTATTTAAAAATGAATTCTCTGTCTCTTCCAAGGCTATGTATTTGTAGATACAGGTCCAGTAAACAACATCCTCCATGGCACATCTACTCAGATTTGGTGAGAAGCAGTATTACACACTTTTGTGCATCTATGATTCATCCCTCTCATAACACACAAAACGACACAAGCATCTCTGAAAAATTAGTCCTCTGCTAATTGGTTCTAGTTGGTATGGAAAAAGCCAGTGGAAAACCTTATCTTTAACAAGCTCCCAGATGGTGCCCAGACTTGGAAACTCCAAAGAGCAGTGGTGACCTTTTAGCCAAGCTTCTGTAACAGTTCGAATGAGTTACAGAACATTCCACTCCATCAAATGACACTGTAAACAAATCACTTCAAAAGAGCTTTGGCTCTGTGTGACACAGATGGGCTCAAGCTTTCATGCTGTGTACAGAGACAGAAATTCAACCTGCAACACCAATGCTGGATGGGGCAACACTGATGCTCAAAGAGCGTTCGAAAAGAAAGTGATACCCATGCAAAACTTTTTAAAAAGTATAGTCCCCTGGTGGATTATAATTTTTTTAGTGGATCTCTTGGGGTTAGAGAGATGACTCAGCAGCCGAGAGCACTTACTGCTCTTCCAGACAGAACCTGAGTTCAGTTCCCAGCACCCAGGTTGGGCTGTTCATAACCACCTGTATCTCCAGCTCTGGGGCATCTGATGCCTGTGGCTTCTGTGGGCACCAGGACTCACATGGGCATATCCACACTCTGACCCACACACATACACATAGTTAAAATATAATAAAAAATCAATCCTTTAAAAAAGTGGTTCCCAGTTAGAAAGTGCCTCATAAGTGGTAAAAAGCTATAGGAATGCTGTGATGAAGAGGAAAAGAAATGGGTACTATGTGTGAAGCTGCCCATCTGAAGACTGACCTGATAACTAGTCCAACTCTTCTGAGTGAACTGGTGCAGCATTACTTCTGCAGAGAACACACATATCATATAGATGCATAAAGCAAGGAAGATATGTATGTCTTTTCTTTTTAATATGTGCATTCAATGAAGTTGTTCTTAATAAATCACTGAACAAAATGTAGAATACCTGGAGTTCAAAACAGGAAATAGGCAGTAAAGAGGGCAGAGAGAGATCTACGCTTGCATCCTAACAGGAAGCATCCCCCTTCTTCTCTAGTTCTGTCTGTTATCATCATCTATGGTGTCACACCTGCCCTAAAATTTTAAACCACCAGAAGGATAGGTATCTTCCTGATTAACAATGCTCATGCTTATTACTTGCATGGAAGAATTTGTGTTCTGTTCATCATGGAGAAGTTACTTTCCTACCCAGCTTGCAGAGCAAGCTTTCTTCCTTTTCATTAAGATCTGAGGGTCCTGGAGCAACTTGTTACCTTCGCATACACATATGAAAAGACTTACTTTTGTCAGAGTCTACAGTGAATATACACTTAGGAAAAGAACTGTAATTCCAGTACAATGCTTCCTGAGTGAGGAGAGACTCTGACTCCTTTGAGTGGCAGTATGAGTATATATAAAATAGAAAGTTGTGAATTGCAAGAAATACTGATTTTTATAAGAAAAAAAGTCCTCTAAGTTAACTAAGACTGATTTCAATTTGGTAGTAACTACTGAGTTTCATTAATCAGAGTTTGGATCTGTTGGGATCAAGGACTCTCTGAATTATAGTGTTTTACATCCCAACCATCTTATGTGCATGGTACCCATATACACACATCCGTTTGCATGGACACTTTTACTCTTCTTTGAAAAAGAAGAAGAGAATCAACAGCTAGATGAATATCTGACTGAATGACTGAGAGATAGATGTTCTAGAAATCAGCTTTTGGGGAAGCAGAAGCTGAAGGTTCCAAACTGATATTTGTAAGGAAGAAAATTTTGTATAATGAAGGAATGACAATCTTATGGCATGACAGTGTCATGGATACTTAGCTTTACTGCCTTTCAACATGTTTCAGTTTGAGAGAGACCATAGGCTTCAGAATTTATTTAGGAAGCGTGTTAACACGACAAACCATGTGATTCACACCAGACCACCACTGGATCTGATCCCAGTGGTTCCCAGGATAATACATTTTAACAAGTCTCCCCAGGTAATTCCAACGTATGCCAGAATTTGTAAACCATTATTAGAGCTTTTGGTAGACCAATTGGCTCCTATAACATAGCAGGGGACTTTTCTGATTCTTTGTTGATGTCTAAGGGTGTTTATACTAGTAAACTGAAATGAATTTAGTCCACGCTTCTCCTTTCCTTCTCAATGGGCCATTTTCTAAGAAATGTCTGTCTCTACAAAAAATAGACCCAACATTGAAAAGATCTTCACAAGATGCCCTTTTTTCCTGTATATTAGATTCCTACTTTTAATATTCTCCTCCCCTCTCTCCATAACTTTAAAAAGAAAAGTTCAACCTTTGACTATTATCTACTTCAGTAGAGTGTCATTCTTGCCAGGTCCTCATACACAGGACACCTCTCTACATCTTGTTTCACAAGTAACAGATATATAAAATTCTAGCTCTTACCTTAAAAATCTAAGTTCTGATGAATACTTGAACTATCTTAAATATACACTTTGATTTATAACAATAATAATTTGAAAGATAGTAACAATGTATTTGTGTTCTATTCTTTTCTAATACCATACCCAGTTGTGGAGTGTTTTGTAAATCAGGAAGAGAGTATTTCTCTGCTTTGGGGAGATAACTCATTAGTAATGTATTTCCTATGCAAACATGAAGATCTAGATGAGCTTGATCCCCAACACTTACATAAAAAGCCAAGCATGGTGGTATAAGCTTGCAATCCTAGCTCTGGGAAGGCAAAAACAAGTAGATTCCTACCTAGTCTTATCAAGGTCCCAAGGAGAGACCCTCTCTCTAAAAATAAAGTGAATGGCTCCTGAAGAATAACATTCAAGGTTGACCTTTAGTCTAAACACACACACACACACACACACACACACACACACACACACACATACACACACACACGAAGGGACTATTTCTAGGCAATTGTTGTAGTATATTATTTTGTGGCATTGTAAAATACAGTATATAGGGTGTGAATATGTTTATGTTTCACTGAAACATTTGAGATGACCAGTTCACTTCATTCTGCCTGCAAAATGTTACTTTAATAAACAAATCATTAAAATTGACACTGTCAAAATCATAAATGGTTTTGTGTTGATGTGATTTAAGTCACTCTGGGAGGAAAAGATGGGTAGATACTTGCGTCTAGGAATTTCACTAGAGGTAATCGGTGGAGGTAGCTATAGCAAGAGAGACATATAATTTCATGAGAACCATTTGTGCATGGATCCTTCCAGATCCTTCAGTGACATCACAATGGGAGCTTGAAATTGGCCATAGTGGGAAACCTGACACCACAGAAATGAGTAAACACTACAAATCACGGGTTGGGAGGTCTGACTTTTCTTTTTTATTATTATTATTAAGAAAAATTTTAATTCATTTTACATACCAACCACAGATCCCCCTCTCTTCCATCCTCCCACCCTCCTAGCCCTCCCCCCTCAACCCATCCCCCATTCCCTCCACCAACAAGGTAAGGTCTCCCATGGGGAGTCAGCAGAGCCTGGTACATTCAGCTGAGGCAGGTCCAAGCCCCTCCCCCTGCATCTGGCTTTTCAAACTTTAGCAGCAGACCACTAAAACCAGACACTGTGATGTAATTAATGTACAATAGTGCAATCATTATATATTAATGAGAAAATGTACAGTTAGATTGTCCGGTACCACTAACTCAAACTGAAGGAACAAAGCTAGCCTCCAATCAACCAAACAAAGCTCCCAGAAGAGGTGTAGGGCAAGGCATTAGCACAAGCAAGACACTTATGTTCAGTTGGAGATGATTCCTGTGGCCTATCATTTAAGATTCATTGCTAAGAGAGCCACTTAAAATTTATAATGGAAAAAATAACAGAGTAGAATAGGATAGCATGATGAATCCAACACACCTATCATCATGCTCTAAGCATTGTCACTTCGTGACCAGGCTTTTCATCCTCCCCTTCACTCTTTCTCTCATTAGATTACTTTAAAGTGAACCCTGGAAATCATTTCATTTCATGACTAAGTATTTCCTGGAGTCTTTTGAAAAGGCAGTGATGTCTTAATTTGTTCCTCCTTTCAACCTCATTAAAATACAACTCTTTGGAATAACATCAGCATTAAAATGAATCAAACAGGAACCCTTGCTGTCTCTATCTCCTTAGCTTAGCTGTGAATTCTATGGTTCAAAACTAAGACTACATTCTGAAGGAGGTTTATAACATCCTGAGAGCTAATAAGCCAATTATCTTTAGACACTGTGCTAAGCACTCCTACACACAGAGTCTCCTGGGAATTGTTGCATAAATTTACAGAGATTTCTTAGGAGGCAACAGAATTCAGCATTCATTCACAGAGCAGAAAGAGGAGTTCTAAGACTCTGGTAGTGCTTTCTTAGGCACGTGTCCTCTTCCTTACTAAAGCAATTTTCTTTAAGGGTTATTTCAGTTAATCTTTGTAAAGGTAACTCAATCAAAAATAAGAGAACAAGTCAAACCAGTCTACTTGTTGGAAAAAGCTGACGCCTATGCCAGTTCGGGATTAAGAGAAGACTTGTGACTCTAATTCTCCTTGCAGCCTTTGGTCCAAATGAGGAGCTGAAAGCCAAAATTTGCAAGTCAACTGCACCAAAACCTTATCATAGAAATAAATCAGTAAAATACCTAACAGAAGGTCAGAATAGATGGAAAAGAGGATTTTTTTTTTTCCTGCAGCATGAAACAGTACTGCCTTTTATTCAGGCCAGATGCTAATTTTTATATCAAAAATATTGATTGAAGGGACTAGTGATTTTGGCTCTCACCCAAGTTTATTCAGGATCTTTCTTAATTAGGTTTGGGTCGGCTGCAATGCCCATGGCCAAGGGTAAGTCTGGCTCCAATCACCACATTGTGCTCTCTACTTCATCACGGGCCAAGGACTAAGGCAAGGAAATTGCAGCTTCTTTGTTTCTACAGCCCAAAAGTTTGTTTTTTTCCAGATTTGAAGCATGCATGGAGAAAATTTGTAAGGAAGACCAAAAGGAGCAGAGTGGCGATGGCTTAACTGTGGTGAGATCAGTCTACCCTGGCCCTTCCCTGGGATCCCAAGTGGGAATAAAGGTGGGTGGATGAAAACAAATGGGTGGCAACATAAGGTCACAGAAAAGATCTTGGCATCCTGTAAATGAAAATTTTTCAATAAGCTTAAGTAGTCAATCAGTCACTGAGGTTTTATTTTTAAGGATAAAATAATTGCTTGTACAACAATGCATGATTCCCCTATAACATGTCTATTTTGTAAATAATTGCAGGTGTCATGCTCCTATTTTTATAGTGTCAATACCAATTTCACATAATTTATACATCTTTTTTTAAATGTCACATACATAAAACATCAGTAAATCACAGTCACAAATTATAGACACCTATAACAGTGAATTTTCTACTATGTGTAAAGCAGTATGTTGATGTTTAAAAAACATATATATTCAAATAGTTATGAAGAATTTTTAACTAGAAAAAAGTTCTTAAGTAAATCTTCAAAATAAAAACTTGTAAAAGATTTTATTAAAAAGGCAATTTTAGGCCGGGCGGTGGTGGCGCACGCCTTTAATCCCAGCACTCGGGAGGCAGAGCCAGGCGGATCTCTGTGAGTTCGAGGCCAGCCTGGGCTACCAAGTGAGTTCCAGGACAGGCGCAAAGCTACACAGAGAAACCCTGTCTTGAAAAACCAAAAAAAAAAAAAAAAAAAAAGACAATTTTAAGTAGAACCAGTTAAATACTAGACACTTCCTACATAAATGATTCTATAACTACTACATATGTCAGTCATCCATACACTATACAGAAAAATTGAAATGTTTTATTGAAGTGGGTCTTTATGTAGTAAGATTAAAAAAAACTTTTTTTAAATTAAACAGAATTTTTATTACACATATTTGATTTATAAGTGCCAAGCAGAAAGGAAATATGAATGATTAACTTGCATTAATCAATACAGCCCTTGATTATAAGCATAGAAATTCAGG
The DNA here is from genome assembly GCF_007827085.1 of Peromyscus californicus insignis. Classification (NCBI taxonomy): domain Eukaryota; kingdom Metazoa; phylum Chordata; class Mammalia; order Rodentia; family Cricetidae; genus Peromyscus; species Peromyscus californicus. The sequence continues at coordinate 114,355,177 of NW_026294595.1, forward strand.
ATTTTCAGATACTAGAGGAAAACTATCAACAGCCAAATAAGTAGCCAAGGTGAAGAGGAAAAGCATGCACTGGCAGAAACAGACAATTTTCAGAGAGGACAACTTTGGAGATGTTCTGGGTGTGAAGCATGTAAGTTAATCTCACCAAGATACACCCATAAGAACAGGCTGACTAAAAATGAAACAGTTCACAAAAACTAAAAGTTGCATAGCATTTAAATGTTTGATGATATAAATCATTAGAAAACAAAGAAGAGATATATTTAAATACCCCTTAGACTACAAAGCAAAGGACAAACAAAAAGATGAAAGAAGATGTAAATGATGCAGGCTGTGAATAAGGAAGGCCAACATCCATCAGATAAGTTAAAATGCATGAGTAGGAAGCATGGGACACAGAAAAAAAAATCAAATAAATAGTAGAAGAACCATTTCCCTGGTGCCGAAACAAAACAAAAAGAAACCGGCTAGTAAGCGAGAGATGAAGACTAAAAGATTTTCACATAAATATGTCTTCAGGAATTGTACACCACCAAGAATGAGCAGAAGGATTTCAATGTTTATAGCTAGAGAGACAACAAAACAATCACAAATAAAAAGGTAGAAGCAATGGATTTTACTATTGAAAGCTACAAGCATGTCCTTCAGACAGTTCATACTACCCTTCTCATCCCTTTACATTATGTAAAACAGCCATTTCTTCAACATGCACCAATGCTACTAACATTCTATAACCATTACTGACCTGTTACGGAAAAAGTCGCTCTCATACATGTCTGGTGGCCATTTAGTAGGGATAACCCTTTTTCATTCGTATGTTGCCTGCTTGTCTTTTGCATTTTTCTTTTTTGTAGTCCTGACACATTTTGTACTACAAAATCTGATGCTAGAAGACAGGGAAGTAATGTCTTCAGAACTTATAGGGGAAAAGGTTCCAAACTAAAATTCTTCATGCAGAAGTATCTACCTAATAAAAAGGACAGGAAAATAGGAGCATGTATGCACACGTGTGTGTGTGTGTGTGTGTGTGTGTGTGTGTGTGTGTGTGTGTGTGTGTGTGTGTGTGTGTACCAAGGAAATGCTCTATGATGATTCCACAACTATAGCCAGATTTTTTTTTTTTAATTTTTCCATGTAAACAAGGTCTCACTAAGTTGCCCAATCTAGCCTAAAATTGACTATGCAAAGCCAGGATGGCCTTGAACCTGTGTTCTTTATTGGTGAAATTATTAAGGCCACTCCACGCAGTTAAAAGGAGATTTATTTAATGGCGTAACTTCCAAATTAAGGGATAGGTAAGTCTCGGGGTCTGGGGAAGGTGTATCGCAGTCCAGCAGTGTTCTCTGGAGCTCTGCTTGGCCCACCTCCACTGTCCAGGGTCCCGGAACCGAGTGTGCTGGCCGATCCAGATCTCGGGTCTCCAGGCGCCTCCCTTCGCCCCACCTTGTAGGCGTGACAGTTGCCGAAGTCTCAATGGGGGTTGGAACTTCCAGATCAAAGCTGGAATGGCTACCCACTACAGTTCTTCCTGCCTCAACTTTCTGAATAACTGAAATTGCTGTCTTGTAACATCATGCCTAGGTAAAACAGGGACTTTTTAAACATAAAGCATTTAAAGTTTATGACTTTAAAAAAAAATCACTTGCAAATAATCCAATAAACACTTTCAAGTCAAAGGAAGGTACTATAGTACAGAGTGGAATTCACTAACAAGTAATGAAAAAGATCCCTCAGAATGACCATTTATAGTAAAATTAATCAAACTGTTATAACAACAACAACAAAAATGGACTATATTTTACTCCAAATGGAATTCTGATATGGTATCCCTGGTTGTCAATCCTCAGGGTGTTTCAAATCCATGTTATTTCTAGCCTATGGCCCCACCAGCCCTGATGATTTTATCCTAGTGCGCATGGCTATCTCAGTCTATGGAAAAGGAAAAGCGAAAATGGAAGAGATAGCTGATTAGCCTTGCCTGATGACTGACTTAACTCTGATACTGGACACACTGAGAGAGGAGACCAGCCCTAGTTTTGTGATCCAAAAAGATGTCAGAGATCTTTAAGAAAAAGAATTGCTCTGATACCTCAGCACCTAGAGATCCAGCCACCTTTTTCAGTACTACTCCTGTATCCATTTCATTTACTTGTATGAGACATGAAAGCCTGTGAGCTCCCTCTGTCCTCCATTCATAAAGGCCACACCCAGTTTATTACCCATAGTTGTTTATCCAGAAGTTCATCCCATCTTTCCTTCTCATTACCCTTGGATACAGAAATGCTATGCTTAGCCCTGGTCAGTTTCCAAGGTGGTTGTCATATATGCATGCTCACAACTAAGGCACCTTTAGAAAAGCTTGCCTGGAAAGGAGGAGGGGGCACTGCATCAGCAGTGTCCATCTGCTGCCCTGGCCACCAGAACCAAGAGCATCCTAAGTCTGGCCCATATGTTCCTTGGGATATGAAAAGAGAGGTGATAGGCTTCTCACCTCTGTGATCTTTTCTCTGCCTCTCAAATTGTCACACCTCACTTCAGGGCACTCCTGGGTTTCATTAGTTATGGGGAAAGCAAGCCAGAGGTTTGTTTAGGATCGGCTCTTTTCCATTTCACTTTCACAGGGTAATAGCTTGGAGTCAGCTCTCAATGAAATGCTAGAAAAGAGAAACCATAGTCTACTTTATGGCTTGTTTACCCATCTGCATCTTCGCTGCACACATTCCTACAGTCCCCTGCTCCTGGGTTATGACCTTTCAGAGTTTAGCAGCTGGTTCAAAGCTACTCTTCAGTGACAGTTTAAGGGCTAGGAGAAGTAGACACTAAAAAAATAACAGCACGCACAAAAATGTGTCCCTGCCCCCATCCCTGTGAAGCGCCTTCCTGTTTTCACCATCTAGCCTTTCAGCACGAATGTATGTGATTGCTGTGACAATAGAATTTATATATGTTAGTTTCTCACCTTGTAGAAGTAAGAATGTAGGAGGATGTTTTCACAAAGTTTCTGCTCATCTTAATCTTATGTGCATATCCAGGTATTTTGGATTTATACTTCCAAAGTTTATGATGAGACAGATGTTCTATAAAGGGGTAAAGCTTAAAATAAGAAAGAGACAAGTTAAATCTGGTTAAGAAACTATTTAAAAGCTGTCTCATGTTCATTATTATATTCTTGAATTATAAGATAGTGCAAAGAAGATAAACCTTTCAATATTCTATAGTATTTATCACTCTAATGTATAAGATACATTAAAAGTATACCTCCCAAATGTACAATCCCACTTCTGAACATTTGTTTTAAAGAAATACTTGAAGGGGAGGAGTATACATGTATACTTGTGTAAAAATGTCCTTATGAAAACCCAGCAAAATGTATACTAAAAATACATCAATTATAAAATATTTTTACTCTTCATCAAGGAAACGTCTCTTTGCCAGAGACCATTACAGAATATCACAACCAATGAAAACGTAGAGTTGTGGAGCCCAGTCCCAGTGGATAGCTCTACTATATGACTCTTGCACATATAGCTCAGAGACCATTAAGGAAGAAGGAGTGGAAAAATTGTAAAAGTCAGAGGAACAGGAAGTTTGTTGTGAGGTTGTGTCTCCTAGGAATGTGAGAAGCTACATCCAGAAAATCTCAACAGCATGGCTGCCCAAACATGACCTGAACAAGAAGGGCATGAATGGACATGCTAATATGAATGGGTGGGGGTAGGCTAGGAGGCCTCAACCTTTGTCAAAGAACTACAGTCAACTAAGGAATGCTGAGCATGGGAAAAAGAGCCTTCCCCAGAAAAGAACACACCAATTGATTATCACATACTAAAGAATAAGCTCTGGAAACAAACTTACAAGTACAGTATATGTAAAATTTTTAAAAAGAGGTCATGAATTTGAAAAAGAGCAAGAGGGTAGCCATGGAAGGATTTGAAGGGAGGAGAGGAAGGGGGAAATGGTGTAATAATATTATAACTCCAAAAAGCTTAAAAGAAAAAATATTTTCAAGAGTACATTATATTCACATGTAAGAATGAAAGCCACTATTTTGTACAATTAATATAAGCTATTGTAAAAGAAATAGTTAAGAGCTTTAGTTACTTAAAGCTTAGTTTCTGTTAAATCAGAAACTCATTACAAAAGAGAAATACTAGGTCAATGTAACATTCTTTTAAATGCGGGAACCTGTAGGAAAGTTAGAAAACCAGCAGTGATAAGAAATAAAGAAGCTAAAACATTAAACTGTAATAGATAACCTAAACCCCACCCTCTGGTCTCCAGAACATGGAGTTTTAATACCTATATAATGAAAAACAGTGAGGACTTGGGCCAGTAAAAAGTGAGAAGTTAGACTCCAATAATTATTTGATTAAAGTTCATTAATACAACAGTAAACTGAAGTTTTTCTGTCTAGATTTTAGATGGAGAAAGGAAATGATGTAGCTTGATAAACCATGACCTTGTGGGTTTAATTTGCAGAATTTGGGTGACAATAAATTAACATATAATATGTCCTATGCTGTAATGCCATTGGAAGAGACCAAATCTCACTGTGGAAATAATCCCCCATGGACAAGAAGAGCAGAAACAGGTTTGAGAGATTATCTAGACATCTTGCAATAGACAGGACAGAAAAAAAAAATCTGCTTAAATGATTAAAGATACAAAGAAGAAACAGAATAGGTGCATGAAATAAAACTTAGTAAAGAGATGGCTGAAAGCATAATCTTAGTAGGTGTCTGAAACAGAAGGTTAGGCATAGCTAAACGAAGACTGGGTGAAAGAAACAAATCCATTCAGAATTTAACTCAGAAAGCTAGATAGAAAAATATGAGTTAAAAAAAAAAGAAGGAATATATATTGCAAACATTTAGCAATAGAGACCACAGTATTTTGGGTAAAACCTAAATGTTTGAAATAAACATAAGTTTCTACAAATAGGAGACTTGTTTTAGTTTTAATGTCTTTATTTAAGGCATGTTTGGATGCAGCTTAAGGTATTTACCTATTGTTTGATAGTTATGGAAATGCACCTACTGTCGTTGACAGTATCAACAGTTTGGCAAACTAATTAAATATTGAAACTTTATTTACAGAGCTGGGAAGATAGCTCTAGCAGTAAAGTGTTTGCCGTACAAACATGAGGACCAGGGTTTGATGCCAGAACTCTCCCCCTCCACCCCCCACCCCTGCAAAAAACAATGCTAGACATGGTGGCGGGCACTTCCACTCTGAACACTGAGGAGGTAAAGACACAAGGATCCCTGGGACTTTCTGGCCATCCAATCTACCTAATCGATGAGCTCTAGGCCAGTGAAAGATTATATCAAAGGAGGCATATGTTGTTCCTGAAGATGACATCTGAGGTTGTACTCTGTTCTTCACATGTGTGCCCATTAAAAATAAAAGGGCCAAAGTGATCCTACTATTCTTAAGTTCTTATCACCCACTTAGTTGGGTAACTCACAACAGCCTGTAACTCCACCTCTTGTGGATTCTGATACCCTCTGCTGGCCTCCATGGGCATATACCCACACACATACATATAGACACACACATACACATAATTAAATATAAAAGAAATCCTAAAAAACTAAAACTTTGTTGACATAAATGCAAAAAGAAAGGTCTAAAAGTTGTGTTTCCTATTTCTTTGCATAAGTAGAGAATGTGTGTGTGTGTCCATGTGTTTACACATACATGTGTATGTGTGCAAGTGTGTATGCAATTAATCTACAGTTAGAAAATAAAGTAAATTCATCTTCTGGAAAACAACTCAAAATGCGGCTTTCAGATTTGCAGTTCTTTCTTGATTCAATGATGAGTGCTGAGCACTGAGAAGAGTAGTTTCGTGATGCTTACAGTTTTGTGGCTTTGCATTCAGAGACAAAAATGTAGAAACCCTAGAGAGGGTTTGGAGTCAGGTAGAGTAAAACATGGATCTCAGATACAGAGCAACTCCCACAAAGAGCTATCATTTGGATTCTCTGGGACCTCTAGTCAGTGTGTGCCTCCTCCTTAGAGCCATCTACTTTGGGACAGCCTCCTGTGAGATTTGACAGGACATCTAACTTCTGTGAAGACACTGACACTTGTCCTCAGTTCTGTTTTGTGGATTAAATTTGATGTCTCAGCGCACTAAGTTCCTCCAATGCTAGAGTCTCTGCTGCAGGGGGACACTGGTGACCATTTCCAGTGTTCAGCGTAGTGAATCATCCTTAGAATCACCTTTCATCTATGCTTTGGCTGGGTTCTCACATTCATTCTGAATCCTCATTCCAGGGGATGAGGCTCACTCATGAGCAGCCAGTTACTCACAAGAAAGAAACCTATGGGGAGGGAGGGAATACGTTTCCAGTGTGAATTCTGCCTGCAATAAGAAGCTGCCAAACCCTGCCCTAGGTACATAAATGCCATAGACGCATCTCCAGTGGGTGTTAGGAAGGTCCCTTGTCTGTGCCCACTAGTCCTTCTCCAGGTATGACTTTTTAAAAATCTCCATCAAAGTAAAACCCAATACTTGCTAATGAAGTGAAGGCTGCAGCCATCTCTCAATTTTCCCAATATTGAAATTCTAAAATGGGCAGTGAACACTCGCCACCTCATTGGTTTTGCTGTTATTTTATGGAGTTTGTTCTACCTTCTTTATCCATCGTCTTTTATGCCTCCTGAGATGTTGACGTCATTATGAGGGCTTGCTTCATGCACACATGAAGGCAGCTAAAAACTACACAGCTAAATATTTTCTCATGGATGTGTAAAACTTAAAAAAGAAATGATAAGAAACCTTACTTGCTCTCCTCTGTTCTAATTTGATGCGATTCACCGGTCTCACGCTTATTAGAACACAACGAGTTAATTGGTGAGAACAACTGACCCATCGCTAAGAGCAGGAGCTATGCCACAGAGAGAGCAAACTTCACAGCTGTACAGAAGAAGAGAGGGGTGGGCTGGGATTTGGGGAAGGCAGCCAGGATTTCCCCTACAGCCAGATCCCTGCATTGCTTTCCCATCTGTGAGCACAGTAGGATTCCTCCTTTATAACATACGACTAGTAAACCCTACTCAACCACCCCTCAAGGGCCTCATAAGGATAAAATAAGACAATTTAAATGGCAGAACTTGATAAACTGTAAAGCATTCAGCAGTGAAGCAAGCTTCTGGGTGAATTTCCAGGGTGAGCGTTACATGGCTGCTGGCAGTGACCTGTGTAGATGTGCCAGGTCTTTCTTATTCCTATATGCAGCATACAGCTGCCAGCTGCAGGCACACACATCCTTTTACCTGAAGGTTTTCTCTAAACACTAGCTGAGTGAGATTCTACCCACGTGCATTAAAAGATGACAGTTATTTTCCCTAGCCCACGGCCAGCAGTGCTGTGGACAGAGATATCTTAGAAAGCATGTATTTCTCCAGAGCTGAGAAAATTTCTGAGACATGAAAAGTACCTTCACAGACCTGGAGTGGCACAGTATGATGAGGTGCCCATGATCCTTTGCATGTCTTCTTTTTTTTTTTTTTAAAGTATCATCCCCTCTCAGTGTGACTCCTACTCCTGCTTCCTGGAATCAACTCCCAAATCAACTTCTGCACTTCTGTTCTGATCTTGGAGTTGGTTCCTGAAGAATCAAAATAAAGACACATATCAAATTAGTCTTATGTAGATAATAGAATGCTGATTGGGCATGAAAGTTGTATCCTGGACAATTACTCCAGAAAATAACCAATGCTTCTTCTTAAGTTATTTCTGAGTGAGTTTTCATTGTCTTTGCATAGGGTACCTTTGTTTCTAATTAATTCATTATGTTGCCAGGCTGAGGGTCAGACTTGGCCTGCCTCCAGAGAAAGATAAAACATAAGCAATGCTACCCAGATGTATTTTTCTCAAAGCCCTGTCCTGAAGATAGATAATGCTATTAGAAAGTAGAACCTACAATTAGTATATTTATCAGGAAAATACCCACTAGACTGTGATGAATTTGTGTGTTTGAAGGCAAAAGAGAAAATATGTTCAAGATGCATTTACTTGGCTCCCATTTAAAAAAAGTTCTGTTTTGCACTGAGTTCATTTCTATTATAACAAACTATTAAACTATGCTGAACTAGCCTTTTAATTGAAATTTAAAAATGATGGCTTGTCATGTTTTGTGAATATTTTAAAAGTACAATTTAACTTACAGCAATAATATATGGAAATGTTATAAAGTGGATAACTATGTATTTTTTGTTGTATTTTACAATTGAATTCAATTTTGGCATTTTCAATTTTACCCATCCTCAGGCTCAGGACCTTCCTTCTTGCTATTCTCTCTACCTGGAGTCTGTGTGACTGGATTGTTATCATTGTTTAGATAGTAGAAAGACCTTCTACTATCTAAAATTGTGACTTCCACTATAGTAGCCACTTGCCATAAGTGGATGGTGAGCATGGCCAAAGTGCCATATATGTCTGTGTATGTATATACATAATGTAATGTAGATTAGATTTTGAAGGCAATGTGAAAAAGAACTAGTAAGGTGGGAGTGGGGTTCAGGAGTGTGTATGTACACATCTTTGCACATGGGGACACAAATGTGTGGATGTATATGGAGGCCACAGGTTGACATTGGGTGTCTTCTGTTGCTCTCCACCCTATCTGTTGAAGCAAAGTCTCCCACTGGACCCAGAGCTCACTCTTTCAAGCTAGTCTAGATTAAGATAGATTGTCCCAAGAGATCCCTGTCTCTGCCTCCCAAGTGCTGGAATTATAGGCACCTGCCAACCCAGCCAGCTATATGTTGGCTCTAGGAATCCAATCCCTAGTTTTCATGCTTGAATAGCAAGTACTTCATACACTGAGTCATCTACCCAACCCACTAATAAGTTTTTAATTGATCATATGTTTAAATACTTTGGGATACACTGAGTTTAATATATATTACCTCTTCTTTCTTTTCTTGATATGACTACCAGACAGTTTTAAAATGCATATGTGGTCCTTATTGTGGACAGCATATTTCTGCCATTCAATGCAGACCTGAAGTAATCCCCAAACCACCTTTACAGTGCTTTTTGTCATGAAAGCACTTAATCTGTTTCTGGAATGATGCAAATAAATCACCAATTGTTTACCTGTGTAAGTTTCAGGGAGCTTGTCCAACAAATGTATTCTTCATTAGCATATGGCTCATGGTAGAGCAGAAAGCATAGTTCACAAACTAAGTCATAGACAGAATAAAGGTATGAGTGACCAAGGACTGGCAACTCTACCTCTTTGGTGTGCTCAATGGGTTAATGAGCTACCTTACTTGCTTCTGGAAGGACAGGGGTAGTAAAAACAAAAACAAAAACAAAACTCTTGGTATCACCTGGCAAAAAGTCACCCATCCACCCAACACAGATGTAGCTCAGCAGAGATTGTCAGTCCTGAGGAAGCCAATGACTGAGAATCAAAAACTAAGGTGACTAACTGTAATCAAAAACTATCTCTAACTGACCTTCTACCTAGCAAACAATGATTACAACCATAAGGAAAGTAGAGGTATGACTTCAGAAAAGTCACCACTAATTGTATCCTATAACAGCCCCAAATGGCCAGCTTTGTGTTGTGTAAGTGATAGAATTAAGCTTCAAAGTTGACAACCCTACTAAGATGAATGGGAAAATTCACATTCCATTCACTACTATTGCTATTAGATTTTCCAGACCAAAGACAAAGATTCTGTCCAGACCAGCTCAAAATGGAATTACACTTTGCCTTGAATTAGTTGTGTCCTGTGCAGATATTGAACAGCCTGGCCTGGCCATGGTCAGTGCTTTATATGTCATATGATAAAGTCTACTTTCCCTGCTTGTTCCCTAAAAATCAAGATTTCTGTCATCAAAAAACAGGAATACCATGTAGTTTTCAATGAATTTCTAAATTTCTAGGGTTCAAATTCTTTTTTGGCTAATGACTTATCAAAAGGCTTTTAAATCTTAACCCTTTTTGTCCCTCATTACTGATTTGTCTATTACTACTGTAAAAATAGTTTCATTACAATGAAAAAACAGGGTTTTACTTGTATATATCTGCTATTATTGTCTTGACTTCCATGAGATGGAAATTATTTCAAAAGAAAATTTTAAGCTTATTCTCTACCATGAGTATAAAGGACAAATTCTCCTTAGAGTTTTGACCAGTTGATATTAGAAACCTGAAAAGTTTCATTCTGTCATTTTGATATTAATCTCTCTGTATAATAAATAATCAGTTGCTTAGGGAGTTCTACATGTTTTAATTGTGTGAAGAATATCATCAGTCAAGGCTACTATAAGCACATACCACAGGCTAGGAGGCTTACAAACACAGGAACTGATTTCTTCAGCTTTGAAGACTGAAAGTTCAAGAGTAGAGAAATACTGTGATCTAGTTCTCATGAAGACCCTGTTCCAGGGTGAAGACTCCCAACTTCTCATAACATTTTAAAGTGTCAAATGAAAGAAAGACAAAAAAGAAAGAAAGATTGAAGAAAAAGGTGGAGGGGGAAGAAGACAAAAAATAGTGAGTTCTCTGTGCAGCTCCTATTGTTCATTTTTCAATGCTGGAAACTGAACTCAGGGTACTACATGTGCTAGGTAAGTAAGCTAAATCCTTGGTCCTGGTTGTCCCTTTTCCAAAGACATAAAACTTCAGAGCTCTTCCTGCATCAACTAATTGCCACCAAAGTCCCTTAATACTAATGGCATCACATGGGGGAGGGCATGCGGAATGGCATATGTATAGAGAAGAAAATACATGCATGAAGCCCATTCACACATTGCAAACATTTAATATGATAGATACCTGCTTGACCAATTTTAAGTGAATATTTATTTGTAATTTCTGTGTCATCCTACAAGTCTTTATAGTTACTCTTGTGTTTTATAGTTTCTGAGTAACAACAGATATACTTTATTTCATACTTCCATCAAAATCTCCTTCCTTGAATGCATCCCTAACCCTAACCAATCCACAACCTCAAACCTAAACCCATCCTAACTTTAACCCTCATTCTACCCTAACCCAAACCTAATCCCAACACTAATCCAACCCTAACATTCACCCAGCCCTAACCCTAACAATACACAATGTTTTACAGTTTCCCACATTCAACACCACCAGTGAGTACAAAAAATCTGGATTCTGCACTCACAAAACTGCTCTGTAGCTGAAAGGTTTTCTGTGTCCCATCTGGTCCACAGCCACTCAGACCCAAGTAAACACACAGAGGCTTATATTAATTAAAACTGCTCAGTCATTAGCTCAGGCCTACCACTGACTAGCTCTTACACTTAAACTCAGCCCATTTTTGTTAATCTATATGTTGTCATGTATTCCGTGGCTTTACCTGTGTGTCATTACATGCTGCTCCCTGGACGGCAGGCTGGTGTTTCCTCACTCAGCCTTCCTCTTCCCAGAATTCACCTTGTCTGTATATCCCACCTATACTTCCTGCCTGGCTACTGGCCAATTAGCATTTTATTTATCAACCAATCAAAGCAAAACATTCACAGCATACAGAGTGACATTCCCATCATTTCCCCTTTTCTTTCTATTTAAAAGAAAGGTTTTAACTTCAACATAGTAAAATTACATATAATAGAACAGTTGTCACTGCTCTAGTGGGAGAAAAAAACAAACCTGTTTGTTTTGTCTCTGTATTTAACTTAAATGGCCCTTGAAGGGAAGGAGCACATTCCTTCCTACAGCACAAAGAAGATTATCAGAAATGTCTCTGAAGTGAATAGATGGCTCAGTGGTTAAGAGTACTTACTGCTCTTGCAAAGGACCTCAGTTCAATTCCCAGAATCCACACAGCAGCTCACCACCATCTGGAATCCCAGTTCCAGAGAAGCCAACACTCTCACCTGGCCTCTGAGGGTACCAGAAATGCATGTGTTCCACATATTTACATGTAGGCAAAAATACTCATACACATAAAATTTAAAAATCTTTTAAAATTATTTTAAAGTAATGCCTCTGAAAATGTCCATTGCCTATTAAATGGATTTTATAACCATATTAAAAACTGACTTTGCATATTGTGAGAGTCCAGTTTTCAATTTTTGAAAGTTCTTAGGTGGAGGAGAGAGGAATGAGGAAATATCAGATAAAAAGGGAAACCTAGACAATGAGAAGAAAGACAGAAACACAGGATAGCTTCGGGAGGACCTGGGTCAATACCCACCAACCACTTCATTTATTTCTAAAGGGCTTTTTATAATATGCCAAGGGGAGAGGCAAAAGACTTCCCCTTGCAAGATCAAAGCACACTGTACAGCCAAGTATAGACCCTTCCAAACACCTGGTAAACACATCCGTGACCAAATCATCCATTATGCAGCCCTGCTGGATAAAGCAAGCCCAGACTCTCTGACCCTGAATAAGTTCTCACCAGGAAGCATCTGTGGGCTCCCACAGGTCCCCCTTCTTAATAATATAAAGTGAGGGTACAAAGCTTAATTCTATTTAGCTCTGAATCGGCTTTCCATTAAGAGCTTGCAAATTAGCTGAAATTACCATAACATTATTCCTGCTCCCTTTGGCTGCCACAGCTCCCAATAAAGGAGTAGAAGATGACCAAGATAGATGGCCTTTTTGAATGGCTCTAAGATGACTACTGCAGTCTTAGCTTCACCAAGCCCTTTTTTAAATCAATAAACTCTTGATGCAACCACATCAAATAAATCAGTAAACGCCTGATGCAACTCCATCAAACCTAAGAATTCCTTAGCATCATCATTAACATTAACAGATTAACATAATAATTCTAGCATATTATGATACATAATTACAATTCTCACAAACTTACATCCAAATGTTAACTCTCAATAGAACTATTTACACTTTACAAACTTTAGCAAAAATCCAAAAGCAATTTCTCAATAGACCTTTTTGTATTTCTTGCTAACAAAACATAAGGTACATTAACACAAGTTAACATTAATCTACTCAAGGGACAATAAAATATTTTTTAATTAAAGAGACTGAGGAATATTAACTCCCCCTTTTCATTATAATTTTTTAAGCTTCATCTTAAGTCTGAGTAGAAAAAAAAACAATTTTCTCCACTTCTACACAATACCAGTTCTCTACACAAACAGTTTGTGAGTCACCACAGTTAATAAGGCATTAATAATGCATATACAAAACAATTCCATTGCAATTGAACCACTCCTGTCCATCTCATTTCTTAAGTCTGAAAAGTTCAAAAACTCAATTCTGGTACCAGTCTTAAATTTCCTCTGAGTGCTTGAAATCAGGGCCTGGCTCATCAGCTGCCCTGAAGTCCCTGTATAGTAGTCTAAGTCGTAATGACTCTGAAGCAAACAGCTACAAATATGAAGAGTTCCATTACCAAAACTTATTGCAGTTCCCCTTGCCTGCAACAATTCAGTTCAAACCAGCATCTCTGAAGCCTCACTCTTAGCTACAGAGGTACTTTCAGATGGCCTTCCCCTAGGCAAAAGCTGCTCCAGGACAAAAGGTTCTAGCAGCTGGTACAGAGTCCTCTCTGAGAAAGCACTTCTTGCAGCCAGCAGGAATCACAAAGCTGTCTCTCAAAGGAGCCACAAACTGGCCTACCACCAGCAAACAAACTGCACAGCTTTTGCTGCTGGCTCCATTCAGCTTCCACAGTCCCAGTCTGTCTATGCCTCCTGTAACTGGATCGTCTTCCCAGGACCCCTGTGTCATGAGGCCTGGAGGGCTCTCTCATGCCTTGCTCTGAACAACTGAATGCCGACGCCACTATGAACTCTAACGCAGCACCTCAGGTCCAGGAGGAAACCCAGCTGCCATGAGCTGTGGCTTCCTCAGGTCCCATGACCTGCTCTGCCACGGGCCTTGCATGCAGCACTCACGGTCCAGGAAGCCTCTGTGGGCTGCCCTGATTGCAGAGCCAATTGCCATTCTCAGGGCAGTTCTACCTTACTCTGCTTCTGGGAGCTCAGGCTGGCCTGAGTTTGAGCAGTCTCAGTCATGCAGCCTGGAGCTCTGTGGCTGCATGCTGCTGCTAGGGAGTCAGACCCTGTACATCTCATTGCAGGGAAGATTTCAAAACCTCCACTGCTTTCTCCATGCTGGGGTTCATCCCACCCTGGCGTCCTGTCAGATAGCAGTTTTCCCCCGGGTCCTGCATCACCTCTCACGTGGTTCTGCCCTTGGGGATACTGCCTGGCCTCCACAGGAAACCTGGTGTCCCCAGAACACACTCAAACTCAGAGGTGCCTGCTCCCTGGCCCCCTGGGCATCTTTTTTTTCTGGAAACTTTGTCTCTACACTCTTGACCTCCAGCTGCCAGCTCGGCTCTCTACCCATGCTGTTCTGGGCTCCCTTGCTCAGCTCCAGTCTGGCTCCCAGTGACAGCCCTGCTCTCCTCACTGGGGTCTGAAGTCTCTGCTGCATTCTCACCACCGCTGCGGCTTTTTCACAGCAGAAAGTACACGGACCCTCACTGCTAGCGCCGGCTCTCTCGGCATCTGCTGCTTCTGACACAGTGGTGCCCCGCAGGTCTCAGCTGCTGATGCTTGGTCAGCCACTGCTCCTGCTGCTGCTTGCCCTTGTGGTGGGGGTTTCTGAAGCTGCTCTCTCACGCCAAGTCTGCAGTGGTTGCTCAGTCACGGAGACTGCTTTGTGTGTCCCAGGTCCCACTTAGGAAAACCTACTCTAAGTTATTATTATACCTAAGTCATCACAATATCCCTATACCTAAACCTACATTTCTCAAACTCTATGACTTACTTATATTACACTTTTAGACCTAACTTAGTAGATAGATTAAAAATTGAGAGAGAGAGAGAAAGAGAGAGAGAGAGAGAGAAACAGAAATGGAGAAACAGAGATATAGAGAGATACTTGCTGCAGCCTAACTTTAACTACTCTGCTTTATGTTTACAATTTTACTCCCAAAGAATAGAATATTACCACCTCATTTAATTAATTACTGGACATGCCCCTTGCTCTGCAGTGTTCCTTCTCCCATGTTCAGGGCACCATCTGTAGGGGTCCAGCTCCCACTTTTTGAAGGGTTCTTAGGTGGAGGAGAGAAGAATTAAAAATTAAGGAATGATAGAATGAGAGACCTAGACAATGAGAAACACAGGATAGCTTTGGGAGGGCCTGAGTCAATACCCATCAGCCACTTTGTTTATTCAAAAGTGCTTTTATAACATACCAAGGGGAAAGGCAAAAGACCTCCTCCTTACACAATCAACACACATCATACAGCCAAGTGCAGACCCTTCCAAACACCTAGTAAACACACCCGTGGGCAAATCATCTATTATGTAGCCCTCCCAAGCCCAGATTCTCTGACCCTGAATAAGTTCTCACGAGGAAGCCTCTGTGGGCTCCCACAGCATAGTAGCCTCTAGAATTCTGAGTTGAGATTCTCAGGGCAGATGTTATCTATTGGGACTGGAGTCCCCATGACCTCTGTCTACATTGTGTCCAGTTGTGGTTTTCTGTAACGGTCTTCATTTACTGTGAGGAGAAGCTTTTTTGATGAGGGGTGGTAGCTACAATTATTTATGTGTGGGTATAAGGATAAGGTTTAGAATGCAGCTATGAATTACACTGTTCTAGCAAAGTGGTGACAGTAGATTCTCTTTTAAGATCCATGAACTCACTACTACTGGGGAGTTGACTAGGTTTCCAGTACCAGTCATGATTTCCCTCCTGTTGAATAGATCTTAAGTCCAGTTAGACAGCTTTTGGTTACCACCAATGTGGGAGTACCTCTTATTGTACCTTTATGGATATCTTGATATGCAGCTTATTGTTGTGGTTAATAGATGTCACAGCTGGGTAGGACTGCTTCCCTCCCTTGGCAGATTGCATAGTACTCTCTGGCACTGTGGCAGCTAGACTGAAGGTTGGAGAATTTCAGATTAGATCCAGCTTGAATCACTGAGTCTTTTGTCTCTCATGACATAAGTATTCATTGTCTTCAGCAATAGGGACTTATCTCCAACTTCTGAGAGGCAACCAAGGGCAATAGCAATACCCTGTATTGTTTGGGACACTCAGGCTGCCCTGACCAACCACTCAAAAGGAGGTTTCTCATGCCTGGAAATGGGAGTTTGGTTAGTATATGATTCATGTCAGCCTCAGTAGTAACGTAACTTCTACATAGATGTATTATACAAAATTTTAGGTAAATATAAAATAGTATTATTCCTTAAGGTTTTCTCAAACAACCTTGGTGTTATTTGTCCATCCTCCCTCTTTCTCCTTCTGTATTGATTGACCTCCCTCTCTCCCTCCTTCTTTCCCTCCCTCTCTCCTTCTCTTCTTCCCTCCCGCCTTCTCTCCTTCCCTCCCTCCCCAGTTGGTGCTCCTTCCCTGTTTTTAGATACATCTGCAGTGCAGCTCCTGTCTCTATAGCTCAGGGAACTGTTGTGAAATATTTCTTTATACTGCATGAAGATATGTCACTATGATTGGTTTAATAAAAAGCTAAACAGCCAATAGTTAGGCAGGATTTTCAGGGCAGAGGGAATGCTGGGAAGAAGAAGGGAGGAGACACCAGGAGATGCAGAGGAAGCAACATGGGCAAGACAGAATAAAGGTAATGGAGCCACTTAAAAGAACATAGATTAAAAGATATGAATTAATTTAAGTTATAAGAACTAATTAGAAACAAGCCCAAGCTATCAGCTGAACTTTCATAATTAATAAGATGCCTGCCTCTGTGTGGTTATTTGGGAGCTGGAAGGTAGGACAAAGAAAGACTGCCTACAGCAAATATTACGGAAGAGGGGATGGAGCCAGAATACCAGGAAGTCCACTGTGAGACTCTCCTAGAAATGGCTACATAAACAAGACCTGAAAAATGACAATATCAATAGACATGCTAATGCAAATGGGGCAAGGAATCTCACAGGGTCCCACCTCTAAACAAAAGACTACAGGAAACTAATGATTCCTGAGAGAGGGAGTATTAATCTCTCCCAAGAATGAGCTCCATTATTGGTTAACCAAAACCTAGTGGTCAGCCCTGACTATATACAAACAACAACAATGGACTCAAATGGTAGTATTTGAGCATATATAATTTATAAATAACATATATGTAACAATAATAATCAAAGAAAAAGAGGTTATCAATTTGAGAGAGAGGTGAGACACTTGGAAGGATTGGAGAGAGGGAGCATAGGAGGGGCTGAGGGAAAGAAAAGGAAAGGCAGAAGTGGTATGATTATATTTTAATTGGAAATATATTAAAAATAAAGTCAAAAGACACACACACACACATGCACACACAAAAAAAGAAAATTATTTGCTTGGCATGAAAAAAAAAAAAAACCACGATTTCCCGTGAAGAAGTGAACCGTAAGCCTTGGGAATTGGAGTGAGGGACACAGCAGACACAAAACAGGCAAAGCCTAGAGTAGCAGCTGCTAGGCCTGAGCCCAAGAGCCTAGGGATTCAGAGTCAAGTTACTGCTGCACCTTTGTGACAGGGATTCCAGCCCAACAAAGGTGTCCTGTGCTGGAGACGACCTATGTTGATGTCATCCTTTCTGCACTATTGCCCTTAGAGTTATCCAACCTTACCTAAGTCACAGTAGCGAAGCTCAGTAAGCAGGTGAATGTATCCCTAGAAGTTCGTTTCAACTAAAATTTCCCTCTCAAAAAAACGACTCCAAGTAAATGAACCAGCAAAACTCCTCTCAGAACACATTCATATGAGTTTGTTTTCCAAAGCTTAAAAAAAATAGATTTTCTTTAAATTATGTTTTTACCTTTTGGTAGTGCCAGGGAGCAAACCCCAGGGTCTTGTGTCACTTAGCTGTAACCTAACTTTGCTTTTTGAGACAGGGTATGTAGCTGGAGTTTTCCTGCCTGGCCCACAGTCAGGACAAATCTCTCTCACCTGCCAGTCCCACAGCTGTCAGATCCAACCAAGTAAACACAGAGACTTATATTGGTTACAAACTGTATGGCCGTGGCAGGCTTCTTGCTAACTGTTTTTACAGCTTAAATTAATCCATTTCCATTAATCTATACCTTGCCACATGGCTCGTGGCTTACCGGCATCTTCACATGCTGTTTGTCATCGTGGCGGCTGGCAGTGTCTCTCTGACTCAGCCTTCCACTTCCCAGCTTTATTCTCCTCCTTGTCCCGCCTATACTTCCTGTCTAGCCAATGGCCAATCAGTGTTTTATTTATTGACCAATCAGAGCAACACATTTGCCATACAGAACATCCCACAGCAAGGGTGTCACTATATAGGCCAGGCTGGCCTCAAACTTGGGGTCATTCTACCTCCACACTCTGTCGTGTTAAGTTGTACATCTCCTGGACCAGTAACACCACGGAGAATGTCTCCTCTACAGCAATTAACCTTAAACTGCTTCCTGGAATTGATCAACCTCAAGGGCAATTAATAAGCCTCAGCAACTCATGAACTGTCACTGTCCATCTCCCAGCCTCACTTTTACAAGATACTTTCTGAGGTTGTCTAGTTCCTACTGCCCTGCAAAGGAAGCAGTAAAGTACCATATTTGAAGCTGGAGAAAAGCACCGTTCATAACTAGTTTGGATTTCTTTGAAACAATCATACTTAATCCATCTAAATCTAGTTCACAGAATAAAAAAAATTAAAGAAATGAAAGAAAATCAAAAAGCATCAATAAAACGATCAAAGAAGGAAAGTAACATTTGAGGTGAATTTGTCCTAATTTGGATTTTGTTACCCAGGGCAGCTCTTTGCCCCATACCCTAGTGAGGGGGAGGAGCTAGGCTGAGGCTTCATTAGCCGTAATGATAATTACATCCATTTTCAAATAGGCTATTATCCCAAAGGCTTGAAGTGCACTATAAACATTAATTAATTTAAGCTCTGGGTAGCCCAGTACCATTAGGCCTTTTGTAAAGAAGACTAAACAGAAGTGAGCAGTGATCAAAAGTGAAGTGTTTTCCCAGGGCACATTCAGCCAACCAGCAAAGCTGTAAACAAAACCCAACCTGAATGATAGCTCCAGTAGCCCTCAGTGGCTCAGAGGGCCAGTAGCAGAGGCAGAGGAAATGAGGGTATGGCTATGTTTTAACCAGACTTGAAATAAATTTTACTAATTCTATTTAATAGTAAATAAACACTGTGACATGACCAATAAAATGGACCTCCCCTTGTAGCTGACAATGACCTTCTCGTCCCAATTTCTTTTTAAGGCAAGACTTCTCAAACTTGATTATGCATCCATGTCACCTGGGAGTCTTGGTCACCTGCAGATTCTGAATCAGCACACTGGTGGTAAGGCCAGAATCTTCACAGAAGCACGTTCCTGGCCATGCTGATGTCGCTGGTGGATGCTTTGTGTGACTATTTCTGTTTTTTTCTTGATGGGTTTTTCTCTGTCTAACCCTGTTCTATCTGACTTTTTCCAGTACCCATGTGCTATAGTTTCCTTTCTCCTGCCCCTTCAGAATTGGTGTATCATATTTATAGACGGGAGCAGGTCTTCAGTGCTCAGTTCTAGGAGTTTTGACCTTATTTGGAATTTAGAGAGAGAGTTGCAAGCATAGTGTGCTGCCACTATCAGGCTGAGATCTGGCTCACCTGCCCTTTGATCCCAGCATGGAGACTGCCAGTCCTTTGAGCAGTTTGGCCTTGGCTCTTCCTACAAAATGCACAAGGGGAATTTCACTTTGTGATATTTATTATACAGCATAAGTATTTTTAGTATTTCTCAGCCTTTCCTTAAAGAGGAAGCACTCAATTAAAAAGAGGAAGCACCAGAGTGCACAAATTTGTACTGTTTAAGCAATGAAAGAATATGATTAAGAAGCAAGGCATGGATTGAATTTGAACAATCTCAAGACACAAAGACGGAGAAACATTTAATCATTCAGTCATGGCTCTCTTTTTTTCCTACGTGAAGATCAGCATCTAGACGCTTAAAAACCTTTGAGTAAAAATTTCCAGTTTTTCACCATAAACAAATTAATTTACTGAGGGCAGAGTTATCTATAATGTATGCACCAAATTGTCCAGGATATAGGGTTGAATAGAGTTCAGAAAAACTGTCTAGTTTATAATCACATACATAGAGGTAAGAGCCTTCAGGAATATCCCAGGGAGGAGTGGGGAGGATTCACACAGAATACACCGAGCCTAGAATTTTACAAACTGGGGGAGAATGGAGCCAGATGAGATGGAGCCTACTGTCACACACCAAAAAGATCCTTGGTGAGCCTCAGGGGCTCATTATTACAAACAATTCTTCATGCACTACACATGCAAAAGAGGAAGCAGGGAGGACCAGAGTATTGAGGGAACCCTGGTCAGAGATGACCAACACTTGGCTTGAGAGGCTGGCCCAGGGGACTGGAAAACGGTGAATCCCAATTCTGTCTGGAAGCAAAGAAAGAGCAGGCCTTGATGATGGATGAGCTGTGTAGGGTGAAGAACCGCCACTTAGCATTTTACATGTCATAATTGTTAGCACAAATCTTTAAATATTGTCAATCAATATTTAAAAGAAGACCAATAGTGCCCAATTAGTAAAAAAAAAAAAAAAAATGCTGCTTATGCTACTAAAAGTTAAATGCACAAATGTTTATGTATAAAGAAAGACAATGAGGAAGAGAAAATGGGGAATAGCCTTGAACACTTTGGCACAGGAGACAACTTCCTGAATAGAACACTAATAGCACAGACACTAAGATCTACAATTAATAAATGGGACCTCATGAAACCGAAAATCTTCTATAAGGCAAAAGACATCATCAATAGGACAAAACAGCAGCCTACAGAATGGGAAAAGATCTTCACCAATCCCACATCTGACAGAGGGCTGACTTCTGAAATATAAAGAACTCAAGAAACTAGATAGCAACAAACCAAATAATCCAATTAAAAAATGGGTACATGTCTAAACAGAGAATTCTCAACAGAACCTCAAATGGCTAAGAAACACTTAAAGAATTGTTCAACATCCTTAGCCATCAGGGAAATGCAAATCAAAACAACTCTGAGACTCCACTTTACACCTGTCAGAATGGCTAAGACTAAAAACACAAATGAAAGCTCATGCTATAGAGGATGTGGAACAAAGGGAACACTCCCCCATTGCTCCTTGGAGTATAAATTTGTACAGTCACTTTGGAAATCAATATGGCAGTTGCTTCTCAGAAAACTGAGAATAGATCTACCTCAAGACCCAGCTATACCACTCTTGGGCATATACCCAAAAAAGGCTCAACGATACCACAAGGACACTTGCTCAACTATGTTCATAGCAGCTTTATTCATAATAGCCAGAACCTCGAAACAACCTAGATGTTCCTCACTTGGGGAATGGATAAAGAAAATGTGGTACATTTACACAATAAAGTATTACTCAGCTGTTGAAAACAATGACATCGTGAAATTTGAAAGCAAATGAATGGAACTATAAAAAATCATGCAGAGACCCAGAAAGACAAATATGGTACATACTCACTCATAAGTGGATATTAGCTGTAAAGTAAAGGATAACTATGCCACAATCCATAAACCCAGAGAGGATAGGAAACAAGGAGTGCTCAAGGGGGACACTCAGATCTCCCTGGGAAGGAGAAATAGAGGATTTCATGGGCGGACTGGAGGCAGGCAGATGGGAACATGAGGGATGAGGTGAGCGGGGAGAGTGCTGAACAAGTCAGCTGACTGGAGAGGGAGTCATTTCGGAGTCAGATAGAAAGCTGATGCCAGGGAAATTCCCAGGAATCTACAAGGATGACCCCAGCTAAGACTCTTAGCAAAAGTGGATGGCCTGACCTGGCAGAGACCCACAGTCAAACATTAGGCTGAGCTGGGGGGATTCTGCTGAAGAGAGGGAGACTGTGCATGTATGTGACAGTTGTGTCGCTTGGTCTTCTTGTGAGACTTCTGACAGTAGAAGCAGGAACTGTCTCTGACTCCTTCACCAGCCTTTGAGACCCTGTTCCTCATACTGGGTAGCCTTGCCCAGCCTTAGTACAAGGCGAGGTGCTTAGTTTTACTACATTTTTTTGCAATTCAATTCCGAACAATGGATGTTTTGTTGATATCTATGGGAGGCCTGCCCTTTTCTGAATAGAAATGGAGGAGGAGTGGATGTGGGGAAAGTGAGGGAAGGTAGGGTAGTACTGGGATGAGAGAAGGGAGAGGAAACTGTAGTCAGGGTGTAAAATAAATAAATTTTTTTAAAAGGAAGAAAAGAAAGACGATGAGAAGAAGAAATAGAACCAGATTTTTCACTATGGGTGTTTAGAAATATCTCACCAAGATGAGTCTAACCTGCTTTGAAATGATAGACTGTAAGAACTTAAACATGAAGAAAAGTGTGGGATAGAGCAGCACAAAATTGTGGGTTGTTAGTAAACTTTTGTGGATATCCTCGTTTCCTGGCCATAGTCCACCTGCAGTTCTAATCCAGTCAGAGTGTGCCAATAAATACCAAATACATGGTTCTATAAGGTATGCAGAGAGAACACGCTCTGAGCCATGGCTGGTGACACTATTGACTGCTGCGGTACAGCTATCTGAATCCCTGGTGGCTTGTTTCAGATGTTCAACACTGTAGCCCTAAACACAGTGTTAGGAAGCGGTGTGGAGCACTTCAACACTGTCAGCAAACATAACAGCTACCACTATGTTCAAGAGCACAGAGAATCACAAAATGTAAAGCAATGAGGAAATAGGAGTATGACCTTTGCTCTTTATATAATTTATGTAATTGCACTTTTTTTTTTTTTTTTTTTGCAATTCAATTCCGAACAATGGATGTATTTAAAAAGAAGCTTGCAAACATTTGGGAAATTTAACAGTTGTTCTCAAAAGTCAGGACATCACTGCGATTTCACTGTAACACAGGACTGTGTGTTTTGTTGGACTCCCTCAACAAATGAAAATACTAGGCTTTGAATTCTAGGAAAGGTCTATCTTACTAGAATTTTCATTCAGCATTACTAGCCAAATTATACACACAGTAACCAGATACAATAGGCTGGACAGATGTATGGAATGTTACTATCATGGTTTCAGACTAGAATCTAACTGAATTAATGCACACAACAACCAGAAGAAAACATTATCACCCCCAGGATGTAAGAGAAAC
Organism: Peromyscus californicus insignis; assembly: GCF_007827085.1. Lineage (NCBI taxonomy): Eukaryota > Metazoa > Chordata > Mammalia > Rodentia > Cricetidae > Peromyscus > Peromyscus californicus. Next base: position 114,378,266 of record NW_026294595.1, read on the forward strand.
TATGGTACAGAGGTTGTTAGGATGTTGGTAATGCCAGTTTGAACCCTCTCTCTAAAGTTGATAGACAAATTAAAACGTAGTAAAATCTCTGCCATCATAAATGTGCTTATGTCTGGATTTGGAATACAAACACCCAGCTTACTGTTCATAGACCAGATTTTAAGATCATGTGCAGATACTAGAAGAATTTACACTTTCAGCTGCCTCAGAGCACTTGGAAAAACCATCTACTTTAGTCAGACGTATCTTTATCTATAAAAATGATTGCAATATGAAAAAGCAATTATTTGATTCAGTTACTATTGAAAATAGCTACAGTTTTAATTAGGAGCAATTTAGCATACATCTTTATGACCAATGCCTATTTCTCTTCACGCCATACTTGCAGGGAATTAAGTTATAAGAATAGTTTACATGCCTAAAAAAACCACAACCTCTGCTAAATGGGAAACAAAGAAGGTAATTTGTACTGTCAAATCATCTTTTTAAACTTGGGAGGAGGAATGGGGGCTGGGTGGTTCAGAGTAAAAGATGAAAAACAAGAAGAACAATCCACCTTTTGAAACCATTTTTGACCTGATTCCTTAAATTCAGTCTGAAACGCCGGGCGGTGGTGGCGCACGCCTTTAATCCCAGCACTCGGGAGGCAGAGCCAGGCGGATCTCTCTCTGTGAGTTCAAGGCCAGCCTGGGCTACCAAGTGAGTTCCAGGAAAAGGCGCAAAACTACACAGAGAAACCCTGTCTCGAAAAAAAAAAAAAAAAAAAAAAAATTCAGTCTGAAACTACAATAAACGAAGGCTCCACAGGCTCGAAAGTGTGCAAGCAGTTGTCACAGTGTATCACACCAGACACAACTTCACAAAGTCTCTTTCCATAAGACTTAATGATGCTCCAAGACTCCTGAGAATCCTCATGAATATAACTCTAATACTATTACTCGTTTACGTTCAAAGACAGACTTACTCAGTCTTCCAGGTGCTGATTGCACTTGGATTGCCCTAGCTTTGCTTCAGGTGCTTTAATTCCAGGTCTAAAATTGCTCAATTACTTCCACAACAGAATCCCCCACCTTTGAAAGGAGGCTGGTGACAGAATCCTTAGAGGTCTGAACTGTTCTGCCTGTCTGAGCTACTCATATCCAATCATTTTACATCAACAGCTTACAGTTTTCCTTTGCTATTTCCAGGATCCCCAGTAGACCTTTTACAAGAGTCCATTCTAGCCAATTGTGAAATAAAAAAAAAAAAAATTTCACTTGGGCACAGAAATATTTCTGGGACCACCTTTAACAATTTTAACAGTGTGTTGTGCGAGAAAGTATTTGTTTTGTGTGCTGGGGGTGTGGGCAAATTTTCTTTATCCTTGTAGGATGGTATTTCCTTCCAAGGCAAATTAATTCCACTGTGGAATTGAGAGAGTAGCTGGTATGTTAGAAACCTTAAGTCCTAATAGGCCTAAGATAATCTGTCTGAAAAACAGTGAGGGCACATTCATCAGCCCAGGGCCACCTTCACTAGAACCTGACTGGAATAATAAGAGTAAGGGAAGGTAGATGGCAATGGCTATCACTGGGCCCAAAAGCACTGGGCTTCGTCAGGATAGCTTCGTTGTCTCCTGCCCAAAAGGAATTGCCTTGGTTTTCATAGTTTCCAAAAAGGCTTATTACTGAAGTCTGCTCCACATGTCTTTCATCCTTTTTGAGACAGTAGATGCCCCAGGGCAAAATTTTAAGAATCACACAATTTTTCTTAAGGTCAAGACTCAGCTCTGACATGCCATTGATTCTACCCACATGCCATTACCCCAAACAAGTCACATGGTGTGTGAAGGTTAGCCAGAGAGACAGCCAACAGGATGTGTATATGGTTAGAAGTTATAGCTATTGATATCAACACTGGTGGAATAGATATAGGCAGAAAATTTGTTATAAGGAATTGAGTTGTATATTTATGAGCTGAGAAGTCTGTTGGTGCTCTGGAAACTGAAACCCAGGGAAGCAAGTAGAGATGATTTCACTCTCTGCTTGGTCGATGGAATTGGAACATCAGTCTTCTGCCCTTAGCTGACACTTATACCATCAGTTCTCCAGTATAGTGGGCTATAAAAGAAATCACCACCACTCTTCCTCTCTTTCTGTACCTCTGTAATGTACCTTCACAGCTCTTCCCATCAGGAGCCTGAGGCTATTTGCTCTTACTTTGAAAATGGTCCACTTTTTGTGACTGCTGTAGACCACAGAATTCAGCATGATTGGAGCCTAAACTCAAGATCTTTATGCCTTCCTATTGAACATTGTTCAAAGAAAAGTCCAAGCTAGCCTGATAGAAATGAGATACCACTTGTAACAGGGTTGAGTGGACCCAGCTGAGATTATCTCAGACCCAACAACACCTAGCCTACATGCCACTTGATTATAGTTGCATGAATAAGACCATTGAAATCAGCAAAATTACCCAGGTAACTCATAAACTTGTGGTACATATTGTTTTAAGGTGTTAAATTTTAGCATTGCTTTGTATTAATTAGTTTTCTGCTGCCATGATAAGATACCATGACCAAGGCGACGTATGGAAGAAACAGTTTATTTTGGCTTGTGGTTCCAGAGAGATGAGAGTCCATCATAGCAGGAGGGCATGGCAGTAAGCCTCAGGCATAACAGCAGGAGCAGAAACCTGAGAAATCACATCCTAAACCATAAGACTGACACAGAGAAAGTCGACTGGAGGCAGAGCACAGCTATTAATTCTCAAAGCCCATCTCCAGTGATGTGCTTCCCCCAATAAGACCACACCTCCTAAACCTCCTCAAACAGTGCCACCAATTGGGGTTCAAGTGTTCAAAAATGCCTGAGCCTAAGAAGGCATTTCTCATAATGCTGTGGGATAATGCTTTTGTAAACTGGTTTAATAAAACACTGACTGGCCAGTAGCCAGGGAGGAAGTAAAGGCGAATCGAGCATTCTGGGAAGAAGAATTCTGGGAAGAGGAAGGGCAGAGTCATGAGTCACCAACCAGACACAGAGGAAGCAAGATGGCAAGGCAGAACTTAGAAAAGGTACCAAGCCACATGGCTAAACATAGATAAGAATTACACAGTAATTTAAGTGTAAGAGCTAGTCAGTAATAAGCCTGAGCTAATGGCCAAGCAGTTATAATTAATATAAGCCTCTGTGTGCTTACTTGGGGGATGTTAGTGGGAAAGATTTGTCCCAACCACCGGCCAGCCAGGACACAGGAACACTTCCAACTACACTAAAACAGTGTCACCAGTTGGGGGTCAAGTGTTCAAATGCCTGAGCCTAAGAAGGCATTTCTCATGTAAAACACCACATGCTTGTTACACAAAAACAGTCATTACTGATACAAAGAGAATACCTTAAATCCAGTCTTCTGCCTCCCCAATGTGCTGATGTTGGACTTTCTTGTGGTATTTTGGTCAGCAGTTATATAAAAATGTGATATAAGCTGAAGCTTTAAATGTGACTATGTGGGTAGAGAGGCCTCTTAGAACTTCCACCCTCCACCATGAAGCCCTAGCTTAGGAAGTTATTATCACTTCTATATGTGCCCTGGACTGCAGTCACAAATGAACAGACTTAAAACCTGTAGTCTACCCTGAACTAGTCACAAGAAGTCCAACTAAAACTCACCTGAAGGTAGGTGTGTGTGTGTGTGTGTGTGTGTGTGTGTGTGTGTGTGTGTGCGCGCGCGCGCGCGTGTTTTAAAATGTTTGGTTTTCAACCCAGCCACATAGCCTTCAAACTAAAGTATGCCCTGCCTATGAAATAGACTGGGGTAAGGGAAGCCTAGAGATTGAGGGAGTGGCCAACCAATGGCTGGTCTGCCTAAAACCCATGCCAGGAAAGTAAGCCCACCCCTGACACTGCCTGGAGCACCAGGACCCACAGGCTAGATGACTCAAAGACCTAGGATAGAATCAAACATGACTGGAGGAAAAAAATGTCAATGTAATGTATATACATAGATTGGTGCCTAGCCCAATTGTCATCAGAAAGGCTTCATCCAGCAACTGATAGAAACAGGTGCAGACCCCCAGCTAAACATTAGGCAGAGCTTGAGAAATCCTGCAGAAAGTAGGGAGAAAGGATTGTAGGAGCCAGAGCAGTCAAGAACATCACAAGAAAACTCACAGAGTCAACTAACCTGGGCTTATAAGGGCTCACAGAGACCGAACCAATAACCAAGGAGCCTGCATGAGACTGGCCTAGGCCCCTTGCATATATGTGACAGTTGTGTAGCTTGGTCCTCTTGAGAGACTCCTAACGGTGGGAACAGGGACTGTCTCTGACTCTTTTCCTGGCTTATGGGACCCATGTTTAACTTTACATTTTATACAGTCAATGCTAAATAAGTTGGTCTGTTGTCCAAAGAAGGAGTAAGTGTTCTAGTCATGACTCCCCACTTGGTTTACCATCCTCTGACATATCAATCATCACTAACAACATCAGACACTAACAGCATCAGACAGCATCCTTCATCTAGTTTATCAGATTACGGAGACAGAGATGATACATTTTTCAGAAAAAAAAATATGCCACTTAATTCAAATAAGCATTTTTCAAATGTATGAGCTTATTCTATTGTAAAGAGCTAAGAAAGAACAACCAAACTCCATCTTCAACCATGCATCTCAAGAGTATTTTTAGCATCATTTCTACAAATTGAAGCCATACTTATGTATACTCAACACACAGATATGGTAGACAACTCAGTTGGTTTTCACATATAGATGCATCAGCACTCATATCAAGGCATGAAACACATTAAGTGCTCAGAAAGTTTCCTTGTAGCCCAAACCAGTCACAGGCCCCCAAAAGGCCCATTCTGATCTCTCGTTTCCCCATTTGCTATACCTTTTCTTGAATTTCACATAAACAGAATATACCAAATGTATTCTGATATATGGTTTTTTTCATTAAACACTGTGTCTGTGAAAATCACACATATTGTCCCATGTAGCAGCCAACTGCTCATTCATTTACACTGACAATTGGTATTACACTGTGTGGATATATTGAAGTGTGTTTATCCATTCTAAAATTGATATATACATCTGGATTGCTCCCAGCTGTGCACTATTATAAAAAAAGCTGCTATGGATATTCTTACATGTGTCTTTTTGTTCTTATAAGCACTCATTTAGTTGGGCATATTCCTCTTAATAGTATTTTAATGAAGTCAATTTTATACAATATTAGTGTCCAAACACAGCAATTAAACTAAGTAATCTATGATAACCATATAAAAGAATATACTGCCATTTTTAAAAGCCTTCTTTTACAAGATTTTAATAATTATGTACAATAGTAATTCAGTCATTTCTTTAGATTACAAACTTCTAAATGTAAATGGGCTCTATGTGTATTCATACATACACATAAATGTATGTGTTTAAGGTACCATATACTCAACATACATATTTTCTTTCCCTCCTAGGTATGCAAGATGTCTCTATCTCCTAACGATTCTTGTACCTAGGCACTGCCTCTGAGTTCTGACTTGAGCATCTTTCCAGATGTTTTTGTAAAAATTATGGAATAACCAAGAAATAAATCTTTGAGTTTGGGGGTTGTTTGTTATGAGAATCTCTTCTTTGAGTACTACAAATATATTTTTTTCTAAAATTGCTATGCCTTCTATCACTGCCATAAGCTGCATACACACACAAATTCACAAACATAAACACACACCATACACAAATACCCACATACACAAACACAACATATACCATACAGACATAAACACACACACACACACACACACACACACACACACACACACACACACACACACACAATGCTTATCCTTCAATTTTTGTGAAAAAAAACTGAAACACCCCTTTAAAGTATTATGTTATTTTCTTGCCCCCCCCAATAAAATATATATTAGAAAGCCCTACTTTTTGTTACTAATTACACATAAAAGTCAGCAATTATTCACTGAGCTACACTTTCAGAACCAAGTTAGATCAAGGTAAACAAAGGAAAAAGTCCTGACCTTTATGAATGACAACCACCCCACATTTCAAACGTTTATTGACAACACTGACGTGCGTATTCCTCCACCAGGCTATTTCTCATCTCACATTCATCATCCTGCTTAGAGTTTATGAGAGGGAATCTTCTGATTTTAGCTCAGACACATCTGGCTCACAAATGAGGCACCACACCCTCCATCATTGTGAAATCCTCACCACAGCTTGGATGATGAGATCTTGTGTTTATTAGTAAAGATGTTAGAGCCAGTCGGTTGTAATGCTATTTGGAGTGGAGACATCTCAGATGTGGCATCTTGGAGGTGTTAGTTTCTTCTTTCTTTGCTGAGGAACTACTGGGTTAAACCCACCTCTAACCACATATTAATCAGTGTTAGCTTTGTTTTAGATCTGACCTTGCTTGCATTCATTGAGATTATTTCAACTGACTTTGCCATTGGAGAAGAATTAACATTCCCAGCTTGGGTTATTGTTTCATTTATTTTTTTCTTATTTGACTGAGTTCTTCTTAATTTCCATAAGGTATATTTAGATCTCTTGCTTTAAAAAAAAGTACCACAAATATGAAATGCTTTTCAAAATCTCCAAAGATAACTGGGATTAGCAACAACTTTCTCTTTACCTAACATACAGTCTTACTTGCTTCCAAAAATAAACAAAGAATTTAAGGCCAATTTATTATTACTATTGATAATGACCTTTGATTAGAACCATCAAAATAACTGATTCATAGAGTTCATTCGGAGGACACTCGGCTTCTCCTATGATCCAACCCACTGCCCTGAAGGAGCCTGGACAAGGCTGACAAGCATCTTTGAAGAAAATGAAGTACATTCTCAGAAAAATAGATGAATTCATGCTTTCTCTCTTTTCACATTCAAAAAATGTATTCTTCACCAACAACTCTTCCAATTTAACCTCACAAAAATGACTTTGGTCCTCTGCAACTTGAGTCATGTTCGCCAACAACTGGTCAAATCAGCATCACAGCCACCATGTGATGTCTTCAGAACACAGAATTACCTGGGTATAATTCCTCCCCCAAGTGCGCAATCTGAAACTGGTCCTGGAGAAGCAACTATTCGGGTGTAAATTGCAAAACCAACTGCCCAGACTTAACATCAATGACACAAAAAGGGGAGGAGAGGGAGGGGGGAGGAGGGAGAGAAGGGTCTGCTCAAGACCGAAACTTGCACAGAGATAGAATGATGGCAATGTGATATGATCAGTACGTCTCACCTGACTTCTAAATGGAAAGGAAAACTGTGGCAGACATTGTATGAACTATTGGAACATTAAGGTTGTATTATAAATTAAATGATATGGTACTGAAGTAAAATGTCTTGAGTATAAGAATTGTATTGTGATGAAGTAGTCTCCTTGTTCTTAGGAGATACATACTGAAGTATCTGAAGTAAGGCACCCTGAACAGTACTCTGTGTTGAACTACCCCAAATACAACAATTATTTATTTAGCTTGTTATTCTATTTAGACTAGACTCATCTGGGTGGTCTTCCGAGCTGGCCAGGCTTCCTTCTGTGTTTCTGATCAGACACAGTGGCTCTGTTTCTGGAGATAAGCTGTGTTTGCTCAGTAACGGGGTGCAGAGGAGGCTAAATCCCTGGTTAATCTAACCATGGATTATTAACATGGAAGAAGCAAAACAGAGAGAGAGAGAGAGAGAGAGAGAGAGAGAGAGAGAGAGAGAGAGAGAGAGAGGAGAGAGAGGGGGAGAGAAGGGAGAGGAGAGGAGAGACAGAGACAGAGACAGAGAAAGGAAGAATTACTGAAACCTAACTGCAGAACTCACTCTTTGCTCCATAGTCAGAGTAAATCCCAAGGTCAGTGTGAGGTTAAGGATGATGCTCCTACCTTGTAAGGGAAGTACTGCCAAGTTGATTCATAAAAAGCCTTGATACAATGGGGGGGGGCACTAGAGGCAGTATGCAAGAGTATGCATTTACTTACATTCATAATTTCTTCAGAGGTGTGAAATTCTCCAACGCCCCAAAAATTGTTGTGAGAATAGAAGATAGGAAAGGAAGCCAGACATGAAAGAGTGTGCACTAGAATTCAATGTATACTAACTTTTCAATAGGCAAATCAAAAGCATGCTGATGAAAATCAGAATACAAGTAATGTTTCAGTGCCTGGTTCTGGAGAGTTGAACGTTTACTTTCTGGATCTGAGCTGTGAGAATTCCAAGCTACACACCAAGAACACACACTCTTTTCTGTATAAGGGCCATGTAGAGAAATTTACTTTGAAAAGTAGGAAGAACATTAGCCATTGTGTTCTTGTTCAGATACCGCCTCGAAGTCCCTGTACAGTGTTGAGAGTATCTATTTATTCTGTAGGCCTCATTTGTAAACTGACATCTCTACTCTGAAATTAAATTGTAACTCAATGGTATGCTTCCTTCTGATCCCAGACTTTTTCAGAAGTTTGAGAATGAAGCATATGATATATAACACAAGTCCTAATTATTATTATTATTATTATTTTGGTTTTTTGAGACAGGGTTTCTCTGTGTAGCTTTGTGCCCTTCCTGGAACTCACTTTGGAGACCAGACTGGCCTCGAACTCACAGAGATCCGCCTGCCTCTGCCTCCCGAGTGCTGGGATTAAAGGCGTGCGCTACTACCACCCGGCCACAAGTCCTAATTATGAAGTGCTTTCCCCCTCCAGCTATAACATGTTACTGGTTTATTTTGTTTTCCAGAATTTGGACAGAAATAGTTACCACAAAGCAAAAGCAACGAAAAGAACTCTGTGGTTCAGGTAAGAGATTTAAGTGCTAGCTATGTGAAGAAGCCAATGGAGGAACAACACCTACTATATTTCAACATTACACCAGAAATGTGACAAAGGCGGCCTCCCACTAAAGAAGAATCATCTCAGTCCTTGCACTAACCCAGTCATATTTGTCACCACTCTGCTCTGGTTTTCCAGAGTCCTGACTTCCTCAGAGAAGAGTACTCCATGATCATTTGGAGTCCTGTACATTATGGCCTTTGTGGGTAAAGCAGAGAGAGCCATGGGTGTCCCTCAGTATTCACACACTGTGTGTATGATGGAGTGCTTGGAAGCAGAGTCACTACAAATCCAGGTGTCCAACAAACCCAGCAGCTGCCTTCAGGGCCAGAGCCCCTGGGAGCGCCTCAGATGGCGTGATTTTCTCACTTCAGAGCACTCTGCCCCCTTCTGAGTTCAAAGGAGAGACACAATGGAATAACATTTCAGCTGTTTTGTTTGTGTTTTCTTGAGGCCTTTGAGTTTACTCCTAAGGCTCATTTGAACTATGGTTTCCAGAAGTTTTGTGAAAGTTGTGTTCTTTGACTAGATATCTAAATACCCTCTACTATGTGTATTCAGAAGTGAAGGGAGCAAACCAGTCCCTGCCCTCATGGACAGAGCATGGAGTACTTCATCTAACAGAATCACGGAACTATTAGCCTTGTCCTATATGTGGACATGACAGCTGAACATCACAGTGGTCCTAGAGGAGACATCCTTAGTCCCAATTTACAGACAAGGAGACTGAGACTCTGAGAGGTAGAGTCCATCTGAACTCCTCTGTGATATGCTTTCAAGGCACCTAAGCTGAGGTGGTGCGACACACCAGTCTCTCACAACAGTAGCAGTCAAACTAAGTCACAAGACCCACTCAATGTGTGCTCTATTAAGAAAGCCTCACCCGTTTGTTTGTGCACTTTTTATGACTACTTTCTCACGGAAACTGAAGCTGCATGTGTGACAGGAACCTTATGGGGGAAAAAAGACCAAAATAATTGCTATTGAGTCCTCTAAAGAAAAAGCCAGCCATCTTCCTCTTTGAGAGCCTTGCTTCCTGCGTTAGTTCAGGTTGCACAAGCATCAGTAAAAAACCCCAAAATGTTAATGACTTAACACATTAAAAAAGATCTTACTTTTTTATCACACGGTAGTTCCAGGGTATCCTTCAGCAACTGTGGGGTTAGGTAAAGTATCTGCTCCCAAGACCCAGGTTAATAGTGTTGTAAGATCACTTGGGCAGGAACATGCAGCCAACTGACAAAGGATAAGAAGATCCCACGGAGCAGGACTTTAAAGACTACACCTGGAAAGGGCACGTAGATCACCTCTAATCATCTTCTATTGGCCAGACCACAGTCACATGACTGCCTGTACCTAAGTGCAAAGGACATTGGGGAATGAAGTCAATATGTGCAAATGAAGAAGGGAAAGAGGTTGTCGTGAAATGTAACAGCCTCCACCTCTGAGGAAGACTGGTTTTGACTTCTCTGACATGCTTTAAAGCCTGTATAAAACATGCACATTTATATTTTTTGCTCAGCTGAGCACTTGTCATTCTGACATATGTGTTAAATATGTACACATGAAATGCTATGGTGTTGTTAAGTTTGCTTGAAAATAATCTTAGGAAGTTTTTGAGAGCTCAGTAGTACTTCCTTGTCCCCCAGTGGGTGCCTGAAACTGCAGACCTCTGCCAAAGAATATATTTATGTTCATTCCTATACACACATTCCTGTGTAAAAACTCAAATGTACATATTAAAATTGGACAAATATAACAGTATACTATTATAACATCATATGAACATAGTCTCTCAAGATATTTATTTTACCTTACTCACTCTGGGATGAGCCAGATGATACCATGCCTACCCAGTGAGATGAAATCAGGTCAGAGACAAAGCACTCTGACATAGTGTGAGGCTTTTCCTGATATAACCAAACACAAACGCTGGAACACCACGACAGTGGGTCTGATAATTAGGAAGCCACTGTGTGACTGATGGGAAGCAGAACATACTGAGTGGGGGATAGTGGAAGAAAATATGCCCCATCCCAGCGAGGATGTAGGAGAATATTCAGAGAGTTCATCGTGCTGCTCAGAATCACCCATAATTTGAAAATTCTTCAGTATTTATTTCTGTAATTTACTAAGTTTTACTAATATTTTCGGACTATAGTTGACCTGGGATTACTAAAACTAGAGAAAACAAAACACAAACAAGAGGGCTACTGTTTAGGTGAAAAACTAGCTGGGACTTTTGATGAAGCCTGTGGAGATTATATGAGGATTTATTACATATATTTCCCTTTGTTTTTGCACATATTTATAAAATGTGTATACTATAACATTTTTAGTAAAACTTAATATAAAAATATGTAAACTTTCTACCATAAAAGACCATAAACCATGGTGTTCCCAGTAATAATAACTACAGACACTGTGGCTTGATTGCTTTTACTTTCTTCAGGTATTCTAGCCACATACGCAGACCTGCCATGTAAATATAACTAATAATAAGCACAAAAATCCATGAGAGTGCATACAATAAAGAGACAGAAGAGGTAACCATGTTAATATTCCAGACAGCAACAGAAGAGAGTCCAATAAGAGCTGGTTTATTAAGTAGAGTCAAAATAGGCACCAAACTTAGAATGTTCAACATCCTCAGCCATCAAGGAAATACAAACCAAAACCACACCAAGACTGCCTCTCTCTCCGACCAGATCGGTGGCCAATAAGAAAACAAACAACAACATATATTGGCAGGGACCTAGAAAAATACAAATTAGTCAGATAAATAAGTCAGACACTACAGAAATCAGTATGGGGGCGCTGCAAAAAGTTAAACTAAAATTATCAGATGATCCAGATATAACACTCCTGGGCATATACCTGAAGACATATACGTCAGCATATCATAAAAATCAATGCATGTCCATGCTTATTGCTGCATTATTCACAACATCCAAGATACAGAACCAGCCTCAACAGTTGAGTGGATAAAAAAAAAACTGGAGATATATATATATGTGTGTGTGTGTGTGTGTGTGTGTGTGTGTGTGTGTGTGTGTTTGTGTGTGTGTGTGTGTGTGTGTGTGCAACGAGTTTTATTCAACCACAAAGAACAAAGCCATATTATTGATAGAGAAGTATATAAAACCCAGAGATTGTCATGCTAAGTGAAACAACCCAGTCCTAGAAAGGTATCTATTCCATTAAAGTGAAAGGAGTCCCATTAGAGATGTGGAAGGATATGCTGGCTAGTTTTTGTAAAGTTTACATAAACTAGGATCATCTGGGAAGAGGAAATTTCATTTGAGAAATTGCCTTCATTAGATTGGCCTGTAGGCAAGACTTTGGGGCATTTTCTTGATAAGTGATTGATGTGAGATGGAATGAATGTGTAATGTGTAATGGGCCCAGCCCACTGTGGGTGGTGTCACCCCTGGGCAGGTGGTCCTGGGTTGCATAAGAAAGTAGGCTTCACAAGCCAGTAAGCAGCACTCCTCCATGGTGTCTGCTTCAACTGCTGCATTGAGTTCCTGTTCTGTCTTTTTTCCCCACAATAGACTCTGAGCTGTAAGGTGACATAAGCCCTTTCCTCCTCAAGATGCTTTTGGTCATGTTGTTTATCTCAGCAGTATAAAACCTAGCTAGAATAGATATTAATATCAGGAATGAGTTCTTCCTCAAATAATAAGATTAAGGAAATTCCTCACAGCCTCTTGGATTTCAGTTATTCCAGATGTAGTCAAGTTGACAACCAAAATTATTCATCAGAAGTTACAAAATCCCACTCTTCATCAATCAGTGCCCTCACTTTTAACTGCTGATACCCTCTGAGTCTGGGACTTGAATTTTCATTGTAATTCAGCCAACCTTATAATGAGGGCTTGGGTTTGATTTTTTGACAACTTGAGTTCCATGTCTGCTTGGCAAAAGATCCTCTTCCAGGGCACACTTTTAGGCTGTTTATGTGCATCTGAAGCCAGTTAATTTTATCACAGGCTCATTCTTTTACTTTGTCTCTTTATCCCAGAATGCTAGAAGCAACCAGCTAGCATCATTATGCTCCTTTCTTTCCCACAAATTATCAAAAGCCTTATGCCTAGAATCACTAAATTCCTTGCTCCTCACAAGGGGTAAATACAGACCATCAAGTGTGTTTATCTCGATGACTTCTTTAAATACATGAGATCTTGTGGATTAAAAAAAGAGAAGGGTCATTGTTTAATAATGATGCATTTGTGTGTCAAGTTAACAAGGAGGGCTCAGTTATGGGGGTCAGTTTTTTGTCAACTTGACACAAGCCAAGATCACCCGAGAAGAGGGAACTTCAGTTGAGAAAAAATGCCTCCATCAAATGAGCCTTCGGTCATGTCTCTGTGGAGTTTTCTTAATTGCTAATTGATAAAGTAAGGCCCAGACCACTGTGGGCAGTACCATCCCTGGGCAGGTGAGCCTGTAATACATGAGAGCTAACTCAGCAAGCCAGAGGAAGCAAGCCAGTCAGCAGCACTTCCCCATGACCTCTGCCTCAGTTCTTGCCTTGAGTTCCTGCCCCGCCTTCCCTTCACTATGTACCTTGAACTGTAAGATGAAATAACCCTTTCTTCCCCAAGTTGCTTTGGCCATGAGGCTTATCACAGCAATAGAAACCTAATGTTGGGAAGGAGGACAAAGGATAAGAAATGGTAACAAAAGGATTAAATATAATGAAAGTATATTATAAGCATGTATGTAAGTATCTTAATGAAGGCAACTAATACACTCTTAAAAAGATGAACATTACTCTGTGTAGGACTTGTACTCAATCTTAAAAATATTAGTGTTGATCAGGAAGGTGTCCCTGTGAGGACTGTAAATGTCTTGAGAGGTAATGATAGTTGTAAACATCATAAGATCATGTGTATTTGAACAAAAAGGTATATTTCTCACTCAAAGTCAAGTACAGATATTTCTAGTTCAATGGCTCTCTTCTGAACAACAATCTACATAAGGTCTCCTTCTATCTCTTAGACCTGCCATGGCGAAAGGGAAGGCAGAGTACATGTCAATAACTACTCTGGAGTCTTAGAACTAACAGGGCTCTACACTCCTACTTAGATCTAAATGTGGCTGGAAAAATGTCTTCTAGCTGTGAATTTAGGAAGAAGGAAAGAATATACTGGCTTCAAGTGGACTCTAAAATGGTCTTCCACAAAGATAGTGCAATCCAGGTCTGCTGGGAAAACAGACAGGTTAACAGACACATTCTGCTCGAGTGTACAGTAATGCCAGTGATAAAGAAATGAATGCAGGGCCTTGGAGATTTTGGAGGATGTAGAATTGTTTTCAAACTTTTGTCAGCTACTGGAATGATTTCAGAAATGTGCTTGAAACACAGTTTGTTGATGCATTATACACATGGCTCTCTTTTAATGTGAAAGCCCACGTTCCTAAGCCCCCCAAAGCAGGGTGTTGCTGGTAGCTTTGTTTTGAGAATGCAACTGGTGTGTGCTTACCAGAGTACAAATTCATCTGGAATTTGGATCGCCCAGATTGAAGGGACTTTAGTAGCATTTATTCACACATTTGATCAACATTTAATGAAGAATCCTGACCCCAAATCAATTTACATTTTAAAACATTTTAGAAGTTATAATCTTTAAATCCCCATTTATAATTTTATAAGAACTCACATTCCTTGCAAGAGTTTCTTTCCAGGTTTTTTCCCCCTTGAGTCATTTTTTCTTATGAGAAAAAAATTAACTTTTGGATGAGAGGAAATGCAGTTGAGGCTCACATGTGGAGACTGTGTGAGAAAAAATGACAGAATACAGCATTCCTTCAGCCCTAATCTAGACCAGCCTGCCTTTAGCAACAGGAGTAATTTGTCCACAGCACCACCTGGAAAGGCCAGTCATGCAGCTATCCTTACACTACCTATGGCTATAGGACCGTAGATTGCCATCTTAATTTATATATTCCACCTGTGTGCTGATTCTGCTGCCTGCTGCTCTTAAGTGATTCTAATTAGAAAACACACAGGGGAATCCTTATGGGATTCCAAAGCTGCTAGGATCCCCTTTGATCTCCCATCTGAACCACCAAGGTTTATTGTTTCAATTTCTTCCCTCAGCGCTCTGGTTGACAATTATTGGTATTTTAGAGCCTGGAGATAGCAATGGGATGCCAGGCAGCCTAACAGTTGACAACAAGCACTTTGCCAGGGAGGGGGAAACCCACTCCCAAAGTAAAGGGAAAGATACCATCATGCACTTTATAAGTAGCTGCCAGTTTATGCCAGTGCTGGGTATGGCTAGAATTTTAAAGATATTCTCAGCATTTTAAAAAAGTCAGATAACCGGATACAAGCAGATGCAAACAGCACACTGAACCAACACCTAGTTAAATTCTGCAAAATGCTACGGTGACCCAAGGAATGTTTGGAGTGGCGAAAGAGTTTGTCTTGAGGTTCCCAAAGTAAAGATTTAAGCTCTAAAGGTAGTCCGTTTTGTAGAAAGGGGTAGAAAAGAGAAGAGCGGCGTCCCGAAGAAAGTTTTATTTATTTAATCTCGTTCACTTAAGGAGAATCTGAAGGATTTTATCCGACGATGGTCCTGGGGTCCGGATGAGAAATGGAAATGTGTGACAAGGGCTGTGGGAACGTGTGCTCACGCTTGACTAGGGCTGGGCTCACCGGGAGGGAAGGGCTGGGCTGGCTCTAGGGAGGAAGGAGGCGGAGGGAACACAGTATAAAAGTCTCCAGCTTAACAGCGCGCCTGCCACTCGGAGCCACTTCGAGAAGGCGGGAGCCAGAGCCACGCCAGCCCGACCCAGTTCACTCTAGCGTCGGAGGCGAGGATTCCGCTCTCTGCTGGTCCATTGCCTAGCCGTTCCGTTCCGCAGCCGCATCCCTTGCAAGGCATGAGTCGTTCGCCGGAGCCCGAGGCTGCAGCGCGGTCATGAGGCGGTGGCGCAGTAGCAGCGGCTGCGTTTCGGCAGCCCCCAAGTCCCCTCCAGGCGCGGCGCCCCCGGGATGAGCCCCCCAGACTCGAGCCTGCCAAGCTGAGAATTACCCAGCGCCCGGCTGACATCCGAGCGCCTCCACTTCGCTCACCGGGTCTCTTGCAGCCTCCCACGCGACACCTGCGCGCTGAAGTAGACGCGCGCGGACTGAATCCAACTCACCCATCTTCCTGACTCTCCAGAGTGCTGCGGGCGAGCGATCTTCGGTACCCAGTGATCAGCCAGCCCAGAGCCCACCAGCTAGTGTCAAGACCCTTCCGGACGGGAAGACACTGTGCCACTCCCCCAAGCTCGCCTGCTCAAAGCCAGGGCGCACAGTGGCGTGGTAGACACCTGGTTTGTCGGGTCCCTCAGTTCTCCACTCCTACAACTCCAGCTCTACTTTGCCCATAAACTTTTCTCAGGTGGCCTAGGCGCTCCCCACTCGCCCGCAGCCCCAAGCACTAGTGCGAGCAGAGGGCTCGCCCCTCCGCCACAGCGACCTCGGCAGCGGCACATTTAGCACAGCCGAGAAGGCGGACACAGGCGCCGGCGGGGCGCCCCCAGTTATCCTCAAACGGTGACAACCTCGGTGACCCGGAGCCAACCCATCCGGGGACTGGGCGTGCGGGGCTACGAAGGCTGGCGGCCCCGAGGAGCACGGAGTGAGGAAGGTGGTGGTTCCGAGGGTGAGTGGCTCAGGGCAGCAGGGGCGGGGGAGCCGAGAGTGGAGGTAACTTCAGGCAGCCGCTGAAGCCCTCCTCCTCCTCCTTCTCCTCCACCTCTTCCCGGCGCTCCTCTGGCGGCGGTTCCCGCTCCAGCTGCGGCACCGCGGCCACATCTGGGGCTCCCATGTGCGCTCGGGGGCTCGGCTGCGTCCGCCCCGCCGCCGCCCCCGCATCTCCCTGCCCGCAGGGTGGACCCTGGCCTGGCTTGGGTCTCGGACAGCCCCGCGTCCCCACCGCCACCGCCGGACAGCGCCTGGGATTGCTCGGCCACCGGCTTGGACGTCCCCGGCCCCGCGGTGGCTCCGCTGTGGTGTGGGGGCGGCGGTGGCGGCTGCTCCTGTTCCCCGGGCCCCGCGCGCTCGGCCGAGCCCAGAGCCAACCCTGCGGGCCCGGGGAGCGGGGCCCCGGCGGGGGCCGAGGCGGGAGCAGCGCAGCCGGGCTCAGGGGCTCCGACTCCTCCTCCCCCGGCGCCGCCGCCGCCGCCGCCGCCACCGCCGCCCGCCGCGCGGGGTCCTAAAGCCGCGCGACTCAAGAGGATGGTGCGCCTGGCCGCGGAACTGCTCCTGCTGCTGGGGCTGCTGCTGCTCACGCTGCACATCACGGTTCTGCGCGGATCCGGAGCCGCCGACCGGCCAGACGCGGCCGCGGGCAACGTCAGCGGGTCTCAGCTGCAGGTGAGTGCGCCGCCGGAGGGGGCGTGCGTGGTTGCGCGAAGTAGGGTGGCAGGCAAGGAACGTGCCCGGAGGCGGGTCCTCAGTTCTACCAACGAGCACTTGTGCCTAGGCCACTCTGCTAAGGCAGAAGCTCCCGGGCTATGTGATCAGGGGGTTGAGGCTATGTGTGGAGGCCAGGCCGGCTGCAAGGTCTACTACCTAAAGCACTGCTCAGATCTGTCACAGGCCAGGCACCAGGAAGGGGTGTTAGGTTTGGGATGTGCGGGACGGCTGGAGGATGCTTTTGCTTCTCGGTGCTTTCAGAGACTGAGTGACATGTCTGAAGGAAAGGAAGGATAGAGGTGAGGCGACAAGACACAAAGAGGCTTTATAAGATAAATCTCCAAACTGTATTTAGGAGAACGAACTCTGATGGGTGTGCAAACAGTGTCAGAGGTCAAGACATAATTTCTGGAGTATAGCCAGACAACTCAACCTTGTCTGTATGATTCCTTCACCTTCTGTGCCCCTTTGTACCTTGCAAAGCTCATAGTCAAGGCATCTGTGGAGATCTGGTCTGGAATTACTTGAGGCTTTTAAACTTGTAGCAGAGACTTCTTCTCAGTGACCACCCCCTTCGAAAAGTTTCTTTGGTAATAGGATTCCATTGATCCATTTCAGCTCCAAACAGGGGAAGAGTCGAGGCCTGAGGGCATATATTGGGCCTTGAGATGACAGATGAATTTTGTTGATTAAAGGTTGCCCACATGGGCTTTTCTGCTACGACTCTGGAAAGCCCGACTCATGATCCGAGGGATATGACAGGTGCAAACCTGGAGAGCTAGTAGAAGTGAGCCAAGATTTTCTTCAAGACACAGCCAGGATTCTCTAGTCTCCAAAGAAATCAAGTCAGGCCTACTAAAACTATTCACTCTGCAATGTCGATATGTTTACATCTTTATGCCCCCCCTTTTTTTGCAAAAAAAAAAGTTGTTGAGAGGAGCATTTATTTAAACAGCTTTATAGCAGGTATTTACTATGCTACTGTTTTAAGACTGTTACGAGATTTAGCTCATTTAATCTCATCATAACCCTCATTTCAAGATTGTTAATCTCTCTGCCTTACAGATTATGAAATTAAAGTACAGAGAGATTAAGAAACTTGTTAGAATTCTCACATTCCCACCTGTTGGTTAAAAGCCCATTGTCTGTCAGACTAAAGCAAGGTGACCTTTACAAATGCAATCCAGGCCTGCAAAAATACATACCTCAAACTTAAATGTTCTCCGACCCTTCTAAAAACACTCTGATTTTGTAGGAGCCTCTCACATTACCCTTTGAGTAAACCTGTACAGTGACAGATATTTCCCCATGCCAAACACTGAAGGAGTAGTTCTTAATATCTTCAAGACTTCTGGAAATCGTATTTTATATGTAATGCTTTCTTTCCTCATGGACTCATGAAAAGCTGTAAAAATGATGTTCTATGGAAAAGTAAATTTGGCAGATTTCTTTATGAGGTGCTTGCTATCATTAGAATAATCTCCGGTTGGCCTTTTCCACCCCAACAGTAAGTTAATGAGAGAAGCAGCTGGTGGAATTGGATAGGATACTCAGAGGGCTTTTGCTGAAGAACAGCCCCCCAAAGGCAGAAGATTTAAAAAGAGTTCTGCTTCTAGGAATATCTGGGGTCCTAAGTAGCTGCTAATCCGGTAGCTTCAGTTTATCTTGCTACAGTGTTCAGTCATGGTGAGCATCCAAAGCTCCCACTTAACCAAGCCCAGTGATGATTTTAACAGCTTAGTTTGTAACTTTATTCTTTTTGTAATTTCTTCTTATAAAAGTTTTATATTCTTCCTGACCAGAGTTATTTCTTGGGCTCAAGGCAGTATGATTCAATGGACAGAGCCAACTAAACCTGCAAAAGACATTTATCTGCTGTCTGCTGAGTGCAAAAGAATGCATTTGCTAGCAGCAGGTGTATTTGAAGACTAAACTATGACTGCTGAATTCTTTCTGTTTTCTGGACATTTTGAATCCAATTTTAAACCCAGTCTAAATTGTTTGGCTCTATGGTGCCAAAGTCCTTCTTAGTTATCAGAAACTCAATGGATCTCACGAATTTGCCTCAATTGCACTGTATTTGGAATTACTTAAAAAGAGGCATACCTTTATTTAAGATTTGGTGACTTGGATGGATCAAGGATATCCAATAAAAGTACTCAAAATACCAGCAAAAGCTGGAGACTTCTTGAGTGCCTTTTATATATGACAAGCAATGCTCCTAGCACTTTACACATATTAACTTCTCTAAGCTCAAAGAGAAGAACCTCAGGAACTAGGGACTGCCATCATCCCACTGTCAAGTGGAGAAACTGAGGTTAGGGAAGTCACTCCAAAGCTGAAGAGCTAAAACGCACCTTAATTTGCTTTTCTTATTTTATAGTGTAAAGATGTATGCCTCATATTTTGTATGTTGTATTTCAAATTATATATCAATATTCCAAGTTCTTGGTAAACTCATAATACTGGCTACAAAAGAGGGACAACTTTTAAACAAGTTACATTTTCAAATGCACATGTATCATTGTGCCAACTACCAATGCATACATGTATATATAGGCATCTGTACTTATATCAATATGTAAACACACTTAGGAACTGTCAACAAGATTTCTTTGGTAGTTCCAGGGCATTCTAGGAAATTGAATTGGGGGGGGGTTGTTTTTTCTTCTGTGACTGTTCCATCGCTACAGGTTATGCTGCTATGATGTAGCAATGAAATGTTTTGAGCACACAATATCTCTCTGTTGGTTAGTAAGTCATAAAATATCCAGTAAGAAAGCCTCGGTTGTCATCACTAGCTGTATAAAAATTCATGAAACGGCCAAGTTTTTTTCTTTTTACTTTTGACTGACATCTTATGTTTTGCTAGCATAACTTTATCTTGCGCTGGTCAGATTCTCTGATTAGTTTTTTTCATATGCCTTTAATTAAATGATATGAGAAAACAATTGCATATAATAAAAGCAGTCTGGAAGACTGAACATTTCAAAATATAGGCTCCACAGACATTAACAATTATAATCAAAATAATGCTATCTCCTTTTTAAATGGAATTCTCATGTACCTTCTAATAAATCTCACTCAAATTTAAAATTGTGATTTTTAGTAGTAAAACCCAACCTCATTAAAGCAGTGAGATTTAAGCAAGTTTAATAAAATGCCAAATTGGTTATTTTTACAATAGCATGAAAGGAAACCGAACTCTGAACTTCAATGAAAAGATTTTGTTCTTGATCTGTCATCTTTACGAGCAAGCATGCTGCCCCTTTATTCGCCTGTTGCCTTCAATAAAACAGCGCAGCTTCGTGTACTCCCTGCTTCATCCGGGCCATATAGCACTGGAAGAAAAACCACTATTAAGTGAAGCTCCTCACAGGGACTCCAGGGGATTGACAGTCATCTCCTCATCCTTGGTGAACACCCAAAACCCCAGATAGTGCGAAACCCTGCAAGCACCATTTCCCCTCACACACACACTATGATAAAGAACAAAAACTTTCAGTAAAGATAGATTGCATCACAGTGTGCCACTTAAAACTTACAGATTATCTATTTCTGAAATATTCCATTTAGTATTTTTAGACTACATTTGATGGCTAGTGACTAAAACCCAGGAAGTGAAATGACAGACAAAGGACTGGTCCATTCCGCAGATGAGGACATGAAGAACTGAAGAGATTGATGTAGTGTGCTCAAAGCTACACAGCTGGGGTGGGGGAAGGGCAGGTCCAGGACTTGGACCGAGGCAGGCTGACTACAGAGTCCAAGCTCTTGTTCCCTTCTGTCAACAAGATTCCTCCAGCTTTGATTCAAGTTAATAGGCATTTATGTTTCTTGCTTCCCAACTTGCATGCCCACTTTCCAGTCAGGCAATTACTCTCATCACTGGAACCCTTTCTATGTGATGGATAATTGTCCCACTTCCCTACTGCTGTATAACAAACCACTCCACACTTTAGTGGCTTAAATGCAGCCATAGTTTTAGTTGCTCATGAGTTTGTAGGGCAGCATCTAGCTCCGGGCTAAGTTGGGCGGGTTCTTCTGTTCATCTCTCCTTAAATTATTCATGTATTTAAGCCCTCTGTTGTTATAATGGGGATGAGGTAGTGTTAATGACCTCATTCATAAGTTTGATGGTTGTTGCTTATTATCGCCCACCTGTTTTCTCCACATACCTTCTCACCTTTATCTCCGCATGGTAGGCCCAGAGCAGAAAACAAATGAAAGCAGGTGTAAGACCCCTTAACAATCTTTCACATCTTGGGATCAGCTTTGATTCTCAGGGACAGGATACAGGTTCTGGTTCTAGCTGGGTGAGCCACCAAGTTACATTACAAAGGCCTGTATAAATCTTAAGGAATTCTTGCAAATACAACCTTGATCTTTTGTTTTATGGGTTTTGTAAATGTCTTGACCAACTTGCTTAGTTTGTGCTACCTTTGGCCATGTAGTAGCTGGCTATCTTAAATGTATTCAATTCCCAATCTTTTCCCTAATGACCTTTTGTTAAGGATTATAAAAATCTTTAAAATACATCTGTTCAAATATGTTTATAGCTAAACTGTCCTAGAACAGGAGTCTACTTTGCAGTTATTTCTGGATTTTAAATATATAACTATTTTTTTTTTTGCCCAAGAGAATAACCAGTTGTCTTGTCAAACTTGTTAAATGCTCCACTTTGTCATATATTAAGCTTTTCACATCTGTAAGTCTGTTTTGTCACACATCTATTCATGTACATTTATTACTGTTTTGTGTAGTGTAGTTATTTAATATGTTTTAATAGGATTAATTATCCTGCTTTGTTTTGTTTTATTTCGAGTATATGGGTCAGTAACATAACTCAGCATGTAAAGGCTTTTGTCACCAAGCACAAGGATCTCTGAGGATATTAGTTCACCTCAGAGACTCACATTTTGGAAGTTGAAAACCGTCTCCCCATAAGTTGCCCTCTGACCTCCAAAAGTACACTGTGGTGTGTGAGTTCATACCTACACACACACACACACACACACACACACACACACACACACACTCACACACACACACACACACACACACACACACACATCGATCAATCAATGGTAGTAACAATTCTTGAAAAATCTATATTAAATATATCCCAGTGAACTTTATAGATTTGTTTTGCTTTAAATTACTAAAATTTTAATGAGAATTATTATTATTATTATTGTTATTCGGTTTCTCAAGACAGGATTTCTCTGTGTAGTTTTGCACCTTTCCTGGATCTTGCTCTATAGACAAGGTTGGCCTCAAAATCACAAAGATCCGCCTGGTTCTGCCTCCCGAGTGCTGGGATTAAAGGCGTGTGCCATTACCGCCCAGCTGAGAATTATTTTAAATGTCTTCCTGCCTTTACCTCTCCTGTCTAGGACAAATAGAGGTGTCTGTTTCTTGAGAAAGGTTTTATGTTTGTTTTTTATCAAAACTGATTTTTTTAATTGAAAATAATTTTTTTCATACAATATATTCTGACCATGGCTTCCCCTCCCCACCTTCCCACTTATCCAACTCTATTACTTCTTTCTCTCTCCTTTTAGGAAACAAACAAGCAAATAAAAAAAACCATTTTTTTTAACATTTTTGTTTTATAGGTTACTTTCTAGGTTTGAATGCTTTTGAAAATAGGTATTATTTTTTGTTATGTTCATCAATTTTGTTCTGGAATCTAGAAAAGTGACACTTAGCAATACCTGCATGCAAGTGTTAGCTTGCCCTTAGTGTATGTATGGGAGCTGGCATTACACTTTAGTAGTATCTTATACACTCATGGCAAGGATTCAACTTTTTTTTTTCACTAGCACTTTAAATAATAAAAATTGAATGTCAAGCAAAATAACATTAGAATACTCTTAAAATCTTCTTCGTCTTGCTATCTCCTTGATTGGAATCTCTGATTCAGAGTCTAGGTGATTCCACTGTCAGTGGCCTATTTAAATTACGTAATAATAAAAAAAATACGTAATATTTCTTTAGTTGGTTGTAGTCATTTATGTTTCTGAGAAAAATCATATATTCTCAACTGAATTTTCATTTTAATAGTGTAAGGTTTGTGCATAATTAAGCATTTACCACTGCTCTGTGTTCTTTGTAGTCTATACTTGCACAAATAGTATATAAAACCTTATATAATAAGACCTATAGGGCCAAGGTTGTTAATTGGATTATATAAGCCTCCATACCTTGATTTATCTGATGACTCCTGAAACAAACCATTGTGGTCTTACCCTGCCATTGTACCCTTTTTTCTTCTTGTTACTATCATTATGTACATTTTTAAATTTATATTTCTATAATCCATAGTGTTAAGACATGAATGTCTTTGAGGTATTGTAGTTTTATTGAGGTGAGACTTCCCATTAATCTCTTGTACTACATGTATATTAAATTTTTTTTGTTTTTTAAGTTGTTACTCTGAATCTGTTTGGGGATTTTTTGGGGGGGGGCATTTATTTGTGTATAGTTTTCAACCTTTAGTTTCAAGCTTTTCTGATTTCAAAATTGTGAATATCTGATATTGATGAGCTCTGCCTCAATTTTCTTTATCTATGAAATCAATGAATATTAACCACTTATAATTACTTTATTACTGACAAATTTGAAGATATATTTTCCAAGGTGTTTGTTGTCCTTAAATTTCTGATTGTTTCTTTGTGCCTATCATCAACTTATCTGTGTGACCCTAGCAAGAGAGCTAACATCTCTATAACTATAACCTAGTGTCATTTCAAGGGCTAGCAAAGTGCTTTATCAGAGATTGGAGCTTAACACTTAGCATTTAAATTTATTTATTTTGTTCGCTTTTCATTAAATTATGGAAGCAATGTGTCCTATTGCTATTCCTTTAAAAAATCTTAAAACCATAATTTTGCTCACATATTTCTATTAATGCTGAAAATCAGTCAGTACGTGTAACTTATATTCCCAAACAAAACAGGATTCTGACTCTTTCTGTCTTGTCTGTAGGTTGTCTCTAGATTTTTTTAAATTATATTTTGTGAACTTTTAGTATTGGAATTTTCCCTTTTTTCTTTTTCCTTTTGCCTTTTTATTATACCTGGTGATCAGTTGTTACCAGTTTTATTATGTTCTCAAGAATTATTTTGCTTTAACGGCAAAATGTCTCATTCTTTATCTGCAGCTTCGTAGCTCTCATATTTCCACTTTTTATGTTGCTGAATACATTCTTTAAAAAGTGTTTTTATAAACAGCTTATCAACTACAAAAGTCTCCAAGAACTTACATTTTTCAGACACCTTTATTTGGTTCTTATATGTGATGCCAATTTGGCAGCTGACTGAGTTATATTGTTTACTCTCAGAATTTTGAAGATATTATTCACTTTATTACATTACTTCATGTTTCACGGGAAATTTTAATAGAACTTCTTAGCATTTGACTTTTGAAACATACTAGGCAAGGGTTCTAGCACTGTAACAAACCCCTGACCCCCAAAAAAACAAAGTTGAAGCTTTTAAGATTTTTCTCTTTACTCATAATGTTCATAAATTTCATCAGGTTGTGCTTTGAGTCAGGGATTAGTTCTGAGTCCTTTTCAGCACATGGTGTATATAATCTTTCCATGTGAAGCCCCAAGCTTGTGCTCTGCTCAGAAATTTTTCTTTGTTTATTTCCAGTATCCATATACTGTTCTTCTGGGACTCTTATCCAAGTACGAAGCTAATATCGAGATTTCAAGGTCTGTCTTCAGTGTTTCCTTTTTCTCCCATGCTCTTCGTTTGTTTTGAAAACATACTTTACATCCTGGCTGCGTCTTCTTAGGTGATTTATCCAGCAGCTGCTCATACCTGAGCTACGGTAGTGTATGTCCGGTGGGAATGTCACATCCAAGCACTCTGAACCCCAGGACTGAAAGAAGCATTCCTTGGGCTCTCCCTCAAAGTCTACGGCCCCTTCTCATCCTACTTCATCCTCTCCCACCTCTCCACTTCCTTTCTCTCCATTGCCTTCCTTCCCCATTCTTTCCTTTGTTTTCCCTCTCCCTTCCCCTTCCTCTCTAAATTCAAAAAGTCTTTAAACAACATATGATTTACAGGCAATACAGTGGACGAATTCCAAGAGTTCAACTGCATTTTTGGTAGCTGTATGTGGCCATATAGCTGCCATCAAATATAGCATTCCCTGTCACCCTAGAAGGCTTTCAAGTGACATACATTAGTAAACAGTTAGTTCATCCTTTCCTGATGCCCACCAGGACAGATTAGCTTTGCCTGCTCCAGTGCTCACACACATTGAATTGCACTGTGTACATTTTTCTATGTATTTGTTATTTTTTACTTAATGTACTATTTTTGAGATTCTTTGAAAAAGTGTATCAGTAGATTGCCCTTCTTTATTGATATTCCATCATGTAGCCATTCCATGATTTGTTTATCCACTCCCCATCGATGGATATTTGGAAAGTTTTGTATAGTGTAGGTAAGATCATGTGACTACCACAGGTCCTTTTATAAATAAATGTTTTCATTTCTTGTGAGTGGATATCTAGTAATTAAAATTAAACTGTTCTTGATACTATTAAGGAAATTTTTCTCAAGGACAAAGTTTTCTGAAGACTGTTCTTCTATACTTTCAACCCTGAAATATACTAACTTTTGATTGGTTGTCATTGTATTATGTCTATTAGAAGCCTGTTCCCCCTCCCAGGTGATTTTCCTATTTTTTATGACATCTCATAATTGAAAGAAGAAAAGAGGTGAACACAGATGCTTGGTTGGTTATGTTGAACTGAAACACTATAATTTTATTTCTTAAAAAAAAAATAAAACAGCCAGGCGGTGGTGGCGCACGCCTTTAATCCCAGCACTCAAGAGGCAGAGCCAGGCGGATCTCTGTGAGTTCGAGGCCAGCCTGGGTTACCAAGTGAGTTCCAGGAAAGGCGCAAGGCTACACAGGGGAACTCTGTCTCGAAAAACCAAAAAAAAAAAAAAAAAAAAAAAAAAAAAAAGCTCTACTACTTACACAAGCTCTTAATCATTTCCTTCAAGCCATGCTCTAAAAAGTATATTGATCTTTGGGATAGAGGGATGTCCTGAGAATTGTCTGTTATTAAAGAAGATTACATCTGGGGTGTCAAACCTCCAAATGAACCCCAAAACATCTTCTTCTGTGTCATTCAAATATTTTTTATCCTCATCTTCAGAACGTTCTTACTTTGATATGCCTTTAGGTCCCTTGAGCTATAATGTAATTCCAAGTTCATTTTTTAATCTCCCCAGTGATCATAGGCAGGTGCCTTCTCTCTTTCCAAGAAATGTTGCACAGGTTTGAAGATCATTATGTAACAGTCCTCTCTCTGTTCCAATTTCAGTTATCCGTTTCTTTAGCATATTTTCTTTGGGTTTGTTTTACAATATTTCAGTGCTTTCTTTGGTTCTATTTTTCCTTTCAGCTTCTAAGATCATTCTTCTCTTCCACCCAACCCCTGGTTCATCATTTTGTAACTTGGATTGGTGGAGACAAAGTCCCTTTCTTCAATTACAGTAAAGAATCTGTATTAGTCAGGATTCTCTAGAGGAGCGGTTCACAACCGTGAGTTGCGGCCCTTTGATGTTGAGGGGGAGGGGGTTGGATAGGCCCTTCACAGGAGTCACCTAAGACCATTGGAAAACACAGATATTTCCATTATGATTCATAACAGTAGCAAAATTACAGTTACGAAGTAGCAACAAAAATAAATTGATGGTTGGGAGTCACCACAACATGAGGGACTGTACTAAAGGGTTACAGCATTTGGAAGATTGATAACCATTGCTTTAGAGGAACAAAACTGATAGAATGAAATATACGTGTGTGTGTGTGTGTGTGTGTGTGTGTGTGTGTGTGTGTGTGTAATATGTGTGTGTGTATAAGATTCTACCTCAAATGATCCAAGTAACTAAAAATCCCTCAGAGGTCTGCCCAGCAACTTGGGTTTTTAGTTAATTCCAAATATAGTCATGTTGATAATCAATAATAACCATCACACTCCCCCTGCTTCTTTGCTCCCAAACAGATTATTTAGGGGCTAAGACAGAAGTGTCTGGTTAATCTTGTATTACATTCCATAAGTTCAAAGAAATGACAAAGGAGTATGTTGTTGGAGGGAAAATAGTCTCATTTTTGCATCTTTTAAAGCCTTATGTATGAAGTTCAAACAAAGCTGTGGGAATGAAATACATTAAATTGTCTTCTGGGGTGGAAATATGGCTCAGCAGTTAAGAGGACTTGCTGCTCTTGCAGAGGACCTGAGTTTGGTTCCCAGCACCC
Source organism: Peromyscus californicus insignis (assembly GCF_007827085.1). Lineage (NCBI taxonomy): Eukaryota > Metazoa > Chordata > Mammalia > Rodentia > Cricetidae > Peromyscus > Peromyscus californicus. The sequence continues at coordinate 114,405,809 of NW_026294595.1, forward strand.
ATATGGCAGCTCACAGACATTTGTAAGTCCAGTTCTAAGGAATCTGACACTCTCTTCTGGCCTCCATGGGCACCAGGGCACCCACATGGTGCACATACATACATGCAGGTAAAACACTCAGTTGCATAAAATAAAAAAGAAAAACAACTTGCTGTCTTCTGTGCCTATTAGTCACAAAGTAAGATCAAATACTGTGCCGATCAAGCCAACACGGTAATGTCCTATATTCCTTAGTGCTGAGCACTACTGTCCATGCTAGCTACTTTTCTAATATTATTCTCTTATACTCCCTCCCTTTCCTTTCTGCCTTTTCCTTTTCTTCTAGGAATTCTGGGAGTCTTGTCTGGGAGGTATCTCAGGTTTGCTTTTGGAAGACCCAAAAACGAAGTGACATACTTTACACCTAAACATTATAGTGACTTCCTGTCTAGATAGCTCCAGAGTAGAACACCACCGGGAAGACAGAGCAGAGCTTCCATGAGACACCTCCATTTGTTGTCAGTAACAACCATAAAAGTTTGTAAGCCTCAGAAAGGGCTGTGCTATTGGGCAGTAACAGTAGTCAATGTCTCATACCTTCCCACAGATAGGAAAATTCATGGGTAACAAAGATCAGAATTAGGTAAAGACTACAACTACAAATTCCTGGTGCTCGGGAATATGACTGGCCCCTTTTCCATTGAAAAATTAACCCCTGTAGTCACTTACTATTTTAAATGAGAGGATGAATGACTATGGGAACTCCTCAGAGTTCTGCGTGGTTGTCATCTAATGCCTGAGATGGCAGGGCATTAGATAAATAACATCAACTCCCCAAACATAGACCAGCAGATGTCACTGAAAGTTATTTCTGTAAACTTAGCAGAAGTGAAAACAGAGAGTTAGTGACTCCTTCTTCCTGTTGGCGTTGACCTTTGCCCATCGTAGTAAAGTGAATCATCTTGCATAAAGTGCTCTCTGTGACTAACATCCCTCTGTGAGAGAGCTGCCTTCCTGTTCTTCCTGGAAGACACATTGAAGCAGGGCCCCTGAAACTGAACAATTTAGAGCAATCCAATCTCCAGGTATTCAATAGCAGTGACCTGGAAAAAAAGAATATAGAAATAGAAGGCAATAGGCCAGGCCATTTCCTGCTGGACACCACATATCTATTTTCAAACAACAAGGTATGGCTAGGATGTACATGAAGGATCCAGTAATCTGGAAATAATGCCATGCTCACCCCATACATTAACTTCTACAGCTTCAAATAAAATACTCATGTCAATAAGAATGATTCTCACACACACACACACACACACACACACACACACACACACACTTCATACTTTGGAAATGATAATGGAAAGAAGGGATGTAGTCATTTATTACTTTCTAAAATACAACCTTTTGAGACATAATTGATAAATAATGAACTATATAGCTTTAACATGACTATTTTGACAACCTAGACACCTGTGAGAACATCACCATCACCAAGGTAGTAAATTTCCAGGCATTTCTTTGTGCCCCTTTGTGATATCTAGAAAGCTCTAGGCAGCCACTGAATGGCCTTCTACCACTATAGATTTGTTTTGTATTTCCTGGATTCTTTGTTAGTTCATTCTTACACATGATATGGCTTCTTTACTCACATAATGAATTTGACAATTATACTTGGTCCTTATTACTGTCAATTAGTATTCAATTATATGGCTCCATCTACAGTATATAATCCATTGGCCCACTGAAAAACATTAAGTTGTTTCCTATTTGGGAACTTTAAAATGGAAATACTGTGAACATTTCTGTAAACATATGCTTTCATTTCTGTTGGGTATATATTTAGGAGAAAAATGGTTGGGTCATATGGATGTTGCATGTTTAACTTATTAAGAAATCATGGCAATATTTTTAATGCACTTACATAATGTGCTTAGGATTCACAACAACCCTGTGGCACCTTTGAAGAACTTCACAGAGTTTGAAAGCTGAATTCCAGATATTTTCCTTAATTAAAATATCAGTATTTGACCTCCAATGTATTGTAAGAATCTGAAGGAGAGGAAAAAATCCTGTATCCTTGTAAAGAGATTTTCTTTCTTTTCAGGACAACCAAAGTACAAAATTCTGTATGGCTCAATTACCCAGGTGACATAATGACAGTGATGTGGTGGTCACTGTGGAGTGAGGGTGGGGGAACAAAAGGTAGGTGATAGACCAGAAAACAGATTAAAAATGTGGTCAAGGTGCCTGTGTGCTTGCTACTGTCCAATGTGCCTTCCTCATCAACCTCCCCATTTCCTGTCTGACAGCGAATTGAGAAAACTAGGGGAAGGCTTTTCTATCTCAACTGAGTTGTGACTTAAAGTCCAGTATGGGTTGTGATCTCAGACTGAATTGTCAGCCAAATGGATTACTATGAAGCTTTAAATTCCAAGAAAAAGAAATAATAAGAATTTAAAGACAGACAATCTCAAAAGACAGACTGAGGAAATATTAACATGGACTCATCTTCTGGCCAAGATGCATGTCAGAGCAGCGTGGAGTGTGTCCAACTCCCACAGGATTCTGACTATGAGGGCAAGGATTGCCCTTTTACACCAAAGGTGACCCATCTACTGTTTGAGTGTTCACCAAATGCAGTCATGGCCCAGAAGCCCACAGGAGAAACTCAAGATGACTTTGTAGCTCTTATACCCAGAATACTGTGGACCAGCAGCACTAGCATCTCCTTGTGTCCATCCCAGAATCATTGACTCAGAACCTACATTTTGACAAGGTTCCCAGCTTAATCACAGGCAGATAACAACTCAAAAAGCACTCACTAGTCCAGAGGTGTGCTTCTGAACACCCAGAAAGCAGTTAACATAGGTTCCATATTATTCAGTTACCCCCTAATAATTTTACAGGATTAATTGCACATAAAACTCAGTAGCCTATAACAATTAACATGCATCTGCACCTTCATCAGCCAGTGCGTCAGCTAGAGTTCAGACCTGGGCAAGTACCCCAATAATTCTTTCCTTGGGTTTGCATTTGCTCCATGAGTCTTCCGCTTCTCTGGGCCTGGCAGGCTTCCTGCTAAATCTTTATCTCATGGTGATAAGAATGTACAGAAAGGTAAAATTAGGCATGTGTGTGGAACACAATTTAGCCCCTTGCTCAAGCCACACCTGTTAATATCTCATCAACCAAATCAAGTCACAGGGTTCCACAGAGTGGCTGCTTCTTGTTCTGTTTCTTAAGAGTATGTCCAAAGCAAAAGCATTTGCCTCTGCATTCCATTCAGTAAAAATGAACAAAATGGCTACATCACTGGGAATTTATAATGTAATGACGTTCATATCACAGAATAAAGTTTTAGCATAGGTGGTAATACTGAAAATTCTGTGACCTTAGACAAATAAAGTCTCTGAACTTCATTTTCTCATTGGGAAACAGGCAATCTGGTGGGGAGGTGGAACTCTATTAATCTGTGATCTTGACTTTCAAAACCAGTGGTGGTGATAATGATGATATGAAAACTAACACACACTGTGGCAGGCATTGCCATTGGTACTTAATGTGTATTCTATATTCCCCTAGTTTCCTATGAAAATTTTCCCCATTTTGTAGTTGAAGAAACTGAGGATGGGCAATGTTATGACATCAAGTGTTCTTGTGAGCATTTCATGCAGAGGGAAACACTTTGCGGAGTTAATATGATCCAGGCTGGTCTGTGTAGCTGCCCTTCTATTGGAAAGGCTCACCATAAGCCTCACACCAGTGCTTATGCTTCATCTGTCTCCTGTGGGTTTAAAAAAAAAAGGAAGAAACAAGGAAATGTCCCTTTCTGCCATGTGTACACAAAAAGTATAGTTTCCAGTGAGCCCAGACATCTTCTGAGGATGTAGAGTAAGGCTACTCAGTGTGGCTTTGGGGCAAGAATGAAAGGGAACAGAAGGATAAGACCCCAAAGGTCCTCCCCTGAGAAATTAGGCATGAGATAGACTGGAGCAGAGCTGGAATTGATATTTCTTCTCATAGTTTGCTCTGTCAGCATAGGATCACACCCCAGTGAGTGTTGTTTCTGAATCAAGGTATGCATACATGTCCACCTCTTTACATCTTCCTTTATAATAATTGCCCTTTCTGTGCTTAAACATAGTGTGCTGCAGGATGGGAATGGAACTGTGCCCACAAATATGTTATTCATCACTCATGGAGCTTTAGCAATTTAAGCCTGAAACCACTTTCCCTGATGAAGGGGCACCCTTTCCTACCTTCTCTTTCTTGCCATAACAAGAGAAACAGGACATACCTGGGGGCAGGCGTTGCATCAACTCTGTGAGTTTATAGTCTACTTCTTAATTACTGGTACTGCCCAGAAGGATTCCTTCTTCTGATGAATCATTTTCCTTTTCTGCAGTATGTCACAAGTTCACCTTCTCGTGGTCTTTTTGGGAGCAAGTGACCAAGATTTTAGAAAGTTCTCCCTACCCAATGGTGGTGTCCTATTTCCTTTTGTAGTTCCAGCATTACCTTGTTGATATCTAACCAGCTTATGGGCCACTCTGATTCCAGATCCTTTATGCTATATTTTCTGTCTCTGACCTCCTTGTAACCCTGAAGAAGTTTACCTTTGTTTTGTTTTCTTCTCAATGGACCATCTCTCATTTATTGAGCACAACCTGTTGAATTCCATTACACATTAGCTGTTCTTTCTTTGTGGCTCAACTATGAACTTGGAACCAGTCTCACCCAAATTTCTTACATAATTCATTCATTTGGTAGTAGTCACAGAGTTAAGCACTGACTAAAGTACAGGAAAAAAAAAAAGACTTGTATTTTGCACTGCTGGAGATTGACCCTAAGGCCATGAGCATACTAGGCAAGCACTCTACCATAGAATGACATCCCCTACCCAACTCTCTCCCCACCCAAAAAAACCAACTTATAAAGGAATGTATGATCACTGAAAAATGTAAAACCACTACACTATCCCACTGGAATAGTAAAATGAAGAAAATAATCCTTGTAGGCACTAAGTGTTAGTAATAATGTTGAGCAACCCAGTGGTCTAGTGGGAGTGTAGATTGATATAAACACTGTGGAAAATGGTTTTTCTAAAATAACTAACTTAAAATTAAAAAAAAAATCTCTACATACCACTGCCCCATCAATTCTACCCTGGTGAGGTATTCAGTCAATATACTTAAAGACTGGGGAAAAAAAACCATCATAACATTATTAAACTCATCTTGACCTCAACCTAGCCCAAATGTCATGAATAGTAGATGGATAAGAAGGCAATAGAGCACATGCTTAGAATGAACGAATTATAGCTACACCCCACCAAGGTATAGGTTTATTGGTATAAAGCTGCGTGAAAGAAGCCAGTCATGAAACACTATCAGCTATATGGTCCTATCTATGTCAAGATCAAAACAATGACAAATGAGTGTATGGAGATGGAAAGGAGGACACAGGGGAAAATAGGACAGAGGTTACCTTTGTCAAGAAAGTGCCTAGGATGGCTGCTCCCTCTGGGTGCTGATTGTATTCTCTCTCTTGATCTGAATGCTAGTTTCACAAGTGGCTTCTGTTCATGGATTTTACTGAACTATGTATGTACAATAATACCATGTGAATATCATACTCAGTTTAAAATACAGTCAAAAAAGCAGCAAGCAGAGAAAACAGTGTAGAGACTAGCTCAGTCTCTTCACTCCCTGTTGCATGCTGCCCTGCAATCTGGTCTCTACCTTTTGATGAATGTAGACTGGTTTGTGTGTTCTGGGGGTGCTCCTCTGCCTTCGAGGCCCAGTGCTATTGTCAGAACATCAAAGACCAACTGCTGACTAAGGTACTGTTCTTATGAAAAGAGTGACCAGCAAATTTACTGCTTGACTTCATTCCCTTTAAATGAAGCTGGCCCCGTGGTCCTCTTTGAAAGCTCAATTGTGGACATATATCTTCTTTATAGGACATTATATACAATAAAGAGAAGCAATAACTTCAGATAATAAAAAAAATACCTTTGAGAATGGCGTGAGATGGACATTCCGTTTAATAAACATCACTGTGGTTACATACTCCCAAACCTACTGAACTCCAGCCATTGACCCAAGAGACTTCTATTTGACACAGGGGCTCTTTTGAACTAATTGAGTTATTATATTTATGCCCCAATCCTTTCCTTAGGCTCTGTAAGATCTTGGGAATAAAACAGGATTATCTACTCCAGAAGACCACCGTACTGAAACTGGGTAAAATGGCAAGGTTCTGTCCTGTTACACATTAGATCATTAGGAGTTGCCCTTCAGTAGAGCAAACTAAACTCCTGTGCCCATTATATGATGTCCCCTGATAGCCATCTAGACATCCCTATTCATAACCCTGGTGTGAAAAACTCTTGGCATTATGAGCATTTTCAAATACTGGGTCAGGATTAGAAAAGAACTGATTATTTCACACCTACTAAAAAGTAAAGATTGTTACTAATTGTCTATCAGAGAAAGAAAAACTACTTATAAAGGATGTACTCGGTTTAACATAAAGTATGAACTAGGTTGTGGAAAAAGAGGCATCTATAATCAGAATCACCAGCCTGCTCAAAATTAAATAAATCAGAATGATCCTTTCAAAAATAATTACCTACTGCAGAAGTTTTCAGCCCACAGCACATAAAGTTCTCTATAATAACCAAGTCACAAGTGTGTTGGTGCACATGAGAAGTGGAAGCTGAGGGATCAGTAGTTCATGGACAGTTGTGGCTACATAATGATTCTCTAGACAGCCTGGGCTACAAAAGAATATGACTCAAAAAATAAATGAACAAGTAAGTCATCTACTTCTGAATTCATCACTCCTGGAGGGGTCTCATGCTCTACAATTGGTTCACTTGGTTGGTAGCAGGCTGCTGAGTAGATCCTTGCCTTTCTACTCTCCTCTTTGGTCCATGCAAGAAAATGCACTTGAGAGTCCCCTGCTGAGATTTTGATGGAGACAAAGAACTCAGTTCAAAACAACATCTATGAAATAAATATGCAGAGTAAGCATGAAAAACTCACAATCTTTGTTGAGCAGTAGGACCTCAAGGAAAGACTATATTCCAAACAATAGGTGGAAATAATGCATCAGACTGTGCATAAGGTACCTGTGGAGGATAGTTTTTCTGCTTTAGAATCTTCCCCACAACCTCACATCCCTGAAACTCATCTGGTGGCTCTTCTAGAGTCTGGGATAATCCAAAAATGAACATTAATTTCTCAGCTCTAGTTTTGCTCATAAATGGTGAGATAGGAAGAAAAGAAGGGAATTGGGTTGGACCAGACCTGGCTGATTCGATTACAGAATGATACAGCCCCCAATAAGGATGTGACTGTGGGCTGTGGAGCCAAAAGGAACAGGATTCCCACCTTCCTGATGTGAGCAGAAGGAAAACAAAGAGGATGGGGTCACAGCTTCAAAGAGTTACCCTCTAATTATGAGGCTGCATCTTTTCTCTGGACCTCTGAATGGTTGCTCCAAGATTGCTCAAACCATTAACTCAATTTACTTTACTAAGGGCTCCTGTATGTGCCTGTTGTTCCTTTGGGTTGGTGTTTTTCATGCCATTTAGAATGTGGTGTAAATAGAAATGCCATGGCAACCTGCCAGCCTGGTGGAGCCTATCCAGATGGGAAGAGCGTCTGTTGGCTACACAGGCTCCCTTTAAAAGAAAAATTCAATACTCACAAAACCCTAGGCATTCAGGCTGGAGTGACATCAGGAGGCCATCTGCAGCCCACCACACAGGAGATCTAAAGCAAACTTTTCTTTGGTTATTTCACCATGAGGTGGTTGCTGGTGGGAGAATTACAGCGGGTGTGGCCCTAGCAAGGTCTGGTTCCTGGGCCCAACTGTTTAAGTGAATTGCCTTTGAGGGTATATGGGCACATGACAGATGCTCTTATACACTTATGGCAGGGACGGTAACCATTCTGCTCACTGGATTGAACCAGGCCTTCATCTGGACCTACTACCACCAGAGTGAGGCACACTGTTTAGAAGACAGGTTGCAAATACTCACCAAATCTATGGATTTTTATTATTGTGAAGAAAGCCCCGTGTTTGCCTTTCACTAGTGAAGAATCTAAAGTCTAAAAAAAGAAGGGATTTTTTTTTCCAAATCTTAATGCTTATGACTGTCAACTTGATTGGATTAAGCAATGCCTAGCTGGTTTGTGGTATCCTGTCACAGTGACAATAACCTCAACTAACACACTTGATGGAGAGTCCAGAACCTGGGGAAATGAAAGCGTTTAGCCAAGACCATACCAATCATGTTGCATACAGCAAATATCATATTATAGGTTAACTAAATCCTAAGCAAATTGTCTAATATAAGCCACATTTCTCAACAGTTCATTGGCCTCTTAGATGAAGGGAATCATAGTATGCATACTTCTAAGAGGCCTGTATTCTGTGACATTACAGTTGATGTTGCATTATTGTAGGACTAGAGAGGTCATTAACTGAGCAAGAATTTTGTCTCTTTTATTTCAGAGTACCACTGAGGTAAATGAAGGAATGTGTATCTAAGTAAAGAGCATTGCCCAACTATCTCACAATTGAATTAATTCACGCATCATTGGGTATATCAAATTGCTATTATGAACAGACATTATGTTAAATATTAAAAACTCAAGAGAAAAAGTTTGTGTTCTAGAAGGAGGAGATTAAGAACAATTCATATTGAAAGTCATCATTATAGATTGTGAGGCTCAGCAGGACAGCCATGGGGAATATATATAGGGAATAACCATGGGGTAGCTACTAAAAGAGGGTAATCAAGAAGTGCTTGATGGGAAGGTGATAGGGAAATCCTGAGCTGAGGGATTAGAAAGGGCCAGTTCCACATAGAACTAGGTGAGGGAATGTTGCTCAGGCAGATAAACTCGGAAGCCCCAGAGCTTTGAGAGGGAAGGATTTTTGCTTGGCTAAGAAAGGTAAGGAGACTGAAGAAATGTTTGCAAGAGAAAAAAAAACGTAATAAATGAACTTGTAGGAAAAGGCATGGACTCTGTAGACTCTGTTAAACAACCTCATTGTTCTGAGATTGACAAGGAAAAAGCCACTGAAGAGATTTTGAATGATGGCTCTGGCTACTATGGAGGGAAAGGAAAGGAAGAGCAGAGACATTGTAGATAGTTTTGTAAACCCAGGTAATAGATGATGTGGTATGGACCGGAGTGCAGAGCATAGAACGGGCACAAGACACAGTTCTAGGACGGACACAGAAAGGCGTGCAGATGACTGAACTTCAGAGGGCAGATTTATATTGAACTCTTATAGTATGAGATGCCAATGGGATGTCTAAGTAAAGATAATGAGAAGGGAGTGTTTAGGTGGACCAAGAATTGAGACGGAAGTGCTGTAGCCAAAATGGTGAGTGGATTCAAAGAGTTGTAAGATTATAGGAACCAAGAGAGGATTATGTCTTAAGGAGAAAGGCCCTGTAACCTACCCAATGCTACTGTCACAACAAAAAGGAAGACAGAGAAATGTGTGTGCAAATGGGTAATATACTGGTTGCTACTGAGGGGAGTTCCAGGGACATTAAAGGGGGACTTGTAGTGTGTGCTAGAAAAAGGAATTGTGAGGAGAAAGTGGAGATAGAAAACATAGGTAAGACTTGGGAAATTTTTGCCTTGAAGGAGAGATGTGAATATGGGTCCTACAAGTTTAATGATTGACTTCAGATAAGAAATACCAGGCCATTTTGGATGCTGGTGAGAAAGATCCAGTTGAAAGAGAGATTTAGACTGTAATGTTGATAAAGAAGAAAGGCTTGAGCTTGAGTGTGACAAGTGAATTTTACTTTCACTTTTGGAATTGGCCTTTGATAGATGCATGAAAGCTCATTTAGGTAGCTGTTGGAAAGGCGAGCTGTACAGCTGAGAGTGTGGACACACAATATGAGATGTCGCAAACCAATAGCTCCTATTTCTTCTGTGAAACTGGAGGTCAGGGTAACAAAGAGGAGATGTGGAGAATGATGTGAAATGGCTATCTGTGTCCCTGCTGGAGATGACGTTGTGGGAAGGAAGATGAGTAGCTTGAGGACAATGATAAACCTTTACTTGTGTGAGGTTTAAGGACACGGATCAAAATTAAAGTTCATTTGCCAAGTTGGATGATTTTCCTTTCTTTCATTTCTTCTCTCATTTGTTTGGCTCCTAACACAGAAAAGTTAGATTATTAAGTTTGTCTAAAACATGGGTGTTTCTCCCCAGTCACATGGGCTAGAGGGAGAGAGAGGGACAAGGAGAACTGAGAGGAGTTGCCGAAAATGTTTATTGTTAAGAGGCTATTACTGAACATAGAGGAAATTGGAAGTGAGAGCGGGCTGAAAGTTGGTGAGCGGCTGGCAGTTTTGTTAAAAGGGTAAGATCTTAGAAGGGAAGATGGACTTCCTTCTCAGTTTTTCAGAGAATGCATTTTCTTTATGCTCTTGGTGCTTGGACCAGGGAGTGCTCATCCTCAACATCCCTCTCTGTGTCAGCTGCTGACTCATCTGCCAGCTAGAGAGATAATGTGAACAGTGGGCCTTGATATGCTCTCACACATCAACACAAACAGAAACAAACAGAAAGCTGGCAGAAGCAAGGAGTGCAGGGTTCATTTTGGCCCATGGTTCTAGGGGCTGTACATGATAGCTTGGAGGCGGGGCCAGCTGTCTGTAAGCACAGCAGCAGGTCTATCTGTTAATTGAGACAATGTCTCACATCTTATTGAATCAGGAAGCAGAGAGTCAGTAGCAGAACCAGAAGTAGCAAAACGGCACCGCCTACTGGAGACCCAGTGTTCAAACACATCATCCCGTGAGGGACATTTCAGAGTCAAACTACAACATTCCTCTCCCTGAAGGCAGGCAAGATAAACACAGTCTGGCAGAAAGTTTGCCTCAATCATGGATAAATGCAAAGGCCTGTTTACACTTTCAGAGACTAAATCAAAAGCCTACAAGAAGAGGAGGCTTGATTCAGAAGAGCTTGTTTCTCACCAGTTTGCTGCTGCAGACAAAGGAACTCTTGGCTGCTGTTCTCCATGGGTGTCAAGTTGCAGTGTGACTGTTCTGTATGACATTATCATGAAAATGTCTGATGGTTACTTGCTTGGACATTGTATGTCCCAGGGCCCTACAGGTTACATGGCAATGCAGTTCTGAAAATGTGCTCTCTTTTGTTCTGTTTCTCAAGGTAAGGCCATTGAAAAGAACCTAATTATAAGTAGCACACTGAACTTACACACATGCTAAAGAGATTTAGCATGGGGGTTTATTCTGATTCACAGATATGGTATTAACTTTGCTGTTCAAGTACATAACTCAAACATAAATGGGGAGATAATGTGGCTTTGTTTTGTTTTGTTTTGTTTTTCCCCAAATCTCCCAGCTGAGTTTTTTGTTAGCTATCATTCAGGCATTTTAGTACTGCTCATGTATTTGTAGGATGACCTATTTTGTATAAAGAGCATATTTAACCTTCCTCAGGCTTGAAGAAACTTAAGTTATTGATGCAAAAATCACACTTGAGGAAGATATGTCAAAAGGAGAGAGGTGTGTTTCTTCTGTGTCAGACTCAGAAGCCTCTGCTTTGTCTTGTATCCATGGTGATAATTTTCCTGCCGTTTTCCACTGGACTGTCTCCCTGAGCCATTTGAAATTGAAAATCAAATGAAATTTCTTTAATCAGCTCCAGGAAATTGTGAGATAAAGAAATGGCAGAGAGACCTCTTTATATGAAAAGTCCTTGGAATCAATAGTGCCTAGAACAGCAGTTCTCAACCTGTGGGTTGTGACCCCTTTGGCAAACCTCTATCTATAAAAATATTTATATTTCAATTCATAACAGTATCAAAATTGCAGTTATGAAGTAGCAACATAAATAATTTTATGGTTGAGGTCACCACAAGACCTGGAACTGTATTAAAATTTCACAGCATCAGGAAGAGTGAGAACCACTGGCCTAGAAGAGTGTGCAACTTTGGGCCATGATCCTGAGATTTGAATTGCAAAGACCATTTGTTCCCTACTCTCGCAATCACCTCTCTCCTTAAATATCTTATACAGGTTACAGACACCTACTGCTGTGTAACAAATTGCCCCAGAATTTAGATGATTAAGAGAATCCACAATTATTATCCCAGCATTTCTGTGTGTCAGGAAGTCAGCCCTCACAAGCTACAATTAAGGTATCAGACAGGATTATAATCTTCTTGGATGAGCTTCAGACCTGTAACATGGGGGCATTGACAGAATTCAGTTTCCCATGGGTTTTTGGCTGGAGGGAGCCCTCAATTCCTTTACCACATGGCTTCTCTACAGTGCAGCTCACAAGAAGAGAGCTGTTTTGTTTTGTTCACAGAGCAAGAACATGAATAGAGCCAGAAAGAGAATATGAGACAAAACCCCATATTTTTTGTAATCTTGTCTTAGTGACTGACACCCCTATTACTCTTGTCACATTGTTTATTAAAAGCATGTCTCTTGCTCCATCCCAAATCCACAAGAAAAGTATCATACAAGTATATGCATTCTAGGGGATAGGGTCGCTGAAGGGCATTTCAAAACCTGCCTATAAAATTTCCCAGACCACCAAGTGCCTGTATGTGTGCTCATTCCTGTTCCCCCGACAGTGACAGTCTGCCTGCACTCTGCTGTGATGACCTAGATCCTTACTTGTCCAGATTTCTTAATTTTAATTCTGGTGTCTGCCTTCTCACCTCCATTCAAACTATGGTACTCCATTTTCTTACTCTATAAATTGTTGCTCTTCCTTGCTACCTTTGATGGTTCCCTATTTCTTGGCTCAACACAAGTATTAAGAATGTCTATATCTTGGATTAACCTCATTTCCTACCCTTCATTTCAACAGGCTACATGCAGCCAAGTCAGAGTTTGCATGCTCCTTTCCTCTGGGCTCATGCTGTTTCCTTAGCTTAACACTTCCCTTTCCCCTTTCCAACTGTGCAAATGCTAACCGCATCACAGAAGAAAGTGCTGTGCAATGCTGGGATTTCAATGGGCTCATTTCTGAGCCCTCTTTCATTGCATGTCCACGGAACAATTACTATATTCTTGTTCCCATATACCTATCTAGGTTATAAATACCGCTGCTCCCTACCCTGCATGCCAATCACAGGAAGGGTCTCAAGAACTGCAACAGTGGCTTCCATCTCTGCAGTAACCCGTGGCATTCAGGCAGCCCCTTGCATATGGCAAGGGTTTGATAAAGTCTAGAATGGTGGTGACTGCTTCCCCAAAATGCCTTTCTCAGTTAGGAAGACCCACTCATTTTATTATTTTCATGTTATATATGAGAAAACTGCGATGGAAATAGTTTACCTGCTTCTCTGAGAGCAGACCAAGGACCCCGATTTGGAGTCCTCATTAATTTGTTTTATTTTGTTTTTCTTTTAAGTGAAAAACCATCTGACTTGACCTGATATTTATTTGTTTGTTTAGCTCTACCAGAGATTAATCCTGCAGCTTCACACATGCTAGGACAGCACACTAACCCTAAGCTGTAGCCTCAGCCTTTATTTTATTTTAATTTTGAGGTAAGGTCTTGATAAATTATCCTTGAAATTATGATATTCCTGCTTTATCTTTCTGAGTTACTAGGATTATAAGTCTGCACCACCAAGCCTGACTTTGATTACTTTTAAAGATTCATTTCTTTTTATTTTATGTGCATGAGCGCTTTACCTATACGCTTGTATGTATACTACCTGTGTAGTGTGTGTGTGTGTGTGTGTGTGTGTGTGTGTGAGAGAGAGAGAGAGAGAGAGAGAGAGAGAGAGAGAGAGCCCATGGAGGTCAGAAAAGGGTGCCAGGTCTCCTGGAACTGGAGTTACAAGTAGTTGTGAGGCACTATGTGGGTGCTGGGAACAGAATCCAGGTCCTCTACAAGAGCAATAAGTGCTCTGAACTACTAAGTCATCTCTCCCAGCCCCCTAGCTTTGATTTTTTTGTTTAAGAGAACTATTCAGAGTCATTCAACAATCCTCATACGGTCATTTTAAAAAAAATCATTTTCAGTGAAAAAAAGGAAAGAAGACAAAGATTTTTAAAGAAAAAAGAGCTTCACAGTAAGAGGAAGGCCCCCACCTGCCACTTCTTGTTTATTTGTGAATTAACCTCTTCAAGTTAACCAAAACAGCAGGGTCAGGAAATGCCATGTTTTTAAATGTTAGGGTATCTCCTAGACTCATTTCTGGCATGCAATGATGTTACCAAGTGGCCATAGCCTGCACAGTTATGAGGGTTCTAGTGACCCGGGACACCTAGATGCTGTAGCTAGAACTATAGGCACGTTTGTCAGCAAAGCAGAGAGTGTATGTGTGTGTCTGTGTTACAAAGAGAACTGACGTGTGAAGGGTGATTATTTCTCCAAAGCCATTGTCCAGACCTCTACAGGCAATATTCTGAATTTAAAACGACTTTCAGCTAAGTCCTGATTGCACCTGGGAACTATGAACAGTATGGAAAGCTTCATAAAGGAGATGAAACTTGACCAGGACAGGAAGTGACTTACAGCCGGCAGGCTCAGATGTATTGACACAAGGTAGTGAAGTAGGAAATTATGGTTTTCAAAGAGAAGTCAGATCTTAGTTTCTCTTTTATCTCAGTATGATGTGTGTGTCCTTGAATCAAATCCCCTAACCACAGTGCAAACGTGCCATTCATGCAACAAGAGTGGTTGGAATCCCTGGCTTTTGTGAGTCTCATACACAGGAAAGTCAGACTTCCTTTATGACTTGTTCATCGTGTGTCAGTATTGTGGTTTCCAAATGCTCTTGGAAACTGATTTCCAAGTTCCAGGTGGGCTCTGGGCCATGGCAGCAGCCAGAAGTGCTGAAGGCATTAGCTTGAGCCAACTGCTTTCTTGGAGACTAAGACTGGGGTAGTCTGTTTTACATTAGGCTATTTCTTTGTACGTGAATTATCAAAAATCCTTCATTCCCTAGCATTTCTTCACTTGCCTGTCCTTCCATGGCATGTCTTGTTATTTCTGCATGAATTGGGATATCCGACAATAAGTGATTATTCCAAAACGCTGAGCATAAACTGTGCGGCTAGTGAGAACTATTTCCAAGGGAATGTGATCAACTGGAAAATTTGACAGAATTTTGACAGTGGATGGATCATGAACTTCACCTCTTGAGTCAGTCCCCATAACACCAATTTCTAGTGTTTTCTCCTGTGCCCTGGCTGAAGTGTGCTGAGTTTATTTTCCCACTTCCTCACCCCAGTCCTAGTATTAGGATAATAACAATCTGAAATAGTCTGAAAGGGTGACACAAGATCAGTTTTCTCTCTTGGATATATATCTTGATATATATAATATTAACACATATATATATAAATTGGGCTTCATAATGGGTCTCATTCTGACAGTTTTATACATGTATATTCATCTACCTACCCCACATCCTAATGATGGTATTTGACCTATTTCCTCGATCCCACTAGATGATTCTTTGTTTTGCCTTATCTGCTGCTTAGAACAGAGGGAAACAGTAAAGTGAATATATTTTATCTGCAAAACTTAGCAGTGACTTTGAATTAACCTAAAGCTGCAAATGGAAAACAAGGTAGAAGTATATGACAAGAGGCAACTGGTCAACAGAAAAATCACAGGCAGGGCTCTTTCTTAAGCTTATGTAGGAGAAATGGCTATTTCTATTTGGGTGAGATTGGTTAAACTACTCGGGCTGAATTCTGGCTCCAAATACATGTGGTCAGCCCAGGAGCCCTGGAAAGAGCCCTGGCTTTGTTTTAATCCAAATATTAGTCGTTGCTGGATGGATTTTTTTTTTTGGATGACTTTTGTAAAGATAGAATAAGGACACAAAAACCTGGAAGAAAATCCAAGTATGACAGGAAGCATGGTGATCCACTCTCCCCATCCCTGAGAGATACAAAAACAGGTGTCCATGCAGGTTGTTGGTGAGCCTGCCCTTTTATAGATGAATCTGGGTTTGGAGGCTATTGTGGCTAATGGAAGTCCAGGACCTCCTAATCCAACCCAATGACTACTGTTGCCAGATATGAAGCAACAGAAGGTCATCTTGAGCCCCACTGTGTCCTGAATAGAGAGACAGAGTGGGACCACACGGGGTCCATTCTTTTCCCACAAAGTAGTGATGTGTTCCAGGCAAAAACCCAATTTGGGATGTTTTGGCCCAAAGGAAACATTTACAACCAAATTATACACCTCGGAAAATAAATGAGCTTTCATTTTGGAAGGAAACCCTGCCGGGCTCTTTATTATTTGTACCACAATCATAAAGTTGGTTTTAATCTCTGCAGTGGAATGCCATTGGGTTGGCCAAGTGGCAGGCTCAGTGGTTGGAGTGGGGACCATTTCACTCTGCAGAAAACACAGTGGGAAGTAAAGGGAATTATTTCTCGTGAAACTGTTCTCAGTAACCATTGGTTTGGGGGGTGGGGTATCTTTTTCTGGCACATTCATTGAAACTTCAAAGTTGGTTCCTTTCTTAGTCTCTTTCTTTTATTCTCCTCTTCAAAAATTCCAGGGGCCTTCTGGAAAAAATGTGTCCTTTATAAATGAATGAAAATCTAGGAGTAGACCCAAGAAAATCTATAATGGATTTCTCCCATAGCTTACAGGAGAATGGGATACTGAAGCTACAGGAGACTGAGGGCAAAGCTGGAAAGTATGCTCCCTTTTTTTCCCTTAACAATGAAATTTAGAGATAAAACCTGATGAGCCTATGCTCCCAAGATCCATGCCATGGAAGGACCGTGGTATAGAGAAAGTGGGCAGGGATCTATGGGCTTCTGGGATGACCTGGGTTGTAAGTGTTTTAAACCACTATCAGATAAGGCTCAGAGTACTGTTTACCAGTTTAGGGTAGAATAGAAAGCAGTCCTTAACACCCTTCAAGTATGTTACCAAATATTTTGGGAAAGTGATCCTTAACACCCTTCAAGGATGTTACCGAATGCATTGGGTTAGGAATGCCTTTTCATAGATCTCAGCCCTTAATGATCTTGCAGGGAACTTCTCACTTGTTCTAGAGACAGTGGGATGGAGTCTTTGTGGGCATATGGAGGTGTAGAAAGCAGAGCATGACAGGAGCTGTTTGTGGGAAGAGGAGTTCATGGCAAGGCTTTGGCTCACAGATCAAGAAGTTAAGACAGCCAACTAACAATCCTGAGATGTTTTTAAATTCTGCTGGTCTTGAATGTCCTAGTGTCTGCCTCCTACCAAGGATACCCTGATTTAAACAGCTTTGGGTTTACCTACCATGTAAGATCCACACCACTGTTTAGGCTTTTGCTGCCTGTAATATCAGTGAGGAAAAGGACGGTGTTTGTCTTGCTCCCCATTGAATCCCCAGCCCTTGAGTTATTAGCTCCCAGTAATTAAATGAATAAGTGAAAAAGAGTCTTGTAGCACATCTGCCCACACACTATCAAAACAAATCCTAGCTAATGAGATGATTTCAGCTCTTAATCATCTGGGGTGGTTGAATGTAAGTGAGGTTTTGGGTCTTCTTTGTCCCACTCCTTTCTTCTCGCTCCCTCTCCTGAATTAAAACATCCCAAGAACGAATTCAATCACCACTTCTGGTCTGTATTTCATACTTATGCCCTGGCAATGTTTAACTTATGACTGTTGATTGCTGTATATTTTCCATGAGTTGAGGAATTTTTGCCTGAACTCCTCTCCTTCTGGGATTTCCAATAATACTCAGTTACTCTGAGGTGGATCAGCTCGGCCATTCTTCACCAGTGAAACCCAAGTGAAGTGTCTTTCACTTGTTTCCTTGTTCTGACATTGAAGGCTTCCATTTCCCAGTGCCTGCCTTCATTCTATCTCACCCGCCTTCCACAGACACCAAGTTCTGGCAGTGGATAAGTCAGCTTTTATTATAAAAATGTTTATGGAGACTGTCAGTTCTTAACCTTAAAACTGAACCGTGCTGTTTGTATTTTTCTAAGTGATGGAGAGTGTGAAGGACTGAAGAAAATGGAGCGTGAAGAGATCAAACATGCGCCTTGGAATCTTTGTTCAAGACCTGGAATAGGAGAAATTCCACTTGCGGGGGGGTGGGGGGGGTGGGGGGTGTTGGTGAATTCCCGAGAAAAGGATCCTCTGTGAGCTGAGCTCAAAGCCTGAGATCATGACCTGATGTGAGAGAGAAAGTGAGGTTCAGGGAGTGAGGCGGCCAGTGTGGGATGTGCAGGGTTAGGGTCATAACATGCTCTGAAAAACAAACAAATAAAAAGAGTTAGAAATATATTTCTTTTGGTCAGAGAGCAAATGAATTCACTTTCAACAAGCTCTATCTTCTGAACTTCTCATGTCTGCTTTCAAATGTTGGGAGTTTGAAAGAAGCCATTCATAAGTGTGTATGACATGCTGTGGTGCAGAACTTTTGTTTACCGTGGGACTTTTCTGTGGACCACTGGGGAGGGTGAACATTTGAAGCTGGGAGTTCAGCTTTTAGCAATTGAATACCTAGGACATTGGTAAAAAATGGGCCTGGCTCTATCTAAAAGGCCAACCTTTGTATCTGCAGACTTGGGAAAGAAGTAGGAGAGGCTGAGCTGGACCCAGCAAAGGGCATTTTCACAGGAAGAGTTATAACCCTGCTGAAAGAGGGGAACTACAGTTGGCACTAAGTGTTTTAGTTGGGGCCTGTGCAATTAGTTTGGCAAGAGCATTTCCCTGGACTGGTTCTTGGCATAATTTGCCCTTGTCTATGGAGCTCAGTATACCAAAAGACAATCTTCATGTCTTTCTTCTGTCTCCCACCAGCTTTATTTCCATTTTTGTCATGTCCTGGTGGATTGTTTTCCTTTTTTAGCCTGTCTCAGACCCCAGACCCTCATACTTCTCATGTCATTTGTTACCTCTGGGCTAGGAATAGCTATCCTTTCCAGCAGCCATGTGAATACATGCCTGTCCTTCCTCAGGACCGTGGTTCTTTGTAGAAAAAGATGCATGGGATGGAGGAGGTTGGTGGCACTTTGCTGCCTTGTATGGGGTACATGCTACCTAAACCTGCCCAGAAAGGCCTGATTATGTTGACACTAGGAAAAAGCATAAGTGAGTTCACCCTCCATCTTTGCAGGTTATGATGTTTTACCTTGGGGATCCTTATCATTTAGGGATCCTTAAGTAGTGAGTAACAGTTCAGAGTATCTTACCCTGGCTGGGCTTAATGGCTTGTGTTTATTCATCATCTGTTTGGTTATATTTTCTCAAGATAAAGCACTCCAACAATTTGAGAGCCCTGCATACTCTAATAGCCCCATCCCTTTGCTACAGTGCCTCTGAGAAGAACAATGCCTTAACTGGTCCCTGGCCACCTGCTCCTTCTTCAGAAGCAAGTTCATTAGGTATGAGTCTACAGCAGGATTACCAGGACTCTTGTGGGAGATTAGCTGTGAACCCCAACTTGGGACTCTAATTTCACAGGGGCCTGAGAGTAAGCATTCTAACACATTCCCAGGGAATGCTGGTGCTGCTTTTAGAACAGCTGGGTTAAAATGATCACTTGGAGATACCAGTTTTTCTAGAAGGTTAAGAAAACTGTAGGCTAGGGCATGGTAGAACATTGTAGGACATGGTAATCCCAGGATTCCAGAGACTAAAAAAGGAAGACTATAAATTCAAGATCAGCCTGGGCTATATAGCAAGACACTGTATCAAGCAGGGAAGGCTATTTTAGCAATCTTAAAATTAAATAAAATGCTAAAACAAACATTAGTAAAGCACAGATATTGCTATCTACATATATAAATATATGTTACCATTCATAGATATATATGTATACATGCAAATACATATTTTATGTGCTTATATACATACATTTATAAATAGGTAAAATGTACATATTACCCTTTGAACATCCCAAACCCTGCCATTCCCTGTTCTACTAGGGCTGTGCTTCTGGGCACTAGCTGAGTGTTAGATGTGACTTAGTCAGACAGAGGCAGTAGCCACTGGTTCCTTCCATGGTATTTTCTTGTCCCTCTAGGAGAAAAGGACACTGATCATGTTATCACTTGAAAGCCGATGACTATGCTGCTGTACCTAGACTTGGAGACATCACACAGAAACTGGGCAAAGACTATGTCCTATCTCTGTAAAAGCACCTCATCCTCCCACCTTTCAAGAACCGAATTCTATTCCATAGATAACAGGATAAGTCAACCATGCCCATACCTATCAGGCTTCAAACCCTGGTCTGTTCATTCCTTCCTCCTATCCTTAATCCATTCATCCATTGCTCTGTCTATTCCATGGTCCATTTATTCATGCAGAGGAGATTTAATGAGGGCCTATTATGTGTCAGATGCCTGGCTAAAGGCCAAGTATATAAGGTTACCAAAAAAAAATCTAATATCTGCTTTAAGGAACTGATGGGAGCTATCACAAATAGGACAGCCCATAAAATATTGGCTTGTGGTAAAAATATCTTCAAAGGAAATGAGAAGAAAGATGGGGGAATTGCTGAGGGATTGGGAAGGCCACTAATTATAAAAGATGCTGCTGCTAAAATTGCTTCCCAGAGGGGAGACATAGGTAACATCTATCCCTTCTTCTAAGATCCCAATGACAAACTGAGGCATAATTTCACCAAAGTTCACTATGGGGAACCCAATGAGTTTATTGGGCTTCCTTCCAGAGCATAGGTAAGGGATTAGTTATAAGCGTGTGGGTGTCCCACTCCAACAAGCAGTACCTGGAAAGCCTTCATCCAACAGAGATGAGGCCTTCCCTGAAGCTTCATAGATAAAGTCCCTCCTTAGTCTCTGCCCTTCCCGATGGCCACATGCAATTGAAGCAGAGTTGTATATACCAGGTGGTAGAGAGCAGCTGGAGGCTCAGGTTAGGGTACCATGGCCTTCCACCTCTACGTGAATGGCTGTAAACAACCAAGCCAACAACCCTAGCTGGGGTAATCCTTTTGCAAGAGAGCACAGCTGAGCTCCCCAAGATGGAGACTGCTCTGCTCAGGTTGCACCACAGGTGATCAGGAAAATCTGTTCTCTCTGAAAGTGGCATTTGAAAAAAGGAGAGGAGTACTCTCTGAACCAGAATGGTAGCAGAGAAGTTGGGAAGTGGTTAAAATGTGTTCTGTTGTCAATGAATAGGAATGGACTTGAGGATGTTGCCACAGTGTTGTCAATGAATAGGAATGGACTTGAGGATGTTGCCACAGTGTTGTCAATGAATAGGAATGGACTTGAGGATGTTGCCACAGCTAATCTAGTTCACCCTTTGTACAGCTTATTTGTCTTTCAATCACTATTTGTGTCCATTTAACCACATATGATAATAAAAGTGAAAAGAAGCTCTGAGAATGTAAGTCAATTCAGCAAAAGAAGCCAGTGGAAGGGACAGCAGTAATACAGAAGAAGACGGACTCATCTGGCAACAGCTTAAGGAAGACTTCCTAGAGAAGGGAATACCTAAGCAGGGTTGTTAAAAACACATAGCAACTTTCTGTGGCTAGTAAGAGGAGCAGAGACAGAGGCAAGTGTGGCATGGAGGGATCTACCAGCATCTAAGCCTCTGTGTGAATTACAAAATGGTGTGATAATATCCCCTCCTCCAGTCTGAACCTCAACCCCTGCTTCCTCCACAGACTCCTTCCTGCTCTGTATACATTATACAGGTAAATGACAGCCCAAATGGCACCACAGAGGGTCACTTCTACCCTGCACTTCAAGCTTTGACATCCTGTTCATTCCACTAGCCAGATGTGTGTTCATTCATTATAGTATGAAAATTGGATTTAAATAATTATTATTTGCATTTATTATGGAAAAGGCTATCAATTCTTGGCATATAGGTGATAGCTGTTAATTATTAAAAGACTTTTTCTAACTTTATTTTTTATTCATTGACAGATTCACACATATTTATAATGAATTTTAGTCCATCTTTACCCCTATTACCACCCTGTCTCATTCCCTCTTGTTCTTCTTTTGAACCTCTCCTTCTTCCTAAGTCCCCCTCCTACTTTCATGGTGTGTGTGTGTGTGGGGGGTGTCACTGAATTTAAGCAGGGCTTTCTGTTCCTACACAAGCATGCACAGGAGGTTATTTACTGGACCACATGCAAATTGTCAGTGACTACACCCCCAAAAAAGAAACACTCCTCCCCCAGCCACCTTTAGCAGTTGATAGTGCCTCAGAGAGAGAAATGGAACTAATGAGTCCTTTCTCTTCCCATGCTGAAATGTTGATGGACCCAGTCTTGGGCAAGTCTTGTGCAGATAGCCATAGCTATAGTGAATTCATGAGTCCACCCATCATGTTATGTTCAAAAGACATTGTTCCATAGCAACCCCCCCCCCCAATTTCTAGCTCTTACAACCACTTCCCTCCCACCTCACTTCTGTAATGTTCCCTGAGTCTTGAAGAGCAGTGTGATAGAGATATGCCATTTAGGACCAAGCACTCCACAATCACTCTCTGCCGTTTGACTAAGTTTTTGACACTGTGGTCATTGGAAAAGTTCTGCGCTCTTCACCAACACAAGCTTCCTTCTGGTGTCTTTGTAGGCCTTCATCTGCAAGTGGTTGGCCAGACTTAACACAGTTGAAGCCCTTTCTGACCCTTGATGAAATGGACAAACTTAATTGGATGTGAAACTTCAATTTCTCATATGTACCATGGAGGGGGTGCTAGTTATGCCCATTTGATGGGGATCTTTGAGAAGCAGTTGATTATTATAATGCATAAAAGGTGTTAGGACAAAGTTAGTGTAGAGACTGCTTTTTCCAAGGGAGAAGGGAGAAGTTTGGTTGGTACTAGGAAAGAAAATAACTGAGCCCTGGGGGAAATCACTGAGAAGAAAGAGCCAGTGTAAGAGCACCAGGAAGACAAATGGCAGTGAGGAATTGGGAAAAGAAAAGCAATGGATTTCTCCTCAAGCTGCTACCCATTTTACAGGTGAGCCCCAAGAAAATGATGCTTCCACTGTGAAGCCACTTCTTTATGTATTTATTATTTTTACAGTGCTGGGGATCAAATCCCTGGAGCTTTGCACTTGCCAGGCGAGTACTTCTAGTGGCCACATCCCTAGTAGCTGCTCTTCCATTCTCAAATATTGTATTTCCCTGTACTCGTTTATTCAGAAAACCAACAAACAAGAACAAAAACTTGGCTTTTTTTTGGGGGGAGGGGGAAGTGTGTTTGACCTTTCCATGTGCCATTTCTCTTTGATTCCTTTCCTGGTTCCTTTTGTGGTCTTTGTAGTTGTATACATCCTGTACATATAACTTAGAGAGAAGGAGCACAAATCATACATGTTCTGCCCAGGGAACTTTCACAAAGTGAACACACCCATGAATCCATCTCCCAGATCAAGTGGTAGAATATAGCTGTACTCCAGGAGCCTCCCAAGGGCTCCCTTCCCTTCGCTAGCTCCCCCAGGCTGCCACAATCCTGACTTCTAAGACTACTGGTTAGTTTTGCCTGCTTTTGAACTTTATATAAATAGAATCTTAGTCATATGTTCTTTTGTACTTGACTTCCTTTGTTCTCTATGATGTTTGTGAAATTCGTCTGTTATTAGATGTGGTTATAGTTTGCTCATTCTCATTGCTGTATAGTGATTCATTCTATATTTTAGGTATACGTTTTACTTATACCTTCAACTACTGGTGACCAGTTGGTCCCTGTCACTTTGACAATTCAGAGCATGTGTTTAGCAGGTCCAAAATGAAATGTGATGGCCCCACCTGCTAATATCCAAAGCAATACATGTTTGGGACCCATTGTTCCATCTGTCCCCTGGAGTAGCTCTCTTTGTGTTTGCACCAAGTACTATGTGGTATTTTGCCTCTGCCTCTTTGTGTGTGGATTGGGCACCATCTGTTTTGTTTCCTCCTTGTTGTATCTTCTGCTTTTATTGACCAGATCTGATTTTCCCAATGAAGTTCTAAGATTGCACAAATCATGTAACATTGGGCTACTTGAGATCTACAAAAGAGTTTCTCTTAGAAAGGGAGGCCAGGATTTTCCCATTACCAAACAAAATGGGGAACTGAATTGAGGATTTAATTCATAGTGCGCTACACTAGGATAGTGCTGTTACTCTGGGTAGGGGAGAATAGAGAATTCAGACCAGCTAGACTCTCTTATTCTAGACAATACCTCAGGGGAAAAATTAGGACAACATAAACCTGTGAAAGAAACTAGGGCTTTGGAGCATGTTTCTTAGCAAGGGGCCACTCAGCCTCTTCCTTTATAGAATAGGAGTTCTCACGCTTAACTCAAATGAAAGATTCATTTAACACATGGTACCTAGGATGTTTGAGTGATACTTCATCTACCCAATTTTCAGTATCCTCCAAACTCTCCCATTTTTCTCTCTGGATCCACTCTGTACTCTTCTCTACTTAAATGTATGGACATAAGTTCTACATGCATTGAATCAACCAAGCATTGCAACAACCTCTTGCTCTGGCTTTAGGTTGGCTTTGGCCAATGTGAAGCATGGCAGGCATACAGAGAGAGTATTTGGAAAACTTTGTATATCCAACCCCACCTTCTCATCCCCACCCCACACATAGCTCTTTATTTTCCTTATAGAAACAGAAACCTCTCCCTTTCTTTACACCATCAGGTCTGTGGTATAAGATCTCCATGGTTTTGTTGACCAAGAGGTGTTAGTTTCTGGCCCCTTTACCCAGAAATGTATAGGCCATTCTTTTATTGAATTCTCTTGTGTTATCAAGCTTAAGAGCACCACCAGTTTTCTGCTCATACTCAGACTGATGTATCCTAATTTGACAGTGCCAATACCTGTATGATGGTTAATCTTAATTCCAACTTGATTGGATTAAAAGACAACTAGATCAATAACGCACATGTTTTTGTGAAAATCAGAGACTGTAAGATCATGGGAGTTCTGACTTAATGAGTGGGTTGGTTAATCCTTTGATGGATTCATTATATGATAGCATTATTGGGTGGTCAGGACACGTAGGAGATGGAGCCTAGTTGGATAAAGTAGGTCACTGGGAATGTGTCCTTGGGAGTCCATCTTCTCCAACATCTTCCTGTATCCCCTTTCTCTATTTCTTGGATGCCATAATGAGAGCTGATCTGCTTTGACATTCCGTATTCACCATGATAGACTGAGATGTTTGCTACCATGAGCCAAAATAAATCAGTCCTCTCCTTAAATGGATTTTCTTAAGTATTTGATGACAGTGATGAGCAAAGTAACTAATATGACTGGGAAGAGCAGTAAGCAGATAAATACCTTCTCTGCTGGCCCCCACTCTCCACAGCCCCCGATGGCCTCTAAAGAAGTACAGTTCTCTTTCTTGAACCTCAACTAACTGAAAGAATTTTGGTGGGAGATTTCTCTTATATGACAATAAAACCAGGAAGTAGTTACTCGAGGATCAGAAGGGAACTAGGTATGGGGACAGGGATGTTGAAAGTAAGTTTTGTATCTAGTGGCAGGCATCCTGTCTTTTGAGAACACATAGCAAGGGAATTCCTTTTCATATACCATGGTTCTTCACTCTTGTTTCAGCTTTTTAGTGCCTTGGGCCAGCATTCAGGAAAGTTGGATAAGATTAAAGAACATGGTAAATGACATGAAAGAGTCATCAGCTGGATGTGGTGCTGCACACTTTTAATCCTAGCACTCTGGACCAGAGACAGGTAGATCTCAGAGTTCTAGGCTGGTCTGCTCATAGTAAGTTTCAGGCCAGCCAAGGATGGGATCCATGGTGAAAGTGAAACCCTGATTCAAAAAAAAAAAAAATCACTACATATTAAGTTATGAAGAGTCTGTACAATTTCTCTTCCTTAAACTGAAAATATCCCACCCTTCAGGATTTTCTACTTTCTACCTTGCATTTTTTAATGTATGAATATTTTTTAATTTCCCCTTCTGGAACTTCTTAAAGACAAAAGAAAAACCTGTCCATATACAATTTTCCTAAATTTCAATTAAAAGACATGATTCTTCTACCAATGTAGAGTAAGAAAATCTCAAATATTTAACTAATTAATGAGAAAACTAGGAAGAGATTAATGCCAGTTCACAGCATTTGAAGAACAGATGATAAAACCAGTTGGGAAGATAATTAAGTACATTTCTATATTGAATAAAGTTGATTAATATACTAAACACCCACAAAATCATAAGCCTTGAGTGTTTATGCTGAACCAAATCCATTTAAATTTCTACAGGATGAAGATCTCTAAGTAAGCATATCATATTTAATCTATCATCCTAATCAATAATGCCTCAAAGATGTATCCTCCCAGAGAATTAAATAATCTCAGATAAGGAAGTTATATTGTGCCTCACTATGAACTGATGAATTTGCTCTCCCTTTTGGCTTCATTTTCATATTTTTGATAACTTTCCTTAATGATCCATGTGTGATGTGAACTGCCATGGTCCAGCACACAGTGCCTGATACATGATAGAGATGGAAGAAAAGCTTGTTGGGAAAACTCATGAATCTAGCAAACACCCCAAATTACCCAAACTTTGTCAAAATACCCAACAGCTGCATCACTTTCAGGGACCGGACTGTGTTTCCCTGGAGACAGGAGAACAGAAGCTTAGTCAGATTTGTCTGGATAGGCATGTGGGAGGGGGAATAAATCCTAGTGGCCTGCAGCTTTCTCCTCACCTCCAGCCACATTTGGTCTGTGACAGCTCTATAATTAGCTTATGCTACCAGGCCTGACTCTCTAGTAAATGAGCTTGAATAGTTTCTGGCAGCCAACAGAGCTATCTAGGTGCATCGTGAAAGCGCAAGGAAAAACTGTTACAGACTCAACTCTGAACCTTTGAGAGGCTGGTGGTAGAGCTGTTAACAAAGAACATGTAAGTGAAGGAAGTAGATGGTGGATGTTGCAATAGCTTTCACCAATCTTGAGTTAACCCAAGAAAGGAGACAGTGGTGTTCTAGTCACTGAAGGCAGCATCTGCATTTGATGCATTTAAAGCCATTGGGTTTTTATTTAATCAGGCTACCCGTGGATCTGCTGCTTTGGCCATTTCAAAAAGTTTTGAAATTAAAACACGTCAAGGCAGTTAAGGACATGTACTACTGTTGTAGAGGACCTGAGTTCAGTTCCTAGCACATACATCAAGCAGATCACAAGCACCTATAACTCCATCCCCAGGAGGATCCAATGCCTGTCGCATCCACATGCACTTGCACTTATGTACACTACACATACCTCCTCTCTCTGTCACACATACACAATACACACACACACACACACACACACACACACACACACACACACACACACACAGTTTAAAAATAGCAAACATTGTTTAAATGTTTAAAACCACATTGCTATGATACAGTATCTCCAGAAAACCCAGAGAGCTCTTCTAAAATTCTCATCCTACTTCCTAAGACCCTTATGAGAAAAACAGCTAAGGTCCTGTATCAGTTAGCTTTTACTGTGTAATAAACCACTCTGAATTTGGTAACTTAAAATTATAAAACTATATTATTCTTCATTATTCTCTTAATCTCAGCCAAGTTGGCTCAGTTAGTCTTGGGTGGTCGTGGATCTCCAGCTGAGGATTGTCCTTTGGCAAACTAATTGGCATGGGATATATGGCCCCTGATCTACATCTCTCCCATTTCAGCAGGTTAGTCCTGGCTTCTTGGTACACTCCAAAGAGCAACTAAAATAAGTAATACTAAAGCACAAGCACTTTGGGGTCTGTGTTTTTGCTGTCTCTCATAATAAGTAGCATGGCCAAACTCATAGTCAGTAGCATCGTCAAGTTCAAAGACTGTATACAGGGTACACCTGCTTAAGGAAGGTTATTTAGAAAGGAAGAATTTGTAGACATCTTTAAAACCATTCTACCATAGATGCAAACCACAGTAACTTACCCAAACTTACAGTAAGGCAAGGTTGGGCCTAGGATATGGGTCTCATTCTAGGTCCAGCACTATCCCCACAATTCCATGAGCTCCTTTCTAAAATTCCAAAGGTAGAGTTACATTCCTTTTAAAAATCTATAGGTACTTGAAATGGAGAGATTTCTAGAAGTAGAAAGTGTGGAGCTTAAATGTTGAGAAGATTCCATCTTCTTAATTGGTATAGTAACTGGGCAGGGCCAGCCCAGCCTCTGGCCTCAGCCTCTGAGTGAGCATTCTGTGTGATCTGGCTTACCTTCTGGGATTTCCCTTCCAAAATCAGAATCTCAGCTTTGGTCTGGGTCTTTAGTACCCTTCGTTACATAAAGGAGATACTGATTCACTGCCTGAGCCTCTTTGGCTTGCTGGACCCCTTCTGGTCAAAGCAGGATTTGGATACTTGGTACCTGCTGTCCTAATTTACTTTTCTATTGCTGTGATAAACACAAAGACCAATAGCAACTTGGAGAGTGTAGTGGTTTGAAAGAAAAAGGCCCCCATAGGGAGTGGCACTATTAGGAGATGTGGCTTTGTTGGAGTAGGCATGACCTTGTTGGAAGAACTGTGTCACTGTAGGGATGGGCTTTGAGGTCTCCTATGCTCAAGCTATGCCCAGCGTGACACACAGTTCACTTCTTGTTGCCTGTGGATCAAGATGTAGAACTCTCAGCTCCTTCTCCAGCACCTGCGTACCACCATGTCCCTCCATGATGATAATGGACTGAGCCTCTGAAACTGTAAGCCACCCCGATTAAATGTTTTCCTTTATAAGAGTTGTCATGGCCATCATGTCTCTTCACAGTGATAGAAACCCTAAGACAGGGAGGAAAGGGTTTCTTACATCTTCCACTTCACAGTTCATCATTTAGGGAAGCCTGGATAGAAGCTCAAGGGATGAGCTGGAGGCAGGAACTGAAGCAGAAACCATGGAGAAGTACTGCTTGATGGCTTGCTTCCCCTGGCTTGCTCAGTTACCTTTCTTATACATCTGAGATCCACCTGCCTGGGGATGGCACTGCCCCCAGTGTGTTTGACCCTTCTATGAAAATCAATAGTCAAGAAAATGTCCGAACAGATATTCCCACAAGCCAATCTTTTGGAGGCAATTACTCCATTGAGATTCTTTTTCCCAAGTGATTCTAGTTTGCATCAAGTTGACAACCACTAACCAGGACATGAGCACGTTGATTAATGTCTCTTCAAGCTGGGTCCTGAGAAATGGATCTAGATCAGTGTTTCTCAGCCAGTGGGTCGAAACCCCTTTGGGGACTGAATGACCCATTCATAGGGGTCGCCTAAGACCATTGGAAAGCACAGATATTTAATTATGATTCATAACAGTAGCAAAATTACAGTTATGGAGTAGCAACAAAAATAATTTTGTGGTTGGGGGTCAACACAACACGAGGAACTGTAAAGTGCCTCAGCATTCCTTCCTAAAGGTTGAGAACCACTGGTTTAGATAATCACTGTTTTCTTTCTTTCTTTTTAAATCTTTTTTGAGAATTTCATTTATGAATACTGTCTTCCTACAGCTCCCTCCCTGACTCTTTCAGTGTCCTCCACAAGTCCTGTCAGTTTCATGACCTCTTCTTCTTTGTCATCATTTCCACACAAATACAGAATGGACTGAGTCCATTTAGTGTTACTCATGTGTGCATGTGTTTGGGGCTGACCACTGATTAGATAACCTGTCAGTGAGCACATCCCTGAAGAAGACACATTCTCTCTCTCTCTCTCTCTCTCTCTCTCTCTCTCTCTCTCTCTCTCTCTCTCCATTAATTGCCCATAGATCTTTATCTAGGGGACCACCTTGTGAGATTTCTCCTATCTGTGTTGTTGTGTCAAGTGGTGTTGTCATTATGTACGTCTTGTTGAGGCAACCATATTGTTGTGGTGTTACAGGTGCAGATTCCCTTTCACATCCAGACACTATAGCAGTGAGCAATCTGGTCCTCTAGCTCTTACAATCTTTCCACCCTCTTTTCTGTAATTTCATCTGAGCCTTGGGTATAGCTAAAATGCAAAGGATCATTCTGTCTTCTTTTCTAGCAATAGAGAAAGTACGGCTTGGAACATCATCAATAATCCATACTCGGTAACATTTGCTCAGGGTGTAACATTTAGGGGATGCTGAGCTCCAGTGTGACCAAAAAGCAGTGACTGAAGCCCCCTGGTGGACAGCCCAGGCCTATCCATTATAGCCCTTGGCAAATTAGGTCTGGCCTCAAATTGGAGTACCCAGGGATACAGCCTCATGAGAGTTAGCTTTATTATCTAGGTTTGTCTACCTACCTCAAAGGAGCAATCTAGAAAATACAAATTTTCCACCTTATATTTTCACTGATGTTTTATAGCATGAGTAAAGATTCTTTTCTGGGAAAACTGGCTTTCCATCCTTGTAATTATGTCTTATATGTTATCTTAGAGTTGAAAGGGTGATTTCAGTTCATTTTTTAACTAACAGAACATAAAAGAAGCGGGTCCTGGAAAAATTACCCCTCTGTTTTCTGTGCCAGTGATGGAGAAAACACAACTTGAAACGCCACTAATAATCTACACAGTTTTAAGATCAAAGCAATACAGAAGTATTAGAGATAAATCAGCAACATGCTTACTTCCATTTTGCCAGCTGGCCCAGAAGCATTAGGAAAGATGCACAGAGTTGGGCAGCCCCTCCCCCAGAGAGCCAATTCCTGCCCCAGTGCAGAGAATAGACCATCCTTCATCTCTTCTAAAGCAGTGCCTGAGATCAGAAGTGAGGTCACTCCCATGCCCTAAAGTAAACATCCTCCTCATGCTTTCTGCCACCACAACCAGAGATTCCTCAGCTATTAGTCAGACTTTAAACAGAAGGCTCTATTGGTTCCCAGCCAGACTGTGACACTCCTGCCTTCTTGAAACATGATGTGACTATGTCGCCAACTCCCAGGGCTGTCTTCAGGGTCCCCTAACAAAGACTGAAGCACATGTCTGGCTGTCTCCTCTCTGCCAGCATAGTTCCTAAGAGCTGTTGCATTTTTATGCTTGGTTTAGAATAGAGGCATTGATGAAGCAACTATTTACTTCATCCATGCTGTTTGCAGGGGAGTGATTGTCATTGCATGCAGGTACAGCAAGAATGAAGAGCAGTCAACCTTTGTACCCTCACATCCAGACTGGATGGTGTCTCCTTAGTGGATCTTGATTGCCTCTTCCCAGCATCCACTGCTGCTACTTGCAGCACGCCCATCTCCATCCAATCTTCTTGAGCATCAAGAACAAATGTGTCCCTTAGAGAAAGAGATGCTGAGATCTCATTTTTTTCATTCCCTAGCTTTTCTCTCCCCAGGAGTACTTGCTCTTCAATCATGTGTGAAGATAATCAATGTGTCCTTTATTCTCTTATCTCCCCAAATGGAGAACTTTTGCTCTTCCCTTTGAAACCCCACCAGTGGCATTCTTGAACTTATTTTTAGATGTGTGGAAGTTTTCCAGACAAAATCGATGCCCAGCACAGATTTAAAAAAAAAAAAGTATGATTATCCCTTATCCTGGGTACAAGGAAACAGAGTGTTTTAATATGGAAGAAGTGTAGCCATATGCCTGGGTGCAGTATGGCTTCCTTTAATCTGGAAAAAGGAAACAAGCATTGTTGATAATAATATGCAGATGTCCAGCTGCAAATGAGGACATATTGCTAATTAGCTATATTGTTAGTGTGTTTTCAGGAGAGAGACTACAGTGACGTTAATTATAATCTCTGTTGTTTGTTGTTCAAAGCCTATGGGACCAAATGCATTGCTAATAATATCTTCTTTAATATCTTCAATAGAAGATTCTTAGATTCTTTTTTTTTCTTTAGAATCCCACATTAAAGCTACATGAGGAGTAATGAGGCCTACAGCCTGAGTCTAATTAAAACAAAATTTAACAAGACAGAGCAATCATCATCTTTAGCTAGTACTTATTTGGCGCCCCCTTAGCAGTTGGAATTGGGGAATGGGACTCAGAGATTGCAGATACAGCCTTCTTTGCCCCCCAGAAATTTGCCATCTAGTCTGACTCTGAGAAGTCGGCCTGGTTGTATTAATCTGGGAATAGTTTCCACGGCCTTAACAAGGAAAAAGCACTGAAACATTTCTAGCCAGCCAGTTTGTTACTAGCATGTGCCTCTCCCGGAGGCTCGAGGAGGGACCGGAGCAGCCGTGTTTTTCACACAACAGCCCTTGGCGGATGTTTGCCAAAGGGAGCAGGTGCTATTTACAAACAGGGACAACAACTTAGGTCATTTTTCC
Organism: Peromyscus californicus insignis; assembly: GCF_007827085.1. Taxonomy (NCBI): domain Eukaryota; kingdom Metazoa; phylum Chordata; class Mammalia; order Rodentia; family Cricetidae; genus Peromyscus; species Peromyscus californicus. The sequence continues at coordinate 114,438,017 of NW_026294595.1, forward strand.
GAACACTGGATCCACTGACCGTTCCCTCACCCTGTTCCTCTCTACTGTGACGGTCTTCCTTACTAGGTGATCATCATCTCAATTTGTCCTGTGTTTTGTTGTCTAAAGAACCTTATTCTTTCTCCCTTGTATTCATTCCCTGCAGCAAATGACCAACTGGGACAGTCTGGCCATTCTGACCACTCTGGCAGTTGATGTGGTTGTGGTAATCCACCTTGGCCACAAGGAAGTCACAATAAGCAGCTCGAGCCACACAGTGGCAGAATGCCGTGACTGGACATCCTTGGTCTTGTACCTGTTATATACTCAGTATAAGGAACACAGTGATAAAAAACATATAGCTTATCATCTTAAAAATTGTCCCAGAAAATGTTCTTCTTCATCTCAGTCTAACTATCCAGGGGTGTGCAGGACCAGGTTGTGCGAGCAAAGGGAGCCAGAAGACATAAGAGGGTTGACGTAATCCGAGTACCACACAGCTCCAACCAGCCTCTAACCGACTCACAGAATGCCACCAGTGAAGTGGCACCTGTGGAAAAGTCACAAGACAAGCTGGGATTCACACTATTCCACTATGTTACAGAAGGACTGCGAAGTGTGCCCCTCCCAGGTCCAAACTCTTCAGTATTATAAAGCAGGTTCAGTCAGCTGCAGGCTTCTGTCTTCCTGGCTCACATTCCTACTTTCCTGTTCCCTTCACCTGTTCACTTTCATTTCCTTTTGATCTCAGTTCACAAATTACCCACTCAGAGTTTAATTATAGCTACTTCAAATAATGATAGTCATTTTTCTGGGATTTTTCCTCAGAGGTTCTAGTATATACTCATGCACTTTCAGATTCAGTGTGCGTCAGTCATGTAGTTTTGCTTTTTTTTTTTTTAATGCTCAAATTGTCTAATCTAACTAAGATCCCTTTAAGTTGGTTCCTGTGGTTTTCCCCCACCCCAGAGAACCCTGTTAGGCACTGAAAATGTCCTTGCTGTCTGTCACTGCAAAATATTCTATTCCAAACTCAATGCATGTGCAGTATCTATTCTCAAGCTCTTGGCTCAGCCATTTGTGCAAGGAACTCTGGTACATTTGAGTGAGGACAAACCCTTGAACATTATTGACAGCACTCTAGTACAGTTTAAAGGAAGTACAGCATAGCACAGTCATGAAGATTTGAGGAATGTAACATGTAAATACAGAAACAATGACAATTCAGTAAGTATCTGCAAAGGGTTGCAGATTTGGAATGCAATGTTAGAGGAGGTTACAGAGCCCAGCATCTACAACTGGATGCCAAGGAGTTCAGTCACATTTCATCTTATGCCCTGCCAATAATTCTGTCATTTAAGGATTAAGTTCAATCACAAAGATCAAAAACTCAACACGGTTAATTAACTAAATAGGTTTTTACTTTTTTGTTGAAAGTATTTTTTCATATAACATGTTCTGATCATGGGTCCCCTCCCTTTAATCATTTTATTTTATTAACATATAGCATTGTGCATACTTATAGAGTACACTATGATAATTCAAAATATGTATGCCATTTGTAATGATAACTTCCTGATAATTAGCTTCAAATATTTATTATTTATATATCATGTCTATTATTTAGAAACTTTCAAACTCTTCTAGCAATTTTGAAACATATGATAAATTATTGGAGACTATTGGTACCCTCCTGTGCTATGAAACAACAGCCCTAATTTGTCCCCTAGGCTGTGTTTGAGCACCCATTATCTAAGCTCTCCTGGTACTCACTCCCTAACCTTCCCAGTCTTCAGCAACCAGTACACTCACTACTTGATTGACATTAATATTCTTAACTTCCACAAATGAGCAAGAACAGGCAGTATTTGTCTTTTTGTGTTTGGCTAATTTCAGTTAACACAGTTCCACAATTCTGTCAGCATTTCTATAAATGACAGATGACAGGGTTTTTTTTTTTCAACCAAGCAAACATATGGTCCTGGCATAAAAGCTAACACATAAACCAACAAAGCAGAGAGTTTAACATATAAATAATTGTCACAGCTCTAAAAATATAATAGATTTTACAGAAGGGAACATTGCTACTGCTACTGTAGCATTATTGTGCTGGCTGTTTCTATGTCAACCTGATGTAAGCTAGAGTCATCAAAGAGGAAAGACCCTCAACTGAGAAAATGCCTTCATAAGATCTGGCTAGAGGTATTTTCTTAATTATTTGATTAATTTTTATTGATTAATTTATTAATTATTGAATGAATTGATTCATGGGGGAGAGGCCAGCCCATTGTGATGGGAGCGACTCCTGGCCTGGTAGTCCTGGGTTCTGTAAGAAAGCAGGCTGAGTAAGCCATGATGAGTAAGACAGTAAGGAGCATCCCTCCTTGGCCAGTAAGACAGTAAGCATCAGCTCCTGCTTCCAGGTTCCTGTCCTGGTTGAGTTCCTGTTCTGACTTGCTTTGGTGATAAACTGTGATGTGGAAGTATAAGCTGAATAAACCCTTTCCTCTCCAAGTTGCTTTTGGTCATGGTGTTTCATTTCAGCAATAGGAACCCTAACTAGGGCAATTATCAATGATAATAGGAAGACATTTGGGGAGTCATCAATCCTGGACTGATGTGATCAGGGTGATGGTGCCATCAGTTCTTTATACAGGAGAAAGTGGGATAGAGAAGGACAAAAGGCAGACTGAATCTGCTTCCTTTTTAACACTTCACGCCCTCACCTCTCCTTAACCCTAACTGGACAGCCTGTGTCACATGATCAGCCCTCAGCTGCAACAAAGTTTGTGAGCTATAGTTTTAGGCAGCTGTCTTCCCACCTGAAACAAACACTGAGTAAGAAAAAGATAGGAAGGATCATTGGGTAGGCAACTGCAATATGTGCCACACTATTGCTATCTGAAGCAAAACACTAACCTGCAAGAGCCTGATGTTTCTAGAACCATGCTATTTTAAGTCCAAATCATTGTAGGAAAATGAAGGGATTCCTGTGCACAAGGATGGAAAGTATGAAGTTGTAGCTAGCTAAGTTGACCCACCTAGATCACCTTCCTCAACTTCAGTTATCCTGTTTTTATTCTCAGTGGGAGTAATGGCTCTCCATTAGAACCACCAAGGGAGAATGGCTACTGCAGCTTTGCTACAGCGTTGCTATTGGAAGGTCACAGATTAGAGGCAGACTATAAAGCAAGGAACATGTTCCCATACTGAGCAGGCAAGCCCATTTTGTCACTTGAATTTAGACAGGAATGCATCCTATGACATCTCAGATGGAATGTAGTGTTTCTTGTCTTAAATTCCTGGACATCTCTAAACTATCATCTCCAGAAAAGAGTGTTTACTTGTCTAAATAAAACCCTGTTTTTACAGTTTTCACCTACCCGGTGACTCTTTGCCCTGTTATAGTAATTTAAGTGGGACACCCAATGAGTAAGTATGGTGACAATCAGAGTGTTATCATCAACTAGACTCTGCAAGGAAGATGTGACCCAAGTCCCTTTAAGAGAAATGAAGAAAGGCCTTTGCCTGTACTATTAGTGGATGTCTATCATCCTCCTGTCTCAGATCACCAAAATAATGAGTACTTTCATATTTTGTTATTGATGGAGCAAAATTCTTTTTTGTCTTAGAGGGACCATTCTTAAATACCCTTCCCGGACCCCAAGGTTTCCAGTTTTTGAACAGTTAGGAACACAGCATAGCATGGCATCAAGGTAACTAGATTTGGAAGAGGTGCAGACATAATTCAGATTTTCAGAGATTGTGAATAGCATTTTGTTATTAATTCCAATCTTCCGAATATTTACAAATGTTGAGCCCAAGTGTCTAGGGGGCAGGGTGGTTGGGGAACAATGGAGCAATGCCACAGTTTTGTGCAAGACTCAATTCAAAACATACTTGAATCCCAGTCCTCAAACTATTCCCAGCAGAGTCACTTGTGGCCTGGATTGCTCAGCCAAAGGTCCTAACTTTGCACTTCTCTTTTATTGTGTAGATAAAGCCCAACTCTTGACCATCTTTCTGGAAGAGTATAGGACTGTGATTATCTGCTGTGCTTTGCATGGAGGAGCATTAAGCCATAGAAAGTTGAAGGGGTTTGTTTGGTTTGAATCTAAGCCAGGAATTACTCTATGGTGGTGAATTTTCCATCAGAAGAATTCAAGAGTCAAAGGAAAAAATAAATCAATTAAATTCAGTCCTTTTCTTTTCAGACACCTAAGTAAAATGTCAACTGGCCACAGATGTACATTTCCAATCTCTTTGAAAACACAAAATTTAATAGTAAAAAGAATACTTCGTTGCTTATATGTGTGTCTGTGTGTACATTGCAATGCTGATAATTGAACCTAGGACCTTGAGGATGCTAGGAAAATGCTCTACCACTGAGCTACATCTCCAGCACAAAGAGTTTTGTTTTTGATCTAGTTAAGAACATGCTTAGTTGATACAACAAAGCTGGGGCTTTGATTACAAAAATCTATAAAGCATTTGGAAAGCAAACACCAAGCCCCTTATATGATTTATATGCCTGAGTCCCCAACAAAAAATTCTCCAGGAGAACCAGCTGAACATTCTCACACCAATAGGAAGAATCCAACTGTATTCTCTAATATCATCAGGGAGAACTGACTGTTCTAACGCCATCAGGGATTAATGGCTGCACTCTAACACCATCAAGGAGAACTGACTGTATCCTCTAACACCAACTGTACTCTCTAACACCATCAGGGAAGTGTTGGGGTTGGGTGTCCAGTGATAAAGGCACAGAAACAACTTTATTAGGTACCTTTTGGGGGATTGGGACAGAGAAGTCTTACATTGAAGAAAACTCTGTTCTCTTCTATTCTCTCTCTCATCTTTCCTTTCTCCTTCGCTCCTCTTTCTCTCCCTCTCTCTCCCCCCTCCCTTTCTTTCTTGTCCCCCCCAACTCAATCAAACAACAATACATTTAGAATTTGTTGCATTGAGCAATGCCTCAGAATACTAGTCCAGCTCCCTCTATTAATCATGCTAGGAAACAAAAACCATGACAAAGAGGTGGCTGGAAAGGTTAACAGAGGCACTGGCTTGGCCACATCTCCTGAGCAAAAGGTAAGGGCAAGTGAAAACATGAAAGCAACCTCTCATTTCCCACTTCAGAGGTGACAGAGTGACAAAGGTGGTCTGTGTGTGTTTCAGTCTCAGGCTGCTCTTGACCTTGGGTACTCAGAGTCAAACGTGTTTTTATTCTAGACAGAACTGTTTGGCTGGGTCAACAGCACTGCCGTGGGGGCAGGGAGTGTGTGTGGAGACAATGTGCTGGAACGTAACTCCCAAACCTCAAAACATGCCCAACAATAACAACAGCATTAACCACTGACCCAAAGGCTGGGGAAATTCTATCTCCACATCTCCTTCCACCAGTAAACATAAAAATACTGTCCCTGAAGGGCCAGAGGATGCCTTTGCTGAGTGTTCCAGAAAGTGTGAAAGGACAGGGATAGCTACATTGGAAAAGTTTCCCCAATGACAAGTCAATTGGGACTTTTTCACTAGGTGAGAAAAAGATTTGACTTGCAATTTTAAGAATAAAGGTGTTAGATTTCAGAGTTCTCTTTTTGTCACTTTTTCTCTATCTCTTCATCCTTCTCTCTTGTGTTTCTTCAACTTTTGTCTTTCTACACCCAGCCTTCCTAATTTTATGTTCCTCAAAGTAGCTGTCAGTTCCTCCTTTGTGAGTTCTATCTAATTTGCTCTTTGTCATACCTCGGGATCACTTTGGGGCTTCTCCTTCTCTTGTCCGAATCTTGTCTCTGCTGTTACCTCCTCAAAGAGGTGTTCTCTGTCCACCTAGCTAATGTTCAGTAGTCTCTTGTCTTATTTGTCTATGTGTTCTTATTTGTTACACATAGATGTACATTTCAAAAGAGTATAGCTCACATGACTATCTCATGTATTAATTCATCTCATGCCTAGCTTGTAGTTATGATTTATTTATTGGAGAGAGATAGAACACTATAAGCAAAATGGATATATGTATGAATAAATGGGTAAATGAATAGCCAAGAATAAATGGCTGAACAGAAATGAATAGGTAAATGAATTGATGAGTGAATAGAGATACAATGGGTGAATGAATAGATGTAATCAATAGTTTGACTTAAATATTTATCCAATTTAATCAAATCTTTTCCTTCATGATTTACGCCAAAGAAACAAAACTGGACATCAAGGTTATAATTAAAGCCATGGTGGTTAACCAGTTGAAGCTGTGAGAAATGAACTATAAGTTGGTTCCAGCTTTTAAAGGAGTACCTCTTTTCCTTCAAAATAGCTCTCTTATTTTGATGTGCTTTGATGCTTAATAAATAGTTCATAACTCCCAAGAAAATTCCTAAATAGTAAACTTGGAGACATTTCCTGTCTTGATCTTTTAAAGATGGAGAAACTAAACCATGTGGTAGGTAAATGAGTTGGGAATACTATGCTGGCCATGGTAGTTTCAATAAGAATGACCCCCATAACGTTATATATTATGAATGCTTAGTCATCAGTTGGCAGACCTTTTCAGAAAGATTGAGAGGTGTGGTCTTGTTAGAGTAAGATGTGGTCTTGAAAGAAGTAGGTTATTGGGAGCGGGTTTTTGAGGTTTTAAAAGTCCATGCTAGGCCCAGCATCTCTGCCTGGTGCCTATGGATCAGGATTGTAAAGATCTCAGCTACTGCTATAGCGCCATGCCTGTCTGCTTCTCACCATGACAATAATGGACTAACCTTCTAGAACTGTGAGCAAGGTCCCAATTAAATGCCTTATTTTTGTAAGAGTTGCCTTGGTCATGGTGTCTCTTCACAGCTATAGAACAATGACTAAGAGACTGGTTTAACTCCAGCCACTGGAATAAATTGTCCTTGTCCCTTAATTTAATAGACTGTTAAGAGTATCACTTTTAACTGCCTGCCTTCTAAGTATTTCTTCATTACTTGTATGTTTTGTTTGTATGTTTTAGAATAACCTCAACTTGGAGAGTGATTCCACATCAGAAACCAGCTTTCCTCTGTCCAAAGAAGTCCCAGGGGAGCACCAAGTCGTCCACCAACCCTTCCCTAGACAGCGATTCCCTCAAGAGACTGGGCATCCTTCATTGCAAAGAGACGGCCCCAGATCCTTTCTTCTTGACCTACCAAACTTTCCAGATCTTTCCAAAGCTGATATCAATGGGCAGAATCCAAATATTCAGGTAATTCTCAGCAGCTGGCAAGTGAGGGAGAAGAAAACAGTTTGTCTTCTGTTTCCTAACCTGATTCTAACAAGCCCTGCGGCCTTACCCCCTTGCCCTTCTCAACCCCGCTCTGACTCCTGCTGAGGGCTGTATTATTCCCATAAAAATACTATTTCAACACCCTTGATGGTTTCTGAGACACTGAGATATAAAAACAAAACAAAAATGATGCACCCTGAAATTAATGAAATGTGGTAGCTATAGGAAAAGAATATCATGGCTTGTGACTAGACCATGTAACCCACAATTTATCTTCAAAGTACTCAAGAAAGTACTTCCCCTCAGTGCCTTGCTAGCTTGCCTTCAACACCAGAAATTCCTTCAGGAGAGGACAACCTCCTAAGGAATAGACTTACCAAAGCATTAAATAAGAAGGAAGTGAGAATGGAACGTCCTAGAAGAGAGTTTGATGTATTTATTAAAATGGGATTTTAATAAAGCCAGGGAAATGGGACACCAGCAAGGAGTTCTTAAGTTTAAAAATGATAGCATTCATCTACATTACAAGGGAAGTTAAAAATGATAGCATTCATCTACATTACAAGGGAAGTTAAAAATGATAGCATTCATCTACATTACAAGGGAAGTTTCTTTGGTCTGACCCTCCAAGCATCTTCATGAAGGAGAAGCCATCCTCTCAGCAGCAGCTGTTCAGGGAATCACTACATGGTTCACCAAGGCCACATGATGGTAAACTATAGTTATGGAGCTCAGTTCTAGGATCTATTGCTCCCAGGAACACCCATCCACGAATCCGTGTTTCAGGGACAAACTCCTGATTGTGGGTATTGTTTGTACCTTCTCTTCTTCCTGAAGATAGTTCTCTTGACAGCTCAGAGAGGCCCTGGGCTGCCTAACCCTCAGCTCACTCCAATCTCTATGTGCCTGGTTCCATATTTCTGTGCTTTGCTTTGATTCCTTTCATTTGGCTAAGGACAGCTTTTCCTTATTTTATCATCATATCAAATGCCTATTAGCTTGTGTAGCAGCAGAGAGCTCCTCAACTTGGGCTCAGAGCATTCTCTCTCTCTCTATCTCTCTCTCTCTCTCTCTCTCTCTCTCCTGGACCTCACTTTGTAGACCAGGCTGGCTTTGAACTCACAGAGATCTGCCTACCTCTGCCTCCCGAGTGCTGGGATTAAAGGTATGCACCACCACTGCCCGCCTCTCAGAGCATTCTTATTAAGTGTTTCTCCCACACCTCCAGTATGTGTGTAGTGGTGGGGGGGATGTGGGGGGCACATGTTTGTGTGTGATGTGAGTGGTGTGTGTGTGTGTGTGTGTGTGTGTGTGTGTGTGTGTGTGTGTGTGTCCTTTCTCTCTCCTCCATGGCCCTTCTGACTAACTCTCCTGACACTCTGCATGATACCATTTCAGAACAGCTTTTCTCCATCAGCGTTGTTTTGCTTTTTAACAATGAATGTCACTGAGAATATACCTTCATTAATGACCATCAAGCAGTGGCTGCTATACAGAAAACACTACATTAGCTTATGAGACTCTAGAAAGCAGAGAGCCATATCCCTTCAGTCCCTCCTGTTGACGGCACAGGAATGACTATCCCAGCTGCCATGTAGAACAGCACCAATTGGATCTTGAAGACAGAGGAAGAAAAAGTACTGTGTCCCCAATAGAAGACAGAAAGAAGTAGGGCAGGGCTCTGTGAGTGCTCCACAAAGAAAAGTATGTTGGAAAGCATAGTTGACAGCACATGCTCAGCAGTCACTGCCTGTTCCAAGTCACATTTCTGATGAGTGCCGTAGTCCAACGATTTATTGTAAAGACAGACCCTTTGCTCTAGTGCCCTTCCTGGAACTTGCGACATGGCTCTGAAAGAGCAGTGGCTCTACCTGGGGGAGGGACAAACTGGCGGAGTAGGGACAGTTGGCTCCATACCATTGCTCACCACTGCTCCCTATTGTGGCTTCATCTACGGAAATGTTTCATTGTTTAGAGATTTTTATGCTTCCTAGGCTCAACAGCCCTCACCTCAAAGGTCCTTAGACCATGGTTAACCTTAATCTCCCCGTGGCTAGCATTTACCCCAAAGGCAGGAAATCAGGGAGAGTCTTAATGCTGCAGTCTAAGCTCCTGGAGAAGTGGATTTAAGAACTGCTACAGTAAAGTTACAGAAGAGTGCTGGATTAAGGACAAAGGAACACTGTGGGCTTTTGAGATGTTCTCTTACTGAAATTTTACTAGGCACTATTGTGCACCCAGTAATAAATTAAGTTTGGGACCAAACTTCTTGTGTCCTTTTTCTTTCTTTGTCCATCTGGATATGCCCAATCACTATCCAGGCACCTTTGGAACCTTGGAAAGTACCACCTAAATGTTAAGGAAGGCCCGTGGTGCAAAGGTTGTTGGGATCACAGGTTAACCCTGGGAAAAGCTGAGCCCTCTCCTGCCCACATGACAGATCTGTGCAAGCATTCAGTAAAGCATCCAAGGAAACTACTCAGTTTTCCTCATAATAAGTTGTGCTGTTCTTCCGAGTAGGAAGCAAGAGACCTTTTGAGTCAGTTCTTCCTGGGAAAGGAGCTAACCTGTGTGGAAAGAACTAGACGAGGTTGAGGTAAAGTAGCAGAGAATAAGGGTGGGATTAGAGAAGGCCCTACCCACAGAGCCAAGAATCCTCACAACATGGGGTCTCTCTGGCAGAGTCCCTTGGACTTTCACAGAATCCCCTCAGCCACCACAGAAGTGTGGTTATGGGTGGAAATCATTTGCCCTCATGCCACTGAGACTCTCAGCACCCTGCTTCTATGGACTTGGAACAGGTGAAAGTCCTCATCAAGGCTTTTCATTTGGTGCTGTCCTTACCCAGCGCTGCAGCAAGAAGTTTATCTCCAAATGGTGCTACTGAAAGGGAAGTTTTGGAGGACATGGCGGGAGTAGGACAGAGCTATTCCTAGGAAGGTTTCGTGTTTTTCTAGAGTCATCTTTTAGACACCAGAGACCACAACATCTGCCAAGAGTACAGGTTTTCTATGGCTTCAAATATCAGAGTTATTGGCAGAAAGTATTTGAAACTAATACAGTTCCAACACAGAGATGTTGAAGCCAGACACCCAAACAACACAAGGCCAATACGTCCTTCTGCCCACTGCGTAGTCCAGTTATTCCATTCTGCTTTAGATAATCCCAGGCTGTTGGTCTTCCATGGCGCAGAGGAGTGAGACAGAACTGTTTAATTGATCTGATGGCTTCTCTACCCTAAAGGGAATTGAGCTCCATTTCTGACCTTTTGTTTCTAGAAGGCCACAAAAAGTTAGTGTGTGACACGCAGAAAGATATTCAAACAAAGGCAGCTACTGTCTCCATGGACTCCGGCGCTCACTCTCTCTCTCTTTCTCTCTGTGTTTCTCTGTATGTGTGTCTGTCTCTCTCTGTGTCCCTCTTCTCTGTCTCCCTCAGTATGAGTGTGTGTGTGTGTGTGTGTGTGTGTGTGTGTGTGTGTGTGTGTACATGTTCATATGCCCAGCAGCCTCTACCAACCCATGCACCACTACACTTGAGTAAACCAGTTCCTTGGTGGTCCTTTAGAACATAAGGTGCTTCCCAAAGCAGAGGGAATAATGATTTCTGGCTGGCCTCATCCAGGCCTCAGAGCACTGTTCTTTTGTTGAAATCCACTAGCTTGACCCAGCCCATCCAGTCAAGCACAAAACCCCACCTCTCACCATGGCCCTTCAGCAGTTCTCTCCTGGCTAGTGGCATGAATATAGGTAAGGGGTGTGTCAGTGGGTAGGCTTCTGCTGCCAGAACCTCCGGTGCCCCCTCCCGAGGCAAACTACCCCTTACTCCCACCTACTTATCGTCAGCTGGAGCCTGGGAGCCTAGCAGGAATCAATACCCTTATCCCTGACCCCTCTGCAACTCTAAGCTCTGGAAATGTGCCCAAAGCTCCAGGGCTGGATCATGTCCCTCCTTTGAAAATATCTGTGCCTCTCCAAAGTGACATTCCTGAGCTTCTGCAAAGAGTTGTGTCCTTTGGGCCCCTTGACTTAGGGAGGAGAATCCTTATAAAAGGCCAACATCTGCTTCTGTGGAGTATTTTTATGCCATAAGTCAGGCAGCCTCCGTTCCATGGGAAGTAGAGTCCACTTTAGCACTAGTTTCAGGCTGAGGAAATGAGGGAGAAGGAAGTGTCATCTCTGCATAGAAAGAGATGGCCTTCAATTCCTAAGCTGCCTCTTCGTGTTAGATTTAAAGCAACTTGAGAAATTAGTTTCTGCTTAAAAAAAAAAAAATCATTCAGGAAAGAAAGTAAATCCCCTAGGACAACTTGGACTTGAACTTTAGTGCCCTTGGCTGAGGTTTTGTTCTTTGGTTGATGGTCAGATAATAAAAGACAAAAATTCCAAAATAAACTCATTATTAGACTTACTGCATCAATTCATTACTACAGTAGTTATTCACAAAATATATCCCTTTTCTGAATCAATCTGAGGTCAGTATCCACTTCAACCAATATAATTCTTTCTTTGCCTCCATTGAGAGGAACTTAAACCCAGTGATCCACAGACCTTTCTTCTCCACGCAGACTTTTTTGCACAGCCCTAGGCCTCTAGGTGCTACAAGATATACTCAGAGGAATTGGTCAGGGTTTTACATGCTTCTGCTTCTGATTTTTCCCTCCTGTGTCTATACTTTTGAAATGGCCAGTCTAGCTGAATAAGAGCTAAGAAATGACTGCGCCCTGGATAAGGACCGAAGTGCCAATGGGGACAAACCTGGACAGCTGAGATTCTCATGGGCTTCTGCTGTCATCATGAACTATGGAGTCAGACTGAACTAGGATTGGAATCTAGCAGCACCACTCAGTCTGCTAGTCTTGAGTTCTGTAGCCCCTGGATGTTTTTTCAATTTCTCCATACCTCAGTTTTCTTGTCTATAAAATTGGTGTGATAATTCCACCCACAATTACCTATGTCATCTGATCTCTAAGGGTTGAGATTATCCAAATGAAAGGCTTAGCATAGTGTTATGTGTATGATAAGCTTTCTGGAACTGATAGATATGATTGGTAAAGATGATGCTGATAAGGATGATAGGAAAGCATCTACAGGCCAGCAAGATGACTCAGCGAGTAAAGGCCAATATTTCAGAAACCTGGCTACCTAGTTCTACCCAGCACTCACAAAGATGTGAAAGGAAAGAACTGACCGACTCCACGAAGTTGTCCACAGACCTCCACACACAAATTATAATAAATATGTATACACACACAGGGCAGTGGGGGTGGGAATAAATAACTTTTTTAAAGATTATTGGGAATCAGAAGATTTACCTGGAAACCATCTCTACACTTTCTTTGTCATTTATCTTGGGAAGATGATTTCCCAAAGCTAAGTTTGTGCTTGAAAATTGAGTCTAAATTTTGTAGAATAATGTCTGGGCAGACACACTGCTACAGATCTCAGTGCACTAACCGCAATTATGTAGGGAATACCACAGTTTCTTTGGAGCATCAGCAGGTTTGAGACAAGAGGATTGAATGTCTTCCTGGTCTATTTTGTGTTTTCTGCTGCAGTTGTCAAGGAAGAAGGGCAGCAGAAGCCTTTGCTGCAGACATATTCCTGGATGTTCTCTGCTCTGGAGGGAATCCCTTTTCTGTCTGGGAAATTCTAATCTACATCCATCCACCCAGTCCCTTCAGCTCACAAAGCTCAGAAGAGCAACAAGAAAGAAAACTCCCCTAGGTTCACTGTGGCGGCATAGCTTACATATTCACGGTGGCCATGGCTCATTAGCAGTTAGAATGGGGGCTGTCTTAGTCTTGCTACAGAAAATGTTTTGCAGAGTAAGAGTCAAGAGTTTGGTTCTAATACAAGTTTTAACTATTTAGAAAAAAAACTGAACAGGATTACCAATTTGGGCAGAATTGATACCTACTTTTGCATTATCCTTTGGAGCTGGGAGGTTCTGTCTTACCTTGGGCCTGGAGTTTTTGAAAGAGTTCTCTTTCTTTCACTAAGTGTACTAAGGTACCTCAAGGATATATAAGAGAGCTAGAAAGGACAGAGAGACCTAGGGTCTTTATCAGCTTGAACTTTACTGTACTCACTCCATAACTCCAGTACATTCACATTTATTGCTTAAGAGATCTTTCCAAAGGTTTCCCTGACTCTAAAATATCCCACTAGAACAAGGGAAACAGGAAACAGAAAAGTAATCCCAGCCATTTGAGAAGGCATTTGCCATGCTCATTGCGTCTTTTTAATTGGATGCCTATAAAATTTCAGGTTGAAGATTAGATTTCTTCTATTGATATCAGTTTGAGGTTTCCACATTGCTGACTGTGGGGAAGGGTGGGTCCAAAGTTTTGTTTGTGTTTTGCTTTGTTTTGTAATTCATTTGGGGCAGTGGCTAGAAATTAAAGAGAAGAAAGAAACCTCGAAGCTGTTAAGATTTAGTCATTGATATAGTTTTTGGAGTAAATTCCTATTTTGCTACCCATTGCCTTACCAGGCAAGGACTCTATTTTGTTTGGATCAGAGCAGCAATTTGAGAGAGAAAAAAATCGTATTGACGGTAATAGCTTGAAACATGAAATTGTTTTTATTCCCGGCTTGGAGAAATTGCAGGGCACATTTTGTTTAAGCAATCCCTTTGACTCCAGTCTGAATACAAGTGGAGTATCGAAACTGTTGGGCACGTCACCCTCTCTTATCTTCTACTCAGAGACTGATTTCATTACCATAATTGCCTGCTTGCCTGGCTCCCCCAGCTCTTGGCAGCCTCTCTCCTCCAAGACCCTTAATATCCTTGCAGACAATTGTTGCAGCTCAGGAGTTCTATCTGCAGGCAGAGGGGGGTGGGGCTTCAAAGAAGAAAGGCTGTGTATTCAAAGACTCTGCCTTGCCCATCCTGCCATGGTAGTTTTATATATGCCATCCAGTCGTGTGTGCTTTATTCACTTGTCCTTTGAAGGTTCCATGTGGGTCCTAGTAGTCACTGTTCCCTAGCAACTGTCCATTCCACCAAACAATGATAGAACACGGGTGTCGTGTTTCTTTTCTTCTCCTAGTCTTAAAACTATAGCCGAATCACATAAAACCTTCATAAGTATAAGAATAAAAGGGTTGCTCACAAATTAAAGCAATGATGGTAACATGGGCTAAATAAAGCTCATGGTGCCCTTCTAGGCGTCCCACAACAGAGCAGACAGGTGTACTTGGCCTGATACATTCTCAGTATACTATGTGATCTAAGGTCACCCTCTAGGCCATATCTAGATCTCAAGCCCAGGACCACTATTGGCTTGGCAGCTTCTCTGAGTGTCAGACTGAGTCCGATGCAAACAACCCCCAAGCTGTTTATCTAAAGGATGGGCACACCCCAGTGCAATTTGGCAGAGTATCTCAGCAACTCCTCAGATGTCGGGTCAGGGCAAAACTGGGAATAGATTTGCCCAGTACATCTTGCGCTGATTACTTGGAGTACGTGTTTCTGATTCATTTGCATGTAACTCTTCCAGGAGGTGTTGCAAGAACTATGTGATGGCCAGAGGAACCCAATGAGTCTTTTATTATTTTTTTAAACAAGTTTTTCTATGATGATTGTCTCTCAGAGCCAAGAAGCTATGTTCTTCCAGGCCTGTGACAGATTTCAAAAGTAGGCTTCATTAATCCAAAGAACAAGTTCTAACCAAAGCTCAGGGACTATGTGCTTTGACCCTGCTGCTGGGGCTGAACAATGGGAAAAATGAAATATCATAGCTGGAAAGGCCTTGTCCTGAGGGCCTTGTGCTCACATCTATGCAAGGCCTGTAGCATCTAGCCTGCCCCTAGTACCTGGGCCTCTCTGCTCCCTCCATCTTTTGAGGGGCAAGATGGCAAAGTTGGTAAGAACATGGGCTCTGGACCCATATTCTCCTCATCTGCTACTTCCAAGCCCTATGAACTTCCTTTAACATCTGTGTGCCAGCTTCCCTAATCCATAAAATGCTGTCTCATGTAGCAATCACCACAACACTCAATAGCTTGGAACAATGACCATTGGATTGCTCGTGGTCCTCTAGAACAGGAATTGTGGTAGAACTCAACCAAGAGAGCTTGCTCATGTTCCATGTGGTACTACAGTGGATGACCCAACTGGGATTGAAAAATCCATAATAGTGTCAGTCATGAGACCTTAGCTTCAGTTTTCTTCCACATAGTTTTTCTTTGTCTGGCCTCTTTAAGCAGTGACCAAGCTTCCTTACATAGCTATGAGAACATTGCAAGGAAAAGAAAGTGCATGCTCCAATACACTTTTACGAAAGCCTCAGTACACGTTTTTGGTGTGTGTGTGTGTGTGTGTGTGTGTGTGTGTGTGTGTGTGTGTGTGTGGTGTGCATGCCAGTGCACACACATGTTCAAATATGTATGGGTACACCTATGTATGCAGGTACACATAGGTGCAGAGGTTAATGTGGGGTGGGGTGCTTTGGTCAATCACTTTCCACCTTTTTATATTGAGGCAGGGTCTCTCACTTGAACCCAGAGTTCTCCAATTCAGTTAATCAAGCTAGCCAGTTTGCTTTGTGGAATGCTCTGTCTTTGCCTCCCAAGATCTGTAATGACAAGCAAGCCGCCATGCCTACCTGGCATTTATGTGGGTGCTCAAGATTTGAAGCCCAGTGCTCTCACTTACTAAACAGGCAACTTTACCCACTGATCCATTCCCTCAGCCCTCCCTAAATCATCCCTCCCAACCCCATGAGTGTCATTTATTTCCATTCAACTGGACCTAGTACATCATGAGGCTAGCCCAGAGGGCAATAAGTGAAAATGGACTCTGCTTGTTGATGGGAAGTATGTGTGGTACATGTGCAGGGATGTGGATTGTGAGAATTTGATAAATTCACATGGACAGAGCATTTAGAACAGTGCCTGATGTGGCACCTGCTTAATAAGTCATGCTTTGCTGTGGCTGTTCTTTTGATACCTCAGGAACATAGACAGTGTTCCTTCAGTGAAAGACTTATTAACAATTTGGTCATCAGTAAACCAAGAAGCCCGTCATGCG
Source organism: Peromyscus californicus insignis (assembly GCF_007827085.1). Classification (NCBI taxonomy): domain Eukaryota; kingdom Metazoa; phylum Chordata; class Mammalia; order Rodentia; family Cricetidae; genus Peromyscus; species Peromyscus californicus. The sequence continues at coordinate 114,454,272 of NW_026294595.1, forward strand.
TAGCTTCATGCCTATCTGAGGCCATACTCTTTCTAGTTGTGGAGTTCATGTGGGCCGTTCCTAGATGTCTTGCATTCTCTATCACCATGTGATTGCAGCTTTCTTTCACACGGGATGCAGCCACCCTTTTCTTTGGCTCTCTCAGACCTTTCAAGCTTGAGATTGCCAATTCGTCTGATTGCCATTGATCTGGCCTGTTCTGAATTCCCTCAGGTCACCATAGAGGTGGTCGACGGTCCTGACTCTGAAGCAGAAAAGGATCAGCATCCAGAGAATAAACCCAGCTGGTCAGTCCCCGCTCCTGACTGGCGGGCCTGGTGGCAGAGGTCCTTGTCCTTGGCCAGGACAAACAATGGGGACCAGGACTACAAGTATGACAGTACCTCAGATGACAGCAACTTCCTCAGTGTTCCTAGGGGGTGGGACCGTCCAGCCCCAGGCCACCGGACTTTTGAAGCCAAAGAGCAGCCAGAATATGGTGAGTTTACTATCCAGTAATATAAAATTGGTGGGGAGAGTAAATGAGGATGATAAAGCCTCACCGACATGGGGCCAAGCAAAACCCAGTTTACAGTATGTGGTTTTCAGGCTTCTACGAGGCATACCTCATAAAGGCTGTGTTCACAGAAGCCCTATGGAGCCATCCGCAGCCACAGTTTTTTGGGAACACTGTAATTTTCAAATTATACTTGAGATATTTTTTTAGGGTCTTTGGGGTTCTTTCCTGTCTTGTCTTCTCTGAAATTTAATTTTATTAAATCATCAAAGCACCTTCCCTCTATTCTTTAGCTGTTAAAAAAAAAAAAAAACCTATGCTGAAAACCAATGTATGTACAACGGCTTCCTGTGACCAGACAGCTATGTCATGTCTGATGTGACCAGTGGAGTGGCCCTGGGGAATCCACGTGAACAACTTGTGTAATAGGTTGTCAAAGCAAGCTTTCTCCTCTACATGTTATAACCCCAAGTTGAGACTACTAGGGTCATAAGAGAATGGGAAGTTTCCAAATTGAGTGATGATTACATTATTTTATTAAAATAATCAACATTACTTTCTTACTTTAGTTATAATGAGAGACAAGGTGGAGGGATCTCAGATCCACTCTGTCACTCAACGGTTCACCCTCCTTCTTCCTTCAAACAAACACTTGATGCACCACAAACGCCCCTGTTGTGTTCTTGTGGCTTTCCCATCAGCAGACCAAGGAATGAATAATACAAAATGAGAAGTGTGGAGATTTGCATGAGATGTTCCCCACCCCCATATGTCTCCGATATTTGAGTACTTGGTCCCCACTTGGTAACTGTTTGGAAAGAGTTAGGAGTTGTGACCTGGTTAAAGGAGGTATATCACTCAGGATGGACTTGAGGTTACAAAAGCCATCACCCTCCAGTGTGCTGTTCCTACTTCTGAGCTCTCAGCTGCTGCTCCAGTCACCTGCTGCTGGCAACTTCCACCTGTGAGCTCTAACCCCCTCTGTCATGGACTCTGACACTCTGAAACTATAAGCCCCAAATAAACTCTTCCTTTTTTGGGGGGGTGGTTCAAGACAGGGTTTCTCTGTGTAGTTTTGGTACCTGTCCTGGATCTCACTCTGTAGACCAAACTGGCCTTGAACTCACAGAGATCTGCCTGGCTCTGCTTCCCAAATACTGGGATTAAAGGTGTGTGCCACCACTGCCCAGCAAATAAACTCTTTCTTAAGTTGCCTTGGTCATGGTGTCTTATCACAGCAAAAGAAAATTATCAGATGCAAGAATGATACAGAGAGTTTCAAACAAAGATCCAAGCAAGTACTTTTCTGTCCATGGTAGTTTCCATTCCCTAAACTGACCATGGTGAAGTTGGATGGGCACTGCTCATTGGTACCTTCATTTGCATTCAATTCTTTGAAATCCTCCAACTTTTCATGGTCTAATTTTAACAGAATATTTCACAGTCATGTTTTTTTTTCATGGAATTTTCTTTGTAATGTTCATTATGGCTGTATTGTTAGTGCCTTAGAAAAGGGAAGCTAACTTTGGCCAGAATCAGTGTTGCTGGAAGGCAGGATAGATAACAGGGTGTCTTGGGAATATGCAGACCTCAGATATAACTCCCGCTGTGCTGAGGCTGAGCTGTATGGACATCCATAAGTATCGCATGTTTTATTACAAGCCTCAGTTTCCTTACCCATTAAAGGAGTAAAATTCTTCCTGCCGCAGACTTAGCCTGGGAGTTAAATGTAGCCATGACCATCCAGGACTAGTGGTGCTGGGTTCCCAGTGACCACTTCCAGACCAGTTCTGGGCAGTTCAGTGGCCCCTACACTAGAACTGGTCCAAAAAGCTCTACTGTGCAGACACCACAAAAGGAAGATTTTACTGTCCAAGTAGCATCTATGAATCCCAGCTCTCCACTCATTGCAATGGTGAGCATTGTCCTCCTTCCTTGAGCCCTTTGATGTCATTGAACTGTCAAAACGCTACAGAAATGTTCTCAGGTACAGTTTGTTCTTGTTGTCACTGTTGTCTTTGCAATTATTGTAGCTGAGGCTTGTTTTCTGCTATGAGCCACACCCCCTCTTGGTTAAGCTTTCACACAGTGTCCTCACTTGTGCTTCCAGCATCATAAATTAAGTTTGTCTTCTGTTACATATGTTATAACTTCTCCATCTGTCATTAAAACAGAGAGGATTTCTCCCCTAGAAAGATGTGTTCCAGCCAGAAATCCTGTTCTGCCCTTTGACCTCAGGAAATAGGAATAGCCCAGAAGGTCTTTGTTAGAAGCCGATCTGGACCAGTGTATGGCAGAGGCCTCAAGATGGTGAAGATCTGCCTAGGAGATTGCTCCCCTGTAGAAATGATTAATCATGTAGCTAATTTATGAGCAGTTAAGGATTTGCAGGAAGCCACCTACTGGTAGAATAAGTTCGTGATGGCTGCTTGTAGATAACATATTTTAGGATAGATTTTGTGGCATATTTCTAACAGATTTTAGAAGAAACTACTTCATGCAATCTTAGCATTCTGGATGCTGAGGCAGGAGGGTTATGAGTTTGAGGCCAGCCCAGCCTACATAGTTAGCTCCTGTGTCAACAAACAAACAAACAAACAAAAACAACAAAGAAACTACCACCAGTCTGATTTAGCAGTTTCAAACAACATAAGAAGGGTTCTCTCTTAGGAGTCTGCAAGTTGACTGAAATGTTCATCTGAACTAAGATGGGCTAGCTTGGCTGGAGCTGAACAGTCTCCAGTGACCTCAGTAACAATGATGGGGCTCAGTGAGACAATTAGGAGTGCTGAGATGGTCAGAGCCTCTCTCCCCCTGGCCCTTAACTTCCTTGGGGTCTTTACATGCTAGTGGAATGGTTCTTTTCAGCTAAAAAAGATAAGTCTACATGCTTAGACATATTTTAGGCCTTTGCTTACATCCAATTTGCCATCATCCCATTGATTGAAGCAAATCACATGGTTCAGAACCAGCATAAAATAAAGTGTAGCCAAGGACGTGGATGTGGAAAAAGAACTTATGAGCATCATTTCTCATACACTCTGATACACCATTAGCAGTTAGTCCTTATGCTATGTAGGTTTTGTCAAATTGACACAAACTAGAGTTGACTTGGAAAAGGGAACCTCAACTAGGAATTGCCTCCATCAGACTGCCCTGTGGGAATGTCTGTGAGGGTGTTTCCTGATTAGTGATTGATGTGGGGAGGCTCATTGTGAGCAGGTGGTCCTGGATTGATTAAGAAAGCAGGCTGAGTGAGCTATGGGGAGCAAGCCAGTAAGCAATGCTCCTCCTGGTCTCTGCTTCAGTTCCTGCCTCCAGGTTCCTGCCTTGAGCTCCTGGCCTGACTTCCTTTGGTGATGGATTACAAACTATAAGCCATAAGATGGAATACACCATTTCTTCTCCTAAGTTGATTTTGGTCAATGTTTTATCATAGCAAAAAAGGAAACTAATATAGTCATTTAGATCCAGAAAACCAAAGCAAGAAGTCCAGCTCATGCATAGATTCAAATATAGGCCTCAAAGTGAGCTAAGCCCTTGAGTTGAGGGACATTGCCCCACATGCGTTGGTGCCCTTAATGAAATGAAAAGGAAAGGCTGCAGGAGATTTCTGGATAGCAGAGGCCCCTTTGCTTTTATGAAGTCCAGAAGTACAACAGTTGGCCTCACTGGATTTTATCTAATGCTGCTATTCCCTCCACAAGTGACATGGCTTTTATCTACATGACATAATGTTTCTTTTTCAAACTTGTCCTCTCTCTTTTTACGGTGCAAAAATATGAGACTCTTTACTTGTGCCTCTCGTTTCTCCCTTTAACAAAATCTGGCCCAGTTTCTGTGTGCATGGTAAAAATGCAGTGTGTGCACATGTAATATAATCCACTGCATATAGATGGCGTCATTGACGAGCATGCAATTGTTGCAGGCATGTCTTCAAAGTTCTGAGAGAGAGCCGTGACTATCCTGTGTCAGACTCTTCTCCCTTTGGAAGCAACTTATCCCTCCAGCCCTGCGGGGTATATGCCCAGAGGAGATAGTAGAGAGGTTCACACTGGAAAGTGATGCCCATTTCCCTAATGTAAAACGGAAGCTTCAGACATCTGCTTGGCTGTGTGGTTGGGAAACTGTTTCTTACAAGAAATCAAAGTTTGAAAAAAATGATTGTGATGGAAGGAGATAGAGGTGGACGATGCTTCCAAAGGCAGGTATGCCATGAGAAGCTTCACCTTCAGTGAGGGAAGAGGCCATCATAGTGTCTTGTATACACACACACACACACACACACACACACACACACACACACACACACATCATTTCTGAATAGTAGGCTGAGAAGGCTCAGCACCCCTGTGATAGCCCAGGGTGTCTTCAGAGTGAGGATTGTGTAAACAACAGCCCTGGCGGCTGGCACAGGACCCAAGATTCAGGTGGAAACGTGTGGAGAACATTCTTGCTGGGTCTATGTAATAGTAACTACCACAACCTATTCTGAATGAAGGGTATCCCGTCCCTTCAAGGCACATAACTGCAGCCCCATGCCTGGCACTCACAGAGGCCCCAAGGCTATTGGAAGCTGTGCATAAGCCAGGAGAAATTATTATGGGGTGGTGTTACTGGAGGAAAGTCATGCTTTAGAGATCTAGGGCTTGATGCTACAGCCCAAGCTTTCCTTTCTGTTAACCTGATAACCCTGGACAAGACCCCCAGACACTCTAAGACTTTTGTTAATATTTACTTCTGATAACAGAAAGTCAGTCTTGATAATGTACCCACATCCTCACCCCTCTCCAACACGCCCTAGTGTGGTCTACTGTAGATGTAACAGTCTTATGAAATAAGAAACACAGAGCCAAATGCAGAGTTAAAATCCCAAGAGGTCAGAGCAGTAGCTAAGAGCTGAGACTTAAAACCACCTTCCTACCCTTTGATGCCGCTGCCGTCCTTCCCCTGAGAAAGAGACCTACTTCCTGTGTATCTTTTTATTGACTTTCTGTTCTGCCTTCTCATTGGTTGTAAACCCAACCACATGACCTCCTTGTCACTGCCTGTCTATACAGACCTCCAGTTCTTCTATGGTTGGTATTGAGATTAAAGGTGTGTATCTCCATGCTGGCTGTGTCCTTGAACACACAGAGATCTGCCTGTCATGTGATCGGAATTAAGGGTGTGTGCTACCAATGCCAGACTTCTGCTATGGCTTGCTATTAGCTCTGAACCCCAGGCAACTTTATTTATTAACATACAAATAAAATCACATTTCAGCACAAATAAAATACCACCATAGTCTACTTTTTCTTTTCCCATGTCATTCATAACTTCTAACATACTATATAATTTACTATTTTGTATTCATTATTCATTACACCATGGTGAGGAAAGCTATTCTTTTTTTTTTTTTTTTTTTTTTTTTGGTTTTTCGAGACAGGGTTTCTCTGTGTAGCTTTGTGCCTTTCCTGGAACTCACTTGGTAGCCCAGGCTGGCCTCGAACTCATAGAGATCCACCTGGCTCTGCCTCCCGAGTGCTGGGATTAAAGGCGTGCGCCACCACCGCCCGGCAGGAAAGCTATTCTTAATAATATATTCCACATACCTAGAATTATCCTTGACATATAGTGCGAGATCAACTAATATTCATTGGCCAGATGTTGAATAATGACTTCAAAGGATATTTCTATATTTACAATGAATACGTTAGTTATTTACTACTGTGTGACAAACCTCAGCACCTGAAAAAATAATAGCAGTCATTTCTCATGATTTAATGGCTCAGGAAGTCCAGGCCACTGGGCAGTTCTGCTCTCGATGGCTTCAGCTACATTCAGTTTCTATACAGCAGTATTGGGAGCCTCCCTTCCTCTGTCAAATGTTTTCTAGTCCTTCATGTGACTCTGTTTTTTGGAGGCATCTCATCATTCTTGAATTTGTTTGGCCTGAACTTCTTTCATGGTGATCAGATTTATCAGAATAAACTAAACTGGAAGTCAATGGGGACCATAAGGTCAAGGCAAGACCAGATTCTGTAGAATTCTCTTCTCTTTTCTCCTTTTTCTCCTCCTCCTCTTCTTTTTCTCTCTCCCTGTTTTCCTCCCTCCCTCTCTCTTCCTTCCCCCTGCATTCCTCTTCCTCTCCCTTCCTCTGTCCCCTCCCTCTGCCCCCTCCATCTCTATCTCCCTTCTTATTCATTTCCCTCCCCTATCCTCCCACAAGGAGGAAAGGTTTGCCCCAAGGGTTAGGTCCTAGTCATGTACAAATCAACACAGCATTGTAACCCTTTCAGTCTTCACAAAGCTGAGCACTAACATGAACCTGCAGCTGTAAGCCTTTGAGTTCAGGCTTCAACCAATCCCTTCAAGAGTGAGCATGATGTAAGTGGAAGAATACACGGCCAACAGGCAACTTGAACAGGAGACTTGGGAACTCTTTAGGTGGGGATGATGACCATCTCCCTGGCTCCCTTCCAGATTCCACAGACGGTGAGGGTGACTGGAGTCTCTGGTCTGTCTGCAGCGTCACCTGTGGAAATGGCAACCAGAAACGGACCCGTTCTTGTGGTTATGCATGCATTGCCACAGAATCGAGAACCTGTGACCGTCCAAACTGCCCAGGTAATTGTGGGGCTTTGGTTCCAAGTTCTAGGGAAAGGATTTTCGTTTATATTTTAAAACTTGAAGAAATTATTTAAAAGATAAACATTTTCCTCAGAAATCTTTTGACCTGAATGGGACAACTAGAGATAGCTGATAGACTTGGTGGATGAAAACATGGATTTCCTAAGTCAAGCACAATTGCAGAGGCTGTGGCCTAAGGGGCAGTGCCATATTGTACTTATTTAACTTGAAGGAGGGACTCTGATCAGTTTGGGACCTTGATGTGAGATTGTCATGATTTGAAAAACTCATTTGAAATCAGATATTTATGTCTGATAAGGCAGCCAGCATGAGTGGATTCTCATTCTCAGGAAAACCATGGAGTTAGCCTTGTCCGTAACACCTGCCTGAGAGTTGCCCAAGGCTTCCCAAGAAACAAACTGGTGCAACTTAGCATTTAATTGTGATCTTATACTGTAGTATCAGTGCCTTGAAAGTTAAATCAATCACTAACTTCATGAGGAGTCATGTTGGAAATAAACAATAATTATGACTATGGTTGTCAAAAGTTATAGTGGTTTGTCAAAATCTAGTCTATGGCCTATTTATGTAGGGACCTTTATTGTTAAAGGGATCAAACAGGAGAAACAGAGGCAACCAAGACCATGAGTGGCCCATAAAGCCTGAACTATGTGCCTCCTGGTCCTTGACATGAAGCTTATCACCCCCTGGCCTATATTTTCACTGTGTTCCCATTGCCAGGAAGAATACCAGCCTACAATAATATCTTGGGCCCTATCATAAAACCACACATTCCAAATGGCTTCATCTAAAGGAAATTTCTGAGACCAGAAATCTGATCCCCATACCTCAGACTTCCTTTTTCTACCCCTAGACATGCTATTCTCAAACCAGGAACATTTGGACCCAAACAAAAGTGGAAGCACAAAGGGATTTCTGAAGAAGCGGGGAGGGGCAACTGGAACGAGGTGCATGCTGGCAGAGGGCATGCAAAGAAAATGGGGTTGGAATGTAAGAAGTGGTGGCTCCGACTGCATGCCAGCCCTGCAGACATTTACCTCTCCTAATCTTCCCCGTGCTCCTTGCAATGAGCTGAGGTGGAAGTCGGGCCAGTGGGTCTGGGATGGGGAGGAACAAAAGGAGTCAATAATAACATAAGTAGGAGGAAGCAACATTCAGGAAGAATGTGAAGAAGAAAAGAAGAAGACTATGAAGAAAAATAGAAAAGTTAAAAAAGGTATTAAAATGAAGAAGAGGAAGATGGTCTGGCGGGGGGAGAGAAAGAGGGTGCTTGTCTAGCCACATAGGAGGTCCTGGCTTAGATCCCTTAGCACCATGCAGAAGGGAGAGGAAGGAAGGGGGAGCAGAAATCAAAGGAAGAGGAAGGAGGGAATAAGGAAAAGTGGGGAAGAGAAGAGAGGGGTGGAGAGAAAGGTAAAGATTAAGGAGTTGATGAAAAAGATGGTAGCAAAGAGAATGAGAGTGTTCTGAGTAATTCAGTATCATTCAAACTTCCATGACTTCTAGGTGTGTTATTTCATTTAATACTCAAAACTGCCTCATGGAAGAGAATTTTATTATTGTATTTGTTTGTCATTGAAACTGAGGCCCTAAATCAGCAACAAATGATAGTAATGGAATTCGAATCCATGCTGCCTGACTCAAGAGGCCATGACCTTTACTGTTACACTCTTTCTCCCTCGCCATGAAGGAAGGTCTCTGGCTCAGCCACACACGGACACAATTTTACTTTCAGTTGTAGGGGCATGCCTGTGTTCTCTTCAGAGCTAGCATACAGAGCCAAGCTGGTAGGTTCTTCCCTGCTACCTTTTCACGTTTCCTTTTTGGGTACCAGAACCACTGAGATCACTGCAGCTGGCATCCCTGTGCATGCATTTTCTTCTCGGCTGTCCTTGCCCACTTCGATCTTTCCAGCCTTTCTGCTTTAGGAGGTTCCAGCTCCAAGGGTTCATTTGGATATAAATGATTACTTTTAGCAGGGTCTCCTTTCTTATTTGGTTTGTTGAATCTCTGCTTTACTGGAAGTAGCTATGGAATAAACAAGGTCTTCTAGGCTTGTTTATTAATGATCATTCTGTAAAAGTATGTCCCCTTGGGGGCTAGAGATATGGCTTGGTGACTAAAAGCACTTGCTGCTCCTTCAGTTCCCAGTACCTATGTCAGGCAGCTCAGAACCACCTGAAACTCCAGGTCCCAGGAATCTGATGGCCTCTTCTGGCCTTCTCCGGCACCTGAACACACATAGCATACACATACACGCATACACACAAATAAAAATAAATAAATATTTCTTACAACTATGTCCCTAGGCCAACCCTTGTTTGAGGGACCTACCAAAATCAGAGTGATCTCTTAAAGGACATACAGTAGTGCTCAACAGTGAAGCTAGGGTTCCCCAAAAATCTACCAGCCTCCACTCTTTGCTCTTTCTCATTATTTAGCTTGCTGAATCTGAATTGGGTGTGGTAATTCTGAGGGGAGACTTAAGGGAGCTGAAAGGTTTGAAGCAAACTGGGTTCAGTTCCTTAGAGTGAGTAATAGGATTCTCTGTGCACCCTTTCAGGAGCATCAATAGGAGTAGCATTAGGACAATCAATGAAGCAGGAAACATGAGCTTCTACTCTCCCTTCTGGGAGATGCTCTCCCCGAATTTCACTCAATTGACTCTGCAGGGGAGAGGTGCCACTTAGTTCTCCTGACTTTACAGAAATTAAAACTAGGCACACAAAGATAAAGTGTCCTGCCCAGGTCCACACAGCTAGTAATGATTTAAAACCAGGCAGTCAGCCATTAAAAAGAAGGTCTCGAGCACACTGCTGCCTCTGATTTAGTTTGTCACTCATCAGACAGCCACCCTGACAAGTACCCCACCACCACCCACCCCTCATCTCTCAGACAAATGGGTAAGCCCATGGACTCATTGCAGGCACATTTGGATCTGATTTTGCACTGTGACTAGTATCTGCAGTTTTAATATGTTTTATGCACTGCTACCTGCTTTTACTGTTTCCTCTGTTGGCAAGTTTCTACCCACGAGTAGTAATGAATACAAAAAGGCTTTGTTCAGGTATATTTGTTTTGTATTTGAGGGGGTGGGAGGTGAATTTTTCCATAAAACTAGGGGAAAATGAGCTCTTGTCTGTGTTTAGGAATTGAAGACACTTTCAGGACAGCAGCCACCGAAGTGAGTCTGCTTACGGGAAGCGAGGAGTTTAATGCCACCAAGTTGTTTGAAGTTGGTAAGAGTTTTTCCCTTTTTTTAAATCCAAATATTGGTTCAGTGCTCTGGAGATTCATTTTGCTTTTGCAGTGCCATCCTTGGACCTATGAAAATGTTTCATTTTTCCCTTTGAGTGTCCAATGCTCCCAGCAGATTTCCTGCTCACTGACTAGACTCCAGGCAAGAAAGAGTAACCTCAGGCAAGGAAAAGCAACCCTTCCCTCCTACACTAGAATAGACTGAGCTGTAGGGCACCACGGTGAGCAACGTGCAGAGCCTCTTAGGTGAGAGATGGATTGAGTGTACCCTCCCCCTAGCACAAAGTAAGCCCACCACCCAATGAGCTCTGTCCTCACCCAGCATCCAGTAAAAGAAGTCTCCAGCAAATGGAAGGAAGAGGGGAGGAAGTTTTCTCAACATTATATACTTCCCTCCTTTGCAAGAATTTTCCATTGGTGGGGGGAACTTCAGTACGTTTTTCTGTGCTTCTCACTCCTTTACTAGAAAGTGCTGGCTCAGAAGCAGCAGCCTAAGTGAACACAACAGAAAGTACACACTTGGTTACAAGCTTGCTTTTCAGCACAGCTTCATTTACTTCTGGATACCGTACCATTCTGTGTTGTAAAAGAGTCAGATTCCTTCTGCCCCACTTGTTTTATTCCTGAACATTCTTTCGTAAACTTCAGGCTGCGGTATCTCCTCAGACAAAATTGAGCAGGCCTAAGTCTCTTTGAGTTTCCTAGCCCAACTATTTAGAGATTTAATTTTTCTCTTTCTCAGAGAACTACAGGAGACAGAAAGGATCTAAGTAGGATAATCTAGAAAACAGAGAAATACTGAAAAGAAATAATAAACAACGACAGCATCGTTATCAGCAAGCAGTAGTGGGTAGGGCATCGACAGTCCCTCGCCACATCAGGCAGTGATGGTGCCTCATCCCACCATCAGCGCCCCCAGCTGAGGAGGTATTGACAGCAGGAAGTTGCTAGGAGAAGGATGGTGAGCTTTCTCTAAGAGTGTAGCCTCTAGGAAGCAGAGCATTCTCCAGTTGAAGACAACATAGCCAAGAATGTTTGGACAACACAAATTGGTCTGGATGAGAGGAAGGGGGGATTGGACAGTGAGGAAGCCAGGTAGCTCTGGAAAGCTAAACATACTGTACAAAATTATCAAAGAACTAGTAATGTTTTTTCTAAAAGATGGGGGCAGCCATGCCTTATAAGGCCTTATGTAAGGTGAATATCAAGCCATTACCACTGTGTTATAAAAGAGTCGGATCCCCTGGATGCAGAGATCCATGACTAGGCCCTGGGTGGATCTCTGGGAGTCCAATTAACGAGAATGAGGAGGGTTTATATGAGCGAGAATTGTTGAGACCAAGGTTGGATAAAGCACAGGGACAAATAGCCAAATGAATGGAAACACATGAACTATGAACCAATGGCTGAGGGGTCCCCACTGGATCAGGCCCTCCGAATGGGTGAGACAGTTGATTGGCTTGATCTGTTTGGGAGGCATCCAGGCAGTGGGACCAGATCTTGTGCTCATTGCATGAGTTGGCTGTTTGAAACCTGGGGCCTATGCAGGATTGTTTGGCTCGGCCTGGGAGGAGGGGACTAGACCTACCTGGACTGAGTCTACCAGGTTGACCTCAGTCTGTGGGGAAGGCTTTGCCCTGGAGGAGATGGGAATGGGGGGGGGCGTTGGGGGGAAGGTGAGGGGGACGGGAGGGGGGAGAACAAGGGAATCCGTGGCTGATATGTAGAACTGAATTGTATTGCAAAATAAATTAAAATAAATTAAAAAAAAAAAAAAAAAAGAGTCGGATCCCTCCTGTCCCACTTTTTTTAGCCCCGAAAATTCTTTCATGAACTTGAGTCTGCTGTATCTCTCCAGAATGGAAAAATCAGGTAGGCTGATTTTCCAAGACAAATCCCAGATCCGGTTTAGCTAAAATATACCTTAATTTTTACAATGCTTGTTAACATTTAAAAAAAAATCCATTCCAACATGTCTGTAAGCCAAACTCAGGACAGTTTAGAAATTCTGTGTTAGTAGGGCCTCCACCTCACATACACAATGAAATTATATTTATTTAACAAGAGCCTTCTGCAAACACAGTTCATTGGATTTATTTTTTAAACTGACTTTAAAGATGTGAGTTTTACATCAAGTGGAAGAACAGAAGACATGATCTTTGAGGGGCAAAGAACTTCTCATGTCTCCTTGTGTCACCTTTCACAGGCAAGTACCTTCTGCCCTTTTGTGCAGGGTAAAGCATAAGGCCACATCAATGCAAGGCTAAGAATACCAGAACTAAGTAGACCTATTTCAGCCAGAGTCCAGGCAAAAATGAATTGAGTACATTCAGTGTAGGCAATTGGCAAGTATTTAGTGAAAGATCATTTATTTGTAAAACTGAGCAGAGTTGATATAAACCAAGAAGGGGACCCCAAGACTGGCAACCTTGGAGAGCCCTTACCATTCTTGATCTGATGGGACCAGGATAGGAGCAGCAAGCACAGCTCATAGGGAGAGCCACCTGACCACAGTCTCAGCTCTCCAAAGGATGCAGACAATGCGCAGTGAGAAAGGAACCAGTGACTCATTCTAGCTTTACTCTCTTCCCTCTGTGTGGTCCACAGATGGGCTTCCTACTGGGCAATCCGAATAGAAGTCAGAGGTGAAAAGTCTATTGATATGGTCTACATGGATCAGGACATGTGGAAGCCAGAGGTCAACATCAGATGCTCTCCGTCTTAACTTTTTGAGACTAGGTCTCTCACTGAATTGGGAGCTCATTGTTTCTACTAGACTAGCTAGCCTGAGATCTGTTATGACCCACATGTCTCTACTACTCCCCACCCAGTGCTGGGGTTACAGCCATGTTCTGATTTTTCATCAGTGCTGGGGATCTGAACTTGGGTCATCATGCCTAGCAGCAGGTATATTAAGCTGTCTCTCCAGTCTCCCATGAGGTATTATTACTGGTCAAGTTTGGTTTTTATAATTAATGCTTAGCGCAAGGCCCTCCCCTGCCTCCTGCTACCTCTGCCACCGAAGCTTGTGCCAATTGGGGTTCTGCAAGTAGCACATGCCAGATGGGGGTGAGCATATGAGGTGACAGTATGACACCTAAGGAAGCAGAAAAGAAGAACCAGGAAGGAAGAAAACCAACAACTCAGAGCCCTGTCCAACAGGGATTGCCCAACTGAGGGGACCCAGGGAGGAGCCAGACAACATTGCTTCCTCCATGCTTGGCCATTGACCTCCAAGGCAAGGAGGAGCCGGACGATGGGAGGCAGTCAGCAAAGTAAGCAGAGCAGGCTCTCTTGCAGGATCTGAAGAGGAAGTCTGGCCACCACCAGCCCTCCCATGGCTCACAATCAGCATGATGGCACAAGCACCCAAAACTGTTCCTGACTTACCCTACTAGAAATAACATTTCATTTCAGTTTTGAAATGTTTTGGCTTTGTTTGTTTGTTTGCTTTGTTTTGTTTTTAGACGAGAGAGCCAAGTACTCTGGTACATGCCCGTAATCCCAGCATTCAGAGGCTGAAGTGAGTTCCTGGCCAGCCTGGGACACACAATGTGACTGTCTCAAAAACAGCAATGGAAGAATGTCTAGGTTTAGGTAAACAGGGTTTTCTTTTATGGAGAAGTAAATAAATCCAGAAAGAACCAGTGGTGTGTTCATCAGACCGCTTCCTGTCACTGTGAAAAAAAAAGTACTTGAAAGAGAAAACAACTTAAAAGGAAGAAAGATTTGCTTTGGCCTCTAGTTTCAGTGCATGGTATTTGGCCTGTTGCCTTTGGACCTGTGGCAAAGCAGAACATCACAGTAAGCAGGTGATGGAGGGATGCTGTTTACGTCATGGAAACCAGGAAGGGAAAGAAGAGAGAATGAAAGTGACTGGCATCCCAAGATGCTTTTCAGTGGCACACACTGTTAACTCCTCTAAGTTCCACTATCTCTCAGTAGTGCCACATGCTGGAGACCAAGCCATCAGTATATGAGCTATTGATGGACATGTAAGATTCAAACTGTAACAGTGGGAAATGGGATGGAAGCGTGGCAAGGTGGTGCAGCAGATCAAAGGGTGTTTTATCCTGGGACCAGCCAACCTGCATTCAGAAGGGACCCTGATGGAAAAGCTGTATGTCACTTCAGCAGAGTGAGGGCCAAAGTCCAGGGGCTTAAAGAAAGGAGAGAGGTTTAGTAACATTTGGTTAAGATGCATTCTGTTCTGATCAGTCAGTGTGGGCTAGTAGGTCAGCTAATCACAAACAAAGGAAGGAAGGTAGCTCAGACTGAGCTTCTCAACCATAAATGGAGATGGGGCATTTATGAGTCTCATCTAAATCCAATGTGAAAAGGGCTCCTTAGCAGTAAAGATGGGATGGGGACAGAGTCTTAATATTGCTGCTTTCCAGGACAAAGTTCTTTGAATTGCTGCCATTGGGCCTACTCACATGCCTTAGCCCTCTTTTACTTGTTATTTTGAGATAAGCTCTCACTAAGTTGCCCAGGCTGACCCTGAAGTCCTTCTGTGTATCAGGATAGCCTTGGACTTATTCTCTATACCAGATTTACCTTAAACTTATTCTGTAGACCAAGCAGGCCTTGAACTTGTGATTCTCCTGCCTCAGCCTCTAGATTAGCTGGAATTACAGGTTTATATGCTCATGCCTCATCTGGGATAAAGTTTTTAAGTAAAGTATGACGTTGTCATTGAATGGGAATCCTACAAAGGGTTTTCTGAGTTCCTAGGTTACAGTGAGACTCTGCATTTGTTCCTCACATCTGTTTGATCCCTACCTTATATTAAGTCCCCGCTCCCCCTTCTGGCTATCATTTTCCCAGTGTCTGTTTCCACTGGCATCTTGGCCTCAGTCTGACAGAAAGCACACCAGGACATATGCTGAATCCAATGTTCCTGGCCCAAACAACTGAAAGACCATGAGAAGCCCTATGAGTGATCAGGCAGGAGCCAGGCTGATCTGGGAATATCCTATCCTGTCCAAGTAGGGTGTCACTGTACACCTATACCCTGGCCAGTTGTTCCCAAGGGGCAAGACAAGAATAGCATATGTTCAAATTTCAGTTCTTAAAGCCAGGAATACACAATTAGAATTGGAATCCATAAATTATTTAAAACAAACTTTAAATTTAAATATATTTCAATCATATTCTTCTGACTTCCCCCAAGTCCTTCCAGATCATCTCCCCCTTCCTACCCATCCAATTTTAAGTTCTTCCTCAAAACACAAAAATCCAGTGTAACAACAAAGCTCCCAAAACCAAGAAAACAAAATAAAACCACACCCAAAAGAGGGAAAATACCCACTAAACTGTAATCAAATAAAAGGAGTAGTTAACCAACATATAATTGGAATCCATAAATTCTTAAGTATTTGCAACTAAATCAACTTTTTCTTAATGCTTTAAAAACCCAACATATCACCTCTGAGTTACACTCTCACTCCTTTAAGGCATCTTAGCCTGTGAATTTCAGACAGTGATAATTAAAGTCCAGCAGCTGGGAGATGAATTATGTTTTAAACCACTCAGTGAGTGACAGAAATAAAATAAATTCAACTTGACAAATGGTCCTTTGAGGCCTTTCCACCACATTACCACTTATTTAGGAAATTCAATACAGCTCTCTGAATTAGCTAATTGTGTTAGGGTGTATAATTAGGCTATGGTTATCTGTGATGCTATTCTGCTTTTTGTTTTGTATTTGAGGGTTTTATTGGGGTTTGTTGAGATCTGGTTTGGTTTGGGCATTTTTTAAAGATGCTTTAAATTTAGGGATAATAACATGTTTCTACATAAAAATGTAAAAGGTGGATCAAATGCAGTGGTAGTTAAACACAGGTGAGGGAATCTTGGTAGCCATTCAATCAGTGACTTACTCTTTGCTGTCTGGTGTTTGAACATTCCTCAAACTATAAAGTAAGGAGTTGGGAAGGTGTCTTCCAAACTAAGTTGCCAAGTTCTGGGGTGATGAGAATGGCCACCATGTGTGGTGGTTACGGGTACCTGCCGGGTGCCGTCCTCCCAGCAACCTTAGCATGTGCTTAGAGGGATGTTTTGGTCTTTTTCAGACATGGACAGCTGTGAGCGATGGATGAGCTGCAAAAGTGAGTTCTTAAAGAAATACATGCACAAGGTGATCAATGACCTGCCCAGCTGTCCCTG